>NC_084816.1:20645618-22048118 GCF_963583255.1 Pyrus communis
AAATTGGACAAATGAATATACCAACGTGCTCTACACAACCTCAGGAACACACCCAAATTTTTAGAAAAATTTTTCACCGCCGCACGCGCCGGCCAAGCGCAGGCACATGCCTGGCACGCTGACGGCGTCAACTGACGCCGTAGGGAATATTTCGTTAGTTCTAATGGATTCCGTTAACGGCGTCAGGAATATTCCGTCTCCTTCCCCGGCGAACCTCCGGCGCCGTCGCCGGCGCCGGAAAACTGGAAAATTTTCTAACTTCGATATCTCATTCATTTTTCACCCAAACATGACAAAATTACTACCAAAATGAAGCTTAGACATAGGAGAACACAATTATACCACTTTTAAGGGTTAAAAACCACGAGATCTCACTTGTCCACACAAACCAACTCCGGCCAACTTCGAATACAGTGATCCCGACGTCCAATTCCTTCAAACGAACTACTCCGAGACTCCTTGGGACTCCACCAAGCTACCTACGAGCTTCAAATTTCCTAAAACGTGAGAAATTACGTTTGCATGAATAGTACCCCAAATCGGGCTTCGTGGAATCGACGTGAAAACGATGGTTTTCTTACCTGAAAATGGTATAGCTGCACTCCTCCCAGCCTCACGAGCTCGAATATGGGTTTAGTTCCTTCGATCTGCTAGTGTTTAGTGTGCTTGTGTGTGTGTCCGTACGTTTTCGAAGGAAGAGGAAGGGAAAGGGAACTCGGGATAGTAGCAGGAAACAGAGGAAAGGTGGTGGAGTGTGGCCTACAACATGCCAACAAAACTAAAAAAAAAACCACCAATAAACGTAAAGAAAACGAACTAGGGGCAAAAATGTCTTTTCACACGTACGTTAAAACGTTTTTGGGACGGGCTGTCACATTTAACATTAGAGATACAAGTTGGATTGGAAATTCCGACTCCAATTCAAAATTTCCAACTTTTTTTTTTTTTTTGGTTAAAAGGTAATATTATTACCAAGAAGAGAAAATCACAGAAACATTAAACACAAAGGGGTCCAAAACCACAATAATTACAAAGAACAAACATGGACCTCCAAAAACAAAAAGCAAACAAGCCCAACTCTACATTGGAGCCCAGCATACAAAACCACAAACAACAAAACACAACCCTAAGTTTCTAAAGCTAGAAGGAAGCTTAGAAGCCAATCTCCATCACCATCCAGAAAACCAAAGTTGAAGAAGAAGAAGGCCGCACCATCCTCCACGAACCACCAAAACGTATGCCACCCAGAAACAAAGGAAGCCCGCAGGAAGAAATATTCGACAAGCGACATCACCAACATGCAAATTTGATAAACGTGTTCAATTTTTAGTTTTGCAAAGTTTGATCTTCAACTTAATTTTATTCACGAATTAGTGAGAATATGTATGATTTTCTTTGATATATTACATGAACACTCTGCTGAAAGAATAACAATAGTTGTTACTGAACACTAATCACAGGTGGACATGTGTCCAAATAATTGAAATTGAAAACTATGATCGGACACGTCCATCTGTGATTGGAAATTTAGCAACAATAATTGCTGTTCTTTCAACAGTGGTTGCGAAGTAGTGTTCCAATCTACATTGTGTCAAATGTGTATTGACTAAATTTTACTTATATACAACTTGCAAACGACCGTAAATTTATTTATTTTTGGTTGTTAAGTCCACTCAACAAAAGATAAAAATTGAATAAAACCTAATGCAAATTAGTCCCTAAAAAAGCAATAAATCCACAAATACCATAAATAGTGAATCATCATCAAGAATCAAGATTCTAAACCAACCATTATAGTTTGACTTTTAACACTACACGTGTACAAAAGTACCCTTTTTGTAGACCATTCAAGATGGCTACTTTCGTACTTTCATCATTCCATGATGTCATCCGCATCCATGTCTAATCTGATTTTTCTATGCGCGTCCCTGTGACGCGCTGACAAACGTGGCCTAGCCAAGCTCGTGCGAAGGACACGTGTATGAACTTACCATCGATGACGTCAAGTCCCCTTCCAAAGCCGCGTCGTTTCGGGAGCTCTAACGCGCTTTATTGGTACTTCCGTAATTTCGAATTTTTTATTAAACGAATTTTAACGAAAAAGATGTTATACTGTTTACTTTAATAAAAAATTACATTTTTATCCTAAAAAGTCAAACCTGATACTATTTATTTTATTCTTTATTTTTTTTTATCGTTAAAACTCAAAATTTTCAAATCTTTTTCACTAATTTTTTTTTTTCCCTTCTTTGGTTTATTAATTAATAAGATAGATGTTGAAGTATATTATGGCATAAATTCTATACATAAAAAAGGATACATTGACTCCGGCTCTATTAAAAAAAAAAAAAATTAATGAAAAAGTTTTGAAAACTTTGAATTTTAATGATAAGGACAAAATAAAGGATAAAGTAAATAGTATGGGATTAACTTTTTAGTGTAAAAATATAATTTTTCGTTAAAATAAACATTACCGATGACTTTTCGTTAAAACCCTTTCAAAAAAATTTATTTTGATATTCTTCCTCGTCCTTAGGCTACGTCTGGTATGCAAGAAAGAGAACTTAGAAATGAAAAAGTGTTGACTTTCCCATGTTTAGTAAGTCCATAATTGAGAAATAATTTCCTGGATCGTGAGAAAAAAAGGAGTGGGGAGTGAATTCCTCCTCCCTCTTGGTATGCACTTTTCTCATCCATGAGAAACTAAAAAAATACGGGCCCAATTTTTATTTTTTTATAATTAAAGGTATGTTAGGATTACATATAGACGAGATTTTGAAAAAATAAAAAAATAAAATTTAGTTGTGTGAAATTACATTTCTACTATATATTTCTTATTCATGTTCTGTTTTAATTAAAGGATTAAAATTGATAATTTCATAACTAATAATTTCATATGATTTTGATTGATAACAAGTACTTTATTAATTAGTAAAGATTTGTTGGGGGTGAGACGGGGAAAACGCTTATCTATTAAGTCCAACAATTACTGGATGCAGAAGTAAAAACAAAAGAAACCCCAAATGCTGTTGCCTTACCAGAAACGTTTCTCTACAAATAAACACCGCCTTCTCCTAGTAATTCTCCTTTTCACCTCTCTCTCTCTGTCTCTCTCTCTCTCGGAAATAGGATTCAGAAAGAGAGAGAAATTGGAGGAGGGAAGGAAGGAAGAAGGGGAAATAATAAAAGGGTAAGGAGGAGATCTCAGATCTCTTGACCATTTTCCTTTTTTTCCGTTTTCTGGGTTTTCCTATGCTTGGATTTGGGGCCCTTTTTCTTTTACCAAAAGGATATTCCTTGTCTCTCTCTTTTACTGCTTCCGTTTGTTTCTGTTCCTGGTAAGAATCTCCCCTTTTTTTTTTCAATTTTTTGTTTCTGGGTAAATTTTGGTTAATGGGTTCGATCCGATTGGTCTCGATTGTTCTTGTCAAAGAATTGTATTTGGATCGTGTATGTTGGGTTGATTTGATTGGATTTTGTTGCTTGTTCGATGTAAAGTCCCAATCTTTTTTGCATGAATTGATTCCGTAATTCGATGCGATTTTCTTTGAAGTCGTTAATTGTATACGTCTAATGGCTATATTCATCTTGTGATTTTGATTGTCGGATAATTTTGTATCGTTAATTTTATGATATGGGTTTATCTTCTTTTGGTGTTTGAATGATCTGTGAAGCGTTTAGATGCCCATGCACTGCATATTTCAGCTGGGTTTCGATCCAATTTTTTAAGATTTGTTTCTTTTGACGATCTGAATTCAAGGGTGTGTTTTTAAATCTGTAATTTTTCAGATTTTATTTTGTGATCAGTTAGGTATTCCTATGATTGACTGAAATGTGATTTCTTGAAGAATGTGTTGGTTAACCCTGTGATTTAACTTGAAACCTGGTAAAAAGAATCTAGTTTTGGATTTGCTGTCGTTATTTTCGTGATGTAACATGCTATTTGCCTTCTACATCAGGAATTTCAGTTTTGTAAGGCTCTTCTTTGGTTGAAAGCATGGGTGTTGAAGTTGTGGGATTTGAGGCGATTCAAGGACCAGTGGGGGATGTCACCGAAGGAGGGAATTCTGCCATGGAAAATGGAAAATTGGATCAAGGTCCGGGCGGTAATGAGCCCATACAGTTTGGATCTCATGGTGATGAATCAGACAAAAAGGAAGTGAATGAGGTTTCGGTTTCAAACTTCCCAAAGGATGCAGTTGATGAGTGGCCTGCCCCCAAGCAGATCCATTATTTCTATTTTGTCAGGCACCGAACAATTGACGATCCAAAAATAAAAGCCAGGATTGATCATGCTTCTAAAGAGGTGAATGAGAGGAATAAAGCCCGTCAAGACATCATTGAAGAACTAAGAGCAAAAAGGGTTAGTCAAATCTTCTGACCTTATTAGTGATTCTCATTTGTTTGAGCGTTGCTGTAAACATAACGTAATTGTTTATCTGTTTGTTTAGATTGTTGATTCCTTGTTGTAGCGATTGTTTATGATATATGACAATATAATAGATGCTAATAGACATCCACGATTGCCTAAGTTATCATTTTGCAAGAACTAGAATGGACCCTCTTTTGTGTGGCCAACTGGAGAAATTAGGCTGCGACGTCCTGTTGGAGACAATGTGGTTTGGGCGGGGGATGGGTATAGCTCTCATGTTTATTTCAAGGTTATTAATTATGTTAGTTGGTGTCTTAGTGGGAACTGATCCCCCATCCTCCCCCCAAAACCAGTTCTACCGGTACGTGCAAGATGTTATTTCCAGTTGGTTTGTATTATATGATGATAGAAAAAGAAAATTACATTTTGATTTTAAAGAAGTATATGAAAGTTCTACATGTGAAAATATCTTATAGATTCAAGGGGGTCGTACTTGTTTAATGTTGTGCTATTAAAATTCTGCTCTATCTATTTTTTAAAAGTATCTAATTAGTATCTTTCTGAATGCAAATTGGAAATTTGTGGATCAATGTACTTTTGTTTATTTTCGATTTTAGAAAAATGACTGATTTGACTATGTTATTGGCTGATGTGATATAAAATAGAACACAAATTAAACCCTATATATTATGCAATTGTAGTATGAGTAAGTAGGAACCGTTCTAGGCTGGGGATTAGTTAGGGATGCTAATCAACACAAATTAAACTTAAAAACTGAAAACTAGATTCAAACAACTCAAAACAAGCTAAATTGACTCAAATAACACAAAACTAAGTTAAATTGACTCAAAACAAGAACTAGAAAGAAGTTTGAACGAAAATTAAACTAAAAAGACACAATATACTAAATGGGGGTTGTTTTGACGAATTTTAACTAAAACTAAGTAATTGCAGAAACAAACTAAAGTTGATACGAATTTGGATGAATTAAAGGGTGAAAGGCTAGCTAGAGGATTCTTCTCCACACATGACACATGTGCATACAAATCGATTTCCAATTATTATTCCAATAAACCATGAATGACAATGCCCCAAGTTAACCGTGAACTGCACTAATTAACTCTCAGATTTTCCTAATTTCATTGAATTGGACTCAGCGAAGCAATCAAATTATTCTTATCAAGTTCCCTATATGAATTGCATGATAGAGATACATATGAAAGATCATTAAGTTCTATGAAAATTATAAGCATTGACAAGACATTCGTAACTATGAACTGCATGATACTCCTGCCATGGATTTACTTAATACAATCATGACTAGTGACTTTTACTACTTATAAATATAAGTTCATAATGATTTGGTGAAATTCCCTTATATTTTAGCATCAAATTCATGCATGCAAACTAAGTATGCATCCTTAATCAACATACAAGAATAAGTTATCAATCCAACAGATAATTAAATCGCATTCATATTTTACGAAACAATAATTGGATGAAATCAATTCATATCACATATATGTTCATGGCTTTGAATTCACCTCTAGCTAAAACGAGTTTAGTTCCTCATGTTCACACTTAAACAAAGATAACTTAAATTAAACATTGAAAACAAAAGATAGAATACACCTAGGAACGTTCCAGCAATCCAAGCTTGAATGGTAGGGCACGGCTCCAAGGGTCTCCTCTCCTTTCTCCTTGCAAGGCTGCGGCACTTAGAGAGATTTCTGTGTGTGATGGATGTGTGGTGCGAATGGTGGTGAAAGATGGATGATGTATGATTGCTGTGGCACAATGTATTTATAGGGCGAAGGGAAGGCTTGGCATAATTTGTAAAGGAGAAGGATAGCACAATCCTAGGAGAAAAGGGAATAGAATACACGGCAGATTTCTAGGCTTCTAGAAAATGGTGGTGCGGCAGAGATTTAGGACTGAGGATAGCGCTTCTAGAACCTGATATTTAGGTGATTTAATGTGAAAGGGAGTTCCCTTTGCAGCTGGAATTAAGGTAGGAAAAGATTAGGATAAGATAAGATAAGATAAGGTTGGATAAGGTTTGGATAATGTTCCTTCCTTTTAGCTGATTTCTTATCTTCAATGTCTTGAATTATGTCTTCCAGATTTAAGCACATTCCTAGCCTCTTTTGATCTTCAAAAACGTCCATCCACCTTACTCCATGCATGTGGTATCCATTCCAAGCCCAAAACTGCCTAAAATGCTCCAAATTGCCTTTTCTTGCCAACTTTGCCATTTGGACCTACAAACACACGGAAATAGCTTAAATCACTATAATAAATAGAAACTAACTGAGTAAATGCAAGGAAATAAACTAACAAAGTCGCATAAATATGCTCCTATCATTGGCTCCTCTTTTTATTTGTGCAGATTGAAAGATCAGAATTGATTGAGAAGATTAAGGCTCTGAGGAGTGACAACAGGCAAATTAGGTCAATTGTGGATGAGAAGTTTAAGGATTTACAGCCTCTGCGACAGGCTCTTGGAGAGCTGCGCAGTGCAGACACTGCTAGTCGCAATGGTGGTTTATGTTCATCCGAGGAAGAGCTTAACAGTCGCGTATGTTTCTTTTCCAAACTTTGTGCATGTCCAAATTCATCAGTTTTTTTTTTTTTTTTACTATCTTTTCCTACTCCTATGACCTCTTGGTTTTTTCACTCATTACATATTGTTGGAAACAGATCCAAGGGTTGCAGTATTATATACAGCATGAGAGCATTCCGTTGTCCGAGGAAAAGAAAATACTTAAAGAGATGAAAGCTCTTGAGAACACAAGGGGACAAGTTATTGCACGTGAGGCTGAGCTGGCTAAACTGCTTCCTAAAGAGGCCCTCAAGGACCAAGTTAAAGTAAGGGGATTCTGTTTTTACTTGTATCTTTTTGGGTCTTTTATGCCTCATTGAATTCCTGAAATTTTGTGTTGCAGATTTGCATCATTTTCTAATGTGTACTAATCATTTGCTAAATCTTGTTAATGTAGCTTATGGATGGTGACTTAAAGGAAGTAAAAAAGGAGCAAGATGGTGTTAGGTCCAAAATTAAGCACCTTGATGATGCAGTGAAGGTGATTGACAAGGCAATTGCATCATTGCAGGAAGAGCTGAACATTGCAACTGAGAAGAGGGATAAAGCATTTGAAAATATTCGTCAACTTAGGTTACAGATTGATCAGGCGGTAAGTCTTGATTGTTTTGGCAACATTTTCAGTTCTCTTTCTCTCTCTCTATCTCTTCACAACACCACCCACCACCCCCCCCACCCCCCTTCCCTTTTCCCTCCCTCCTCTTTTTTTATGCTTCTGTATCAATTATCTAATTTGGGGTTCTCAAAATCTCAAAGTGTTGACTGTGATTTTAATTCCATCAATTTAGCAAGCCAGGGATCCTTGTGTTTTCACTGTAAATATGTGGGCATATTTGTACTAGATGATTTATTGGGTTGAATCTGCTCTGCAAAAATTTATTTTCGGAATAGCTGTAGGTGCTGTTGTATCTGACTTTTAACAATCAGGATGAAACCGTATCTCTTTCTTGAGATGCAATTTAAATAACCAAACATTGTCAGTCTGTTATGCTGAAAGATGAAATTTTTAGCAGGGAAAACAGTATATTTGGTGAAGGGTTCAGTATATACAAGTAGTTGTAACTAGAATTACTTTAGCATTCTGTTTATTTTTTCATTTGGACATTGTTTATTGTTTCTTATAATAAGTGTTCTCTTTGTTCATTAACTTTCGGCAACACTTTTCCATCAGTCCTTTTCCTTTCCTATTCCTTTTTAAAAATCTAGTGATCTTAAAAAGATGAAAAGGCACATTTAGAAGAATTATATTGGAAACAAGGTGTGTGAAATTTAGTTCAGTTCTAATTTTTTTGCTTTATTAGAGTTGAGTAATTTCGATTGGTATGTAGCCTCTTATTTAGACCATTTTGCAATATGAAACTGTAAATCGTGCAAATAGGTGTGTGTGTGTGTATATATACATATTTTTTTTTGTTGGGGGGTGTTTTGGAGGGAAGGGGGGGGGGGGGTGGTGATTGGGGGTTGGAGTCGTCTAATTATTGTAACGAGCCCTCAAGATTAACAGTTATCCTTCTGACATGAAGGGGTGCATGTAATGGTTGTATTGTATGTGTGATATTATCACCCTTTTTTTTACATTGTTCTGATTTTCAGAATGCTGGCTTTTACCATAGCCGTGGGGTCATGACAAAAGCAAGAAATCTTGCTGCTAAGAACGATGTTAAAGCACTTGAAGCACTTTCACATGAAGAGGTTTGTTATATGACTTTACATTGTTTATAACAAGTTAACTCCTCCATATAAAGTATAAAAACTGCATTCTAAATATTGGTATTTTTTCTTTAGGTCGAGAAATTTATGTCCCTCTGGAACAGTAACAAGGATTTTAGGGATGATTATGAGAAAAAAATTTTGCTATCTCTCGACAGCCGGAACATGAGTAGGGATGGACGTATAAGAAACCCAGATGAGAAGCCGTTGGTGGTTGTGGAAGCACCTGTAGTAGAGACAGCACCAAAAGCTAATGCAAAACAAGTTAAGGAAGATACCAGATCTGCTCCATCAGATACTTTGCCTGTGCGGAAGGTTCAGAAAGAAGCCAAAAATAAAGCAACTGCTCCAAAATCTACTTCAGAGGATATTGACGTGGCAGACGAGGAAATATTTGTTTCTGAAAAGGAAACTCTAAAAGAAAATAAAATTGATCCTGCCAAGTTGAAGGAGATGAAAAGAGTAGAGGAGATTGAAAAAAATAAGCTGGCCTTGGAGAGGAAGAAGAAGAAGGCAGAGAAAGATGCAGCTAAAGCAGCTATTAGAGCTCAGAAGGAAGCCGAGAAGAAGCTGAAGGAAATTATCCATCTATTTATTTATTTTTTGTAGTAGTAGTTTGCTCTATTTAATCATGTTGGAATTAGAAACTGACAGGAGTTACCAATTTGACTTGCTTCAGGAGCGTGAAAAGAAGGCAAAGAAGAAGTCATCATCTGCACCCGAGAGCAATCCTGAGGAACCGATAGAACCTGTTGCCGAGGTTGCAGAACCCGAAAAGGTAATTGAAAAGGTTGAAGCTCCTGTCCCGGCAAAGGCGAAGGTGCAAAAGGATAACAGTCTGAGGAACAGAGGTCGAGCAAGAGGTTCAGACGCACTACCAAAAGCCATCATGAAGAGGAAGAAGTCGAGTACTAATTATTGGCTATGGGTTGCTCCTGCTGCTTTGTTAGTTGTGTTGTTTCTAGCACTTGGTTACTACTATCTTCTTTGAGGAAGGTAAGCTGGAACATCCGGAGGTAGAGAAGAGTCGAGAACTACAATTTTCTGTTCTTTACATCCTTTTTTGGGGTGGACGCAAAACTCATAATGTTGGTGGTAGACAAAACTATCTTTCAATGGAGAAGAAGAAGCGCACATTTGCTTTTCTTTGTCATTTCAAAATTTGAACTTTGCCCCCTTTCTGATGGATGTTATCTTATTAGAGAATATCTTGGTTCTGTTATATTTCAAGCAATCCGATTCCTGAGTTTGAATGTCATCTACAATCCTTTGGGACAGTTGGATAACCATCTCGTTTAGCGGAGTGATTGATTTTTACACTCCCCGTTTACCTCTTGCATTCTTCTGTTTTGAACCCTGATGGAAAATCATTTTTGTTTAATAACTGTTGCTGTTTTGCGACTTACTACTACGGTCTGGTGGTATTCCTCTACTTGAAAGTGAGAGGTTTTAGATTCAAATTTTATGGCTGGCTAATTCGATACTAAATTAGGCTGCTTATTGTGTGAGGAGTTTCATTTGGTGGCAGTGAGCGACGTAGAGGTGTTGATCTGGGATAGTGTATGGGACTTGGGACACGACAAAATCAGCGTGGACGGAGCTATACGTCGAGGTGGAGTGATACGTTTAAAAGTGACAAGGTCCTTTTCACTCTGGAAAATCTCTTTTGGACGCGTTCAAGGGTTTGGAAATCTTGTTTGACGCATTCAAGGGTTTGAAATTCTTTCTTTTACGCATTCAAGGGTTTGGAAAATGTACACCACATGGTTTGTTTTATTTTCAGATTGGTAGTTTGCGTGCGGTTTCTTTCATGCCCTGCAAATTCTCTTCAAACGTGCAGTGTGGGTTTGGATAATTCGAAGCTAAAAAAAATAAAATAATAATCACCACAAAAAAACCAAACAATAATAAAAAAAACCATACGCACCATCGGTTGCTCCTATATGTATAAGAGTCTTTAAGAAGAGAGTTCACACCATATCGAACTTTAATAATTCTAAGCATTTATTTTTCAACTTGCACCTCATATATCATATTTGCAAAATACGAGTCAAATTGAAAATATGAGGCATCTAATTGAGTTTAAAGAAATTGTGAACACCATGTTCTAAGAAACACTGAAATTTTATCGTAATAAACAAATGATTTCAGATTGAATTGAATTTTTATAAGAATGATCTACAAATCGAGACTTACGAAATATATAGTTCTAATCATTAAAGTTTGGTGTGAAATAATTCCCATAACTAATCCCATTAAAGCAAAATAGAAATTCCTTTGCGTAATGAATATAGATATATATACATATCCAGGTATGTATAGATATCTAGACCTATTGTTGATGTTTAAGCTTTGCAGCTGCCTTCCGATTAAAGTTTATTGTTTTCCTTTGTAATTCAAAGTTGTTGCTCTTAGTTTGTAATGTAGGGCTCAGATTAAATCAAAGCTAATAGGCTAGATGTGTGCCTCATGGTAGAACAACTCACTTATAGGTGAGCATGTGATGAGCACGTGAGAATGTGTGTGAGGTGGGTGTGAGTGCACCTTCAAACGGCTATATCTCTCTCCCCACTCTATGTTTGTAGCTTCATCAATTCAGTCATAGCTGAATAGAATCAGAGAAAAGGAAAATATCTCTTCATCTTCTTTGCACCTTCATTTCTTCATGCTTTCTTAGAAGAAATCAAAAAAATCTTATTGATTTCTTTTGATTTGTGCTATGCTTCTTCATAAAAAGCTACATATCCATATAAAAACTCACTCTTTCACCTATCACTGTAAGCAATATCTAAATGTACGTCGAGGTGGAGTAATCCGTTTAAAAATAACAAGGTCCTTTTCACTCTTGGAAAATCTCTCTTTGACGCATTCAAGGGTTTGGAAAATGTACACTAACTGGTTTGTTTTTCTCAGATTGGCAGTTTGCATGCGGTTTCTTTCATGGCCTGCAAATTCTCTTCAAACGTACATTGGGGTTTGGATAATTCGAAGCTTAAAAAATAAAATAATAATCACCACAAAAAAAACCAAATAATAAAAAAAAAAAAACCATACACAGCTGCTTACCATCGGTTGCTCCTATATGCATAAGAGTCTTTAAGAAAAGAGCTCACATCATATCGAACTTTCATGCTTCTAATCATTTATTTTTTAACTTGCACCTCATAGATCATCTTTATAAAATATGAGCTAAATTGAAAATATATGAGGCATCTAATTGAGTTCAAAGAAATTACGAACACCATGTTATAAGAAACACTGAAATTTCATTGTAATAATTTAATAAGCAAATGATTTCAGATTGAACTTAATTTTTATATGAATGATCTACAAATCAAGACTTTTGAAACAAACAGTTCTAATCGTTACAGTTTGATATGAAATAAGTCCCACAACTAATCCCATTAAATATATATATATATATATATATATATAGACACACACACATATACATATCCAGATATATATAGATATCTAGACTTATCACTGTAAGCAATATCTAAGCTCGTTTGAAATTTTGTGAACATAATAAATTGATATTGAAATTGGTATTGAAATGGGGCCAACATAGTAAATTGGTGTTGAAATTTTGTGAATCCCATTGCCCAGGGACGGGTGAAGCACACTTTTTTCTATCAAATCAAACACAGTCGGCCTTGTCCAGGGGCCATGGCTGCCACAAGTTTCGTTACAGCGTCTGTTGTCCAAAGAGTAGAAGTGGCTTTCGCTCTCTTCCATCTTCATCCTCTGATAAGCAACAAGCTCTGTTACCACCAGACCCTTATCACCTCTCCTCTCACTCCTCGCTCGAGTTCTTCAGTTGCCAACATCGCTGTTGGGTATTTGATTACTGAGCATAAACAATAATCAATTACCCAATATATCCCGCTTTCGACCGAAAAAAGATTACTGGGCATAAACAATGTTTGTTTCCCTCTCCATTCTCCAATTTCTAGTAATTTTGACTACCTATTTGGCTAAATCTATTATAGCAACCAAATAGATGATTCTTAATTCTTTTATTGGATTCGTTTGGATGACGAAAATATCTCATATTTTATTTAGATAATATTTACATAGTGATTTATACATTAATAATTATGATCATAAGCATTAAATTCTGTAAATCGGTCACGTAATGAATTAAGGAGTCAAATTAATTTCGTATTCAAAAGGGGTCGATAAAATATTTCAAATGGACCGCAATTTGCACAAATTTAACTTAAAACGTATCACTTATAAATAAAATGAATATCAATACTAGTGACAAAACATCTTTATGGTCTTTATTTTCATGCGCGGGCCCATCTTACAAGTCATGACCAATTGAGTCTTGCATAGCTACCTTTAGTTGCTCCCATATATATAGACTAGCCTTCATGCACGCGCTCACGCACATGCAAAAGACATTTTTTGAATAACGGCGTGTTACTTGCGACTTATACGTTTTAAATGTATTTATATGCGTAAATTGACAAAAGGATGCCTTTGAAATTTTTTGTTTTAGGATCATTTTTGTCCAATTATTTTTGTTGAAACATGGTGACACCAAATCACTATTCACCATTTCCATTCTTTTTATATATAGAAGTGTAGGCTTGCTACTGTAAGCAATATCTCAGGTAAAAAATGTCTCTTGGCTTCCTCCTCATCTTCTTATTCTCTTCCATTTTATCAACAACAAATATTCATGCATGCAACCAAGCTGATCACATCTCTCTCCAGGCCTTCGCCCGCACTCTATCTTCTCATCTCATAAATTAGAGTAGTCTAGTTGATTGTTGTCGTTGGAACGGCATCACTTGTAATCAGGAGGGTCGGGTTATACATTTGCTCTTACCCTCCAAAAGGCTCAAAGGAGGTATGTTTGTCTCGTCACTTCAAAATCTCACACATCTCACTGACTTGAACCTTTCCCACAATTCACTTCATGGTGCACTTGAAACTAAATTCTTCTCCTCCTTGAATTGCCTCGAAATGCTTGACTTGAGCTATAACCTTTTTTCTGGAGAGATACCATTTTCTATACCACCCAAAAGTATTCGAACAATAGATTTGTCAAGCAATTCCTTTCATGGCGCAATTCCATCTTCTGTCTTCTAACAAGCTTGGAATTTGACTAGTTTCAATGTCAGCAACAACACCTTCTTTGGACCTATCCCATCATCTATTTGTCTCCGATCGTCTCCTTCCATAAGAGTGTTGGATTTTTCCTCCAATGAATTTAGTGGCAACATTTTTCGTGGGTTCGGTGGGTGCTCAAAATTGCAAATCCTTCGTGCCGGTCATAATAGTTTGTCAGGATCACTTCCAGAAGATATCTACAACGCTACCAAACTTGAGGAACTTGCATTACCTCTCAATTCACTAAATGGAGCCATTAGTGAAAGAATTGCCAACCTCACCCACCTCACATTCCTTGACCTCTTCATTAATAATTTGAGTGGTGTGATCCCTCTCAATTTTGGGAAGCTCTCCAAGTTGAAATTCATGAATCTTGATTTCAACAGCTTAAGAGGTAATTTGCCCCCATCTTTGATGAATTGCACAAACCTTGTAGAACTACATTTGGGATCCAACTACTTGGAAGGAGATCTCACCAAGCTTAATTTCTCCAAAATCAGCCACCTTAGCAAACTTGACCTATGTGATAATAACTTCACTGGTATCTTGCCAAGAAGTCTTTACTCATGCAGGTCCCTAAAAGCAATTCGGTTGAGTGTAAATCCTTATCTAAAAGGACAAGTACATCCTGAGATTCTTTCATTGAAATCCTTGTCATTCCTCTCACTTTCTAGGGTATGGTTGACAAATATCACAGGGGCAATGAAGATACTAATGCGTTGCCAAAGTCTTCAGACACTCCTCATTTCTAGTTCATTCGACTAGGAGACAATGCTAACTGATGATGACATGGTTGATATTCATGGATTTCTGAATCTTCGTGTCTTGAGTTTGGCTAGATGTGGGCTTACTGGTCAGATACCTGGATGGTTATCAAACCTACAGAATCTAGAGATCTTGCAACTGAGCAGAAATCAAATCACTGGTTCAATTCCAAGTTGGTTGTGGACTCTTCCAAATCTCTTTTATGTGGATCTATCCTCCAACCAAATTTCAGGTGAATTCCCAAAACAACTTTGTGGATTACCAATGTTAATGACGAATGCATCTCGAGTTGACGATTATGAATTAGAGCTTTCCATTTGGAGCTTCTTAGGGGGAACTACAATTTTTATGCCACGTAGAATGTCTAACTTTCCTGGAATGATAGACCTAGGGTCTAATAACATTAGTGGTAGTATACCTATTGAGATTGGCCAATTAGAGCTTCTTCGTGAGTTGCATCTTGACAACAACAACTTCTTGGGCGACATTCCCGACCAAATATCTGACTTGAAATATTTAGAGATTCTTAACCTATCCTTGAATCAATTGTCTGGAAAAATCCCATGGTCAATTACGAGCCTTAATTTCTTGAAAAGTTTAAATGTCTCGTACAATAATCTTCAAGGACAAATACCGACGGGCACGCAGATCCAGAGCTTCGATGCTTCTGCATTTAAGGGGAACCCTAAACTTTATGGTGCTCCATTTCCAAATGTGTGCAGAGAAATTGATGTGGATAATAAGAAAAAAGTCAACCAAGATGCAGAAAATGAACACAATGAGCTTCTTTGGTTCTACAGTTTTGCAGCTCTAGGTTTCATTGTAGGATTTTGGGGAGTTTGTGGTTCTTTAGTTCTTAAGAAGACATGGAGGTACACTTATTTTCGGTTCCTTGATAATGTACAAGATTCGCTTTATGTGAAGGTGGCAGCGTGCATGGCCAGGATGGAAAGAAGACTTAGGGACTAGATTCTACTTTTTATTATATATTTTTTGTTTGCAATAAAATTATTTGGATACACAAAATTAACACACTTGGTGAGACACTCTCTAATAGTGGTAAGTCTTACAACTGTATGTGGACCACACCTGTGTTAGAGAGTGTGTTAACATTTTGTGTATTCGAATAATATTACTCTTTCAGTTTTTATTTTTTTTGTTTTCATCACGATGTACAGATTGTTCCAATATATAGTAGTACAATAAAACTATTCGGATACAAAATTAATATACTTGTTGACACACTTTCTAATACATGTAAGCTCTACCATTGTACATGGGTCTCACCGATAATAAAGAGTAAGAAAATATCAGTTTTGTGTGTCCAAATAGTATCAACAATAGTTATATATTCTTTATGTTTTGCCAAGGTATAAGCCGAATATCAAAGTTGATTGGTAGTATTTTTTTTTTTTATCATCTATCGAGAATAAACTTATTATATAATCGTTATCAATGTATTTGATTTCAAACAAATATCCTTAAAACTTCCACTCAGCATGTCAAGTACAATACTAGGCTAAAATTTGTGAACCCGAAAGCCCAACAAAAGGGAGAAGCACACATTTTTCCTATCAAATCACACACACTTGGCCTTGTGCAGGTGCCATGGCTGCCACCAGTTTCGTAGCAGCGATGCTTGTTCGAAGGCAGCTGTGACTTTTGCTTTGTCCCATCCTCTTCCTCTGATAAGCAGCAACCTCTCTTACCACTGGACTCTTATCTATTTTCGTCTCACTCCTCGCTCAAGTTCTTCAAGTACTGTGAACAAATGCCGCTTTTTGGTACTTAATTATTGAGCATAAATCATGTTTCTTTCCCTCTCTTTCATCGAATTTCTTGTAATTTTGACCATCCATTTAAAATGGGGTCGATAACATATTTCTATTGGACTGCAATTTGCACGAATTTAACTTAAAACGTCTCACTTATAGATAAAATAAATATCAATACTAGTGACAAAACAACTTTATAGTCTCCTAATTTTTGGTAAGAAGCATGTTTTAGTCTTGTTGTGTTTAGTTATTTTCATTTGCGGGCCCATCTTACAAGTCATGATCGATTGAGTCTTTGCATTTCAGAATTTATCTTTAAACAGGGGTTTGAATAATTCAAAGCTAAAGGGAAACAAAAAATAATAACTAGAAAACAAAATAATCATCATTCATAGCTACCTTTAGTTGCTCCCATATATAGATGTAGGCTTGCTACTGTAAGCAGTGTCTCAGGTGAAAAATGGCTCTTGGCTTCCTCCTCATCTTCTTATTCTCTTCCATTTTATCAACAATAAATATTCATGCATGCAACCAAGCTGATCACATCTTTCTCCAGGCCTTCGCCCGCACTCTATCTTCTCCTCTTGTAAATTGAAGTAGTCTAGTTGATTGTTGTCGTTGGAACGACATCACTTGTAATTAGGAGGGTCAGGTCATACATTTGCTCTTACCCTCCAAAGAGCTCAAAGGGGTATGTTTGTCTCATCAGTTGAAAATCTCACACATCTTACCCACTTGAACTTTTCCCACAATTCACTTCATGGTGCACTTGAAACTAAATTCTTCTTGTCATCGAATTGCCCCGAAATCCTTGACTTAAGCTATAACCTTTTTTTCTAGAGAGATACCTGTTGGAAATGTACCCTAAAAGCCAATCATATGATGACACTTTACGAACATTTCATATGTTAAACTAATCTAGTTTAATATAAAGGGCAAAAATTATTGTTTAAAGTCGTCTCATATAATGTTATATGCTTAAACGATAAGTCCAAGGAATATGTAATTGGGAGAATGTGATCTAAAGAAGTGAGATTCATGAGACCATTCTCTTTTGTATACATATCCTAAACGTTCCTGATCATATGATTGCCAATTGGGCATTGACAGTCTGTTAGGATTAGTACGTGCTATGTCTTCTCTTAGAGGGAGTGACTGGTCTCAAATCATTGGTGTGACTGACACCAAGACAAGCATGTAGGTGCTCAATGAAGAATGAGTCCACTGAAAGTGATCAACAAGGAGTTCTCATACTCATGTCACATGAAAACTCATGATTGGAATAATGCAAAGTAGTCTTTTGACCTGAGGCGTCATAGTTGTCTTGTGGTTAGGTCATTGATCTTTGACTATGTTAAAGTTACTCCGTCAAAGGGTGTTCATGGCATAGTTGGGGTTAAGCCACTTAGTCATGGAGGCAAGTGAATGCACAACAAGGGATCTCTAACCTTCAAACCATTTGTGGGAGAATACTCTATGATATGATTAAGAATCTCTGGCTAGAGTATGAATGAGATTTACGAAGTCGTTCCAAATCACATTCAAGGTAATCATATAAGTAAAAGAATCACATTGGATGATAGACATGAATAAACTATCAAACCAAACAATGTGGTCAAGAGTATTGTATTAGAGAAAAACCATATTGCATTGTAATCCTAAACTGAATAGGTTCTCCACCTCTTCTGATTAGCTTGGGTAGCCATGATATACTGCTAGGTGTCACTCATGGTTTGTGGAAGCCCTAAAGGTTTATAATCACTAAAGGGAGAATTGAAAGTATGTTTCAATTCACAATCAATTTGAAGAGTTCTAATCGCCCACTGGCTTGTTGAAAGGAACCTAATGAATCGTACACCGTGTAAGGTAGAGATTGAAGAAATAATGGAGATGAGTAAGGATAATTAAATGGTTTAATTATTTATGACTAGGATTAATTAATATGTTAATTAATCAAATGAATAAGTTCGTATTAGATCTCGGGTTAGTTTTGGACCTCAAGGTCCAATGGGATTTGAATGTCAAGTCTAATAACTCAAGTTGAAAACACAAAAGGCTTGAAAGCCCAATAAACCCATCAAGGCCGGTCATAAGAGTGAGGGGTAGTGAACTTGGCTTAATTGCAAGTTTGCCACTCAAATGTGAGGTGGTATAAATGCATCTTTATAGCCATTTCATCATTAGGGTTTTTTAGAGAGAAAAGATGAGAACACAAAGCTCTCTCTTCTCTTAGGAGGCCAGCCACCCTAGAGGAAAATAGCTAGCAATCTTTCTTCCTCTAGGTCACTCATCTCTTCCTCAATGTCTCCTTAGGGTGGAGATTTAAAGGTTCCCTATTTTGGGAACTTGGAGAATCCATTCCCTCATCCATCCAAGAAGTCATGGAGCCAAGAAGCAAAGTTCCTTCATCCACATCCATGGAGTCAAGAAGCAAGGAGACTAAGGAAAGAAGGCCTTCACATGGGTGAATATCTTTTGCCAAGCAAAGAGGTGCTTCAAAGGTATAAAAGTTTCTCAACTCTTTTCTTTAAGATTTGAGTTGAGTCTTGGTTCACCACAATTACTAGGCCTTGAATTTCATGGGTAAAGTTTTGTTTTTGAGTGCATACAAGCATGATTCTGCCTTTTAATTGTTAATTGCATGCATAGATGTTACTCAAATAAACTTGTTTTCACAAATGTTTCCTTCAAAACCGTTTTCTATTTCACCCAAAAGTGTTCGAACAATAGATTTGTCAAGCAACAAAACCTTCTTTGGGCTTATCCCATCATCTATTTGTCTTCGATCGTCTCCTTCCATAAGAGTATTGGATTTTTCATCCACAAAATTTAGTGGCAACATTTTTCATGGGTTCGGTGGGTGTTCAAAACTGCAAATCCTTAGTGCCAGTCACAATAATTTGTTGGGATCACTTCCAAAAGATATCTACAACGCTACCAAACTTGAGGAACTTGCATTACCTCTCAATTCACTAAATGGAGCCATTAGTGAAAGAATTGCCAACCTCACCCACATCACAATCCTTGACCTCTTTTATAATCATTTGAGTGGTGTGGTCCCTCTCGATTTTGGGAAGCTCTCCAAGTTGAAATTCATGAATCTTGATTTCAACAACTTACAAGGTAATTTGCCCCCCATCTTTGATGAATTGACAAACCTTGTAGAACAACATTTAGGATTCAATTACTTAGAAGGAGATCTCACCAAGCCTAGTTTCTCCAAAATCAGCCACCTTACCAAATTTGACCTAGGTGGGAATAACTTCGCTGGTATCTTGCCGACAAACCTTTACTCATGCAGGTCCCTTAAAGCAATTCGGTTGAGTGAAATTTTTTTATCTAAAAGGACAAGTACATCCTGAGATTCTTTCATTGAAATCCTTGTCATCCTCTCACTTTTTGATGTACGGTTGACCAATATAACATGGGCAATGACGATACTAAAGCGTTGCAAAAGTCTTCAGACACTCCTCATTTCTAGTTCATTCGACCAGGAGACAATGCTAACTGATGATGACATGGTTGATTTTCATGGATTTTAGAACCTTCGTGTCTTGAGTTTTGTTGAATGTGGGCTTACTGGTCAGATACCTAGATGGTTATCAAACCTAAAGAATCTAGAGATCTTGTACCTGAGTCATAATCAAATCACAAATTCAATTCCAAGTTGGTTGGGGACTCTTCCAAATCTCTTTTATGTGAATCTATTATCCAACCAAATTTCAAGTGAATTCCCAAAACAAATTTGTAGATTACCAATGTTAATGATGAATGCATCTCAAGTAGATGATTATGAATTCGAGCTTCCCTTCCTGGCCTCCACAAGAGAAAATCCAATTTTTATGCCACGTAGAATATCTAACTTTGCTAGAATGATAAACCTAGGGATCAATAACATTAGTGGTAGTATACCTATTGAGATCGGCCAATCGGAGTTTCTTCGTGAGTTGTATCTTGACGACAACAACTTCTTGGGCAACATTCCCGACCAAATATCTAACCTAAAATATTTAGAGATTTTTAACCTATCCTTGAATCAATTGTCTGGAAAAATCCCCTGGTTAATAATGAGCCTTAATTTCTTGGAAATTTTAAGTGTCTCATACAATAGTCTTCAAGGACAAATACCGACGGGTGAGCTTCAATGGTTTTGCATTTGAGGGGAACCCTAAACTTTGTGGTGCTCCACTTCCAAATGGGTGCAGAGAAATTGATGTGGATAATAAGAAAACGGTCAACCAAGATGCAGACAATGAACACGATGAGCTTCTTTGGTTCTATATTTTTGTAGCCCTAGGTTTCATTGTAGGATTTTGGGGAGTTTGTGGTTCGTTAGTTCTTAAGAAAACATGGAGGTACACTTATTTTCAGTTCCTTGATAATGTACAAGATTCGCTCTATGTGAAGATGGCAGCGTGCATGGCTAGGATGGAAAGAAGGCTTAGGGACTAGATTCTACTTTTTATTGTATATTTTTTATTTGCAATAAAATTATTTGGATATGCAAAATTAACACACTTGGTGAGACACTCTCTAATAGAGGTAAGTCTTACAACTTTATGTGGACCACACCTATGTTAGAGAGTGTGTTCACAAATGTGTTAATTTTGTGTATCCGAATAGTATGACTCTTTCAATTCTTTTTTCTTTTGTTTTCATCACGATGTAAGGATTATTCCAATGTACAGTAGTACAATAAAACTATTCGGATACAAAATTAACATACTTGTTGACACACTTTCTAATAATGAACATGTAAGCTCTACCATTGTACATGGGTCTCACCTATATTAAAGAGTGTAAGAAAAAATCAGTTTTGTGTGTCCAAATAGTATTGACAATAGTTATATATTCTTTATGTTTTGCCATGGTGTAAGCTAAATATTAAAGCTGATTGGTAGTAATTTTTTTATCATCTATCGAGAATAAACTTATTATATAATCGCTATCAATGTATTTGATTTCAACCAAATATCCTTAAAACTTCCACTCAGCCTGTGCAAGTACAATACTGGCTAAAATTTGTGAACCCCAAAGCCCAACAAAAGCGAGAAGCACACATTTTTCCTATCAAATCACACACACTTGGCCTTGTGCAGGGGGCCATGGCTGCCACCAGTTTTGTAGCAGCGTCGCTTGTTCGAAGGCAGCTGTGGCTTTTGCTCAGTCCCATCCTCTTCCTCTGATAAGCAGCAAGCTCTCTTACCACTAGACCCTTAACAATTTTCATCTCACTCGTCGCTCAAGTTCTTCAGGTACTGCGAACAAATCCCACTTTTGGGTACTTGATTATTGAGTATAAATCATGTTTCTTTCCCTCTCCATTGTTTAATTTCTTGTAATTTTGACTGCCCATTTGGTTGAATTGTGGATTGGATAGGTTGAAATGGCAGACCAGAAAAAAAGTTGGATAAGTTGAATGTGTGATGGGTTAATCATTTTTTGATGTATTAAATGTATAAAACTAGACTTAGTCACAGTGCCAAGAGTTATTTAACTTGGACCCGTTTCTCCATAAAACAAAATCTTGAATGTAAATGTAACTTAAAATAGTACATGTTTCAATTTCAACTTTCTAAGTGTTCGTTTTGTGCACCTATTTTCATACATTTCTCTCATGTATTTTCTCTCTATTTTTAGCACAACAATAAAAACTAAACACTAAAATCAAGATATTATCGAACAAACTCATTTTTAAAATTTTTTTTTTATCCGATGATAAGCTATTTAATATGTGGATTACTCTTCTTGATTCACCATCAGGAATATGCCACTTAGCTCACGCTATAAAGGGGGATGATGATGATTTACTTAAAGGAGTGGCAGACAAAACTGTTAGTGAAGAAGTAAAGTGTTAGATTAGATTTGTTTGATTAGATGTTTGATTAGGAAGTCGATAGGATTCAAAACCACACCGTAGAACAAAGGCAACACTCTTCTCCATCACTATGATAGAGGACCACTTGTGAAGAAGTAAAGCTGTACTCGAGATGGTACTTTGCAACGTGTATTACCTTCCTTATCAAGACCCTATTTTTTGTTTCTTAATTTACCCTTAAGAGAGAATTATGAAGTTCAGATTTTGGGGCGTTTGATCACTTAAAATGAACAGATGAATGTAAGCTCAAACTGCATATACATTTTGCAATGTTACTTGAAGATGAATAGATGTGTCTTTGTAGGCTAAATATATAGTGCCACATAGGATTTCCTTGCCCCAAAAGAGTTGCTAAACTCATTCTTCAAATTTGCGACTTGTATTACTACTACACTCTCTAGATTTAGAAAGTTTCAAACCAAGTCTTCAATGTGTATTTTCTTACCATCCTCATTAATTAATCTAATAAAGAAAAAAAAAAAAAAAAAAGTGGAGCCAACTTGTTTCGTATTATAGTATATAATATATATTAAAATTTGCAGAGTTTGTTGGAGAACAAAATTGTGAAGAGCAAATTTTACTGTTCAAATATTACTCTTCTTGGATGTGACATTAGGTTGGATGAAATGTACGGAAACATGGCGTTAGTAGTGGCACTGGCCACTTACAATAGTTCATGGGGAAATTAGTCAAGCTAAAATGTTATCTACTCTAAGAACAACAAGGTCCCTTTCACTTTGCTTTCACTAGTCGAACTCCGAAAATTTCTCTTTGACGCATTAATGTGCGGTTATGGGTTTTTTTGCCAATTTTCTCAGTTTGCAATGCGATAATATCTTTGTTGTTCCTGCCATGTTCCTTAATTTCTTTGGAGTTGCAGTCCAACAGTGTACCTAATAAATCATCTTTTGGGACTTCACCTGCCTTAATCGCTTCTTGTCATTTGTTTGTGATACCCTAGATAACTCTCTTATTTCTTTGTCAACGCTCTTCATTCTCTTGTTGATCTTGGTTGGTAGAAAACTGCAAAAATTGAAGCACCTTCTTTTTTTTTTTTTGGTACAAGGGAGGGCAAAGCCCGGCAAACAAAACAGAAAAAAATCAGACAAGAACAGCCCTAGGGAGGGCCCTGCCAATAGAGTCAGAAACTAGACAATTGCTAGCAGTGGTAGGAGGAGAAACAAAAACATGAAGGCCAAGAGATAGACCATGACCCAAGTCAGCCATGTGATCAGCTGAGGCATTCATTTCTCTATAGATATGAGTGACTTCACATCTCCAATTTTTTCCGATGGCTTCTTTGCAGTCAATAATGAGGTTGTAGAGCGGGTGCGAATCCAAAATAGGTTTTTGGATCAAAATAACAGCATCCCAGGAATCACATTCAAGGATTACATCCCTGCATCCCTCATCCCAAGCTATAGAAAGGCCCATGAAAACACCCCAAAGCTCAGCTTCCATGATGGTTCCTCTGCCCAAATTAGCAGCAAATCCCTTAATCCAATCCCCTTCAGAATTGCGAATCAAACCTCCAGCACTTATGTGCCTAAATGGGTCCTTACAACTCCCATCTGTATTGATTTTATATCTACCAATTGGCGGGTGGATCCAATGGATTGAGATGATTTGTCTAGGAGGCTTACTAGAAGAGCACTTGTTGGCATTATACCAATCCCTTGCAAATTGAAAAATGAACTTCTGGGGTGAGACAGGCGGTTGTTGACCCTCATTGAAGACAAGATTGTTCCTCCCTTTCCAGCAATACCAGAGAGTTGAAGCAAAGATTAGATTCCAGGGTAACCCATGAATGGTAGAACAATGTGACCTAAGGTTTATGGCCATCCAACTCTGGAAATCAAGAGCAAAGGAATGGGCAACTTCAGAAGGGATTCCAACACCGTTCCAAAAGGAAGGGGAATGCCTACAAGACATGAAAATATGATCCATTGATTCCTCAATATTAGGGCAGATTGGGCAACACGGGTTATTAGTAAATCCTCTTCTAGCTCTCTGCACATTGGTGAGAATTTTCCCATGGCCGATAGTCCAAAGAAAAGTCACTAATTTGGGTGGGAGCTTGAGTTTCCAAATGAAATTCCAATTCCAAGGAATGATATCATCATCGCCAAAGAGAGAGAGATAAGCAGTTTTCACGGAGAAGGTTCCAGATTTAGTGAGGCTCCAAATTACCTTATCATCCCTATGATTCGCAGTTCCAACATGTAAACTGAAAATATGTTCCACAATATCAGGAGGAAGGCATGAATATAACAAGTCTACATTCCAACCATCATCAGTAAGAAAGTCTTCAACAGTCCATTCAAGCATGTCAGCTGAAAGAGGGATGGTAGCAAAATTTTCAAGAACGCCACTCTCAAGCCAGTTGTCTGTCCAAAAATGAATTTGGTTTCCAGTTCCGACTCTCCATCTCATACCATTAGGGAGGATTTGGGCACCAAAGAGGATTCCACGCCAAGTATGAGAACAATTAGTGAACTTAGCAGAGCAAGCACCCACCATGTCGTAGTGTTTGAGATATTTTCCTTTCAAAACTTGAGCCCAAAGGCCCGGGTCTCTTTGCATAAGTTTCCAACCAGTTTTAGCAAGGAGGGCTTGGTTCATAAAATGAGTATCTTTCAAGCCTAAACCACCCATAAATTTAGGCGTGGATACTGTCTCCCACTTAACAAGGTGAACCTTGGAATTATCCTCAGTGTGACGCCATAAGAAATTCCTGTTCAACTTATCAAGTTTATCACATATGGAAACTGGGAGGCGAGTAGATTGCATTGAGTAGATTGGAATAGCTGAGGCAACTGATTGTAGGTAGACAAGCCTACCTGCCATAGAGAGAGTATTGTTCTTCCACGCAGAAAGTCGTCGTTGAACTTTTTCCACAATGTTTCCATACGTCTCTTTATTGACTCTAGAATGCAGTAACGGAACACCCAAGTAGTGTCCTAGATCAGAAGTGAAAGGAGAACCACAGATGTTGGCAATTTCAATAGCCTTACTTCGAGAGATATTAGGAGAGCAGTAAATACAAGATTTATCAAAATTCACCTGTTGACCAGACACGGCACAAAAAATATCAAGACAATCCTTCAGTAATCTGGCTTGAGTTGAGGAGGCTTCCGCAAACAAAATAAGATCATCTGCAAAAAAGAGATGAGAGACAGGAGGCCCATTGCTAGATAGCTTAACTGGCTTCCATTTCTTAGTAGTGATGCAACCATTAATGATATGAGATAGTTTTTCCATGCAAAGCACAAATAAATAGGGAGAAAGAGGATCTCCCTGTCTGATTCCACATTGAGGGGAGAAAGAATCAGTGAGCTCACCATTAACAATGGCTTGGTAATTGACTGTGGTAACGCATTGCATGATGAGTTCCAAAATTTTCCCTCTTAGCCCAATCTCCCATAGAACTTCTCTAATAAAACTCCACTGAAGACGATCATAAGCTTTGGAAAGATCAATTTTCCAAGCAATGAACCCTTTTTTACCTTTGGTGTTTCTGTACTTATGGAGGATTTCTTGAGCAACAATGACATTATCAATAATTTGCCTACCCGGGACGAAGCTCACTTGAGTTGGGCTAACAAGTTTATGGAGAAACGGCCTCAATTTACCCACCAAAATTTTAGAGATGACCTTGTAGAGCGTAGAACACAGACTGATAGGCCTCAACTGTGTCATGCTTGTAGGGTTATCAACCTTAGGAATCAACGAGATGAAGGTGTTATTAATGTTGTCAGGGAGTTGAGCTGTATTGAAACAAACCTTAACCATATCACAAACATCCTTGCCACAGAGATGCCAAAATTTTTGATAGAATCTAGCAGGGATACCATCAGGTCCAGGTGCTTTGAGCCCACCAATAGCAAACATACAAGCTTTAATCTCATCATCGGTGACATCCCCATTTAGAACAAGTAAATCTTCACCAATAAGACACGGGAACATGTGAGGCAGATTCTCCATAGTTGACGTCGTTATGCGAAAGGAGAAGAGATCTTTGAAATAGTTGACAACAATCGACTTTAAATTCTCTTTATCATCTGTCCGCACTCCTTCAGAATTATTGAGGCCTTCAAGTTTATTTTTCCTTCTTCGCACCACCGCAGAGAGATGGAAGAACTTGGTATTTTTATCTCCCTCCCTAAGCCAAGTATTTCTTGATTTTTGAAGCCAAAAGAGTTCTTCTTGCTCAAGGATAGTACTATACTCATTGGTGAGCTGTTTTTCTAAATCAAACAGATACGGCACATGGCAAATGCAAAGAGCCTTTTGGATTCCGCATATACGAGCTAAGAGCCTTCTTTTCTTTTGAAAAATACATCCAAAGACATTGTGATTCCAACTTTGAAGCTCAGAAGAAAGAATGGTAGTTTTGCAACTAGCATCACCTTGAACACTACTCCAAGTATCATTAACAAAGGATTCAAAATCCGGGTGAAGCATCCACATAGCTTGGAATCTGAAAGCTTTCAAATCAGGGTTAGGAATATGCTTGGAATGAAGGCTAATAAGCAAGGGGCAATGATCAGATTTCACTTTGGCAAGATGTCTAACATATGCCTCAGAGAAGAGGTGTCTCCAAGCTATGTTGCAAAGGCCTCTATCAAGTCTTTCCCAGACGATTTCACCATGCTCATTTTTCTTGCTCCAAGTAAATTTAGCACCAATGAACCCAAGGTCCACCAAGCTATTCCTAGAGCTCCAACTACCAAGACCACTATTTTTATTAACAGGCCTACCCCCCTTTTTCTCTGAACTATGAATCAATTCATTGAAATCCCCTGCAATAAGCCAAGGCAAGTTAGAAGCTACAGAAACACCATCAAGATAAGGCCATAAGTGACTCCTCACCCGGGGGCAAGGAGAGGCATACACCACCGTTAGCATCCACTGAATCTGTCCATCCATTACAACAGCTGTGATTGTTTGGGAGGAGCAAGCCACAACAGTCAGTTTCACAACCTCATTATTCCATAAAAGCCAAACACCACCAGAGAAACCATTGGCATCAACAACATAATAATTTGAAAAACCCAAACCTTTTATGACTTCAATTGCCCTCTCCCCACTGATCCTGGGTTCCAAGATAGCAAAAATATTCACTTTGTTCAATCTGACGAGATCTTTAGCAGTAACAGAGAAAGGTTTCCCTCCAGCACCTCTTACATTCCAGACCATAATCATCATAAAATCAATAAGGATAGGGAATACCTGAGTTATGGACCCAATCAAGATGAGGATATTGGCGCCTCTACCAGAATAGAGGTGGCACCCACCACACCAGCTTGAACATCAATCATGGCTTCTTGAAGCCTATCTCTCTCTACAGACACAAAGCCATCATTAACATGTCTTCCATTCTCCAGCAAGTTCCCAACCGACATATCCGTAACATTTTTATCAATATCCGGCGGTTCATGCCCATAAATTTGAGTACTTTTGTCTGCTGCGTCATTGGCAGCTTGATGATCAGCAACATTAAAGTTAAAGCCCCCCAACTCACTTTCTTGAATGTCCATGCCATCAACTTGTACGCCGTTGGAAGAATTTGTGGCAATCTTAGACTTGGCATTGGTTTTCCTCAGAGAGGATTTTGGCTTCGGGGACGAGGTGTTTCCAAGATTTAATTTGGCACTAGCCGCCCCCATACTAAAACCACTAGAGCCTCCTTTCTCCTTGTTAGAGCTGTCCTCTAGAGCCTTCCTAGGTCTGCCTCTTGTTTGTTTCTTCTTTTCAAATCCCATGGTATTCTCCAATAAATGTTCCTTGCCATGTACAGACTTAGCTTTATCAATAGTATTCGGATCAACATCCTCTAAATGTAGGGGACAGAATCTTGAGCCAAAATTACTCAATTTCCTGGCATTTTGGCCCAACTCATAATTATTGGTTGGCTTGGTCCGACGATTATATGTCACAATACTCCAGGGCCCAATCAAGGCAGAATCATGAATCTTCATATCCTTCCCAGCCTCAGTAAGGCAACTCTTCTCTGATTTACCACTATTTGAGCTCCTAACTTGATCTTGAACTGACCCCTCATCCATAGGTTGGATGGTCTCTGCATCTGGAACAGGAATTGTAGCTTGTTTCCTAATCAAAGAAGGACATTGTTCACAACGATGACCATAGCAACCACAGTTGAAACAAACAAGGTGAAGACCCTCATACTCCACAACATACCAACAGTTTTCAACTTTGACATTAGCAATTAGGGACTTTGTTAAGTCCAATTCAACACAAACTCTAGCATATTTACCTCTAACTTGTGAGGCAGTGTGCGCATCTACACGAAGAGTTGTGCCAATGAGGTCCCCAATTCTTTTCATGGCTTCCGGATTGAACCACTCAACGTGTAGCCCAACAATTCTCACCCAGACAGCCATACGGTTGATCGACTCACTATGAGGGTCAAACCCAGCTCTCCATTTTTGCATAACCAAATATTGTCCTGCAATAATCCAAGGTCCTCCGCACAAAATATTCTTCATATCACTTTCTAGAACAAATTTCACAATAAAGAAATTATTTTCCAAATCGATTAGCGAGAAACGCCCTTGTATCGTGCTCCACCGTTGTTGTAAACGGCCAAGGACGAAATTGTGAGTATGAGACTTACCCATGATCTTGATAATAATGGCATTTCGCCATGGACGAAGTAGTCGAGACTTGACAGAATCAGTGAACTTTATGCAAGGTCCAAGTGTTTCCTCATAGGTTTCAAAATCCCCATCTCCAATTTTAAATTGGTCAGTCTCCTCACCTGGAAACCCTTCCATCCGTGGGTTAGCATCTACAAGACCCATCAATTTGGCCTTGAAGTCCATTTTTGGGAGTGGTTCCAGAGGAGAGGTGGACGCAGGATCCATCGTGGACACCTCTCGCTCAAGCTGGTTGTCGGTACGAAATCGTTTCATACCAATCGATTCAGGTTTTTCTCTGCTACCCGGTAGACCAGGAGCAGAGAAAATAAAATTAGGACCAAGATTCGCCACCGCAGAAGGCACTCACGAGGCTACAACAATAACTGTGTTCACTGTTCAATCGGCAGTATCAGTACGAATCAGATCTCAGATGGCGGAATTAGCGGAAGCCGCGGTGGAGCAGATCACTGCAAAAGCTTGAAGGTCGAGGAACGGTTGCGTCTGATAGAAGAGATTGCAGGTGGGATCAGACTCGGAAGCCGCGGTGGAGCAGATCACTGAACAGACTTGAAGCTCGAGGAGCGGTTGCGTCAGCGAGAGGAGGTTGATGGTGGAATCGGGCTCGGCGATCGATCGGAGATAGCTGAGAAGGCCGCGGATGCTGAGGAACGAGAAACAAAGGAAAGTCTGGGAGGCCGCTCCAGGAACGAGAACTCGAGGAACGTCGGGGAGGCCGCTCCGGAGCGCGAGCGTGACCTTAGGTCAACCCACCTAGGGTTGCGCCGTCACGGAGAGAGAGAGCCTTTGCCTACTCTATGTAAGATCACGGTGGCTTGCAGCTTCTAAGGAAAAACGTCACCAAAATATTATTGAAGCACCTTCTTCAATCAATGGTTGTAACTTTTTTTTTTCTTTTCTTTTTCCAGTAACAAAAAGTTTAAAATTTACCTCCATCCTGGGATATAAACACTTGTTACACCTATTGCATAAACTTGCGTTTGTTCTTTTAGTAGTTCGAATACTTTCTTTCCCTCCTTATAGCTACTTCCAAATGCAGCTCGAGAAATCGTATCACTTAACATCTCTCAAGTGAAGAACACACATCTATCTCATATGAACCCTCTTTGGCCACCAAGATCTCCCGCGCGTGTATCAATAAATTCTCTACAACATTGGTGAAATATCGGTACATTCCCTGCGGCAAACAAGACAAACAAAAAGGAAAAACCAGAAATTATTAAGATTTGCAGAAGAAAGATCAAAACTTAAGACACTTAAACGCATGTTGGCAAGAGGGGAATACCTTAATCTTCTCTAAATGGAATGCGGGTTGATAATCTTGTGTTTAACCCATTTCTCATCGTCAATATTTTTGAGTCCCATTAAAAACACCTTGGTGATTTGGTTTTCCACTGACCTTCGAAAACTATCATATTTAATGACGGTGTCTCTCAAATCTTCTGGAATCATATAATGTTCACCCTTGGTATGGTACCCATCCAAATAAAAGAATTCTTACCTGCAAATTCTATTTCTTTTTAGCTAATATATCATATTGTTGACATTAAAAATTACAAAGCTTAAGTCGTGCACAGACCAAAGAACTATTGAGCTAATTATGTTCTTTTTGTGAATGCGAGCATGCCAACTCGGGATTGAGCTCAGTTGGGCAAGTAGAATAGATGTGGTGGTGGTGGTGTCAAATCTGTTGCTGACTTCTGCACTTGAGTGATTACTTCCGAGGAAAGAACACCTCTCGGCCTAGGGTTCTAGAACCTGAAGACAAAGTTTCTTAATTCATTGCGAAGTTCAAGGTCTTTTGCACCATGTTCGGCTGCTTCAACTATATTCGTGATAATATAAGTGCACCGAATGGATATTAGGCTGTATGGGCAAAGATACTAATTGGAAACAGATGTCTTTATGGTGAACGTAGTTCGGTCGTCTAAATACCGAACTATGAAGTGCACCTGGGAGTAACTGATCATAGAATAACTTACTTCGTGCGGGAGCTAATGAAGTGACCTTTTTAGGCAAAAGAATTGAAAACTCTTTGCCAACCGAGACTTGTATAGATAATCAACCAACCAGATGCAGTGTTGTTAGTCCAAATTGAAGATGTTGCCAGTTGTCAACAGTGTTGTTTAATTATCCAAATTGAAAATGTGTTGATAAAAGGGTTAAGATAATTAATATTTTTTTAAAGGTTGTGAGAAGGGTTTCGCATAGAGCAATGTTTTTTTGCTTTGAGCGTTTTAAGTTGTTTGTTGAATTGAGAGGGGTTTCTACGTTGTAAAAGCACTTCTATTTATAAAGGTGAATTTTGTGACAGTCAAGTCTACTAAATGGTATAATTTTTATAATATTTCAATTTGTCAGCATTGCACCATTAGGCCATCAGAACTGCACCATTGGACCATCAGCACTACACCACTGGGCAATCAACACACCACCACTGGGCTGACATCAATAAACTCAGCCCAAACATTAACTCGGTTGAAAATGTAAATTGAGGCCCAAACATTGCCCCCCCCCCCCCTCTTTCCTAGTTTCCTTAAGCTTCGACCTATAAGCCGAATGGTTAAGGGAATTAATTATGTTTCCAGCTGGTTACCGAATACTGCACCTTTATTTCCTGGAGTAACGGCTTGTGGAGGCGAATGAAATTTTTTAAGTATTGGTTTCAAAAACATTTTTATTAAGTATTGGTTTCAAAAATATTTACATTAAAATTAGTTGTTTGAAATACACTTCCAAACGAGCCTGTAATTACTGGAATGAGAGGGAGTTCAAATCTATTGTGCCCAAAAGAGTTCAAATCTATTGTGCCCAAAAGTCACTGCTCATTTCAAGGGTTTGGAAAACGTACATTAATGTGTGGTTGTGGTTATTTGCCAATTTTCTCCGTTTGGCAGTTTGCAATGTGATAATATCTTTTAGGGTAAAGTACAAAAAACTACCTTAACTATTGGTGTCACGATACTTTCATACCTCATCTTTTAAAATTGACAATGTCATACATCATCTTTAGAAATTGTGTCAATGTTATACCTTCTGTTAGTTTGGCCGTTTATTTCTCAGTTACATGCTGACGTGGCTTGATCCGGGACCCCTTTTTTATTAAAAAATTAATAAAATATTATTAAAAAAAAAAATCATTTAATATTATTTAAGTATTAAAATAATATTAAAAAGTACATAGAAAAATAAAAAATAAACCTCTCATTTCATCCCTCCCTCCTCTCTCTTCCCCATCTTCCTACAACCGAGAAAGAAGAAGGAGGAAGAAGAAGAGGAGAGAACGAAGGAAAAAAAAAAAAAACCCAGTTCATCTGTCCCACCCGCACCCACCCTCTTCCCTCCACACCCATTCCTCCCCATTTTTTCCGCGCCCAGGTTCTCAACCTTCGAAATCGGCCTGGTGAAGGTTTCTCGATTCCACCTCAACGGGATCTGGGGTTTTTTTTTTTTTTTTCGGTTGCAGGTAATGGGTGTGAGGTTGGGTGCAGAGGGTGGGTGCGAAGGTGGGCAGGTTGGGTGCGGAGAGTGGGTGCAGGGAGAAGAGGGGGTGGGGAGTGGGGAAAACAAATTGGTTTTTTTTTTTTTTTCCTCTTCTTTTTTTCTAGGTTGCAGTTGCAGAAAGGGGGAAGAAGATGAAGAAGGGGAGAAGAGAGAGAAGGGGGAAGGGGACGAACTGATGTTGTGATGTTTTGTTTTTTTTTTTTTTTAAATAACTTTTCTTTATTATTTTAATATTTAAAAAATATTAAATGATTTTTTTTAGTTTTTAATACTTTTTTTAATAAAAAATGGGTCCCAAATCAAGATACATCAGCATTTAACTGAGAAATAAACGGCCAAGCTAACGGAAGGTATAACATTGACACAAATTCCTAAGATGAGGTATGAAAGTGTCGTGACACTAATAGTTGAGGTAGTTTTTTGTACTTTATCCTATCTTTTATGCTCGTTTGAAATTTTTTGAATAGAATAAATTGGTACTGATATTGAAATGGGGCCAACATAATAAGTTGGTATTGAAATTGCAATTTACACAAGTCAAATTTAAAACATCTCACTTATAAGTAGGAAATAATAACAGTGACAAAACATGCTCATTTCGAAGTGCTTCTAAAATGGCTGAAAGTGCTTTTGATAAAAATGCTTTCGGAACTAATTTTTACTAAAAATGCAAGTAGATCTTGGAATAGCACTTGAAATACTTTCTACAAGAAGCACCTGAACTATTTCCTATAAGAAGCACTTGAACTGCTTCCAACAAGAAGCACTTGAACTATAAGTGCTTCTTACATGAAGCACTTTAAGTACTTTTATAACCCAATAACATTTTTTCTAAAAGTGTTTTAAGCTATTTTAGAAGCATTTTCAAATGAGCTAATAACTTTTTTTTTTTGGTTGAGTAACAACTTTTTAATCTTTAGTTGTTTTCATGTGCAGCCCCTCTCGAAAATTCACTCTGGAAAATTCAAGGGTTTGAAAGTCCTTCTTTGACGCATTCAAGGGTTTGAAAATCTTTCTTTGTCGCATTCAAGAGCTTGGAAAATGCACACTAAATGGTTTGTTTTTCCCAGATTGGCAGTTTGCCTGCGGTTTCCTTCATGCCCTGCAAATTCTCTTCAAACGTACATTGGGATTTGGATAATTCGATTATTCGAAGCAAAAAAATTAAAATAATAATCACCACACAAAAAAAAAAAAAAAAAAAACAACCATACACGGCTGCATACCATCGGTTGCTCCTATATGTATAAGAGTCTTTAAGAAGGGTGCTCATACCATATCGAACTTTAATGATTTTAAGCATTTATTTTTCAATTTGCACCTCATAGATCATCTTTGCAAAATATGAGCCAAATTGAAAATATATAAGGCATCTAATTGAGTTTAAAGAAATTACGAACATCATGTTCTAAGAAATACTGAAATTTTATCATATAATTTAATAAGCAAATGGTTTCAAATTGAATTGAATATTTATACGAATGATTTACAAATCGACTTACGAAATATATGTTCTAATCGTTAAAATTTGATATGAAATGAGTCTCACAACTAATCCCATTAAAAAAAAAAATAGAAATCCTTTTGCATGAATATAGATATATATATATATATATATATATATATATATATATATATACATATCCAGATATATATAGATATCTAGACCTATCACTGTAAGCAATATCTAAGCTCGTTTGAAATTTTGTGAACATAATAAATTGATATTGAAATTGGTAAAAGGAAACAAAAAATAATAACTAGAAAACAAAACTTGAGTCTTTGCATAAAATAATATCTTGGCCTTACAAGTCATGACCGATTGAGTCCTTGCATTTCAGAATAATTTATCTTCAAACAGGGGTTTGAATAATTCAAAGCTAAATAGAAACAAAAAATAATCACTAGAAAACAAAATAATCGTCATGCATAGCTACCTTTAGTTGCTCCCATATATATAGATGTAGGCTTGCTACTGTAAGCAATATCTTAGGTAAAAAATGGCTCTTGTCTTCCTCCTCATATTGTTATTCTCTTCCATTTTATCAACAACAAATATTCATGCATGCAACCAAGCTGATCACACCTCTCTCCGAGCTTTCGCCCGAACTCTATCTTCTTCCCCTCTAAATTGGAGTAGTCTAGTTGATTGTTGTCATTGGAACGGCATCACTTGTAATCAGGAGGGTCGGGTCATACATTTGCTCTTACCCTCCAAAGGGCTCAAAGGAGGTATGTTTGTCTCATCACTTGAAAATCTCACACATCTCACCCACTTGAACCTTTCCCACAATTCACTTCATGGTACACTTGAAACTAAATTCTTCCCATCCTTGAATTGCCTCGAAATCTTTGACTTGAGCTATAACCTTTTTTCTGGAAAGTTTCCGTTTTCTATACCACCAAAAAGTATTCAGACAATAGATTTGTCATGCAATTACTTTCATGGTGCAATTCCATCTTCTTTCTTCCAACAAGCTTGGAATTTGACTAGTTTCAATGTCAGCAACAACACCTTCTCTGGGCCTATCCCATCATCTATTTGTCTTCGATCGTCTCCTTCCATAAGAATATTGGATTTTTCCTCCAATGAATTTAGTGGAAACATTTCTTGTGGGTTTGGTGGGTGTTCCAAACTGCAAATTTTTCGTGTCGGTCACAATAATTTGTCAGGATCACTTCCAGAAGATATCTACAACGCTACCAAACTTGAGGAACTTGCATTACCTGTCAATTCACTAAATGGAGTCATTAGTGAAAGAATTACCAACCTCACCCACCTTACAATCCTTGACCTCTTCTATAATCATTTGAGTGGTGTCATCCCTCTCAATTTTGGGAAGCTCTCCAAGTTGAAATTCATGAATCTTGGTTTCAACAGCTTACAAGGTAATTTGCCCCCATCTTTGATGAATTGCACAAACCTTGTAGAACTACATTTAGGATTCAACTACTTGGAAGGGGATGTCACCAAGCCTAATTTCTCCAAACTCAGCCACCTTAGCAAACTTGACCTAGGTGGGAATAACTTCACTGGTATCTTGCCAATAAGCCTTTACTCATGCAGGTCCCTAAAGGCAATTCGGTTGAGTGTAAATCCTTATCTAAAAGGACAAGTACATCCTGAGATTCTTTCATTGAAATCATTGTCATTCCTCTCGCTTGGTAGTGTACAATTGACCAATATCACAGGGGCAATAAAGATATTAATGCGTTGCAAAAGTCTTCATGCACTCTTCCTTGCTAGTTCGTTTAGCGGTGAGGCAATGCCAACTGATGATGACATGGTTGACTTTCATGGATTCCAGAATCTTCGTGTCTTGAGTTTGGGCGGATGTGGGATCGTTGGTCAGATACCTGGATGGTTATCAAACCTAAAGAATCTAGAGATGTTGTATCTGGGTTTTAATCAAATCTCAGGGTCAATTCCAAGTTGGTTAGGGACTCTTCCAAAACTCTTTTTTGTGAGTCTATCATCCAACCAAATTTCAGGTGAATTTCCAAAACAACTTTGTAGCTTACCAATGTTAATGATGGATGAATCTCGACTAGACGATTATGAATTTGAACTTCCTCTCATTAGCCTCCCAATTAAAAATCCACGTTTTTGGCCACGTAGGTTGTCTAACTTTCCTGGAACAATAGACCTTGGGCTCAATAATATTAGTGGTAGTATACCTACTGAGATTGGCCAATTGCTATTTCTTCGTGAGTTGTATCTTAACAGCAACAACTTCTTAGGAGACATTCCCGACCAAATATCTGACCTAAAATATTTAGAGGTTTTGAACCTCTCCACGAATCATTTGTCCGGAAAAATTCCCTGGTCAATGGCGAGCCTTAATTTCTTGAGAGAATTTAATGTCTCGTACAATAATATTGAAGGACAAATACCAAAGGGCACACAACTCCAGAGCTTCAACGCTTCTGCATTTGAGGGGAACCCTAAACTTTGTGGTGCTCCACTTCCAAATGAGTGCAAAGAAATTGAGGCGGATAATAAGAATGACAACCAAGATGCGAACAATGAAAGTGATGAGCTTCCTTGGTTTTATTTCTTTGCAACCCTAGGTTTCATTGTTGGATTTTGGGGAGTTTGCGGTACTTTAGTTCTTAAGAAGACATGGAGGCACACATATTTTCAGTTCCTTGATAATGTACAAGATTTGCTCTATGTGAAGACTTAGATGGCAGTGTACATGTACAAAACGAAAAGAAGGTTGAGAGACTAGATTCTACTTTTTATTATATATTTTTCATTTTTAATAAAAATATTTGATACACAAAATTAACACACTTGGCGACATGCTTTCTAATAAAGGTTAGTCTTACTGTTGTATTTGGACTGCACTTGTATTAGAGAGTGTGTCAACAAATGTGTTAGTTTTGTATATCCAAATAGTATGAGTCTTTAAGTTTTTATTTGTTTGCTTTCATCGTGATGTAAAGATTGTTCTAAAATTTGATAGTCCAATAAAACTATTCGGACACAAAAAAAGTAACATGCTTGTTGACACTTGAAATAATACATTTGAGCTCTACTAATTGTATGTGAGTCTCATTTAATATTGGAGAGTGTGTCAACAAAGTGATAATTTTATGTGTCAAAGTAGCATCAATAATAGTTAGACATTCTTAAAGTTTTGCCATGGCGTAAGTCGATATAAAGCTGATTGTCAGTACTTTTTAGGATTGTGATTTTCACACACCCTTAACTACTTTTCCTACACCCCTTCCTATTTTTTAATACTTAATTGGTATCTTACTATTTAATCTTCCATATATACCCTTCCTACTTTTTGATGGTAATTAATGAAAGATTAAATAGGGAGGGGTATATATGGAAGATTAAATAGTAGGATACCAATTAAGTATTAAAAAATATGGAGGGATGTGGGAAAAATAGTTAAGGGTGTGAAAATCACAACCCTACTTTTTATATCATATGTCCAGAAGAAACTTATTATACAGTGATGACAATTAACAATATTTTGAATTGCATTTTGATTTTTAAGAAATTATTATTTATTATTATCATTATTATTATTATGATTTCCAGAAAATTTTGTGGATCGGAAGTCTAGGATGGAGCCACATGGCAAACATTCTTAGAGAACTTTAACGAAAAACTCTCGGTACTGTTCACTTTAACGAAAAAATATATTTTTATACTAAAAAGTCAATTCTGGTACTATTTATTTTAACTTTTATTTTATCCTTATCGTTAAAACTCAAAGTTTTCAAATTTTTTTTATTAATTTTTCTTGATGAACATTGCAAGCGGAACCCACACCTTCTTTTCTGTTTCGCATGCAAGTGCTAAAAAAATTGGACCAGCCCGTGACTGACGTTACCCTAAAGTCAACCAAAGCCGGCTGGGCTTGGGGGTAGAATCGCCGAGGCTGATGCCAAGGGTCTAAACAACCAAGGCATGGAAAGGTGGATGGAGTTTTGGAGTGCATTTATTTTCAGAATAGCTATAGGTGATGCTGTTTCTGACTTTTAACAATCAAGATGAAAGCATATCTCTTTCTTTAGATGCAATTTAAATGAAAGAAAAACTAATGAAAAAAATTTGAAAATTTTTAGTTTTAACAATAAAGACAAAATAAAGAGTAAAGTGAATAGTATCAGGTTTGATTTTTTAATGTAAAAATGTGGTTTTTTGTTAAAGTGAATAATACTACGAACTTTTCGTTAAAACTTCCTTAAATGAACAAATTTTGTCAGTCCGTTGACGATGAAACTTTTGAGCAGGGTTGGGTGTATTTCAGTACCTTAGCTTTCTGTTTATTGCTTCTCGTTTGGACTTTGTTAAATGGTTGCTGATAACAAGTGTTCTCTTCGTTTCTTAACTTTCGACAACACTTTTGCATCAGTCCTTTTTCTTCTTAAAAATCGGCAACAGGGCTTGGGGGGTGCTGTCGTCTAATTGTTGTAACAAAAGCCCTCAAGATTAAAAATTATCCTTCTGACATTAAGGAATGCATGTAATGGTTGTATTGTGTGTGTGATACTATCACCCTTTAATTACATCGTTATGATTTTCAGAGAGTAAGAGTGAAAGAGCTCCCGAGAGAGATTTTTTGGGAATTAGTGTAATAGGGTGTACAAGAGTTTTGGGTTTGGGTTATGATAACTTAAGTGTATCTTATACTTGTTTGTGGGTTCGGGTTCGGGTAATATATACAGGATTTTGCTTAATCTTGTTAAATTTTCAATGTTTTTACATCTCGTTTATTTTATCATGCTTAAATATGGTTTGTATTCCGTTGTAATTGTGCAGAACTGAGATTCAAATTCCAATGTCATAACAATGCAAACCAGCAAAACCACAGTTGAGCATATTAAAATAAATAAAAAATAAAGATGCCGACAAATTTAAGAGATTTTAAAAAATCCGTGTTGTGGCGTGGAAGTCTTCGAAGAGAAGACATGATTTGACTGCTGCAAGCAATGTTGGAAGCAGGTCTTGACTTTGTGGGCTTGCATGCAATTGTGCATGCATTAAGTGGCAAATGGAGAAAAGTGTTGCACGCTATAAGCTGGCTAGGTACAACATAAGAGTTTAAATATTGCGTGTGAGCTAAAGACCAATTTGGTCTTAGTTGTTGACATCACTTTAATGGGTTACTGATGGATACCTATAATTAGATGCACTATTTGTGCATTTATTAAGCATTCGAAGTTGAACACGGGTTGAAAGAAAATTAGAGAGTAGGAGTGAAAGATCTCTTGGGAGAGAGTGAATACTGTGAGAGGATGTACAAGGTTTCGAGTTTGGGTTATGTTAATTCAAGTGTATCTTGTAATTGTTATTATTGTCATGAAGAACAATATTTCTCCTAGGACATAGGCAGAATTTTGTCGAAAACTTCTCGATGTTTTTATTTCTTGTTTATTTTATTCTACAAACCTTATGGTGAGGTTGCAATTTAAATCTCAGTTCTACATAACTATACTAGAATATAAACCACAATTGAGCAAAATAAAATAAACAAGAAATAAAGACATCGAAAAATTTACGAGGATCAACAAAATCGTGTGCTTACATTCTAGGAAAGATATTGCTTTTTACTATAAAAATATTAAGTACAAGATATACTTGAGTTAACATAACACAAACAGAAACCCTTGTACAGACTCTCACATTATTTTCCAAAAACTCTACTCTCTCCCAAAAGATCTTTCTCTCTTACTCTCTGATTTTATCTGACCCCGTGTTCATCTTCGAATGTTTACCAAATGCACAGACATTGCATCTAGGTATAGACATACACCGGCAATTCATTAAATTGACGCCAACAACTAAGACCAAATCAGTCTTTTTGTTCACACGCAATACTTAAACCCTTTGTTGTACGTAGCCTATAGCGTGCAGCTTTTTTCTCATTGCCATTTATTGCGTCCACAATTGCGTGCAAACCCACAAAGTCAAGACCTACCAACTTTGCTTGAATCATGTCTTCTCTTTGAAGACTTCCACGCCACAACACCAATACTAGTTGAACTTCGATTGTTGTATAACACAATATACATAGACAACAAATACATGAGCTAATCCGGATTTTGATGAACTTTGTAAATTTCTCGTTGTTTTTAATTTTTTTGTGTATTTTATCCTGCTCAGCTGTGGTTCGTATTTTGGTGATGTTGTAAATTTCTTGCTGTTTTTATTTTTTTTGTCTATTTTATTATGCTCAACTGTAGTATGTATTCTGATGAGGTTGTGTCCGAATCTCGATTCCGAACAAATTGGAGACTCGAGAATCAAGTATATACTCTTTGTCTTCAATATCATTAGGCTTGGCAAACGAGTCGTGTCTGTCGTGTTAATGTCATTTTCCTGTAACATCTATTATCTTAATAGGTCGTGTCATGTCACACCTGTTATCTTAACAGGTCACTTTACCCAAGTGACCCGACCTGTTATGACCCGTTAAGAAAAATATATATATTTTTCTTAAATTTGCACATACCACACATTGCTACATAAATATTACTTCAAAACATTAAAAAACATTTGTCGTTTAAGTACTACATTTACACTCGAAAATAAGAGCCTAATAAACAAACATTCATACACTACTAGTCTATTACAAAATATTAAATGTGCAAGGATATGCAAAATGAAAGAGTTTTTATTTTCAAGGTTGTGAAACCTTTCTCAAAAGTTTAAACCTTGCCAATGAAACTCAAAGCTTGCATGTTATTCCTTTTACAAAATCCTCAACTTTCATTAAGTATAGCATAAGATTTTGTGGTATCCATTAGTGTAAATATTTTAAATTTAAGATCAAGTTCATTCATTATATTCATATAGGGTCAAGGAGTGTAGCTGTAAAAAATCATCAAAATCGGAGTTCAAATAACGGTTAAATCGTGATTTTTCGTTGATAATCGTCGAAAAGTTTTGTCCTGTTACTTGATCTCTGAATGTTCGTATTTTGCAATTTTTGACATATGCGATCTCAAAGTATATACAAACATGTTTAACGGTTGGATCGTTGAAACTAGTTTCGTAGAATGCGTATCCCATCAAAACAATAGATTCACTAACACTTAATAATTTATTCATACTTTCATTAAGTATAACATAAGATTTTGTGGTATCCCCTAGTGTAAATATTTTAAATTGAAGATCGAGTTCATTCAATGTATTCATATAGGGTCAAGGAGTGTAGCTATAAAAAATCATCAAAATCGGAGTTAAAATAGCCGTTAAATCGTGATTTTTCCTTGATAACTGTCGAAAAGTTTTTTCCCGCTACTTGATCTCGGAATGTTTGTTTTTTGTGATTTTTGGCGTATGCGATTTTAAAGTATATACGAACATGTTTGACGGTTGGATCGTTGAAACTAGTTTTTGTAGAATGTGTATCCCATCAAAACAATAGATTCACTAACACTTAAGAGTTTATCCATACTTTCATTAAGTATAACATAAGATTTTGTAGTATCCACTATTGTAAATATTTTAAATTGAAGATCGAGTTCATTCATTGTATTCATAAGTGTCAAGGAGTGTAGCTATAAAAAATCATCAAAATCGGAGTTAAAATAACAGTTAAATCGTGAATTTTGGTTGATAACCGTCGAAAAGTTTTTTCCCGTTACTTGATCTCTGAATGCTTGTTTTTTGCAATTTTTGGCGTATGCGATTTTGAAGTATATATAAACATGTTTGACGGTTAGATCGTTGAAACTAGTTTTCGTAGAATGTATATTCCATCAAAACAATAGATTCACTAACACTTAAAAGTTTATTCATACTTTCATTAAGTATAACATAAGATTTTGTGGTATCCACTAGTGTAAATATTTTAAATTGAAGATCGAGTTCATTCATTGTATTCATATAGGGTCAAGGAGTGTAGCTGTAAAAAATCATCAAAATCAGAGTTAAGATAACCGTTAAATCGTGATTTTTCATTGATAACTGTCGAAAAGTTTTGTCCCGTTACTTGATCTTTGAATTTTTGTTTTTTGTGATTTTTTGTTGATGCGATCTCGAAGCATATACAAACAAGTTTAACTGTTGGATCGTTGAAATTAGTTTCGTAGAATTCGTATCCCATCAATTTCAATGGTGTATATATATATATATATATATATATATATATATATATTTATTAAGTAGATTTTAAATTTATTTATTTTGTACGTATAACATTTAAGAAATTGAATGATATGTATATTTCTTACATGAAGCACTTCAAGTACTTTTATAACCCAATAACATTTTTTCTAAAAGTGTTTTAAGCTATTTTAGAAGCATTTTCAAATGAGCTAATAGCTTTTTTTTTTTTTTTTTTTTTTGGTTGAGTAACAACTTTTTAATCTTTAGTTGTTTTCATGTGCAGCCCCCTCTCGAAAATTCACTCTGGAAAATTCAAGGGTTTGAAAGTCCTTCTTTGACGCATTCAAGGGTTTGAAAATCTTTCTTTGACGCATTCAAGAGCTTGGAAAATGCACACTAAATGGTTTCAGTTTGCATGCGGTTTCCTTCATGCCCTGCAAATTCTCTTCAAACGTACATTGGGATTTGGATAATTCGATTATTCGAAGCAAAAAAATTAAAATAATAATCACCACAAAAAAAAAAAAAAAAAAAAAAAAACAACCGTACACGGCTGCATACCATCGGTTGCACCTATATGTATAAGGGTATTTAAGAAGGGAGCTCATACCATATCGAACTTTAATGATTTTAAACATTTATTTTTCAACTTGCACCTCATAGATCATCTTTGCAAAATATGAGCCAAATTGAAAATATATAAGGCATTTAATTGAGTTTAAAGAAATTGCGAACATCATGTTCTAAGAAATACTGAAATTTTATCATATAATTTAATAAGCAAATAGTTTCAAATTGAATTGAATATTTATACGAATGATTTACAAATCGACTTACGAAATAAATGTTCTAATCGTTAAAATTTGATATGAAATGAGTCTCACAACTAATCCCATTAAAAAAAAATAGAAATCCTTTTGCATGAATATAGATATATATACATATCCAGATATATATATAGATATCTAGAGCTATCACTGTAAGCAATCTCTAATAAGCTCGTTTGAAATTTTGTGAACATAATAAATTGATATTGAAATTGGTAAAAGGAAACAAAAAATAATAACTAGAAAACAAAACTTGAGTCTTTGCATAAAATAATATCTTGACCTTACAAGTCATGACCGATTGAGTCCTTGCATTTCAGAATAATTTATCTTCAAACAGGGGTTTGAATAATTCTAAGCTAAATGGAAACAAAAAATAATCACTAGAAAACAAAATAATCGTCATGCATAGCTACCTTTAGTTGCTCCCATATAGGCTAGCAATTTCTGACACGATCCGATAACCCGACACGACACGACACGAAATTAACAGATGTTCGGGTTGACACGATAACGAATTGGGTCGTTATCGGGTAACCCGATAAGCACCTGTTAAGATAACGGGTTGATTCGGGTATACACGTGGGTAACACGATACACGATAAGCAGAATATTATTTTTATAATTTAATAACCCTAAAAAAATATTGTAATAATTATATACATTAATTTAACAATTTTATACCCCTAAAAATTATAATAAATATATATATATATATTAAATTAACTATAAAGTCTATAATAATTATAATAATTATATATACTATAATAATTATACCCCCAAAATATTAACTATCTATAATAATTATATATATATATATATGTTGTAAAATCGACAGTGTGTGTACAGTGGAATAAATAAAACAAGACACAAATTTTACGAGGTTCCTCTACAGTCAATGTGACTGGAGTACGTCCTCGGGCAGTAGTGGTGCTTTCATTATAATTGGAATAATAAGAGTACAAAGATAACTCTATTTATTCTCTCCTCTCCTCTTCCTCTCTTTCTCTTCCCTCTTTTCTTTTCTGTTACATGAAAACATATGGAGTGCTCTATTTATAGAGCAACTTCATACTGATGCATTAACTGCATGTTGAAATTTGTAACGCGTCTTCTGACAGCACAATTCATTTTCCACTTTCATTTTCTACAAATGGAACTGTGGGCATTCATTGCCCATGAGACTTTTCAACACTCCCCCTTGGATGCCCACATATCAACATGAGTTGCCTCGTTAAAATCTTGATCTATTTTTGGATGCTCCCCTTTGATGAGTTTCTCCCCCTGATTTCAAATTATTTAGGCTGATCATTGATCCTGCTGCTTTAGTCTTTTAGCGGTGATAGTTGCCGAATGAGGTGTTTCACTTGTTGTTAACTTTCCACATGCTTGTTCTTGAACTGGGTTAGAGGGTCTTCTGCTAGACTTCCTCCAAATGTCTGAATTTACCTATTTTATTTGGAACTGAATTTGATTCAAGGGTGGTGGACACTTGATCTTGAATCGGACTTGTGATTTCTTCAAAGACCGTCTAGGCTTGATCTTGAATGAAATTGGACCATGAAGAGCTTCATGTGATAAGTGATCTTAAACTTTGTCGGGGATGAACTGACATGTGTTTGTTGTGGTTGTCTCCACATGCTTCAATGTATCATTTTCACTTGCCTTACTTGCTCCCCTTGCAGAAGTGGTATTTTCCTTATGCAGGTTTGGCATCTTCTCGTGTAGTATTTGTCCTCTGATACAGGAGTGGGATGCAAACCTGGTATTTGAATGGACCATCACTTCTTGGTGGCAGCGAAAGTTTAAGTGGAGGTTCCGACATATTGCTTTCTTTGTCCTTGTCTTGGCAGGTAAGAACAAGGACAAAGGAAAGGACAGGGAGATTGCATGATATGAGATACTCTTGCTCTCGTCCCTGATGATATGAGATACTCTTACTCTGGTATGACTTGTTTGTAGAGGTATTCTCGGAGAGGAAGACAACTGAGTATTTCGAGATACTTTGTGAAAGATGCATTCTCGGAGATGAGGAAGAGTTAGATATTTTTCAGTTCTGCCTTGCCATGGAGGACAGAGGTTGACATATATATGGATTTCCCAATAGCAGGTAGTAGTGCTGTGCCTTTACTCTTGTCAGCAACAGTGGTGTAATTAGAACAGTAAGATTCACGCGTTTTCAACTTTATCAGAGATCTTTGACAAAGTTGCACGTGATATCCAAGAGCTGAGAATGTGTCTGAGAAATGTTGACAGACGTCATGCAGGGAAATCCGGCTTTTGAATTCGAAAATCGGTGTCTCTTCGATTTTTGAATAAGTGGTCATGTTGCCCCTTCTTTTATAGAGATATCAATTTTGTTCAGAAACACTCAGAAAATTGTTGCCTGCAGAAATTTCCCTTTCTTGCACTTCTGAGATTTTATCTGACTTCCTTCATCATTTCTGAAAATGGCTTGCCCATCTAACATTTGCTTAGATTTGAGTCTCAGGATTGATACAGACGAGCAGCGTCAGGATAACATATGGCGCCCGTCCTTCTCATCTTCTAATGGTTCTCTTACGGTTGGGGACTCTGTGATGAAGGATAACATAACTGCTACAGTGGTAGCCAGGAATCTTCTCACTCCAAAGGACAACAGAATCCTTTCAAACCGGTCTGATGAGGCGGCCGTTCAAGACTCATTGGCTCTCAGTGTTCAATGTGCGGGCTCTGTATCCAATATGGGCCAGCGCTTACTTGCTCGAACTCACCAAGTTGAATCATTAATGGCTGAGGTGGCAAGTCTTAAACAAGAGATTAGAGGGCTTAAGCATGAGAATAAAGTGTTACACATGCTTGCAAATAATTACTCTACGAGCATGAAAAGAAAGCTCGACCAGCTACTGGAATCCGAAGGCCGGACTCAAAATGACAATCGGGGGTTCGAGTCTTTATTCCAAAGACATCCATTGTCTTAGCTGTCTGGAGTTTCACCAAGTATTGAGACTCCAAATAATCAACTTCTGGTGTCTTCCCCTTCTGGGGTACTTCCGAGTACTGAGGCTTCACATGAGTAACCTTTGTGAAGGTTCCTTTCTGTTTGTTTGTTTTAACTCATGTGTATGTAATTTCTCGGAGATATTAATATATAAGCTTTATTTCATTCAGTGTATTATGTTAAATACAATAAAGCATATATTTCACTAAGATGTGGTACTTCTGGACCAAATATCAATTTATCTTTACCCCTCGCGAAGATAAATGATTATTCTCAGTGTCTAAATCATTTGAGTATTCAACTCATAATCTTCAATCCATATGATTCTTTAATGTCATAAATATCATGGATAAGATTCGTGTTGGAATATTGTTCGATTCTGCAGTTCGAGACAATATTTCTCTCAACACTTTATAATCTTTCTTGACTCTTCAGGAGTCCCAATTTAATATCATCAACTCTTGCAAGAGATTTTAGTATGTTGCAACAATACCATAATGGAAGTACTCACTAAGGCAATTTATACCATTCATTGGTATTGAGTACATAATTTATGCTTTACCCTTCCGGGGCTTTCTTCAAGCAATTTGAATCCTTCAGGGATTTTCTACATTTCATGACACATTTTCCTCTAGAATTTATACAGAGCAATTTGCTTCCATGTATATTTGAGGGATATATTTATGGAGATATTATGTGGGCGACTCATAACCCTTCATATATAATTCTCCATTCATATGAACTCGTTTCCAACCCTGTGTCATATCATGTGAGTGTATTTCACGGTATTACAAATGCCCATATGTAACCTTCTAGGTTCAACATCTTTTGGCTATTTGTATTGTATCCAAGTATATAGGTCTATTTTTCCACGTTCTTACAAAATTATAATGGATTTGCCTTTATCCATTTTTAGCCCATAATTTTGTTGATGGAAAAAAAAACGGGACTCAATATCACCACAGCTCATTGATGAATTTAGTAGCTACTTGTAAAAACCAAAATTACCATTGGTTATCGTCCATCTCTGATCCCATATTCTCATGTGCATGTGCATGCATAAAAGCTTTTCATTTCTTTTGGATATCCATTACCTCTTCAAGGGCATTACACTATCTCTTCCAGGATAGTTATAATTTAGAGAATGCGGATCATAACCTCCTTTTGAGCGTTATAGAGCTTGGATTGTAATCTCCACTTCGGGAGTTGAGTCATTGGAACCTATACGTCTATCATGCTTCATGCATGAGACATCAATATTCCCATGTCCGCGGATTGACCTTTTCGGGACAAGTATCCTTGCAACAACTGTCATGCTTCTGGCATGCGACAGTTATGCAATAGTTCAGTAGTGCCGTATTCTTCTTCTTTCGAAGGACTGAACCTTTTAAGTCTAAGGATCTGCCACGCTTCAGGCGTGTAACAGATAAATCATTTGCTGCCATATTATTTTGTCCAACAGGGACATTAATTCTTGTAGGCACATTTGCAGCAAGTATATGTAATTTTATCACTTTCGTTTCATCATTAAATGCATCTAGCATTTGATTTGCATATCGTTGCATCATTCAATTATTCTCACTTCGTTTGTATATTGATTGCTTCATGAATCAAAATAAGACAAATTCTCTTCGTTCTTCTGGAACGGTTTTTTCTCATCATTCTTCTGGAATGATATTTCCTCATCGTTTTTCTGAAACGAAGTTATTGTCTCCCCCTAACGGCGGGAAAATTGTCTTATCAAAATGACAGTCCGCAAACCACGCGGTAAATATATCCTCAGTCAGGGGTTTTAAATATTGAATGATAGATGATGTTCAACATCAATGTCTAATCTGCAATGATGCTTTATTTCAGTATGTTGTGGCAGTGCAATAGGCACATAGATAACACAACCAAAAAACTCGTAAATGTATAATGTTTGGCTGGTTCCCAAAGGCGAGTTGTACTGAGAAGTATTGATGGTTGTCAACAGGTCTCAACCAAATCAATAATGCATCATGTAAAATGACATGTCCTTATGTAGAAAATTAGCAATTTCATTTTCATGAGCAGAGCGCGGGTAATCAATTTCATCCGCTTAATAAATGCTTCTGCTAAACCATTTTTTTGAGTATGGACATAAGGAACTTCTGGTCCTTATTTAATAGTCTGTAGACTAAGATTGTTATGGCTTTTATTGCAATTAAGTTGAGGCACTTTGGCTCTTCAAACTTAAGGTACTTATCAAGGAACTTTATGTCCTGATCTTGAGGATCAAGGGACTTCATACCCGATCTTTTTGTTTGATGGAACTTCAGGTCCAATCATTTTTATTTGATGAGGATCAAGAAACTGCAGGTTCTGATCTGATCAAGGAACTTCGGGTCCAGTATGTACTCATCGTAACAAAAAGAAGTACAATAAATAAATTAAAGCAATAGGCGATAATTCCAGCCATAATGAATAAATTGCATTTAAGTAAATAAAGCTTGTGACAATGGCTTTAATTCAGCACCATTCACATAAATAAAAACTTAAAGCAGTAGGCGGTAAAACCGTCCATTATAAATAAATTGCTTTAAAGTAAATAGAACTTGTGAAAGAGTTTTAAACTAACACCAATTCACATAAATAACAAAAAGTATCATACCTCCTTTTATTTATTATTTTTCTTTCTTTTGTCAGCACTTATTCAAACCTGCAACATGGTGCTATTCACCAACAGAAACCATTTATGTCATTTTGACTAAATGGTGTCATGCACCATTCTGCACCATTCAAATCCTTTATATATATATATATATATATATATATATATATATATATATATATATATTTTGTTAGGTTGCAGTCAACATCTCCTTTTTTTTTTTTTTCTTCTCTGTCTCTGCCAATCTCGAAACGCAGGACCTGCTGGGTAGTTATGGAGGTTGCTCAAAATTCAATTCAATCCAAAAAACGCTACCAGAGGCTGGCGTGGTTCTTGCATGACCCAGGGAACATGTCATCGTTAAGCAAGAACCTCCTTACAGAGACATAGATGACAGTGGGGTTGACGAAGGCACAAGAGAGGGAGGCCTGTGTGGATTCATTCTTGCCATCACCATCTCAAACAACCAAGTATTCATGGGAGTTCTCAAGATCCGTCGAAAACAACGTGATCTGGGTTTCCAAGTCTGATGAGATTCTTCTGGATCTCTGGAAACCAGTTGTCAGGTACGAGTTTTCTCATCTCGTGACGACTTCAGGTCGTAAATTTCAATTTTCACCGGAATTCGGTGGGGCGCTTCTGGCGCAGTGGGAGAGACGAAAAATGGACATACCTTTTATTCTGTGAGATTTTAGATGACAGAGGTGAGAGGTGGATAGTGCTTCACCGGATTTATAGCGTTGTGCTTTCCACTGACATGAGAGCTTTTCGTGCTGATAACGTGTTGTAAAATCGACAGTGTGTGTACAGTGGAATAAATAAAACAAGACACAAATTTTACGAGGTTCCTCTACAGTCAATGTGACTGGAGTACGTCCTCGGGCAGTAGTGGTGCTTTCATTATAATTGGAATAATAAGAGTACAAAGATAACTCTATTTATTCTCTCCTCTCCTCTTCCTCTCTTTCTCTTCCCTCTTTTCTTTTCTGTTACATGAAAACATATGGAGTGCTCTATTTATAGAGCAACTTCATACTGATGCATTAACTGCATGTTGAAATTTGTAACGCGTCTTCTGACAGCACAATTCATTTTCCACTTTCATTTTCTACAAATGGAACTGTGGGCATTCATTGCCCATGAGACTTTTCAACAATATATTAAATTTTATAAAAACTATAATAATTATTAATTAATATGCATGATGCATTGATGCATATGCATTGCATCCATTGATTAATTTGATTTGATTTCATTCCATTCCTGCAGCCATTTTTGAAGAAAAATGGAGGGAAAATGAAAATGATAAGAAAAGTTGAAAATGAAATAAAAAAGTGAGGGAATTAGGGAAAGATGCTAGAGGAAAAAATGAAAATGATAAGAAAAAGTTGAAAAGGAAACAAAAAATAGAGGGAAAAATGAAAATTAATAGAAGTGGTGAGAGATTTTTTTTTTTTTTTTTTTTTTTTTTTTAAGTTATTAACTTTTTATCACACATATGACATATCTCACTATTTTTATAATGACACATGTGATGTACTATTCCGTGTACCAGTCAATTATACGTATAAAATAAATAGATTTAAATCTACTTAATAAATATATATATATATACACACACACACACTACACACACCATTGGAACTTGATTGATGGGATACGAATTCTCCGAAACTAATTTCAACGATCCCAACCGTCAAACTTATTTGTATATGCTTTGAGATCACATCAACAAAAAATCGCAAAAAACAAACATTCAGAGATCAAGTAATGAGACAAAACTTTTCGACGGTTATAAATGAAAAATCACGATTTAACGGTTATTTGAACTTCGATTTTGATGATTTTTTATAGCTACACTCCTTGACCCTATATGTGTCACGCCCCAATCCAGACATACGTCCCGAATTGACACGTGACGTCACCAAAAATCCGTATCTATCATATCCCACCTCCGGGATATGGGCAAACACAACTCAAAATCGAATCACATAGTTATTTTCGTATGCTTTATGGCTGCATCTAACCTCCCTGTTAGACTGCCTACGTACCCTAAACAGGGATCAAGCCATTCGTAGTTCGTCATGCACAATAATTGACATATAACACACTCCAATTACGTCGAAAGGTATAACGTTTCTCAATCAATCAATAGAACTCGACAAGCATGAAATTACTTGACTCAGGGTTACATAACAACCCATCTGAAAATCATGATTTCCCCTCCATCAATATATAGGCAATTATGTCACAATATGATACTGCAATTCACAACATATATCATTTTCAAGAACCAACGATGTACAATACCATTCTCTAGCCACATTTATCAACGAGTCAAGTCATAACCATAACCATGGTATCCAACATATCAATCCCACATGACGATTTACTTTTTCCACTTCAACCATCACATAATTCATCACGTTTTCCACATAAAATCACATTTCATAGTGTGTAATATAGTTAAGAATTAACAAAGTACACATTAATCTCTAGAAGTATTAATCAACTAAAATACTCATGATGACCCTACTCATATCCAACGTCATTCCATAATCACCTCAATCAATAATGTCAACCATCACATCATCAATAACACATACAACAAGTCGAAACGCAAGGCTAGAGCAACATAATTCAGTTGAAGACTACATCTTTGGAAAAGGGGATTTTGGACCACCCAATGGACCAAGGCTCCAAAGGGGATTCCGGACCATTACTCAACGGAATCCAACAGAACTCAGTTCCAATCCACCCAACCGAATTGAACGGAAGTCCAAGAAACATAACAACGGCTCGAAGGAACAAGACATGATTCAAGTTACTCAATTCCCAAAGACTCAACGAAACGAAACAATAACGAGCAACAAATCCACATCACAATGGGTTATCGGCCAATTACTAGACCTCACATCTCTCAAGCAATTCAATATGCATTTCAAACACATATCACAACCATTTCCAATACACAAGTCAAATCACATTTCACTTCATCATACTAATCACTACTTCCAACATTATATTTCAATACATAGCTTGTAACATATCAAGGAATCACGAAGTACAATATTAACATTTAATTACGTTAATCAATCAGTGAGATAACATATCATTTCACGAATTTAATTAAAGAACTCTACGTAATTCCCAATTTGGGTTAAGAATAATAACATGGTAATTCTAATTTATTTTCACAATATCTATTGTGGGTAATTCCCATCTACTCGAATTTAGGATTCTAAATCACCTTACGAAATGAACAAGAGCAAGGATTCCGGACCACTCAACGGAACCAAAATATCAAGCGGTTTCTCATAATCTACCCAGACCTGTCATATGTAAAGTCAATGCCAATATTATGGAATTGGTGCACTGGCAATTCAGGCACTCAGATAAGTTGATAGGCTCGGGTGAGGGACAATAAAATAAGCATGTGATACAATAATAAAACCAGCCGTCAATCATAATTTATAAACCTTGAATATAAATCATTCATAAGAAATCAATACCAAACTTTTAAAAACACCGAGGGAGTCACCCACATCCAAAAGTTCATTCCAAACAACCATAGCATCTCACATCCATATTCACATACACACAATGAAAGTAGAAGTAGGGCGACATAGTTCATCCAAAGCCTACACCTTTGCAACCATCTCAAACTAAACTCAATGAACGAAGGTGGATACAATCCCGGACCATCACTCAACGGGATCACGGAGTAAGAGGGATTCCAGACCATCACTCAACGGAATCGCGGAGTGGAGTAGGAAAGATTCCGAACCATCACTTAACGGAATCCAAACCAGGATACGATTCCGGATCATCACTCAACGGAATCGCGGAGTACATTGCATAACCACCAATCGATGAAACAACACATGAATCAAGTTACTCAAGTTATAAAGGCTCAACGAAACAAGAAATGAAATAATGAAACGAGCATTGACACATGTTTCAAAGCAACAAACCCCATGACAATGGGTTAACGGTCCACCACTAGCCCTCACCTCATCCAATCAAGCCAATCATACAAAAAAACCATGTTTCCAATATGCACGTCAAATCCCACTTCATATAACTATATCATTGGCTAAATATGAAAATTAAAAATTTATAGGAAAATGATTATAAAGCCATTTCATATTCACACATATTAAAGTCACTCACATTTCATCATAACATACCATCTATGTAATTCAAACACCTTTCGAATATGCACGTCAATTCACATACCATGATCATCATCAGTACACAAGCCAAATCACGTTTGATAAACATAGGTCTATGGCTAAATATATATAAATATATATATAATCACATTTCAATAGAATCACATTATAAGACCAAGTAAAATTCACAGATGATATCAATATAAGAAATCAAGATAATAACCATACCACATATGTTCAAGTCACTCTCTAACCAATGTAGGCCCATTAGACTTCACTTAAGTCTCCCCTAGTACTAATTTTATTATTTAGAACATTCTGAAACATGTTGACCGCAATTCAACTCTCGGTCAACGATGGGGTCCACAACAATCCGCAAATCAGATTTATGATCCATAACTTCCCAAAGTCCACATTATGCTTCGAGGATAACATACTAAAGTTGCATTATGATCCAATGGTCGAATTGTCGTCAATCACACAAACAAGTGGCGGTCCAAATTGATCACCACACCCAACAATTGAATCTTTGGCAACCAAGCTAGACATAGGTTCACATGGTCATTAGAAGGTATTTGAAACCTAGACAACACTCGTGAATGATCCCACACACCTCCACACGCGGTGGAAGTCAAGGTGGAGGGTTTAGAAATCCCGAATTTCAACATTAACTAGAGGAGCTCAAATTTACGTGGTAGCTAGAGCTCAAATTTACGTGGTAGCTAGAGCTCAACAAGAGAAACACTTTTCACAACTAGGCCGACGATAAATTTTAACAGGAAACCGTCCAATTTCATCGGAGAAAACCGGATTTCTAGGTGTTCTAAACACCCAACTCTAAAACGAATACGAAAGCACAAACTAAGCATACCCACTTGAAGATTATGAAGAGTAGATGAAGTTTCATACCTCACTCGAAGGAAATCATTGCTGGAATCGCCGGAAAAATGATAAAACCGCCGGAAAAGTCGTGGACTTTGAGACCTCGAACTGCAAATATGGAAAAGAAAAGGGAAAATCTAACATCACAGAGATGTAGGGCTCGCCAAGAGCTTTCCATGGACACCAAGATCATCCAAAACGGAGCTCGGATGAAAAAGATACAAGCGGGTCAAGTTTGGTGGGTTTATGGGTCAATTTCTCCCTAAAAACGGGTTAGGCAGCTCTTCCCCCCCCCCCCCCCCCCCCCCCCCCCAAATTTTTCCAAAAAACTCTCCCTTCTATATGGAGGTTTCCCTCCCATTTAATTTATAGCAATTTGGTAATATTACCAAAATGCCACCAACTTTAAACGATTCTAACTTCTCCGTTCGGACTCAGAAATAAGATCTGTTTACGCCCACGCGCTCATGGAATCGAACTCTACCTAACCAATTCAAGAGTTGACTGAAAAGGTCGAGAAAATTAGAAATGACTAAAGTAACCCTCACTTCGTTTTTCTCAAATTTGGAGAAATAAAGAACTAGTTCGAATCAAACCTTCGAAATACGTTAAGAATAAAATAAAATAATAATTTTAGGGACGGGATATCACAATATGAATATAATGAATGAATTCGATCTTCAATTTAAAATATTTACACAAATGAATACCACAAAATCTTATGTTATACTTGATGAAAGTATAAATAAACTCTAAGAAGTGTTAGTTAATCTATTATTTTTATGGGATACGAATTCTCTTAAACTAATTTCAACGATCCCAACCGTCAAACTTGTTTGTATATGCTTTGAGATCACATCAGAAAAAAATCACAAAAAACAAACATTCAGAGATCAAGTAACAGGACAAAGCTTTTCGACAGTTATAAACGAAAAATCACGATTTAACGGTTATTTTAACTCCGATTTTGATGATTTTTTACAGCTACACTCCTTGACCCTATATAAATACAATGAATGAATTCGATCTTCAATTTAAAATATTTACACAAGTGTATACCACTAAATTTTAAGTCATACTTAATGAAAGTATAAATAAACTCTAAGTGTTAGTCAATCTATCGTTTTGATGGGATACGAATTCTCCAAAACTGATTTCAACGATCCAAACCATTAAACTTGTTTGTATATGCTTGGAGATCACATCAGCAAAAAATCACAAAAAACAAACATTCAGAGATCAAGTAACGGAACAAAGTTTTTCGACGGTTATAAACGAAAAATCACGATTTAACAGTTATTTTAACTCCGATTTTGATGATTTTTTACAGCTACACTCCTTGACCCTATATAAATACAATTAATGAATTCGATCTTCAATTTAAAATATTTACACAAGTGTATACCACAAAATCTTATGTTATACTTAATGAAAGTATAAATAAACTCTTAAGTGTTAGTCAATCTATCGTTTTGATGAGATACGAATTCTCCAAAACTAATTTCAATGATCCAAACCGTCAAACTTGTTGTATATGCTTGGAGATCACATCAACAAAAAATCACAAAAAACAAACATTCAGAGATCAAGTAACGGGACAAAGCTTTTCGACAGTTATAAACGAAAAATCACAATTTAACGGTTATTTTAACTCCGATTTTGATGAGTTTTTACAGCTACACTCATTGACCCTATATGAATACAATGAATGAATTTGATCTTCAATTTAAAATATTTACACAAGTGGATACCACAAAATCTTATGTTATACTTAATGAAAGTATAAATAAACTCTAAGTGTTAGTCAATCTATCGTTTTGATGGGATACGAATTCTCCAAAACTAATTTCAACGATCCAAACCATCAACTTATTTGTATATGCTTCGAGATCACATCAGCAAAAAATTGCAAAAAACAAACATTTAGGGATCAAGTAACGAGACAAAATTTTTCGACAGTTATAAACGAAAAATCACGATTTAACGGTTATTTTAACTCCGATTTTGATGATTTTTTACAGCTACACTCCTTGACCCTATATGAATACAAAGAATGAATTTGATCTTCAATTTAAAATATTTACACTAGTGGATGTGGATATCACAAAATCTAATGTTCTAAACTTAATAAAAGTATGAATCAACTATAATATTAATAATTATATACATTAATTTAACAATTTTCTTTCTTGGTGGCAAATGGAGCGTTTTCATTATCCGATACTTTCTCAGTTAGCACGAGACGTGTTAACAATTCCCATTTCAACTGTTGCATCAGAATCTGCATTTAGTATTGGGGGTAGAGTACTAGATCAGTATCGTAGTTCATTGTTACCAGAAACAGTTCAAGCTTTGTTGTGCACACGAGATTGGCTATTTGGAAAAGGAGGTAATATATTTTTATACGGTATAGTATTATTATTTTGGTAAACTTCTCATAATTTGAATGATTTTTAATGTTTGGTTTTTCTATACTTAGTTTATGCGGAAGAAAGTTCTGATGTGGAAAACCTTACTGAAAACATCTTCAACATAACTCTTGAAGGCAATAGATCAAGTCAAAGTTCCAATACAATTTCATGATGATCGATGTAAATTGAAGATTTTGTAAATGGAGGTGTAAACTTTTGAGAACAAAAACTCTTTATCCTTGCACATTTAATACGTGTAATAGATTAGTAGTGTATTTATTATTTTTTTATTAGGCTCTTATTTTCGAGTGTAGATATAATACTTAAACGATAAATGTTTTATGTTTTGAAGTAATATTTATGTGGCAATGTGTGGTATGTGCAAATTTAAAAAAATATATATTTTTTTCTTAACAGGTCACAACAGGTCATAACGGGTCAGGTCACTTTACCTGTTGGGTAAAGTGACCCGACCTGTTAAGGACCCGTCAAGATAACGGGTGTGACACGACACGATCTGTTAAGATAATAGGTGTTACACGAACACGACAGACACAACCTGTTTGTCAGGCCTACTCCCATATATATGGATGTAGGCTTGCTACTGTAAGCAATATCTTAGGTAAAAAATGGCTCTTGTCTTCCTCCTCATATTGTTATTCTCTTCCATTTTATCAACAACAAATATTCATGCATGCAACCAAGCTGATCACACCTCTCTCCGGGCTTTCACCCGAACTCTATCTTCGCCCCCTGTAAATTGGAGTAGTCTAGTTGATTGTTGTCATTGGAACGGCATCACTTGTAATCAGGAGGGTCGGGTCATACATTTGCTATTACCCTCTAAAGGGCTCAAAGGAGGTATGTTTGTCTCATCACTTGAAAATCTCACACATCTCACCCACTTGAACCTTTCCCACAATTCACTTCATGGTACACTTGAAACTAAATTCTTCCCATCCTTGAATTGCCTCGAAATCTTTGACTTGAGCTATAACCTTTTTTCTGGAAAGATTCTGTTTTCTATACCACAAAAAAGTATTCAGACAATAGATTTGTCAAGCAATTACTTTCATGGTGCAATTCCATCTTCTTTATTCCAACAAGCTTGGAATTTGACTAGTTTCAATGTCAACAACAACACCTTCTTTGGGCCTATCCCATCATCTATTTGTCTTCGATCGTCTCCTTCCATAAGAATATTGGATTTTTCCTCCAATGAATTTAGTGGCAACATTTTTCGTGGGTTCGGTGGGTGTTCAAAACTGCAATCCTTCGTGCTGGTCAGAATTATTTGTTGGGATCACTTCCAGAAGATATCTATAACGCTACCAAACTTGAGGAACTTGCATTACCTCTCAATTCACTAAGTGGAGCCATTAGTGAAAGAATTGCTAACCTCACCCACCTCACAATCCTTGACCTCTATTTAAATCATATGAATGGCGCGCTCCCTTTCAATTTTGGGAAGCTCTTGAAGTTGAAATTCATGAATCTTGATTTCAACAACTTACAAGGTAATTTGCCCCAATCTTTAATGAATTGCTCAAACCTCGTAGAACTACGTATGGGATTCAACTACTTGGAAGGAGATCTCACCAAGCCTAATTTCTCCAAACTCAACCACCTTAGTAAACTTGACCTATGCGGGAATAACTTTACTGGTATCTTGCCGATAAGCCTTTACTCATGCACGTCTCTAAAAGCAATTCGTTTGGCTAAAAATCCTTTTCTAGAAGGGCAAATACAACCTCAAATTCTTTCATTGAAATCGTTGTCCTTCCTCTCACTTTCTTATGTACGGTTGACGAATGTCACATGGGCAATAAAGATATTAATGGGTTGCAAAAGTCTTCAGACACTCTTCCTTTCTGGTTCATTTGACCGCGAGGCAATGCCAACTGATGATGACATGGTTAATTTTCATGGATTCCAGAATCTTCATCTCTTAAGTTTGAAAGACTGTCGGCTCACTGGTGTGATACCTGGATGGTTATCAAACCTAAAGAATCTAGGGATTTTGCTTTTGAATATTAATCAACTCACAGGGTCAATTCCAAGTTGGTTAGGGACTCTTCCAAAACTCTCTGTTGTGGATTTGTCATTCAACCATATTTCAGGGGAAATACCAAAACAACTTTGTAGATTACCAATGTTAATGATGAATGCAACTTGAGCAGACAATTATGAATTCGAACTTCCCCTCATCCTCCTCCCAATAAAATTTCCAAGTTATATGCCTCATACATTGCCTAACTTTCCAAGATGGATAAATCTAGGGACTAATAACATTAGTGGTAGTATACCTATTGAGATTGGCCAATTGCAGCTTCAGGGTTTGCTTCTTAACAACAACATCTTCTCAGGCAACATTCCTGACCAAATATCTAACATAAAATCTTTAGAGTTTTTGAGCCTCTCCACGAATCATTTGTCTGGAAAAATCCCCTGGTCAATGACGAGCCTTAATTTCTTGAGAAAAATTGATGTCTCGTACAATAATCTCGAAGGACAAATACCGACAGGCACACAGCTCCAGAGCTTTGGCGCTTCTGTATTTGAGGGGAACCCTAAACTTTGTGGTGCTCCACTTCCAAATGAGTGCAGGGAAATTGATGTGGATAGTAAGAACAACGTCGAAAAAAATGCAGACGATGAACGTGAGGAGGTTCCTTGGTTCTATATATTTGCTTCCCTAGGTTTCATTGTTGGATTTTGGGGAGTTTGCGGTTCTTTAGCTCTTAAGAAGACATGGAGGTATGCATATTTTCGGTTCCTTGATAATATACAAGATACGCTCTATGTGAAGATGGCAATGTGCATGGCGAGGATCAAAAGAAGACCTAGGGAGTAGATTCTACTTTTTATTATATATTTTTCATTTTCAATAAAACTATTTGGATACACAAAATTAACTCAATTGGTCATACACTCTCTAATAGAGGTTAGGTTTAACACTGTTTGTGGACCGCACCTGTATTAAGGAGTGTGTCAACAAATGTGCCAATTTTGGGTATCCAAATAGTATGACTCTTTTAGTTTTTATTTGTTTATTTTCATCATGATGTAATGATTAGTATATTAATAGTACAATAAAACTATTCGAATGCACAAAATTAACATACGTGTTGACACATTTTCAAATACATGCGAGCTTTACTGTTGTATGTGATCTCGCCTAATATTAAAGAGTGTGTCAACAATAGTAATATATTCATCTAGTTTTTTCATGGTGTAAGCCGAATATCAAAGCTGATTGATAATATACTTTTTACATCACCTGTCGGAAGAAATTTATTATAGAATGACGACAATGTGAAGCAGATTTTATATGAACTTTGGGATATACAAAATGTTAAGGAGGAATATCATGCGTACGTGAATCACCGTGAACAAATAATTGAAATTTAAACTTTGATGGTTCAAATAATTGGAAGATGAAGTTACTTGTTTAAAATATGGCTTTCTTAGCTCAAAACTTGCCTCTCTGTAAGCGCACACACTCTTGGTAGCAAATGGTCCCATAAACTGAAAACTAGCCCCTTCGCAAAACAAAAAAAAAGGTAAGCTGGAAAATCACACCAGACTGATCAGGCGGTAAGTCTTGAATTGTTTTGGCAACATTTTCAGTTTATCTCTCTCTCTCTCTCTCTCCCCCCACTCTTTTTATGCTTCTGTATCAGTTATCAAATTTGGGGTACTCAAAATCTCAAAGTGTTCACTGTGATTTTAATTCCATCAATTTAGCAAGCTAGGGATCCTTGTGTTTTCACTGTACATATGTGGGCGTAGTTGTACTAGATGAATTATTGGGTCGAATTTACCCTGCAAAAATTTATTTTCAGAATAGCTGTAGGTGCTGTTGTATCTAACTTTTAACATCAGGATGAAATCATCTCTTTCTTGAGATGCAATTTAAATGAACAAACATTGTCAGTCCCTTGCATGATGACGTGGGTTTGAACCCCGTCAGTGACTAATCTTACAACATCTATCGATTGACAAAAGAACAAAAACAAACATTGTTGGTCCATTAAGCTGAAATATAAAAATTTGCAAAATCTTGTTAATGTAGCTTATGGATGGTGACTTAAAGGAAGTAAAAAAGAAGCAAGATGGTGTTAGGTTCAAAATTAAGCACCTTGATGATGCAGTGAAGGTGATTGACAAGGCAATTTCATCATTGCAGGAAGAGCTGAACATTGCAACTGAGAAGAGGGATAAGGCATTCGATAATATTTGTCAACTTAGGTTACAGATTGATCAGGCGGTAAGTCTTGAATTGTTTTGGTAACATTTTCAGTTACTCTCTCTTTCTCTCTCTCTCTCTCTCTCTCTCTCTCTCTCTCTCTCTCTCTATGCTTCTGTATCAATTATCTAATTTGGGGTACTCAAAATATAAAAGTGTTGACTGTGATTTTAATTCCATCAATTTAGCAAGCCAGGGATCCTTGTGTTTTCACTGTAAATATGTGGGCATATTTGTACTAGATGAATTATTGGGTTGAATATGCTCTGCAAAAATTTATTTCAGAATGGCTGTAGGTGCTGTTGTATCTGACTTTTAACAATCAGGATGAAGCCGTATCTCTTTCTTGAGATGCAATTTAAATAAACAAACATTGTCAGTCTGTTATGCTGAAAGATGAAAATTTTAGCAGGGAAACCAGTATATTTTGGTGAAGGGTTGAGTATATATAAGTAGTTGTAACTAGAATTACCTTAGCTTTCTGTTTATTTTTTCATTTGGACATTGTTTATTGTTTCTTATAATAAGTGTTCTCTTTGTTCATTAACTTTCGGCAACACTTTTCCATCGGTCCTTTTCTTTCCTTTTCCTTTTTAAAAATCTAGTGATCTTAAAAAGATGAAGGGGCACATTTTGAAGAATTATATTGGAAACAAGGTGTGTGAAATTTAGTTCAGTTCTAATTTTTTGCTTTATTAGAGTTGAGTAATTTCGGTTGGTATGTAGCCTCTTATTTGGACCATTTTGCAATATGAAACTGTAAATCGTGCAAATAGGTGTGTGTGTGTGTGATATTAAGGGGTGCATGTAATGGTTGTATTGTATGTGTGATATTATCACCTTTTTATTACATTGTTCTGATTTTCAGAATGCTGGCTTTTACCATAGCCGTGGGGTCATGACCAAAGCGAGAAATCTTGCTGCTAAGAACAATGTTAAAGCACTTGAAACACTTTCACCTGAAGATGTTTGTTATATGACTTTGCATTGTTTATAACAAGTTAACTCCTCCATATAAAGTATAAAAACTGCATTCTAAATATTGGTATTTTTTCTTTAGGTCGAGAAATTTATGTCCCTCTGGAACAGTAACAAGGATTTTAGGGATGATTATGAGAAAATTTTTTTGCCATCTCTCGACAGCCGGAACATGAGTAGGGATGGACGTATAAGAAACCCAGATGAGAAGCCGTTGGTGGTTGTGGAAGCACCTTTAGTAGAGACAGCACCAAAAGCTAATGCAAAACAAGTTAAGGAAGATACCAGATCTGCTCCATCAGATACTTCGCCTGTGCGGAAGGTTCAGAAAGAAGCCAAAATAAAGCAACTGCTCCAAAATCTACTTCAGAGGATGTTGACGTGGCAGACGAGGAAATATTTGTTTCTGAAAAGGAAACCCTAAAAGAAAATAAAATTGATCCTGCCAAGTTGAAGGAGATGAAAAGAGTAGAGGAGATTGAAAAAAAAATAAGCTGGCCTTGGAGAGGAAGAAGAAGAAGGCAGAGAAAGATGCAGCAAAAGCAGCTATTAGAGCTCAGAAGGAAGCCGAGAAGAAGCTGAAGGAAATTATCTATTTATTTTTTATTTTTTTTTGTAGTAGTTTGCTCTATTTAATATTGTTGGAATTAGAAACTGACGGGAGTTACCAATTTGACTTGCTTCAGGAGCGTGAAAAGAAGGCAAAGAAGAAATCATCTGCACCCGAGAGCAATCCTGAGGAACCGATAGAACCTGTTGCCGAGGTTGCAGAACCCGAAAAGGTAATTGAAAAGATTGAAGCTCCTGTCCCCGGCAAAGGCGAAGGTGCAAAAGGGGAACAGTCTGAGGAACAGAGGTCGAGCAAGAGGTTCAGACGCACTACCAAAAGCCATCATGAAGAGGAAGAAGTCGAGTACTAACTATTGGCTATGGGCCGCTCCTGCTGCTTTGTTAGTTGTGTTGTTTCTCGCACTTGGTTACTACTATCTTCTTTGAGGAAGGTAAGCCGGAACATCCCGAGGTAGAGAAGAGTCGAGAAGTACAATTTTCTGCTTGATAAGCGTTCGATAATGCCTAGGTCTATCTGTTTAGTTAAACTAAGTTATTTCTGATCTTTACATCCTTTTTGGGGGCAGACGCAAAATGAAGGAAAAATTTTGTCCTTTTTGAAACATTTAAGAACATTTGAATACATAGGCATACTAATAACACTTTAAAGTAGGCATGCATTCAAAAACAATTCATAAAACCCATGACTTTCAAAGCCTAGTATATGGTGAACCATAAGACTCTTTAACAATATTAAAGAGAATAAGAATTTAGAGATTCTTTACCCTTGAAGCTCATCCTTGATTACACAAGGGATTCACCCAAGTGGAGGGTCTTCAAGTCACCTCCTTGCTCCTTGGATCTTCCTTGTGATTTCCTCCCTTTTAGTGCTCCTTTTCTTCTTTGAGGATTTGAGGATATGTTCTCCAAAAACACCAAAGGTTTGGTGTCTCTAAGTCTCCACACCAAAGATGTAGTGTGAAGATGAAATGGATGACTTAGGGAAGAAGAAGATTGCTAGATGTTCCTCCCCTAAGTGGCCGGCCTCTATGTAGAAAATGAGAGAAAATGTTTCTCCCAAATTCAATTAGAAAACCCTAGGTAGAAACAAAGCTATAAAGATGACTTTATACTTCATCTTTTAGGTTAGTGGCAAACTTGCAATTAAGCAAAAATTCCCACTACCCTTGATATGGCCGGCCTCCATTTGTTATTGGGCTTAATTGCCCATTTTGTTTTAGTTGTCATACATCTTAAACATAATGGGCCTTGTGGACCAAAACGTTTTTGTGCCCCGAAGCCCAAAACTAACTTAAACGCCCAATACGAACGTTTCGTATAATTAATTAACTATTTAATTAATCTTGACCATTCTTCAATTAAACCATTTAATTGCTTATCCATTTCATATAATTTCTTCACTTATATCCTTACTCGGTGTACGATCCATTAGGTTCCAATTAGCGAGGTAGTGGGCGATATTACTCTTAACGATCGATTGTGAATTGAAACCACATTTCAATTCTCCCTTAAAATTAGTGTTTGCTAATCTTTAGGGCTTCGACAAACCATGGGTGACGCCTAGCAGCATGTCATGGTTACCCAAGCTAAGTAGAAGTGGTTGGAGAACCTATCCAGTTACAACTACAATGCAATACGGTCCTTCTCTAATACAATACTCTTAATCACATTGTTTAAGTGATAGTTTGTTTCATGTCTACTATCCAATGTGATATTTCTCTATATGATTCAATTGAATAAGATTTGGAACAACCTTCCTTAGTCATATTCATATGCTTTGGCCAAAGACTCTCGAATCATATCTTAGAGTATTCTCCTTCCACCATGGAAGGTTAGAGATCCCTTGTTGTGCATTCATATGCCTACATGACTAGATAGCTTGACCCCAACAATGTCGTGGACACTCCAATGGAATGTCGTTGACATAATCAAAAATCAAGGACCTAACCATTAGACATCAATGATGCCTCAGGTCAAAGGACTACTTTGCATATTGCAACTATTGAGTTCTCACATGACATGTATGTTCGAACTCTCGTTTGATCGTTGTTCAGTGTACTCGATTACTCTTTCGAGCACCTATGTGTTTGCCTTAGTGTCCAACACCAAATGACTTGAGACTAGTTCATACTCACACTTGAGTCGACATAACACATACTAACCTTAGCGGATTGTCAATGCCCAATTGGCAATCCTATGCCTAGGAACGTTTTAGGAATGAACATAAGAGAAAGGTCTCGTTAATTTAACTAACTTAAATCACTTGTCTCTTAGATCAAATACATTCCTTGGATTCCCTTATTGCTTAAACACAAGATACTATAAATAGTGATTAACAATAAGCTTTGCCCTCTATTAAACATATAAAAGTTTAACACAATAAGTATTCCAAAAAGCTATTACATCAAATGAGTGGCTTTGTGGGCATACTTCCAAGAAGCTATTACATCAAATGTGTCGTGTTACAACAACTGAAGTTCAACTTGTATTGGTGTTGTGGTGCGGAAGTCTTCAAAGAGAAGACATGATTTGATAACCACACGCAAAGTTGGAAGCAGGTATTGACTTTGTGGTTTTGCATACAATTGTCATGCGTTGAATTGCAAGCAAACACAGAAAGTCAAGACCTGCTTCAACTTCACTCGTGGCAGTCAAATCCAGAAAGTTAAGACATGCTTCCAACTTTATACACGTGAGTACTCCTTGACGCATTCAAGGGTTTGCAAAATGTAAATTAATGTCCCGCCATGGTTGTTTGCCAAGTTTTTCAATTTGGGAGTTTGCAATCTGATAACATCTTTTATGCTTGTTTGGTGTCTAAGATTGGATTAGATTCAAGCTTAAATGAAGGTCTTTGAATGATTTTTCAGTTTTAAGGAATTAGAAGGGGTCAGATTAGGCTTGAAAGAAACTTATTTCATTTTAGTTCCCAACCATTCCTTGTGAATTGAAAGTGATGAGTTTTCTTAATGAGTAACTCCTCTTCTAATTTCACTCTGAACCGGTTACTGTAATTTGCATGCATTCAGTTAGGGTCATATCTTTTGTTTTCTTGCATACCATGTATGCCACTAAATACTATTAAAATGGGACCAACATAATAATTTAGATTAAAATCGTAATTTACATGAGTGAAACCTAAAACGTGTTACCTGTAAATAAGAAGGAATATCAATGACTTTAGTTGCGTTTGCTGCCCTCTTTCGATTCCATGACCAACTAAGGTCTTCACTTTTGTTTCTTTCATGCAGTGCAAATTCTCTTCAAACGTCCAGATAATTCAAAGCTAGAAGAAAAATTGTTTCTTTCATGCCGCGTGCAAATTCTATTCAAACGTCCAGATAATTCAAAGCTAAAAGAAAAGTTATAATAACAACAACAACAACAATAATAATAATAATAATAATAATAATAATAATAATAATAATAATAATAATAATAATAACAATCTAAACTACATATTAATAAAATATTCTTTGTCAACTAAAAGAGCGCGAAAATAATGTTTAGTCTTCTATTAAAATAAAAAAGTTAAGAGCAGTCACGTAATTGCCCAACTCAAAATTTTGTTGATTTTTGTTTAAGTCTCCCCACTGCCACGTTCTCTCCTTCCTCTCTCCTACATTTAAAAAAATAAATAAATAAATTCATGCACACTTTGTGTGTGTGTGAGCATATACTAATAATAATAACAACAACAATAACAACATAACCACACACACAAAAAATATAAATAAATAAAAATAAAAATTCAAAGCTGCATACCATTACTTGCTCCTACATATATGGATGCAAACTTGTTACGGTAAGCAATATCTAAATTACAAAATGGCTCATGGCTTCTTCCTCCTCTTCTTATTCTCTGGCATTATTTCTACAACAAATATTCAAGCATGCAACCAAACTGAGCACACTTTTCTCCTGGCTTTCGCCCGCACTTTATCTTCTCCTCCCGTAAATTGGAGTAATTCTGTTGATTCTTGTCTTTGGAACGGCATCACTTGTAATGGGGAGGGTTGTGTTATTCACTTGCTCTTACCTTCCAACGGGCTCAAAGGAGGTATGTCTGTCTCATCACTTGGAAATCTCACATATCTCATCCGCTTGAACCTTTCCCACAATTCACTTTATGGCACACTTGAAACTAAATTCTTCTCGTCCTTGAAACATCTTGAGATAATTGATTTGAGCTATAACCTTCTTTCCGGAGAGATACCATTTTCTCTACCACCCAAAAATATTCAGACAATAGATTTGTCAAGCAATCACTTCCATGGTAAAATTACATCTTCTTTCTTTCAACAAGCTTGGAATTTGACTAGTTTCAATGTCAGCAAAAACACCTTCTCTGGGTATATCCCATCATCCATTTGTCTCCGATCATCTCCTTCCATAAGAATATTGGATTTTTCCTCCAACGAATTTAGTGGCAACATTTCTCGTGGGCTCGGGAGGTGTTCCAAGCTGCAGATTCTTCGTGCTGGTCACAATAATTTGTCAGGATCACTTCCAGAAGATATCTATAATGCTACCAAACTTGAGGAACTTGCATTACCTCTCAATTCACTAAATGGACTCATTAGTGAAAAAATCGCCAACCTTGTCAACCTCACAATTTTTGACCTCTACTTAAATCATCTGAGAGGTGTCATCCCTCTCAATTTTGGAAAGCTCTCCAAGTTGAAATTCATGAATCTTGATTTCAACAGCTTACAAGGTCATTTGCCCCCGTCTTTGAACAATTGCACAAAACTCGTAGAACTAAATTTGGGATTCAACTACTTGGAAGGAAAGCTTACCGTGATTAATTTTTCCAAACTTAGCCACCTTAGTAAACTGGATCTATCTTGGAATAACTTCACTGGTACCTTGCCGATAAGCCTTTACTCATGCAGGTATCTAAAAGCAATTCGGTTGAGTGGTAATCCAAACCTAGAAGGACAAATACAACCTAAGATTCTTTCATTGAAATCCTTGTCTTTTCTCTCACTTAGTTTTGTACGATTGACCAATCTCACAGGGGCAATGAAGATATTTATGTGTTCCAAAAGTCTTCAGACACTCATCATGGGTGGTTCATTCAACCGCGAGGCAATGCCAACTAATGATGACATGGGTAATTTTCATGGATTTCAGAATCTTCATGTTTTGAGTTTGGTTGGTTGTGGGCTTATTGGTCAGATACCTAGGTGGTTATCAAACCTAAAAAATCTAGAGGTGCTGGCTCTGGGTAAGAATCAAATCACAGGGCCAATTCCAAGTTGGTTGGGGACTCTTCCAAAACTCTTTTATGTGGATCTATCATTCAACCAAATTTCAGGTGAATTTCCTAAACAACTTTGTAGATTACCAATGTTAATGGGGAATGCATCTCGAGTGGACGATTATGAATTTGAACTTCCAATCTTCGGCGGCCTAAATAAAAAACTATTTTTGTATTTTTTGCCGCGTAGACTATCTAACTTTCCTGGATTAATATATATAAGGGCCAATAACATTAGTGGAAGTATACCTGCTGAGATCGGCCAATTGCAACTTCTTCGTCAGTTGTATCTTGACGACAATAACTTTTCTGGCGAAGTTCCAGACCAAATATCTAGCCTAAAATATTTAGAGCATTTGGACCTTTCTGGAAATCATTTGTCTGGAAAAATCCCCTGGTCAATGACAAGTCTTAATTTCTTGAGAGTATTTAATGTCTCATACAATGATCTTCAAGGACAAATACCGACAGGTACACAGCTCCAAAGCTTTGACTCTTCTGCATTTGAAGGGAACCCTAGACTTTGTGGTGCTCCACTTCCGAATAAGTGTAGAGAAATTGATGTGAATAGTAAGAACAATGTCGACCAAGATGTGGACAATGAACATGATGAGCTTCCCTGGTTTTATATCTTTGCAGTCCTAGGTTTTATTGTCGGATTTTGGGGAGTTTGTGGTTCTTTAGCTCTTAAGAAGACATGGAGGTACACATATTTTTGTTTCCTTGATAATGTACAAGATACACTCTATTTGAAGATGACAGTGTGTATGGCGAGGATGAAAAGAAGACTTAGGGACTAGATTTTACTTGTTATTATATATTTTTCATTTTCAATAAAACTGTCTCGAATAAAGATGGGCTTTACTATTGTCAAGGGACCGCATCTGTATTGGAGAGTGTGTGAACAAATGTGTTAAATTTTTGTATATCTAAATTGTATGACTCTTTCAGATTTTATTTGTTTTTTTTTTTTCCCCCCATCTCGATGTAAGGATTGTTCTACTATATAATAGTACAATAAAACTATAAGACAAATGGGAAAATAGGGAGAGAAATAGAGACTTGATTCGAAGAGAAATGGTGAAGCCCTAAATCGAGCTGCTTGGTGCAGAGAAGAGTGAGGTGAGGAAGAAGACGGGGAGAGGATTCAAGCAGAGAAACAGTGGGCCTAGAGTCTAAAACGGTGTGAGAAGAAAGGACAAAGTTGAAATAACAAAAAAGAAGCAGGGGTGAAAATGGAATAACACTGTTAATGAAAAGTATTTTTTGTGTTGATGTTTAGTATACGTATAATTTATAGCATTTTATTGAGCTAACATGCCCTACGAACAAATAATTCAAATGTTGTCCTGATCCGCACAGCTTACACAACCCAACTTCAATAACTCCTTGGGTTTCTCATATTTTCGCTGTAAAATTCATGTTCTATTCACAAATTATATTTTCTAGAAAAATCGTACGGAACACATTAAACTTAATAATTTAACACAAATTTACGATTAAATAATACGTAGAAGAGGTATAAAATATTTACAAAATGTCAACCTAACAATCATATACGTTGAATTATTGTCACTCGCACATTCTTCGTAGCTTATCTAGGTTGTTGTTTTGCTTAGTGCACCATTCCCACATTGTTTGGGCAATTGTGCAGGTGACAGGACTAAGTACATACGAGGAGTTAGTGTGGTACCTGTACAAAGGTCAGAGAGCTTGGAGCCAATAGGTTACCCTTCCACCATTCCTTGTATTATTTTTGGAGAGTCTATTTTGGGAGCCTAAGGGCATGTTATTGACACACCCTGACCTGGGAAGGTCAAAGCATGCTGGCCATCACCGTGAGGTGACGTAACAATAAGGGTAAGTGATGTGAAAAAGTGAATAAATTTAAACTAATTGAACTAATTATACCAAGCAGTGAAAGAGTGCGCAAGTCATAGGAATAACCCACTACAATTATTCAGGGCTTAAAAGACAGTACGACTACCAAATAGTAGTCAAAGCAACTAAAGTACATATATTACACAACAGTGATAAGTTCGTATGCCTAAACTAAATGTCATAATTGCCGAGATTCCTCAAGTGCCACAAAGAGTACAACTATCTAGGTCTTTGAGGGGCGAAAAATAAAGTTGAGTGGGTCAGCAAAACAATGGTTATAAGAACACCTTTAGTTTTGAATATACTAACCCCTCATCGTAAAACAAGTATAGTTTTCTTAAAACATACTACATAGGTATGTAAACAACAATAACAACAATATAACCAGGAAATATGCCAAGTCATAAGATATCAAATGCCACAGTAATATAATCATGTGATAATCAAGTACAACTTAGTGCTCATCTATCTAAGCTGACACATGAGTTCGAACAGATAATCTCTGACACAAACAAGACTGGGTGTAATCAATACGCTCTAGTACTACGATCACGTGAAGGCTAGTGCAGAAGCACGGTCACATACAAGTCGGATTGCCTAACGCAATCTACCTGACAAGACTGGCAATTATAAGCGTAAAAATGAAGTAAATATGCATTTAAGGAAACTATAACTATGTATAGGAATTAAAAAAAATAAAAAATAAAAAATAAAAAAATAAAAAAACAAACTGCCACTCACAAGTATGTCGCTGGATAATAGCCCCTGAGCCTAGCCTGGCCCCGTAAGTCCTCAGGATACGTTTCCCTTATATGTGAAATAACTATATTAGAATTAATTAAAGCACATATACGGAAACCTAAATAAAACTCTTATAGTTTGCTCAAACCTAGGGTTTAATACATGAAATCGATCTACTCGATGTCATGAACGTCCCCAAATTTTTAGAAATAATTTTGGACCTTGCACGTGCCCCCATGTGCCGACCAAAGCAAGGCTAGACATGCCCCTACACGCGGCTTAACCCTAATAGAAGCCTAACGGCCATTAGGAATATTCCGTTAAGTCCTTAACAGATGTTAACTGTGTTACCTGACACCGTTAGAATATTCCGTCAACTTTGATAGAATATTCTCCTTCTTCTCCGACGAGCCCCGTCGTCTGCCGCTGTCCTTCGCCACCTACGCTGCCATCTGCAACTCAAATCTCGCTGGTTTCTGGAAAATTTTCAAACTTGCATAACTTTTTCATTGTTCAACCATTTTTGACCTACTTTATATGGGTTTGAAGCTTATGAAGAGTAGAATCGCATTATACCTATTTGGAGTCCAAAAAGTGAATGGAGGTTGTCAGAAATCACCTCGAAAGTTTCGGACGAAAACGAACTCTTCGAAACTCGATCGTTTCATTTCCAAACTTCTTCCAAATTGTTGAAGGAGTCTCGAGGAGTTATGTAGGAGTTTCTCTAAGCTTCAAAACTTCCTAACTCGCTCGAAAATACGTCGAACTCAAATCGTCCGAGTTCAGACCTTCCGAGTTAACGAGTCAAATCTCGTCTAAACTGAGTTCTAAGGGTATGGTTGTGCACGTGGAAGTGAGATAAGCATGAAAATGAGATTCTTGGGTTCGATCTGTGACCTTTGAAGCTTATAAAGGGTTGTTGCAGAGGGATGGTATACGGGAATGAGAGAGAAGGAAGAGAAACAGAGAGTTCATTTTTTTTTATTTTTGATTGGGTACCGTGTAGAGGGAAATGATGGGATTGGTGAGAGGTTTGAGGGAGTTGATTGGTGAGTGACACAAAGGGAAGGGCACGGGTAGGATAAATAGGAAACTAGGGATAAGTTTTCTGATTTTCTACAGTAAGAGGAAATCGAAATCTATTCGTAACAGTGTTTTCACACTGATAAAAATTCACGTACACTCGTAACAATGTGTACAAAATAATTACGGAAGTGAGAATATAAAGTAAGAGAAATAAAAATGTCCACGCCACTTGCCTCTAAGGGCATAATAAACAATTCACAAGTCAGGGTAGAAATTACATAGGAAAATTAAGGATAGGTCGTCACAATCTACCCCCTTAAGAAAATTTTGTCCTTAAAATTTCAATACTGACTGCAATCAAAACCATAGAACAGACATGGGTACATATCTCGGATGCACTTTTCTGTCTCCCAAGTAGCTTCCTCGACTGTGTGGTTTCTCCACAAAACTTTCACCATCTGTACAATCTTATTCCTAAGAACCTTATCCTTCAAATCGAGGATAGTTACTGGGACCTCATCGTAGGTCAAATCTGGATTGATCTCCAGTGGTTGAGGAGGGATTACATGTAACAGATCAGAGACGTATCTCCATAGCATCGACACATGAAACACGTTATGCACTCTCGCTAACTCTGGCCGCAAAGCGAGTCGATAAGCAACTTCACTAACTCGTTCAAGAATTTGGTACGGTCCAATGTACCTAGGGTTGATCTTCCCTTTCTTTTCGAATCGCACAACACCTTTCCACGACGATAATTTCAAGAATACCCAATCACTAACCTTATAAGCTCTGTTAGTGGAATGTCTGTCGACGATACTCTTCTGTCGATCCTGGGCCACTTTCAGGTTAATCTTTATCACCTGAATGTTTTGTGTAATCTCATCCACGATCTCAGGGCCCACCAAAACTCGTTCACCAACCTTAAACCAACATAGTGGAGCACGACATGGTTTCCAATACAACGCTTCAAATGGTGCCATACCAATACTAGAATGGAAACTATTATTATAGGTGAACTTTATCAACGGTAAGCGTTTGTGCCAAGCGTCTCCAAATTGGAGGACCGATGATCTCAACATATCTTCCAAAGTCTGGATAGTTCTCTCTGACTGCTCATCGGTTTGAGGATGATAGGCGGTGCTGTAGAGTAATCTCGATCCCAAAGCTTCTTGAAAAGCTACCTATAACTTCGAAGTAAATCGGGGATCCCGGTCATAAATGATATTAACTGGAACTTCATGGTACTTAACAACTTCAGAGATAAACTGTTCGGCCAACTGACTCAGTGAATAATTCTCACGAACATGTATGAAGTGTGCTGACTTGGTAAGTCGATATACTATTACCCAGATACCATTATAACCATTTCGTGTACGAGGTAATTTGTACATGAAATCCATCATAATATCTTCCCATTTCCACTGAAGTATTGGGAGTGATTGTAGCAATCCAAATGGCTTTTTCCTTTTCGCCTTAACCTGCTGGCAAACTGTATAACGACTAACATACTCTGCAATTTCTCTTTTCATACCTCGCCAATAATAGACATGGTATGATACATCTTAGTACTCCCGGGATGCATCGCATAAGTAAAAATATGTGCTTCATCCAATATGTCTCTCTTTAGTTCCTCAACATTTGGCACAAACATTCGATCACCTTGCATCAACATGCCATTAGGATCTCTAATCCTGAGGTCTTTCTTTTCCCATTTGACACTGCCTGTATCAATTCCTGAGATTCTGTATCGTTCCTTTGGGCTTCGAGGACACAATCTAATAGAACTGGCATGACCTGAAAACTAGCAATTAGGGCTCCACGTCGCTCCACTTCCAAAGCTACTTTAGTGGATCTTAGATCAGTCAAAAAAGGAATGCGACTTGCATAAAGAACATTAAGTCGGGCATGAGACTTCCTATAAGAGCATCAGCTACAGAATTAGCACGACCTAGGTGATACTCAATGGTGCAGTCATAATCACTGAGCAGCTCTACCCACCTCCGTTGCCGTAGATTAAGATCTAGTTGAGTGAAGATATATTTAAAGCTCTTATGATCAGTGAAGATCTTACACTTTTCCCCATAAAGATAATGCCTCCAAATTTCAAAGCAAAGATAATAGCCGTCAACTCGAGATCATGAGTAGGATAGTTCATCTCATGGGGCTTTAACTGCCGTGATGCATAAGCAATCACCTTTTCATGCTGCATTAACACACACCCAAGACCATTTAGAGATGCATCACTGTAGATCTTGAAGTTCCCACCGTCATTGGGAAGTGCTAAGACAGGTGCGTGAGTGAAAAGGTACTTCAACTGTTGGAAACTCTGCTCACACTCTTCACTCCACACAAACGAAACTTCTTTTCTAGTCAACTTTGTCAAGGGTAGTGTTATAGTTGAAAAGTCATTCACGAAGCGTCGATAATAACCAGCAAGACCAAAAGAAAGCTTCGTACTTCAGTAACCGTCTGAGGTTGTTCCTAATTCTCCACGGCCGCTACTTTCTGAGGATGCACAGACACACCTTGAGCTGATATCACGTGCCCTAAAAATGACACATGATCCAACCAAAACTGACATTTGCTAAACTTGGCGTACATCTGATTTGCCCTTAATGTCTTTAGAACCAAACGTAGATGCCTAGCATGATCAGTCTCGTTCTTAGAATACACCAAAATATCATCTATGAAAACAATGACAAACCTGTCGAGGTATGGATGAAATAGTTGATTCATCAGGTTCATAAAAACTACCGTTGCATTAGTCAACCCAAATGGCATCACAAGAAACTCATAATGACCATATCGAGTTCTGAAAGCGGTCTTCGGAACGTCATCGCTTTTGATCTTCAACTGGTAGTAATTAGACCTTAGATCAATCTTCGAGAAAACACAAGCACCTGTAAGCTGGTCAAAGAGGTCATCAATACGAGGTAATGGATAACGTTTTTAATCGTCACCCAGTTTAACTGCCTGTAGTCGATACATAACCTCAAAGTTCCATCTTTCTTCCTTACAAACAGAACTGGAGCTCCCCAAGGGGATGTACTTGGCTGAATGAAACCTTTATCAACAAGCTCTTGCAACTGAGTTTTAAGTTCCCTTAACTCTGCAGGAGCCATACGGTAAGGTGTAAGAGAAATAGGATTAGTACTTGGAAGTAGATCGATGGTGAACTCCACTTCATGATCTGGGGGTAAGCCAGGTAACTCCTCAGGAAAAACATTGGGAAAGTGTCTAACTACTTGTGCATCTCCTCATGCTAATGTATTAATGCAACTTGTAGGCGACTTAAGGCATCAAAGGTTGGTGTCGTGTTACTTCCAAAGACTTGAAAAACTTCTCCCCTCGCTCGATCTTGCCAATTCTGGTTTTGACTTAGTAAAATCATTGTCCAAACGAGCAACACCGAAGTGGTATCTTGCTCGGCAAAGTAAAATAGCTTACATTCATCGATCATATCTTAGATACTCATTCCAGCATTTTTGTTGTTCCTGCCATTTTCCTTAATTTCTTTGGAGTTGGACTCCAAAAGTATACCTAATAAATCATCTTTTGGGGCTTCACCTGTCTTAATCGCTTCTTCTCTTTTGTTTATGATACCCTTGAGTAACCGTCTTAGTTCTTTGTCGATACCCTTCATCCTCTGTTCATCTTGGTTGGTATAAAACTGTACAAATTGAAGCACTTTCTTTAATGGTTGTAACATTTTTTTTCTTCTTTTTCCATAAAAAGATATTTAAATTTTACCTCCATCCTGTGATACAAACACTTCTTAAACTTATTGAGAAAATTCTCATTTGCTCCTTTAGAAGTTGGAATATTTGCCTTCCCTCCTCATAGCTACTTCCAAATGCAGCTCGAGAAATCACATCGCTTGCCAAACTCTCAAGCGAAGACCACACATCTAACTCACATGAACACCCTCTTTGGCCACCAAGCTTTCCCATGTATTAATCATTTCTCTACAGCTTTGGTGAAATGTCGGTAACAGACCCTGCGGTGTGCAAGACAAACCAGAAAAAGAAAGAAAAAAAAAAATCAGAAATTATCACCATTAATAGAAGAAAAAAGAGGATAGAAAAAAACTCAAGAATTTTGAATGCATGCATGTTGCCAAGAGTAGAATACCTTTAGCTTCTCTAGATGGAATGCTGGGTTGATAATCTTTCTGTGTTAAGCCCATTTCTCACCATTAATAGTCCCAAGTCCGGAGAGCAACTTCCTAAGTGAAGTATCATATTTATTGAAGGGGTCCCTCAAATCTTCTGGATTCATAATGTTCACCCTTGGTCTGGTACCCATCCAAATAAAAGAATTCTTACCTGCAAATTAAATTTAGGCTTTTTAAGCAAAATAGTTCTTGAGATTTGCATAACTCCTCACTTTGGTCCTTGAGATTTCAAATCAATAGAAGTGGTTTCTGAGATGTCCACCATCCATCATTTTGGTCATTTCGTTTAAAACTCCGTTAAGTGTCTTGGAGCCCTTGGTTGGACGTTTGGGCAATTTTCAAAGCTTCTTAACTCAATTGTTTCTTAACAAAATTTGACCCATAATATATCAAAATGAAGATAGGAAAGTTTAGAATAAGATTATAACTATTTGGAAGCCCAATGGTTGCTGGAGATGGTCAGAAAATAGCCTCAAAGTTGACTGGTCCGAGGGAAAACTGGAAAACTCACCGGAAACTGGGCAAACTTTAAACGTTCATAACTTCTTCAATACTCAACGAAATCAAGTGATTCAAAAACGAAAATCATACTTTTTGACGAGACGAAGAGAATGATACCTTTTTCAGTAGCTAACTCGCAGTGTTTGGCCGGAAAACGACTAAAAAATGCCTGCCTTGGTCTCGAGTTAGGATCATAAGATGTCATTTTTTTTACTATATTTCACTTCTTTTTTTTAAAGGCTTTTGGCCGAGACGATCTAATTTCAGTCTCTGACTGCTCAAATGATAACTTTTTAAATATGTTGTTGATATCTCCTCGCTATATCGTTGACATCTCATCCATATGTTGTCGATTTAATTTTGTTCAATTCAAAAATTGAAATTTGATGTTAAATCATTTTAGCCAGCATCCCTTATTTTAATAAAGAGTTAATAATTACTTTTAAATTTAAGGATATTACAGTAATTCCAATTTAAACTCACTCGAATCTCTCATATATTTTCTCTCTTTTTTTCTAATGTCGTTATGTCGCCATTATGTTCAACATGTCCTCGATTAATTTGTGTATATCTTTCCTACTAATCTTTTAATCGAAGATTTATGTTGGTACAGAGAGGGCTGAACTAAGCCCAAAACGGTAGACGCTCTCCCCAACATTCGCAATGCCTGGACGCCAATTGGTTTGATCGAATGTAACACCAATTGGTTTTATCAAAGTTGCGAGCACTTGTTACATGTTATATAATCTCCACCCTATGGACTAAATCTTCACGAGTCCCTGGCTTTCTTATGTCATTTTTTTCATGACATTGGTTAGGGTATAAGGCGAATGCAAACCCTAAGATGTTAGAGAACTTTTAGGAAGGAGAAACAGACAATTTCAACACTTGCACCTACTTTTGCCCACTATAACAAAGGTTATGATTGACTGTTTGGTTGGAGATGTGTTTTTTTTATGGTTTTACATTAGTAGGCTCACCAAATATGCCCCAGTCAGCTCAAGAGTTTGAATATTAGCATCACCCTCTCCTCAGTTATGTTCAAGCTTAACTCTTAATGTCTTTAGCCTGACATTTCTGATGTCCAATTTTACATTGGTTCAAATAGAGGAAATTAACTCTAAGAAGGGGAAGTTTGCGAGCTCATTATTTATCTGTAAGTTTCAAAACGGGGAACAATCTAACATAACTGCTCATGGATCTGAAAGAGTCTTGAGTTAGCATTTTTTGTAGCCTAAAAGCCTGAGGTTCTCTTCAAAAGATCAGGCATACCCTGCATCGAACTTTGGCTCTATTTTGTTCACGTCTCATGGTGGCGCTGGTGCGGTTTATCCTGATTAACCAATAGCATCGTTGGTGGTTCTGTGTGCATAGTGCCTATTGTTGTGGTCACTATTTGTTTCTTTTGCAATTTTTCTTTAGAGTCAGTGATGCTTGTATATATGCAAAAGAGTGTTCCCTTCCTAGTTTTGTTGGTAATTTTGTGTGCAAAGTCTCCCATGAGGCGGATTATGAAATGATTGAATTTTTAGTTGTCGGGATTGAAGTTCTTTTGGCTTTGGAGTGCTGGATGTGTTCTCATGTTTTTCACACTCAAAAATCCCCCAATATAGTGGCTATTAGATTGGCAAGTTGGCCTTGTCTTTTGTTTTGGAGTCTTTTTTGTTTGAGGATCCTTCAGATTTAACCTAGGACGTCCTATTTGAAGTTGTCATTTTTCTTAAAATGCTAATAAAACCACTATCATTAATTTCGCCTAAAGAAAATGATACATTGACGACCTAGATCAAATCCTAAAAAAGAATCATTTCAGTTATTTAAATTTGTAAAGTATATTTCAGCAAGTTTTCCAATCTCTCAATCGCATTTGGAAAACAAAACAAACAACCTTTACAGGCTTTGAGCGAAAATTAAAGAGGACTTGCTTTTGAAGAAAATTGGAAAAGAAGCAGCTGTTTAAACAGATTACAAACCTAGCTTAGCTACTAAATTGCGAAGAACATGCTAATTAAAACAAGATGAACACTCAAGCCACCTTATTAAAAGTAGTTATATCGTTTATTGTGAGGTATAAACGCAATAATGGAATACAAAACTGGGGCTTCTAGATCCCCAGTGATAGAACACGTATTTCTCTACATTCACAATTAGTGTTCGACTCAACCTGTCCACCACATCATATTTATTATTAACAATGAATATATATTTCTAAGCATACCCACAGTATCCATACTCACATTTAACCCCATACTTGCATTTTTTACCACACTTGCCACAGTTGTTGGCATCCGAAGTAGTATTCATGCAAGTTCCATTGCAACAACGCATTCCAAACTTGCATTTATTCCCACATTTTCCACAATTGTTCTTATCGCTAAGAACATTTCGGCAATGTTTCTTGCAGCAATAGAGAATGCCGGTCCCTTTGTTTGCAGAAATCCCATTGCAAATGTTCTTGATTGGGTTACATTGTGCACCTTTTTTGATGATGCTGGCCAAGAACCTGCTTCTTGATCTGAAGTTGGGATTCGGGGAGTCGATTACGTACACTTCGTCATTGTCTTCGAGCTCCGACAATGAGAAGGCCATTTGAAAATGCAGAGCTAGGAGTGAATGTATCATGAGGAAGAAGATGGTGGTGAGCTTGAGGAGGTTGGCCATTGTCTAAAAAAATAGGGGGTTCGTTGGCCACAAGAGTGTAAAGAAAGGGAGGATGTGGATATTTATACTGTAGGTTGTTTCTTTAAATATAAAATTAAACATTTATAAAGTTGAGTTTTTAATTTTTTTTTTTCTCTATTTTATTAAAACTTAAAAGTTGAGTTTCAAGGAAAGTCTACATTGCAATTAATAAACAAGGAGAATAAACCAATTAGTCGCAACTAATGAGTCAAGATTAATCCATTGATTAGTGCATTATATTCGGCTAAAGCACATGAGATCAAAGAGGTTGGCTTCCTAATTCTCCGCCCTTGGAAGAGCCTTAGATTCGTTGTCACATTGGCAACCTATACATATAAAAGAAGAAGAAAACATTTGTGTGTGTGACTTTTGTACAAGTATTAAGTTGTCAACTAAGACTTTTATTTATTTAATAATGGATTTTCAGACAAATAATTTTCAAATTAAGTAACAAAAGTTGAAATTAGAGCATATATAAGAATCACTTAATAAACAAATAAATATGTATAACCAATAGTCTTTGGTCTAGTGCTACTTGTGATCTCCACCTTGGTTGAATGAGGGTTGTGTGTATACATGTATGTGTGTGTGTGTATATATATATATATATATTTGTGGTGAATTTACTAATAAGTTAATTGTGGTTTGTCTTATTGTAGTGTCGTAATTTGTTTTGAGTTTATTTTATGTAATATTTGTGAATATTTCTATATTATTTATAAAAAAAATAACATAAGAAAATATTTGTAAGAGTTACTAAAAAAATTCATATATTCATTGCATTGTGTCTACCGTCTAACATGATGATAACATGTTTATTGACAAAAGGAAGATGTGTCACATACAATCACCATACGATCAACATATTTGTAATTCTCATCCACGATATTGAGAGTTCTTTTACTATTGCTAAAATACTTTAATATATTTATTGCTTAATATTGATATTTTTCAAAATATGTAAATTGAAGGTCGTGTGTTATTCGGGATTAGTGAGATTCAGCAGACAGCTTGTCTTGCCGAGATTTTCGTCTTCGATGTGAGTGGTTTATGTAATGTGTTCAAAACTTCTTATTTTTCAGTAAATGTAAAAACCATGAGTTGTCGTGGAATTTGATCTATTTACAAATATCTCTCTATTTTCAAGTAAAAAATGTTAGCTTTCAGGACATGTGTTGATGTGTAAGGTTCTAAAAAATGCTAAGTGCTAGTAGAGCGTCAAGTTGGGGCTTAATGGCTAGGTGGGGCATATAGGCAGGGGACTAGGCGGATTTAAGTAAACTTGTGACATATTGTATAAATAAGTGTCTATTAATATTTAAAAGAAATACATAATTATATTGGGATTTATGAACTGCTAAGTAGAATGACATATAGATCATAAAGTATTAGAACATATTAAAAACATGGAGAACAAACATATAATGAGTGTTCATCCAAATATTCAACAAGCCTCTAACAATTTAGTGAAAAATTAGAATGCAAAATGTAAGCTATCTATGTTTTGTTTAAGTGAGAATTGTGATATAGGTGGGTGCCTAAACATGTTTAGGCGTCACTTCTTAATTTTCAAACATCTAGAGATTAATCAGAACGGTGATTATCTGGTTAGTGCCTAGGCAGGACCTAGGCAGCATTAAGCATAGATTTTTAATTAGAACAGTATGTGTACATATACATTATATTTTTTATTTCTATAAATGATTATTCAATACCAAATTATTATGCTAACTTATTGTGTAAACTTAACATAAAATTTTAATATTTACAAACAAAATACAAACCGTAAAACTTAATAAGAGTGATATATTTAAAAAGGAGTAATATGAAATTTTGAGTATAATCATTGAAAAATAAGTAATAAGCATTGCTCGTCGAGGATCTTCTATTTCGGCAGAAAGTGCGTTTATGTCACAATTAGGCCATGTTACACCCACTAAGGTTGATTGGTTGATCCAATGTTTTGTCGACGTATATAAACAAATCAGGACTGCCAAAATCGGAAGGGTTTGACTACTCTCGTGCATTCTTGCCCTCTGATTTCTGACCAAATCAAACAGAGATTACGCGCGTTGACCTAATTACTAGCTAATTCTTCTTTTTATTCTGGCCACTTGCACGTGACGCTTTATGTGAAGTTTTGTCTAATGATGGCAACCTTTTCGTTTAAACTTTTTTGTTCTATTTTTTTCTCTTTTTTTCTTTTTATATTATATTCTGTATATTGCACGATGATTCAAATTGTTTATTTTTTAAATTATTATTTAAAAATTAACTCCACCAAAATCAACTGAAACGAAAATCATTTAGTTATCTAACAATTGTCATCATGTCATTTTGTTAAACACTAAAATTATGACAACATTAATTGAACGGTTAAACAATTGATTGGTCTTTCACAAAGTTAATATTTAAAGCATGAATTAAAAAGTAGACAGGTTCTGATTATGGTGCAAGATTGCATAATGTGGTAGAGAACCAAGAAGATAGAGATAGAAGGTACGAATTAGATGGTCAGTAGCAACCCTTACTCCTATTTTTTTTATTTTAACCTTGTTAGAAAAAACTAGAAACATAATAAGGCTAAATGAGTAATATACGTTTATTTTTATTACAAACGATATTCTACACAAAAATAAGGGAGAAAGATTTGAATTTAGACCACAATAAATTAAAAATAAAAACCCTTAACCATTAAGACAATTCACTATTTACCATGCATCAACATTTATTTTAATTTGTCACAAGTTGTTTACAAATTGAGGGGTTTTGGATACTGCTATGATAGGTCTCCACTGACGTGAAATTTTAACTCCGCCAGGGTTTGTCATTTAAGAAGTACAATGCTAGCTCCAATTGAAGTGAGGTAACTTTTCATGAAATCCAAATTGAAAGACAAAGTGCATGTCGCGCCACTTGGAACCCAAATTAATGTTTATTAGAGCAACTCTAGCGTTGGAGCCCTCATCCCAGGTTATGCACTATTCAATCCACCTAATGAACAGTAACTGCCCTTAATGAACAGTAATAGCCCTGGCAATAGCATTTGCATCTCCACATTTGCATCTCCACCGTTACACTTCAATAGTCTTGGCAATAGGCAATAAAATATTAGTATTTTTTTTATTTATAAAATAATACAAAATAATTTTAATTGTAATATCGGATAAGATTTTTAATCGTTCTCGTTGCGTCACGTGTCATTATCCGAAGTATTATTAAATAATACAAAATAATTTTATTTGTAATTTCGGATAAGATTTTTAATCGTTGTCGTTGCGCCACTTGTCATAAAATCCGAAAAGACAATTATTGGGAATGGATTTCTGATAAATTTTTTAATCGTACTCGTTATGCCACGTGTCATTATCCGAAAATACAATTATTGGTGATGGATTTCTGATAAGATTATTAACCAATCACGTCGCGCCACGTGTCATAATCTGTTCACAATCTTTGAGGATAGATTTCCATTAGATTTTTAACAAATGATGGCATGCCACGTGGCATTATGTACAACCTAATCATTTCTGAATCCTTCATATAATCCACCATCCATCCTCACACATCTCACACTAATTTTCTCAAGATCTCTATCATTATTCATAGTTTCTGCTTCTTTCTTCACAAAAATCTGTATCATTATTCATAGTTTTTGCTTCTTTCTTACAATGTCTTCTTCTTCCTCAAGGATAATGTGAGAACTCGATCAGGAAGAGGAAGAATTGTTTAACCAATCAGAAGCAATGTTCAATCACCAGGGGCAAAAAATGAGATGGAAGAGGATGAGGAGCGTAGAAGGAGAGATGATGAAGTAAGAATGGGCAGAGCCTCACATTCTCGTCGAGTCATCCAAGCTATGACTCAGATCTGCAGGCCCAGCCGTTCCGGAAACCTTGATAGAAGCAGGCAACGACGAGGTATGGAACTCTTGGATGATTATTTTGTTCCTAATAGTGCATTCCCTGATATGTACTTTAGACGTTGTTTTAGAATGGAACGACATTTGTTCAACAAAATCATGATTGCTGTTTGCAACCATGATTCTTACTTTGTGCAAAAGAAAGATGCTTTTGGTGCTATGGGTCTACTGCCTGAGCAAAAAATTATTGTTGCCTTGCGGATGCTTGCATATGGAGTATCTGCAGACCAAGTAGATGAGATAACGAGGATGGGGAAATCAATCATTCTTGAGTCCCTGATGAGATTTTGCGGAGCAATCGAATCTATGTACACCACTGAGTACCTCCGCAAACCTACAAACATGGACTTGGAACGACTGTTGAAGAAGGCCTAGATGCGTGGTTTTCCTGGGATGATTGGAAGCATTGATTGTATGCACTGGATGTGGAAAAACTGTCCAAGTGCATGGCCAGGCGCTTATGGGGACAGAAAATGAGCAAAAAATATCATTCTGGAGGCGGTGGCATCTTTTGATACATGGATTTGGCACGCCTTTTTCGGGGTCCCGGGAGCTCAAAATGACATCAACGTCCTTGCCCAATCCCCAGTGTTCAACGATGTCCTGCAAGGAAAGGCACCAAAAGTCACGTATGAGGTCAACGGACGTATGTACGACGGGCCATACTACCTAGCTGACGGCATTTACCCGCGATGGTCAACATTTGTCAAAACAGTGCCACGTCCGCGGAGTGCAAAGGAAAAACACTTTGCAAGCTGTCAAGAGGGGTGCAGGAAGGATGTGGAGCATTGTTTCGGTACCCTCCAAGCTCGTTGGGCGATCGTCAGGGGTGCTGCCAGATTGTTTGATGTAAAGTCGCTTCGATCCATCATGATGACGTGCATCATTCTTCACAACATGATTATGGAAGATGAGTACGATTATGAAGCCGTTGATGAATATGAGCCAGACACGATGAACAATTCAATAACACGTATATATTGTGCTCATGACGCCACCGATGAGCTCGTGCAACATGAGCCATTACAAAGGGATGGACGTTACAATGAAAGGCTCATTCAACGATATACTGCATTTCAAATGCCAGACATGCATAATGCCCGGCAAATTGACTTGATAGAGCACCAGTGGGCATGGAAACAAGCTGAAGATAATTAAGTTCATTTAGTGTGTTTTTTTGAATTTGGTATGTTTATGTTATTTTATTTGGTGTGTTTTATTATTTGGTATGTTTATGTAATTTTTTTAGTGAGTTTTTAATTATTCCGTATGCTTATGTAATTTTAGTATAAATATTTTTTAGTGTGTTTTTATCATTTCAATAAATATTCTCTTAGTATAAATAACTTACCAAATTAATTTGAATAAATATTCAATAAATTGGAAACAACATAAATAATACAAACAATAAATAATAAATTACAACCCAAAGTGATTGGAAAATTATGGGCTCCGATTACAAAAAGTACTCTATTCATCATCACTTAACCAATTTGTGGTGCTAGGATGATCTTCTCTTGTGGTGCTAGGACCATATTGGCTTGCTATCGCTTCTCTTACACGCCTCCTTCGCACCACGTCCGTTTTCTCTGACTTCCAAAAAAATTTAGAATTTGGAGACTTCCCTTCTAAAGGCGTGTTCATAATCTCACGATCTCGTTGAGCCCGTCTTTCTTCTCTAACATGTTCCCTTTCTTGCCTAAGTAGCTCTTTTTCTCTCTCATTATCCTGAAATTCTCTCTCAATAGCTGCAGCTTTTGCGCCAGTTCCCTCGCCAAAGTCAATTCACCTTGGCGAGTAAGCTCTTCCATGAACTTTGGATAATCATTCTTGGAAGCACTCCATTTTCTCTTTGAAGCCTTCTTACCTTGAGGCCTAATTGGATAACGGGTCGAACCCGACGCTTTGGTTCTTTTCCCACCAATTTTCTCAAGATAATTGGTATGAATAAGATTCCACATTTCTCGCAACTGCATCTCATTACCCGTAAGCGAACTATGAGTAGAGTACTTTTCTTAATTTTAAAACTATTTTTTCTTTTATTTTTTTATTTATAAAGCATATTAATATCCACCATTAATCTCAGATCGAACGGTGGATATTAAATAAGACTTTTTTTTATTTTTTTTGACCGTTGAGATCGAATGGTCCAAATTAAATATCCGTTGAGATCGAACGGACCGTGGGAAGCCACGTGGCTTCCCAACGGTAACTGAAAAAGTTAATTTTTTTTCTAATTTTGTATCGGCGACGCGCCCCCACGCGCGAGTGGGGTGTACGCGCCTGACACAAAAAAAATTAAATAATGCCTGACGCTAGGCTGACGTCAGCACTGATGTCACATGGGCTTAGGCTCTCGGGCTGGCAATTCTCCACGGGCCCGGAGCTCGGGCCTCCACCTTCACTCAGGCTTGCCCACGCTGGAGCTGGTCCACGGGGCCTCGGGCCCCTGTTCTCTCCCCCGTCCCCCGAGCAAATGCCCACGCTGGGCTTGCTCTTAGGGCTTTTATTTATACACATTCTCAAACAGGGCGAATGGAAATAAGGATCAAGGTGGTCTTAGGACCATATGAGTGAGAAAAATATATAGGTGAAGTATTTCGATGACTCTTCAAATGTTTGATACGGATCTCTTTTATGCCTACTAAATGTTTGATATAATGCATGTTAGACATATCTCGACATGTTACATCAACAACACTTGACAAATTTTCTCTATATCACTCATATGATTACTTCTGCATGTGCTGATATCTGTTGACATGTTTATGACAAGCCCACTAAGTGAATAAACTGATTTTTGTTTTTGTGTGCTTTGCGCTTTGTTTCTATCTGAAAAACTTGAATTTAACATTGGGACCCCAAGGTTCAAATCCTAGATCCACCACTGCTCTCAAATCCTTCATTTGAGTAGTTAGAAATGTTACGTAGCACGAACGTTACTCCATCCATACGTAGCTAATTGATCTGCCACCATGTTTGCTTCACAAATTATATACTCGATGTCGACCACCTGCAGATTAATTGCAAGTGTTTGAATATCCTAAATCAACGATAACAGACGCGATGAGGGATTTTACGATCTTGGAGAAACATCAAAATTGCTTCGGACTTAAGAGCAGGATGAAACTCAACGACTTTAATTAAAGGAAGAACAAATCCATCAAAATTGAAACAATCTTAAGTCTTTACTTATCATTAAGAGAAATGCTAAGGGGATTCTCTCAAAATGAGACTCTGCATGGACTATCTATCACCTCATACTTTTGACACAATATTTTACATTGTTGGCACGGAAATAAATGTTAAATTGTGAACTGACAGAGATATATGGAGAGTTTCGCTTTTGAGAGAGAGTCACCTTAGTATTCCTCTGTCATTAAAGCATTAAATTTGTTCTGGATTTTTTTAGTCTTTTTATAAGACTTGGTGGAACTCAATGATTTAATTTAATTACTTGTAAAACAAGAGTCTGAAGAGCTAGACATTGCTGAGACAAAATGCTTCCTCAGTTTTATGGTGAAATTATTTTAAGGTAACTTTACTAGGACTCATGTGTCTCTTGTTTTTCCAGAAACTACGTACTACGTCTCGTGCATACATACATATGTTTTGAATCTTAATGTTGAAAGTAACATTACCAACATTCCTCTTACTCGGGAAGCTTTTCCTTATTTTGTGTTAACCATGGCTTTTATGCTTCCCTTCAAGTCTTATGTTTTTCTTTATTCAAGCGATACTGGAGAAGAGGGAACTTGGATCGATGAGGTACCCAAGTTCGAGATGAATGTTTTACTTCAGCTCTAAACCATTTGTCTTAAAGTCCTATATTACGGTAAAATGTATGGTTAGTCATTGAGCTCCTCGACTTCAATTTTGGTTATTGTGATTTTATTTTTTTCAATTTGGTTATTTAATTTGTTTTGTTTAGGTAACAGATTAAGGGCCACATTGAAAGTGTGATAATTAATTAGATATGTTTGTACCATACTTCATCAATTGCGAAACTACCAAGCACTGGTTAACTTCATACCTTCATAGATCCACTAAAGCAGTCGTGCTAATGCACCCCTGCCGAAGCACAAGAGTGTCTCTCCAACCAGAAGGCCAATCACAACACAACACATGTCAACATCAGAATAAAACTCTTAGAATCCCACATTAACCGTGGACAGAAGCCATAGATTCTCCTCAACTATAAAAGGAGACCATTCTCCAACAAATAATCCCTAAGCCATTATTGTACTTAAACTTGTCATTAGAACTCACTAATGATGATTATATGCTTGAATTTATGTATTGTGTAAACTCTTTACTATTAATGAGAAGCCCTCGACCCTCATAGACGTAACCTAACTTAGGGTGAACCACGTACATCTTGTGTTTACTTCCCTATCTTTATCTTTCTACATATTTACCTACACATAATGATCAAAGCAACCGTGTGAAGGTCACAAACTTGACATTTTACGTTGTTCCAAAATCTCACTGATTTTGTGCACCATCAAGATACAATCCAAATTTTCAATTGAGGCAAAAATAATCCATTTGTTTTCGAGAGAAATATTGCTGTGGTTTAAAAAAAAAACACTATGAGATTTGTCTCCGAGTGTGAGAGACTTTCTCTCTTCTTGAGAGTCATTCCCACCGTTAGTGTGAGTAGCATCTAACCCGTTCATTTCGTTGCTACCTGCCCTCGCCATGGTGGGGGTCAGTGGAAGATCTGACCTTTTTCTTTCTATTTCCTCCTTTCGTTCCTTTTGCTACCTTTCTCCCCATTTTAACCAGTCCTTTATACCTTATGGGTGTCCATCTTCTTCGAACTCTTTCGATTAGGTCTGTAGTTAATTTTCAATGCATTTTGATGCGTTCTTTCGAGAGGGTATGTAAAGTTCCGGTGGTTACGCCGGCTCAGGTGTTTACAACACCACCTTCTTCTCTCTGTCTGCCTTTGTTGGCAGTGTTATTTGTGGTAATCCCACAATCTTCTTTCAATTTCTAGCCTAGACCGGTGCAACATTTGTGGCTGGGCGATGGAGTATCACTTCATTTTGTCTCTGTGGTGCCACTTGGTGGAAGTTGTGGCATCAATTGGGGAAATCAAATTCGATTGATGGGGAAGAACTGTTGCGGCAATGAGAGGAATTTGGAACATTCTGGTGCTTTGTATCAAACTTTGGGCTCTTGGCGGGGTTTTTTAAAGTTAGCTTGGGTGGCACCTTTTTGTTTTGTTAATATTTGTTTGTGGGCCTTTGTCTTTTAAATTCTTTTACAATAAAATTTCTTCCTTGCTACGGAAAGGATTTATAAAAAAAAAAAAAAAAAAAAAAAGGTTTAATTTTCGTCTTTATTTGACAGGAAAATTGTCTCAAAGTATTTTTAGGATTTTACTCCCAAGCTTCAAGGCTACGGATGTGATTTTCAGGACGTGATTTTCAACACTCATCGAGCCATATTCATGACTTCAAACAAGTGTTGGTTGTGAATTGAAGTGTTTTAAGTAAAAATAAAAACGAGAAATGTTAAAGGCGTTCTCTCAAAGTAAACCTTTTTATGAACTTTCTGTTACTTTACAGTTTAACGTCAATTCTCGTTTAAACATTATAAAACATTATGCGAAAACCATGAGATGACAAATAGTCTACAAAGAGTCTCCTCAATATTTCTCATTCAAAATTGTCCTTATTAAACTATTGACAAAATAAAAAACAGTAATCAACTTCATAATTAAGCAGCATGTCTTTTATTAAAGATGTAACTTTAATCTATGATATTCATGTTTGGTATGAATAATTTTGTGCTATTCAGTGTACTATCCCTTGTGCAAGTGGTCCTTTACCACAGTAGTAGAAAGGTGTTGAGCCCTTGCATGATGACGTGAGTTCAAACACCATCAATAACTAATCTAACAAAATCTATCGTTTGTCAGGCAAAATGAACTATTAACTGCACCTAAAAGAGATTTGAGCCGAAAATCGAGCCCATCTTCTTCTCACCCCAGAAACCAAACCCAACCCACAAAACAACGGCATGCCGTTCGCGTCCTCTCTCGTTGAGAAACGAGATAAACGACGATCGGCTTCATTTCTCAAAATTCAAATTCAAAAATCCCCCCAACGCTCACACTCCCTCTCTTCTTTCTCTCACTCATCTCTGTGCAGCAATGTCCGCAAACACCACCACCCTCACAACCCCGACCAAAACCCCGTCGGGAAAATCATCCCGCTCCCGGAAACATCCTCACCCCGATTCCACCGCCGAGAGCGAAATGTCATCTTCGTCGTTGGCCTCCCTTGCCAACTCCAAGTCCCGATTCGAGGCCTACAATCGCCTCCAGGCGGCCACGGTGGCATTCGGAGAGAAACTCCCGATTCCAGAGATCGTTGCCCTCGGTGGACAATCGGACGGCAAGAGCTCTCTCCTCGAAGCACTCCTCGGGTTTCGCTTCAATGTCCGGGAAGTCGAGATGGGCACTCGCCGTCCTCTCATTCTCCAAATGGTCCACGACCCCACCGCACTTGAGCCCCGCTGCCGATTCCAGGTCTTCCTTCTTTCGTATGCAATGTAGCTCCTTCATTGTTTTGCATTTTGTTGTTCTAGTTAGTTCATGATAATTTTAGGGTTTTTTAGTCAATTCTGTTTGGTTGCTGAGGATTCTTGAGAAAATTGACGATAGTTTGAGCTTTAAATGTACTTGTTTTCTGCGGATTCTTAATGTTTCGACATTTCGAAGCATATGGGAATAAAACAAAGCACATTTGGAATTGTGTGTAATGAGCTATCTTCTGTTTCTGAGAAATTGGGGGAAATAAATGGCCATGAAGATCTGAGTTTTATTAGGCTTTTTCATATGCAGAAATGTGGAATACTAACGCAATTACGATTAATGCAGAAAATTTGTTTTAAACGGTGTACTGATCGAGTTTTTGGCACAAAGGTTGGGTAGGATGATTTCTGAAATGTGTTTTCCTTTTTGATATATATATATATATTTTTTGGGTTTAAGGCAAATCGAAAAACTGATAGAAATGAAAAACGGAAAGAAAAAAGGGTTTTCATTTATCTGGTGTTGGTTCCAAAGGAAAGCGGTAACTCTACTCAGTCATTTACTACACGACATTCGACATAACTAAAGTTTCGTACTGTTGAAATCTAAACTTTCAAGCGTGACTATGTAGGTGATGTTCTTGCAATTCTTTTTAATGCCCTTTGACTTCCTCCAATAATTTCAGTTGTGTGATATATGATGGTTTAATACACAATGTATTAATCCCTAGAGTATTGTAAACAGGAAGAGGATACTGAAGGATATGGAAGCCCAGTCGTTTTGCCATCGGCCATTGCAGACATCATTAAGTCCCGCACTGAGACACTGTTGAAGAAAACTAAAGGTGCAGTTTCTTCAAAGCCAATTGTTATGAGAGCAGAATACGCACACTGCCCGAACCTCACCATTATAGATACTCCAGGCTTTGTTCTTAAGGTGGGTTTTACGATTCAAGTACTGCAACGTATGTGCGTTTATTTTGATTTGTGTTAATGGTTTGAATTTTGTTGGTAGGCAAAGAAAGGAGAGCCTGAAAGAACTCCTGATGAAATTCTTTCCATGGTGAAGTCACTGGCTAGTCCTCCACATCGTATACTCTTGTTTCTCCAACAAAGTAGTGTGGAGTGGTGCTCCTCGTTGTGGTTGGACGCCATTCGGGATATTGATCCGACCTTTCGAAGGACGATTATCGTGGTCTCGAAGTTTGATAATCGGTTAAAGGTATGTAGTTGTTTAAATCTTCATGAGCCCATTTATGGCATGGTAAATATATGAATAGCTCACTAAGTATTCATGGCTTGGTGCAGTGTAAATTGGTTCTGTACTTCTGTTGAAATGGTGTTTATGTTGTTTGATATATTAATTTTGGATTTATGAATGTAATATATGCAGGAGTTTAGTGACCGGTGGGAGGTGGACCGCTATTTGAGTGCAAGTGGTTATCTTGGCGATAACACTCATCCATTTTTTGTTGCACTGCCAAAGGATAGGAATACTATTTCAAATGATGAATTTCGCCGGCAGATAGCTCAAGTAGATTGTGAAGTTTTACGACACCTTCGTGAGGGTGTTAAGGGAGGCTTTGATGAAGAGAAGTTCAGACCATATATTGGATTTAGCTGTTTGAGAGACTATTTAGAATCTGAGCTTCAGAAAAGGTACAAAGAAGCCGCACCAGCAACTCTTGCTTTGCTTGAGCAGCGCTGCAGTGATGTCACCTGTGAACTAGCCAAAGTGGACTCAAAAATACAGGCCACCTCTGATGTTGCTCAGCTCAGGAGATCTGCAATGCTGTATGCAGCTTCTATAAGCAATCATGTGGTGAGTAATATCTGTGACAGGTTTTCAAAACATATAATACAAAGTATAAGTTTTACTTGAATTTAAGTTTAACTTTCCATAGTATTTCCGGCAATTCTCAACACTTATTATATGCGTGTCTTTTCAATTTTTTCCAATCATCCTCCATTGCTGCTTCATTAATGCGAATGCCACATGTAGTCAGGAAAAAACTTAGTCTTCAAACCAAAAAAGCACTCGTCAGAGAGAAATTTAATTGTTGATTCTCATTCTATTTACAAGTAATTCGTCGGCGCGTTTCATTGTCATTTATTCATATGCTACAATAAAATCTTCTCTTTTTGAGGTTCTGATTAATTTTGAGTTTGAGAGGTATAGCTTGACTGTATTCCCTCTTATTTGTAAATTTCGAAGGCTACTTTGATTGATGGAGCAGCAGACCCTGCCCCTGAGCAATGGGGGAAAACAACTATGGAGGAGCAATCAGAAAGTGGTATTGGGGGATGGCCTGGCATCACAGCAGATATAATGCCTCCCAATGCTACCCTTCGACTTTATGGAGGAGCTGCATTTGAAAGGGTTATGCATGAATTTCACTGTGCTGCATATTCAATTGAATGTCCTCCAGTGTCTAGGGAGAAGGTAATACATATTCTGCTAGATCAATTTAGCTAGGAATTTTTTATAATTTGTACAGAGGCAAGTTCTAAGTCATCTTCTAACAGGTGGCAAATATCCTACTTGCCCATGCTAGCCGAGGAGGGGGTAGAGCAGTGACGGAGGCAGCTGCAGAGATTGCACGTTCTGCTGCACGCTCATGGCTTGCTCCTCTTCTTGACACTGCATGTGATCGGCTTGCATTTGTTTTGGGAAATCTTTTTGATCTTGCCATAGAACGAACTCACAACCGTGATTCAGAATGTAAGAAGCTGTCTTCCTTACACTTTGATTTTTCCAGATCAAATGTTTTACATGAAATGTGCATTAACAGATGAGGGAATGAGTAGAATGTGGAACTTTGAGTAATTTCATGCTCCTTGGAATTGAATGTTCACTGTATCTTTGGCTTCCTGCATTAACACTTATTACATAAATGCTTCTCTTTTATATTTTCCCCTGATTTCTTTTTGTTGATTTCCAACCTAGGATTCAAATATGAACCTTTATATTTATGGGACTCATAGTACTCAGTTCTGATAATAAAACCTTGGGCTACTTGTTTACTGTGTAGGTGGGAGGAAATCCGGAAATATGGATGGATATATTGGTTTCCATGCTGCTCTTAGGCAGGCACATAACCGATTTATAAAGGAGCTGGCTAAACAGTGCAAGCAACTAGTTCGGCATCACCTCGATTCAGTTACAAGTCCATACTCTTTGGTTTGTTATGGCAATGACTTTCAAAGCGGTTTTGGCTCCAGTAATAACTTTAACCAGCCTTCAGTCACATCATTTTTACTTGAGTTATCTGATGCCACGATGAAAGATCAGGAGAATATACCTCCAGAAAAGAACGCACACCAAACTACTCCTGGAAAAGGTACAGATGCCAGAGATGCTCTTCGAGAAAGCCAAATGACGGTGCCTGAGACCCCATCACCTGATCAGCCATGTGATGGTGGCTTGAAGAAGGATCTTGGGAATGGCATTGACGTAGGAGCAAGAAAGCGGATTTCAAGAATGCCTGGAAATAACAGAAGTTCTGACAATACAAGAACACAACAAAATGGTGGTTCCCTTTTGTTTGGAAATGTTGATGGCACTTTAAAATCAACCACAGCTTACACAGAAATCTGTTCATCAGCTGCACAGCACTTCGGGCGGATACGTGAAGTTCTTGTGGAAAGAAATGTTGCATCAGCTTTGAATTCTGGTTTCCTAACACCTTGGTGAGTTTCCTTAACTATATGTTGATTGCACACACAGGTTGCTGATCTTACCAATGACCTTGCTTCTGCAAGTCAAACTTTCAAGACCGCGAGATTTTTCGTGAAATTGAACATTTCGAATTATACACGTCATTTCGTTTTTCATGTTTTTGTTTTCCTCCTGTCTGTCTTTCGTACTTCTTTCATACGTATTTTTCGCTTTCCTACAGAACCCTGCAAAATGCCCTCAAATACTTGATGCTTCAGAACCTTTCTACAAAAAAACAAATTCGTCGTTCTTTAAATTCTTTTGTTTTATTCCACATAATTTGGCTTGGATATAGATCATACTAATATGTACATTTTCATGGAAATCATTCCTTGGCAGATTTGGTGACATTGTTATATATTTTCCTGTTTTATGCAGTCGGGATCGGCTTGTTCTGGCTATTGGTTTGGATTTGTTTGCTGTGAACGATGAGAAGTTCATGGACATGTTTGTCGTACCTGGCGCAATTGATGTACTGCAGAACGAGCGACAATCACTTCAGAAGCGTCAAAAGACACTCCAGTCTTGTTTGAATGAGTTTAAAAGTCTTGCTCGCGCACTTTAATGGTAGAAATAGTTTTATAGGGGTTGTATCTCAAGGTTTACTGCCGGTGAACAATTGAATTTTCACTCCGAGGCTAAAATTTGTTGTCGCTAATCATTGAATGCCTCATCGGCTGTGCTCTGTAACGCCATTTTTTCTCATTTGGCATTCATTTTTGTGTATATGTCACTCTGCACTTTTAATATTGATTGAGCGATGAATTCATTCTGCAGTTTCATATTATTTAGTGTTCTGCAAGGTGCAATTCTGAGACATTGATCTACAATACGACTGAGTCACGGAACGATTCAATTGGACTGTTGTTTTCTGAAAGGGACATTGTCAAGAGATATACTGCTGCACCAATTACAGGGTTTCGCCAAACCGCAGTGGCTCGAATCTCCTAGCATGACAGTGTTATTAATTTATCATTTGCGATCCAAGTGTGGTGCACAAACTAAAAGCATATATGCAACAAATGTGTGTAAAAACCCTATAATTTTTTATACGGATGATGATGACGGTGTCATGCTCACCTCTACCTTCTTCTCTTTCGCCAACTGAACCTGGACCTGACAGTCCACCGTATTCGTGCGTATAGCTGGCCTCGACCGAAACTTCGATATCCTACCTTTCATGACAAATGGAATCCTGGTTTCAAAGGTGATCTTGGCGCCCGCCTTAATTGATGCGCTGTTGTTCTATGTGGTGGTCGTGGAGAAATTGTGTGCGAAGCTGATGGTTATGGCGACGGGATCATCTTTGCTAGTTTTGTTTGTGGCAGTTTGGCTGAGCACGGCGAGCGGAGTCCCGCATCATCGAAGGGAAATCAACGGAAACGGTCCTCTTCAGAACGGGCTCTTCGAAAGCAAATATGTTTCTTTAGTCATGCTCGGTTCGATGGCTGTTAAAAGTAAGCTAAAATCTCTGCTAGTGTTGTCGGTATTGCTGTCATACCTGCAAAACTTGTTGTACAAGCTCCGGAGAGCGATGGTCTTACTGTCCACCGTAACTAACTGATACCTTTGACGCGACTTGTCGTCTTTCTCTTCGAATTCAACGATAGTCGAGCCCGGAACGTCACTATCATCGTAAGCCAATAGGTTTTTCTCCGGTGGATCTGCTCTTTATGCAAACTACGGTACCATTAGCGTTATCCGGAATGATTTTTTGGGCTACCGAAGCAACTCCGATGTCATCGCATGAGAACTGCGGTAGCCCGGTTTCGGCACTCGGATATAGGTATTTTCCATTGGCGGCGCTTTTCAAGGCAACGTATTTGGGTAGTATAATCAAAGACTCCTAGTTGGTTACTTTGAAGACGTCTGCCGAGTTTGGGTCTGGCGTTCCGCTGTTTGCCATGCATTGTAGCCGGGTTGTAACGGACCTCTACGTTGTCATCATCCACACGACGTACCTATTAAAATCGTTTGTAACTCAGTTATTTGTGAGCATTCACATTTACACTACATATTTCGAGTTTGATTTTTTACTCCCACGATATCAATTGAAATAAAATAAAAATTCATTAGTACAAAAAAAGAGTTCATTTTCACACATTTTTTTATTTCTATCAATCAAATTAGTTAAATCATATACGATCAACCATCATAATTAAACTTGTGTGTCTATCATTTCCGTAAAGAAAATGATTATCAAAATGGTTATAAAAGGGATGTAAAGAAAGCAATGCCTGGTTTAGGTGAATTTAGAGTTTGACAGGATGTAAACAGTCGAAAACTCGAAGGATCATTTCTCGCTCACCGGCTCAATTGGATTCACTTGGGCAATGATAAGAGAACGGATTGGACTAATCCCACACATTTTTTCTTTAAATAAGAGCTAAACCTGATAATGAGCTAGACATAATAATTTGGTTCAAATTTGTCTTTGGCGAGAATCGAACCTGAGATCTCTCACTTACAAGTGAAGAGAAATATCACTACCATAGTACTAAGAGACAATTTAAAAGCCTAATATTTATGTTTTAAGCTCAAATTAGAGATTGGATTGCCATAGCTTGTATAAGAGTTGGCAGTTCCTTGCACGACCATTTAATCCGATACGAAACGACACGAAAATAACAGGAATCAGGAAACACATTAACTAATCGGGTCGTTATCAAATCCGTTAATAACGAGTTCTTAACAGGTCTACATGCAAGTAACCTTTTTCAACCCGTTAAGAAAAAGGTTAGTTTGGTAATTTTAAACTACTAAAAAAACCTTACTTAGTCAAGTGAGATTAAATCCTTATTGTTGGATTCTATATCATACCTCTCCCAGGCCATAGTCCAAAGGCTGACAATCCTAACTTTGTTTGTATTCTCTCTGTCTCGACTCTCGACGTACGCTCAATCTCTCTCTACCATCGCCATCTCTCTGTCTCCATCCAAGCCACTACCACAAGCACAGACGTATCTAATCTCGTTGCCCAAACCACCACTACAAGACATCACCGCACCAGTGATGAATCACGACCACCACCGACTCCGCCCATAGCCCAACTGCAAGGTTGTACATCGAGATACAAATTCCCAGCTGACAAATGATATCTGACCACCAATCTCTCCCCACCATCTTAGATCTCCACCGCCACCACCATCGAAAGCTTCCATTGGAAAATCCGAAGTTCTATACTACTTGGCTGAATCCGTATGTTTTCCATGAATTCATGAACTCTATTATTATTATTAACATGATTTTGATATTTCAGAGAATTTTTATTATTTTATATGGCATTGGGAGATCTTGTCAATTTCACCAAATAAATTTGAGGTTTCCTCGTGCTCGTGCTCTACGGTTGGTTGTTGAATAACTCCCGTCATTTTGTTGTTTTTCGTCACGATAATTGTGCAAGATAGTTGTGGAATGTAAAGTAGCCAGTGCAATTGTTAGACCAGCCACTCACATCCCAAAACTATTGAGCAAGCGTTTCTCGCCCGTTGGAAATTATCTGTTCAAGCACACTCCTAATCTTACACACTAATATTTGTTGTTTTTTCTTTGAGCACCATTATCATGGTGCATGATTATGATATTAGAATTCTCATATATATTACCTATGAAGAATTTGGGATGAGCTGAAAAGGGATCGGAATAAAATCAATCTTCATTTTTTTTTTCAAAGTCTGTCATGATAATTTACGATTGTTGGGGCGCATGCAGGGTCATTTTCTTCTCCCCCAATGATTCATTGATATTGTTATGTGATGGTCTCTGAATTCTTGGGTTTTTCTACTTCTAATATAAATATATTGATAATTATTCACTTTGACTTTTAAGACAAACTCACAAAAAAGTATTAATAAAAAGTTATACGGTAGACAGCTAATATCTGCCCTAAAAATTCAACGGAACTATCATGAACCTGTGACAGAGGAGAGGATCAGGATATCAAATATGTGAGTGTTGAGTGTGGAGTGTGGTCCCTCGAACTTCCATGTTCCATCCTCAAATGTCCCTAATCTCAGAGACCTAATCCGACAAGATAAAATTACTACTACTACTTATAATAAGTTTACTATAACAACCTTTCTTGCTGGTTGGAGTGCCTACTCGCCATACCTACACAACTTTATTTGCTCAACTTTGTCACATTATCGACCTAAAAATTCATCTCACTAATACCGTTTTATGCAGCGTTTTATTGAATGGTTAAAGTAAATGAAAATACTTATGTCTTTATTTGAGAAAGTTTCATTCCTTACGATGAGTCTCACTTAAAAGAGAGACGATGGGAGAGAAAATCTTTTAAGGTATAATCATATCATTTTAGATAGTCTGACATGTTATGTTATCAGATTGTTTGTTAGAATTGTATATCTAACGTACGTTATCAACTCAACAATTTGATTGATAATACCTAACAAGATAATATGTTCAATTGTGTGACAAGAAATTTGTATGCTCATACTAATTTTATATAGCAAAGAAATAATACATCATAAGGTTTTTTATTAGGTAAAAACTTTTGTTGCCAAAAAGAAACTCTCAGTAGAAGGCATACAAGACAAATACAACTTGGTATGGTCAGCAAAATACAACTTGAATTATCACACTAAACTTTTATGTGTTTTATGCACTGTTTTATTGAAGGGTTAGAGTCAATGGTCTTTATGCCTTTCATTTGATAAAGTGGCTTACTGCATTTGAGTCTTGGTAAGAGGATAGATAGGAGAGAAAATCTTCCATAGATGAATATTCATCTCTTCTCAGATAGACTGACATGTTCTTAAATATTATTATTTAATATCGCATATACATTCTGATTTATCTACTTAGCAAATATAATTGGCAACTAACAACATAATATGCTGGACTGTGTGATAAGAAGGTTACTAACGTTCTTATTTAATTGGGTATAACAAAGATATACGTCATAAAGTTTGATCATTAGGTGAAAGCCAACTTTTGTTTGCCAGAATAAATCCTTATTAGTGGGCGCATATACAAGACAAATACGAGTACAACTTGCTATGGTCAGCAAAATACAATTTGTGAAAAGGACTACATATTTTTATCTCAAGCATTTTGGTCTCAAATTTGACTTGGTTCATATGACTGTTGTGTCATCAGCATAAAGAACTAAGAAGATCTATTAAATTCCAAGTAGGACTAATAATTTCTTATCAAACAGGTCTGTCAAATTACAAGCATGGTGTTGAAGGACTGATCCATCATCACGAATGACCATTAACAAATATTTGGAGTGCCATTGATAGATCAATACTTTAGGCTATTTTTAATGAACGAAAAATTTAGAGTTAAAAGTTATATTTGATTCTTAAAATGACTTAATTCTTCTACAATGCACCGAAAAAGTTAGGGTCATATATGCCTTTGGAGTTATATGCAAAGTCACATTTGACTTTAGGTTTAACTCTAGAGTTAAAAATGACCGTCACCTTAATTACAAGATAAAAACGTTCTACATGACTCTAAATTTTGACTCAATGTCTCTCTAATGCACAAGAGTTAAAAGTTGAACATGGATTTACATGCATTAGAGATAATAAAACTTACCCTAGTATATTTAGAGTCAAATATAACTTCACAACTTTTAATTTTTGATTTCTAAACTACTCAAATAATCTTTTGGATTCATATTGTAACATGTCAAATTACCATCCCTGAAGAACCTCAACTTGGATAGAGAGATAAATATAATAGGAAAATATCGAATATTCAAAAAGAATTGGAATTGGAATTACCACTATATTGATAAATTTATTTACTCTGTGCCTGGAACTAAACTGAGAAGGGTTGTTTTATTGTCTTCCCAAAATTGTCGAATACACCTAACATTTGATTTGTTTAAGTTGGAGTAATCACTTCGTGTCGAAGACAAAGTATATACAATGTTATAATCTCCATGGATGATGAGTCTGGAGGATAGCATCTTCGATCTTCCTAAACCTGAATGAAATTGCACCCCACCCATCTTAAGAACTAAATAGAAAATATTCTTAAATAATTTATAGATTGATGGAAATTTAAAAAAAAAAAAACAAAACAAAACCAAAAACAGAAAACAAATATACGTCATTCGGAGTCTCTAAATAGTCAATTTCATATTCCATTCGTCAAAAGTATATAAGCTTTTCTTCATTAATGTGTTTGCGGTTTTAGTGATTAGGATTTTGTACAACAATGGAGGGTGTAAATGGGTTTGAGAGCTTGAAAAAAAATAAAAAGAATATTAGGATATAGGTTATCCAACTTTGGGGTGTTCAGAAACAAAAAACCAAAAAATTTTGTTTTAAAAACCTTATGGATTCTAAGCAGTCATTTCATTTTAGAGTATGCAAGTCATTTATCATTAACTTTTTACGTCGGGTGTATTCAACAAATATGTAGGGTGCCAATAAGACAACTCAAATGAGAATGAAGTTGATTCTCATTAATCTATTTACTAATTTTTTTTTTAAAGCAAATATTTGTTTACCAACTTCTACAATGATATTCAGTTAGTTCGCTACCAAATTACTTTTTCTCCACAAATAAGAAGAAAAAAAAAATCATTTAAGTTTATTATTACAAGTGATATTATCATTTTAAACTAAGATAAGAGGAGATGAATGATATGAATTCAGAACATTATGAGTTGAAAAAAATGGCCTTATTTCCATAACAATTCATTACTTAGTATTTTAGAATAAAACTAGAAATTTGATAAACGTAGTCATTAACACTTAAAAAAATCTCATTTTACACTAAAAAAACCACTTTAGTCTTTATTATATCCATACGGGCTGGGGATGAGCTATTATTATCATCATCGCAAATACCAAATTAACGTGAGGAAGCAGAGATGCAGGACATCTGCAATTTTGACTCAGAAAACAAAGGCTTGCATATGGACATATCTCTCTCTCTAGTCTCTACAAATATAAAAAATAAAGAATAAAAGATTCCAGGTCAAGGTCCTCCTCACTTAAACAATCAAATTGTTCAGGTCCAACCAAAACACTCACCCACCACGACACTTTCTGCGTGCTTTCTTCAACGTTTCTGTACCCTATTCTCCCTCTACATTGATGCATGCATGACTTGTTTGTATCTATCTTCTCTGAGATCATTTGATTATGATATGGTTTTCTCTTACATGCACACACTCACATTACATACATATCGTCTAATACAATAGTCGAAGATAATCGAACTCTTGGCTCAATCTAATCTTAGTTCGTTTCGCTATCTGTATCACATATCTTCAGCGACCAAAGAAAAAATTTAGCAAGCCGTGTGCCGTGTTATGCTACCGAATTAAATCATAATTTTCTTTTTATTAACAGGGGAGTGATGATCCAAACTAAAATTTTCTTTTAATATGAAAAATGAGAAATATTACTAAACTAAGAGCTAGTTAATTGCCGTTAAAATCATTGGTTGACTACCTAATAGTGTACCAAATACCTTTGAAAGGCAACAATTAATATTTCTCTCCTTTTTGGGTTAATTCTCTTACTTGTAATATATTACTCATACAATTAGCATCCAAGGGACGTCCATTTCATGTAGCCTTATGAATAGAAGTTACCTTTTTTGCAAGTCATTACTTCAAATCAGTAGACAACCAGCCGAAAGAGATCAGTTTGGGTCTTGCTTAATTTGGACAACTATGTCATCTGTTATATTCAGCATGTTGACTATGTCATCTGTTATATTCATCATGTATTAACTTGTCTCACCCTTTTTTTGCGACATATCAAAGACACTTTTTCCCTTGATCATATTATAAATAGTTGATAAAGAATAATTAATATGAAATGAAATTTTTGTTCCTCCTCAGTGTAAATAATATCGTTTGTTCAAAAAAAAAAAAAAAAAAAAAATTGTTAAACAGTAAGAGGGAAGAGGGATCAGTGAGGATTGAACCCACATCAAGGTGCATAGGTATTATTACGCATTAATGGGTTAATTGTTAAATGTTATAGGGGAGAAGAATAAGTAAACATCGAAACCATATCAAGGTGAATAAATATTATTATTTTCCGTCACTGCAATAAATCGTCATCTGCTAATATAAAATGGAATTTCATTTTACGTTTTTTTATACTTTTTATTCAAACAATTATTTGAGCATAATAGGGGGTGGCTTTGGCTTCTCCCAAAATCCTTTTGGCCAATCCAACAGTTTTTTTTTTTGAATAAACGATATTATCTACAGGGAGGGATGGGCTTAACCTCACAATGAACTAGTAATAATGTGGTTCAATTCACTTTTGGTGAGAATCGAACCTAAGTCCTCTCACTTATAAATGAAGAGGAATACGACTATACCGTACTATTAAGTGATGGCCAATCGAACAGTTACATCCTTAGATAAATTGATACCTGTTATGGGGGAAAAAACTATGTACACCACTTGGTTCTAACTTGTAATTACTAATTACATTGCGAATTAAATATTAAAAATTATATTTCTAACAAGAAATCATGATACTTTGGCTGCTTCATAAAACTAGTGAGATATACGGATTAGTTTTTTTTATATTACGCAAGAAAGACGATGGTATTAAAACTAAAACCTTCTCACTGTTGTTAGAAATGCTTTTTGTTTATTGTACTAAAAATAGTTGTAGTCCAGGATCCTCTAGTTAATTAATTTTACTTTACCACAAAAAAAAAAAAGTATTAAAAGTGAACCTTCAAGTACAAGAAACATCTGGGAGGAGGACAAAATGAATAATGATCGGAAGAACCTCGTTACCTATACCCTATATATTATACTATATATGTAAATAAGTTATAATTTTTTAAGTTCCGTCTTACGAAACTTGCCTCGACATAATACTAATTTTTAATAAATTAAAAAATATGTCTTATTATGACAAATAAAAAGTTTAGATCAAATAAAATACTTTTCCAAATATGCACTAGCTTTCAAAAATTAGAACATCTGCAAATGAGATGTTAAAGACACAAATGAATATTTTTAATAGCAAAAGTGGCTCCAACTGATGAGCCAATGCTGACTTGAATTGGAGGTGCTCCCAGAGTATAAAATGACGACCAAGATCCTTTTCGGATCCTCTTTGTAGGGATCCGGAGATCAATCAATCGTGTCTATTCATCGTACATCGTGCGGTCAGTTTTCGTTAAGTACTATTTATATTCAATTTTAAATAAAAAATTCAAAATAATTTCTAACCTCACGATATACGATGAACAGATACGATTGATTGATCCTCTAAATCCTCACAAAAATGATCCTATTCCAAAAATGACAGCAAGAGAGGTTGATGCGAAATTATTTTAATTTAATTAATGCTAGGACTCACAATAAATACAGCCTTTTTTTTTATCAGAATAAATACAACCTATTTAATTTGTTTCTTTGAAGCTGTTACTTTCTACCTTTTTTAATAAATAACTCATAAGCCACTTAGTACTAGGTCTAGTGGTATTCCTTTTCACTTGTAAGTGAGAGATTTTAAGTTCGATTCTAGTCTGTTATGACGCTTAGTCTACTCCCCCACCCCCTCTATGTAGACAATATCGTTGTTAAAAAAAATTAAATAAATATATAAACTAAAACATTTTGACATATCGGGTGGAGTAAGAAGTTTTGCATGATGCCAAGTTTCCTTTTAAGCCATCAAATTTAAATTTGATATTCTGCATTTAACATCTATTTTGGAGATGCTTTTAGGTGTCTTACTTTATTCAATGTCATATCTTGAAAATTGGCATGATCCACTACTAATACGGTTTCATGTATTTAAATAAATGTCATTAAGGATAACTAAGTCATTTTATATTTTAACTACACCGCTAATATATAATAACTTTCCTATAATTATAAAATTAATTTGATCTTAACATTATGACTATACAGAATTTCTAATGTATTGCTTTGAAAAAGTAGGTCAATGAGTGTAGTGATTAACTGTGGAAATATATTTTCAAAGAGAGGGTTTGTACAAAACGAGTCATGCATGCATGCATGCATCAAATATAATTATGCCTCAACTGAATGATTGTCTAATACGGATCGATCCTATTTCTATAACTACGATGTCTTCTAAATTGCATCGAAGTTTTGAGTTCATATATATACACAAAAGTTAGGCACTTTGAATTTATTTTTAAAATACTATTGCAACTGTTGTGTGCTTTGGTAGAGGTATTTTATATATAGGAAAAATTAGTATCTGGTACCTAGTTACTAATGTTTATTGATTTATTAGTTTTCGGATTTTGATCCAAGTCTCTAGCATTTAATATAATAATGAATTTACATGTCAGTTACATAATGTTTTAAAATAAAAATTAATAATTGATTTAGAATTTTAATACTCATACCTTGATTAAACTTCTAATTAATTTTCAATTCAAAACATTTCCAAAATTTAAAAAAATAATAATAATATAAGTTTGTACCCATTAGCTTTAAAAAAAAAAAATGTTTTCAATTTTTTAATCTTACATGTACCCATTCATGTAATTTTTTTAAATTTTTAATCTTAAAATGTACTCATTCTTACATATACCAATTTCTTATATGTAAAATGTACCCTTTTTTATTTATATATAAAATCTATTCAATTTTTTTCTAATCCATTTTTAAACTTATATGGGTACATTCTTTTTTCTTTGATTTGAGAATGTATCCATGTCAAGTTTAATCGAAGAAATTTACTAATGTTATTAAGCCTAATATATATATATTTTGTGATTTTGAAGAATGTACCCTTGTTTTGGTACAATAATTTTTTGCTTAATTTTGATGAAGGCTTTTTAGCCAAAATGGTCTATGAGGTTTGCATAAAACATAACTTTGATCATTGAGATTTAAAATCAATAGAAATTGTCCACCATTCATAAATTTGATCATTCCATTAAAAAGCTCCGTTAAGTTAAGGGTATTTTTGTAAAATCAAATTCTCCACTTTCTTTTTCACCATTTTTCTCTCATTTCTCTTATAACAGCTGGGATTTTACTTTCTGAGTCCCTAAAATTTCCCAAGAAAATTGTCCTTGATTTTCTCGTTGGCTGCTCGTTCTTCCCCATCCATCAGCCCACCAAAATCATTGGATTCGGCTGCGGACCGAAATCGCTGCCGTCCCAATTAAAGCTCTCCAAATTCTCTTACTACTTAGTCTCCCATAAATTCGACAATACCCCACAAAGCAGTGACCTTGTTCTGTACACCGGCAACAGCAGCGCCGATGAACCCCCCATTTCTTCGACCAGAAGAAACAAAATGAAAGCTCAGAGCTCGATCTACACATCATTTTAGAAAAATCCAGGTCTTCTAAACTCTGCATTTCGCGAGTACTACTCCATAATGCTCAGAAAAATCATCATGGGGCAAGAAACACATGAAGATTCCGTACAAGTTTCTCGTCCTCAGAGCTGACAGCAGTGGCAGGACGATCGTGGATTCCGGATCGACCATCACGTTCATGGAGAAGCCGGTTTTCGAAGCTATGGCGCAAGGGTTTGAGTCACAGATGGAAAATTACACGAGAGCAAAGGACGTGGAAACCAAAATGGGATTGAGACCCTGTTTCGATATTTTGAAAGAGGAAAAATTGGAGTTTCCGAACTTGGTTTTCCAGTTCAAAAGGGGTGCTAAGATGGAGCTACCATTGACGAATTACTTTTCACTAGTTTCGAGCTCGGGGGTTGTATGCTTGACGATTGTTAGTGATAGGGTTATTGGTCCATAGAGTAATGGTGAACCTGCCATTATTTTGGAGAATTATCAGTAGCAAAGAGTAATGACGGACTCAATCCTTTTGCGCAGAGAGCTCAAATGGCTCATGGAAGACTCAATCGAAGAACCCAAAAACGTCGATAACAACGACATAAGCGTTAGGCTAAGGGTGAAAATTGAGGAGCTTTATATGTTGTGGAAGCAGAAGGTTGAGAAGGGGATGTCCTTACAGTATGTTGTCAAGTGCGAGCATTGGAGGGACTTGGCATTGTGTTTCGAAGAAAGGGTTTTGATTCCAAGGCCAGAGACTGAGCTCATTGTTGATTTAGTGGGGGGTGTGGTTTTGGGGAATAAAGGGTTGAGGGAGGGGTTGTGGGCTGATTTTACAAAAATACCCTCAACTTTATGGAGCATTTTAACGGAATGACCGAAATTATGGATGGTGGACAATCTCAAGAACTATTTCTATTAATTTTAAATCTCAGGGACCAAAGTTATGTGTTATGCAAATCTCAGGGACCATTTTGGCTAAAAAGCCTTTTGATGAATGTACCCATGTTTATACACATGCACAAACAATAGTATATTTATATTTCAATATTTTTAATCGCACAAATTATGATTTTTTATTTAAAATCTCATTAAATAAACAACTATAAATTTTAATTTTTAATTTAAAAAAATATAGTAACATACATAGAAAAAAAATTATCACATTAATTTCAGAGACTTTGATCAAAATTGAAAACCAACAAGGTTTCAATCAAAGAATATTCATAATTAGGGATCGCATTCAAAGTTTCCCTTATATATATTACTTCTGAAACCTATTACTTATTTCAAAAAGTTATTTCCTACGAAACAAATATTTAAAGCCAAAACTTAAAAATAATAATAAAATAAAAATAAAAATAAAAAATAAAAAATAAAAAAGAGAGAGAGAGAAGCTTTAAATAGATGACAAGGCATGCTGCAATTCAAACAAGAAGGGACCGGTATTATATTCCCTTTGACTGTCTCCGATTTGAACCAATTCAATGTCGACAAATTTTAGTCTAACTCAATCTCGCGAGACTCTCATCTCATACGATACCCACAGCCTCCTGCAAAATTTTATTTTATTTTATTTTTTAAATTTGGTTTGAGTGTTAAAAAAAAAAAAAGGGATAATTAAATTTAAACTAGCGGCCGGTTTGTATGAAGAAAATAAAAAATAACAACATGTGCCTAACATTAAGGTGCACCGGCTGCGATGGTGAGGTAACAAGAAGACTACCAAAGTCGGCGGACCCTACAAAGTCAGCAATATCAAGCTATATGATTCTTCATGAAAATTGTCGCCTTTCGAAGCATAAGAAGTACCAAAAAATGCCACCTAATATTTGCTTTGTTTATGCACTTTGGTCAAGCCGGCCGACCTAATTAAACATATTATAGATAATTATTGTTGAAAAAGTTTTGAACCTAATAGCTATGTGTTTAATTTGCATTTCGATTAGTGACCTTAATTAGGGTTGAAGCACACTAATACTACCACATCATGAAAATTCATGTTGTCAAAATGTGGGAGGACCACAAGAAAACCCAACTTCTTTTGTATTTTTAAATCAGCACTTGTGTAAGATAAGTTATATATATTGACACGAATACACTTTAATCTTTACAGCTCTACACGTTGAATTTTTATAGTGAACTTGGAAAAATAGGTATGGTCAAAACAATAAAGCGAACATTAGCTAGCATTAGTTACATAAGCGAGTTTAATTAGCCAAATTAACTAAGTACAAATATGATTCTCATGCACTTAAAGTTTGAAAAACTTTTCCTGTGATTTGGATTAGAATAGAGCACAATATCGTCATTTCAGAATAATAAAATATGTTAGCATTAGTCCTACTAAATGTTTTATCAATTGTTTAATCAAGAAGTTTTACGGTAGATTTACAACATATTATTCAATAGTTAAAAACTCACGCGAAGAATTGATTGATAACAAATTAAACTTTACACCATCTCCAGTGAACATGAAAAGTTGAAGTGAAATGTCAGTTCTGAATTCAAATTTGACTTATTTCTATCCAATGTATTAGAAAAGTTGGAGGAATAAAGGTTAACTTGCATGTTTTGTTGCAGATTCAGACACTGCAAGTCTGCAATGTAGTTTTTGTTTTGTGGTTCTGTTTTTCTGTGCATTCAAGTGGATGTTTGATTAGTTACACTTAATGTTGAAATTTTTTTTATTTAGACCTTTTAAATTTAATAATTGTCTTATTTGATTATAATAAAGCAAAAACTGTAATGCTGGGTTTACAAATTCTGCATAACATAAATTGCAATGCATTGTCTAAATCTGTATTGACATATTTCAAAATATAAAAAATATGAGAAAAGGTGTGTCAACTACAGTATGTGTCAGCTGGCATATTTTAAAATTTGTATTTATATTAGATGCATTTATGTAATGTAATACATGATTAACCTATTTATATTTGGATAAAACTTGCGTTATTCCTATAGGGGAACCTACTTGTCTCCCACCAATGATTAACGTATCTTCAATGTATGAACTTCATAATAGGAACCATTCATTCTCTTTATCATCAACTAAAGATCACATTTGCAAAAAATCATTCAATTTGAATATTGTTTGGCCGTCAATACATGTCAAAACAATCAACAGTTTCGATAACAATTAGCACCCTAATTAATGATGAACCTTGTATTTGTTTGATGCATATGAATGGGTAAAAGTCATCTTAATTGAATGATTTTTTTCGCAAATGAGATCTTTACATGATTATAAAAAGACTGAGCGATTCCAATTATGAAGTTTGTATGTCAAAACTACGTTAATCATAAGTTGGGGAACAAGTAGGTTCCCACACAGGGTGAACACAAGCCGTATCTTTTATAATTAGCGTAAATATTGTTGATATATTGTTAACATTGTAACTTTGTGTTGGTTTAATACAAAGTCGCTATTTTCTTTATTGACCGTCCTTGATTTCTTCAATTTGAAAGCTAGAAATAAACTAGTATTATAGGAGGAGAAAAAGTGTAATAAAATTACTCGAAGTAAAAATCGGTCTGTAAACCAATTTGAAACTTAATTATCGATGGCTCATATTTATTTTTGTTTGAACTATTTTAAAGTTTCAATAATATTCTTTATAATCTCTCTCTGGATTTAGGATGAACCCTCTCCTCATCTCAATGGACAACATGCATGTCCTTCCCCCATAATGAGGGGGTCCATATCTCCCCTCTATTTTCAACATGAGAGCTTCTTTATTTTGTCTTTTGCTCCTCAGATTCCTTTTTGCATTGATGAACCTGTTGACATAGGGATATAAAAAGTTTATGGATCCAGAAAATTTAGACAAAAAAGAAAAGAAAATTTGGTCCTGCAATAATACTCAGTACAGTGAAAGATCACTACAGACTCCACATTGCTGGTATTTGCTCATTGGTAACCATCCCTTCACGACCTACTTGATAATTAAAACCATCATTTTGCCACGAATAATACTAAGGAGATCAAAATTTTAAACTAAATTTTACAAATCAAATTATGCGGTTGTTGATAATTGAATTATAACTCAAGTGTTGATTAACGTATTTATTTTTTATTTGTGATACATCATTTGGTTTACAAATTTAGTTTAAAATTTTGATCTTTCTAATATTATCTTTTTGCCAAATTTAATAATTGTGAGTCTTATTAGGAAGGATAATGTTAGGGATACCAAAGTTAATAATTGTGATTCCACATCATATAATTAATAGTTAGAAGCTCCTTGCGAGTTGATCGGGTTTCAAAAGGAAGGAAAATATTTATGGCTACTTTCAAGAAACCATAACTTTTAAATCCAACTTTCACTTAGTGTTCAATCTAGTTGTATTTTTTTTTACTTGTAAGTGAGAGGTCTTAGTCCGAATTTCGTGAATAGTGAGTTCTATACTAATTTATTTCTTGCTCATCCCTTGGTATATATATATCATTGTAAACTCATTCTAATTAGTTGAGTTGAAAATCATAATACGCAAAACAGTTGAAAATCATGATACGCTAAAACACTATAAAATTGTCAAGAATGCTACACACTCCAAAAAGACTTCTTGCCAGACTCACATCACCTGAATTACAAAACATCATATTTATAAAGAACTAACCGTAATCTTAATAGACAAAAAAATCCAAATATTTAACCTACAAAAAAAACCTATACACAAAATATAAAAAATGGATAATTCTAGGGAGAGCCAAATTTGCAAACCAAATGATGTGTCACCAATAAGAAATAAGCACACAATTAATAATCCAATTATCAACAACCCCATCATTTAGTTTACATAATTTGGTTTAAAATTGGGTAAATTACATAAAATTACCTCAACTATTGTGCATCCAGCACGATCGCCTCTCCACCAAACCCACCCTCCTCCTCGAGCTCTCAGTCTCGACCCACCAGCTAGTCAACGAGATGCAATTCTGGCTCGTCCGCGTGACCTTTAAATGCGACTAGTCGGACCGGCCCCAACTCGTTGATTGCCTGCTCCGGTCTATCCCCATTTGAACCGTTCACTGCAATGGTCGCAAAATTGGGTCCGCGACAAGAAGAAAAGCGAGCGAGAATGTGAAATTGATGCTAAAGATGATGCAGTCGACGACGATCAAAGCCGGAGTAATGTCGGCCGGGTTCTGGGTTTGGGTTGGGTGTGGTGAATGAGATTGCTGGAAGGGGTGGGTGGGATTTGGGTTTGGGGAAGACGAGAGGGGGAAGAAAGGATGAAGGGATAAGGGGTGGGTCCCCATGCAAAAAATATACATATATATTAAATGAGTTTTTTTTAGTTTTTAATATTTAATTAAATTTTAACAAAGAGTGGGCCCGTCTCAAGCCACATCACTATTTAACGGAAGAATTGACAAAAAACTGACAAAAGGTATGAAATTGTAAAAAAATTTGTAGATGAGGTATGACATTGAAATTTTTTAAAGATGGGGTATAAAACTGTGACTGACCCAATAGTTAAGGTAGTTTTATGTAATTTACTCTTTAAAATTTTAGTCTCTCTAGCATTACCCATAAAAAAATACCCTTAACTAATAATAAGCCAAAAAGCTAACAAATTAACCTTTCCAACAAGTTTGTATCCGTCCTTGAACCTTCCCATGTCCCACTCTAACATCGCAATGGGATATTTATTCACCTTATGTTGGTTTCTTATATATACACTAATCAAATCTTACAAGTTAATTAAGCTAATAATTTCTATGTTTATAAGTAAAGACTTGTCCACATTACAAACAACAATGATTGTCATTATGAATTTTTTTTTTATTTATATAGTTTTTTAGTTGAAGATGTGTGTAATGGACTTTTGGTCCCTCCTTCCACTTTTCTTGCCCTCTTCCCACCCCAACTCCGATAACTAGAATTTGATTCTTTTTCTTTTTATTTCTTTGCAATATTTTAAAGTGCAAACAAAATAAGAACCACAAGTAATGTGGGCAGGGAACATACTAAGAATTGGATTGGAGAAAATGAAAGTTAGAATCTAACCATTACTCTCATCGTGGAACCGAACTGATTCATGTTCCAAGATTTATATAAAATACTAATAACCTTTGGGTTAATGGAGATAATAACATTAATTAACATGATAAAATATGAGATTTTTTTTACGTTGGAATCTTACTTTTGACATCACAAATGAGATGATGAGGTAACTAATTAAATAACTTGCGTGCATGTAGATGTAGTCTAAAAGTTGTGCCACTACATGAAACTTAAAACCCAAGTTTGTCCTTAAAATAATTAGAGAAAATAACGGTTGATTGTAGTTTATGAAATACAAATTCAACTCTCTCTCTCTCCCTTCTATCAATTTTATTCCGTCTAAATGGCTCTACATGTGTGAGTTTTCCTGGCCCCCGGAAGGGATGGATAACCATGACTTGCCACTAGTTGTGACCCCTTTTAAAAAAAAAAGGCTCTACATGTGAGATTCACTTGGGGTTATGTGCGAACTAGTGTCATACACATTGTGATAGTCTCACACCAAAATAAATCCAATTTTAATGTCTATAAATCCAAGTTTTATGTTCTTAATAAGTTCTAAAAACAAATTTCAAATGATGGCAAAGAGTATATAAATAGTTTCATATGTCTTCTGAGATTTATGAGTTTAAGATTCAAGATTAGGGTTTTTTATTACAGATATATTAGTATAGTATTGTGGTAGCAAATTTTCGTTGTCTTCAGTCTTGACGAATTTGTATATACAAAAGAGATAAACATCTTTGATCAGAGCCAAAGCCTCATGCACCCATGAGGTGAGGGGGATTTGGCCAATGGATCTCTCTCTAAAAAGAGTGAGTGTCTAGGGCTTAATTGCGTCACAAAAGCTTACCATGAATTGATGGAGATGGGGTATTTAGAGGGAGATGGTCGGCCATAGGGTTAGGGTTTTGCCCTACACATGGCGGCTTCCCATTGACCAAGGTGTGTCATCTGTAGGATGGATGAGGAAAGAATAATCCCAAAGATACTAATTATCTTGAGATGATGATGGAAGTATCCTTAATTGATTGTGATGAGGATTCCTTACTTGTTTGAGTTGATCTTCAATTATAAGTTTATTAAAGATAGGATTTAGTAATTAAAACTTTTCCTCCTTTCTGCGAGAAGAGGAGCTTGATGATGTTGTAGTCTGCTACTTAAGCCTCCAACAATGTTGGACTGTGCAAGAAAATGTTTGTGGGCCCTGCCCATTTAAAGAAGGCGTTCTTGTCTTCTTTGGAAAAAAAAATTCGCGTGTCGTATTTTGGATATTTGGCATTAATTTTGGCTCACAAATATCACTATAATAGTATTTTTGTTTATTATTATTCAGATGCAAGATATAAACTTGAGACATCTTTTAACATTGAAAAGAGAAGTGACACTCAAAGCTAATTGGCTTAGTGTAATTGTACATTGTGATTATATATTGTGGTGCATTTTTTTAGTTATTATACTGATATCTAATGTGGGTCGAGCTTATGGACATGTTATTTTCGGTATAGAAAAATGGTGCATGTTCTGATGCCTTTAAAATTCCACGTGTTATAATACGAGTAGACAACAAGTTTATATTTTAGATTTATAGTAATAAAAAAATAAAAATAAAAACAAAATAATGAACAATTCTTTAGCAATGAGAAAACAAAATAACAAGAACGGCCCTTTGATTCAGAATAGATATTTAAATCTTATTTATTCATGTGTTCATTTTATACTAGCAATATTCTATTTTAGATTAATAAAAATTAAATGTAGAAAAATTAAATTTGAGTGCATTAAAAAAAAAAAAAATACATATTTCATATTTGCCTAGTCTTATTTATTTTGGATAAGTAATTATTGCATAAAAAAAGTTTTTAATTTTTTTAATTTTTTAAATGTCAATACAATACTGATGATGAGATGAAACTTTTCTTGGTATGTAAAATTTTGTTTGGGTTAACTATTTGATATTGATATTGATAATAATTAAAGAAGAGTTAATGAAAATGATTTGAAAACTTTGAGTTTTATTCAAAATGATAAAAAAATGTTGTAAGTGAATAGTACCAGGTTGACTTTTAGAATAAAAATATCATTTTCGTTAAAAATGAACAGTATCGAGAATGTTTCGTTAAAACATCTTATAAGAAAAGGGAGGAGCGTGGGAAACAAACCCCCCAAGGACGCGTGACGGTGAATGTATTAGGGAGGTGATTGTGATGTGATCACATGTGTGTTTCAATCATCTTCTCCAATCCCATCACACAGAGCAAAGCACACAACACAAGAGCCTCTCTGCAGTCTGAAGTCTGCAGTCAGGGCTCTGAAGTCAATGCCTCTCTCACTCTCACTCTTGTCCTTGATATGATGATAAGTTTCCCATTGGTGGCACACACATGCTCACGCCCTTCAAATTCCCAATCCAACCAATCACCTCCCTCCTCCATCACAACCTCACTCCAAACACCTAAAAAGAAAAATCCACCACCGAGAGAGGAAAAAGGGGCATCTTTAGTCCAACTACTCAGAAAAGAAATAAAGAAAGACGTAAGTTAAAGTCAATTGACCAGTATTTAATTTTTTTTTAATATTTTAGTTTCAAATTTTTTAATAAAATAAATTTTATGCAATAATAATTTATTGTAAAAATAGTGAAAGAGGTGAAAGTCCCACCGTGATTCAACTATAATTGAATATTAACATTCTTGTTGAATTTGAAATTTTACACTTGTAAGTAAATAAGAATAGTAATATAGTATTAAAACCTCTTAAAAGAGATTTTGCGAGAGTTTAATTTATTTATAAAACCATGAATTTTATGGAGTTTAATTGATTTTTAGAAAATCTATTTAAAATTTTAAGTAAATTCTCTCAATTTCTCAGGGGAATGAGTGAGATTTGAGAATGTTTAATACACCACAAAATCTCTCACATTCCCTCGAATTCCCCAACTTTTTTAAAATTCTTTAAAACCAAAATTTTGGGGGGGGGGGGGTGTATTCAATTGGAATTTTGAGGGATTTTAATTCTTTTAGTGAATCTAGGGATGTTCAATCAGGATTTTAAGTGATTCTCTAAAATTCAAGATGTATTCAATCAGGATTTTAAGTTAGTTTATTAAAATCCTTATAAATCCGAGTGTATTCAATTAGGATTTTAAATAAGTTTATAACATTCCAGGTGTATTCAATTAGAAAATGATTTTAAAGAATTTGAAAAAGTTGAGGAATTAAAGGGAATTGGAGAGATTTCGTAGTGTATTTTAAGCATCCACAAATCTCACCTCTTCTCATGAAATTTCGAGGGAATTGAATCAAAATTTTATATAAAATCTCTACAAATCAATTAGTGTATTCAATTGAGAATTTGAGAGACTTTAATGAATTTATAAATCCATGGATTTTTGTGGAGTTTAATTGATTTGTAAATATTCCTTATAAAATTTTGATTCAATTCCCTTGAAATCTTATGGGGAGAGGTGAGATTTGTGGATGCTTAAAATACACTACAAAATCTCTTCAATTTCCTCAAATTCCTCAACTTTCTCAAATTCTTTAAAATCAATTTCTAATTGAATACACCTGGAATATTATAAACTTCTTTAAAAGCCTAATTGAATACTCCCAGATTTCTAAAGATTATAATAAACTATCTTTAAATTCTAATTGAATGCACCTTGAATTTCAGATAATCACTTAAAATCCTGATTGAATACCCCTGTATTCATTAAAAGAATTAAAACTCCCTTAAAATCCCAAATGAATACACCCCCCTAAACTAAAAATCCATAGATTTATAAATTCATTAAAGTCTCTCAAATTCTCAATTGAATACACATGGATACATCTGAGATGTTATAAACTCTTTTAAAATCATAATTAAATACACCCCGACTTTCAAAGAATCATTTAAAATACTGATTAAATACTCATGAATTTGAACAAAAAATTAAAATATCTCAAAATCTCAATTGAATACACCCTCTTAACTTCATTCTCGTAAGTTAGAGTAATTTAAAAAACATTTCCATCAAACAATAAAAGAAGAAAAAGAGAAAGGAAGAAAGAGAGAGAAAATGGCAATATTCAACCATAAGAAAACAAAACATAGCAAATAAGCAACAACCCTTTTTGTCTTTCTATTTTCTTTTCTTTTTCCCATTTCAAAGCCAAAACCAAAAACCGAAAGCCTTGTTTTTCACTCTTCCAGGGTCTTCTTCCAAGTTGCAACCAAACCCCATCTTAAAGCAAGCTCTCTCTATTTTTCTTGAGTCGCAGAGCGGTTTTTGGTAGCCGTGGCAGTGACAAAACACCCACCTATTCCAAATGGAATACATCACAAGCTCAAGACCTCAAGAAATCAGAGAGAAGCCGTATTCGTATTCCCCTATAAACTCGCCGAGGAGCAACAACAATGGCATGACCACCAACGCCAACAGCAGCGTCTGCAGCAGCAGCAGCACGGCGGTGGCGACTCAAATCCCGACAACCCCGAAAGTCTCAACTCCCAGATCTGACTCCAATCCCTACCCGACAACCTTTGTCCAAGCTGACTCCTCGAACTTCAAACATGTTGTCCAAATGCTCACCGGCTCCTCGGAAACTGTCACTCACCAGTCCTCCCCCAAACCCACAGCCGCCGCCCACCACAACAGCCACCACCACCACCACCACCACCACCACCACCACCAAGATCCAACAATTTTGCCACCCTCCAACAAAAACTTCAACATCCCACCAATCAAAACCGCCCCACCGAAAAAGCAGGGCTTCAAGCTCTACGAGCGGCGGAGCACCAATCTCAAAAACACCCTCATGATCAACACCCTCATCCCCAACTTCAAATCGGCTTCTGGGTTTTCTCCACGTCATCAGGAGATACTCTCCCCGAGCCTGCTCGACTTTCCGTCACTCACCCTCAGCCCGGTGACGCCGTTGAACGACCAGTTCGACAAGTCGGCGTCGTCGCCGTCACTGGGAAATTCTTCGTCGGAGGAGGACAGGGCGATTGCGGAGAAAGGGTTTTACTTGCACCCGTCGCCAAGGGCTACGACGACTCTGAGAGACTCGGAGCCGCGGCTTCTGCCTCTGTTTCCGGTCACTTCGCCGAGAGTTTCTGGGTCGTCTTCTTGATCAAATGACGAGGGGAGAGAGAGAGAGATGTGTAGTAAGTAATATTTACTGCGAGTGGGTTTTGATTAAAATGATCGTCAGGAGAAGTGAAGATTAATGGGTTTTGGATGATTTTTCAATGACAGGTACAGATCTTTGTTTTAATTGTACAATTTCATATCTCTTCCATAAAAATGCTAAAAAGCTTAGCCTTCAACTTCCTCCTCCAACTTCTTTTCTCCTTCTATATTTTTTGTTTTGCAACTTTTATGGCTTTTTTTTTTTTTTTTTTTTTTTTTTTTTTTTTTAAATTTCTATAGAACCAAATTAAGGAAGATCGAAAATCAATTTTCTATTGGAATCTGAGTGAGCATATATGAATGGGAATATGAATTTTAATTTTACCACTTCATTAGTTTAGCATTTCATTCAATTGCAAAATGCATTTTCTTTTGTTCTTCTCAGCATGTGTGTGTGGTAGGATCGGAGAGGACTTTTCAAAAGATGAGGGTGTGGCTGTTGGAGTGGACAATCAACAATAAGAAGTTTCAGTTATTTTTTCTTTTATAATTACACTAAGCTCATTTAAACTACGAGAGGGAGATTCGAATTTAAGTACAGAAAGTGTAGCACACACTTTTACTAACTCGGTTAAAACTTAGGCCTGCAATAAAAGAAATTATTGTTAAATTTTATTTATTTTTGTTTTTCGTCACATGTTAAGTTTTACTCATAAATTAACCAGAGTCAAGGATATGTAATTTGGAATTTATAATTTAATTGGTACATTTTTAGAGTAGATTCAACTTGTTGAAGGGTTCTTCTAGGGTCCCCCCTCCATTGAGGAGTGAGGAGGACCACATTTCCCGTTTAATCTAAGGCCATACATATACGAAACTTCCACCTAACCATATGGTCATGTTGTTCGTGACCTGTGAGCTGTTGAAATTGTTGAGCTAGCTAATGCATTAATAGTAGTGATTTCGAACATTCTCCACTTCTTTTTCTATATCTCTCTTTTTATTTTTCTTTTACGTATTCGATTTAAAAACCAAAGATAGAAAAAAAGAGTGCAGGAAGAGAAAATAAGATGCGAAAATGACTTTTCTAGTAAATTTACTGTACTCATATATTTTGCAACTCACAAAACAATTCAATGTAGTATGATCTAGAAAATATCGTTTTTCTTTTCCTTAAGGAGAGATTTTTGGGGAGAGGGAAAACATGATTAAAACCCAAAATATTGACTCTTATTTTTGTTGAAGAAATAGTACAAAGTTGTCAGAAGCCATTTATATTCGGTGTATTATGCTACGTTTAGTTGTCTACGCATGCATGCGACCTAAGCCTTGACATTTCTTATAATCACAATGCATCAATTACTCAAAGTCACTGTGAGGATTGAGCGCACAAGTCCTTTTTTTTATTAATGCAGGCTTAATATGCTTCGTGCTGCACAAATCCTCGAATTACATGAGTTTATTTGTTTTGCTTTGTACAAATAGCTCAAAATATAGGCAACACTCATTTGTCAGATACATGTAATTCAAGGATTATTGTACATATTTCAGAGTTTATCTTATTAAAACCTTGTCTGAAATAACCGATGGAGGGTTTCTTTCGTGGTAGTACTCACATATGAAGAACATAGCTTTTGTTAGAAAAATAAAATAAAATAAACTTACACGCAACGAGGGTTTCTTTCGTGAGAGTGAGAGTAAACTGCTATATGAGCCTATATTTTAATAGAGAGCTGATTTTTACACATCATATTTAGATTTTCACATCTTTTTTTTATTTTTATTTTTCAGATTGAATAAGTCAAACGTAAACAACGAACATGATTAAATATAAGTGTATAGAAGAAGAAAGGGCGTGTACTTGTCATTTCTGCTCCCAATAACCTCATCGTGGGGACTTTTCCCTCCAACTTTCATTTCAATTTACATGAAAGGAAAAGTATTGGGATTTTTATCGTTAGAGGCTTTTTCCGTTCATGTACAAGTTTACCATATGCTGAAATAATATGCAGTATATACAACTAGGGAAATAAATTTAGGGTTGGACAATCAGACATTCTTTCTCTGTATGTTTATCTTTCCCATATAAATATGAGTTTGTAATGTTTGTGATGTCGACTCAGTTGACTGGGAAGAATAACAACTTTCTTAACGTGTAGATGCAAGAAAGAAAAACAAGAAACCAGAAAGTGGGGCTTTCTGTTACTCTTATGACACTTGAGAACGAAAGGAGGAAGAAAGCAAAAAATTAAAGTACAATTTGAATTAGCATATTAAAGCTGCAGAGAAAATGTTGAGACTTTTTCATTTTTCCTTTTTTAACACTCAATTTCTGTCATAGTGTGTGCGGCGTGCCCAAGAAGTAGGTGCAGTGAACTGAAAAACCGCCAAAGTTCTTTCTTTTTTGTTTATTTTTTGCAATTTGATGATGCATGAAAATTTTATCTTTTATCTACCTGTTTTAAATTGACAAGTAGTCTTGCTTTTGTTGGATTGTTGAACCAGTTTTGGATTTTAATGGAAATTGGATATCTTGATATTTATCAAAGAAAAACTTAGGTGGCTAATACAAATTTGGGAAACATGCCAGCCTCAAGAAAAGAAAAAAAAAGGCTCAGTTACATATTGCAACATCTAATTGTTTGGTCTGATATGTTTTAAAAGGATAATGTTAGGCAAATCAATTTTTTGCACTATTGTGGTACCAATCATATTTGTGCTTTAATTAAAATTAGAATTTAATTTATGATTGTAATGGATATTTATATATTATAGAATATGCCACATCATTTGGTGCACAAATCTAGTGCATAAACTTGATGTATGTAGCACCACCCGTTTTAAAATTGAACAAAAAAATCCTGACATTACAAATTGTTACATCTTTGACCTTTTCGTCCGTTTTACTATGAGGTTAAGTACTAGTTTTTTGAGGTGACTTTTTTTGAGAGGTTTTTGGCGTGGCATTTGGTTGTGTCATTTCTACTTTTATGGACAACAGATTGATGCAACATAAGCGTTTCTTCTTTATAAAAACTTCTTATTTGTGACCTTATGATTTTTAACCTCGCGTTCGTGTCATGAGAAAAATTGGTCCAAAAACAACGATGGACCTATTTTTAGGTGACCAAGGAGGGTGAAGACACCCCATTAATATGAATAGAGCGGCCTTTAGGAGCTTCTACAAGATTATCCGTTAAATATTGCCGAAGCCATTGGGGAGGAAGCTCAAAAACCTAAAGACCAAAGTTCAAATTGTAACTCCAATTGGTTAGCTGATCTGCAAAACCATTCAATTCCCTGAAAATATGTTTTAGCTCACATTGCACAATTTGTCTCATCATATCCCAGCAACTCTTCAAAAGCGTAGTGAGAGGATGAAAGTATCTTGCATAGATTGGTTCATCAGTAACACAGCAGGAGCAAAGTCCATTTCGATGATTAATTTAGATATACCTTTTTCAATAGCAAGCTAGAGCCTGAAGTACAAACCCCAAACTTCAGCTTCGATAATCTGCCATTCCTCTAAATTAATAGAGAAACCTCACATCCAATCACCATTGTGGTCACGAAAGAATTCCTCCAACACCAATCGTGCTCAAATAACAGGAGGCTCTCACTTCAGCATAACATGCATCCTATGAGGTGCTTTTTCAATTTTTAGAAGAGATTCCATCCATCATAGGCAGTTCCAACAATAACCATTTTGGGATTAGTAGGGAGGAAAAATTCTACTTAAAAAATTTGGTGGTTCCTCCATTTCCAGGTATACCAACATGCAAAAACAAACAAACAATTCCATGCTATCTTAGCAAACCACATTGCCTTAGACATCACATTAGTTTTCATCCAAGCTTTCAAATCTAAGTTAAAAGTATTGTGCATTTGAGATGGATCACACAAAATTTCCCAAATGCATTGAGCTCTACTACATTCCTTTAGAATATACATAATGTCTCCAATGGCCAAGGACAAAGTTTGCAAGAGGAATGGGTAGTTAGATTTCTTTGCTCATTAGTAAGCAGCTTGCCTTGACTAATGAGCCAAAGGAAAAACTTAAGTTTGGAAGGGATTTTGACAGTCCAACTCCCAAACCAATAAAAAAAAATAAGCCTTCTTTCACAACCATCATGAAAGCAAGTAGAGACTGAGAAATCCTCCTTAGGAAAGTTATTGGAATCAATATAATTAATCAAAGGAGCATGCAACATCCAATGTTCTTTTCAAAAATTGGCACCATCACATGTGCTAATTCTCCATTTCAAACGTTTGCGCAACAAATCAGTTCCATAATTCAAGTGTAAGAGTAGTCAAACTTCTCAAGTAGTTTAGTATCCAAATAGACTCCCTTGTATTTCTTCTACGTCCGCTCAACTGTCACATCTTTTTTACTCACCTTACTAAACGATTTATTTTTTGTTACGCCCCTCGAAACTTGACTATATTGTTACATGTTTTATTCTTATAATGATTCATATGATTTATAGTGTTACATGTTTACGGAGAAGTACAAATTCAGATTTCCAAGAAAGAAGTGATCGTTTTGAAACCATGATTCTCTGGTAGAGCTCCATTCCCTGGTCGGATCGATACAATAACTTCCAATCCTGAAACATTAAATAAAAAAGTGCATCTTAAACATCAATGCCAAAAAAATTTTGAATTTTGTTTGATCAGTTTCCTTCATCTTTCTTAATTTCTTTCTTTCGTTCTTTACTTTTTACTTTTGTTATGTTGGGGCAACAATAAACTAGAACGGGTAGAAAAGTGTCTAGCGACCTGTAACCGGGTGTATACACCATCCTCTCACAGTAAGTGGTCACGTGCTAGTCAAGCGACCCCTGTTGCGAGAAGAGGGTGTTTAAAACCCGGCTACATTTAACATCTCTATAGGGGTGGGGGTAAACCACAGGCAAATCATTACCTGCCGCCTTTGCAGCTACAGCTTCTTGAAAGACATCTGTCACAAATAAAACCTCCGATGGTTTATCAACTCCAACTGATTGTACAATTTCAGCATAACTGCTACTTTCTCTTTTGTTTCTGCGTGAGAGCGAGAGAGAGAGATTAGCTAGCTTGAAGTGAATTTGGAAAGCTGGAAGCAGAACACGTTAATGTTAAGTGAAAGCATTTTTTAACAGTAGAAAAGGATTCTGAGTTAATTTACCCCACTGTGGTGTCAAAAAATCCAGACAAATATTCTCTTAGGTCCCCATAATTTGAGTTACCAAATATAAGTCTCTGTGCCAACCTGCTACCACTAGAGTATATGTAGACCTGCCGTACAAAATTTCAACATTGAAGGTATGACATCGAGGAATTAACATCAACTTCACCAATGAATTAAATCTAATTTGTTTGGTTAGCATATGCACCAAAGACATCGGAAACATTAACACTTGATTAGCTATATCTTGACCATGCACGCACCTTTATGCCTGAATCATGCCACTTCTTAAGAGCTTCTGGTACATCATCGAAAACTACTCCCTTCAATTCATTCTTTTCATATCCAGTTCTCCAGATATGACCCTGAATAGCTAGAAGTCAGCTATATCCCAAAAGATACGAAAATGTAGCAAGTAAATTCCTTCTAAATATCCAAAATTGCTTACTTGCAACTGTTTCAAGGCAGTGATCTTCCGATCAGCTTTTATCATTGCATCAACATTAGCAACCAAAGCTGCAACAACCTCCTCTTTCCCCGCATCATCAGAGGGGATGGGAACAGCACCAGCAACACCTTTTTCCAGGTCTTCTTGAACCTACAATTAGGATGTAGGACTTTAAGTATCATTTCAAAGTGTCCAGCTTACTTCTATGATCTTCCGTTAACTTCTAAATTTAACTCTTTAAATAAAGAGCAATTAAATTGCTAGCCTGAGCCCAGAGCCGTCCAACTCTGCTGTATACATTTTTCGGGTATAACTTATGGTAAGGATTAAAAGGTTAAATTGTGGTTTGCTCATTACAAACTAATAGGATTCACATTCTTATCAAAAAGATTAATTACTTGCATAAAAATAAAAATAAAAATAAAAATAAAAACAAAATCATTTCTTTTCATAGCACTGAAAGTAAAAAGGACTACTTTAATTCTAAAGCAACACTATTATCATGTTGTTAATCAGTGGCATGGTGCATTCACATGTCATGTGGTGCACTACTGACCCAGAATTAACAGCTGAATACTAATGTGATTTTACAGGTGTGTAGTCCACAAAACAGCACTCTTGATTCTTGAACAAAAAACTTACCTGGATACACAACAACTTTATGTCATCTTGAGTTTCTTCAGTGTCATATGTTGCAGACAAGTGCCTTCCAACATTATTGCGGGCATATGGAAAGAGAACATCAGTCACAAACGATATGGGAGTAGTAGTTCCCTCAATGTCAAGAACAATGCAACGCTACAGAAAAAGTGAAATCCATAAATAGAAGGAAGAAATATAAGTTTATAAAAAAAACCATGAAATTGTTAACTATAACATTTCTCAACCAAAAGACAATATTTGCAGTAAAACGAAATAAACATATAAAGAAACAGAAAACTAGGGTTGACTTCAAAGCCTGATACTAAAAGTTTCAGAACCTGAGAAATTAAAAAAAAAACTTACTTGTGATGGCTCAGATGTATTATCTGAAGCTGCAGTCGCTGCCTTCACAGATATATTTCTGTGAATACCACTTTCTAAAACTCCCTTGACATTTTGTTGTATAGGGCCATGGTTTGGAGTAGTTGGGTCCAAACCCAACTGATGAAGTTTGATAGCAGCTTCAAAGAGATAGTGATAACATTCAGCCTGGAAAAGAAAAAAATCTGATTGAATAAGCATCAGGATAAAAGGCTCCATTCTTCCAGATCCATATGTTAGCCATCTGTATCAACAGTTAACATAAGCTTCGATAATTACACTGACTGCCTAACCATTAGCATCATAAGCATCACCTGAGTCTTAGCATTGATCCACGAGTCACCCCAGACATAGATCCCATGGTTACGAACAAGCACAGCTGTTGTTTTTGGGTAGGCTTCAATCTATTGGACATGAAGGCAAGCAAAATACTCATCCACATAGAAATTCAAAGTTTAATATATTGATTTTTTTTTTCTTCCAATAACAATCAAACAGTTATTTTGAAAACAAAAAACCTTATCCATTAGCAAAGCTAACAATATGAAATGACAAAGAATTAAGTACACAACTGTGTCATGCATAAACTTAAACTGCCATATACTAGGATGGAGTCCATCATAATACTAGCTTTGGAGTCCATCATTCATAATAGTAGCTTTATGTCATCGAAAGCGGATAGAATCATCACACCAAAACCAAATTGAGTTTAAAACAGGAACGTACAGCTTTGGCAAGAGACTCTGTGAGCTCATATTCATAGGCAGTATTCTCTATTATAGGGACCACAAGCTCATCATAATAACCGTGCCCTTTGATTCCTTTAATCATCTCCATATGAGTGATCTGCATATTTGTACACAGAAATAGGAACACAAACCATTAAAACAGACAACCAGTAAAAGTAGGCAGGAATATCACATAGAGAAAGGGCAACACCCACAGTTGTCTCCCCCCCCCCCCCCCCCCTCTCCCTCTGAAAAAGAAAGTAAAAAAACTGAAAAGCATGCACGCCATTATTTTGCACGTGTTTTTTTACAAATCACTGCAACATTAAGTTCTGAACTACCCAAATTTCTGAAATCCATACCCTGCTTTAACTCTCATTCAAAGCGGGAGTCAATTAAATGAAGAAATATCCAAATTTTCAAGCAGGGGGAGGCAAACATAAAAATTCAGACAAAAAAATAGGACATTGACAGAAGAATAAAAACAACAGGTCCCTGTGTTTATTTATCAATTAGCAATTCCTTTATTCCTCACTAATGGATGCCAGGATTAAAAACTTACTCGAAATTCTTTTGCTAATGGATTGATCATTGTTACAAGACAAGATTCCATCCCATGACTATGAATAACAGCTCCTGCATCACGCATATCATATGCCTGGAAAACAAGGGAAATAATTATTAACTACTAATTTTCATAAGAGAGGTGTCAGTCTTCCCAAAAATTAAACTAAGGGTGAGTATTCATGAACCCCAGCATCCTCAAATAGGACTTGTCATAAAATGGAATGAGACACAGGATCAATGGATCGCATTACAAGGTTAAAACAATGTTTTAGTCAAATTTACATGTCTAAAGCAGTTGAAGTGCCTTCAAGAAGCAACCCGGCCTTAAAAATATAGCAAGTAGTACTTGCTCAACATTAATTAGAACATGTATCCAGAACTAACAAACAAAAAGAAAACTCATAAATAAGAGGTCACTAACATCAAATATGGAACAATGGAACCACAATAATGCATCGACCACATTTTTTACTTAATGATGGTGAAATAAATAGTGTGAGCAAAGAGAAATAGCTTATACAGATGGTAGCTCACATGCCGCTACAGAGTATCAACAAAGTACAACTTCTCTTTTCTTTTCTTTTAGATAAGAAGATTTCAAATTCGGCCCATGACTAAATTCCAGACTTCTATCCAATATTCCAACTTGACATGATTCAGATGAGTCCTTGGGACCCTCTACATCCAAAGTCATGTAAGGTTCAAATCGATCTGCATTGTACCTTGTAACTGAGATTCATTGACATTTCTCTTTGCGAAATCAATTGCCTCTTGGCTCTATTCTGATAGGGATCCAATAGTCATAAGCAATCAAGTCTTCAAAAGTGATTATTTTGATGGCTAATGAAACGTGGGAAAAGATAATGGATCAAATTTCTTTTACCATCTTCAATATTTGGAGCAGGTAGGAACTACAGTCCCCACCTGGTCAGCGGCTTTAGCATGCCACAACCAATAGCTCTGGAAAAGGTACTCTGGTTGTAAAACTAAGATTTCATATTGTATTCTATGAGAGCTAAAACTTAGAAGTACCACTCCATTGTGCCAACAAAGTTGTTACCCAGCTTATACAGTGTATAAAATTAAAAGAACCTCAGAAGTTTTCATTAATGCCATAATCACATATTCAGACATCAACTGTAAATGTACAAAACTGGAGAAGAGTCATTTCAAAGTTTTAAAATGTTCTGACTGATTTATCCAAATCAAACATTAGTTGGAACTAATTCACACTTTCTTTCCAACAAGAATTTTATAGTATTTATAAGAAGCACAAGGAATTGAAACCTTCATAAAAAGTGGACCACAATCAGAACACTTGGGAGGCTTATGCGGGTACGGCTTCGGAGATGGAGAACACAAGACAGATCCATTCGGAGATAACACATACATGTCCTCCGGTACCATTCTCTCCTTCTGAACGCCTGCACACATAGACAAAAAAAACATGAAAAATTGAGCCCAGAAACAAAATAGAAGGTCACATATTGAAAATGAACCCACAGTTCCAATTAGGAAACTCCAATTTCTTTAGCACAGAGTATAAACCCAAAAAGCAAACAATATTTTGCCTTTAAGCTTCAAAGATGCATATCCTCAATCAACCAAATGTTAACAAGCGAAAAACCAACCACGATTACAATGAAATCTCCTTAATCAAAACATAGGCACATCATAAAAAAAATTACAGAAATTAATCAACACAAACCCCACAATTAAATTCTAATAATACGAACTCAGATACCAAACAACACAGAAGAGCCAAAACACTCAACATTTAGCATAAATTACAAAAACCCAGAAAGCAAACAACCAAAAGAACCACACAAAACAGAGACTTACTAAATTGGTGAAAATCCATGAATACCCAGAAACCCCAAAAACCCAAAAAAATGAACAAAATTATTTTAGAGAGTGAGATATACCAGACGGAGACATGACTACAAGCTGCTCAGGCTTCGGAACAGAGTCATCGTGAACTTTGATTGTGATGCTGCCACCTGTTCCTGAGACCCATCCGAGATGGTAGAATTGGCGGCAGAGATCGGATATCAGAGCCTTGGTGTCGCTCACTGCTTTGCCTTCTAAGTAGGCCTGCGACGTCGTACCGAGTTTCAGTCCGTTCATTGCCATTGCTGGTCTAACTAGAGAGAGAAACTGTGATTGGTGGTCTGATTCGGTACTAGGTTAAAGCCTAAGCAATAAAGAATGAGAAAGTTCAAGGGTTCTGACTGAAGTCTGTATTCTGTTACCAGACGGTGACTGAAATGTTAATTGTGATTGGGCAAAGTCTGTTTTGTTATTTTTGCATTTTTCAATTAGTTCTCTCCAGATATTCCTGTCTAAAGCTCAGGAATTAAGTGATTTGGAGCTTTGAAATTTGATCAACGGCTACAAACATAGAAGTTAATAAATACTTTTAAAAACTATATTAATTTTTTATTGTAGAATCAAATTTTAAAGGTCCGAATCACTTAATTCCTAGGTTTTGGAGAAGAAGATCCGGAGACTAAGAGAACTATAACTTATTACAATATAGAGTTTATTTCTATATATAATTGTTCCAAGCTAGGACCGAAACCTTTTATGACTAGGTAGAGGCTTCTATTTAGAGTGATGGTTTATCATATTATTGTATTCAAAATTAAATCTTAGGTTCGACTTCCATAAATAACTAGTTTACTATATTATTATAATTAACACATTGTATGACTTAACTTAATCGTCTACTTCATCAATATAAATAATAGGCCTCAAGTTCGAACTAAATTATTATTGACTTATCGTGTCATAATATCAAAAAGTAATAGTGGGTCGTTTGGTTGTGGTTATGTAGAGACATTAACCGCAGTGCATGAGATTATATACATATCCTAGATAACATCTTTCTTTCCTCCCAGTGTGCGGTACATCATCCAATTCTAACCAAAAATCAACCTCTTCAAATTACAAAACCAAATATCCATCCGTCCCTCCCTCATCCAACCATGTCAGGCAAAGGCCGTACGCTGAAGAACGTCAAGAAGTTCGCTGACTTTCAATACAAAATATTCACAGAAAAATATGGCCAGCAGCTCATTGACATTTTCGAGTTCCCTGTCAAGCTTGTCCTCGCTCCTTTCACTCTTGCTTTCGACATTGCCGGCTCTGCTCAACGTGGCTTTGGCGTTCCCGAGTTGGTTTCCAAGCTATCTTACATGTCAATCTTTGTGAGCTCTTGTATCCGCAAATTTTATCACTTGGGAATTTTTCTGTCTCTGTAAAGTTTGATAATTTAGCTGCTTTTTAACTTTTTAGTGGGATTTTTAACTGCGTTCTGTGGGTTACTAGGTATATGCATAGGTGTTTTTGGTGTTTTCCGAGTTTTCGGGTATAAAGACTGGATTTTGGTAGAAATTAACAGTTATTTTGGGAGGTTTGTGTCATTTGAAAAATTGGGTAGATCGGTTTTTGTTCAATTGTGATTGGGGTTTGTGTGAATTTTTGTGGCAGCGAATGTAGAATCAATTGGTGAATGGCAAGTTGAATTGCATTTGTAGTTTAGTCAAGTAGGTTATGTGGTGGTGCTACTATTCTTGGGAACTTGCATAATTCTAAGTGGTGTATTCTGTTTGGGTTTTCTTCATGCTTCAGGCAGTTGCTACTTTAGGGACTTATGACATAGCATTAGAGATGGGAAAGAAGGTGATATGCCAAAGGTAATTTATCCGTTCAATTTTCACGGTGGTCCTTATCTTTAGTTATGTTTATTTTCTATGCTTGATATTACAGTGTCTAGCACTGTAATCGTTTGTAGTTGCACTATATATATCCATGTATATATTCGTGTGTGTGTGTGTATATATATGTTTGTGTGTCTGTGTGTGTGTAGTTGATCAACTAACGGAAAACATGTTAAACTAAGTGGAAAATGAAACTTATATGTATTATTGTACAAAGGTGCTGCCTTTCTATAATTTTGTAATGTACTACTTTTGTTGTGCTAGTTATCATTCTCTATCATTCACTAGTAATTTGCACACAACAATGTAGAACATTTTATGTGTATATTAATATTTTTAAACCATGGTACTAATGATGGTTTCTCTCTAAGCTGCCAAATTAGGTGTAAAAGAATCTTAGCTGTGAATTTTTCCTTGGTGAACTTGATGACATTACTAGGTTCATGGTTTATAGAAGTTGGATGATTTCTTAACTGCAATCTTGAAGTGCAGGAACTGTGGAACCTGCAATGGTTGGCAGGCATTGCGGTGTACCATGTGCAGAGGATCAGGGAGGGTGCAATACCAAGTGAAGAATTACACCCTGAGAAGGTAGACTTTCTTTCGTTTAGATTTTGACCTCTATGTCTGGAAAACAGGTAACTCTATGAGTTATAATGTGCTCCTATTTGTTACAAAGTGAAAAGATATTTATGTAAAAATGGAGCTGTAGGATGCATGATTCAACAACTATTATTCTTGAAGTCTTAACTAGCCAAACATATGTTGGAAAAAATTGTAAGTTGTGCTATAATTTTGAATAACTTATGTCTACTGAGTCCCAGAATGGGCTAAAAAATCTCCAGTCTGTTGCCAAAATCTGTGATATGAACCCGATAAGAAGATTTTACTGCTCCTTATGGGTCTCATAGTATAGTCCCTCAAAACTAAACTATGGCTGTCATTCTAAAAATAGAGTCCATTTGAATGCTGGAATTTATTATATTTCTAGGCAAATATTTCTTAAAAAGTCTCTTCTGTTTGACTAAAAGTGGGCGTTAATAGCATTTCAGAAACAAATTAACATGTTGCAATATGCTTTTTGAAACTACATACAGCTCTGCTTCACTCTTTCTCCTTGTTACCATAGTTTCAGACAATCGAGGTTGGTAGTTAAGGCTGGATTAGTTGAACATTTTATTTTAATCTTTTGTTTGTAGTATGTTTCGTCTATTTAATGGTATTTGTTTATAAATATTATCATGCAGTCAGTCCTTTATTCAACCACCAACATGATATTATCTTCATTTGTTTTATTTCTCCGTGAATCTTTATGCAGTGAAGAGAAAGCAACAGCTGAATGTATTGCAGATGCCATTGCTGATAATCGGGCTGAGTTGGTTCACCTTCCATCCGCCATAAATCTTGATGCGCCATTGCCATCTAAAGAGTGCCCAACCGTGATGGCACGGTAAACCTTTTGGCCCCCTGTAAAGTTGACTTATTTACATATATTTAACACTATATCATACTCATAATCAGTAATTTTATCCAAATGATGTGGGTTACCATCTCACATAACTGAAGATCTGCGGTCATAAACTTGACACGAAATTTATGTTGTATTGCAGGGTGTGATGGACTGTACGGAGTGCAAGGGCAAATTACAAGTCAGAATCTCAGCAGACGATGTGAGCTATTTTTGGTTTTATAAAGCTTGAAATTATATTGTTTTATGTCTTACATTGATCTGAAACTCTGAATGTTCCAACTAGATCTTCACTTTCACTGCAATGCATAATTCAACACTAATGTGTGAACTTGCCTCAGCAATTGATAGTTCCAATTACTCGTAGAGTTCTCAATACATTAGTTGATTTAGTGTTGTAATATTTGGAGTTGCTTTAATACGTTTCAGAAGGGCCGTGTGTTATTTCAAGCAAACCTGTGTCAATCATTCAAAAGGAATTAGTTTAGTACGATGACACAAATCATACAATCTATATCCATTTAACTTGTTAAGAATCAAAAAGCTCTAGCCATGTTACTTTGTTTTATTTATCTTTTCAAAGTTGAGTTTAAAGAGTTTTTGCATTATATAATCATGTTCTCGTATTTCATGAATTCATTCTTAATGATGCTTCCATCCTCATAGGTCCATTTTATTTTTCCTCACAGATCATGGAGCCTCCATGGAAAGCCTACAATGTTTTGAGGAAGATGGACTACCCCTATGAGGCTAGTATCAATTTTTCCCTATGCCATCTGCTATTACCTTTAGTGGGAAAATATTTGTTTTGACAAGTGTAATTACTAGCAAGAGAATTTTATAACAAGCTCCCATCTAAGTTTATGACTTCAAGAAGCGATTTTCCTCCCACCACTCCTCTCTCGGAAAGACCAAGACTTAGGGCATACGTTCTTGGGAACACAATGGGACTTTTCCCTTCTGCAGTCCTCCCTAATCCAACAAATGAGGCCCCGGACACAATATGAACTCATTTATTTTCAACATTGGAGACACAGTTTGATTATTAAACAACGGTATCTCATTTCTTCAATTCTTTTTGGCTTCTAAAGGATAATAGGAATATCTTCTTTAATCTGAATACAGTTAATAGAGTCAAACTTTTTTTAAATATAGGCACTCTGGCTGCAGCGATAAAAGTTTCGCTTATAGTTTAGTCTGCCGAAAGAGTGAAATTTGGTGACTGTTGTGGGCATGGCCTTGCTAGAGGAGATGCTTTGGGTTTGAAGATAGTCAGTCTAGCATTGGATCTATAAACTTTTGAATGATAATGATTTCGTTGTCAAGGAACTATCAAGGAATTACAGCTCCATATTCCCAAGCATTATAATAATAAACCACAAACCAAGGAAATTTATTTACTCTTGTGAGATTTTAGTTTCTAAGTTTTGTTTTTATCTGAATTCCTATTAACGATCTTGTTAATTGTTTCAGTACATAGTTCACAACATGAAATATCCCAGCATTGCTGCATTTTGGCTGTTTACCTTGCCTCAGGTTGTGGGGGGATTCGACTTCGATGATGATGTCAAGAAAAAAATTTGGTGGCAATACAAGGTTCACAATTTATAAATACTGCATCAAAAGTTATGCACAGCCTTGCTTTTATGTTGTTTCTTACATATTGTGACGGCAACATCCCAATGTATTGTACTCTAAAGATATTAGAACAATATAAGAGAAATGTGAGATTAACGTTGGTTACCTTAGTCTAATTATCTATTCATCTATTTCCTTGTTACTTTGTTATTCTTGGTTTAGGAATCTATGTGGTATGATCAACTTCGTGATGTGGTGGTCAAGCGAAAACCTGGCTGGGAGCAGTTGCACGAAGTAAGAAAATTTCTGTGCATAATAACCACTTCTGTGGAACATTCAGCTAACGAGCTTGGTTTTTTCGTATTTGTATTTTTAGTTGAAAAAATCCACTTCATCTCTCGAAAAGTTTATTGGAAACAAATTTAAGGTTCCACTATTGGCCTTTTGGTCTCTCTTTAACAACTCTTTCTTTTCTTATTTTTAGAAGAAAAAAACCTTAATGTAAGCTTCAGCTCTTAATGTCATATAACAGTGATTATTCTATTGTGAATTTTGTTCTTACTGAGGGAACATTTGTGTTCCATCTGCTTCATAACATTTCCATTTGTTCAAAAACTGGATTCATATGTTGATAATCGAACTCTCATACATTTTTAAGAGTGCATTGTTTCTGCAATTTTTTGTAATATGTTTCTTGAGAAAGATATTTGATATAAATTTGCTCATCATTGATAGACCTTGATCTCTATAGATCCTGTCGAGCCAAGGAAGATCCTGTTATTGTGAAAAATATCCCTTACTATAAAGCGAAGAAGGCCCTTGAAACAGAAGTCATGAAACTTGATCCTCCACCAAGGCCACAAAATTGGGGTGTAAGCAATCTATCTTCAATCTATAATATTACTCTAAGTATTGAATGTACCAGGCAGAAAAAGGAAGATGCTCACTGTACTTCGGATAATTATGAACTAACAGCAGAGCAATAGCAGGAACTGGACCTTCCGTTGAATGCATCTTCTTGGAGCAAGGAGGACCTCAAAAACCCTGAAAAATTCTGTGAAATGACTGTTTTTCTAAATGCTTAAAGAGAATTAGGTGACAAAATTTTGGATGCGCAGTGGGAGACTAGATGGCGTCAAGAAAGGGTTAGTAACTTAACAATGTTATGTAGCTAAAAAAACGAACAGCCTGCTTTGCCCTTCCTATTTCTTAATGAGTTTAGTAAACGTATAGGAAATGAAGCATATAGAATATCATAGTTAAAATTTCATATGAGAGGCACATAACAACAACTATGAAGGCCATCTTTTCCTGTGATCATTTTTAGCCATGAACCATTGTTTTTCAGAGCAATGACATTATATATCCATTTTGATGGTCAGTTGAATGAGATGTTGAAGGAGAAGGTACGACCGTACATGCAGAATATTGACGGTGGGACGACCCTCTCCCAGCCCATTATATGACAATCACCAGATCAGAATCAGAAGGTTTTACCACTTTTCCCTTTTCACTCTTTTATTAGCTATTGGCGAGCATTGATTCTGAGTATAAATTACAAAAAAAATGACAAAAATGCTTTATTTGATGAATCCTAGTATCCTATTATCCAAGCAAGAAAGGAGGAAGAATACTAATGCCCTACTACTCGGATATTCTTTCCAGAATATTTCCAGTTTCCCTATTTGTTGTCAGCTTATGATGCTCAACTTCATGCTGTTTCAGTACTGACTCATCATCTTTAAGATTTTTGGTCTCTAAACGAAGCATGCCTTGTGGTGTAATGCATCATAGCGATTGATTTTGTGTCTTATATTTAGCTACAATCCGACTCTCAAATAAAAATCGAGTTAGACTTTAGATTGTAATAGAAGTGTTAAAATTGACTGTGACATGTAGTACTGGAATCGTATACAAAATTTAACGAAGTCTTGCGTGTCCAAACTTTGTGTTATTTGGACGATGCTTTCCGTGTTTTGTAATGCTTGATTTAGGCTTCTCTTCATTATTGAACATCCATTAGATAGCTCCATTTAGAACTTTATGGTTCGGCAGTCTGTTTAAATACTGGTGAAAAGCTATTTTGCCTCAACTAATCACAGTATCAGCACCCTTTACTATCAAGTCCGTTGGTATCCCAACTGTAAAATGAAAGGTCTAAGATCCTGCTGGAATCTTACTTGGGTTTCCATACAAATTGAAGAAAGTGCTTTCTACATATTAGCTTTTGTCAACCTTAGTTCACGGGTGGTGAACCTTAGGACCACATGTTTCACTTTCAACACATTGTTTTCATGCTGCATTGGTTTTGATCTATGAAAAACGTAGTTTTTAAAATTGAGGTTTCACCTTATGCCGATGTATACATCTATGTATCCGACAATACTGTAACTCTGTCTCATGCCTTGCAGAGGACCCGACAATGGAGATGGTGGTTCTTTTGATGATATTTCAGCCATTTTTGTACCCGGAAAGCACCACAGATCGCCTCTTGTTCTTTTCATTTTGTATTTTTTTGTCGCTACACTGCCCTCTTTATTAGTTTATTTCCCTTGTAACTCTCAGCTTCATCTATTCCTTTTTTGAGGCTATTGGGAGATCGATTGATGTAAATGAGGAGCAAATGACTAGCGTAGCCTATTGTCAGATTGACGGTGCATCCCGAAATTTATAAGCCTTTTATCTATGATGAGCAAAGTTCAGTGTATTTGTTTTCTTTTATCCACTATTGTCCATGAGATTGAACTCGAGACCTCATCGGAGATTGAGTGTCACTTAGACCAAATGGTCATTGGCGAATGTTGAATTCTTACTCTTCTAACATATTTGGATCAATGGAAACAACAAACTAATTACAAGAATGAGCCTGTTGTGGAGAAATTCTAGCATACGAACATCTCACACAAAAACGGGCCTTTTTATATATGCATCCCACCATGCAGGCCGACATTTTGTTTGTGAGGTGCTGCATACGGGTTCTCATACGCAAGAGTTTTCTCTTCGTTGTAGGAGAGCAACTTCCATATATTAGTATACTGTGATGTTTCTTTTTAATAACACGTTACTCTATGTAAGTTTTTATCTATAACATTGTATCATTGATACGAAATTTCACAATGATAATGTATCCGTGCATGATTAGATAGACACGTTGTATGATTAAGCGGTTTCTCGTTTCTTTGTCGCTCTCCGGTAACTGTCAAGAGCAGAACAAGTCACTGTATCCACGTGTCGTGTGCATTAGGCGTCTTGACTTGTACTGTTTTCTTTTTGGCCAAGGTTTTCACGGTTCCTCTAAAACTGAAAATTTATTTCGTAAATAGTATTTTATCTATGTTGAATGAAGGAAGGTTGCTTAAGGTATGAGCAACTGAAACACATCAAGTTCGGTCCCAACATTTTAGCAAGGTGTTCAGAATATGATGACATTTTAATTCACCATCTTATTTGTTATCATAGGATAAATTTAAGGGAATTTTAACGAAACACTCAGGGTACTATTCAATTTTAACGAAAAACCACATTTTTACCTTTTCCTGATACTATTCACTACACCTTTATTTGTTATTTTTCATTAAAACAAAAGTTTTTTTTTAGACATTTCATTAGTTTCCTTAAATTGAAATTTTGAGATTTAAGTCCATTCATTACACAGATCTCAAAACTTAAATTCATCAAACAGTGATAAATATTAAATATGGTGGTGAGCATCCCATCACTTAAGGGTGGTGAGCAAAAATATTATCGACAAACAGGCAAATATGATTCACTCAAAACCAAATTTGGTTTTACAATAGATATTTTCTATCTTGCGGCTAACAAAAGAATAACTTTTGACAGACGTGCTTGTTACTGGTTTCAAAATATGCATTATAGGAGTGCAAAGTATAACTAGCCCAAAAACTCAAGTTGTTAGGGAACCGGCCAATAACGTATATCAAACTTACATCCTCGATTGCTCATTTTACATTGAAGAGGCATAACGGTGGGAGAGAGAGAGTTGAGCATAGTCTCACCCTAAACTATGCAAACATACTAACAAAGAGATGGGAGACGGAGATCGAACTCGATATATTGTGCAAAGGAGGCGATGATATTATTATGTTAGACAATTGCTAGGATCAAAAGCTCAAACATTAGGAAAGGATCACTAATATATCAAGGGTATGATCAAATTATATTGGTCATACAACATATGTAGGGTTTAGGGTTTAGGATCTGACGGCAAAGTTGTAGACTGGACTATCCAATCAACCCCATTTCCTAAAGAAAAGAAATTTCACACGGATTGAGTACTAATCTGTGGTTAGGAATCATGATTGATCTTATAATGCAAATTAAGGGAGTTATGAGTCATAACACACACATGTTAATTAGTTAACTTGAGAACCGTGCGTGGCATCCTCTTTCAGGTAAAAGTTTACATTCACATTAAGTTCCTAACCCTAATCTAATTTCAACAAAAGGACAACTAGACTCTCTTCTTCCTTCATGAATTATTCTGCTAAAAAAAAGACCACTCGACTAATCTCATTCGCTTGAATTTTGTATGTGTTCTATCTTCAGTTTGGACAAAATTCAAAAGTCAACATTTATTTCTTGTCTAAACATACATTAATCTAGTGACACATCCAATTTAATCTTTATTTCTTCTTCAACACACATTAATCTAATGAAATATTCAATCTAATCCAATATTAAACATCAAACAATATCTAAGGTCTTATTATTAATCCAATTTCAATACAAATAAAAATATACTCAAATACACAATTTTGAAGCTTTATTAATATTTGTTGAACAGAAGCATTTGACATCACTCAGCTTCCCAGATGTCATATGCATGGACCGTCATTAGTTGCCATCTCTACATAGACAAAGGACATATATATAGCATTACCCTACCCATCACATCTCTCTGTAGTTCTTGCCGACACATTGCAAAAGCAAATGAATCACGTATCACCTCTCTATTCCATGAAAATGAAAGCCCAAGTTAGGATAATGTATGTTCTAAGGCCTTAAGCAGAAGAAGGATAATTTAGATTTCTTATTTTTCTAAGTTATTGATTTAATTACATAGATAAATAAGAAGTTTTCAGATCATGTTTTAGTTTAATGACCATCTAATGCTAAAGTATTTAGTTAAAAAAAATATTAAAAACGATCGATATTAAAAGTTGGGTAGTAAATCGTAATCAACAGACCTACAAGTTTCATACAATATTATCATGTTTTATATATAAGATAGTATTCAACTGGATTGTAAAGAATTTTCATGGAGTTACATATAATGTATACTTCAAGCAAATTCCCTCAAACTTATAGGGGGAGAAGTTGATTTTGTTAAAGACTAAAATACACTATGAAGCTCTCTAAATCCAGCACTTTTTAAAAATTTATAAAATCAAAACGCGACGCATACCTAGACTTTTTTATACATTTAAATTCCTGATTAATTAAATACACCCAAATTTTTAGGACTTTTATTTAATTTACTATAGAAGAAAGAAGGTGTCAAATTCTACAAAATATATGATAATGTGATGAGGACAATTATTTATGACACGTCCAATTGTGCAACATTTATTGATTTTCCACGACTGAAAGGTCACTGATTTATTGCTCTAAATGAATTATAATGTAAAAGCTAAGCAAAGCTTCCAGTCAATGGTTGAGGTTCAGTAGTCTCAACATCCATGGCCACACATATTCATATGAAAAATGCCCTCAATGACAATTGTAGGGACGAAAACCAGTATGAAATGAGTACTGCTCGAGTAATGTTTGACAGGTCCCATTCCTCCTCCTGGCTGGTTAGAAAAGTCCTTGAAGCTATTCGTCTGAGATACTTGCAATTAATCACATAACAAAAATTTTATGGTGCTCGGAGTATAGACTATGCTGGACTTTTAATCTGTTAGATATTGGTTTTTATGAAATTGAAAAAAGATTTCACGATTAAGAAGTCCAAAATATCTGATACTCTGAAGCATTATAGAAAATTAAGTAGAATACCTAGCGACATAAACCCTAAACCCTAGTTCATGTAAATTTGGTTTCTAACATCAAGAAAATTAGTCACTTTGCACTACGATCTAGTATAAAATTAAGAAATGAAATTGAAAAACCAACCAAACCATATTGTTTTGGTCTTTTGTTTTCTGTTTTTTGGTCAATTCGTGATGAACCAAACCACACTGTATACAAAGCTTTTCCTTTTCAAGAAGAGTACAATATTTCATTTACAGAAAAAGGATATTACAAATACATATCCAAAAGAATTTGACCCCAGAGAAATCTTTGCAAACTAGGGGCTTGTTTGGAAGTGCATTTAAAATGATTGTAAGTGCTTTTAGAGAAAACGTTTTGGGTTTCAAAAGAACTTGAAGTGCTTCCTTCAAGAAGCAATAGTTAAGCAACAGTTATCAAGAGGCATCACATAACTGTTGCTTCTTGCAGGAATTACTTTAAAAGCTTTTCGAAGATGCATTTATATTTTTGCTAAGGATTGATACCAAAAATATTTTCACCAAAAACGTTTTTAGTTACTTTAAAAACACTCCTAAATGAGCCCTAAATCTAAAATTACGAACTTCAGTCCGTAATATCCTATTTTAATTAACACACGCAATTTCGTTTCAAATGTATACAAATTATATACAAGGAAAGTACTAAAAGAATGTAAAGATTTAATGATCAGAGAAATTCACGTCCCAATTAACTATTTATACCTCCCAAAAAAATTTCACCTCAAGCATTATCACGTTGACCAAATAAACATGTTTAATTTCAATACATGTAGTCGGTCACTGTGTATGGTCAAATTGAAATCCATTTTACGTAAATTCTTCAATTTTCACTACTATTTATGCATGTGGTGGGGAATTTTGACACTGAAAATGCATGTGGCCAGTATTCATGCGGTTCAACCCACCGACTTACCTGGTTTGGTACTGAGGTGATTCTGAAAAAAGCTGCTATCAAAAAAAGCTGGGAGCTATTTTTGTGTTTGGTAAACACTCAGCTTCAACTTTTTTTCACAGTTTTGGATGAAAAAAAGCCAAAAACAAGAAGCTGCAAAACCCAGCTTTGAAAAACCGGTTTTTTTTCACATATGTTTTACATAAAAGTTTACCAAACACTCTAATACTGCTTTTTTTTTTTCAAAACCACTTTTACAAAAAAGTTTACCAAACACTCTGCTGCTTTATTTCACAGCTGCTTATTCTCACAGCACAGCAGAAGTAGCTTTTTTTCAAAGCACAACAATACCAAACCAGCCCTAATCTAATCGAAAACCACAATTACGTTCGCAGTGACTACCATGCTATAATTAGATCATTATCTATCGGTCAGATATTATTTATGTTGATATATGTATTTAATATAATTATCATAATAAAGTATTTAGATCTTACTTACAACATCAACATAAAATAAAATAAAAAATAACAGTGCTGGTCTTCATTGGACGTGTGAGGTCATTTTCATTTGAACCCTTAGACATTATTTGACTTTGTACATGTAAGAAGCTATTTTTCTATATAAATGTCATAATTCAAGCCTTTTATTCACTTTATCATAATTCAAGCCTTTTATTCACTTTATCATTGTGTAATCAAATGTCATATCTATATAATTTTTTTTTTAATTTGTAAAGCTTTTAAACATAAATACGAATCAAATAAGTTCAAGGAATCATCTCTAAACGTCTTCAAATTGAATAATTTTTTTAGAATAATATTTATAAAATAATAAATAAAACAAATTGTTCCAATCGTAACGTTATGTAAAGAGTCAAATATTATCCCTTGAAAAGATGAACATTAATTCTTCAATTTATGTGGTGCATGCTCCTTTTCAAATTTAAATCACCAAGTCATTTGCATCACTGGAGTCAAAGAAAATATTGAATATGGAAATTAACAATAAGGTTATGTAGAGAATGAATTGATCAAGTTTTACTTGAAGTAAAGAAAACAAAACCAAAATAATATCTCAGATTTAACTAGAAAACAAATACGAATTAATTCCCGACCGAAACAATTCCCTCTTGAGTTCTAAGATAGAAAATGAAAAATGAAAGAAAATTAACTAATTAACAAAACAGCCCCTAATAAATCATCAAACTGAAAGAAAAGAAAAAAACACCTTGCACTAACTTTATTTATTTATTCCCCCGTGTTTCAACCCTGCACAAATCCGTTTCATGAGAGAGCCACACTGACCAGAAGAACAGCCAAAGACACCAACACACTCGAAGGAGCCGTTACACCACGTAACGCTCCATTATTTGACGGCTTCGGCGCAGTCGACTCCTCGGACCCTGGCGGCGGAGAAGTAACAGTTCCCGGAGGTGTGGGGCCAGCAGGCTCGTTTGACGGAGTAGGTGTGGGCCCCTCAGGCACGCCAGAAGGGGTAGGTGCGAGCCCCTCCGGGGGCGGTGAGGGCGGAGAAGTGCTTGGAGTATAGCCTGACGACGGAGCTGGCACCGGAGATGTTGTCATTGAGGGAGCTGACACCGGATTTGTTGACGGCGATGGTGACGGTTGTGATGACCATGGGCCTGGTGAGGCAGCTGGAGGAGGGTTTGTAATCGCAGGTGATGGTGATGGGGAGACTGGGCCGGCAGCTGGTACCGGGGAGGTTGATGGCGACGGTGACGGTTGTGATGACCATGGGCCTGGTGATGCAGATGGAGGAGGGTTTGTAATCACAGGTGGGGGTGATGGAGAGACTGGGCCTGCAGCTGGTGGTAGCCCTGGCCCTTGTGGTGGGGATGCCGCAGGAGGCTGGTAGGGCTGCTGAGGAGACGTAGCGGGAGGATAGGCAGGAGCTGTAGGGGTGGTAGGGCTAGGGCCAGGAGCTGTAGGGGTGGGGCTAGTAGGAGGAGGAGGGAGGACTGGTCGCTTGGGGTGCCTCGGGGCGAGGACAGTAACAAGAAGCTTCTGACCCTTTGCACAATTACCATTTTGACCACTGATGAAATAGAAAGCTCCAGACCTGTCAAAGGTGAAGTCTGAGTCGCCACCGTCGAGTTTCTGAATAGGGTTTTGGGTGTTGCAGTTGAAGTAGTCGTCTTTGTTCACGACGAGCACTGAGTCTGACCCTTTCTGGTACTTGAAATCTGTATATGTGTGCACGTGGCATGAGGAAACAAAAATTAGCAACAAAATTTGACCTAAAATATAGGGCGGATAAAAAGAGAAAAAAAACTGAAATTTAGGATCTCTTCCATATATTTTCCCTATTATTTAATTTTTTTCATGTTTTATGTGTTTGATGTTGTGAACCAATAATAATTAGATTTTTCATGTTTTATGTGCTGGTATTATGCTTATGTCTAAAACGACATTGTCGTTTTCACACAATGATGCTTATATTCAAATGACGAAAATCATCAAAATTGTGAGACACGATCTGAAAATTATTTTTCGCTAACAAAAACAACATCAGATGGATCAGACGGAAAAAACCCTCAGAGAAAATATTGAGAGAGAGAGATCGAGAGAGAGAGAGAAGAAAGAGATGTTACATAGATTGTCATTGACATTGAACCTGTTCCTCTCAGCCCAGTGGTTGTAGTTCTCAGAAGGGTTCAACACCCACCCATCTCTCCCACCAACATAGAATTTGTATCCTTGTGTAGTTGAACACAAACACAAACACAGCGAAAAGAACAAGATCTGAATCCAAACAAATCTCCCAAACTCCATGAGAGGAGAATTAATCAATAAGATCCAAACGAAAAGAACAGATCAAATATATATACTGTGACTATATATATGTATATTTCAAATATATGAAAGCGATGCAATTGAGATGCACAAACACCAACGAAGATCTGCAATTTAGGAAGAAAAAGGCAGAGATTTTTTAGAGAGAGATCGAGGAGCAAGATAGAGAGGGAATGGAAACTGAAGCTGGTGAGGGGATGAGTTACAAAGAATGGCTTACTTATAAGGGCAAACGAGGGCTTATCTTACCGTTGCAAGAGCAAAGCCCCTTATGCGTGGCAATATGATATGGTCACGTACGTTTAATTTATTGGCTGTCGTTGATTTTCTTCACTTGCTGAAGGTTACAAGTGGCATGATCCTACCGACCTAACGGTTGTATTTTGGGGAATTTATTGTAATGGGGCCAAAAGGTAACTATATCTATATGACCCTGTCAACCTAAATTGAAAATCTAGCAATACAACATGATACGCTGTCCGAAAATGAAAACATATATATTCGATGTATGCAAAACTCGAATATGGATATAAATATATTTTGGGTTATTTACCCTAACACCTTGTCACATCCCAGCCCGAGGGGGACCACTTTTCGGGCCCGCTTCACCACCGTAGCACGATATTGTCCGTTTTGGGCTTACCATTCCCTTAGGTATCGTTTGGTACGTAGGACGGGAAGGAACAGAGTAGGACAAGGCGTTCCGTCTCACGTTTGGTGCGCCTAAAACAGGTAGAACGAGCCGTTCCACGGGACAAGTTTTGGGTGAATTTTCGTTCCGCCTCACCCCCATGGAACGACTTGTTCCACATCCGTGGAACACAAAATTATAACATCTCCGTCTCCTTCTTCTTCCTCCTTGTTTCCATCCAAGGGCATCTTTGCTCCTGCTCTGTTCCGTTCCGTCATGTCCCGTCCCGTCTACATACCAAACGATACCTTACAGTTTTGTTTTTGGGAACTCACGAGCAACTTCCCAGTGGGTCACCCATCATGGGATTGTTCTAACCCTCTTCTCGTTTAACTTCGGAGTTCTGATGGAACCCAAAGCTAGTGAGTTCCCAAAAGGCCTCGTGCTAGGTAAAGATGGGAATATACATTTAAGGATCACTCCCCTGGACGATGTGGGATCTTACAATCCACCCCCTTTAGGGGCCCGACGTCCTCGTCGGCACACCACAGTCAGAGTTAGGCTCTGATACCAATTGTCACATCCCGACTCGGGCGGATCCCTTCCCAGGCTCGCTCCACCACCGTAGCACGATATTGTCTGCTTTGAGCTTACCATTCCCTCACGGTTTTGTTTTTAGGAACTCACGAGCAACTTCCCAGTGGGTCACCCATCATGGGATTGCTCTAGCCCTCTTCTCGCTTAACTTCAGAATTCCGATGGAACCCAAAGCCAATGAGTTCCCAAAAGGCCTCATGCTAGGTAAGGATGGGAATATACATTTAAGGATCACTCCCCTGGGCAATGTGGGATCTTACAATAGGATCACTCCCCTGGGCGATGTGGGATGTCACACACCCACTGAAGGGTATCGAGTTTTCACAAAACTTACTTCATGTTTAAGACATTATATTAACACCCTCTCAGGTTTTAGTTTCCTTTCATATAACCCCTTAAGTAAAAAAAATAAAATAAAATAAGCATATAAATTTACTAATTTAACCTTGTAATTAAAGAAAAGCTCAAATTTTTGTTGAATAAGAAAATCTTTATAAATATATAGAAAAAAAGACATCAAATTAAAACATGTTGTAGCCTATTTTATTTGAAAAAGGGAAAGGGAGCCGGCGGCAGAGAGAGATGTGTTTTTAGGGTTTGTGTAGAAGAAGGTAGAGGATGTGTTATCTCCCCTACGTAGATCTAATATGCGTTGCGCTTCAGTTTCAAACTAAGTGGTGCAGGGATCTAAATGAGACAAAGTGGGAGTCATCCACGATAATTTGTGTCATTCTTCAAGAACGTTGACGTTCTTATCTCTCCCTAATAACAGGAAGACTATCTCATAGAAGTGACAATCCATGAAACGAGCGGTAAATAAATTGCTTATCAAAGGTTGTAAGTAACGAATAATCGAAGGAGAATCATATCTGACATAGATTCTCATCCTTCGCTGAGGTCTCATTTTTGTACGTAATGGCGGCAAAATCGACACGTAGACCGCACAACCAAAAATGCGCAAATACGATATGTCGGGTTCGTATCCGGTAACCAACTGAATTATGCTATATGGTTGGGTCAAAACAGGGCTCAAGCAGACCAACATGGCTACGTGCAATATTGCATGGCCCCAAACAACAATCTGGAGCTTGGTACGTATGACCAACAATCGAGTACTCATTTGTAAGTGCTTAATGAATGCCTCTGCCAGACTGTTCTGGGTGTGAACATGGGGTACAAGATGTTCAACTTCAACCCCAACTGACATGCAATAGTCATCAAAAGTTTTAGATGTGAATTCTCCAGCATTATCCAATCGAATAGATTTGATCGGAGAATTAGGGTGGTGAGCCCTAAGCTTGATAACCTGAGCCAACAATTTAGAGAATACAACGTTCCTTGTGGACAACAAGCACATGTGTGACCAATGTGTGGATGCGTAAACCAAAACCATAAAATATCTCAATGTTCGCATGGAGGGTGAATCATTCCACAAATGTGCCCCTAAATCCTTTGTAGAAAAAATAGGAGGATTTGAACGAATCTGGTCATAAGAAGGCTTAATAATAAGTTTTCCCATGGAGTAGGTTTGACATGCAATTCCTTGAATCGAATGTAAACTTCAGGTTAGTGGATGCTCGTGTGATAGGATACGGTATATCGTTGTTTGTTCAGGGTGTCACAAATGATCATGCCAAAGTGTAATTTGTGTGTAGTCCCAGAGTTAGGGTCTGCCACATAGTGGCTCTTTATGGGGCATATGGTTGTAGTATACAGACCACTCAGGATACGCTCCATCTTTTCTAGAATATGCTTTTAGTCATATTCGTAGGAAGTTATGCATATAAATTTAACTCCATTTTCTACATAGGTTTCAGCATGGTAATTATTACCTCTAATGTCCTTAAAGCTCAACAACGTTCTTTCGGAACACGAAGAATAAAATGCCTCATCAATGGTCAAAATTGTACCATTAGACAATATTATACGTGTCTAACTATATCTTTCGATCAGGTTGGATGATCCTGAGAGGATTGTCAGAAGTGCATTCTTAGGTAAGAAGTTAGTGAAATAAATGCATTCACATAAAACGATTCGTGTGGTTCCACTATATGCCAAACAACTAGCGTCAACACTACTCATACCTATAATGAAAATTAATTTGAATCAGTCACAATCATAAAAGTTCTTTAAAACAAATATCCATTCAAAATAATTTTAAGTATTCAAGGACGGATATTAATTAAAATTAATATCCAAAAAACAAATCACCAACAAATAATCCAAACATAAAGGAAAATTGTTCAAAGTTAACCAAAAACACAAGGGGGTTTAGCCATTAGGTGGAATTTGGCCCTAATGTCTAAATTTCAACTAGAAAATAGTTTATATCTAAGATTCTAATCTTCCATAGGGGTAACGGCCTCTTGAAAGTCAGAAACCTCCATCTTGGTTCTCTCCAGTTCGTCCACTTGCACAAAGTTTGATTCAAACTTTTTACAACGAGAATGATATTCAGCTACAACCTTTTGGGGAGCTCGGCAAATACGGGACCAATGGTTCTTTGAACCACAACGATAGCACATGTCTACATCTATCGTTTTAGGTGCTTTCCCTTTATTCTTAAAGTTTGGAGCCTTGGGAGCAAGGTTAGGGCGCTTCTGGGCTTTGTTTCCTCATTTAGATAGGCATTGGCTCTGTTAACCTTGTCGAGGTGGCTTCTAGCTGAGCATTGGTTCGTGCTATAGTGTGCTTCAGGCACATCAATCACCCCAGTAGGTTAAGCTTGATGATTTTTCATGAACAGCTGATTCTGCTTTTCAGCGAGAAGTAAAACAGAGATCAAATCTAAAACTTAGTGAACTTCTGAGCTATATATTGTTGTTGCAGGAAAAAAGTAGTAGCAAAGAAAGTCGAATAGGTATCTCCATGAGATCTTCTTCGGTTAAAATTTTGTTACAAAACTTGAGAAGTGATTGGATTCGACAAACTTCAAAATTATATTCATTCATAGACATAAATGATGCCAGTCATGTCTTGCTTCAGGCAAGAAGATGTCATTTTGGTGATCAAATTGATCAGCCAAAACAACCTATAGTGCTTGTGGATCCTCCTCAGTAAGGTACTCGGTTTTGTAGTACATTATGAATATGTCTTCGGATGAAGATCATGGCAGTGGCTTTCTCAACTTCACTAACCAGGTTTTCCGTATCATCTTCAATAGCGGGACGTAAATTCTTTGTAGTGAGGTGAAGCTCCACATATTGGACCCACTTGAGGTAGTTCCTTCCAGAGACCTCTAAAGAGGTGAAGTCAAGTTTGTTCAAATTCGACATGTTCCTATCACAAAATAAAGGACAAGATGTGATCAGTGTAATGGAGAAAAATATCAATCCATTCACATAGGAAGAGAACATTCAGGTTCTAATAGACATGTATTGGTTAAAATTCACATGAAAAAACTTTAGGTTTCATGGGTGATGTTTTTAAAGAAAACTTCAGGTTTTCAAACAAGGCATGTTTCTAGAAACTTCAGGTTTCGAAATAATTATGAACTTCAAGTTCATATGTTTTTGTAGGCAAATGCAAATATATATACAGAACTATGAGAAAATATACAAATAGAACTTCAGGTCTGTAATTATAATTGAAGTAATTATTTGGACTTCGGGCAAAATTTAAAGTTGGGTGAAAAAAAATTATAAAACCCATTGGGCCTAAAAAAAATTAGGCAATTAAAACTTAGGGCCCAAAAACTTGGACCAAAGCCCACGAGTGGGCTGAGTAAATTTGCACTGTGAGGTCCAGGCCCAAACTTAGGCTGGAATGGGCATGGGCCTAGCATGCAGGTTGGCCCAGCATCACAAAAAAGGGGCTACAAGTGCAAGCCCAAAGACAGAGGCCCAAACGAGCTCTGATCTAGTACGGCGATGAGCAGGCTATGACTGTATGTCCTATGCAGAAAAGTACTCTACTGCTTCGCAGCGTCTATGTTCCTGGGGGACACAATCCTATACATCACGGTACATGTGCATCGATTCACCAACTACGGGCTGGGATTAGGTGTGGTAACATGCACGAGGAAACCATAGCCCTACATGTTGGTGTCGAATTTGGGCTGAGCTAAAGGTTTGGGTTGCTTCAAGCAAACCTAAGAAGAAGAAAAAAAAAATTTCTTTCAGGCCGAGAAAACCAAGGCCCAATTGGGCTCGAGTTGGGACCAAAAACACCCCAAGCGTACCTGGGTGAGCTCATCGGGGAAGAAAACTAGCTTCGCCGTTTCAGGTGGTCGTGTTTTGGGACAAAAATTCTCGGGGCAAGTTCATGAGGCAACAGGAATCACGAATATGAATGGAGATGGATGAATCTCAACGTTTCAACCAAAACCTTAGAAATTCAAATAGGAATTTCAAATAATATCCGACGAGATTTGAAGGAATCTCGGTTAATCTACATCAGTGGACGAGCTTCAGGCCGTCGGGACAGTGACCCAAGGTCAAGGTTAGGTTGTAGGCCCACTTGTGATGGTGAAGACGTCATAGAAGATGTTGGGGTTTATGGGTTTTCAAACTCGGAGCCAAGGGCTCCTGCTTGCGGTCTCGCGACTCGGCGCGGCTCAACCATATAGGCTGCAGCCCTAGGCTAACAACTCGGGTTTGTGCCTCAGATTGTGGGGTTCGAAGAACCCTAGCACTTCGTAATTTTATTTATTTTTTTTTAGATTATAAAATTCAATTGCATGCATATTGAGTTCAATAATTTAATGCATGGACATATATTTGACGCAATTCATGGCAATATCAAATTCACATAATTCAACAATTATGGATATAATGCATACACAATTTATGTAGAATCTAAAATTCGAAAAACGTAAAATTTGGTCATGTATTATGGTAAATGTTCATTCTATCAGGGTTGCCAAAATATTGAGATAAAAACCGTTGTTTTGGAAGAATCTGATTGCGTGATGATATTGGATGAATTGGTTTGATGGAGAAAACTTCCACGTTAGATTCCTAAGCTCAGCGGCATGAGCATGCTGATAACGTGTTGTAGCCTATTTTATTTGACCAAGGAAGGGGAGCCGGCAGCAGAGAGAGGGATTGGAGAGAGAGATGTGTTTGTTAGGTTGTGTAGAAGAATGTAGAGATGTGTTATCCTCTACGTAGTGCCTTTATTTATAGTAATATGGGAGAAAATAAATCATTCATCCCCAAGGAATACAAGTCCATAGAGAAAATAATAACAAGAATGAAATCTAATCTAAGATTTAAACAATCACATTTAAATTAAAAAGTTTATAACAAAACATTATATGTTAAAAAACAAAAATTAAAAATCAATGGAGAGACGACATTGTTGTTTTTCTTGCCAAAGCCCATTTTCTATCGGCGCCGTCATGTCCAACTTTGTGTCCACTCAAATGAAAAAGTAGGCCAACAATTCAAGGCTTCATCGTCCTGGGAAAACCCCGAGGAATCAAAATTACACTATCGAAACCCTAGGGTTGATGTTGAGATTGTTGTCGTATTGTCCTTTTTTTAAGTGTTTAATGTTTTATAATATTTTTATATAATTATAAAGAATTATAAAGCTTCTTTTATTAGTTTCAAGTAATTAATAAGGATAAATTAGTAAGTTTACAAGCAAATTTTTACTCAAGGGGTTATATGAAAAAAATTAAAACATGAGAGTGTGATGGTATAATGTCTCAAACGTAAAGAAACTTTGTGAAAACTTGACAAATCTCAGAAAATGTTAGTGTAACTAACCTAATATATTTTGGCAACTACATGTTTCCTTGATTTGTATTAGGGGTGAGCACTTGGAACTGAAGACTGAAAACTGAAACCGAAACACGAATCGAATCGGATCACAATTAACGGTTTGATTTCGGTTTTGGGTTTTCAAAACCGCACCGAAACCGAAACTGCACCATATATTGATGTTTTGTTTTAATTAGTTCAACTAAACTAGTCATCCAATTTGCACCACTATTCGACAGTGCCCTGAACTCACTGCTTGCATTTTATGTGCCTCTCTGTCTCTCTCTCTCAAAACTCATCTTCATCCCTCTTTCTCAAAACTCATATTCCATCTCTTCCACAGTCGACATCATACCTTATCCCTACTCCTTCCACTAATTACTGTTGTTGGAAAATACTAGGCAACTTCCCGTACTGCAGCACACATCTGTCGGCATATGGAACATAGTCAATATACTTAGGGTGGATTAAGTCACCTGTTAAAACAGGAATGTTGTTATCAAGAAAATTAGACTGACCTCATCAGACATGAAGGCACGGTCAGGATCATCAACAATTGGTGAAAGGGTCCCATCGTAGTCTAGGAAAGCAACCATCCTCTTCCCTTTTGCTGCTTTCATCATCCGATCAAATGAGCCCAATGGAGAAGGGTGCTCAACCTAAACATATAACACCCAAAAAAGAATTATAAAATAAAAACGAACAAGGATATATATGGTAAGAATTGTCATAAGATCACCAACGAAGTCCAAATGGCTAGAACGTACCACCCAGGAATTATAAGCTAAATCTAAGGAGAGTGGTCTATTAGGGGTAGAGATGTCATGCAGGTTTGATAGTCATAAACATAAATAAGTGTATATTTTAAATTGTACATTTTTTTCTCAAAAACCAAACCGAAACTGTTTGACACACACCGAACCGAACCAAACGGTTTGGTTTTATTTTGATTTTGACTTCAAAACCACACCGAACTGCATCGTGGCCACCCCTAATTTGAATACTGGAGGTTTAAACTTTCACTAATTTCCTCCATATATTTTTCAATTTGGAATCCATCAAATATAAAAAACTAACCAAGTGTCAAAGGTGAGCTGGTAATTAAATGTGTCGTGTGTTTAACATTTTTCTTTAAATTAGCATCCATAGCCTTGAAACGGTGCGCGCACAGACTAAGTAAATGACCAAGAAAATTAAAGTTAATTACTGTAGAGTTCGAAGTGAGTAAGATGCACCTTTCAAGCCATTTAATTTCAATCTGGTTATTCCCTAATTACCTTAATATACTATGATTTACTCATGAAAAGCTTGCTAAGGGTTAATTACACTAACACCCTCTAGGTTTATCCTATTTTTACAATACTTCCTCACGTTTGAAACATAACTCTAACACATTGAGGTTCTAAAGACTCCGGCCTCCAGATTATGGTGGAATTAGGTGCCACCTCAAGCTTCCAATCGACTCTTTTGGATCGAAAAAAGGATAGAACGAAAAACCACGCTAGGACGGTCAAAATCACTTATGGTGCTTCTCCATAAAAATCACTTCAAGCAATTTTATCCATAAGCAAATAAGAGACGCTTCTTCCCAGAAGTGATCCCAGACCTTCCAAAATCACTCCCAAACGAGCCCAAGCGCCTTTGGACCTAAAGTAGCCAAGAGAAAAACCACACAACCAGTCTGCAAGGACTTGGAAATCAACATTTATGAACAACTATAAAATGGATTGCCAATTTCTTCAGCTCCGTTCAATGAAACAAAATCATGCATAGTCAAGTCATTTTTCCTTTTCCTCCATTGCTCAAAGGAAAATCTACAAGAAATGCTTCCAAATACAAATACTACAGACACCAGATACATAATATGGGCAATGACCTCCACCATAGAAGAAAACAATTGTAAAGAACAAAGAAACCGAAAACTATGGATAAAAGAAAAGTCCAGAGTCGTCGATAGATGGTTGAATATTACAAATTTGTGTTTAGCTGGCCAAGTGTCTAGGAGAGCTTTTGAACATACTGTGCCACATGAAAGCTCTTGAAAGCACCATCTCGAGTTCTTGGTGAGTCCAGTTATGGGTTGGAAGGTGTTGAAGAAACATAACCAACTCTTGGAAATCAAGCTTCCGAAGCTCCTCTGACCACTGTATATTCATATAGAGGATTTCAAGTTATTGACTTCAACTCTGTTATGAAAGAAAACCTAGAACAATTTAAGCTGAAAACATAACCAAAGAACACAGAAAATAATCTTTCAGATTATCTGCTGTCAAATTGACTCGAGCACAAGAATATAGTAACATTGTAACAAATAGGGTCATTCTAATTGAATCCCAATTTACTAAATACACCCGCTTAAGTTTTCGTTCTTTCTTATGATTGTTGATGACATGGATTTTTATTGCCAATAAAATCATTTTTACTTTTTTCAAACTCCAGAAAACAATTTAAAAAGTCAAAAAGAAAAACCACCATGGCCAGTTGGCCATGCATTCAAACAGTGATTTGTTTCCATAAGCAAATCTATCAAACATGGTAGCCTGCCCACCCCCCAACAGTGACCAAATGGGGAGAGATATTGTTAGTGGACTAATAAATCATTACGGACATTTCCTTACCACAGGCTCACAGCTAATACATCCAAACATGTAACCAAGAAAACTATATCGTTGCAAAGGAAACAGATCCTATCTTACCGTTAAAAGAAAACTGGCAAATATATACACAAGGAAATCCGCCAATGCATCTCCTTCGGCTAGGTATGTATCCCACAGACGGGAAATAAGGTTGAAAGGAATCTAAAAAGGAGATAGAAAGAAAGAAAAATCCATTAGCTTTGCAATAAATTGACAGTAGGTTTGCATTGTCCGGTGACAAAAACAGAGGAAACACACATCAAGTACATAGAAGAGATCTGTAGGAGCAAACCTCGCGTATTAGAAGACAGTTGAACCACCGAAAAGCAAATTGAAGAAATTCAAGTCCTTGCTCCTCCACATGTCTCGATACAGGTTCTAATGCAGAAGAAAGAAAACTAATAAATATACACAAGAAAGATGATAGCTGAAATTTGACATGTTTGTTGCATCCCAGAGCATGAGGTATATTGCCATTTTCTGAAATTCTTACATGGAACTTTGTAGAGTATACAAGAAAAAGTTGGTATTTACTTCAACAAAACCAACTACATAGAAAATATTCTTTAAACAACTCATATTTAATAACCTTTCACTACAATATGATGTAAAAATGTGCAACAACATTTTATTGCATCAGATGGAGATTACAAGCTAATGCCAGTATGCATCTCTTGGTTGCTATACGCAAGTCCAAATATGCATAAAGAAAAGAAAACAGACTTCCATATTGAAAATTATGCTAGAGAAGAAATATCAAAATGATTTTAGCAAAAATTAATTCAGTTTAAGCACGATGCACATATATGATTCAGTTCATCAAGGGAAAAGACTGCAAGAATAAGAAAACAGAAGCAAAAAAGTGGGGTTTACCATCAATCCGCCTGACCAATTCCTTTAGTTTAAACACAAGCCTCTGGATTCCCGGCTGAGCAAAAGTGTAATGATCTTGCATACCTTCAAGTAAATTTGACAGGCACCAATAGCAGTCAGCCTCTATATTAGATATTTTATCAGGAGACAGATCGGAGATCGACCAATTATCCACACTCCCGTCTAAGTATTCTGACAAGAAAACAACTAGAAAGGGAGTAACAAGATCATTTATTCCCTGAACATATCCACTTGCAGGATGTCGAATTGCCCTGAAAGAGACAAGGAGAAGTACCTTAAGAAGATATAACTAATAATCATATGAATTAAATAATTAAAAAAATAAAATAAAATGATGGCATCTTGAATCATACTTCATATCTAGACGGTTTTTCCCTCTTTTCAAAGCTAAACTGTTGGAATCCAACAACAGCTTAGAAAATAAAACAGAAACATTCACTTAATCAAGGTACCATGAATTGTTATCTGCATTTGATAGTCTAAACTTCTCAGTTAGAGGAAACGACTAGAAAACAAGTTTCACAAAATGAGGCAAGTTATGGTATTGAAGAGCTTTATCATTACTCACTATTTCTCCCTGCACGGTCCAAATCTAAACAGAGAGCTACCATCAAAATACCATGAAATGAACGTGGACACTTGAATCATTCTGATCAACATGACTAAATATCGGTAGAGGTGTAGCTAAAGATGTATAGTTAAGTGACAATTACAATTTCAGATTCATGCCCATGCCAGCCCTCCTAATGCACAATGTTAAGAACACCAAACCTACCAGGTTGTTGTAGAGAACATGTACATATGAACTTAAACAAGTCACTATCAAATCGACACCACTATCCCAAACAGTTTAGAGCAAGAACTACTTTGGTAAAACCAACAGGGCAATGCCAAATGTTTTCAAGTCTGACTGGTAATAAAAGCCTCTAAGCTTAGAGCTGTTAAAGCATTATTGGTATGGACATGGGCTGGTTTTTGAGACTGATGCATGGCACTAAACAGTAGGATAGTTTACATACAAAATCACATCACTGTTGCATATTGTTGCTACAAAAAAATCAGCAAGTGTCTAATAAACCAAAGCCTTTCTGATGAACCCCACAACTTAAGACAATTGGTCTGGAATTCCCAGATCAATAAACCTAGCAAATTTTACACCTTTGTTTTCAGGAACCAGCAGGTCCAATAGATGCAACTTAGAACAATCAGTATTAGTTTGCATGAGAGCATTTGATGTAAAAAACAAAACAACAATGACCATAATACAAGATACAGTATTTAACCAGGTATAAAGGATGCGCTCCAAGGATTTCTGGACTTGCTCCTGCTGAAAGAAGGATACATCTGGCACAGTTCTTGGGCAATCAACAGCAATCTAACAAGGTCAATAAAGGTAACTGTCAAAACCAGGAAAAATGTATTAACACTAAGAAAGTTGGCAGTTATTTAACATTTAAACACCTGACGAAGCATGTTTATCTCATCATCTGAACGCTCAGTATCCGGAATATCATAGTACTGAGAAGCACAGTCAAGATACTCAAGGCGCTTCCTTCTTAGAACTCCCTCCCTTCTATCTGAATTAGATGGTGCATATCCCTGTTGTCAGTTCATATTTTAATTTCAAACAAGCCACAACATTTACATGATAAACGCAATCCAGGTTATCAGAAAGGCAAATAAACGAGCCCCTTTTCTAAGGTGATGGTATCTTCAAATGCATGCTTTAGGACTTCCACTCCACTTGCAAGAAAAAAAAAGTGGAATGAAAAGCTTAATAACACAGTAACACAAGCATAAAATCTTGGGAGTTTTAACGAAACACTCCCGGTACTGTTCACTCTTAATGAAAAACCACATTTTTACCTTTCCTAGTACTATTCACTTACACCTTTATTTGTTCTTTGTCATTAAAACTAAGTTTTTGAGGACTTTTCGTTAGTTTTCCTTAAAATCTTAGGTACAAAGCATGGGATGCACATTGGACACCAATGAATGAATGAACTAGGCACCTATGACCAGCTAAGGACAGCAACAGTCTTAAACTTGCAGTGAACAAAACATATAGAAGAAAAGACAGGCTAAATAAATGTACTCGGACACAAGGAGATAACATAGCCGCTTCAATGTCATTAATGCTGCCTCTCACAAGGTGAACAGAAAACCAATGGCTTCTGCCTGATTCCACTTTAGGCAGCTTTGGAAGCAATTTCAATCAAGCCTTTCACAAACCTATTATACAATATACTATATGCAAAAACATCATAGTGCTTTTAGTAAAAGTATTGAAGCATAGAGCTTACCAAAAGAAGCCTCCATACATCGGGCCGCATATATGGTGGTACGCCACTCCAAGCCAGCTCACGCAACTTCTCTACATAAACAATCAAGATTCAATTTGAAAGGAAACGAAGAATCAAAGTTCAATTAGTGCAAAAACGAAACTTGGGGAGGTAACAGATTTATCAAAAGAGTGACCTAGGCTACAATGCTTGATCATACAAGCAACAATAACACGTGTGAAAGTTTAGATTTCAAATCATGAGGATGCCCACTAAATGATGAAAGGACTACACAAAATTTTGAAGCTAAAAAGCAACAAACAATACCCCAGGGTGACATTTATTTCTCTCCTTATGATAGTTGTGAAGAACAGGGAACGGATTAGGTTTTGGGAGCACTGGTGGATGGAGGGGAATCTCCTTTGTGTGCACATTTTCCATGTCTATATGTACCAATTGCCAATAAGTCTTATGTCTCCCTTCCGGACTCTCTTTGGCATGCAGCTGTTTCTAGTCTGTTTCATTTACATGTTTTGCAATTTCAATTGAGATGCTATTAGACATTGCATGAGTTCCTAGGAGCTAGTTCAGGGTCTCTAGAGATCTTCTATTACTGTACTTCAATTTTCAGGTTGATAGCTTGTCACTATGTTTCTTTCTGTGCTTCTAAAGTATCAGAAAACACTTTGGTTTTTCATAATAAAAAAATAATAATTTAATAAGAATAACAGATTCTAACAAGTATTCTAGGTGGCTCGGAAAAGAAAACACTTTAGCTTTACATAGTCGCACTTTGATAAATATAGAGGAAGGGGAGAAGAAAAGCAGGGGAGGGGAAGTTTCAAGAGAAATAGTCCTTAAATACCTAATATCACTGTTGTCCCTGAAAGAACTTTTGTGAACTTCATAACTCTTGCAGAATCAGTAGCTCTGGCTCCCATGGCAGATTTTTGAGCTCCTCTAGAAATATTGTCAACATTTGAGGTTGATGATGTTAACTTATTTGAATTTTCATTATTGCTGGGGTTGCCTAGAACCTCGTTGTCTTCCTATTTTAGAAGCAAAAGCACCAGTAGTTACATTTTCAATTAACCAACCACTGCAAATGGCTTTAATGATTTACTTTTCAAGCTCATTAGACAAAAAGGAGATAAAAATAAACCTCCAAGGCCCTGCGATCACTTGTTTGAGCATCATTGAATGATAAGCTCCTTCCATAATTTGGAGAGGGCACTTGTAATTTTGAAGGATCCGGCAGGTTTGACCTCCTAGTCAGTAACACTTTACCGGGAATACTACGACCTTTGAGGAACCTAGGTATCAGGACAATATGATCAAACGAAAAATAATTAGATATTTGAACATATAATTATAAACAATAGATCTTATTTAGAACAACATTTAGCAACTGAAGTACAAAAACGAATCTAAAGAATTGTGGACAAGGTTCCAGAAGAGACATAGGTTGCTTCAGTTTGCAACCTTAAACTAAACATAACCCAAGTATATCATAACTGTTGACACGAACATTAAACTTTGATCAAAACTGCTAAAAATCCAAAGGTATATGACAGAACATTATATAACGCAACAACGGAAAGGAGTCGTTTTGTCAGAAGGCTCGAACAATCTAATGCAATCTGAATCTTATCAAGATTGGGACTACAATTATAAGTTTAAATCATATAACAAATCAGACTATCGAATCTAGCGTCGCTAACTTTCAGCTAAATGACATTAACTTGAGGTTAATGCATGACAAAATCGGCAGCCCAATGAACTAAGCAAAAGAAAGTTAAGAACCAGATAAAAAATGTGAATCACATATTCACTCTAAATTCAAAAAGTCACTTCTGTTTTCCTGCATTTTCCAATTTGAGCACAGAGATCTCCAATCACACTAATCTTCTCACTGATTTCGCGTCGAAAACATCGAAATGAACAACACCCACATTCAGAATTTGAGAAATCAGAATTCAAAAACTATGCTTTTAACATATTGGGACCAATTCCAATCTCAAATGCAATGGATTAGAGCCATTAACGAGCGAGAAACTGCATCCTAATTGTTTCAGTTCAATTTTAATCTTCAAAAGGAAGCTTGTTGCAAGAGGGTTTTCAAATCTGAGGAAAATCAAGCAAAAATCATCAAGAAATTAATAAAAATACTCAGAAAAAAAATACCCTTGAACATTTCTGAGGGTTTGGTTGAATCTGGAATCGGGGGTTGAGATTGCGCTTTCTTTCTTGGAGTCTTCTCTGTCGAAGCTCTGATTGCTCTTGTTGTTCATGGCTGTTGCTCTACAACGACCATGCTGTTTTTTTTCGTTTTTTTTATTTTTATTAGGTGTTTGTTTTGTTGGTCCTTTTTTTCTCTCTCTACAGAAGAACAGCTCGGAAAAGGACAAATATTTGCGAGAGCAAAGAAAAAGAAGTCTCTAACCTTATGTTTTTTTGAGAAAATTTGAAATAGCCCTAATTTTATAGATTATCTTTGAAATTGATCTAATTTTTAGTTATTTTGGATTTATTTCAAAAAAAAAAAAAAATTTCAGGAGTTTTAACAAAAAGCCCGTGGTACTGTTTACTTTAACGAAAAATCACATTTTTACTCTAAAAAGTCAAATCTGATACTATTCACTTTACTCTTTATTTTGTCCTTATCGTTAAAACTCAATGTTTTTTAGTCATTTTCATTAGTTTTCCTTCTTTTTTTCTCATAAAAATTTTATTTTTCCATATATTTTTTGGAATTAAACATTTTATCTTTGAAATTTTAGCAAGATCTTCGGCTGATAAATTAATAAATTGTCAATTCAAATTATGAGAAATATTATAGAGTGGCGTAGACAAGTGATTAGCAGTTAAATATCAAATCAAGAGTAAATAATTAATATAAACCAAAAGTTAGTTGATTTTAAGAGACAAAACTATAACAAATTAGAAGAAATAGAGAGTTTCAAACACATAACGCATAGGTGAAAACCAACATTCAATTAACTAGAATATTGGATCATATGCAAAAGTATTGTTTTGTGGATTATGTTAATTTCTTTTAGTATTAAAGGTATTCCCATGGGGTTCTTCTATATGTTTTTTCCCTCATTCGGTGTCTAGCGTTGCAAATAACTTGCTATAGTTAGTTTATAGGAAGTTTTAATGAAAAGCTGACGGTACTATTCACTTTAACGAAAAATTACATTTTTACTCTAAAAAGTCAAATCTGATACTATTCACTTTACTCTTTATTTTGTCCTTATCGTTAAAACTCAATGTTTTTTAGTCATTTTCATTAGTTTTCCTTCTTTTTTTCTCATAAAAATTTTATTTTTCCATATATTTTTTGGAATTAAACATTTTATCTTTGAAATTTTAGCAAGATCTTCGGCTGATAAATTAATAAATTGTCAATTCAAATTATGAGAAATATTATAGAGTGGCGTAGACAAGTGATTAGCAGTTAAATATCAAATCAAGAGTAAATAATTAATATAAACCAAAAGTTAGTTGATTTTAAGAGACAAAACTATAACAAATTAGAAGAAATAGAGAGTTTCAAACACAGAACGCATAGGTGAAAACCAACATTCAATTAACTAGAATATTGGATCATATGCAAAAGTATTGTTTTGTGGATTATGTTAATTTCTTTTAGTATTAAAGGTATTCCCATGGGGTTCTTCTATATGTTTTTCCCCTCATTCGGTGTCTAGCGTTGCAAATAACTTGCTATAGTTAGTTTATAGGAAGTTTTAATGAAAAGCTGACGGTACTATTCACTTTAACGAAAAATCATATTTTTACACTAAAAAGTTAATCCTGATACTATTCACTTTACCCTTTATTTTGTCCTTATCGTTACAACTTAAAGTTTTTAAGTTATTTTCATTAATTTTTCTTCTTTTTTTCTCATAAAAATTTTATTTTTCCATATATTTTTTGGAATTAAACATTTTATCTTTGAAATTTTAGCAAGATCTTCGGCTGATAAATTAATAAATTGTCAATTCAAATTATGAGAAATATTATAGAGTGGCGTAGACAAGTGATTAGCAGTTAAATATCAAATCAAGAGTAAATAATTAATATAAACCAAAAGTTAGTTGATTTTAAGAGACAAAACTATAACAAATTAGAAGAAATAGAGAGTTTCAAACACAGAACGCATAGGTGAAAACCAACATTCAATTAACTAGAATATTGGATCATATGCAAAAGTATTGTTTTGTGGATTATGTTAATTTCTTTTAGTATTAAAGGTATTCCCATGGGGTTCTTCTATATGTTTTTCCCCTCATTCGGTGTCTAGCGTTGCAAATAACTTGCTATAGTTAGTTTATAGGAAGTTTTAATGAAAAGCTGACGGTACTATTCACTTTAACGAAAAATCATATTTTTACACTAAAAAGTTAATCCTGATACTATTCACTTTACCCTTTATTTTGTCCTTATCGTTACAACTTAAAGTTTTTAAGTTATTTTCATTAATTTTTCTTAGTTTGTATTAGAGAAGAAATGAAAGTGAACTTCCAAATATTGTCTTAAGTCGAAGCAAAAGATATAGATTAATCATAGAAAAAAACTTATCCCACGCAATCATACGCTTTTTCAGGAGACCGAAGAGAGAATTTTCCTCTATGAGTTATCTACCTTCGACTTTCAACTAAACAGCATCTAAAAATTGACATTCATCTTTTCTATGTTACACAAATTGAACCGAATCCTTGACACTAAACGAGAGCTTATTTTCTTGTAATGTTTTTCCGTTAACGTACGCAATAATGGATGAATGAATTTATTTATTTGAGTAACATTCATTTAAAGATAAAGAAGTTTTAACAACACTTCCGATACCGTTTACTTTTAATGAAAAACCATATTTTTACCTTTCTATGATATTATTCACCACATTTTTATTTATCATTTTTCATTAAAACTAAATTTTTTTAAACTTTTCATTAGTTTTTGTAATATACAAAATGTTCCGTGGTTATTAGTGAAACAGTTGATTTGACTACTGAGAAAGAAACAGGGTTGGTGAAGGCAATTAAATAGCGAAGCAAAGAATCCTAAGCAAAAAGATACAAAGGCCAAACTAGGTGACACAATTATCACCACCCAACCAGACCCACACAACATTTGCACCAACTACAAATATGCTTGATAACAACAGCTAACTCAAATAACAAAACAGCTTCATCGTCACGGAAGGATCTTGCGCCGGCGGCGGGGTGTTTCTCGCTTCACGTACATTTTCTCCGTTTCATTCAGCGGTCGGCTTGAACCATCTGGCTGGCTGACAAACTTCCAGCCACCGCCACCTCCACGCTTTCCTCTGGGTCCGAGTTTTTCAACGGTGAAGTTCCACCCGTGTGAAGTCCGACGACGACTATGCTTGTGGCAGAAGACCTCTCCTTTCATCTGCACACAAGTGAAACCGTCATTTAAATAACAAAAAGCATTGACAGACAATACTAAGGGTATTAATCACAAAACTGAATAGTCAATGTGCAGCGCAATGGGCAGAGCATAGACAGAAAACACGCCTTGAGCCACCCTATATACGGGTCATTCTTTAATGACAAAGAAACCGTCTTTTCCTTTTCAATCAAAGTACTTGCCTTTTTATTATCCTTGGAGCATGGATGGATAGACAAAACCCCTTTTACCCGATGCGTCAATACAACTTGATAATTGATATCACACTAATTTTCAACTCATAAGTTCTAAGAACCAGAAATTGGACCCACAAACAAATGCATAGCGAAGACATCAAAATTCTACATACACCGCAAATGGATACGGCACTTAATTTCAGTCACCAAATTTGTCAACCCACATCCCCAGTTAAGACTTGCTTATCTATCACCTTGTCTTATAGAAACCCACTTAATACTCTCCTAACCAGTTTGCTTGTACACCGTAAAGTCCATCAGTTGTTCGTATAAAGAGGTATGTAGAGGAGAAATACAATAACTATTGATGCCACTTTAGTGGGACAAAGAAAAGCATGATGCAAAAACATATTATGCTTCCAATGATTCATCCTTGAAGACAAAAATATGAACAAAGAGAAAGAAAAGCTAATAATAATGAGCAGGCGTAACAGTAACACCAATAATAGCAGTAATACTTTGTAGTACAGAACTATGCTTTTTTCTTAATTATTAATGTTGGATTGCTTTCTTTTCTCATGGAAAAGTCAGGATTATGGAACTTACTTTCATTTTGTTGAAGTTCATTCTCTGGACAAATTCTTGATAGAGCATTTCATCTTCTTTCTTCGAGATTTCATAATGAACTTCATCCAAATCTCTGGTGGTACCGTCCCAACCCTCTGGCATAACCTTGAAATCAGGTTTGTAGGGAAGGGATGCCACGTGGAATTCGCGGTCATGAGAATTAAAAAATCTGAAAAGAGGAAAGGACTTATGCACTATGAGAAATACAACTGGCTATTTGATCAGCCACGCACCACTAAGCTTATAAATTTGCGACTACAATTAATGCAGCAGGAAACCTATACCATCAGTATGAAGTATGCACAAAATAATTGATATCATTACAAAATTACTAGAACTATAGGACCCTTTGTATATAATAGAAGTAATGCTTGTGAATTGATATCTTACTCTGGGCAGGTGTCAAGCAGGAGCTCAACAGAATCATCTAAAGGACGACCAAGCTTTTTCTCCTCTTCCTCCTCAAGCTCTTTGAGCCAAAGAATAGCATGCACTCTCTGCCTCATAATCCTATAATCCTTAGCCAGCCTCTCAACAGTATAAACCTCAGGGTTTTCCTTGTGCTTCTTATACATCTCAGCCTTCTCTGAGTCCTTGAGATAAGACCCTCTGGCACCAGGCTCACGCACTTGCTTCAGAAGCACACTTATCTCCCGCAATCTTTCTCCCCACCCATCCACAAACTTTTTGCTTTTCTTGTTCTCTTCTTCCAGTTCTCTTATCCTGTCCTCAATTTCTTGCAAACCAGATACCACTGATGATTGAGATGGGTCGGGCCCACTTGTCCGTCGGCCTACCACCTCCCCATCAAAATGCTCCTTGGTCAATCCAGTCGACCACGCTGATGCAGTATCCCACCCCAAATCATCTGATGCATTATTGCTAAATGTTCCAGGCGGAGGTTTATCCCACCCCAAATCATCTGATGCATTATTGCTGAATGTCCCAGACGGGGGTTTATCCCACTCGTCTTTACCAGCATTTTCGCCATCACCTCCAGAGCTGAAAGAAAAGAATCGGGGAGTGATAAACTGACAAGATTCGATACCATTCTTCAATGGAAGCACACCAGTGCTTCCCAAAGTCGGTTTGCTTTTCTCTCTCAGAAACTTTGCTGTACTCGTGCCAAGTGAAGTTGAGGAAAGACGAGAAATAACACGGTGCAGATTCTGCATTGCTGCCGTATTTTGCGCAGGACGCAATCTACTAACCACACCACAGGAACTGAATATCCTAAATTCACCAGAAAGAAAAGGGATATCTCTTAAGCCTCCACATTTATTTATCTAATGTAACTCCGTAAACGAATCAAGTTCAATGCATATACTATAACACAAAACAGTGACACACACAGATCAAATATGGCCAGTTAACGAATTCAGAACCCCGAAGTACTGATCTGATGCCATTTCTGCACGTTGAAAATGAAAGAAATTTAACTGTCATTCATCGGGTAAGAGCCATTAATTGCTCTGTTCACAACCAGTAAATCCATTTCCCCAGAGACGAAACAAAACATTTTAATCTAGCATAGAAATGACATATAAAATCTATACATGCAAGTACAAACGCACATATAAAGTTGGGATCTTCACTATCTATATTTACAACCCCGAAAATCTCAATGCAAGACAACAGCAATCGATAAGCATCTCAAAAGCCGCTCGCTCCGATTAGCTCATGCAAATTGAAAAAAACCCAAAACCCCAACTTTAATTTTAAAAATCATATCGAAAATATCTGTTCATATGAGTCGCAGCCAATAATTACATTTTTTCCAAGAACAAACAGCAGCAGACACACAAACAGACATATGAATTGAATTCCAGTTCGTCAGAAATGCTACGACATATGAATTCGCAGCATTTTCTCAGCAGCCGAACAAACGAAAATCAAATTACAAAATACGTACACGCGTAAAATACATTGAAGAGAGATGCGTACGCTGAAAGCTGCAGGATTCAATTCATTGAAGCAAAACCCTAAATCTGAACTAAATCATTTTCGTGGTTCACTGCATTGATCGGAACCGAGACGGGCAGTGGTGAAGATGGTGTGGAAGAAAGATGTAGACCCCAAAACCCTCGGTGGCTAATGTACTCGGAAAATCCAGCCTTTTGATCGTCGGGCGACCCCGATAGGCCTAGACCACGTCATGGGCCTTGAATTGTACAGCTTAATGGGCCCAGCCCTATCCATTAAGTGGACTCGGATGAAATTAGAACAAGTCAACGTGACCATAAATAAAGAATAGTGATTTCACGCATTTATTTTTTTAATTTTCTTTTTATTTTTATTATTATTAGGAAAAAAGAGAAACTTCAAAACTATTATATTAATTTAAGAAATGAGAAAGTTTCGGACCGGTTGGATAAAAATCTCATTTTAGTTATCCTTTCACTACTCTAATTTTAATACTATAATTAAATAAATGAGTGTAAGAGAACAAAAAAGAATGTGATGATCACTTTTAGTAACTAAAAAGAGATTGATTTTTATAAGAATGAGTGAATTATTATTAACGGTTTAAAATAATCATAGTGCATTCACGGTGTGACGATCTTAAACACAACATGATAATCAAATTTAAACACATCACACTATAAGGAAAAAATCCTTGTTGGATCCTTGTTCTAGGGATCCTAGGGATTCCGTGATAGTAATCGTTTATCGTATATCGTGCTGTCAATTTTTGTTAGGTACTATTTATATTTAATTTTAAATTTTAAATTTTGAAATAATTTATGACCGTACGATGTACGATAAACGATTACAATCACGAAATCCTCAGAATCCAGACCCTTTTCCACAATATAAATGGATTTGAATTGACCATAATCTGGTGTCATATACGGTCATAAGTATTTGTCCAATGATTTTGGTAATTGATAAAGCCTTGTATACGTCACTTCTTCTACAATAGAGGGTTCGAGATTACATGTGGATCCCATCAATCAATCTCCAAATCGAAACATAGAAAATTAATATTATTTTCGTATCATGTGATGACATAAATACACGTATGATTCTATATAATTTTGAGACTTAAAAATCTATCCACATCTAAATTCACAAGTTAAGTACACTTCACTCTAAATCAATCAAATCCGATCTAAAAAATCTACAATTTCTTTTATTTTTATTTTTTTGGTCAAAAAAAGTTTAGGGGAAGGGTTATTATCTGATCTCAGAGTCAAAGCATGTCACCAACTTCTTTAAGAACTTATATAGAGGATCTTAGACTCTTTTTTCGTTTTTACAAATCGTTCACCAAAAGAAATTTTCAACAGCAGAACTTAAATCTAAACTTTTATCTAGTAAAAAAAACGATCTTTACTGACTTAACTATCTATCGTTAAATAAAGTTTCATAATTTTCCTCGGTGTAAATAAGGATCATAAGATGCTAGTGTTATTTTGTAATAAAATATTTGTATAATTCTATGGGTGAGTTGGTACTTGGCAAATGGTTTGTGAAATGGGTAAAAACCGTAGAAGTCAATAAAGGGGCGAAGGTTGAGACCGCTGTCGTCCACTATATCCACCACCCAAAAAGCACAAAAGCAGTTTTACCGAGCGCGCACACACAACACCCCACGACTGAGCACCCCACCTCCATTTCAGCTCAGCTCAGCTCAGATTCCGGGCGTCCAAATCGACCAGTTTTCCGACGCATCCTTCCGAAAGCCATGCCTGCTTGCTAAGCTTCACGATCCCGAACCCGGAAATCCTTTCAATTTCTCACTAAAACTATGTTCGATGGCTTCAATGTCTTCAGGTACTTTTCTGTTTCTTTTGGTTCCTTTTTTTTGTTGCTTAAATTCATGTGATTATCTGCTGTTCGGTGGCCGAGAAAGTCTGGAAAAATACAGTGAAAAGGAAGCAACTTTTTTTTTATGGTAGTTAAAGTTTTTTAATTTATTTTTAGATTAAAAAAAAAATTGGGAACTTTAAGATTTGCTACACTTTGTCAGTGGTATCTCAGATTTGTCAATCTACGAGTTATTTCAATCTTCAGTTCAGTGTGGCTTTTCAGTTTTATAGCTTCATAAATTTCCGTTTGATTATTTCTCATCGGGTTCTTGTTCGAAAGTAAGAAAATTTAGGTAAATTGTTTGTGTGCTTTGATTTCCGAAGAGTGAAAGAATTCACCTTGAATGGTCACACTAGAGACACCGAATTTCGGCCTAGTTGCGAATGCAAGCTTGCATCTACTTAGGGTTGTGATTATGTGTTATATATCAGGTGGATTATGTGTTATACTTGTGTATATTGAAAGCATATTATTAATCCAAAAGAGCGTATATTCGAAGCACATTTATGCCCTTTTATCTGCACTCGAGAGGAGTTAATGAGTTTCCCTTCTGGGTTTGTGCTGATGCTTGAAGGTGGCATAGGTATTGCTGCATTGGGTTGAGCTATTTTTGGGCCTGCCACGAACTCAAGTACCACTTACTAATGTAAATCTCAATGGTACTCAAGGGCTTTGGGAGTTATGGATTGTTTAAAGGCTGCTATTCATCATAAAGGTAAGTTTGTATTTATTCTAAATAGCTTGTTTAGGGATTCTTTGGTATGGGCAGGACGAACAAAAAGATGGTTACAATACTACTTAATGTGCGGCAAAATATTAAGGTCTCGTTCCTTAGTGTAAAGTTTGTATGACCGGAGGATAGCTATCCATTAGGTATTGCTGCAATTGATTATGTTGGTAGCTTTTCTTTGGAAGTAAATCTAAACCTGCAATATATGCATTGTATTTTGGTCAATGAGTAATGTGTCCTTGCTACTTCTTCTGAATACAGGCTTATATGTCACTGCAGGTTCTTTGTGCTGCCAGTTATTATTATTCTTTATCTGGTTATCCAGTTTCCAAGATGTCGTGGCAGTGCAGACAGTATTTGACCCAAGTCATGCTTCTTCCGTGGCAGAGCTAGGCCTAGCTAATCCACCTACTACTGGGTTCTTTAATCCCATTGAAATATCACCAGCTGTTATTCCAAACTACCCAAATCCTGCAGATGGACCTTCACAACCGATGTACCCGAATTTTCCGACAAGATATGAGCCTGTTTTAACCGGGAAGTGTCCTTTGAATTTTTCTACCATATCAAGTGTAATAGAAAAGACAGCTACTGATTGCTTTCAACCTTTGGCGGCAATATTAGGAAATGTAATGTGTTGCCCGCAGTTTAGTAGTTTAATCCGCATCTTCCAGGGTCTCTATAGTATCAACTCTGATAAGTTGGTTCTGCATAATTCAGTCGCAAATGATTGTTTTAAAGATATCATCAGTATCTTAGCCAGTAGGGGTGCAAACAGTTCAGTACCTACACTCTGCTCCATAAATTCGTCAAATCTTACTGGTGGGTCCTGTCCAGTGAAGGACATTAATGCCTTTGAGAAAACAGTAAATACAAGCAGTTTAGTGGAGGCTTGCACAACTGTTGACCCTCTCAAAGAGTGCTGCAGACCAATTTGCCAGCATGCAATAGCGGATGCTGCACTAAGGATCTCAGGAAAACAATTGATGATGAATGAGAATAAAAATTTAGTGGGTGGGCTTAATTATACCGATACTCTAAGTGATTGTAAAGGTGTGGTTTTTTCATATCTTTCAAGGAAACTCTCATCAGATGCTGCCAATACTGCATTTCGAATATTGTCTGCCTGCAAAGTTAACAAAGGTACAGTTTTCATCTGTACAACTAATTTATTTACACTTCAGAAATTGTGGTTTCAGCATCTAATCTATTGTTAAGTTGTTCGTCTTGCCTGAAGTGTAGAAAAAAAAAGTGAATGCAGTAAGCAGGTTCCTCCATTTATTAAAATATGAATTTTTTAAGTGTCAATATAGAAAATGAAAAGACAATTTGTTTGAGCCGATAAGAGAAAGTAAACTTAAAAGATCACCATTTGTTACTTTCATTTCATTTTATGAGTCATATTGTTAATTTCATGTGTAACCTTTCCTGGCCAATGAAGGACTTGCGTCTCTAGTATTACCATTTTTATTTGGTTCTTTCTGGAGGAAGTGTTTAAGTTTTTTATTTTTTTTGTACTATGTTTTAGGGTAACCTAATCATTGATTCTTCTTCACTAATATTTGTGTAGCCTAGTTAATCAATATGTTTATCTGCAGTAGGTAGTGTTCACTCATGAATAATTTCTCAGGAGGTACATGTGCTGAATGGAATGCCATATTCTTATGGAAATTGTACAAGTTGGTTGTGTTTAAAACCAACAGCGCACAACAGTTTTACAACCTTGTGTTGGGTAACATAAGGACAAGTGAAGCTGCATTAGGCGGCATATTGATTCACTAATTACCAAATTCAGTCATGAAATGAGTGAAGCATCCAAAGTATATTTACCCACTCTTTCACTGGCTTGTGAATGGAAATATGATAAACCTTTCAGTTTTTTACCCACTTTTGCCCCGTAGTTTTAAGTTTGAGATTTGGCTTGCTTATACTTGTACATGAACCACATAAGTTTTACTTGGTTTTTAGTAGCTTGATGGTTACATCTTTACATGCTGTGTATTTTTGGACTTGTTATATACCGTACCATCTTTTCTCATGAAAATGATTTTCACTTGTGCAGTTTGCCCTTTGGAATTTAAGCAGCCTTCAGAAGTAGTTAAATCATGTCGCAATGTTGCTGCCCCGAGTCCTTCCTGCTGTAGCTCATTAAACACTTATATTTCGGGAATACAAAAGCAAATGTTAATTACAAATAGACAAGCTATAATTTGTGCTTCAGTGTTTGGGTCCATGTTGAGAAAAGGCGGGGTGATGGAAAATGTTTATGAGCTTTGTGATATTGACTTGAAAGATTTTAGCATTCAAGGTGCTCATCCCGCCACACCATTCTTTTAATTATTTTTCCTCTTTTCTTTCATTATATCTGATCTTTTACCTTTTTTTTTTCCCTGGATCCCTGGTGGGCACTGCAACAGAATACGTGCAACAAGGTATGACATTTTCAATCTTTCTCCTGTTTCTTTTGTTGATTGATTATATTCTTTGTGAATGTTTGATATCCAATTTCATGCTTTAGCAGTGGGAATATTCTTAGTACTGTGTTGTGGGTGCTTTATAAAATGCCGGTTGCAATGCTATTAGTGTAACCGAAATTGGTGTCACTTAGATCAATTGCAGGGTGTTTTAGCAATATGTATCCTAAATGTACATTTCCTAGGTGTTCTAGAGTGTAATGTTGGATTCATGATCCCTCATATGTACTTGGTGGCGGTGATCAAGTAATTCCTGAATCATTATTCTTATAAGATTGGTACTTTCAATTTTGCTCAAATGCAGGGTGTTTACTTCGAAGCTTGCCTGCGGATGCGATAATTGACAATACAACAGGTTTCAGCTTTTCATGTGATTTGAGTGACAACACTGCAGCGCCATGGCCTTCATCTTCCTCAGATTCATCGTTGTCCTTTTGTGCACCTGGTAATTGATTGGGCAAAGAATAACTTTTGTTGCCCTTTTCCCTCAGAAAATCTATATACTATGTGACAAATAATACTGGGATTCCATAAATTGCATATTTTCCTTTATGTGTAAGTGCATTACCTCATGGCTACTATGCTTTGCAGAGATGTCATTGCCCGCACTACCAACATCGGAGACTTTTAAAAATCCTGGTATGTGTCGCTGCATTATCCAATTTCTTCTGTGCATATGTGAATTTCCTTCGTTCTTTTTGTTTTAGTGTGCTTAACAAAGTCAAAGCATGGACAAACATAATTACATTGGAAAAAAAAAAAAAAATGAAAGCTGCCCTCTTTCGTGAAGCTGACACAATGGCTAATCATACGATCGGGGTGTTATTCAAATGAAAAAAAAAAGTCATCCAAACGAAGGAATATCAATTCAATTTTCGGAAGTGTTTTGTGTTGTGAAAATGAAAGAAGCCTTTTGTGTTGTGAAAGTGAATTGAGTTGTAGGTGTTTAACATACTAGTATTCAGATTTATTATGGTCCATATAATGTGCAGTGTTAAGCATGAGCGCTTTCGTCTACCATTTGGTAGTTTGGGATTTGCATTTCTTCTTTGCCCTTTCTTTAGGCGTTCTCACGCAGGGAAAATATGTCTAACACTGTAAAAACGATGCGTTGATGATGCAGGCTGTCGTGGCGGTGAGCTGGAATTTATTGTACCCATTTTTTCATTTTTAGTTTTGGGTACCCTGTTGTACTGAGGAGATAGATATATGGGCCGAGGGTTGGGGTGGTTTGAATTTTAGGGACGTTTTGCAATTTATGTGTGGATTTTTCTTGTATATTTTGAGTAGTAGTTTCCATGTATAGCAGTTCTCTCTCTATTCCTGGCAATTATGATACAATGATCCGGTTAAATTATATGTTACATTGACCCGATTGGGTTATAAAAAAAAAAAGCCGATTTTTAGGTTTACCACAAAGTTGGCAAGTTACAATGTTTTTATTTATTTTTTTAAGAGGGACAACTAGTGGCAAGCTACAGTTATCCCACCCTTCAAGAAGCTAGGCAGTCTCAGAGGCATTTCTGACCAATCTCCCTTTGGCCGCAAGTCTGGCTTTCCCACTAACAATGGGTTTCGAACCTAAGACTTTTAGTTTTTAATTTGAAGGAACCTTAAAAAGTTATCAACCATCCTCGTTCCTCACTCACTTTTGTTAAATCAACTCAAAAAGTACACCTTCCATCTGATACAGGAAAAACTTTGTATCCTAAAGGACAGTGCAAGGCATCAAGCAGCCGTGGCGTCAACCTGCTCCGGTGGCAACGTTAGACAAACAAGCACCGGCGAGTCCGGAGACCCTTTTGTTTGCACAATTAAATATAAATTAACGAAAACAAGATGAGATTGGATATGATACTATGGTCTAGATCAAAATATCTCATCATCATATTCGTTCATTGCCTATTAAAGGCCAATATTTTCTGGGGAAACGCAAAGCAATCGCCGAATCTCAAATGTAAAAATATTAGGCAATCAAAAACCGAAAACATAAGAGTACTAGTTATTTCCGTCCAGAAAAACGAGACGAGTGCTTAATTACATTAAATGGACTACCTGATCTAAGTGAAATATAAACAAGCATGCGTAGAAACAAAACCTAGAGGAAAGATTTTCTGACCCTATCTATGATAAGATCATTCTTTAAGCGGATTCAGCACGTGACCAATGAACATAACAGTCCCAGTCGTTTCCTCTCTGATCAACAGCAGGAATGGGTGATCAGCCACGAAGTCTATATCTTCAATCCGTTCAACCGGTCCAGCCGAACACATAAGTGTGTAATAAACAGAAGCAGCTGCAGCTTTTGTGCCTTCTTCATCAACTTCAATGAAGGATTTATGAATCATTTTGGCCTCACCTATACCTGATTCCAACATCTCTGTCAAATCACCGTCACCATTGAAAGGCAACACCAGTCCTAAATCCATGAGAATTTCAGAAGCTGTAAAGCCGGAGGTAATCTTAAACCTTGGGATTTTGAAGTCACCAACTGGGACTCGTCTTCCGGGTTGATGGCGATCTAAGAAACCAGGCTCGGAACAAACTCTCTCGACCAAAGCTGGGAGCCCATATTTTTCATCTGGCAGCAACAAGTACATCGAAAACTGCCGCTCCTTGTCTTCACCTAAAGCTGGGAGCCCATATGTTTCATCTGGCGGAAACAAGTGCATCGAAAACTGCCGCTCCTTGTCTTCACCTTGTGAATAAGGAAGCTTCAAGACTTTGAAGCCGTCAAAGGCTCTAACAAAATGTTCTCCGGAGCTTCTCATGAACGGCGCCTTAACGGAAGTACCGTTGAGAAGGTGGAAGTTGTCCGTTATTGTTATCGATGCATCGAACTTTCTGCTCCAAAGGCCTTTGAAGTATAAAGCATTTGAAAATATAAGAGTGGTGGTGTGGTCAATTAACCCAGGAGAAAGAGCCTCAGTGATAAGGCCTTTCGTCGCCTTCTCGGCCCATAAATTCACTTCACGTCTCACTTCCTCAGGGTGCACAAAACTAACATGTTTTATAGCTGCCTTGTAAGCAGTGTCCACAACCTCTTTGAAAGAAGGTTTGATGGGAATAGTATCCTTAACCCAAAGGCCATTGGCAAAACTTAGGCAGGGACCGCCTTCGGTAGATCCGTCTGTGAAGATCAGAGGGACAAGATGGGAGGCAAGGGAGTTGAGTTGGTCCGTGGACTTGGACCTGAGGAAAGCGAGCAACTGCTCCCTTGTGGGACCCTTTGACCCCGGCCGTTAACAGCCACAGCACAACCTGGATGGACAGCGGGGAGTACACCATGTTCTTCTCTTTGCCTTCAGTCGTGAGCAGCTGCTTAGTAATTTCGAGTGAGACATCGTTTACGTTGCTGCTGGTTTCTTTGGTCGACTGAGATACAAACAAACAAGAAACCCCAGTTACAAGGAAATTAAACACAATAGGAAGAAGAAATCAAACAGAAATCACAAATGCTAAAAGAAGAGATATATAAACAGTCCTCAATCAACTAAAATCAAATATAAACAAGCCAAACATACATAGGAAAAACCCTAAATGAACCTGCAATGCTTATTTCGAAACTGCCAGTCAAATATAAAAAAGTGCTACAGAAATTGATTCTTATCCACCAAGAATAGATAAATAATTAAACATACATAGATTAAACCCTTGATTTCAACATTTCAAAAGTCTGATTTCAAATTCTCGAAGAGCTACAGAGCTACTTGTGCAAAATTAAGAACGTCGTTAACTAAAATTAAAAAATGGCTAGAGAGAAGCCAAAAATTAAGATAGATTTTAGAAAATTCAAAATCAAAACGAAAAGTGAAAGCTAGGGTTAGGGAAGTGCACTGTATAATCAATAACAAAAGAGAAAACCTTACTTGAATATCGCAACCGGGGTGAGTGAAAAAGAGAGGAGCAACGGCAGCCATCTGAGAGGAGCAACGGAAGGGCGTTGGCTCTTGATGCGTAGAAAATGGACCCCGAAGTGCATAGGCGCCAGCAGGCTGAAGCGACGGTGGATGCCGAAACGACAATGTCCGCTGTTGTTGCTGCTGAGTTTGAAACGATAATATGGAGCCAAATCGAATAGCCGGGGTCCGGGGTGTGAAGAAGGCTGGGGTCGACAATGGCTTCCCAACGACGGTGGTCGACGACACCGTTCTGAAGAGGAACGAAGATGTTCTGGAGAGGGATGAGGACGTTCTGAAGAGGGACGACGAAGATTGAGATCCGAACATTGTCGCTGGCTGCAGGTGCTCTATATGTTTCGCTGTGGAATGTAGAGAGAGTGGTGTAGTTCAGCTGTTCGAGGTTTGCCAGCCACGCTAGGGTTTTGAAGTAGCAAATTTCTGATCGAGAGAGAAATCTTAGGCTTTCTTACTTGTAGGGCAAGTAAGTCTGTTATGTTTATTATAAATAAAGTCAAAATATAGGTGAAAAAGGAGAAATTTTTCAATGTGATTAGTACATGGAGTGGTACACCACATGTCACTGTACATATGGTAGGATATGCGTGTTAAAAAGTTAATAACTTAAAAAATAAAATTTCCTACCACTTATATAAAAACACATAGTGTATCATCCGTATTCCGGTGACAATGAAAAATTTCCCCTGAAAAAGACAGAATTTTTGTACAACTCTCTTTTCTCTCTTTCCTGCCCGACCCTCTCTCTACGTTAGCAACTACATATGAGCTAAGGAACCAAAGTTTAAAGTTTATTATGCTAGAAACTCGTTTACAAGCTTCATCATCCTAATCCAAGTAACTGCTAAACACCCCGATATATTAATAACAATCTATGTCAGTGTATAATAGCCTAAAAAATAAAATATTTGTGCAGGTTGGAGAAACATAAAAGGGAGCCAGGGTTCATAAGTGAAAGCTAAACCACTAGTGAAATTTTATCAATGAATGCAATTGATCATTCATTGATATTGCAACCGAATATTAGTGTCATATTAACGACTTGAATTTAGTACACGGAGCTGTGCATGACTCAGACTGGAAAAACTTCAACGATGATATTGCAACCGAATATCATTGTCATGTTAACAAAGAATATTTCATCGGTATTTGATATGGCGTCAACATTTAGTACCAACGCATCAATATATATAACGTTGTTAATCTAACATTGATATTTAGTTGCAATGTCCTCGTTCACGTCGTTTCGTGAGTTAAATCTGCATCATACACAAACACAGCCCATGCGCACAGAGAAAAGCTGTTAGACTCGACACTCAAATTTGAGTTTGAACATTTGAATCTTTGCATTGGACCTAAAATGAGGGTTCGGGTATTGCATTGAGATGGCCTTTTCTTTATCCTTTTAGACTTTTTTATTTTAGGACTTTTTCACGATTACCTTGCGCTTCGATTGTTCGTTTTCCTTTCCTTTGTGAATGAAGTTAAATTTTCAGAACCGAAACAAATGCAGAACCAGTATGAAAGATTATCAACAATTGAAAGAAAATTTTCACACCCCTTGTGTCCTCCTCCGCTTCTTTATATCTGTTGAATCTTCTTTGATTGACTCAATCATGAGGCTAGAGGAACAAAAGGAAGTTGATGCAAGATGAGTTTTTTGACAACTAAAGAAAGTTGAGTTTGAACCACCATGGGATTGATACTCAGCACGTTTACGAGACCAACTTTGAAGCTGGTTTTTCTGAGATGAGACGAGGGATTAAAATATAAAGAACGAGATATAAATGGCATTTGAATTCAGTCCCATCTTGGATGAATGGCTAACATCTTACATGTGCACAAGCTCTACTCAACTCATCTCTCTCAATTCAAGTTCTGCATCATAGAAACAAAAAGCTACCACAAAACAATCAGTAGATATATCACAGAAACAGAAGACTGGCTGCCCGCAGCTGGGGCAGAAAATACAAGAAGATTGCGTTTGCGCAGAATGCAGATGTGAATTGCAGTCAAGACATTTTTAACTAGATTTCGTTCTTTACATTGAGGGTATCTAGTACCACAGCACACCTCTTGCCTCTCACTGCTCTGAAAACATGAATTTGAATTACGCTTTGCTTGACAAACTCAAAAATGACAGTGTCCCCAACTGAAATCTGGTTTGCGTTACAAAATTCTGCCCAACCTGTTGTCAATTCCATGCGATGGAAAGATGACTTGGGACGAAGTATAACTTTAGCACACCATGATCTTCCGGATTCATTTCGAAGCATTACAGTGCCCATGCTCATAAGACCTTCAGATATGGCTAGTTTCTTTGGAATCACCTGAAATTTTAAAATATCGATGGAGAGTCCATTTGTCTTAAACATAGAAACAGATTCATTAACTTTGTACCGAAGTCTAATACTCACTGTAGTGGACTCCCTAACAAGTGGTGGAACTTTCAAGGAAGCTTTCTTGAAAATATTTTAGAAAAGTAATATTACTCTTTTCCAAAACAATAAGAAAAGGTTCTCACAAAACAAAAAATGGCTTAAGAATCAGTGACAGAGTACTCACCACACAATATTCTTGATGCTTCTTCAGAGTTTCCATGAAACATGGATTCTCCGATTTGAATGTGAAGCAAGTGGTTGTTGTTTCTTTTACATAACCAGTTGTAGGTCTCTTTCCAGACATGGCATTCCCTATACAGCACCAAATTGAAACAAGATAACGAGAAGGGGCGAGGAAAGCCGTTGCAGAAAATACACATACAAATCTACAACTTACCACTTCTTCTGTTAGCAATAGTTGCTTTGTTTTCACAGTCTGCATCGTAGTTTTCAGCTTCAGATTCGACAATTTCCTCTTTTACTCTAGCTTGATTTCCCTTATAATTTTCCAAGGAAACTGGATTGCCACTCTTCCCATCGGCTTCCTCTACATCCTTCTCACAGGCACTTTTATCGTATATTTTGACTTTAAATTTGGATTCACCATAGTAATAAAAAACCAGAAAATCCCCCACTTGTAAAAGATGATCCTTCATAAAATCCTGCCAACCCGCCGCATAGAAGAACAAGCCATTCTCTCTCTCTTCCAGTTCCACAATCCACCGTTTTCCACTAGGGCCCTTAAGAGCGCATTTGCCAAGTGATAGTCCACTTAAGTTTTTGAGAAACGCATGCGGTATACGCTGCAAAATTTGACAGCTTCTTAGAAGACCATACTATAAATGCATAAAACTAAGCAAGTTTAGCATCAGTAATGAACAAAATTCAAACTGGATAACTTCAATATTTAATACCATTCATTGTTAACCTTCCAAATAATTCTATCATCGTCTATTGACTAATCCTGAGCAGAGAGGGTGAGATAATGTAGAGCAAAATTTTCTTGTTCTTGTTAAAGGAAAGAAAATCCCATGATCTGATTGTGAGCTATTCTAGCATTTGGTGATTGGTCAACTCTTGGGCTAGAGCAATTGTAGGATGTAAATACAATTAGTTTGATTGTAGACTCTGTTTACCTAATATAGCTTATAGCTTCTGTATAAATCGATCTCTATGTATCTCAATATTGATATCAATGAAATATACAATTCCATATTTTCTCTTGGCATCAGAGCACCGATCTTGGTGACTCTATTACGCTTCCGCCACAATTAGCTTTCCTCAAACACCATAGCCACCACAATGGCAGAACCAACCAAACCTGAAATCAAATCAGCCGAGAATTCCATGGAGTTCTCAGACCCGTATACCTTACACCACTCGGATCATCCGGGACTGATCCTAGTTTCCAAAACACTTGACGGAAACAATTACGGACAATGGAGCCGTGCTATGCGCATGGGTCTTAGCGCAAAGAACAAGATCGGATTTATCGATGGAACCATTAAGGCTCCAGCACCCTCAGACGTGAAACATGCAGCCTGGAAGAGATCTAACGACATGGTCACACTGTGGATTGTAAACTCAGTCCACTCAGACATAGCAGGCAGCATCATGTACACTGAAACCGCAGTTGCAGTATGGAACGATCTGAAGGACAGATTCTCACAAAGCAGCGACTCAAGAATCTATCAAATTCGACAAGAAATTGTCGAGAACCGCCAAGGGCAGCTCACTGTTTCAGCCTATTACACCAAGATGAAAGCATTATGGGACGAGTTAGCGTCCTACCATGACCCATTCACCTGCACTTGTGAAGGTTTGAAAGGGCTTGCTGAGCGAGAAGAGAAGGAAAGAGTTATGCAATTCCTAATGGGTTTGAACGACTCTTACTCAGTCGTACGAGGCTCGATTTTGATGATGAGTCCACTTCCGGATACACGCCGAGTTCATGGCCTAATTCTCCAACACGAACGACAAATGGATGTGGCAAGCCGTCGTGAATTGGGGACGAATTCTCATGCAATGCAAGTTCAACACCCTCCAGCGCCGTCATCATCTAATGACAGGTTTCCTAGCCCTTCTGCAGGTTCATTCTCACGCAAATCACTTAAGTGCACTTACTGTGATGGAGATGGGCACTTGGTAGACAGATGCTATTACATCATTGGGTTTCCAGTGGGCCACAAGTGGCATGGCAAAAATGTGAAGCCTAAGAACAGGAAAGCAGCAGTCCATAATGCCGAGATCACCAAGCCTGCTGCACCAACCACTTCCAACGGTCCAACTTTCACTACCGAGGAATATAATCAGATAATTTCCATGCTCCGCAACGGTAATGGTCAACCACTCGCAAATGGGAAAGGTATTTTCTCACCCACATGCAATATAGCACAAAAGGATGCACACTCAACTTTATATTGGATTGTTGATAGCGGAGCTACCGACCATATATCTCATTCACCACCAACTCACAACATCATTGCGACTCAGCATGACTTTGTTGGTTTACCAAATGGGGGGCAAGCGGAAATACAAAATATTGGCTCAATAAAATTGTCGCATGACTTATCCCTTGACAAAGTTCTTTATGTGCCAAAGTTCCGCGTCAATTTGTTGTCTGTTAGTAAGTTGACAAGAGCTTTGCGGTGTATAGTGACATTTTATCCCGATTTTTGTGTTGTGCAGGACATGGATACGAAGAGGATGATTGGCCTGGGCAAGCATTTTGATGGGCTATACTACCTTACACCAAGTCAAAATCCTCACCTCGCCAACCATATTACCCACACCACAAGTCTTTGGCATCGGCGCCTCGGGCATCCCTCATCCGCACCCTTACTCTCGCTAGCTAAGAATAATACTGAAATAATGTTTGATTCCAAACACCTTTGTGAAGTTTGTCCTTTAGCCAAACAAACTCGATTACCTTTTTCTACTAGTACTATTAAATCTACTGCACCGTTTGATTTAATTCATTGTGATATTTGGGGACCTCACAAAATTCAAACACATTCCGGGGCACGCTATTTCCTTACTATTGTGGATGATTTCACTCGTTTCACGTGGGTACATCTTATGAATTTTAAGTCCGACACACAAATGTTATTGAAATCATTTTTTTCTTGGGTGAAGACTCAGTTTCACATCAACATTAAGGCTCTTCGTGCCGATAATGGTGGTGAATTCCTTTCCATGCGTTCTTACCTAGACTCTTGTGGCACTATTTTACAACATTCTTGTCCTTACACACCACAACAAAACGGGGTAGTCGAACGTAAACATAGGCATCTTTTAAATGTAGGTCGTGCTCTCCGTTTTCAGGCCAACTTACCTTTAAAATTTTGGGGGGAAAGTATTCAAACCGCTTGTTATCTCATAAATCGCCTACCTACACCCTCGCTCTCTGTCAAGTCTCCCCACGAGATTTTACATGGCAAACCACCCACTTATGAGCACTTGCGAGTTTTTGGATGCCTTTGTTACGCCACCAACCTCACACCCACCCACAAATTCGACATTCGTGCTAGACGTTGTGTTTTCATTGGATATCCTCTTCACCACAAGGGTTACACAGTATATGATCTAGCCACCCAGAAATTTTTCGTGTCCCGCGACGTTACATTCCATGAACACATTTTCCCTTATACCACTTCACCACCCACGGACCAAAATGACTTTCCCATCTTACCAATCCTTCCTTCACCACATTACCCAAATGAATCCATCCTTCCCAATGCACATGACTCCCACGGCCCACATGTTACCAATGCCCCAATTGACCCACATGCAAACCGTGGCCCATCTGACACCACAAATCCCACCCATTTAACATCTGACACCACAAATCCCACCCCTTTACCTGCTACCCCCACTACCCCGATTCCCATTACCCTTAACCTCCCAGAAAATCTTGATCCCTTATATGTTCCTGCTGCCGCCGACCTACCTCCTGACACTGTGCCCACACCGACGCATCCTCCACCCCCTCTCCGTCACTCTAATCGCTCCACGCACCCACCCGCTCATTTCAAAGACTATGTGGCTCATCATTCAGTCTTGCTCACGCCCCCGGCTTCCTCTCGCTCCATGTCCAGCACTCGGTATCCTTTACATCAGTACGTCTCTTATTCATGTTTATCTCCTGGATATCGACAATTTGTTTCTCATATTTCCCATCTAGTGGAGCCAAATACTTATGAACAGGCATGTAAAGATCCTCAGTGGGTTGCGGCAATGCAAGCTGAAATTATTGCTCTCGAGCACAACAAAACTTGGAGTTTTGTCCCTCTTCCGCCTGGACAACGTCCCATTGGCTGCAAATGGGTTTTCAAACTCAAGTACCACTCCGATGGCACCTTGGAGCGTTACAAAGCCCGGCTCGTCGCCAAGGGCTTCACCCAACGCGAAGGCATCGACTACAAAGAGACTTTCGCACCGGTCGCTAAACTTATCACTGTGCGCTGCTTATTAACTGTGGCTGCTGTTCGACATTGGCCTTTACATCAAATGGACGTCCAAAACGCCTTCTTACATGGCGACCTTCAGGAGGAGGTATATATGCTGCCACCTCCGGGTTTTAGTCGACAGGGGGAGAATGTCGTGTGTCGACTCCACAAATCCTTATATGGTCTCAAACAGGCATCGAGAAGTTGGTTTCGTGAATTCTCCACAGCTATATGTGACATTGGTTTTTGTCAATCTAAGGCAGATTACTCTTTGTTCACTCAAGTCAAGGGCAATTCTCTCACTATTGTGCTGTTATATGTTGATGATATGGTCATTACAGGAAACAATGAGGCTGAAATCAACAACCTGAAGGCATTTCTCAGCAGTCGATTTCGAATTAAGGATCTCGGATCCTTGAAATATTTTCTTGGAGTTGAGGTTGCGCGTTCGAAAGCCGGAGTCACGATTTGCCAAAGAAAATACACACTAGACATATTGGAGGAGGCTGGATTGCTTGGTGCTAAGCCTGCGAAGGTACCCATGGAACCTGAGTTGGTGTTAACACCCACAGGTAGTGTTTCACTTCATGAACCTGCTCGATATAGACGCTTGGTTGGAAAATTAATTTATCTAACAATCACGAGGCCAGAAATTGCATATACCGTCAACACCTTGAGCCAGTTTATGCAAGATCCTCAACGACACCACCTTGATGCAGCATATCGACTTCTTCGATATCTCAAAGATGCTCCTGGACAAGGTTTGATGTTTTCTTCACAAAGCAACTTACAATTAACTGGTTATTGTGACGCAGATTGGGCTCGTTGTCCCACTACGCGTCGATCAGTGACCGGTTATTGTATCTTTCTTGGTACATCACTAGTGTCCTGGAAGAGTAAGAAGCAAGTCACGGTGGCTCGTTCATCCGCAGAAGCAGAGTATCGATTGATGGCTACAGCCACTTGTGAATTAAGCTGGTTGCGGTATTTGTTGGAGGATTTACATGTTAAGCATCCCCAACCAGCAAAGTTATTTTGTGACAATCAAGCAGCCTTATACATCGCTGCAAATCCTGTGTATCACGAGCGTACAAAGCACATTGAGATCGATTGTCACACTGTCCGTGAACGAATTCAAAAAGGAGAAATCAAGACTGCCTATGTTCGAACAGGGGAACAAGTCGCTGACTTGTTTACTAAACCCCTACGCGGGCCTGTTTTCCATTCGCATCTAGGCAAGTTGGGTGTCATCGACATCCACACTCCAACTTGAGGGGGAGTGTTAAAGGAAAGAAAATCCCATGATCTGATTGTGAGCTATTCTAGCATTTGGTGATTGGTCAACTCTTGGGCTAGAGCAATTGTAGGATGTAAATACAATTAGTTTGATTGTAGACTCTGTTTACCTAATATAGCTTATAGCTTCTGTATAAATCGATCTCTATGTATCTCAATATTGATATCAATGAAATATACAATTCCATATTTTCTCTGTTCTATCTTCCCATGACTTCTTCACCCATAATTTGGCACACAATCCCTTAGTTAGTCATGTGTAGTACCAAACACAGAATTGTATCATTGTTATCCTCTACAATTCTGTACAATCCAATGCATTCCAATCCTAATCCGATCAAATCGCAATCACCAATAATCTCCTTAGAGAAAGAAGTCTACACAACTCCCAGGATATCATGGATTTGCAAGTGTACAAGGGAGTGTGTATGGAAGAAAAACGGTGTGTGTAAATCAGTAGCCAAAAGCTATTGATGTCATCATTCTCGGTTGATTAAGCCCTGAGGATCAGTTTTCACTTTTCTCTCGGTTTCTGAGTAACCAAACAAGTTTTCAAATGTGAATTTCTTTATAATATATCGACACAAGTAGTAAAATATAAACAAAAGTAGATCCAAACATGAAACCATGAAAAGGGTATTTTTAATATTCACTCAAATTCCTGATTAATCTAGAGAACGAACCCAAAAAACAAGAAGAGAAAAGTTGCAAGCACGACTGTGAAAAATTTGATCTTGAGAAGTTTATAAGAAAGAAGGCAAAGATTTTACCAGATGCTTAGAGAAATCACCAAGTAGGACCTTGAAAAACGATTGTTTCTTCCGAGGACCCTTCCGTGCCATTGGAACCCTTCTGTTCTACAATGCCCTGCAGCGATTTTCAAAGTTGAAACCTTCCTGAGGAATACATGGCTGCTCCGTGTAGCTACAGTTTTCCTTTTCCTTTGTCCCCTTGTTTTTCTTACGGCATATCTAACCATTTACGGGTTTCGACTTCAACTCTAGGCTTGTTAGCGTAGATTATCACTTTTACTTCCAAAAAAAGGAACATAAAACTATTTAGGTAGGTTTTGACAAAAAAAAAAAAAAAAAAAACTATTTAGGTAGGTTTGAAACATATCTATGCTTAATAAATTGCATTCACTCACCTTTTACCAAAATTAATGCAATTGAATTGAATGATCAAATCATCATCTGACACGGCTATTTTTCGATTTTCAAACGTTATTGGACTTATTTACTCTTATCATTATTCTCTACAAAAACATTGTTTTGAAGGTAAATTGAGGCCGACAAGTGATCATTTACCACAGTTGTAGATATGAGTTAAGCCATTGTATGTCGATGTGGGTTCGAATCCCATCAATAGTTAATCTAACATATAATTTAATAAAATCTATTATTTGACAAAAAAAAAAAAAAAAAAGGTAAATTGAGGCCGAAGCCCAAACAAGAAAAACTACAAACTAGTTACTAAGTAGCCGATAGGCAATTGCCACCCAATAACATCGTCTAGGTTCCAAAAGAATGCAAAATAGTATTCGCACGACCTTAACCCTTTAGGATTTAAAGAAGAATTAAATGACACAGATAATCAAGGAGTGTTTAAAAAAGAGTGCGAAAATTATTTCTTAAAATTCATTTACAAGGGAAGGGCTAGCATGACTAGCCGTAAGAATAAGTACTCCACTCGCAAAGGAGATCACCGGCACACCAAAAAAATAAAACACCATTAGTAATGTAAAATTTTGTCCTCGGATTTCACTGCTTTAATTTTATATTTCTTTTTGTGTGTTGATTTGGAGGGGTTGGCACGTTATTTGCAACTTTGTATTTATAGTATTATTTGCTTGCTGGCCATGTTGAAAGATTATTTGCCACGGCACCAAAGCAATCAAAAATAATATTCCTCAGAATTTTATCTTTAATAACTCCACAGATTGCCATCCTCTCGAACTTGTTTGTGAAATCAAGACCACGTACAATCCCAACTTTATCTCCGATCATCCCGTTGTTTTCACTAAACCAATAGCACATTAGGGACATGCACGGCATTAATCAAACACCACTCATATTGCTAATTTCTTGAAATTGGACTCTTAATTGCATGGAATAGGTCTCTAAATACAAGTCTCCATGGCCTCACGCTGCATGCAAATGCAATCCCATTCTTTTGACCAATAACCCCATCTTTCATATCTTTGTGCTGATCTCCTACCCCAAGCTGTCCCAATCTACGTGTCCACTGCTAGCAAACCCAAGTTAACTTGAACTCTGTTATTGCTCCCAGATTGGAGATAACTTGAATCCCATTTATCTTGCATAAGAAAACGTTGGGACAATTCATTATTAAAAGATAATTATTATGATTAAAAACCATAATGTTATCCCCTAACAACAACAACATTATCTTAACTTTCTCATCCGATGGTGTGGAACTATGCTCACTTAATGGCCTTAATTGCACAGATGGATGGTGTAATTTTAGATCCAAACAACTCAATGACCTTAATTGCACAGGTAGATGGTGTAATTTTAGATCCAAACAACTCAATGACCTTAATTGCACAGGTAGATGGTGTAATTTTAGATCCAAACAACAACTTTGCTCCAAACCTTACCCACAAAGCGTCTCTAGAGCTCCACTTAACCCAACCCATACCAAAATTTCAAGCAATTAGAATACTAAAAGTGAAATAATAATCACATTTTTCTCCCTCTACCTACTCATGTTTAATTTTTTTCTTTTTTTTTTTTTTAGTTGTTTAACATTTTCCCAAATTTGAACTTTTCCAAAATTTGCTGGTTATATCTACTATTTTTCTATGATTCTTCAGTTAAATAGGCATACAATAAAAAAATTCCTTATTGTTGAATTTTCAAAACTTGATTAGTTAGCATTTCAAAAGAGAGTATTATTATTTATCATATGATGGTGAAACAGTAAAAGTAATATAATTAAAGAAAATTTGAAAGAAAGAGATATATTTTCCACAACCCACGCTAACTCCAAGTCTGCAACTAGAATTGTACAAAGTTGAATAATTGGAATCTAAATACCAACACATTCACATTCATTGGTGTTACCTAGTTATTTTAGCTTACCCTATATAAACACCAACACATTTATGTATTAGTTATTTATCATCTAAATGATGTAGAACAAATAACCAAGTGGATTGAAGAGGAAATGGACCAACGGAAGTCGAAGGGACGCATTAGAAATTTGCAATTTTGACGTCCGAGCTCCGATTTGGGTCATGATACTTTTTGGAAAAGAGAGTTTACTATTACATTCAGGATCCCAGAATCAAATTGGCCAACATTGCTTGTATCAAAAACAGAAATTGAAGACCTGTGAAAAAAATACTAAGCACTTAGAGACAGAAGAGTGGCTGGGGTAATTAAATTAAATAACATCATCCTTCAACCAAAATAGATAAGCTAATAGTAATACTGCAGTCACAACATTTTTACAAGAACACAACATTTTTACAAAGGATGGTAAATTTGTGACGTGAAACTCTGGGATCAACTAGCTTTCAGCTTTAACATTAGGGCCAGCAAGCACCACACGACACTTATTGCCTATCACTGCTCCTTTTTTGAAAATATGAACACGCATCAAACCTTGCTTCACAAACTCAAAAATCATGGTGTCCCCGGGTGAAATTCGGTTTGCCTTCGCGCTCTTTGTTATAGTTTTCAGTGTCAAGATCAACATTTTCATCTTTTACTCTAGCTTGATTTTCTGTATTCATCTTGGCTGCTTCGACATCTTTCTCGCACGCACTGCTATCATAGATTTTGACATTAAACTTTGTTTCACCATCATAATCAAAAACCAAAAGATCCCCAGATTCTAAATGATTGTCCTTCACAAAACCCTGCCAACCATTGCGGAAGAATAAGCCATTCTACCTGTCTTCCAATTCCACAGTTCTTCGTATTCCGGTAGGGCCTCGAAGGTCACATTTGCAAAGTGGTCGTCTATTGAAGTTCTTCCTAATAAACGTAGGTGGTATACGCTACAAAATTGAATAACCAATGCACTTAAGATCACATTCACAAATATTGTTTGTAATTTGACAGATCAAATCAGAAAAATTATTGCAAACAGAATTCGAATTGTATAACATGGTAATTAATGTCAAAATAATCAAGCATTTGGAAATTATTTAACCAAATCTTTGTGAACTTGACTACAGTTGATGAAATAATAACCATTGTTGCTAACATTCAGAGTAATGTTGAAAATTTGGGGATCCATAATATTTGATTAAACAATTTTCACAAAGATACAAAGAACAAAAAACCCTGAACTCACGCATGAACCAGGAAAGGGATATCAATTTTCAGCAGAAATTTAATCTAACACATGCAGAAATTTTCGACCCGCAGCTGTTACTCAGTTTTTCTACTTAGATGCATTTTTTCATTTCGGAAGAGATTTTTTAGAATGATTGGAACACTAGGATCTAGGCCACACTTAAAAGAAAATTTAGCTACACTAGTACAATGACATATGATTTAACACTCCATGTTCTACGTACATTGAAAATCTGTCCAGCTAGAGTCAAGTCGCTACTGTCTTTTTGTTTGTTTGTTTGTTTGCTTTCTTCTACCATGTGTTCAACATGCACTTACAACTCATATTCTCTCGGGACCTGGCTTCTCTGCCCTTCCACTTTCCATACACTTTTATCATCTTCTATTTGTGCAGTCACGATTAAGTTACGTCAACATTTTATATTACTATTGCTTTTTGTCTTATTATCTCTATAAAAAAATCAATATAAAATGTTGACGTAGCTTAACCGTGACCGTACAAAATAGGAGGCGATGAGAGTGTATGGGGAGTAGGAGGGCAGAGATGTGTGTGTGTGTGTGTGTTTTAACAAACAATAGTATATACAAAAGAATAGAGCAATGGACTAAACTTTATAATGAACTTGCCATAATAATAAGTGGCTAAGCCTTTAATTGATGTTCCTTAGAGAAAAGTTGAGTCAAATATAATTTTTGAATCTTCTAATGTGGGGTTTTTCTCTGCAATATATAACTTCCTCAAAATTCCATAATCTAGTCTAAAAAGGTTGCCATTGCGGTCTATGTTGTTAACTAGTTTTGTGTGACCATTTAGACCAAAATTGCATCTGCGTTACGAGGTAAATCCAGTTGAGTCCATTTTGTGCGCAGTGTGACCACCAAAAGTAGGACAGTTTGGCAAGAAAGACCGCAGATTAAACCAATCCACAACCCCTGCACCAGAAGAAATCAAGCACAAAACGTGAACTGAGTTAGATACATAAACAAAAAAAAATCAACTACTAGCTAGCTGCTTGTTCCACTTCTGTGTTCAGCTAAAGAATTAATAATGTTAGCACTGAGTGTGCAGATGCCTGGACTTTTTTATAGCAGGTCTGCGTCAAACAGCAGTGATTCGAAACACTTCTTTTTACACTATTTTGGAAACCCAAGGTTCAATCCTATGGGGGTGTAAAATTAAGCTACAAGTTTAATGGTCTCACCTTAGCATATAGTTTCAACTTAAATGCAAGAACACCTGCAATTGTCATGCCAACCAAATAGAATGTTCCCAAGTTTACATACACAGCCAGGTGCTGCCACCCACATCCTCTGGCCACACCTGAAATACCGAAAATTCGCTCTCATAGATACTCGAGAAATAGAAGGTAAAGAGAATAAGTTCAAATGCAAAGTAGCAGATGGACAACCCCTAATAGAAGTGGATGATGATTCGGACCTGATAAGACGCCTTGGAAAGAATCAGCAATTATAGAAATTGCAAGCAACGGTGTCATGGAAGCAAATAGTTTTATTATTACGCTGCTGTCGCTGAAGGCGCCGGCCCATAAATTGTGACCAAATGCCAGAGCCAGATCGACGATGAGTGCGAGAAGTATAGAGAGCTTAAGAGTCACAGCCATTGCATTCTTGGCTTTCTCAGGATTGCCTGCTCCCAATTCATTTGATACCCTTGTGCTACAAGCAAGAAAAAAGTAATATTTGATTCAATGTGTGAAACAGAATGTAGAATCGAAAAACCCGAAGTGATTAGTTAAACTTGGAATTTATTGTTCTACCAACCTTGCAGCAGCACTGAGGCCATATGTAATCATGTATGCAATTGCTTCTGTATTCACACTGAAGATATGATTAGATTAGGAAAAATCTACTTGAGTCGAGCGAAAAATTATAAGTTTAGAGCTAGCCGAATGCTTACCAGATTGCAATTAGGGAAGTGTTTTGTTCAGCTTTTGGCATTACTCCTGCCATGAACACCAGAATCTCAAAGGCCCAATACTCCAAACTGGAAAGACGAAAAAAATGAAGACATGAATACTTACAGATTCTATCTCACATACTCTGAAAAAGAGTAAAGAAAGATTGAAGAACACTTACCATACCATTGCTGCAGAGGGTAGGGCAAGTTTCAAGTTGGTGAGGACGTAATTAAATGATTCTAATGTAAACCCTTCCCACGTATGCTCAAACTTCTTTGCGCACAAAACGTACGTGGCCAACATTAGCATTGATATCCATATTGAAATCGAAGCTGCCAGCGGAGCTCCCACGTAACCAAGACCTGTCCAATGTACCAGGCCATACGCAATGCCAACATGAAGAACCACTGGGATCACCGAGAAGTAGACCAATGGCATGACAACGGATTGCGTCTGAAGAAATCTCAAAATATTGTGCAGGAAGCCATATGCAAACAACCCCGGAATCAGAAATTTCATATAAAGCGCTGCATATTTTGAGATTTGAGGGTCTTGGTGAATTAAGATAAGTATTGGTTCTGTATAGAACCAGACTACGGATACAATGATAGAGGCCAGGAAAGAAATGATGGAAGAGGCTTGTAGATAAATCCCCAGCATTCTATATAACTTTGCGCCGAATCCTTGCCCACACAACGTTTCCAGAGCTCCACTTAATCCAACCTAAACCAAGAAAGAATAATAGACAAAGAAAACAGTTCAAAGAGTAGGCCTGCAGTCTATTAATTGGCACTATTCTTTGCCTTTCTAAAGTACCAAAAAAAAAAAAACAAAAAGAAGCAGAACGCTTGATTTAGAAAAATTGAAGGACAAAGCAAGTGAATTGAAACAGCCATGGAAAACATATTTTAAGAAAGCAATACTCTAAAGACCGTATACACTAATATGCACGAAGAAATCCGGTTACAAACTATTAAACAAAAATTGAACTGGATGAAGATGGGGCGATTCAAGTGAGATCCATTGTAAATCCGACTTTCGATTCACTCATGGGATTCTATCAATCAAATATTATGCAGACCCTTTCTATACTAATAGAATAGAACCTTGCTCCATTTAATCTAATAAAAGTGAATTTTTTTTATAAGTTTGTTGAAATTGAAGAAGTTCTATATTGCTCAATAACTTGACCTATATTTATTTGTCCACTATCACTATGTTATGTAAGAAATTTAAAAAAGGCTGGATTCGATATTTCGATACAATAAAAAACAATCAAACTTATTTTCCAATTTTATTCCAAAGTGATTCAAAGAGAGTTTCATTTTGTGAATGAAGTTATAAATTACTTTATTTATAATTTCTAATGTTCTATATATGCATATAGTTAGTTATATACATATATTAATTCAATCAACTCAAAAGTTGACCGATGAATCTATTGATTAAAAAGCTTGAGCTGGGTAAATATCACAGATGATTAATTGATAACAAAGAACTTTATTGTTTGTTCGTGTCTCCAATCGTAATCTTTATTAAAAGTTTGTAACCAATTTTATTTGTATATTCTTGATTACTGTTCCATTAGTTTTCCTAACAGCACATACATGGAGAGAACATGATATACAGAGAGAGTGAGAGAATCACCTTACCATGAAAGCGAAGCCGGTGACGGTGGCCCAAGAATTGGCGAGGGTTGCACCGGCAAGCTGAAGATCACCAAGATGGCCGGCAAACATGACCGAAATCAAAGGGATCATGTAATAGCAAACATTCGTCAGAATCATTGGCAACGAAAACAACATCTGATTTTTTGCCTCCTCCACGTCCAGCACCTTGTTCCACCACCCCCCTTTTGCTCCTCCATGACCACCTGCCTCCAACAACGGCGTCGTATTATTAGTGTTTGCTACCATGTCTCCGTTCTCCATTGTTGTCTAGTCCTTCAAGTTTTCTTCTGCTCTGCAATGTCGATATGTCGTCTGTTTCTGATTAAGATATGGCATGTGGTGTATGGACACTATTCATATCCTGAATTGTCAAGATCTCACATGAGTGAGATTTTAGAGAAAGAGATGGGGAGGGTGAGGCAATATATAAAAAAAGGGACAGAAGCTGCCACGGTGCCACCTTGACCGGCCATTCGTTCCAGGAGAACAAACGGGTACACCATCACATAGTATTCTGTATCAATAAAAACAAAAATATTTAGACAAAAACTTACATGCGATTGATGGTTTTGAGGCAGGAATGGAGGCAAGCAACATGAATTGACTACAATAAATCCGTCTGACACCAAGTGGTTGGGATTTCTATTCCATTCCGCACATTTTTTTTTAAAATGTTTATACACTCATATTTAAAATTTTGGGTCAAAATTTTGTGAAATTGACTCTAGATGAGTAACAGAGAGGGATGCAAATTTTGGATTTGTGCTCTGCTAGTAACATAAACCAACAATCAAATGTCATATAGTTGATCTTATAATTAGCATTTACATGTTTAATGAGAGTCTTGAAATTTAGAGGTGTGGTGAGAATGAACAATAAGAAAATGTTGAATGTATGTGAACAATGAGGGTAATATAGAAAAATAAGTGGTGTGTTAATAAAACAACTCTTTTCAAAATGTTCAAATACCCTTTTTTTTAATTAGCATTTCAAAAGAGAGCATTATTATTTAAAACAGTAAAAATAAAATAATTAAAGAAAGTTTGAAAGAAAGAGGCATATTTTCGCCATCCCACACTAACCAAGTCTGCAACTAGAATTTTATTAGTCGACCGTCAACTATGGTTACTCGTTTACTACAATCGTGAAATCACATCATAAGCTTCATATAATACGGCATGTGATGTCCATATCATGTCAATTCATGGTTCCAATTAAAAAAAAAAAAAAAAAATCCAATCAGAGAAAATAGAATTGTATAAGAAAACAAAATTCAATAATGTTGCCCACCAAGACATGTACCTTTTTAATTCACCAAACGTTATATTCTTCCATTAAAATTTGGAAAATTGACCCGAGTTTTGTCCCGTTTTTATATAGTGGAGTGGTTGAGATCAATTTTGCTCCTTCACTTATTGATTTGCAATTTTTGAGGGTTTAGGTACTGAATTCTGTTTCTCTATGCACAACTTTATGTTTCTTTCACGTTATTATGCTTTGATTTACGAGAATTTTAATGAAAAATTTTTGGTACTGTTTATTATAACAAAAAATATATTTTTATATTAAAAAATCAATCATGATACTATTTATTTTACCCTTTATTTTATCTTTATCATTAAAATTTTCCTAAATTTTCTTTTGATTTATTCATACAATGGTTTTTCTACTTTAGGGGATCTATATAATAACCCAGCTGGTTCATGGCAACTCTTGCTTAAGTAATAGAAGGCAGTCGTCTTTTGATTATCTGATTAGTCAACAGAATTGATGCCGTTGTCGTTTTATAATCTGATTAGTCAACAGACTCTGATTGCACCTTAAAAAAAATGGCACTTTGTCTCTTTTTAATAGCAAAGTATTAATACCTTGACTGTCTGATTAATAAATTGAATTTTTTCACCAAAACAATTAATAATAGGTGTGGTGGCAAAAATATATGGTATTCATAAATTTGTATCTATAAAACAATTAAATATCTTTAATCAATAACCAGAGCCACATGCCCACCGAGGGGGGGTGCAGGGTTTGACCAATGAATTTCTAATGCTTAAGTGAGTTTCTCTAAAAAAAAGATAATTGAGAACTTAATTGCGCAACAAAAACTTATCGAAACTTGATGGAGAATGAGGTATTTATAGGGAGATAGTCGGCCACATGTGTAGAAATTGCCATGCCATGTGTCGATGTTCAATTGGTCAATGTGTGTCATACAAGAATTGTCATGCCATGTGCCAACGTCCAGTTGGCCAAAGTGTGTCACTTTTATCTATTGGATGTAGTATGAAAGAATTATTCCAAGATATTATTAATTAAATAATATCCTAGAATTATCCTTTGTGATCCATTTGATTGTGATTTTTTGCTTGATTGACTGGATCTTTAATAAGGAAGGCATAAAGATAATGATTTAATTATTAATCATCTTTAATACCTTTGACTTTTCTCCTGGACATGAGTGTTTGGAGAAATTGTAGTTAGCAGCTCAAGTTTTCAAGAAGTTGTAGCGTGGAATAAATGTAGGTCTTGCCAATTTAACAAGCACATCTTCGTCATATGCAGATAAAAGTTCACGAGTCAACTCTAAGATTTTTGGATTAATTTTAGCTCCACAATAAGTATCAAACTCGCCGCTCATGGAATCGAATATGAAATATCTCACTTACAAATTGAGAGTAAAGTACTACTAGACTCTAATGCTACATCCTCGCGCCCCTTAGACCATCTCCAATGGTTGGGCCAAAAGCCAAATATTTTAGCCCGGAAAATTTAGCTTTTAGCCCAGAAACAACTTTTCTGCTCCAACCGTTCTAGCCTAAAATTTTAGCCGGGGATTATTAAATAATGAACTTAGGCTTTTTTTTTTGTTAAATTAAATTTAAAAAATAAATAAATATGTAGACTATCGTAAATTAATTTTATAAACATTTTAATCTAAAAAAATTTAAATTTCGATAAATATTGGGTGGAGTCCACTTTTATTTCTAGGCTAAATTTTGGGAGGAATTTGGCCTTGGTTTAGCATTTAACATTTAGCCCCAATTTTCCCCTTGGGTTGGAGTGGGTTTGGGGGGAAATTTTGGAGGGTAATTTGGCTTTTAGCCCACCATTGGAGTTGGTCTTAGTGTAAATAATATTATTTATTAAAAAAATAAGATTGAACTAAAAGATATATCTAATTAGTACTATAATCTAATGATATTCCTTTTCACTTTTAAGTTAGATGCTTTAGATTTAATCCTCACTGAAGACGAATTTGACCATATTATTACTAACTTATTGTAAAACTTAGCCCACTCTACACCCATTTAATGCATATAATATCTTTTATTCATAAAAAATAAAAAATCCCTAAAGGTAAATAACTATTTGTAGGGTTGGCTCGGGTCTAGATCCCGAGCTAAAACCACTTGAATATTGAATTGATCCCTTTTAAAAGGGGATTTCAGAACCCAAACCCCGAACCGAAATTTCGGTATTTTCTAGTTTTGGGATTCTTGAAAATTTTTCGGAATTTTGGTACGGTTCGAGATTTCAATTCCTATTTGCCTTCTTGTAAATGGAGGCTCGTGATTAGTTCAATTGAAACCTGCATCAAAATCCCAAACCAAAAAAATAAAAACCCTAATTCCACCTTTGAATCCCGAAATCTAGAGGTTCAAATTCAAATTAGTTCGTATCCATTATTCAAATCAAAGAAACGTAACAACCATGGGAGCGACGGTGGTGGTGGCTTTGAGCCTAGATCTGAGCTTGATGCTTGAAGGTCTAAGCTGAGATCTTAGCTTGAGGTTTGAAGGATTGAAAGTAGCTGCACTTGCTAACGAGGACGGCGAGCCCGTTGGTCCCGAACCCAGCAAACGAGGATGATCTCCTTGAACCCAGCAAACGACTCAGCCAATAGAGCAAGATCATCATCCGTCGCGGACATCCGCTTCAGGCAGAGCTTCTCGAGCCATGGGTACGCCTTGGCCATGGAGGACACCCACGGCGCCGTGGACTGACAAATGTGGAGAATAAGGAAGGAGGAGAGTTCGAGAGATGAACAATTAGGGAGGAAGAGAGAGATATGAGAGTCGAGAACTCGAGAGAGGGTATGGTGTGGACCGTGGTGGCTGGAGGGAGATGAGAGGAGAGGGTATGGTGTGGTGGTCGGAATCGATACTCGGAGAAGGTGGGGGAAAGAGAGGTAGAGGCGGAGTGAACAGAGAGACCTCGAGAGAGATGAAATATATGGAGAAATAACCACAAATTTGACCATAAATATACATTTTTAACCAACACTTATACATTTTCATAATTCTAACCAAAATTAACATAAAAATACCGCAATGTCCTTTTAGTGGAGTTCACACTTGCTTTGCTCGACTGCGTTCCCACCATGGCTTACAGCCACTAAACCTATTGGTCAGGTGTAGCTTTTGGACAAAGATCCGGAATTTCCTGCTGAACTCTGAATATTTTCAATTTCTGGAGCTTTGGAGTTCTGGGCTTCTTCTGCAACTGGGTCTTACAATGAAACATGGTGTATATGCAGAGAGGTTCGTAACTGAAATTGCAGCGAGGGAAAACTGGGTCTCTGGGTGTTCTCTAATTGTATACTGATCTCTGGGTTTTGGCTCACAGTTTGGAAGGGCTATCTTGTGCTCTGATGCTGCTACAGAAGCTGCTGGGTACGGGTTTATTGAGTCTGTGGACAGACCGGAAGGATTCTTGGTTTTAAGTGTAGCTTCTCAGGGAGACCAGATCACCAAGATTAAGAACCCACCGGAGGTATTAATCCGAGAATCTGGTTTTAATTCAAAATTCTAGGAAATGTTTCCATTCAGTTTTAACCCAAAATGGCCTGTGCAATTCAATGACGCAGGATACCAAGTCTTTAGAAGAGAAGAGCTTCTGGGAAATGCTTCCATTCAATTATCGAAAGCATTTGCAAAAACAGCGAGGAAAATAAGTAACTAAAATAGCGATTGAAAAAAATGTATAGAAAAAAAAATGAAAGGCAGCGAACGAAGAACCACGAATTCTAATAAAGGGCAGTACAGTATTTTTATGTCAAATTTTGATTAGAATTATAAAAAACTATGATAGTTGATTAAAATTCTATCCATGATCATTAGCTTTTTTTTTTTAAATTTCCCGAGAGAGATAGAGAGGCCGGAGGGTTTCAGATTGCTTAATGATGACTAAGAGAGAATCCATTGAAACCTCTAAGTTGGACGGTTGGGATTAAATTTCAACCAATTCAATGATCTACGTATTTTCTAAACTTAATTTAAAATTAAACATATATACACTTAATAAATGTTTCGGTTTGGTTTTGGGATTACCGAACGAAGGCATATAGGATCCCGAATCCAGTAACAAAATTTTCAAGACCGGGGTACTGAACTCTGTGGGATGTTTTCGGTTCGGTTTCGGGACTTTTTTAGTTTGGTTTGGGAATTTCAGTATTTTTTTCCTCCCCTACCTATTTGTATAGCTGAATTTTCCTTGAATATTCAGTTGTTCATTCTGTCTAGAATACAATTCGATCTCCAACCCAGATACCAAAAGGTGCAGAAGACTGTAAAGCAGGAACTGTCTGAATTTGGTTATTATTTTACATAATTGTGGAATCTGCATATCCTGCATTTACCGTTGCATATTTGCTTGGATGATGCAAGGGAATCAAGAACCACTTTTCTTTGCTACATATTAATTCAGATAGATTAAAAAACTGTACATTTTTAGCAAATTTAACTCTCTTTCAACAATCTTGATAAGATCCGATGATGCATTTTCCAATTTCATCAAGATATTGATGATAGCGACGAGTGAAACATTGATACGTTGCGGAGATTCTAACTGTGATGAATGCGCTAATCATTCGAGTACTTACTGCCTTAAGCCTTAAATCTGCAAGAATTTGAAGAAAAAAATTACAAGCATATATTATTATACATATGCCAGTTTATCCAGGCAAACATGTTTAATGGAAAGCACTAGAGAGTACTACTGGAAGATTTCATTTGAAACCCCAGCTCTGTAATATTACAAGTAGGATTCTCACATTAGAATCGGAACACGAACATGCATGCCACTTAATTAGCATACCGAACTCGTCATTCATGGTCGTACACTTTTAATATAAATCTAACTTGAAGAACTAAAGAGGAGTTTAACAATCAACAATCAAAATACATGTTTCATAAGCATATATAATCTGATGTTGTAGGTAGCTGCACATTGTTGTCATTCTTTCTTCTCTTCCTTGGATTCAACCTTCTTCTCTTCTTTTGCTTCAACCTTCTTCTCTTCCTTGCTCACCTTCATCGCCGCCGTCTTCACCCTTGCTTTGCCCTTCTTGGGCTTCATGAAGCAGAAACAAGAGCAGCAAGGACACTGGAATAAGAACTTCATAGCTTACTTAACCTAATAATTATCTGCTCTCAAATCTTCCTCAGCACTATATGTATAGCAAAAGTAATTGAGCTTTGCGTTGCATTTCTATCTTCTTTCTTATCTAATTATTAATCTTGTGGGGCCATTTAGTATTATAATATAATAGTATTCTTCTTTACTTGTAAATGAATAGGTTCAATTCTGATCAAATACACTTTTGAATCATATTATTGGTAATCAATTGTAAAGTTTAGCCTATTCCTACACCTTTAATGAAGATAGTATCATTTGTTAAAAAAAAATTATTAATCTTACAGGGTTCATAAAAATTAAAAATTAAAAAAAAAAAATTCAAGAAGAGAAAATACGAATTTGGATCCTCGTCGAATCCCCTCCCTGAGGATCGACGGACGTAGACCTTTAATAAAAAATCGTGCAACCACAATTAAATTCTTTTTATATTTTTAAAAGTAAAATAACCTCATTTTACGTAAAAAAATATAAAAAAATAAATTATGACTACACGATTTTTGATCATGTGAATTAATTTCTAAAATCCCCATCCGGCTAGGATCTAAATCCAGAAAATACAACCATTGGATTCCACTTCAATCACCATCAAGTGGCAATAAAGGAGATGCCTCCCTAATAATGCCAACTTCGGAGTGGGACTAGCTAGGGGTCTGTGGGGCTGGCCAGTGGCCAAGATCAACAAATGAAGGTAGTAATTCGTAAGAAGAATGTAAAGCAACTTTTTAATATTACTTTCTCGGTTCTTCTTTATATTTTATAATATTGCTCGGATAATTTGTTCCGCTTATTTTTTAGGACGCTTTATGCAAAAATTTAACTAAATTTAAGATTATTTAGTCATTCAATAATTATCTAATAAATAATCGATTCATATTCTTCACTTCAACACCGAAATTTCGACAACTGTATTTGAACAGTTAAATAATTTCACTGGGGGTGATCTTTTGGCATAATTGATCCATTAAAAAGTAGCCTAAACAGTTGTACGATTCGGATCTAACATTGCGGAACAAATAAGAGAAAAAAAATAGTTAAACCAACAAATTCAAGTGAAAAAGTTAGTAACATCCCCCTTCTCTGAATAGGCTATCCCTTGTGGGGTCATGATGAAGCATGCATACGAACAAGAGCAACGATTCTTGTTTTCTTTTTCACAGAGTCTGAGTGAGCTGGCAAGCAATAAAAGCAAATATGTTTTACATCACCAATTATTTAAAAAAATTAATGTAAAGGATTAGAAATTTTTGAGTTTTAATCAAAATGATAAAATGGTGTTGTAAGTAAATAGTATCAGAAGTGATTTTTTAAAGTAAAAATGTCATTTTTTGTTAAAATGAACAGTATCAGAAATGTTTCGTTAAAATTCCTTTATTATTTCCTAATTTTAATGATTAACTCCAGGGTAGGACGATGTTCCACAAACAAATAATGCATACTAGCTATTGATTGTTTTTCAATAGCACCCACTTTGCTCCCACTGCGGGCGGATAAAAGTGAGGGAGGCATGTGACCGAGTGTCAAACTACTTATGGAAAGAAAATATTCTCAATTGATTTCATTGTCTTTTTATTTTTACGCAAATAATAGTGGAGAGAAAGTGAACTCAAAACTACAGGTGCAAAGTGAAACTGTGAAAGCGTTGAACCACTTCAACTACAAGTTTCGTGCATTTTTAACAATAGTCTACAGTCAAATTTGTCGTATTTTACTGTCAATTACAGAGGGAAAGATTTGAACTTAAATACAAATGATGAAGCACATTGTTTTAGCCAATTTAGTTAACTTTAACTCCGCAACTAACAACAGTTTTATGATGCTGATTGAATTGTGAAGTTGGTGTGCTTATATTTTTCTAACCCATTTTTTCCGTAAGAGGCTTGTAGTTTAAGAGTACTTATTTGTGCCCTCAAGATCCTATGTCTATTTCTCCTCCCCCATATAATTTGTATAAAAAAAATTGAAAAGTAAGCGAACAAAATGGTGACACTCATGAGGAAACTTTTGAAAAACATTTCAGTCAAAGCAAAGGGGCTCAAAACTTCCAACAGAATTCATTCATTTTCATCATCTTATTGCCACTTTGAAGGGTATTACCATATTCGAGAACCTAATTCCTCTCACATAGATATTGATAACCGCAACAAAGAAGAAGGGGTGGGAACGAGAATTAAATTACTCAGTGAGAGGATATTACTTATTCAGTGCACTACGGGAATCTTACTGAGAAGAAAACTTTTTTGAGAAACTTGAACTTCAAAGAAAATCTAAATTCAAATTTCATGAACGACATTAATTATTGAAAGAAAAAAAAGTTTAACAGCACGAAGGCTTGAATAGTGTGTGAGGCAAAGGCACAATGCTCAACTTCATATATACAAATAGCATATAGAGAAATTATCAAAGAAAAGCAAATGGAGACTCAACTCAATTACTCAATCCGTTGCCCAAATGAGAAGAGAAAAAAAAAGACTGACCAAAAAAAAAAAAAAAAAAAAAACACACAGGGAGCCCGATAAAGAACGGACTTGTGATTTGAAATCGTGGATTGATCATTGAACAACACAATCAAGGGAGGTTTAACAAAACATTTACGGTACTGTTCACTTTTAACGAAAAACCACATTTATACATTTTCTTGATAATATTTACTATACCTTTAAAAATGGTTTTTCATTAAAAGGAAATTTTTTTTAAACTTTTTGTTAGTTTTCTTTACAATCAAATTTCATTAGTCGAAAGATTTTACCAAATTTTGGTAGAGTTTTCTCTTTTTCTTTTAACTCTGTAATCAAAAGTCGTTAGTGGACAACCCCTTTGATTTTTACCAAGTTAAATTTCTTGTATGATATTTAACATTTCTTTAGTTTTTTTTTTTTTTGTTTTAAAAGAACGGCATATATTTCATAAAAGCCAGGAAGACTAACTAGTACAAGGTAAATAAACATCATTCACAATAAGATCATTGATTATAATAGGAGGTTTATCTACCCAAATACAAAAAATTTGGACCATTTCTTGATTTATGCATGTCAACCTTATGTAGGGGCTATGCTAATCTTCTCTGTATTGTTACAATTTTATCAAATGTCCCCGAAAGGACATTTTTTTTCTTTAGTTATATGCTATATATTGCAGTCAAAACTTGGATTACAAGTTGATTAGAAAAAATTTGAATTCCATACCTATGTCCCCATGATTATCTTCTACTTCAAATAATTTAATTAGGTATCATTTGATAACCATTTTATTTTCAATTATTCAGCTTTTCTTTTCACTTTTTTTTGAAAACTAAAATTTCTAAACAAAAATTTAAATGTTATTTTTGTGAAATTTAGCCTGACTTTTTTAATGGACCGTGAATTTTTCCTTTTTTCTATGTATGTTTTGTCGCATATAGTGGAAATCTGAAGAAAGTTGGCAGTATGGAGAGTAATCCAACTTATTTATAAGCTCATGTAAGGTCCCTCCTCTCATCAATGTGAGACTCATTCTCAACACGCCCTCTCATATGTGGCGAATTTTCAAGCCTAACACGTAGACAACACAACGGGGTGACGTGGAGTGCGTGTGGCTGTTTGCCTTTGCACGTGAGACAACCTACTCTGATACCACAATCATGGTTCATCTACCAGACTGAGGTTCCTGTCTCCTTTGAAATCAAGGATACATAGATACAACCTACTATTCAGAGAGACGGGCCGAAGACTCAGTTCTAACAACACCAATACTATCCCTAACTACCACCTACACAATTTGTCAGGTGTGGAGTTTTATCACAAAAGGCATCGGTGTTAGTTAAAGTGGGGTAATCCTATTTAAATTGGTTTTCTCCTTTCCCTATGATCGATGCGGGATTCTACACGTCCCCATGCTTGGGACCTCATTTTGTGGGTCACACATGGAGATCCACACATCAGCAACCACGTGAAGTCAAGGGGACTCACCCTACATGCGGGGCCAAGGGGACCCATCCATCATCGCGCAGGGCCAAGGAGACCCACCCATCACGTGACAATATAGTACGAGTCCGCTCCTTGACTCTAATACCATGAAAAAAGTTGAGATTCCACCATAAAACCAATTAGCAATATGGGGAGTAGTCCAACTTACTTATAAGCTCATGCAATGTCTTTCCTCCCATCAATGTGAGACTCATTCTCAACAAAAGCAACTGCCGAAGCTTTCTTTGAGGAAGCTAGATTGTTATACGACGAATGCACCCCTACTGCATGGACAATATGCGTGTTGCGACAGCTTCTGTTGGTAACATGTTAGTTTCAAACATATCTTTGGGTGGCATGGGAGATATTGTAATGAGTCAGGTATATGAGTGGTTTCAATAGCCCTAAAATTCTTAGCGCTTCCCGTATCATTTTCAGGCTCATGAATGACAATGGTGGCTACAAGGTATAACATATTCTGACTTTTCTTTTTTTTTTTTTTTTTTTTTTTTTGAGCAAACGTTCTGACATTGAATATTAAACCACATTAATTTTGTAATAACCATGCACATATACATTATATATAATTGAGAGTAATTATTTAGTAACCAAAAATGTATTTGGTGTTGGTCATCCAGTTTGACGAAGATAGGGAGCATGCTGCACCTAGTATGGATTGCTACATGAAGGAATATGGGTAGTCAAGAGGAACCTGCAATTGATGTGTTTAAACAAAAAAAATTGTGGAGATGTGGAAGGATATAACTGAGGAGTGCCTTAGACCACTCGATGTGCCAATGCTTGTGGATCTTCAAACCTCATTTTGCATGGAGGTGTATTAAAAGAAAAAATTACATGTAAAATATTATATGGAATTGTTATTAACACTTTAAAATTTTAATTGCATATTTTATATTTAAAAAAAAGGTGCACAAATATATTCTTTTTTTTTTCTTTTTGGTCGAAGTGCACAATTATATTCTTAAATAGTTCTCACATATCTCAACAATTACAAAGACCAAATCTTTTTTTTTTCTTTTCGAAAGAGAATTTTATTGATCAATCAAAAACAAATGAAAACATTTGCATCTTCTGCCAAGATAATAAACAGAAATTATGGTCCTAACTCATCTCAGTCAAAACTTCCATCATTCTTATGAATATACGTTTTCACCATATGAGTTGCACGATTACATTGACGAGGAGTGAAGATAAACTTCACCAAGTGAAAAGAAGGCACCATAGCCCAAATATCAACCAAATAAACCTCCATTGACACGTCCGCTGGAATCTCCTTATTGAACATTTGAATCAGTCATTTCGAATCGGTTTCCACCTCTAGCACCACCCTTGACTCCGGAAGATTACTTTGAACGCACATCTCAAGCCCCTGACGAATCGCCGCCGCCTAAATTTGGGCCATTATTATTTTGTATCAGCCAAAATTCGAATATTGTGGGACGGAGAAGGGAGAGAAAGAGGGATTGTGTGGGACGGAGACGGTGGAAAATGATGGAGAAAAAAAATTAGATTAATAATTGTGGATTAAATAATATAATATTAAAATTTATTAATTGTCTAGTTTATTAATCCGACACTGATCAAATACTGTCCAAGTTATCTATTTTAAACCAATTCAACTTAATTTTTAAAATTAATTAATCCGATAAAATCCGTTACAATAATTTCACCCTTAAAATTTTAATAATGGTTCTCACATATCTCAACAGTAACAGAGACCAAATCTAAATTTGGGCCTTTATTATTTTGCATCAGCCGAAATCCGAAATATTTGACTTACTGATTTGCAAGATAACATGTGACACTGAACAGCCAAATCACCAGAAGAGGGATCCTTGTGCTTGCTGCACGTGTCCAAACCGCTCCACGTGTCTCTCATCTTGAGCTGCAACTGCAAACCTTCGCATATCATCAATTTTGACACTGAATTAAGCGCTACCATAGTAGATGAGGAAGAATAATATATAAAAGGGGGTAAGAAAACAAAGCCAGCAACAATATTGTTGATCATGGCAAGAAGGGCTATTGCCTCTAAAGCTTTGCAATTGACTCAACCCTCCGGCAGATTCTCCAAGATTTGCTTCTCCACTGCCTTTGAAGGTGCTGATGTACAATTTTTGTGTTTTTTATTCTACAGTTCTTATTTACGAAATTCGAATTCGGTATTACCAAGCACAAAAATAATATGTACGTTCTCCTAATAAAATACCGAGCCTTATTTTGTCAAGCTATGAGACTGACTCTATATATCAAAACATTAAAATAAAAAGAGCAATTATACGACATGATACAATATATACATCAATATTGTGGTTAGAACATCAGTGTTATGAGACGCTATGGTAGCAATCTACTCATTCCCTATAAACTCGTGTCATAGAACTTCATCTGGAGAGGTTCTTTTAGAAAAGAGTATATGTGATCAGCGCTTCATACGATAGTCGGACATAAGTAGGTGACAAAAATAACATGGCTTTTCAATCTTCTTATTATAATTTTAATTTCGTTCATATCAATCTTGTCATGGGTTCATGGGGTTAAATGTTCAGGGTGCCAATGCAGTGGCAGATGCAAGAGAAAGTGGGGGTGAAGTTAGCGGGACATCAAGATTGCCGGCAAAGGAGACGTTGAAGGAAGGGTTATACGAAGCCAGACATCAAGATCTAGCTGGTACGAGTGACCATGCAGAAGATGGACCTGTGAAAGCCACTGAGATGGCGGAGGAGACTGGGAGAGACACAGCCAAGCCCACCATGGATGGTGCGTGGAAGGCAAGCAAGGAAACCACAGAACAGATCAAAGGCCCAGAGGGGCCGGGCAAAGATCGTCATCATGATCATGAATACGATCCGGTCCAAGGGCCTATTGATGATCTGAGAAACCGTGCAGGAGGATATGATCTCAGTGAAAATTGAAGGGGGTGTTTTATGGGGATTTTATATGCATGTTTGTGGTTGTAGGAAGTGAGGTCGTGTAAGGATGTGATTCCTATTTCAAATCAAAAACAACCAAAAAAAAGTACTGAAAATGGTTGACCTTAGTGGGAAAAGGATCCTCGCCGTATCCTTTTTTCTAGGGATCTTAAGGGTTTCGTGATCTTATCCGTTCATCGTATATCATGCGATCAATTTTTGTTATATATTATTCATATTTAATTTTAAATTTTAAATTTTGAAATGATTTATGACCGCATTCTGTACAATAAATGGATGAGATCACGAGATCCTTAGGATTTCTAGGAAAAGGATCCGGCGGGGATCCTTTTCCACCTTGGTGTAGTCCATGCATAGTGATGAATGGGTGTATAAAAGGAGAGAAAAACGAAAACCTTGCTGAAAAAAAATTTCTAAAGTCAAATTTCAAAAACCACTTTCATTTTGAGCACTAAATATTTCCTTTTAAATGATAATAAGTAAATATGTTGTCGAAGTAACTTTTTTTTATTCCATGATATTGGAAGTGGGAATTGAACTAAATCGAAGTTAGCTACAATTAGTATCAATTTTGACTATGCTATTTTTGAGAGCAGAACATAACACTTTCACTTGTAGGGTAGTGTAAGTAGCGTTCTCGGATTAACTTCAAAAAAATTCAAGTGGTTAACAAACGAGCTTTATTAGAAGATAAAACTCCACAAATCACCCGTTTCATGTGGGTTTCTATGGTAATCTTGTTCATGTGATAAAGAACTCTAATAACGTTATATGTTTACAAGCATCTACTGTTGATCACAGTGATCAAGAGATCTAGGGTTATTAACATTTGGATTTTAGATTAAGGGACGAGAATGAATGGATATGCGTTTAACATTTTAAGCTTAATTATAGATATCAAATGCAAGAGTGTCTCATTATTAATTTTTTTGTCATCAGGTGACCAAGAGCAATCTTCGTTCAAACTGAACTTTCTATCCAAATTTTCTCCAAGTCTGAGCACATCAATCAAAAGGTAGAAGCACCCTTTCAAGCTTATTTATGTATCAATATGCTTCAACTCATGTTTACTTACTTGGTATGAGAATAAAACGAAAATTATATAGTTAAGAAAGGATGAGGTGCAAATAAATCTGTATGAGATAGAAAACCTCTTTTTGGTTACTCATACTTTCCTTTTTACGGTTATGCTATATCTAAACACTATCGAATCCACTCGTTTTTTCATTCTTTTGCTGTTAGTATACACATGTATTGAAACAATACACATTCTTTGCAAATTTAATTCTTATTAATAAACAAGGAGATATATTAACCCACATATGAAAGTGAAATTAGACATAAGTTTTTAGATACTAACGTTCAGTTTGAGTTAGACATTGATAAGAAACATAATCAGAAGGTTTTATATCAAAAGTTTTCACATGATAATATTCACGTATAACTTCACTCTATGTCCATGTAGATGTAGGGACGGCATATTATTTGTGCATGCAATTTGGCCTTTCTAGGAAAGCTTCAAGCCTTCAACCGCTTAAACTCGCAAAATAGAAGCGTAATGGTACGTCTCCCAAACTTCTGCTGCAACTGGAAGCGGCGGATAAATTTTATTGAACTTGTACCAATCGTCATCAACCAAAAAGATTGACCTCGGATTAACAAATTTCAAAGCGATTTGAACAAGTGTCCGATACATACAACCGCCGCAATGAGTCATGATGTGAACATGCCCAAGACACACAACACACGTGTCCAAGTCTTGTGCACGTGTTCATCAAGGAACGTGCCACTCTGTCACGTGTCTGATGTTTGGCGCTATATATGATCATAACAGCTATTGGGCACTGAGGACAATAGTTCAAGGATTTTGCAAACAGATAAGAAAAAGGTTGAAAGCATCAAATCTCATGGCAGCGACATTGACAAAAAGAGCCCTCTCCAACATCTCAACACATTTGCCTAAGGAGCATCCCCCTTGCATTCAATCCTGCTTATCCAGGGCTTGCTTCTCCACTTCCTATGAACGTGTCCAAGTAAACATTTATTCTCCCATTTTATTTGTTTTTTTTTTTTTTTAATTTAATTTTATTTTATTTTATCTCTCTTTTGGCATCTTGATTAATCTTATCAATGATTCGATGTCAGTCGAACCCTAGACTACCCAGTAAACATTGGATCTAAGTAAAAGCGAACAAGTTACAGGGGGAACAACCTTTTGTATCTTAATTTTCTTATACTTATATATGGATAACGTTAAGAAAGCTAAGTTTGCAACAAAATTTTGAAAGCTAAATGATATGAAAGTTGATGATTAAATAATTACTTAAACATTAATAAACATGCTCATTTTTATTGGTGACACATATTTTAATTTACAAATTTTATTTCTCTAGTATTTACCCTACATATATAAGTGTACTATAAATATTAATTATATGCTAATCTGCATCAATATTTTAGGGCGCCTACTTTTTAGGTTACGCGCTCTAGAAAGTTAAGACGTACGCCCTAAAAAAAGGTTATGCATATTAGCCCATTGGACTAATAATCCAATTTCTATCGTAATCGGATTTTATTTATAATTAGTATGAAATGTTTCTGTGGTCGAAATAGTTGCCTTTAATTTTTTTTTTTTTTTTTTTCTGAAAATATGAGTACATCCCTTACAATTCAATTTTCTTTAACTAAAACTCATCATGGTAATTTTCTCTAACAAAAACTCAATGACTAAGCTCCAACTAAGCAATATTCATAATTAAATTTGACTTGGCAAAGTTTGTATTTTTTGATGTCTAAATTACCCCTAATAACACTTACTTTGGGTCTTTCACTTATTATCTACATTTTATTTTACGTTATTTCATTCAATTAAATGTCTTCAAATACCTTACGGGGGTTTGGAAAAAAAATTAAATGTCATGATTCCTATGCATTTAATAACAAAAATTTACATGATACCAATGTTCCTTATATATTTGTTTTCACATGATGCTAACAAGTAAATTAGTATATCCTACAAATATCAAAGGGAATTGTTTTTAGCACTCCAAAAATCTCATTTTACACTCCAAACTTTCTATAATTAGAAAGAAAAATACACTTGTGAGGAGTGTAGAATGAGATTTTTGGAGTGCTAATAACAATTCCCATATCAAAAAGTTATTTTATTCAAAATTATCAATATTTTAAATATAACATAGGTAAATTATTTTGCACAACATATATATAATAACAATATAAGTTCCTAGTAAATTATGTAATGATACATGCAAAATAATTTACCTACAAAATTAATTAAATACCAATATTTTGCAAATATATATATATAACAATTTACCTACCGAATAAAAGAATGTAGATTGATTGCTCACTCTATATAATAATAACAAAATGTGGTTAGCATATATGTATTATCACATGAAAAATAATTTACCTACAAAATAAAAAAAAAAAGTTTTTAGCCAATTGATTCAAAATTAATTAATTACATATTATTTTACATAAAAATATCGATAAATTATTCGCACGCATATATATAATTTTAACAAAAAAGTGCCTAGCTAATACATACATGCAAAATAATTTACCTACAATGATTGTCAAACAAATAAAAGAAATGAAACATATGATGGTAAAAGAAGTATAAAGTAGATAATTTTATAATAATAAGGCACTTATTTCCCATAATTATGGTGGATAATTAAATTCATTAACATAATTAGAGTGTTGTGGCACAATTGTAAATAGTTTGAAAATAATAGGTATTTATTTGTTTACATGGCAGTCTACTTCAAATTTGGGTTTTATTTAGATGTTTAAAATGAGATGGGTTTTTGTTTAGGAAATAAGAGTTGCATGAGTTTATATCTGAGGGATCCTTTTTATTTTTTCTCCAATGAAATAGGACCCAAGAAATAGGCCACCAACAGAGGCAGGCAGGCATGGAGCAGCGACTGAGGGAAGAGAAGGTGATACGAGGATTGATGACATGAGTGGCGTTACAGGATTTATGGCAGACACAGCAAGACAAAGCGCGGCAAAAGCAACGGAGGTGGCGGAGGACCCGGTTGACATGGCAAGGGAGACAAATGTTGCATGGGATTCTGCCAAGAACACTACCCGGAAGGCCACCGACACTTTGGTTGCTGAGGCTGATGCGAACGTTGTTGATACAGCTGAGTATAGAACTATTGAAGATCACAGTAAGTTCGCAGATCAGAACGACCACCATCAGAAGGGTCACATTTGATCAGGGATGGGAATTTGATATGAGACTTTCAATTATTTCCAAACTTTGTTGACTGTGTGAAACTTCCTCACAAGTCGAGAGGAAATCGTATGGTGAATGTGATCTTTTCTTTTCTTGTTTCTCAGTATAGAAAAGGTATAAGAGAAGATGTATGAATTGTAATTTTGTGTGCAAGTGTACATAGTCTCTTTTTATGTTAAATGTGTGTTTAACATCAGCTTTTGACATGCATTGCGACTTTGGAAATGTATGAATTTCAAAATCCATTATCAGTTTGAATCTCCGACCAAAAATTATGACATCAACCAACCTATTTCGAGATCAAACATGAGGTCGATTAGTCTACTGCCTACACAATATGATTCATCACATGAAGAATATAGTTGGAAGTATAGAAGTGTAAACTGTCAGATTGATTGTGACCACGGGTAGGGTGAAAATTATACCCTTTCCGCGCCGGAAGGGGGTGTATAGTTGTGGCTTGCCACTAAGGTTATGAAAGTTATTATGGTGTGATTCATTTCTCCACGTGTCTATATGTGTTATTTATTAAGTTTAATTTATGCAACATAAAAGTTCGTGGGTTGTTGGCCCAAGACGAATAATTTGGCAAGACTTTATTTTCTTTGTACGATTCATTATTGTCAAGTTTAATGAAATTACGGTTTGCGTATTATATGTTATTTTATATTACGGTCTAGGAGATTTCTCTCCACTTGTAAGTGTGGTGTTTTCGATCTTCGTAGATATCAAATTAGGGCCAACTTTTCCCTCCCTTTAATGTAAATATATTGTTGGAATTCAAGAAAATATCTTGCATATTATGTGACTAACATAATTTTGTTATTTACTTTTCAAATTTCATGTCACGCATGGTATAGAGAGATGGGAAATGCAATGATGTTCAACAACCAACAACAAAAATGGTGTTATTTTCATAGACACCAAGTGAATTAAGATACATTTTTTTGCAATTATTTTTTGTTGGATCATGTTTTGCAATTTTGATATGCTACTATATATATATATATATATATATATATATATATATATGTTGTTGTTGTTGTTGTATATATCAAATTCATGTTCATAATTTTGTGGCTTTTATATATTACTATTATCCAAATTAGGGGAGTTATTTCCCTTTCCTGAATATTTTTGATGGTCCAAACTTTCTTCTCATTATTGTACCCCTAATTTTAATAGAATCACAAAAAGAGGTCAAAGTTTGAGCCTATTATAGTATGAGGTGTGGGAATCCAATGCTTAGTCTATTTCTTAGCCATTAAAGGGCTCAGGATCGAGGAAGATGATGAAAAAAAGAGGAGGCGATAGAAAAGCAGTTCGAGTGAAAGAGCCAATCCTTCAGTTTTAGTGCGTGCGGGAAAGGGACTGAATATACATCATGAAGTTTATCATGGTGCGAAGAATTATGCATATATATGAACACGAAGTGCTTTACATGTCAAGCCAAAACCTTGGGACCAGCCGAATCAAGATTGGTTGACCTCCATTTTCATCAACCTTCATTTTCTTCACAGATAGGAAAGGCTCCTTTCCAGCCTGAAAACATTCGAAGTTTTCGCAAATTCGAACTGCATGTTTTCTTTATATACTTGCACGAGTTACTATATGTTTTTGCCGATTGGAGGGAGAGAGGGATTCGAACTTGAAATTTATTCAAATATTACGAAGAATAGTAATGTTACTAAACTAAGAGCTAGTAGGTTCATTTTTTTGTTTTAGATGACTAAGACACAACACGAATACTTAATTTTGTGGTGTAATATCACAGGGAGTTAGAAATGGGGCTTGGTTGGGTTAGAAGTAACGTTCGGGGTTCAAGGTCAAAATCTGAATCTCATTCCTGGGGTTTAAGGTCTAGGTTCCAAAGTTTTGGATCAATTAGGGCTCTAGGTTAAACGTTGATCATGTTACCAATTGTATATAACTTTTTGTTTATTTCTTTCATCACATGACTGATCAATCGGGTGGTACTCTAGACTTGTATGCCATCATCAGATATTTTAATCTTATTTTGAATTTGTTTGGTTTAACCACTCAATGAAGAATGATGATAAATGCCTCATGCTTTGAGGTTCTTGATAAAGAGAGGAATCCAGGAACTAAAGAACACCGGGACCAAGATCCAACTCAAAGCTGAGAGTGACGGGCACAATATTGTGGCGAAAATTACTTGGTGTGTCACATGGATTCTTACTGGCTAGAAAAGGAGAGAGGCGACGCGGAAGCCAGTGAGGTGAATTTTAGATGAAGCTAACTTGGATCATAGTGTACGTGGTCTGATGCTTTGATCATGTATGACAAGCAACTATAAATGGACCACAGTCACCTTATGCCTTGTTAAGCAATTAAACGGTCTCTAAATCTAAAATAATTTTTTGAGAGGTGCTTAATTTGTAGATGGTAGTAAAGATAAATGACGGTTTCAATTTAATAATATTTGTACAATCAAATGATGCCATGTTAGACTGAGAAGGACGACTTTCCTCCTTATTGGGACTGAGGGAAGTATTATCTCCCTAAATTAATGGAATCTGCAGAATAGATTGGTAAAGCTATATATGTATCACTAATGACATTGTTGATCGTATCCTCTCATACCTGGAACCTAAACTTCTAGGTGGATCCGATAAACCCTACCTGAATATGTAATTAGTAATACATATGAAAGCTGCTATTTACAAATATATTCCAACTATTAGAGCAATTTCACGGTTACTTATTGCTTTGGGGATAGGCAACCCAATCCACTCCCTCTCCCTCGCCAAAACACTCCATCCCAACTCGGGCAATTGTGGTTAAGGCGAGCTCGATGGAGAAGTCAGGCAATAATTGTCTAGTCAGTACCCTGCCTATGTGACATAAGACTAACGTCACCATGATGTCAAACACAATTTAAATTATTAAAAAAATATATAAAAAAACTAATTAAAAATATAAAAAGTTATAATATTTTTTCTATAAATACTTGATAAGCTCATATTTATATAAATTTTACATCAAATTCACTCGTTTTTTCTTAGTTAGTTCCTTATATTTTTAAGCTATTTACTTTGTTTTTGTGTTTTGTAGGATTTTTCAAGCAAAGAAAAGAAAAATAGCACAAGTGGAATTTTAAGTAACAAATTCGTCAAAACTGCCTGTGCAGGTCAGCTGACTTTGGAAGCAATTTGCGGACAGCTCAGAATGAATTAGAGAATGTGCCTTATATGCTTGGAAAGCTACGGATGTCTATTTTCTGGAGCATTTCGCGGATTGTTAATATCATTTTTCTAGAAGAAGTTATGGCCGTTTTAACACTGAAAGATTTCCAAGAGACTGAGCAGTTTGTAACTGACAAGAATGCATTGAAAGCAATAAATCCAATAAAACTAACAACCAAAACTGATGCAGCCAAAAACAAGCCAGCTAAAACCTATTCAAATATCAGAGGAAATGGAAAATTAAGTGAGAGTAATGGGCATAAAGGCTGCCCAAAGAGTTACAATTGTTTTAGCATTTCCTCTCACTTATTTTCATCACTAAATGGCTGTTAGTGGGGTGAGTTATGGAGAAAAAACTGTGGCAGCAGAAAAGAAGAAAAGGGCTGCAGGTTGCAGCGGCAAAGAGGGAAAAAAAAAAAGGTGGAAAAAAAAAGATAGAAAAAAAGGAAGGAAAGCAAGTAAAAAAGGCAAGGCTGGTGCGTTGGGAAAGGAAGGAAAGGAAGGAGGAAATCTTGGCATTCTCTTCTTTCGGTTTTATCTTCTCAAACTCATGTCTTTCTTTTGGTTTAATTTGAGAATTATGTGTAACTAATTTTTAGTAGTTAGGGGCTGTTTTGAAGCCCCAAATATGATTGCAATTTTGTTATGACATTTCGTTTGAATTACTTTTATGAATGGATGAAAATTGGTTCACTACTTGTCTCATTGATGAATTCTTTATGTGTTTTCTACGGATGCATACTTAGTAAGCATATCTAGGATTCTAATGCTATGAATATGTGTGTGTCTGCCCTTGTCGAATGAGGACCTACATATGTTTTAGAGTAGTACTTGTTAATTGCGATTAACATGTGAATCAATTTCTAGGATAAGTAAGACAACGCTAGTACTTACGATGCCTTGTGATGACTCAAACTCTTTTCGTTCTTAATGATTTCTACTTGTTAAATCTATGAACACACCATTCTAGATTGCATGTTAGGGACTAAGTTAAGTTGAAAACGCCATTTTCTTAACATACTACATAAGAAAGAGTAATAGGTTGAGTTCTAACATTGAGCCAACTTGAGCATCTTCATCCAAAAATGAAAGGAATTTGAATGAATCATAACATGTTTGCATGATTATTTGGTGGTGGATAGCAATTCCCCTAACTTGTTTTTCTTAATTTGTGAACTACTTAAAAATCTGTTTCTGTTCTGTTTTTGTTCGATTTAATTTAAATAGCAAATCAACTCCAAAAATTTGTGTGAGTGTAGCTCTGTGTGTCTAGTGTCTTCATATAAAATTTCGTAGACTTTAGATAAGTGTAAGTCGGTCTAAGAATTATTTTTCGGTGACTGGTCAGTAGGGACAACAACACAATTTTTGTGACATTTTAAGTAGTTAGATAAAATAACTTATACGGGAAAGATCTTTATTTTCATATGCTACAATTGACAAATCTTAGTGTTAATAAGCAAAATCAATAGCACATTTGTGTGCTACTTTGTGGTGTGCTTTTAATCCTATCAATACCTAACCATGTTCTTCCATTTTACAATACCTTTCAATATTTTCATATACTTTCAACCAATGTTTTATTATTATCTGAATTTAAAAATAAAGTTTTTTTTTATAATTTTATAAAATAAAAAAATACTAATATATTATTACGAATCGTATGGGCTATTCAGTTTAGGAGTGGAGATTCACTTGGGCAGTTAGGATTCACTGCACGCAGTTATTGTTCACTGCAGGCAGTTACTATTTATTTAAGGAGATTAAGTTGCCTATTGCCGAAGGGGACCTTACTACACTGGAAGTGATTTTACAAAACATGTGTCAACAAAATCGGAAACTATAAAGTCTCCGACCTATAACACAACAAAATAGAAGAAAGCGATGTTCTCAATAAAACTCTGAAATGTGCACGATGATAATCAAATGGTCACACATTGTCTTATTTCGCTAATCCTTTGTATATAGATGATTCTCAAAAGAAAATCTAAAACTAGACTACTAATATCGTTGAACCACATAACAAGTGGCCCGAGCCATAATGTGGAAAATTTCTGGAACATGTGGGTTATGGTTACGATGAGGGATGAAGATAGTGTCAAAGTTCTCTTTCAAACTTAATTCGCCACCAAAATATGTGTGCAAAGAGAAGATAAAAATTAGCTTTGTGGATACAATGAAAGTATGACCTTGTAGCTATTATTTGTCTCTAGTTTTGCACACCCCTAAAACAAATACCAAGCACAATAGAATAACAAGAACACAAGTATTTAAGAATAGAATCTACATAAAACTTTCATTTTTGGTGCTTTAGTTTTCAAAGAAATGGTGGAGGGAATTGAAAATCTAAATTACTGGTATAGGATTTCTAGAAATACGAGTGAATGAAAACTTCAGTATTCACACACTTATTTTTACTTCTCATACACGTTTTTCAATTTTCGCCATCAAATTGAATATATTGAAGAAGATCAATGGAAAAAAATTAATAAGCGTGTACAAAACATAATGTGCCAAATAGCACTATCCTATAATCTATTGACATAATATACATTTACCTCTAGAGGGAGAAGTGGACAAAAAATTACCTATTTTGCCGTGGAAGCTAATTTGGGTGAATTTATACATACTGTATGCTGTAAATTGTGCATCCAATAAAGGCATAGGGTAAAGTAGAGAATGGCAGACAAAGCATTCACTATAGATTAAAGATGACTGACAATTCAAAGTAGTCAGTTGTACTGCATGCAAACTTACTCATCCAGCGTCCTACTACTACGTGAATTTGATTAAAGCATGCACTATACGTATGTACTCGCTTGTAAATGAACTGTCCCTCGCAATCAATGACATTTAGATCATCTCCAACTGAAATGGTTAATATATTCCCATTCTAAATTATAGTCCTACACAAAAATTATTTTTAAATGGGCAGCTTTAGACCTTAGTCATATGTCATTTCTAACCGAATAGGCTAAATATAGTCCCTCAATAATTTATTAGTTTTAAGTTTATACTATAAATTTATTAGTTAATTTAATTAAGCTACTGTTAAATGTTTTCAAATTTAGCTGTTGAATTTGTATTATTGCAATTGATGAGTTAGGCCCTAAAACAAGGGCTTATAGGGGAGCAACATTTGGCTAGCCTAATGCCCATTTAGCCAAATAATGGCATGTGTGCTCCATAGAATTATAGCATAGTCATCGGTTGGATATGAGTTTTTGGACAAATCAGACCCTTTTTTTGCCTTTTGAACCTTTTAGTCATCTCCATTGGAGATGACCTTAATTTCAGCAATGCGAACTACCCTTACAGGCTCTTCCTATACTATTTCACTTATCTCTGCATATTATATATTGTTAATAAATCATCAAACTCATCTACACACGTTCTAATCAAGGGATACTCTTTTGTTACAAATTCACCACGTAGTGAGCTTCCATTGGACATATGGTTCATATTTGAAACACGTGATAATAAACATTGATTGACGAAAGAGGCCACTGCATGAATAGGTTGCAAGAGAAAATCCCTCGGTCTGATTAACACTAAATGTTCTTATATTTCCCACCGATGCAAATTAAGCTTTCAAATCCTAACCTCGTTTATGAAGTGCTCTTTTGTTATATATTCACTGTTTCATCAAAATTCGGCCACCTTATACGACATCGACACGCGCGTTAAAGAATGGAGCTTGTGTTTGTGGTCCTCTTCCACTTTTTCTTCACCTATTAATTCCTTACACTTTCTTCACCTTCACAACTCCATCCAGTTTCCCCCCTTCTTAATAATGCTCAACCATTCTCCATTTCAACCAAAACCTCATTGTAAATTCTGGCACTTACACTTCCTTAACAATGGAGGGCAAGAACTTTGAAGGAAGGCAAACATGGAAAGAGAAGGCGAAGAAGGATGTCGAGGAAGTAGAGGATGACTACTCGGAAGAAGAAGAGACCAGTGGTGGTGGCGGAGGGTTGATGCTGAGATTTGAAGAAAATGAGAGGCAGAAGAAAGCTGCTGCAGCTGGAAGAAGAGGATCTGGTGGCGGAGGTGGAGGTGGGATAGCGCAACCGTCTTGTCAAGCGGAGAGGTGTGGGGCTGATTTGGTTGATGCAAAGAGGTACAACCGCCGGCATAAGGTTTGTGAGTTTCATTCCAAGGCAGCTGTTGTGATCGTTTCCGGGATTCAACAGCGGTTTTGCCAGCAATGCAGCAGGTCTAATTGCATCCCACTTTCCCTTTCTTGCTTGCTTGCTTGCATTTTTCTGCTTCTGTATGATTTAGCACTGCTTCAGTATGATTTATGGAATAAAAATTGGGTTTTATACTCTCAGAAAGCAAAAACTCCATCCATACATAATGAGGGTTTTGACTAATTCTCCATGGGGAATTAAATTTAGAAAAATTATTTTCATTAGTACATATAATAATTAAGGATTTCTGTTCCATTTCAGATCATGATGTCACTTAGAACATGGGTTTACAGCTATGTAACAATTTTTTTGAAGCAGATTATTCCTTGATTTATGATTTTTCCTCAAAGCATCTTTCCATGTGAGTCAAATAGAACATAATATTCTAAATCCATATAGGCTGGAATATTAAAATAATTAACCACCTTTAATTGACTGGTATTGTTAATGGTGTCAAGAGGTTAATTAATTTAGTCAAATGCAGCCACTGGTCATGCTAAACCATGCAAGGCATATAACTGGTACAAGCTTTTAAAATTGGAGATGATGTAAATTATTAAGCTGCAGAATATTGATAAATGTCTGCTTAGCATAATGTGTTATCCAGTCAGTGAAAATTTTCATTCCTTTGCTGTCCATTTATTATTCCCAAGTAACTGAACTTGCTAGGGCCAATGCTATTTCTTGTGAAATTTAATTGCAGAATTTTTTGAGACCCTTAATTAATATGTTGAAGTGACTTCCGAATACCTCTTTTCTCTTCTTCAAGTCTGAAGTGTGCCCAAGGAAAAAAATCAATTGCAAAAATCATTTCCCTTAATATAATCCTTCATAAAATAGTACTTCTACATATCACCATGTTTTAGAACTTTTCCTTATTATGGGGATGCACTTCACAGGTTCCATGAGCTAACTGAATTTGACGAAGCAAAGAGAAGCTGTCGCCGGCGTTTGGCAGGACACAATGAACGACGCCGCAAGAGCTCAGGCGAACCTTATGGAGAAGGATCCAGCCGGAGAGGGGTTGGTCACCAGTACAAAGAAAGTCAGACTGGATATCAGATCACACCTCCAGGAAACTCTTCTTCCAAGCATTGCCAGATCAGATAAGGCCAATGCATGTTGTGATCTGCTCTCTACGTGCTCCCTCTCTTCTGTCATCCATGGATTTTAGAGGCTCTACGTATGATTGTTCTAATTATACTAAATATTGAGAATTCTGAAGGAAGTGCTATTTCTTTGTCTACCTAATTAGCTACAACCTTATGTTGGTATGCTATGTTTCTAGGCCATTACGTAAGTAGAGTATGTAAGCTTCTCAAGCTAATGTGTTGTATGGTTATGTAGTTTAGACTCTTGCGTGGTCATAAGTGCTTATTATAAGCACAACAAAACTTCTACTGGAAGATCATGTGCTTCTTAGAAAAGCATTTACAAAGTATTTATGGATAAGCCCCTCAAAAAGTTTTAATAAGATAATTATAAGTCGTTGGATGAAATTCCAACACGTATTAGACTTTGTGTGAGAGAATGTTTAAGTATGAAGCACTTATGCTCACAATACATGAGCGTATGTGCTTATACAGCATATCCTGGAACTGATTTACTATAAGCACAGCATAATCTTCACTAAGTTCAACTGCTTTTCGAAAAAGTATTTTGAGACTCGATAAAAAAAAAAAATTCTATTAGTGCATCTAATTATTTCTATCAAGGCCAAACACGATTTTAGGTATCTAAACATGTACAATGTCAAGCTTATGCTGACAAAAGGTTGGACCAGTTAAGGCAATTATTCACCCCTGATTTATGATTGAACAAAAATAATTAAAATGGGCAACATGGTTTTTCACCATGATTGAAGTTTTGGACGGTAAGATGCTGAAAACGACTGCATATTATGGATATTACGGCCAACCACAATATGCTTCTGCTGGTCATATATTACTAGGATTAATAGTGACGTCTTATCTAAGATATTTTCCATACCAAACGACAACCTATCTTTCTGTTGATATATATTTCCCTTTTGTTAAGGTTCATCTTCCCTAGCTGTCTTTTTGTCTGCAAATATTAGCTTTTAGCTTTTCTTTTGTTTTTGAACCGAAAAAAAATAATAATAAAAAATAAAAAAACACGCTTTTCTTTTGTTTGTGATGGCTTATCGATTATCTTTGTCACCATGTCCAATACTTTCTTCATGATATTTTTGAAATTTTGATAAAAGAAAGACAAAGACTTCAATTTCCAAATTACAAGTAGGAAAATATGCCAAATTAAATATGACATTATATTACTAATTTACCTGTAAATAATTCCATCGAACAGTAGAAAAAAAATAATAGAATGCAAAAGATGAAAAAAGGAATGCAAAAACCACTCCATTTAAAAATCTTCAATAAAAACTAAGTCTTACAATAGACTAACTATAGTTCAAATTCATTTTTTGTAAGAATCGAATCTAAGTCCTCTATAAAATTTTATCACTGAAAAACTACTAAACATGTAATAATCCCACACGTATAAATAAGAAATCTTTTTTGTTCAGCTAATTTGGTACTAATTTATTATGACTGCCCATTGTGTCGTAACTCATACACTCCTCCCATTTTCGTAAATATAGATAAAAAAAATCGACAGACAATGACAGGCACCAAGGGAACACCGAAAACATGTTTTATTTCCTGTTTATTGCCCCATCAGTGAAAAAGTTGTATTTTGATTGAAGATTTGTAAAAGATTATGTTTCTGCATAGAGTCATTCAGGAGGTGTCGACTCCAAGACCCTCGTTCTAGCTTTTTATATGAAATCCTCTCAACTACAATGTTGAAAGAGTATCAACATGCAAAGGGTACAAGAAACTTGAATGCCTGTTTATGAATACAACATACCTAATACATGATTAAGAAAAAGGTAAATTATATGACACAGAAATTACGCGTTCACCGGAATCTTACAACTATACAGGAAATATCATCAGAACTCTTCCTATTGACGGCCTCTTCAGTAAGGTGCTTTGCTGCTGCCCGCGCATCCTTTATTTGTATGATACAATCCACAACTTCTTGGTTCGTCATCACCTGACATCAAATTGCATAAACAAATTTCAAGCCCAATGCTTTGCCATTTAATTACATGTTGCAGTAAGTAGATATAGTTCAGATAAACCAACCTTCCATAGTCCATCGCTTGCCAAGACAACGAACTCTGTGGTATCATCTATTAAATCCATTATCACATAAGGTTCAGAACTGAGATGTTTCTTCAAGCTCTTGTCGCCAAATGCTCTTGCTACCGCCAACTGCCCATCAACCCGTGGAACGTCCCCTGAATTCATCATAATCACAAAATTAAAAACTACTACAAGAAAACATTGATGTGATGAGAATGACAAGAACTAGAGAACTATATATTGATAAGGCTTTACGATCAATCTCAACAATGGAAGCTATGCTCAAGCACCTAAGGTCACAATTCGCAAATCACAAATCGAAGCTAGTGTACTTAACGTGTGAACAACATATCCCATAAAACTCAAACAACTTAAAATTTAAATAGTATTAAAAAACAGTATATTTCTCCGGGTGGTTTCCAAGCACAGTAGTTTGTATCATCATAAATGTTATCACCTGGAAAGTTTGATACAAAACCACCTCTGTTCTCGATATCTTCTCTTTCTGTGCTAGGCTCGTGATCAACAGATAATTGTTTAGCAACACCATTCTTGCAGATAATAGCTCGAGAATCCCCAACATTGGCTACCACCAGCTTCTGGCAGTCAATTAAAATGGCCGTAACTGCTGTTGAACCCCCTTTGCCCAAATCAACTGCTTTCTCCAGAATGTTAGCATCTGTTACACAATATGCTCTTTCGACTGCCTTCTTGGGTTCTGTCCAGAAATCAGGCTGGGGAACAAAGAAAACAAGGATCAAAAAGTATGGAGACGTTGAAATTTGATATGTAACACCATTTAAGTGCAAGAGCTATCAAACAACTACAAAATCAAAGCATGTAAAAAACCTAACATAATACCAAACAACTACCGCATACATTACCTCTTCTAAGATATTCTTAAAGAGATTAGACTGCAAGTACTCAGGAATTTCATGGCTCAAATGACCATCAAATATTGCAAATAGTCCAAGCTCATGGTCATCGATGTGTTTAAATTGCGCAACAATATAGTCTTCCATAGGATGATGGGATTTTCCCTTAACCAAGTGGAAGCCATGTGTTATGTGATGCGACATCTTGCTCTTTCCTTTTCCAGAGTCGGGGTCTGATGGACCTAAAACTTTCTCCTGCAACAAACCAAAAAAACTCACATTTAGATTCTAAACCGGAAAAATGAAACAGACAATATCAGAATTTCCATTTTTAATACGAGATCAGCAAGAGTATGCTGAAAAGTAATCACTTTAAGAAGACAAAACGAGAGAGAGAGAGAGAGAGAGAGAGGATACATTTTGTGAGAAGCTAGTTACAAAATAATCGAGCTTTGTTTTCAACTCTAATTGCTAGGCATAAATAATCATCTTACCTATAAAGCATCAAACAATTATCCATATTAGTTTAACTAGTCCATCATTTCCACTCAACTTTGGCAGTCCAGACTGTTCAATGAATTCAAGCCCCGTCCCCCTCTTCCACAAATACAAATTAATCTAAGCAAGGGAATGTAAAAAGTAGATGGATTTTACTTTACTTAGTAGTTTCTGTAAATGTTCTGTCTAGAATTATCCTATTTCTTCATTGATTTCACTAAAAGCTTCTGCTGCATTTTATCTTCCCAACTGAAATGCTCTTTCAATACCCATAAACCCCAAGTAGCAGGAGGAAAAAGGAAGAGGGATTTAATAAAAAAAAATGATAAATAAAAGGGTTTTCTTCTTCCACCACCCATAAACCCCAAGGTAGCGAGAGCAATGAGGAACAGTACAGTTACAGATCTAAAACTGCAATTTTGAAAGAAAAAAAATACACAAATAAATACGATTTGAAGATATGGGTTTTGTTAATAACATACATAACACAAGGATCTGCAACAATTTCTCTATATGGTTTGGATGAAAACTAAATTTGCAGATCAGAAAGACATTAAGAGCAAGCCAAAAGAAGCCAATTGATGAACAGAGAGGTGAACCAATTGGAAAAATAATTGAAACCCATTAAAGCAAATACATGGAGGAGTAGAATTACTGTAAATGTAGCAAAACATACCTTCATCTTATGGAGAATTTCTCTGCCGGTCATGGTTTTCCTGATGTGAACTTTATCTGTTTAAAAAATTAAAACTGAAAGATGGAAAATTTGGAATTCGAACACACTGGCCAACAAAACAGAGGAAGAGAGACAAAACCCAGAGTCACAGAGACGATGAGAGAGAGAGAGGAGAGAGAAGTGAGAAGGGTTGAGGATGAGAATGAGGAATGAGGATGATGGATGCGTTGACACGCCCTCTCTCCTCTCTGTTTTCCAGCCTTTCGCTTCCAGTTGTATGCCGTGTTGTTCTCTGCATTACTCAATGACGCGTTCGCGCCGCGACTTGTTTTCTTATCCCTTATTTAATAAGATTACTGTTATTCCTAGCCTAAAATGTTATCTCTTTACTCATTTTTAATTAAATATATAAAGAAAATTTTATTTGAATCATGTAATATTTTTTTACATTCAATTTACTTTTTTCAGTCATATTATTTTTTATTAAAGAATTAATCTCTATTTAAACTCAAATTTATTATCTAAACTACCATCTCTAACTCAATTCAAAATGTTAAGTTATCTTTACATCTATTCCTTTTATAAAATATCATTTATAATTGGAATTTTTTTTTTTTTTTAAAGAGGTGTCCTTACCCCACCCCCCCCCCTCTTCCTACTAGCATTTCCATGACTACTTTTTCTTCTTTTTGCTACCAAATCTACCCATTTGCTTTTTTTCTTTCTACTAATGTGCATAAAGCAACAAATCAAACAATTCATCTCCTTAAATTTATCAAAAAGCAAGAAAGTTTATAATCTAAGAACATGGGTAAGGAGTTTCTCCTTGGAATTTTCCAATTATGAGGCATAGATATTTGACAACATGAAAGACACTAAGATTTAAAAAACCAATATGACCCTGCAATTTAAAAAAAACCAATTACAACTTTTCCAACAGTAAGCAGTTAAACTTGCTTGTCTCGATTTGAGAATTACAAGAAGATTGTTGTAGCTAGTTCCCTTTTTCACATTACCAATTTTTCCACCGTGAGTTCTAAACTTAAAACATGATAGAAAACAAACTAAAAAAAAAAAAAGAAATTTCAACATATCAATTAAAACGTAAGCTCTAAGCTTGAATTATCTAATCAAAGTAAGGATGGAGTTTTCATATATTTACTCGAAAAATATAAAATTTCATCAATAGAAGTAACATGTTGAAAGTATACAAGCTCTCACCTAGAATTATTGTAAAATTTTCATTCTTTTACTAGAAGAATATAATTTGTAGTAGGGGCCTGATCTTACCACATGTTAGGTTTAAAAGGCCTATTACTTGTAAATGAAGTGATAGGTGGCACTATAGGAAATAGTTACATTGATGCCAAATGGTGTTTTTGGGGTGCAAACAGACATTGGTAGATAAAAACAATAAAAGGAATGGTAGGATAAATAAGAAGTGATGGTAGAGTTTAATGGGTTTATTAATAAATTTGAGTTTTATTATTAATTTCATTTTGTACTTAATAGTAATTAGGCAATAGGATAAAGTAGACAATTAACAATTTAAATTTAAGTTGGGTGTAAAAAGAAGTTATATGGGTTCAAATAAAATTTCTCAATATATAATTATAAATTTGTTCATTTGTAAAATAAGGAAAATGACCTTCTCTGGATCCTTTTTGTGGGGATACTAGGAATCCTCACATCCTAACAGTTTATCGTACACTGTGCGATCAGTTTTCGTCAGGTACTATTTATATTTAATTTTAAATAAAAAAATTAAATAATTTCTAACAGCACGATATACGATGAACAGCTAAGATGTGGGGATCCCTAGGATCCCCACAAAGTGGATCCAAATGGGATTCAATTCCGTAAAATAATTGATAAGGATAATAATAGTAGTAGGTTGGACGCAAAAAAATAATAATAGGTTGGACGTTAAACAATATAAGGAGCTCTAAGATTACATTCAATTGTGTGAAAAAGAATAGACAATATATAAGTCGAATTCATAAAATAAAATAAAAAAATAAAAAAATAAAAAAAAAGACATATAGGTTGATGATAGAAGAAATTCTAGAACGAGAAAGTGTAGATGTTCTTTCATAAAATAAAATAATAAAAAAAAAAAAAAAGACATATAGGTTGATGATAGAAGAAATTCTGGAACGAGAAAGTGTAGATGTTCTTTCCAGTTAATGTATAAGAAGCTAGCAATTGATGATGATTGGATACTATTGTAGTTATTGGAGTGCATAATCACAATGGCAGAGTGGTTAGAAGGTCATTCATTTGTTGATAGATTATTGTCCAAGGAGACTTCGTTGGTAGGAAATAAATAGTGGGTGGACAACGAATCAAGAAGGATTATTACTACAATTTACTCACATTTGATTAAACCGATAGTCAAGTAATGACGAACCAAGAATAATAGTGGGTGGGAAATTGTAGGGATATTGAACCGATATTGTGGGCTGACCATTGCTCCAATTTAATTAAAGTTGAGGTACTATTACTACAATTTACTCACTTATTAAAGGTTAGGGTAAAGTACAAAAAACTACCTCAACTATTGGCGTCACGACACTTTCATACCTCATCTTTTAAAATTCACAATGTCATACCTCATCTTACGAATTTGTGTCAATGTCATACCTTCCGTTAGCTTGGCTGTTTATTTCTCAGTTAAATGCTGATGTGTCTTGATCCGGAAACCATTTTTTATTAAAAAATTATTAAAAACTAAAAAAAATCATTTAATATTTTTTAAATATTAAAATAATAAAAAAAAGTTATTTGAAAAAAAAAAAAAAAAAAACCAACATCACAACATCAGTCGTCCTGTGACATCTCACATCGTCCAGGGGAGTGATCCTTATATGTATATTCTCATCTCTACCTAGCACAAGGCTTTTTGGGAGCTCATTGGCTTCGGGTTCCGTAGGAACTCCGAAGTTAAGCGAGAAGGGGGCTAGAGCAATCCCATGATGGGTGACCCACTGGGAAGTTGCTCGTGAGTTCCCAAAAACAAAATCGTGAGGGAATGGTAAGCCAAAACGGATAATATCGTGCTACGGTGGTGGAGCGGGCCCGAGATGTGATCCGCCCCGGGCCGGGATGTGACAATTTGGTATCAGAGCCTAACCCTAGCCGTGGTGTGCCGACGAGGACATCGGGCCCCTAAGGGGGGTGGATTGTGACTTCCCACATCGTCCAGGGGAGTGATCCTTATATGTATATTCTCATCTCTACATCGCACGAGGCCTTTTGGGAGCTCACTGGCTTCAGGTTCCGTAGGAACTCCGAAGTTAAGCGAGAAGGGGGTTAGAGCAATCCCATGATGGGTGACCCACTGGGAAGTTGCTCGTGAGTTTCCAAAAACAAAACCGTGAGGGAATGGTAAGCCCAAAACGGAAAATATCGTGCTACGGTGGTGGAGCGGGCCCGGGATGTGATCCGCCCCGGCCCGGGATGTGACACGTCCCCTTCCCCCCCCTTCTCTCTCTTCTCCCCATCTTCATCTTCTTCCCCCTTTCTGCAATTGCAACCCAGAAAAAAAAAAAGAAGAGACAAAAAAAAAATATATATATATATATATATATATCATTAGTTGAAATAGTAGGAAAAAAAAATTAAAAAACCCACCCTACTGTACAAGCCCAACCAGTCCACTCCCGCACTCCTCCCTAACGGTGGCGTCGATGCCAGCTCCTCCCTCTTCAAATTCCTTTTCTCTCATGACGGATGACAGCCTTAATCGAATTCCGGCGGAATGGAGATTCTGAACAATATATGGGTGGAGCCGTGCAGGTGGGTGGTTATGAGGCTATGACCGTGCTGCGAAGGGTGGCATAGGGTAGGGCATAGGTGTTGGCTCGGCTGAAATTTTAGGGGTCGTGGTGTTGTTGGGGTTTTGGAGGCTTGATTTTTTTTGCAGCGAGTGGCGAGAGTTCCGTCTTTGAAGGTCAATCTGCCTCCTTTCGGTTCTTTTTTCTTTCTCAAATATCTTCAGAACACAACCCTCAATCCAACAGAAAGAACAAGGGAGCGAGCAAAGTAATTCTCACTGCACATGTACAAAGTGCAGCAATGCATTGACATACTCATATTTCTTGTCCATAGTCTGATATTCAATCTTTAATTGGCACTCTGACTTTGTTTTTTATGATGATATATATGTACCAGTACCTCTTTTGCCATCTCCGTCCTTCTTCGAGCTTGACCCAGAAAAGAGGTGACTGTGGACCTTCCATGTCTGCCTTGATGGATTTTTGTTTGTTGTTTGAATTACTGTTGAATATGTCCCATGGTTGGTTTTTTTCTTGAGATAAATATATTTTACATGTATATATATATTTATATATACATATTACAAAAAATAAAAATTAAAGAACTTAAAGATCTTTAAAAGGTTATAATTGGAATAATGGTGGGTGGGAAAAAAGTGACGTTATTATTTACCTTTTTATAGTAGATGAGAATATAATGTGAGTGATAAAATAAGACAATAGAATGGACTTAGTACCACTCAATAAATAACGTAGGTGGGAGCAGGCGAAACAGCAAATACAGGGACGCGTAACTGGGTCGCGTGCATTAGTGACACGCACGTTAGGATTTAGGATTTGACTGTACAATATTTACTTTATTATCATACACGTCAAGAAACAAGCATATCGTAAAAAAATTTACAATTTAAATAGGGTAAAGTACAAAAAACTACTTCAACTATTGATGTCACGACAATTTCATACTTCATCTTTTAAAATTGACAATGTCATACCTCATCTTTAGAAATTGTGTCAATGTTATACCTTCCGTTAGTTTGGCCGTTTATTTCTCAGTTAAATGCTAACGTGGCTTGATCCAGAACCCATTTTTTATTAAAAAATTAAAAAAAATCATTTAATATTATTTAAATATTAAAATAATAAAAAAAAAGTACATAAAAAATAAAAAATAAACCTCTCCTTTCGTCCCTCCCTCCTTTCTCTCTTCCCCATCTTCCTGCAACCCAGAAAGAAGAAGAAGGAGGAAGAAGAAGAGGAAGAAGAAGAAGAAGAGAAAAAAAAAAAAAACCCAAACCAAACCTAGTTCGTCCCGCCTCCCCCCACCACAAACCCAACCCCCTGCAACCCAGAAAGAAGGAGGAGGAAGAAGAAGAAGAAGAAGAAAAAAAAAAAAAAAAAACCAACCCCAACCCAACCCGAAGGAGGAAGAAGAAGAAGAAGAAAGAAGAAGAAGGAAAAAAAAAAAAAATGAGAAACTCTCGTCCTCTCCACACCCCCCACCCCATACCCACCCACCCTGCAAGAGAAAAACAAGAAGAAGAAGAAGAGAGAAGGAAGAAAAAAAAAATAACCAACCCTAACCCAACCCGAAGGAAAAAAAAAAAAAATATTGGGAAACTCTCGTCCTCCATCTCGCCCCCCCCCCCCCCGGGGGGCGCCCATACCCACCCACCCACCCTGCAAAAGAAAAACAAGAAGAAGAAGAGAGAAGGAAGAAAATAAAAATAAAAAAAACCCTAGTTCGTCCATCCCCCCCCCCCTTTTTCTCCGCGCTCAGGTTCTCAACCTTCGAAATCGGCCTGGCGAAGGTTTCCCGATTCCACCTCAACGGGATCTGGGTTTTTTTTTTTTTTTTTTTGGGTTGCGGGTAATGGGTGTGAGGTTTGGTGCAGTGGGTGGGTGCAAAGATGGGGAAGTTGGGTGCGGAGAGTGGGTGCGGGGAGAAGCGGGGGTGGGGAGCGGGGAAAACAAATTGGTTTTTTTTTTTTTTTCCTCTTCTTTTTTTCCAGGTTGCAATTGCAAAAAGGGGGAAGAAGATGAAGATGGGGAGAAGAGAGAGAAGGGGGGTAAGGGGACGAACTGATGTTGTGATATTGGTTTTTTTTTTTTTTAAATAACTTTTCTTTATTATTTTAATATTTTAAAAATATTAAATGATTTTTTTTAGTTTTTAATAATTTTTTAATAAAAAAAGGGGTCCCGGATCAAGACATATTAGCATTTAACTAAGAAATAAACGGCCAAGCTAACAAAAGGTATAACATTGACATAAATTCGTAAGATGAGGTATGACATTGTCAATTTTAAAAGATGAGGTATGAAAGTGTCGTGACACCAATAGTTGAGGTAGTTTTTTGTACTTTACCCATTTAAATATGAGGTATTTGTTGATTGTCATCTGAACTTGTATAAAAGTGCTAATTTTCCATCTGAATTTTTATAACTAGCCAATTTTCCTCCTGAACTTTACCTTTAACCAACTACTCCTAAAATTTTATAAATAGTCAATTCCTCAGCATTAGATTTTAAAATTTTCATCTAATTTTTCATTCTTTTTGCCCCCATACAGTTGTCATGTGTTGTCACGTGATCAAAATGGATAAAATATTGGATGAATTTTTTTAAAATCTAGCGTCAAGGGGAAATTAGTTATTTATAAAAGTATGGGGAGGTAATTGGCTAAAGTTCAAGGGGAAATTAGCTAATTTTAAAAGTTTCAGGGGTAATCGGTTAAAATTAAAGTCCAGGAGAAAAATTAACAATTCTATACAAGTTTAGGGGACAAATTCAAATATGCCTTTTTATAAAATAATTAGCCTATAGCAGTTTATCTTTTTAGAGCCGAAAATATTCATAGAGTCACAAGATTATTAAATTATTAATGACTTTTCAAAACTACTATTTCAAGCAAAAAATATGGGTGCTATAAATACACAGTCTCAGGTAACATTTAGGCCCCTCCAATTCAACACACAAACTGCCCTGCGCAAACTCTTGCTCTACGTGAAACCTCTCAACAACCTTGAGATTTTCATTTTCTTTTCCGCCAACACATCTTCAGTTTGGATAAACAGCACTGTGAAGGCAATCGGTGACATCTTCAGTTTGGATGAACAACACTGTTGCCGTAAATCTGCCAACCGCTAAGCACCTTCAGTTTGGATAAACAGCACTGCGTCGAGGCCGACTGGTTATCTATCCAAGTCTCGGTCAAGAAGGATTTTTGAATCCTTATTGACAGAAGTCGTCTCATTAGGCTTCTCGGCGAAGTGAGGTGTTACAGGTTACTACATTCGGCATATTGAAAGCCGAATTTGATATTGAACCGCAGAACTAGTAGCCTTGTCTTCAGGCTCTAGAACTCTAAGGCCGAGACGTGTTCCTTCCTCGGCCGCAGTCGCAAGATCAAGAAGTCGGCAGTGCGCCCAATTGCACATCAACATATTTTACTCCCCGGCCAAACTCAGCTGACGAGTTGGCACGTCCCGCACACAACTGAAGGACGTAGTTATTTTATTAATTACTCGGCATGCGCGCCACGTAGGCTTGGTAATTTTTAGGATCAACACTAGTACAAAGAATTCATATTATCTAATTCAAATCATGTTAGTTACATCTTTCAAGTTCATCAAATTTCAATTAACGTTCTTTACAATCCTTAGCCTACCTCGTTTAAAACCCCCGACTCGGCCCTCGCCTCGACCTATCATAAATATACTAGTATGCATGCTTATATTCGTGTGTAACTATGTATGCATGTGTAGATATACGTTAATACATACAAACAAATTCTTTCGTTTCGGATAACTCAAACAACTTTGTGTCAACCAAAAAACAAATACTGAGCAAGGAAGACAATGGACCTACCACACATCATAATTAGAGTATAATTCAAGGAAGTGTATTAACTTAACAGGCATTGTTTTGTGTTTGTGTGTTGTGCGAGTGTGGTGGGTGGAAAGAGGACTGTCTAAATCTGGCTGACCTGTGATCCCCAGTAGCATGATGAGCTGAAATGGACCCATGGGGTCTCCACATAAACCCTAGGAGGAGACCACAGAATTTTGTAAGAGCCACTTTGTCTCCATGTTTGTGAGTAATCAAAGTGTTTGATCAAATTCTATAAAAACTTGCACTCATTTTTTTGAGTGCCTTATGGGAGGAAGGGGCCTTTGCTTCCACAACAGAAAGGAAGCTGCAAGCCAATGTGTTGGTGATTCCATCATTGCTTGGTTTTGTAAAAGCTCAGTCAAGCCAATATGCTTGTTGTTATGTCTCCTGATCACAACTCTCACTTTCTGCTTTCAGATGTGGAAAAAGTGTATTTGGGGGCCTGCACCAAATTGTAACAAAAACAAAAACCAAAGCTAGTGGACAAAAGGTTAAAGGGGAATCCACTGGATTAGGAATAAACAAACAAGCGTTTGTGAGTATTTAATTCTGTGCCTCAAAGATTTTATATGATCTTATGCCAAAATACAATTAGATCATCAAGGATTTCGATCGGCTCACCTCTTGATTAAATCTATAAAACAGTTACTTGTCAACTTTTGATTTATCACTACATTTCAATTTAGTGTGTATGTAGAGATTATGTTACATGTACCACATTTATTGATCACAAATTACAAATATCGAAAATCATATGAATTAATTCTACTTCGCAACCAATGAATATAATATGAAAAATGGTTTATGTTAACCTATTTTCTCTTTATGTGCTATTCTCCTTATTTTTGTATCTTGATTCTTTTTATTTATACTGGCATATGCCTACATGTTTTGTATGTGTGAATATTTTTTATTTTTGTTTTTAAAATGTAAAGGAGAAAGGAAGAAAGAGAACGTGAGAGTGTGGAGAGTTTTTTGTATTTTATTTTTATATTGGATATATGGTAAAATCAGATGTACGTGAAGTTTCAATAAAAAACAGAAAATTTTGATTTTGTGAAATTACATTATTGTTTCATTATATATATATTTTTTTTTGTGATAGAAGACTAAATAGCTTTTTCACCTTCTTTTTAATTGACAAAGAAAATTCTATTAATAGATAATTTAGATATTTATTTAATTTAACAACTAAAAAGAAGATGGGAGTGCAAAAGCATTTCCCTGTAGTTCGATACATTTTGTCGATGTAGTAATTTAGGTTACCATGCTCATATTCAAGGACAATATGATAGCCATTCATGAATTGATTTATGCTTGTATTACAATTTATCATAGTTATACTAAATGCGGGGCATTCTGCAATGTGGGTTTTATGTTTGACCAAAAACTGTTAAGCCTCACGACATCATGTATGATTTGACACAATTCCTTTGGAGTATCCCACACTATGAGAGTGAGTGTTATGGAACCCCACCCAAGTATTGAATTTGACATTGAGTTGGCAAGTAAGATTTCATGATTCACACCACCACAGCTCTACCCGGCCATCTCACCAGTAGAGGGTCAAGATCACTCCACTTGTCTCAACCATAGCAAAGAAATCTCAAGTTCCCTTAACTTTTTCCTACCACTCCATTAACAACCCCCTTATAAATGTACAACCTATCCCATGCAAATACACCAGTCTCCCCTTAAAAACCTTCCATGGAAAACCGCCATAAAAAAAGCTCCTCCGCCGGCACATTCTCCTTCCCGAGCACTCTGATCCACGACCAAGACTCCGACTTTGAGTTCGGGTGCTTCACCCCAGACTCGGCCTCCAGCACTGGTCCCTGCAAAGACTCCCCCGCAGACCACTTGTTCCTCAATGGAAGGCTCTTGCCACATGCCTTCCCATTTCAACCTATTAGCAACGGCTTTATGGTCGTTGATAATATTTCTCGGAGAACAAGCCGGACGAGCAGCATTAGCAGCAAGGACTCTCTCATGTCGTCGAGAAGCAATAGCACCAACAGTAGGAGTAGCAGTTGTAGCAGCAGTGCTAGGACAAGCTCAAGTGACAATTCCGAGAGGAAGTTCGTGTATCACTCCAAATTATCATCCGATACAAACAAAGGCAACAAACCTAATAACAATATTTCAAGTCATCTAGTTTATGGGAATTCGCAGAGGTGGCAATTCATAACAGCAATGCCCGTGCCGGCTTCTTTAAGCCGTAATAATTCGCGGAAGAAAGTGATCAAAGTGGATCAGCTTGAAAGAAAAGAGAAATCCGTTAAGGCGAAGAAAAATAGCCGGGTGAAGACGGTGGTGTTCCGGCGGAGATTCTTATATGGCCGGAGGTTTTTCCGGTGGCTTGTTTCGACGTGCAAAAAATGTCACGCAATGGAGCCATCCAAGAAAAGTACTAATGATAATGCAATTAAAGCTGGAAATTAGTCAAAGTGAATTGTGAAGTTACATTAATTAATGATTTTTATCTGTTAATTTTGTAATTTTGAAGTTAGTTTATATATATGTAAGGTTTTGAGAGAATATATAATGGCTTTAGCTTTCGCTTTGGTTTTTTATTACTTTGAACTTTGAAGAAAAGCAAAAGGTATTATATATTCTGGGAACGTTAACCAGAAAAAGAAAACTTGGCTTGTTAATAATGATTCTTCACAATATGCGTTTAATAACACTGCAGAGCAAACGTTAATCTTAAGTTGAATTTGTTAACCTAATCAGATATATCTAAAAGCAAAGGCTTCAACAACTCAACTTTTAGCTCTTTCATTCCATAGTTGGAAGGTCATAATCTTATTACTTTTGACACAGTAGATCATCATTGTCATTGTTTGAAATGTAGTGCAATTTGGGTAAATGCTTTAAATCTGGTTGTGTTGTTTTTCCACGTGTTTTATTTTTGACTTGAAGTAGTGTTTGTTCGATTATAAAAAGACAACTAAAAATTTAAGTCAGCAAAGCCAACTACATCCTCACAAGAAAGTTAAAGTATAACATATTTCACTACATCGGTCAATTATTGGATATTTTGTTAGGATCAACAATAACTAGGCTCCAATTGGCTTTGCTAACTTGAACTTTTGGTTGTCTCCTTGGATCATTGGCTCCAAATTTATCAAGAAATTTCCCATATGATTGTACGTAACTTCTCAAATGAAGTAAATTTGATTGAACGTACAAGTTAAACCAAATAATTATTAGGGATCTTTACCTATAAAGACAAAAACACAAAATACATTTTCAAAGAATTTCACTAGTTTTGAATCATTTCAACGAGAGACAAAAGTCCAGACCCCAACAAACCTATCCAAAAACAAGCAAACCAAAATTTTAAAATTCTAGTCATGCTCCCAATAGACTTGTTACTTAATCAAGCCAAAACTACAAAAAGACACCATCTATAAAAATTTCAAACTAATTTTAAATTCGTAAAAACTAATATCGGTAAGATCAGTTTTAAAATTCTAGCTATTCTACCAGATTAGTTTCTAAATTTCAGCAATTATGCAACATCAATTTCAAATTCATGCACTTCTACAAGATCAATTTCAAAAAATTTAAAACTTCTACAATATCAACTTCAATGTTTTTGCACTTCTGCATGACTAGTTTCAAAATTCATGCAATTCTATAAGACCAATTTCAAAATTCCAACAATTCTGTAAGATTAGCTTCAAAATTCCTGTACTTCTGCAAAATTAGTTTCAAATTTTTTAGCACTTATGCAAGATAATTTTAAAATTTTTTGCACTTTTGCATGTCCACTTTCAAAATTCATGCTCTTCTACAAGATCAACTTCAAATTTTTAGCACTTCTACAAGATTAGTTTAAAAATTTTAGCACTTCTGCATGATCATTTTCAAAATTCATGTACTTTTGCAAGATCAGTTTCAAAATTTCAACAATTAGGCTAGATCAGCATTCAAAATTCCAGCAATTCTACAAGATTAGTTTCAAAATTCATGCATCCAAACCTCAAAATCAAATACTTCCAAAAATACTAAAATCAAAACAAACAAAAAAATCTCAATCATTCTCATAAAAAACACTCATAAATTTAGGGAACAATAAAGAAGAAGAGGAGGGGAAAGAAAAGTATGAAGAAAAGTAGGAGAGGGAAGGACGAAGTAGAAGGTGGAGGAGAGAGAGGCAGGAAGAAGAAAGAGGAGAGAAAATGAGAGAAGTACCGGAAAAAAAAAATTGGAGAAAGGAGCAAGACCAATTTTTTTTTTTTTTTTTTAACTATATTATCTACATTAAGGGGAAGGGTGATAAGTTTAGTCTCACAATAAAAAAAAAAATTATAGTGATCAGGATACATGTGGTAGGTATACCACGTGTTTTTATATAAGTGATGAGAAATTTTATTTTTTAAGTTATTAAATTTTTTAACGCACATATCCTACCGTCTGTATAATGGCTTGTGATATATCATCTCGTATACCGGTTACATTGAAAAATCTCTCTTCACGATGGCTTAACCTCATGAAATAAATAAAATATTGTCTCTCTCCAAAATGTATAATTTAACTCTATATGTAATTTACCCTTATTATTATCTTTATATCTAAAGAAATTGAATTATGAACTATCATAATCATAACTTGTTACTACTCTTACCACTCATGCTAACCCAACAGTAAATCGAAATCCTTTTAAAGCTTGAATTATGTGTCAGTTTACAATTTGTGCTAAAGTGAATTGTTCAAGAGGGCTGGGCCACAACCCTTAACTGTTTATCCGATTGAAAATGTTTCAATCCAAGCCCCTACTCGTATGATTCAAAAGTCGAGTTGGGTTAATAAGACAAGTCGAATTGAACGTGGTCTACATAGTTTTGTCTAGGGAGTTTTTATTCGGACCCAGCACAAATGTTCAATTCACTCAATAAAACATGAAAATGTCCAAAATTATCCCATAGAAAGTATTTTGAAAACTAGAAAATTAAAAATGAACAATCATCAGCTCACCTTTAGTTTAATATACTGATATATTAAATGAAAAATGAACACTCGACATTGCCGGACCTCCAATCCACTTAGCCTAACCTCGATATCTCTGTCGTCGTCATAGCATTGCCATTAGCATCGACGAAGGAGTTTATAGAATGAGTTGACGCCATTGTCGTCGACGACAACGGCGGCAGTGCTGGTGGTGCTTTGTAGTTTGGGTCCAATTAAATGATCCATTCTTTGTATTTGTAGTTAAAGTAGATAGTTTTTGGTTGCTTAGTATTACAGTCTAATAGTATTACTTTTCACTTGTAAATAAAAGGTCTTAGATTAGAATCTCATGGATGACGAGTTTGATACCAATTTGTTTCTCCACTGCACAGTATAAATATGATTGTATAAAAACTATATAAGAAGGGTAGTGCCACTCCTTTTTGCTTTCTACACATCTCATGTTAATTTCTATCTTTTGATCCTTCATTCGACAATCGAAAATTAAAAAAAATGGTATAAAAAATAAAAAAGGTTGTGTAGATAGTATCACCCTATAAAAATTGGTCTCACCATAAGTTGTGTCCTGTGGTTGTATTTTGGATCAACTAGACACCCAATTGGGACATTATGGATCGTACAAGCCAAGCCCGTTGTGGCTACATGTGCATGTAATCTTGCAGTAGTTGAAGGATGTTATTATGTTGATTTTTTTTATCCTAGTACAAGCAATATAGGGCAAGGAGAGGTGAACTTAAGTGCAACAGTGGTAGTATAATGCTCTAATCAACTTAGTTACGCTAGAGGATGCAGCATGGTGGTTTTCTTAATGCTTACATTTAATTTAAGATTCCGTGGCAATAATTAGAAGAAAGAACAAAATTGAGAAAAACTCTTCATGGATTAACTACAAGTACATGATGATCACTGATTAAGTCTCGCTAACTGAAAGAACCAAAAAAACACAAAAGATATAAAGAGCATGAAATCAAAGAACAGAAGTATAATCAGCAAAGGAGACGGGCAGCTTTGCCTACATACAACTCTTCACCCATTGTCCCTCTCTCTAATACAGCCCTCCCCATTTCACTCCAAGAATGTCTCCATGACATCAGAGTACATACCAGCTTCCGCGTTTCGATACCCGACAGGCTGGTGCTGATGGTGGTCAACCGAATTCGAAGACGACGAAGCCATTCTTGCAGGTAAAGTAAAGCTCCTCTTGTACTTGTTTTCCATGTTCTTCCTTGCGCTACCATCCAGATGGCAGTCCAAGCTCAAAAACTCATTGTGATCTGAATTTGCATTCGAGTTCTGGTGGTGGTGATTTTCGTCCCCACCTTTGTTTTCCGAGCTCTCTGGATTGAACAAAAGCTTTGCATCATCAGACCGCCCCGTTAGTGCATTGAAGAAGGACAATCCATTAGGCCATTTGATGTCACTTTCCTGCTCTCCTCCTCCTCGTCCTCCTCCTCCCCCCATCATGTCTCCTCCCATCTGTGTTTCTGACGTATGAGGCAGCAAAAACATGTGTGTCTCGTCTTTACCAGCTTGAGGATTGTACCCAAGTCTATCAGCAGAGTTTTGAAAATTGGGTGAAGGAAGCTGCATGGTTGCTGCAGCAGATGGAAGAGGCCTTTGAGCCCAACTGAAAAGAGGCGGAGGAGGGCGGATTGGCATCGGGGACTGCATTGAGGGCAGTACTGATGATCCAGAATTGTTTCGGTTTGACGAAAAGAGTTGGGAGAGGTAGAAACCAGACTGGTAGCCTAGAGATTCAAATGTATGCCTCATTCTTAGCACAAAATGCAGGTCTTCCGGTATCTGACCACACGTTGTTCATACCCCTTTCTTAATCAACAAATTAATAACATAAAAATACAAATATATATTGAAGCGAAAAGAATACATAATCTCACAATCTTGCAGGAGCCCAACTGCAGAAGCCCATGACCAGCTTGAATTACAGCAATAGTCTGGTGAAAATTAAATTAAACTGTTTAAAAAAACTAAGACAACTGACACCTGGGGAAAAAAATTAACTTTAGCTTCACAAAACGACGAAACCAATAACAGTGAAACAGGAACTATTTTTCTGTTCTGACCTGAATGCCTGACTCAAACTGATCAGTCCATTCAGGAGGAAGCTGCAATAAATAGCATCAATAAAAGTAAAGTTAACACCATATCAATCAGGAGGAAGCTGCAATTCCGACCCACGACTCGGTCGTAGGGCTTGTGGGGCTTAAATACTCTTTAACCGCGTGAACTACTAGCGCTATTGATAAATAAGCAAAAAGAAATATGTGGGTTTGACTACATACAGCATCATATGAACTTTGCCAATAGTTGGAGATGTTTGGCTCACACTCTGTGGGTTCTTTGAAGACCCATTTGTGGCACTTATCAGATGCAACCTTCCCCATCAACCTGTTTAAATGAGTGCAATCAATGAGAGCACACATACAAACAACTCATTTCCCATCAAACTTCTTTCACAAACGATAAAATAAACACACTAAATTCAAACTTGGGTGCTGAGGGTTGAGCCAACTTGGCTAAAACCCATGTCTGCAACTCCATACAACTTCATGTCCTGCAACGTTTTTTTAGAGAGAGGAGAGAGAGACAGAACAACAAAATAAAAAGACATACCAAGTACCCACCCTTCTCCATAATTATACAACTGAATGGACATTTTGCTGAAGGCCTTTCTGACAGGATCTTCTCTATCAATTTCTTCCAGACAATCTGATGAAACTTTTCCTCGACAAAACCCATCTTCCCACATCAACATCCTTCACCAAATTCCACAAAAAAACAAGAACAAAAAAGAATTTACATAAAATTTTCAGTACTTTAATCACAAAATTACCAAAAACCCATTTCTAAAAACAGAGAGAAAACAGAGCAAAAATTGAATTAAATAGCTACTTACAAGCTACCATTGTCATCCCCAACCTTGCAGCCAGTACCACCTCTAACTCTCCTGCAACAAAATAATAACAAAAAGTGAATTAAACCTAGAAAAGAAAACCATCTAAAAATCAAAGTATCCAAAGTTCAGCACAGATCAAGGGTAGAGAGAGAGAGAGAGAGAGAGAGAGAGAGAGAGAGAGAGAGGGGGAGGGGTCATACGGGCGGGGACGGATGGTCCAGACAACAGAGTAAGTCCAGTCGGTGTTGAGACAGATGGTTCTGAGGGCCTCATGAAGGGCCATCATCCCAACAGCTTCTTTGCCCCTATCTGTTGCTCCTGAGCCCACCATAATCTTCTCTCTCTCTCTAATCTCCCTTTCTCTCTCTACCACTTTTCTTTTTTCTTTCCGTTTTTCTTCTGCCTTTCTCTATATCTATGTCTATCTATATATCTATCTACTTCTGCCTGAAAACACTGCCACTAGCTAGCTAAGCCTACTCTCTGCTCAAACCCAACTGAAATTCTCTATCGTCTTTGGCACCTGCACACTGCTTAACCACCACAAGGCACAAAGGCACACCCTTTATTCATCTCTCTCTCTCTCTCTGAAATTTTTTTTTTTTTTTAGTTCAACAACTTTGTCAGTGTTTACTAGTCTTGTGTGTTTTAGTTTGTCCCAAGTAGTCAGGTTTGGTATTTCTTGACAGAGTTGGGGGTGAAAAAGCGAGGGGAGGGAGTAAAAAGTGTGGGGTTCTGGGAGTTGCAAGTATTTAGGCACCGGAGAAACACTGGGGGAAAAGTGAGGGAGGGAGGGGTGCATGGGAAAAAGTAAAAGAAGTGACTGTGATTTTTATAGTGGAATTACCATTCGACCCTTTTCTTAGGATTGTCAGTTACTTTAGGTGTTGGATTCCTGTGAGTTTCGCGACAAATACAGTCATTGGAATCATAAATGACCTTTTGTATCATTTTACTTGAACTTCTTTATTCGGGCAACAAGTACAAGTCATAGAAACGGTAGTCACGTTTTGTACCATTTTATTTAGGGAGAAATACAGATACCCTCGTGTAACCGTTGATGCCAGATGGCAAACATTTACTAAGGAATTGGGGTAATTTTTGGACATGTTGCAAACATTCAATTGACCGATGAAGTCATTGAGCATATGCATTGTTAGCAAGAGAGAATCTCTCGTACAACAGAGTTGATATTTTTTTAATTTTAGAGTATATTAATTATAAATAAATTTGTATTATAACTTGAGTAAAATAATAAAATCACATGATCATATTTGAAATACATTGAAAAATCGTTTGAATTTGGCCTTGTATTTTGTCAATAAATGGCTTCTCACGCACATATTTTTTCACTCTTTTATTTATTTATATTCATTGAGTCTTCTATAATGTATTCAATTCAAATGAAAAATAAACACGAGTATATATGAATAATAAATGAGTGAAAAATCCTTTCCTGGCTTTACATGCATGCTAATGTTGGTTAACCTTTTAAGTGAAGATATTCTATAATTTTCATTGCATGACCAAATTTCGTTTGAAGAGAGAAGATAAACACACATAAATATACAGCCAGTCACATGATAATTCTCTTTGGAATGAGCCGGTCAAATTGCTATGCTTTCCCTTTCAAACCCATTTTTCCAACAATTTTTACTAGTAGATGATGTGGCATTAGCCAACCATGTTTCAGCATGCATCATCATATCTATCAAACTTTTTTCTTGTATTATACCAAAATTATAGGCATATCATTCTACCATTAACAATTTAACTGTGTGGTAGAAATTAATGGACAACAAAGAAACGCAAAAAGGAAGGAAGAAAAAGCGTTAACTAATGAGTGGCAAACATAACGCGCAAGTGATTTTTTACTACAGTAGTAGAAATGAGTTGAGCTCTTGCATAACAGTGTGGGTTCAAATTTCGTCGGTACTAATTTAACATCTAATCTAACAAAATCTATCGTTGAAAAAAAATATAATAAATACAACGCACTTTCATTTTAAGCCACTTATTAAGAATCAAACATCGGTGAATTTGAATAATTAATAGTTATAATTGAAATTATAATCTTTTAAAATCAACGTTCTGATGTTATATTAAAAAATTATATAGCAAAATCTTAAACATTAAGGTATAAGTCAACAATGTTGATGCAAATTAATCTCTAACTATAAGAAAAATCTACTTGTTGCCAAAGTTACGCACTTCGCCTTACTAAATCTCGAAGAATGATGGTAGAGATATCATTTATTTAAATTATATTTTATAAATCCTATAATGTAATTATTTATGATTGAATTATCACTTAATTGTTAATTAACGTGTTTATTTTATAAATCATATAGTGTAGAATGAGATTTTTAGAGTGTTAATAACAGTTCCTTTTATATTATTGTCATATCATATAATTTACAAATTGGGAAATCCTAATGAGACTTTCTATGGACTCTTCGCTAACTCATATCTTTGGCACAATTCTCGTGATAATATTATAAAACATTGTTAAAAAAATATCAAGTAACGAAAAGTCTATAAAAAGTCTTAACTTTAAGAGAGTTGCATTTCTATTTAAAAATTTGATCACTTTAACATTACTCAATCTCAAATATAAAAAATGAAAGATAACTAAAAGAAATGAGATGGCACAGAATCTTTACCAGTGAAAGGTCATAAGGTGGACACTGACAGTTAGATTTGAATTAATATTTTAAGACACTATGATATTGTTGTTATGTCACTTTTCAAGGTGTAATCATAATTGTTTTGTCCGGCTCCCACCTCTAAGTATAATGATCGATTTTACCATTTGAGCACTCTTCCTCTTGTTATTGCCTTACCTTGCTCCGTAACTAAGGGCAAGTCCATCGGGAGCTTTAAGGCTGGAACCTAGCACCCTTTTTGGCTCGACACCCAGCCGATTCCTTCCAACCCAGTCAAATAGGTTAGCTGACAATCCAAGCCATCCCATAGGACTGGCCAGAATGTGTTGAGCCAAGGTCCGGTCTATGTGACGTCATACTGATGTCAACGTGAATTTTTTTTGCGTCAGGCGCGTGGGAAGCACGAGCAAGTGGGTGCGCGTCCCCGACAAGAAAACGTGGGTGGGGCCTGCATGCATAAGGGCACTTACGGTTCCGACGGAGAGGCCACGTGGCTCGTTCTGGGTCGTTGGATTTCCAACGATCAAAAAAATTTGAATTTGAAAACCAACGGCTAGTAACGTGGTGTGATCTAGGCCGTTCAATCCAAAGATCAATGGTCCACGTTTTTTCCCCCAATTTTTTTTTTTTAAAAAAGGCACAACAGTCAGAATTATGACCGTTGGCCACGTGTCAACATATGGGTTGTTGGATTTGAATATTTTTCAAATCCAACAGTCCAAATTACTTAACTAAATTAAAATTAAGAAAAATTATTAAAAAATTACTTTTTTCTATAAATACCTAACCCTCATCTTCCACCATACACCACATTTCAATATTTTCAACACTTTCTACCAAAGCTTTCATATACTCTTTGTGCGAAAAAAAAATGGCTATGTGGACGCACATCAAAGATCTTACGTTGTGTGAATGCTGGGTTCACATTACTCATAACCCGATTACGGGTAATGAGATGGAGTTGCAAGAAATATGGAGTAGAATTATGGAAGCGTTTTGCGCTAGGCATGGAAAAGACGCCAGAATTAGTCAACATCTTCAAGGGCATTGGAAAAAACTCAACATATCCTTCACTTGTTGGAAAAACGCTCTCTTGATTGCTTCCAATAATTTACGTAGTGGGACAAGTTTAGCGGATCAGGTGACAATATTTTTATTTATTTATATGTATTCCACCCACATCAATATTTTAATTTATTTATTTGTGTTACACCCACATTTTATAATATTGTCTTATCCCACATTTTGTAGACACTACAAGCACAAGCATTCTACAATTCAAAAAACCACAACAAATCATTCAACAATTGGGAATGTTGGGAAGTTGTCAAAAATTGTCCCATATACAAAATTGTGCCAACAGGTCCAGAAGTTGTCATGCATGGCGTCCCTCTACATAGTTCGCCAGAACCAAACACGGCCGCACAGGAAGAAGACACATTTGAAGAAGTGCCAGAAGGGACGCTTGCAGAAGTGCCAAAGACCCAGCTGGCTTGTCGATCCCTAAGGCCTCAAGGTAAAATGGCGGCAAAGAAAAAAGGGAGTTCTTCCAAAAATGACTACACAAAATATATGGACGAACTTGCTCGCCAAGGTGAACTGAACATGGCGCAGGAAGCTGCTAGAGATAAGGACAAAGTTGCTACTATGGCAGCAATATTAGCAGCTACTGAGAAAAATACTTAATCGAGAAAACGAGATGATTAGAGAAGCACTTAATCGAGAAAACAAGATGCTTAGAGAAGAATTGATGGCTCAAGCAGATCGTGACATTATGAACAAGCCTCTAGTATGACTGCCTCCGAATTCAAAATATTTTTGGACATCGGAAAAAAGAGACGTGGTGCGAAGGAGGCGTGCAAGAGATGTGGAAACAAGTCGAGGGGGTTCTAGCTACACAGATCCTAGCACTACATATCCTAGCTCCACATACTTTGTATAATTTCGTATTTATTTGTAGTACTTTATTTAATTTCGTCTTAATTTTTAGTACTTTATGTAATTTCATCTTTATTTTTAGTACTTTATGTAATTTCTTATTTATTTTTATTAATAGATGTAATTTCTTAAATATTTTTAGTACTTTATTTAAACGCACCAAATAAACTTAAAAATAAAAAACACACGAAATAAAATTACATAAACACACCAAATAAACTTAAAAAAACATACGAAATAAAATTACATAAACTTAAAAAAAAAACACACGAAATAAAATTACATAAACTCACCCAATAAACTTAAAAAAAACACACTAAATAAAATTACATAAACTCACCAAATAAACTTAAAAAAAATACACCAAATAAACCAAGAACTTTATTCTTCCACCATAAACTACTTTTAATTATCTTCACCTTGTTGCAATCCTCAATGGTTCTCAATCAAGTCACTATGATGGGTACAATGCCAGTATGGCTCTTGCATTAAAGTGTACCGCTCAATGATCAATTGATTGTAACGTCCATCCCATTCTAATGGCTCGTGTTGCACGGGATCTTTGGTGCCGTCATGAGCACAATAGATACGTGTTCTTGAGTTGTTCATTGTGTCCGACTCATATTCATTGACGACATCATAATCATACTTATCTTCCACAATCATGTTATGGAGAATGATACACATCATCATGATGGATTGAAGAGTCTCGACATCAGACATTTTGTAGCTGACCTGACAATCGCCTAATGAGCTTGCAAGATACCAAAACAACGCTTTACATCATTCCTACACCCCTCTTGACCTTGTGCGAAATGCTTTTCTTTTTCACTTCATGGATGTGCACTGTTTTGACAAACATTGTCCACCTTGGATAAATATCGTCTGCAAGGTAGTACGGTCCTTCATATCTATGGCCATTGACCCAATATGTGACTCTGGGTGCTTTTTCTTACAGCACTTCGTTGAAGACTGGAGATTGGGCATGGACATTTAGGTCATTCTGAGCTCCTGGAACACCAAAAAATGCATGCCAAATCCATGTATCAAATGAAGCCATTGCTTCCAAAATGATACTTTTGGCTCATTTTCTGTCGCCATAAACTCATTACTATGCACTTGGACAGTTTTTCCAGGTCCAGTGCATGCAATCAATGCTTCCAATGATGATAGGGAAGCCTCGCATCTCACCATTCCTCAGCAGCCTTCGCATGTCCCTTGGCATGGGTGTTCGGAGGTACTTGTTGGTATAGAAGGCTTCGATTGCGGAGAAAAATCGCATCAAGGACTCCAGAACAACTGATTTTCCCATCCTCGTTATCTCATCCATTTGATCTACAGATGCTCCATATGCAAGCATCCGCAAGGTAGCAGTAATTTTTTACTCAGGAAGAAGACATTGAACATGAAAAACATGTTTTTCTTTGCACAAAGTATGGATTATGGTTGCAAATAGCACTCATGATTTTTTTGAACAAACTTCATTGCATTCTAAAACGACGTCTAAAAACATGATCAGGGAATACACAGTTGGGGATAAAATAATATTCCAAGAGACCTTTACCTCGTTTTTCCCTCTTTCTATCCAAGTTTGCAGCATGTCTGGGTTTTGATATTTGACCCACAACTTCCATGACACGGTGGGAATGGGAGGCCCTCTGCCTTTTATGTTCATCATCCTTATCCTCGTCCATTGTGAAAGCCTCATCTCCACCTTCCTTGAGATTGAACAATTTTTCCTGTTGTGCCAACAATCTTTTCTGTTGCTCCTCAAACTGTTTGGACAATGTCATTGAAGAAGACATTGTAAGAACTCAAGATTTAAAAACAACGAAGAAGGATTCTGAGCTAAAAAGAAGTATTGAGTTTGGCGTGTGAATGATGATGGATGTAGGGATGTAGGGTTTATATGGATGAAAAAAGAAAGGATGAGGTTCTGGACACTGACACGTGGCACTACGTGATTGGTTGAAAATCTTATCGAAATATTGGCTAAATTATTGTAAACAGATAGTGACACGTGGCGCGTCGAGATTAATTAAAAATCTAATCGGAAATCTATCCACAAAATAGTACATTCGGATAATGACACGTGGCGTGACAAGATTGGTTGAAAATCTTATCGAAATCTTGGCTAAATTATTGTAAACAGATAGTGACATGTGACGTGACGAGATTGGTTAAAAATCATATCCGAAAGTAAAACTAAATTTAAATAAAATTTATTATTTATAAAAAAAAATTAATAATATTTTAAATGGGTTGGGTGTCAACGTATTTTGTAGGGGTGGAGATCATTTATGCTAGCTGCTTTTTTAGGGACGGAGAAGCATTTGGCCAATTTACTGTTCATGGGGTCTATCACTATTCACTGAGTGAATTAAATAGGCTAAGTGCCAACGTATTTTTTTAGGGATGAACTTGCTCTAAGGTAATCAACACTTCCTATTTGCCCTTCCACTAAATAAAATTAAAACTCTAGTAAGTATAGGACCTTGTTATTAGCATATAATACTTGCACTTACCCCATATTCATCCCTTGAGAATAAAATAAATTTTATAATTAAAATCATTCAATTTTATAATTTTTATTTAAATGTTACTTTTATAAAATAATTTGAATGAGAGATCTATGAGTCATCTAAATGTATAAAACAATTTGGCTGCTCAGGTACCAAGTAATATATTGATGATGAATCGTCTATTTATTTGATACAATTAGATAACTAAATGAAATCTAATTTAAATGATATTTTGTAGGTATAATTCTTAAATGATGGTAAAGTAATTGAACCATTATGATCATGAAATTTGTACAATGACATATGTTATAAACAGGAAGTGAATTTGCGTAAATGCAGGTATTATCTGTTATTAACACTTCAAAAAATTCATCATATACCCATACTTTCATAAATTTAATTTAAAAACCCAAGATCATCCTTTTGAAGTGATAATATCTAACTCTTTAATTTTATTATGTCTTGCTGAAACTAAAACGAAATCCAATCTAAATACATGAAACTCCAAACTAGTTTATCCAAGATGATTTTCTAAACTAACTCAAATACAAGATGGTGAGTTTTGAGAACGGGCTAATATTGTCTTTTCAAACAAGATGCTGCTCTCATAGGACAAAGGTGCTCATCTGCTTACACTTACACTAAAGAAAAAATAATTAAGCAAGCTTTAGAGAAATAATAAGGTGTCACGTGCGCACGTGCGATGGCAAGGGAGTCGGTGCGTCGTTCTCGTAAAGAAAGCGAAACGCACGAATTGCGAGGAAGGGTGCGCACGCAGGTTGATAATTGGAAGAATCCCTCATATTTTTCATTACTTGCAAAGTTTTCCTTTGCTGAGACTAACTATACTTTTCATTAGATTCTGTTAATGTGAAATTTTTTATAAATTTTCTATCGTTTTATGATTTAATATTAATTTTTATGTTAATATTGTAAAATAGTGTTTTAAAAATAAGAAATGACAGAAAATTCAAGAAAAATCTTACTTATGAAAAAATCTTCTTAATATTTCTTTATTCAAATTACAAAACAAACTTAGCTTAGATAGAGCTGTAACAGAAAATAAGAAAATGTACGGATTCCAAGTGGCGATTTGAATATTGATTTGTACACTTCTTGTTCTCGTTAGTCAATAACTGAGTTGCTTTTTTATGGGAAAAGATTATATTCCCTCCTAATCTCTTTTCTCTTTTTTTTTCTTCTATTTGAACGGTTATGGTTAAATTACGTCAACATGTTATATTGATTTTTTATAGAGATAATATGATAAAAAATAATGTATGAGAAGATAAGGGAAAAGAAGATGAAAATAGAAAGAGAGAGAATCATACTCCGTTTCTTATTGTAGTGATGTCCTATAATAATCTTCATCACCAGAGTAAACTATTACTTGTAGCTAATATTTATTAAATATTTTATGCTGAGCACTTTGAATTAGCGACTTGTACCCAAAGCTTCAGTTGTTTAATCGATTCGCCATGTAGTAGTCATTTTGTTGTGATCATTATGTATTATTCTTGTGCGACTTTTTCACTTAGGGATGTACTGTGTATATAGCTTGACTGACTTTACTTGACTCTTAAATTCATGTTTACATGTATATTCAATACAAACTCTCGCACAATCAATAAAAGTCATCTTGAATTGAACAAAAAATTTATATTTAGAAGTCTATAAAATCTCATGAATTCAATTGTGACTTTTTGCAAGTCTACAAAAATTTAGATGTATCCAAAAGTTTATTGATTTTAAAGGATTTTAAAAATTTATGCGCTTTCACATACTTTAAGACTTTTTATGGTATATATTTTGTCATAGAAAATTCAACATCTTCCTCTAAGATTTTGATGTACTATCATAGGCTTTGATATTCCACCATCCATCATGATGCAATGAGGATCACTATTTTCACTTTCACCCACCATGACCATCCCCACTACCTTACTGCTAACATCGCCACCATCATCGCCAATGTCATCATCAGTGATTCCGCCACCATCATATCACTTTTTCTACCACCACCTCGTCATACTCATCGTCATCATACCACAACCTCCTACGAACATCTTTATGCCGCCATCGAGGTGACCACCATGATTGCCACCTATAGTACTGCATATTACCTTGCCCGCCACCACCACTCCCACCACTACTTCTACTACCACCGTCTTGTCAAGGTCATCATCACCATAACTGTCTTGTCAAGGTCATCATCACCATAACCTACTACCAGCAAGTCCAAAAATCAACTTAAGAAAAGCTAACAAAAAAAAAAAAAATCATTGCTTAATCAAATTACTACATAAATAAATATATAGAGCCTGAAAGATATAGCCCTTTATTGGGAAATATTCTTTTATAAAGTCTCAAAGATTCCTTGAAGCTTTAAAATGAGTTACATCCACCATTTTTTCAACCCATATAGAGCCTCTCATTAAGGATGCTCTTACAACCATCATCCCCACCTATGACCACTACTAGCACTGTTATCATCGTAAAAGAGTCTATCATTAAACTCTCAAAAACCCTGTAAAAGTATATCATTATGAAGTCTCTAGATTTCATGGAGTTTCTAAAAGTAGATAAGAGTCCACGAAATTTACAAAAGTTTATCACAAAAAATTAAAAAAAAAGAAAAAAAAAAACTTTACAAAGATCTATATAAATCTAAATAAGTAATGTTATTCATACTATATTTTTGTACCACATTTTCATATCATCTTAGGTGGCATTTGATGTGGACATCCACATCATTTAAATTAATCAGATTTTTAAATTTAGTTCATTATTTAATAAACTAATAATTTAGAAAAATTAGTTAATTAAATTATGATTGTGGTATATGAGGAGTTTTTCTCCTTCCTTTTCTTGGGTTTTGCAAATTTTTCAAATAATGTGACTATCCACATCAGATGCTACATAAGGCGATATAGAAATATAATATAAAAACATGGTATAAATAACATTACTCAATCTAAATACAATACACCCCTTTACAATGTCACGACTTTTGAGCAACTAAACGAGGATCATTAGCTAAAAGTTAGATAAATATTTAAAATACAATATATATTAGTAGTGGGTTTAGTATCTAATTGTTGTTAATCAGATTCTGGATGGTTGCTCAATTATGTCGTGGCTATTTTATTCATTTAAAAAAAAAATCTCAAATTTTACTTAAGAAATAGCTCAACTTTTAAAACCTCTTAAATTTGGGAAGAAAAATAGTTGACTCCAAGTCACGATATTTTGTCTGTGAACCTCACTTGATTACATAGTGTTATTAATTCATCTGTTATAAAATGAATTTTGGTTAGCTAAAATGACGACATCTAAAAGCTTTAAGATAACTAGAATGGTTATTGTTGCTAGCTAAAATTTGACAACAATTTGTCTGGCTAGTTATAAATTTAATGAATGTTTGATATCCTACACATTAATATGCTTGAAGCCCTTCAAATAGTAAATTAAATAGTTTCTTGAACCTAGTAGTAATTTTGGTGGGTGGCCATTTTGCACCTTCTTTCCTTCAAACATGGGTATATTCTGAATGAAATGTAGAGCTAAAATTTATGGAAATTGTTATTAGCACTCTAAAAATTTCATTCTACACTCATCTCAAGTGTATTTTTCTTTCTAATTATAGAAAGTTTGGAGTGCCAAATGAGATTTTAGAAATGCTAATAACAATTACCAAATTTATTTACCATTTTTTAGCAAACACCAAGAGATTTGATTTTAATAGATTAGATTTTGGTTAGCAAACTTTCTCTCTTTACTTTGCCTGTTTCGTCTGTCTCCAAGTACTCATGTTAAAAGGAGAAAAGTGGAAAGTGGGAGGCTTTGCGGTTACTTTGGTGTTGTAATTTGTAATGCAGAACAGCGACAGAACTGTGGGTATGGAAAGTACTAGCTGTAGGAGGCTGTGCACATGTGTGGAGAACTACTTTTATGAGATGTTTATATTGTTATTGTAGTGTTATATGTAAATGGTATAATATTATATGAGTGTCTCTCATAATAAAACGTGATGGTGAATCGGTGATTTAGTGTCACGTATTATGAAAGATGTTCACACACTTGTATTTGTGATAATTATCAATTTATTATGTTTTCTTTGAATTGTGTATCCCATTGTGACATTTATCAAGAATATGTATGTAAGATATGAGTGCATTTTTGTTGAGGCACCAAATTGGGTTAATCTTGAGCCAACGTAAAGTGTGGTGACGGGACCATAACGAGGGCACTCTAGGCAGGCAGAGTAACCTACAAGGAAGGTAGAGCAAGCATCAAAGGGCATCATTGTGCTACCGACTTTAGAGTCTACGATGATTAAGTTAGCAAAATATGTTTAAGGCTCTGCATCATATGATTACCTTTAAAGCGACTAGAGGTTACCCTTTTATAGAGGCAAAATTGGAGAAACTTTTCTGACATGGCCAATGTGGAATTAAATGTGGTTAACGTGGTGTTGCTACTTGTCACATTGTAATTGTCTTCCAAGTTGGAGGCAAATCTTTGATTGGTTATGGGTATAAACAATAGGCAGCTACCACATGTTGTGGGGTTGGTTCACTTGCTTCAGCAGACGCCTTAACAAGGACCTCTCAGTAGGTTCATGATGTTTTACAGTTGAATGATACTTTGTGGTTTTAGGGTCGATATAATATGATATAACATTTTTCATTCTTGACATATCTCGTGTTTACTAAGTTACTATTACAACATGAAAAAAAAATAATTAGGTTCCATTTCAACTATGTATCATTATTGAGGGGGAATTGTCTTCCTCATACATTTTATGTATATATTTGTAGGATGAGTATTTCGAGTATAAATCTTTCACGAGAAAAATACATTTTACACCATCACGGTTTGGAGTCAATTTCAAATTGAATCATAATACTGATGTTTTGACATTCAGCACTAAAAACACTGCTGAAGACCGTAGGAAACCCAAAACAAACAAAAAGCAGGTTGGAAAAAGGAAAAAAAAGACAAGCACCCGAATTGCGGGATGTGCTTCCTGTAACAGTGTCATCCTCCTCCCATAAACCACGCGCTAAATACGACACGGAAACTGAAAAACTGGAGGATGGTGGGTTGCACAGGAAGCGTGGAAGACTGAGCGCGTGGGCTTGGTCTCTTCCAAAATAAAAAAAAATTGTTAAATGATGCATCAGTCGGCATCGTTGGGCTTTGCTCTGCTCCGCATTAACCGCCGAGGTGAAGGATTTTTTCTTTTCTTATTCTCTATTCTCTTTCATCTTTTTCCTCAACTATTAGGATTAAATCACATCACAATTTATATTAATTTTTTATAAAAATAATAAGACAAAAAGTAAAATGTAGAAAAAAATAAAAATAAGAGAAAATAGGATTCTATTTCCAATTCCAAACCCATTTGACCATATCTTTTGTGGGACCCGTTGCTAAATCTTGCTGGAAATTCTTTGCTTTTGTTCTATACCTAGTCCTAAGACCCTAACACAGAAATTCTAGATATTTCCATCCAGCTTTTGTTTTTAATAAAGTTAATGTTAGAGAGATTAAATTTAAAATTTTTATCATAAATGATCTTTGAAATTAACTATCAAAATGATCCATGAAATTGAAAATCAATCAATGTAGTCCCTGAAAATAGGTGTCACAAATCAATGTGATCTTTCCATTACAATTCTGTTAAAAACTATGTGTTGATGTGGATTAATAATTAATTTAAAAAGTTGTCTAAATACATTTTTGCACAATATAATTTTTTTATTATAGTAGGACCTACTCCAAAGAGATATTCCTTCCATAAATTCTCAAAGGTACAAGGCTTAACCAAGGCCTAAGAGGGGGTTTGGAAATAGTTTTCAACCAACAATAGACGCACCTCGGTTATAACGTTATTATCTCAAGGCATACCTAGCCCTTCTTTGAGTCACCAGACCACAGGGAAGCGCCGAACAAACTTTACAAGATTAAGGTTGTGAGGATGTTGATCACCTAAATGTTAACGGTGATGTCCCAGAAGTCGTTGCCAATTAGTCAAGACGTCACCAAAGGTGATCACGATCTAGGTTCAATTTGGTGAAGGGTGTCGAAGTGTGTAAAGATGGGTGTACTGAGAATTTTTTTAGAGAATAGACAGCGAATGAGGTAAAGGAATGTGGACTGGGATCGGAGTTGATTGCAAGACTGGGTTGCTGGGTTCACAACTTTTTATTAACTATTAAATTATTAAACCTATTTGTATTTTTTTTTAAATTTAATTAGACTTGTGTGATCCATTTATGTGTCACATTAGCACATAACAGAATTTTTGACATAATTGTGACGGAATGACTACATTGTTTTGAGACACTTACTTGAGAGACTACATTGATTGATTTTCAATTTTTAGGGACCATTTTGATGTCGCAAGTCAATTTCAAAGACCATTTGTGGGGGAAAAAAAAGGACTTATGGAACCCATTTATGTGCTGCATCAGCAATTAACAGAATTTTTAACAGAATTGTGATTGAAGGACCTCATTGATTTGCGACACCTATTTTAAAGGACTACATTGATTGATTTTCAATTTCAGAGGTCATGTTGATGGTGAGGGTCAATTTCAAAGACCATTTGTGATAAAAAAAAACCCTTAAATTTATAGACAAAATTTTAGAAACTAAAGGATATAAAAGTTGATGAATTAAGCGTTGATTAACGTGTTCATTCCTATTAATGCCACATCATTTAATTTATAAATTTTATCTGTAAATTTAGTCTCTCTAACCGTACATTTTTTAACAATCTTTAAAAAACGACTAAAGGAGAACCGATACACTGCATTTCATAAAGTCATTAGTTCCAAGTTTAATATAACGCTAAAATATCACGCAAATGATTCCAAGTAAGGGGAAAATTTATGAAAGGTTGGTTGGTGTATCTGTTGTATGCATACACAAAGCTCTAATTAGCTCCCTAATTTTAATTGTATTGAAATTACAAACTTACAAATTGCAATAGCACTTAAACGGTAACTAGTTAAAAAGTTAATACGATGATAATAACTCGTTTGGGCTGCTTCACAATTTAATCTTAAAATTTAGGTCTTTTATGTTTTAGGTCATCAATTAGAGATCATCCTCCACAAAATTTACTCAAATAAAAAAATCAATTAGCCTTTGATTATTATCGTGAGTATTTTCTTGTTTAGCAACAATGTTATTATATTCATCTGTTTTTTTTTTTTTTTTTTGGCACATTTAGATAACTAAACACTTTTTATTTGAGTAAATTTTGCATAATAATTTTTTACCGTTGACTTTAAATTGAAAAGTCCTAATCATAAAAAATATTGTGAAACAGACCCAAAAAAGTGGTGGATAGCAACCCTTCTGTTTTGATGAAAATATTTGAATTTCAGTTGCCCAAACGATCGAGGATCCAAAAATAAGCTCTGCAGCCGCCTACTATATATGAGTACATCATTTCGGTCGAGTCTAAGTGCATGCGTGTTTGTTTGTTAGGTTTCTTACCTCAAAAGTTTTTATATTATATTACTGCAAATGCAATTCGATATATGTACGTATCATCTCCAAAAATTGACCAACCATATAAACAGCAGCAAGAAGTACTGATGAAATGGATCTTTCATCAACTAGAAGGATCAGGCACGGTGTGTGAAAACTTAATCAATTATTGAGACGAGATATTGGAAAGCTAAAACCATAAGTAAAAGAAAGAACAGCTAGCTAGGGTAGATATATATGTTGCAGCCTGTCTGTTTGACTTGTTTTTACATGGTGAAAATATATACGTTTATGTAGATTTGATAACTATTTTATTTTGTAAAGTAAAAAACTAGAAATTTGTTTAGCAACTGTTTTTAACTTTTCAAAAGAATGAAAACTAATTGTGCGAGTTTTAAGTATTTGGCGTGATTTTGATTTTTAGTTTTTATTTTTCTAAAAGTTAAGAATAGTAAACAAGTTAAACTAAAAATTAAAAATTGAAACTAAAAAGTGAAAATCTGAAATAATTATCTGACAGTTCTTATTTTCCATGCAAGCTATGATGAGTGATGACTAACTACACTGATGGAAAGAAAACCAAATGAGGCCATGTTTTTCAAAATAATATGCATGCCAAGAATGACAAATAACTTCATGGTTGAGCTGAAAATACAGATTTCAAATGAAACTTTCCATGCCGATCTGTGGTCTCCTTTGACCGGCTTACTGCAATGGACGCCTCAGTGGCAGATCGAGTAGCTTGCATACATGCACATTGCTTGGGGTTTGTACGATATCCATGTTTCTCACACAGCCACACAGGTAATTAGCCAAGGCCACTGTTTAATTTAGTGCTTGATTATTACATCATGTAGTTGGCTTTTATATAATGGTAATGTCATAGGACGTGATACGTCTGATTGACAATTGGCATGCACGCTCCACATGCATACACACATATGGTATTATATCTGTTAGCTGTTAAGTCAGATAATTGGAGGTGTTATGTTGTTTTTGTTTTTGGACAACCGATAAAATTATTATACTAAACTGTTACTCATCTATAGTATGAAGAAGCGAGATTCGAATTTGAGTATAGAAAGTAGAGCACATTGCTCAACATCATTAAATTTCTGTCCACGAAAAAAGAGATTCGAATTAATTTTTTTAAACTAATATGCGATTGGGATAAATAATATGAAGATGTATAAGTGATATATATGCGACTAAAGAGCATTTTCCATTCCTATATAAAACAAGTTATATACTTGAGCAGTAAATATTTTTAATTTTTTACTTGTGTGGTGTGATAAGAAATATATATATATATATATATATATTATACAATGATAATTTATACTAGGATATAAATTGATTTCAAACTCGTTATTCACGAAATTCAAACGTAAGATATCTTACTAACAAGTACAAAAGAATATCACCAGACCGTAATACTAAGTAACAACGAAAAAACATTTTAATTTAATCGCTTGTTCCTCTTAATTGAATATTCATTTCTTTCTTATTCTAATAGTTTAATTGAACAAGAAAAATTGCGAGTTTGCAATTAATTTATTGCTTCCAACTTTCTTAGTGTAAATTTATTATTGTATAAAAAGAATTCAAATTCGGCCCAATTGGCTTGCTATTTAATTCTAATTCAGCCCAATTCCTATGCATGATAGAAGTCAGATGAGCATGCAAAAATAATAAATCGGTCTGCACGTCTCACAGCATGAATAAGCATGTTATATATCAGTATGAATTCCAAATTCAATTTTATAACACTAAAATGAACAAAGTAAACACTAAAAGTTAAGCTTTAATTCATATTTCAATTGCCCATAGAAGAAGATTACAGAACAAAGAATAATTTGTTAACAGAGTTACAGAAATTAACAACACTTCTGCTCTCTATAGAAAATACCCTTTTTTTATGGTAGCCAACTGGGCGAAATGAAAAAGACGTTTCATAACAATTGATATTTACTTATTCTTCATCTCCTTATTAATCACACGTGATGCATGCATCGATCACGCGGTGAGTGCATCAATCGATCACACACACGATGCTTCTTCTCACTGTTATTCTTTTCCTCCCAATGCATAACATATTTTTGTTGTTAAAATAGTTTTCAGAACTTCCCATCCATGGAGATTGGAGGCTACAAATGAACGAATGTATATAATATGGTTGTATTGTGTTGCTAGTAAACGCTGATTAATGTGGATTTGTGTTAAATGTAGGTATGGGGAATGGTTGGACTAACAAATTTTTAATTTCTTCCTCTCTTCATTGGTGGAAATTGGAATGAGGGGTTTTGGGAAATATTTCTAAATAAAATTAAACTTTCTTTCATGGTTTTATTTTGATATATGTTTTTTATTTATTGAATTCATTCTTTTACATAAAATTTCATGGCCTAATTTGATTTTATTTTCTTATAATGTTTACTACAATTGGAGAAAAGATTACAAACTTAATTCTTTTAGTCGCTATCCCTTGGGTAATGAGATTAGATTTTTTGAGAATGAAGTTCAAGCTTTTCATGGTAGCGAGAGATGGTCCTATTAATCCAACATATTATTGCTAAAAGAATTCCAAATGAAATCAGTAATGAAGACTGCGATCATGATCCAAGTGAAGAATTCAATGATCCAATTGAAAAAGAAATCAAAGGACAAGCTAGTGCCACTTGTCAACAGATGAGATAGGTAGTTATGCGAAGTTTGTTAAGAGTTGTTAAGAGTAGTCAGTTGAGATAAGGTGGTTAGAACTTAATCCAATAGCTTAACTTACAATTCTTGTAAAAATATAGCTATATACACTACCATTGTATTTCATTACTTGACAATCAAGAAAAGCAATTCCCAATTCTATTCTCTGCATTCCTTCACCTGAGTTCTTCAAGATTTCATCGATCTTCATAGTTTTTTCTTTCGAAGTTAATTGCAATAAAAAGAAACTCTAATTACAACACGACTAAAATGTGATTCACAAGTAATAAATTTTTAAGGTCATTTTGATCAAACGCACATTTGAATTATACAGCAAAATATTTATAGTTTTCTGGAGTATATTGTACAAATACTACCAAGTCACATATATGTATGCTTTTGTCACCTAGGTTTATTAAAAGCACCTCAACATACTTTTATATTCCTATATTAACTAAAACACATATCTAACTTATCTGAAATTTCTAGAGTAATTGTACATCCATCAACATTGTCAAATAGATTAAGCTACACAATTCCAAATTCTCCTTTTAGCTTGTGAACTTCTCCCTCCCCATTCGTGAAATCTCTCAAAGTGAACGACGACTGTTTTAGAGATTGTAATGGTGCTCAAAGTCACAACGACTAATGGTGGCAGTATTGCTAGTTATTGAAGTTTTTATAAACGAAAAGCACTCAAAATTTTCAAGATTTTTACTGCCATATATGATATATGTGCATAGTTTTCATTTGTTGATAACGAAGACTAGTACCCGTGATGCACTTCCAATATTCGGCCCCCAAAAATTGAATATTTTTAAGATTTAGAATCTGTACCTATTGAACTTTGGGTTGATTTTGACCAAATACTCAACTCGTGATGAGCTTCCAGTGTAGTCGATGTTTAAGGATTTTTTATTGCTGACTACTGACATGTTAAATAATTTCGTCTAATTACTAACGAATATTGAAACTCAGACATCAGTAGTCATTCATATTATATGTAAAAAGTCCTTTTCATATTGAAATGTTATAGAGGTGAAAATAAAAGAATAAAACCACCCTTTTGATACAAGTGATTGTGATGTATTATGTGAAGATTGGACCAAAAACGAAAACCACAGGTAAAGAAAATTACATATAAATTATAAGTTTGAAAAACAAGTTTTTACTTTGTTAATTTCTTCTTTGAAGGAAATTTGTTTAAGAAAATAAAAATGAATGCTTACTGATTTCTCCATTTATCTTCTTAACTCAGCGCAAAATGGGCAATAATTGTCCAAACAATTGAACAACAAACAATCGTTGTCGTGGTGAATAGTAGTTGTCTGAATGTATCTTCACTCCATAAATAAATTGATTGGACAACTGGTATTAAAAGAGGAAATTATGGTAATGGTCCCTCAACTTTTATTCTTTAACAATTGATATTATCTACACTAAGGAAATGGATGGGTTTAGCATCACAATGGACTAACAATAATGTGGTTCAAATTCTTCTTTGGCAAGAATCGAACCTAAGAACTCTCACTTACAAGCAGTGTTCTAAAAATTTGCCTAGGCAGCGCCTAGGCACTGGGCGGTGGGCTTCCGTGGTGATTTTGGGCAAAACGTTCAATAAAACGGAGAGGGTTTAGGCGCCATTAGGCAGTGCTAGGCGGCATGGTAGGCGGTTCCTTGTCTCTCTAATCTGTGTCTGTGCAAACTGCAAACCCATAATCTCTAGATGTCTCTCGTCGTGTTGCATCTCAAATTTGACTAGTACTGCAAACCCATGACTTTTGTGCATGAAAACGGAGAAGTGCGGTGGTGAATAGAGCGAGATGTGCGGTGGAGAGATGAAGGGATTGAGGGAGTTGTTTTAATTTGGAGAGATACAAGGAGATATTTTCGATGTTTGATTTGTGGTTTTTTAGGAGAGCAGAAGATGGAGAGATAGAAATAGAGAAGACGAGGTAAAAGAGAGAGAATGAACAGTAGGGAAATTGGGAAAGTGGAAAAGATGCCTAGTTTGGCGTGAAATCCATCAGCCTTATCATAAAATAAAGGGATAAACAATAATTACCCACTATCCCCTAATAAATAAATTATATAAATTATTTAGATAATATTTTATTATTTGTTCTTTTTAAAACAACATTATTGTTGTAGGTATAATTTACTAAACAATTATGGAGGCCTTAGAGAGAGAGGTGTGGCAATAGTAGAAAGAAAGAGAGAGATGTGTAATTGTGGATGTGTTCTATTTCACCTCATTGTGCCTTTATTTATAGCAGTAGGGAATGTTAATTCCTTATCCTTTTAGGTTACAACTCTTAATAGGTAATCAACTCCTAATAGGAATATAAGAGATATTCCTAGATCTACTAGGATTTACACAATCACATTTCCAATCTAATAGGACTGCAACACTCCCCCTTGAGTCTCAAGTAAATAGCGCATCAGGTCTTCAGCGATAAAGTAAGTACAATTGATGAAGCTGTCGGCACAATGAGCGAATGTGAGTCTCATATCAACAGAAGAATGCATACAAAAGGTAAAACTCACAAAACCTCACTATGGTAAAACCCAAGGTGGGAGAAAAACCCATAGACTAAGGGGAAAAGTGAGAAGTTGCATTAAGTCAAAACTATACGTCTTTTGGACGCAAGTAGAAGAGTTCTCAAGGGTATGATCAGTTGAGGATGGGTGCCTCGTTAAAACCTAGTTAGGTAGCAAAAACTCAGTGGGAAAAATACTCCTAATCGTAGGGAAAAAGAGTACATTAAGATCAAGTGAGTATACTTATGGATACTCCCCCTGAGTTTGACATAACTTCCAAATGAGAACTACAAGCATTGCATATAAATAGTTAGGCATACCAATTCCTCGGACAAGCTTCTGGAAGGTTGACTTCGGCAGTGACGTCGTATAGAGGTCGGCAAAGTTGTCTGAGATCGGCTTGCATGACTTCAATCTCTTGAAGCTTTGCTGATGTAAATGTAGACACAATATGTCTTGGCGTTGACTTCGTTGATGTATCATGTCTTGGTCGGGTGGATACATACGGCATAATCTTCATGGATCGTCGTTAGGACTCAACGATGGATGAAAACACAGCAAGTATTTCGAATATGCTCAACAAGAACTCTTAACCATATCTTACTTGTGGCTTAGTGAAGTGAGGTGAGTCTTGGAACGATTCGAAGATTTCGCAACTAAGGTCATATCATGGACCTCCAAGATATTGTGATATCCCTAACGTTAAAGACATAACTATTTAGGAGTTTTGCCTTGTGCGAGTTTAATAAGTAACCAGCTTCAGCATAACAACAAGGAAAACATCATTTCAAGGATCAGGGGGGTTAGATCTGCTAAGATGGGTTAGGATTTCCTCTCGTAGTACCTTCATGGTACGTCTTTAATACCAATTTAGTGGTTGCGTGTAAGCGCCGTACTACATCTCAACAGTGAAGGAGATGTCCTGTCTAATACAATGAGCTAAGTACAACGAAGCGCAAAGTTGAACTTTAGATATGGAATTTCGGATTCCGTAACCTCTTCAAGGGTCTTATTTGCATATAACGTATGGACGATCAAATGTATACTCAAAGGTGACACCTTCAGGGTGTAGTTTGACTGGTAGACCAAAACCGTCAGAAGGTCAAGGTATAAACGAGTTTTCCTAAGATCCTTCATCTCAAATTCCATCTTTAGGTGTGAGGCAGTTTTCTCAAGCTCTTTCGGAGCCTTAGTGAGGTTCGTATTAACGATATAAATTGTAATTCTAGCAATTCGGAAATAGAATTTATAGTTTAACACGCAAGGGCATAATTTATATCCCTGACCGATCAAATAATCACTTAGACGGGTATATTACATCCGTCGGATTGTAAGTGAACGCCTCAAACAAGTTAAGAGGGTGTTTCGTGGTTTGGAACTATTTGAACCAGTCCATGTAATTCTTCAGGAACTTACATATAAATCTTTGTATCAATATCCCCATGGAGAAACACTAACCACATTTCATAATGCTGGAATCAATCACATGACGTTTGACAGAAACCTTATGCTGTAAGGTATGCATCATATCACACTATTTCATTCATCTCATAACACTTAATTTCCCACTTGCAACACAACAGGGTTACCTTGGATAGTGTAGGAATGATAGGTCCAAAACATACTTTGGTAAGGAATTTGACCTGGATTGTAATTTCGATTGTCTAATCAATTATACGTTGTCACTTAATCAACGGAACACGGTTCGATATCGTCGCTTTTCATTTGTGTCAATAGCTACTATATAAGTGAAAACATCATCGATGGTAATCTCGTTTCAATTCCATTAAGCTCATCCAAATTGGTATACTGGATCAAGAACGTCAAGTCTTAGGAGTAATCCGGATTAATCTTATGAGATGGAAATGATTTGAGACATCAATCAAGTATAGATTCATTGTTGTGCAGAGTCTTCCTCTTCTAGGAAAGTGAATCATACGAACCAAGTGCTATGTCATGCTCTAGGCTAAGACAGATTGATTGGCTATCCGACGGTGTACCAGACCGTTCAATAGGGGTTTCTAAATCGTCCAACAAGGGGCAGCACACCCTGTAGGGATGTTGACTCGACGTCTGTTAAGTACGTCTATCCTTGCAGGTATGCTTACAACTGGTATATGATCTCATCATTTTAGCTAGATCAGAGAAATGCGTCTGGAGCAACATTCTGAAAGTTAGAATTCATCGTACTTACTTATCACCCTTATGCTGTACGGGGATCGAGATGAGACATAGTGGGAAACGTCCATGCAATTTCGCACCGTTCTACAGGAACGTTGACGTCCTTATCTCCCATTAATGACGGGAATACTATCTCATTAAAGTGAAAACCCATAAATGAACAGTAAAGAGATCGCATTAAAGGGCTCTAAGAGAGTTAGTGTGAAGGAGAATCATAATCGACAAAGATTCACATCCTTGTGTTGAGGACCCATGTTGGTACGTTGCAGCAACGCAACTTGGCACATGGAATGCACACCCAAATGCGTAAAAAATCGTCAGGTTCGTACCTAGTAACCAATTGTAACGTCAAATAGGTTAGGTGGAAATGGGCCTCAAGGCGGACCAACATAGCTGCGTACAAGATTGCATAACCCTAGGCAGAAACATAAAACTTGGTACGTTTACCAAAATTTGGGCGATCATTTAATTTGCGCTATATGATCACTAGGCGAGGCTATTTGGGGTGAACATGGGAATTCGATGTTCAATAATAAACCCAAAATATATGCAATAATTTATTGAAAATCGTCAATATAAACTCTTTGGCATTATCTAGTCTCCAGGACCTTAAGGGATAAGTATGGTGATGAGCCCTTAATCGGCCAGAAGGTTTAGCAGCAATGTGTGTGGACAAACATATGACCAGTTTGTCGATTCATCAACCAAAACCATAAGTATTTATATGGTCCGCATTTTGGTTGGATTAGTCCACGTATATGCCCTTGAATCCACTGTGAAAAAAGAGTTGTTTCGTATCTTTGAGAGGGATGATATAAAAATCAAATTTTCCAAATGAGCAAGCTTTGGCAAAGTGTGCTTGTAGGCACAAGATCCTTACTTTAAGTAAGGAGATGCGTTGTAGCATCATTGTTCAACCTAAGTATCCCAAAAGTTTGTGCCAAAGCAAGTAAACTACTCAATCACCAGGCTCGATGCCGGCCACATGTGGTGTGTTCCCAGTTGGGAGACAGCCCATTAGCCTTAAATCAAAGCTTCAGGCTCATTTTTGGAGGTGGTGCAAAGATATTGCACTCTATTTTCTTCAGTGGTTTCATTTATGATCATTGTTCTCTCGATTATCCTTAAAAACTCAACGACAAGGAGAATTTAAGGTCCCTTAAATGGTAATTCAGTACCATTCATACAACGAGGAGTGTGCCAATGCTCTTAATCAGGTTGGATAAACCTGAAATTGTTGTTAGAGATATGATTTAGGTGTAAAGTCAGTGTGTGTAGTATTGCATTCATCTAGCCAACTAACTTTCCCACATTCTTACCTAATCACGTGTTTAATTGAATTGGGTCACATGTACAAGATTCAATTAAATCATATTCGAGGACAATATCAATAAGATTATCCATAAGTAAAACATACACCAAACTTGAATCCAAGAACATGAAAAAATGTTCACAAAGTAAATGGTTTACTAAGGGGATTTAGCCAACAAGCCCATCCATGTCAAAATTCTGCTATTCTAACGGTGTTCGGTGAAGCAAAATCGATCTCACATATTGACTATGAGAATGGTACTCCTTAATAACATTGGTAAGGGCGCGAACAGGTGCATAATCAATGATCTATTCCATTGAGACGGAAGTAGATTCTGCAAGGTTGGGGTTCGGGAATATTATCCCTTATTCTTGAAGTTTTAGGTCTTAGGTGCCAATGATCACACTTCGGGCATGATGCCATACCTTGGCAGGCCTTGATTCTACCATATGTTTGTGGTAGTAATCAGATCCGAGAATTTGGTAAACTTCGGCTTTCTACACTTGTTGCTTCAGGAGCGAGTTAGAAACAAGGAAGGACAAGAAAAGTATTCTCTAGTCAAAATTCGATCGGATTTATAAACTTCAGAATCATACTCATTCATGGACGTGATCATGGTGTGCTTCAGGCAATGTCTTTCATGTTTAGAAAGTCCGTATGAGCAAGCCAAAGAGCCATGGAATCCTCATTCGGGGTGTATTTCCATTTGTAATGTTTCGGGCATAAGTTTTCAAATGAAGATCATGACAAAGACTTATTCAGCTCTTCTATTCCATTGTTGGCTTCAATGGTTTCTCAGCTTCTTGATAGTCAAGTGGAGATTCATGTCTTGTACCCACATATAAAATGGTTTCTATTAGAAACATCCAAATAAGGGAAATTGAACTTGTGACGGTTCGACAATCCATTGAATTAGAGGGAACAAGATTGTGATTGGTGCTTCTAAGAATGAATAATCCATACGCATCAAAGTTAGAACATTCAAGTTCTATGACATGGTTTTCATGAAAAAAACATCGGGTTTTCATGGGTGTATTGTTTTGTGAAAACTTCGGGTTTCAAAGGCACTAAATTTGAAACTACAGGTTCAATTTAGTTTATGAACGTTTAGTTCATAAAAAAGAGGTTCCTGCAAGAAACACAAAATGCAACATACTAATTTAAATATAGTGGGTTTGAGTTTCTTCGGGAACTCAAGCGTGAGAGCTTCGTTATTATGAAAGTATGTCAATGGTTTGAAGTATAAAAAAAAATTATTGAATCGTTAATGTCCAAAAGTGATATTTAGGTCAATAATTTTGGATTCATTATCGGATTAATGGACTGCAGGTCACTTTTAATTAATTCAATAGATTGAGACCAAACGGGGTCAATTGTAGAAGCAAAAATAATAATAACATTCGGGTTAAAATTATTTAGAATGCTAAATAATAGTGTTGGGTCGAAAATACCATAACCCAAAATTTTGGCTTGGGTACCTTAAGCAAAACAAGTGCTCGTGGGTGGTTTCAGGCCACGGGCCAAAAACATGAAGCCCAGCAAGCTGCGTGCTTTTTGGGCTACAAAAGGGGCATGGGTCAAGGCCCAGCGAAAGCTGGCTTGGGGTGTGAAACAAAAACAACAGCCCAAGCTGCTGGTTTAGGCCTCAAGGGGTACGAGGGACTCGGGCCCAGCATGGAGTTGGCCTGGTTTTGGCGCGGGGCAAAAGCCTAGCAAGCAAAGCTTGCTGCAGGTTGGGTCTAGGAACAGAGCCCAATTTCCCTTTTGTTTCCTTTTTTTTTCCCCCGATTTTGTTAGGGTTTAAGAAATCCTAAATTTGCTTCTAGTTTGATTTTATACTTTGACTCACATATTCCACATAGAAAAAATTGCGTAATGCATGAAACGTGTGTGTGTATATATATATATTGACAAATATATGAGTGAAACATATACAATATATATATATATATATATATATATATATATATATCAGAAGGAAAATATAAACATAGGAGGATTCATGCATCATGAGGAATGTTTTCATGCTTCATGGTCGTTTCAAATATCTTCTTTATTTTAAGCATACCTGATTGGCAGAAAATAACAAAAGCCTTTGCATTTGTAGAAGATTGTTCTCGAAAAACCGTAATGACATCTCCAATGCGTTGTATCACGTTCAACACAGAAAAATTAAATAGAATCAATAGCATGTAGATCAATTCAATAAAATAATAAATTAATCATAAAATGAATGATTAAAATGTAATACTACCCTAATTGAAGATCAAACTCTCTTTAGCGCAGTGTTAAGAGCGTGCTGATACTATGTTGTATGTATAATTTACTGAACAATTATGGAGGCCTTAGAGAGAGGGGTGGGGCAATAGTAGAGAGAAATGCGAGATGTGTAATTGTAGGTGTGTTTTATTCCACCCCATTGTGCCTTTATTTATAGTAGTAGGGAAACTTAATTCCTTACTCTTTTAGGATTACAACCCTTAATAGGTAATCAACTCCTAATAGAAATATAAGAGATATTCCTAGATCGACTAGGATTTACACAATCACCCTAATCTAATAGGACTACAACAACTATATTATACTCTTGCATTATATTATTTTATTAATTTTCTTTTAAGATCAGAATAAGATCAGCCTATATTATACTCTTATGTTAGATATGTATATTATTTTTTTTAAAATAATGTATTCCTTAATATTTAATCATCTACTATAAAATAAATCTAACTAATTTATATGGTATATAATATATTTATTCCAAAGCCGCCTAGCCTGTCTAGGCGCTAGGCCCCTGTTCATAGTCTGACTAGTGCCTAGCGTCTTTTAGAACCAAACTTATATGACACATATGCTTAATGAGTTTTTAAATTTTGGACTTGTTGGATACTCTTTTTGCATTTTATCCTTCTTTTATTATCTTATTCATGGATTTCAAAAAAGTATAATTTTTAGTAAGTGTCAATATGAACTTATTTACAAGATATATAAGAAATTTACCTAAATCCGCCAAGGCCCCACGTAGGCGCTAGGCGCCAGCTCGCCCCCCGACTAGCGCCTAGCGTTTTTTAGAACCTTGCTTACAAGTGAAGAGGAATACCACTAAACCATAGTACTCTGGTCTATCAACATTAACCCAATTAGAGTAATAGTCCCTCAACTAAAAATACGTGACCATTGGTTCATTGACTCATCAAAACGTGCAACTATGATCATTTTCTTCAACTCTATTAGAACTTCTGTCAAAATGAGTCATGTGCCATGCACATGAGACTAAATCAAGAGGCAAATATGAAAAACCAAATGAAAAAAAATTTGTAGCAATGGTCCATCCCTTAACTTTAACCTAATAGTAGCAATGATCATTCCAATATAGCTCAATTAGACGGAATCCTAAAGAAGTTGACGAAAAGGATTATAGTTGCACGTTTTGATGATTTAATGGAACAATGGTCATGGATTTTTAAATAAGGGACTGTTACTCCAATTGGATTAAAATTGATAGACCATTTCATAATTTTCTCTATTAATAAAAGATGACCCACTTAATCAACACATCAGACAAAAAGAAAAAATGGCCCACTCGACTTTCTCTCTCACGCTATATCGCCTGCAATCCCTTTCTCTCCATTGTCCCTATCTACTCCAACTTCACAAACCTCTGCACCTCCCAGCAACCCACCACTGCCTACCTCCAACTCCTTCTTATTCTCTTCCTCCACTTCCTTCTTCTTCTCCTCCGCTCTATGACTTCCTATGATACCCACCGCCTATCCAACTATCCCACCTCCACTCCTGCTGTTGTGACATTTTCTCCCCAGTCATCTTCGGTGCCACTGTAGCAAATTATAATGAAATCAGAGTTTGTGTCATCTAGGTATTCATGGGTTTGATCTGGATGTGGTTCAAATGGCTTGTAATTACCAAATCTTCAATTACTTTACTTGTGTCTAGCAAATATTCATGTTCTCCAATGTTAATTGTAGAGGCTAGGCGTTCCTATTCACCACCGCTATCTGGTTTGGTGACGAAGACCTTCTGGTTCGTGGTGACCTCGGCTTCCTCTTTGACAAGGATGACGAGGTCGTCTTATTCAACACACCAGACAAAAAAAAAAAAAAAGTGAACATGGTTGCTGTCATGCTAACGTCAGCATGACATCAGATCCCTTAGGCACGTAGTTGGGCAGGATTTAACTTGTGGGTAGTTCGGCACAATTGGGCCCATTAATTACCTTAGTTTTAGTGCTGGGCAATTGGGTGTATGGGGTGGGGGGGGGGGAGTTGCTCTTAGGGGTAAACCAGGAAAAATAATTATGAGTTTTTTAAGGCATTAAAAAAGTATTTTTCAGTGTTAGTGGATTTCATGTGACACTTGATGAGTAGGAAAGACAAATTAAAAAAAGGAAATTTTGAAAATATAGCCATTTTAAAGACCATATATTGAAATATGGCTAACTTTTTCCAACTCTTATAAAATTAACCAAAATTGATGTTCAAAAGACTACTTGCCCTAAGACTAAAACTTTCTCTTCTCCTCTAAACTTCAGTATTTCTCCTCTCTAAACCCTTCATCTCCAGTTTGATTATTGAATTTTACCACTCGAAGCCTTGAATACCTCTCCTAAACTCGCACATCGCTCAATGACTACTCTATTACGGCTTGGCTAGCCCTCATGAAACTTGTTGTGCGGTGGAGGGCGTTAACTGCAAGGTTCGTGATTGGTGCGCTGATCTCTTAGTTTAATTGCTTTTAAGTAAAGATAACAGAGTAATACGGTGGTGTCTGAACCCAAGTGGTTCAACAAAGGGGATGAGGTTCATAATTCACAATGTTGGGAGGAAGAGATAGAGTTATAATCTAAAGGTAATTAGGCCTTCCGATATCAATTTTGATTCACAATGTGGTTGATGTCATGCTAATGTCAACATGACATCAGATCCATTTAGGCACACAATTGGGCATGAATTAATTGGGTGGGTAGTCCAGCTTATTGAAAAATAAGTATGAGTTTATTAAGGCAATGAAAAATTATTTTTCAATGTTAGTGGATTTCACGTGACAGTTTATGAGTGGGAAAGCCAACTTAAAAAATAAAAGTTTGAAAATATAGCCATTTAAAGACCGCATATTGAAATATGGCTAATTTTTTCCAACTTTTATAAAATAAACCAAAATTGATGTTTAGAAGACTAATTGCTATAAGACTAAAACTTTCTCTTCCCCTCTAAACTTCAGTATTTCTCTTCTCCAAACCCTTCATCTCCATTTCGATTATTGAATTTTACCACTCGAGGTCTCAAATACCTCTCCCAAACTCGTGCATTGCTCAATGACTACTCTATTATGACTTGGATAACAATCATGAAACTTGTTGTGCGGTGGAGGGCATTAACTGCAAGGCTTGTGGTAAGAAAAAAGTGGCACTCGCTTGGGCTAAGTGATTGGTGCACTGATCTCTTAGTTTAATTGCTTTTGAATAGAAATAATAGAGTAATACGGTGGTGTCTGAACCCAGGTGGTTCAACAAAGGGAACGAGGTTCAGAATTCAAAATGTTTTGAGGAAGAGATAGAGTTTTAATCCAAGTGTAATTAAGCCTAGGCCCTAATTAAGTCTTTTGAATATCAAAGTTTGATTAGTTTTATAAGAATTGAAAATACTAGGTTATATTTCAGTAAGTGCTCTTTAAAGTAGCTAATTTCTAAATTTCTCATTAATATAGCTAAAGATTCCCAAAAAAAATAATACTTAAATGTAAAAAAGCACACCAAATTATACACCTACACGTACATTTTGGGTCCGTAATGTATATTGCCAAGTTTTGCTTAACTGTGTAAATGTGTTGGCGGGTTGTTCCAAGAACCGGATCAAAATCCAAATTAATGTTTTCTGGAATGGAAAATTTACAGAGAAGGTAAAAAAACCACTATGAAATTAGGACTCAATTATTTAAAAAGATAATATAAAAAGAAAATTAAACCCAAAACACTTTCTCTTCGATTCCTTTGAAGCTCCCAAAGCCTCTGAGCAGAGGGAGGAGGTAGGGAGAAAGAGTGCCCGATACAGATAGGAAGCGGAAGAGATCCGTCCATGGCCTCAATCCACGGACATTAGCTTCTCGGGCATACAATTTCGTATCAAAATCGCATTTTGTGTAAAGGGTAAGTCCCAAATCTCAATCTTTCTATGAATAATTGCGTTTAGATTTGAAATTTGGATGAAATTCAAGGACCCCGGATGGAAGCCGCAAGTGGGTTGTTTATATTTCGCTTTCATTGAGTGGAGTTTTTCTATAATTTGCCATTATGTTGGGCTGTCACTATGTGGGAATTCCACTTTACCTAACAAGGGCAATTACAGCAAACCCATATGCTTTGCTTTGAGTCCAACAGCTTGCATTGCATTGCATTGCATTGTGTTTTGCCATTTCCATTTCCTTGTGTCATCAAATTTTTTTTTTATTTTAATTGTTCTCGGTCAGTTAATATACGGTAGATTTGTGTCATTTGCATGGGCTGATTAGTTTTGTGTTTGCTAATGCCGTTTCAGATTTCATATTTGAAGCCAATATTTGGCTTCATATAAACTGCTATTGGGTGAATTTGGGGTTGTGAATTGGAAGTTAGGGTGTGGAAGAATTTGGTGATATTGTAGTGTTGTTTACTGGCTAAGCGGGCAAAGGGTGAAGCAACTTGTGCACCAAAATGGATGATGCAGCAGCTTTGGCAGAGGCTGCAGGATCAAGATTTAGTTCATTGGAGCTAATTGGAAGAGGATCGTTTGGCGATGTGTACAAAGCGTAAGTTCCAGTTTATAGATTCATAGTGTATTTGTATACAAGCCTTCATATGATGACTTGTTTGGGCACATCATCTAAGTTCTAGTTTATAGATGCATAGTGTATAACTTGGTATAACAAGCCTTCGTATGATGACTTGTTTGGGCACATCATCTGTCTAATTGAACAACTTCAAATTACACCTGACTTACAGAAGGTACTTAAAAGTTTTGTGCGGAAAAAACTATACATGTTACAGCCACTGGATTTCTGCAATTACTTGTTTCACCTTGTGGCCCTTTCAAATACTTGCACATGGCTGCACATAATATGCCTAGTTGTTACACACACACACACACACACTCACACACATATATTTATGTATATATTGTGATTGATTGTAGTGAAATCTGTTTAAAGTATGCCAGGTTTACTTTAATTCCTACAGTCATTGTGGTTGGGGTTGGTTCAGCATACTGCAAGATTGATTATGACTGCTGGCCTCTGATTCCTTTTCTAACTTACAGGTTTGATAAGGAGCTTAACAAGGAAGTTGCAATTAAAGTAATTGATTTGGAAGAATCGTAAGTATATTGCTTTCAATATAATTATATGTAATTCTTTTTATTGTTCTGTTCAATGTTATATGGTTGTTGTTTCTTTGAACTACGTGTAACTCCAGGCTTTTGCCATAATAGGAACTTTCCACTCTTCCTTCATTACTTTTAGTGGGTAAATTTCAAGACAGGATACAAAATTTCAGAAAGCACACATAGGGTTATACTGGTAGCTATATAGTTAGTGAATACAAGGTGTAAAGTTGATTTCAACATTTCCACTCACCAGAGAGAAGTTGATTTCCACCAGAAAACAAACAAAAAAAATATTGATATTCTATTTTTACATACAGAAAAATAAGCTTGTTACATGACGATCAGATAATTATAGGCCCAATTACTTGAGAATCGCCTAACTTGGTTGTGACTTGTATCTGGTACTAACTACGATAATAAGTTAATCAGGACTCTGCAATTTTTCTGGGACAATTTCATCATTTGTAGTGTGAATGGCTTAGAATTCTGGGACAATATTACTGACCAAAGGTAATAGTTCTTATAGAGTTTAACTAATATAACCATATGGTATTTTGTTGGAAAGAATGATTTAGATGACTACCATCTCTGATCCTCAACCTGCTGAATGCTGCATTGTCCTGCATGACTGTGGACATAGTAAGTGGTCGCTGCTGCTTAGTTACTAACTTAATTAAATGAAGGTATTCTGTCCTTATTCATGCTAATGGCCCTCATCAGAAAGTTCTATGCAATGGAATACTACATGGATAGTTGTTGTGATTCATTGTTGTTCTGCATGTCTTATTATTAATCAATCTCCTTCGAGCATAGAGCATGCTTCCCCTATCTATTCGATATTCATAAAGCTTTACTTAATATTTTCTGCAGAGAGGATGAGATTGAGGATATTCAGAAGGTGCCAATCATAATCTTTATAGCTAGGATATTGCCACTATGATTACACAAATATTTGTTTTCTGATTGAGTTTGTATGTGTTCCAGGAAATTTCAGTTTTGTCACAATGTCGATCTCCTTATATTACAGAGTACTACGGTTCCTATCTCCACCAGACAAAACTTTGGATAATAATGGAGTACATGGCCGGTGGCTCTGTTGCTGACCTAGTAGGTTACTTCTGTTGTTTGTACATAGTCAATGTGGTCAGATGAAATTTTTTTTTCATTTATAAGGCTTATAGAACTCTCTTTTATATCGCCATCTATCATCATCATAGTTCCTCTACAAGATGATGAGATTTCGTTTGGGTGATATGTAATTAATAAACTCTCTTAGGGTTTGCTTTTATTTATCAGGTAAGTTTACCCAATGATGATATTAAGGGGGGCCACTATAGCTTGATTTCTTGCTAATACGCAATTCTTGATAGTTTACAAGGCTTATTAAATGTCACACAATACTTGAGCCCGCAGACAGTAGACGAGCAAACTGGCCTGTTATCTCTTATCCAAATCGCTTTTTCTTAAGATGGAGATTCTATTACTGAATAGCCCTTTATCCTTAACTGAAAGAAAAGGTATTTCTTATCAGTTATCATAATCAAATAAATTTGTAAATAACCAAGGAGCAACTGCAAGTGGGGTTCCTTCTCAGTGTACCTGTGTCATTTTACAATTTTTGACACACTATGATGACAATTTCTCAACACTGAGTTGAAAGTTCAATGCTTTAGCTGTATTAATGCTGTTAAGTCTTGTGTGTGCATATTCATCTATGTGTGGCATTGATAACTGATGTTAAAATCACATATGTATGCATCTTTCAGAATGATCAGACAATTGTGTTTATGCAGCTCCAATCAGGTCCTCCACTGGATGAAACGTCAATGGCATGTATTCTTCGTGACTTGCTACATGCAATTGAATATTTACATAATGAAGGAAAAATTCACAGAGATATTAAAGGTATTCTGCCCTCGTCTTCCCTCCTCCCCCAACCGCCCCCGCGCCCCGCCCCCCCCCCTCTTTCTCCTCCCTCTTTCCTCTCTCTTTATCATTTTGAAGCTTTATTTAGTTTCGTTAGTTTCAACTTTCTTGTTCTAGCTCTTGTTTTAATGACACGTTTGTATTTTTTGCAGCGGCAAACATTTTATTGACAGAAAATGGCGATGTTAAGGTATATCTTCACGGTCAAAAGCCTTTAATTTATACAGAAAGTAGAAGTAGGATCCGCATTGAAGGGCGGTGTTAAATTTATTAGCCCTTGGTCTTCCAAGTTACAATTGTGACTTGTAACAGGTGGCCGATTTTGGTGTTTCCGCACAACTTACAAGGACAATATCAAGGAGGAAGGTGCAATGTTTAAACTTGAATTCATTTGCTTTGTTGTTAATCAGATCTGATGAAAGATTAGGTTAACTTATAGTTTTTTTTTAGGTTAACCTAAAAAAAAAAATTATTTTGTGCTCACTGTATGTTGTATTATGTACAAGCAATATCTTAAATGTTGTATGCTAGCTAGAATGCACTAATTTTTTTTAACAACCCCAGACATTTGTAGGAACACCATTCTGGATGGCTCCAGAAGTAATCCAGAATTCTGAAGGATATAATGAGAAGGTATACCTATTGGAGACCTCACTCTATCAGACTGAGCCTTGATGAACGACTCACATTGACCCTTTGAATTTGCAGGCAGATATCTGGTCACTGGGAATCACTGCTATTGAGATGGCAAAAGGGGAACCACCACTTGCTGATCTTCACCCAATGAGAGTTCTCTTCATTATACCTCGAGAAAATCCACCTCAGGTTCTCTAAATATACTCTAGTGTATACTGATAACAGTTATCTTAGAAAATGAATTTTCAAAGATGAAATGCTTCTCAGTTGGATATTACTCACACTATAAAAGAACCATTATTTTTGTTTCTTGTGTAGTTGGATGAGCATTTTTCTCGACCTATGAAAGAATTTGTTTCATTTTGTTTGAAGAAGGTACCAGCTGAGGTAAGTACTTAAACCATCTGAATATTTAACTATAGTTTTTGTCTTTTTGTTTTTTGGTTTGATCTATTTGAAGGAGGGAAATCATTACAAACTAGACAGCATCATTTTGGTTATAACAAGATGCATAGGAAAATTCAGGAATTGGCCCTTTTTCAAACCGAGTGGAGAATATGTACATGATTAACCTGCATAAAAAATTTGACTAAAGGCATTTATCAAACAAACAAAAATATAGCATATATTTTTGAAACTTAGAAGTGAGAGGAGTTGAATTTTATTGGTTTTTTTTATTATTATCATCTGCTCATCTTTCTGTTAAAGAGAACTATCATATTCTTCTATTTTGTTTTCTCTTAGCAATAATTAAATAATAGTACATTGCTGGTTTTTGAAACCCGTTTAATCCTATATTGGGAGTTAGTATTGAAGTGATTGTATTTTATTTAAGGTATTTGGCTACTTTTTGTGGTTTTAATACATTACTTTGGACTTATTTGCAACTGTTTATAGTGTTTGCATAGCTTTTTGTGAATATGTGCTTCAATAAGTAGAGTGTGCAATGCTTTGTTTCTGTTTGTAGCATTTCAAATCTATGCTGATATGAAGTAAAGCAGGTTGCAATCCATTATCTTGATTATGAATTCTTGAAGTTTTCTTATTGGTCTTTTTTTGTTGTTGTTGTCTTTAACCTAAGCGTGCAAGTGCCAAGGAACTTCTAAAGCACCGTTTTATTCGGACTGCAAGGAAGAGTCCACGACTTCTGGAGAGAATAAGGTGCGATATATTGCTTTTATGCCTGAAATTTTAATGATGCAACTTTATTTCTAGAATGAACCTGCAACACAATGATGCCTGGTCTGTGCCTGCCCACAGATACGAGGCATAAGAGAACTTAAGACATACGCAACTGCACCTCAGCTTGCACTTTTGTTTCATTTTTTGGCATTTACATGTCTGTGTTTTGAGTGGGCAATAAATGCTCATTAACATGGTTTAGCTAAGATGCCATGCTTTATTGTTACCTTACAGAGAGCGTCCAAAATACCCTATCAAGGAAGATGCTGACAGCCCTAGAAATGGTCCTACAGCTAGAGGGGAGATATCTGATACTGTGAAAGTGACTAGAAATATAATAGATGAAACTGTTCGGGCTAGGTGAGTTATAAATTGCTGATCACTAGTGCTTTGCAGGTTGTGTGGTTTAACTGTTGTGTTAATTTGCAGTGACCAGGGTAAGACCACAAAAAATGCTGGATGGGATTTCAGTATTGGAGCACAGGGTACAGGTACTGTTAGAAGTGTTCCAAAACTAAAACCACCGCAGGCAAGAGAGAAAAAGCCAGAAGGCAGTCAGATTACCTCTGGAAGAGTCCCAGAGAATATTAACCGACGGTTCTCGGCGTCTGGGAATGCTCTTCAAGAATCGCGTGAAGATTATTTTTCTAGGGATGGTAGAGATTCATATCATGATGAGTCAAATCCTGAAGATGTAAGTCTCCCACCCCCGTTCCTTTTTTCTTTCACATGCATGTTTGATACAAGTGACATCCCGGTGGCCACCTTTAAATATAATTTTTTATTTCATCAATGGGCTATACAAGGTTTTTTTTGTCAAAATAAAAAAAAGATTTGTAAGGTTGTCTGTCTCAAATTTTTTGTGGTTTTACTGAACTCTTATCTGTAGTCAAGGCTGTATGCCATTACTTAATTTTCACTTTTGAATTCTGTCTGCTTTTACTGGAGTAAAGTTAAACAGGGTATATAGTTCACCAAACCAATATTTTTTGCCTGAAAAAGCAAAATGTTGTGCTTTTATTAGTTCACCTCAAATTTTAGTTTACTGATTCAAAGTTGGAATTCATGATTGTTTGTACCATGTTACATTTTATATATTTAGCAATTTGAGGTGTATTTTCAGGATGAATTGACTGCGAGTGGGTCAGGAACTGTTGTTATACGAACTCCCAAAGGATCTCAACCATCTACTCAGTTTCGTCATCAAAACTCTCTGGTAACAATCTGTAAGATAGGACAAGAATCAAAGTATTCGAGTTTGAATTTGTCTTTCTGATTTAGCCCCCTTTATTTGATTAGCTCCTTTTGTTTTGTAGTCTAGTGGCACATACGCTTCTTATGAAGATGCTTCATCCAGTGGAACTGTTGTTTTTCGTGGTCAACATGATGATTCTGATTCTCCTGGAACGCCAAAATCGAGGCTGGGAATTCAAGAGAAAACTTCAACTGCCCCAAACGAAGACAGTGCCATTAATCTTGCAGAGGTGCCTTTTGATCATTGTGATATTTCAATTGATATCAGTTAGCTATCTGATCTGTCAATAAATCTCATATTAAAATAGTGCTAGCTGAAACATTGAAAGTCTTCATGTGTAAAAAAATTCAGTGCAACATGTTGGAGTAATTGCAAAAACATGCTGGGCTTTTAACTGTTGACAAGTCACCCAAATAGATTGACTTACTGTTCAGTTGCATTTTGTACCTTCCAATATCAAATTTGAAAGACCTTTTCCTTTAAATGTTCTTTCAGTTGATTTCAAAATTCCATGATGTCTTAGATCCAATCTACTTCTAGGGTTTTCATCCCCTAAATTCTCCTGATATTTTGGTTCTAAATATGAATTTCCTGGTTTTCCTTCTGAAATTTCCCAGGTTATTGTCATATTTTAGGTTGAAAGTAAAACCAGCAAACCAAAACCTAATGCTGAGGTGCTCTTGGCGTCCAGAGTGTTTAACTAATGAAGCTTCTTTTTGGATTGACAATGTTTACGCAGGCAAAGGCTGCGATTCAAGGAGGGAGGAAAGGAAATGCCAGAGATAGGTCTGCACTTAACAAGATCAACTACGATGAGCACGATAGTAGAAGAGGGCAGATGACAAGTAGCTCTGATTCTTCCAGGTACATCTACTGGAAAAAGTGCTGTTAGTGTATCTAATCTTTGCACCTGCACCCACACATACACACACATACGAGAGGGTAGAAAATTTCTAATTTATAGAAGAACTCTCTTTACCTCAGACAATCTCATGAATACTTTGATGCCCGAAAGGCATTTCCAAGATCACCCCAAGCAAGTGATGACGAAGAAAGTGCAAAAGTTATATCATCATCTGCAGCACTATCGATAGTGCTTATCCCTTCGTTAAAAGAGGTGAGCACACCCAGATATATTCATAGGACTCTTGGCTTGATATGGTGTCAAGGGGGGAAATCTTGCCTTATTGCTTGACCTGCAAGAAGTATTGTTGTCTTCTTTTTCCTTATTTTTGCCTGCTAAGGATATCATTTTTGCCCAAACTTGGGTGTTTGTCATAAGTTAGAAGCCCCATGCAGCATATTTTTAAGTTGCTTTTTAGTGTCGTGGCCCTCGTGGGTTCCCTGATTAGAGATACCACATTATTTCAGGAGGTATAGTAGATTTGTGGAAGAATGTAATGTCCATATGCATGATACAGATTGCTTGTTGTGCGCATATGTTTAAGATTTTAGGTTGTAACTATTCTAGAAACATCAAGCATAAACTTCAAGATGTGGTGTATATGTTTCAAGCTAGTTTGTTTTATCCCCTTCACTTGTGCATGCATATCCAATGAAGTCATAGTGTATATGGTTTCACCGTTTCAGACGTGTGCTTTGCCTTTCTTGTTTATTTTTCTCTTGTGTATATATAGGCCATTGCTGATGATCCAGAAGGGTCAGCTGTGCGTTCAGTTGTAAATTCGCTTGTCAAGTTGGAGAGCTTGAAGCCAGGATCTTCTGAAGTTTTTGTCAGCAAATTGCTTCAGCGATTATCAAGGTTTCACAAATTGTCTTTTTTGTTTTGTTTATTGTCCTATTCTTTCCGACCACTTAAAATGGTGGATGGTGGCATTTAGTCTAGAGGACTTATGGAAGAAAACCTTCGCAGTTCACAAAGTCCGAAGGAATCTTCATTGAAAGACTTACAGGAGCTGGCTGCTCGCATCTTTGCTAAGGGCAAGACAGCTTCTGAAGAAACACAAAAAGCAGAAGCTGATAACAAGAAAAGGCAGCAGAACAAGGAGTTCCAATCCCACGCAAATATGAGCCCGCTCGCAAGATTTTTGCTTTCAAGGTTAGTCAAGTTATTTATCTCTCATATTCCTTTTCTTATCACATACTTATTGTAATGTAAACAGAAACATAAGCGAAACGTTTCCCTTGAATTTTAGTTTATAAAGAATTGAAAGGGAATTGTTATTAGCACTCCAAAAATCTCATTCTGCACTCCAAACTTTCTATATTAGGAAAGAAAAATACACTTGTGAGAAGTGTAGAATGAGATTTTTGGAGTGCCAATAACACTTCTCAATTGAAAGGGTCCTAAATCTTTGATGTGATTTCCGCGAAACGATCCGAAGCATCATTTGGAATGAGAAGTTTTCGTCTAGTTTAGAAAGAGGAAGCTGTTTTCTCTGTAAGTTTCCTTCAATACAAATATGTAATGATGTAATTAAATGTTTGATGCAGATGGCAAGGGCAAGCTTAACGCGATCTCAACCCGGTTTGAAAGAGGTTCGAGTGGCGATTGGATATTTATTTTTGTAGTGTGATTCATGTTTTTGCATTATTCTGATTTGATGTACATATCAATATCATTGTAAGAAATTGTGCCTTTTTCATCTGCCATGATTTTTTTTTTTTTTAATTAACATTTTTGTTTCCGAGTAGCCAGCATTGCGTATAATTAGGGGTTTGCAATTGTTTTATCATTGTAATATTACCAAAATTGGTTAATATTTATCAATAATTATATTATTAATTGTGGTTTATCCTTTCCCCGATAGTTCATTTTGGTACGGTAGAAATTATATTTGGATGATGAAATCGATGTTTGGATGATGAAATCACAGATGTCTAATATTCTAAAATGACAAGAAATTGTACGTGATTCAGTATTAGCGGGGAGTTTTGGATATTTATTCATGCGTCCACAATTCAAAGCTTCCCCCTTTAATTATTGTAGTAGTATAAATTAATTGATAGACAAATCAAGATCTAGATTAAAGAAATTAAATAAGAAGTTTAATCAAAAGCAATGGTTTTGCCATTTAATACTACGGTTTAGTGATATTTTTCTGAAGTCTTAGGTTCGATTCTCGTCAAGGGCAAATTTGAACTCATTGCTAATCCATTGTGAGGTTAATTCTATCCCCTCTCCTTAGTATAAATAATAAAAGTTTCAACCAAACTTACAAAAACGATAAATGAAACACGAGAATCCTAAAACCAATTCTGTTAAGCCAAACAACAATTTGAACATTAATTGAAAAACTCAACGCTATGTACAGAGTGAGGCTAAGCCGTAGTGCCATTCACACACCCATTTTTACCTTCCCACACACCCTTATTAATTATGGCCGTGATGATCTTCAATTCGTTCGATCGACGACCAAAAATTATGAGGAGTGTGTGAGAAGTAAAAGTGTGTGGATAGCATTTCCCTTTATATAAAACCAAAAGGTCAATCGAATTTATATATGGGGGTTGGAACATGATGAGATTGAAGCTGATATAGCTCCAGTGTCTGAAACTATTGATGTATCCAAAATGCAACTGCTCTTGTGCGTAAAAGATTCCTCAAGCGTGAAGTTAAGCGAATCCTTCCGCTTAAACTGCAACACCACCTGCCTATTTGGATCGACCACGAGGAGCTTGCTTTGCACTAGTCAGCTTCCGAAATCCAGCATGCAGAATCATGCCTGCAATAGGTTCAAATCCATAGAAAATTCCATACGCAAGAAAAGGGGCGTCTAGAAATATAAACAGAATTTGTTTTTGACAACCGTAAAGTAGTTTAACTAGAACGCAAAGTAGTATAACTAGAACAAAAGATTAGCTAAAAATAGCAAGAATCAACTTGTTTTGAGAGGTGTAGAAGTTTATCAAGCTTTCTCTCATAAAGATAAAGTCAACTTTGAAACCCGTCAAGATTACAGGTTACAATCATACAATATATTCCTTTTTCTCGAAAGGATTTTTGCGAATACGATACACTACATGATTTATTTAGTGAGTTTGTATTGTTGTATTCAATAATTAACTTATCTAACTTTAGGAAACCAAAAGAACCTGACTAAAGGAATTGTGCATAATTCTTCTCCATATATATATATATATATATATAAAATATGTAAAGAACATCGAAAACACACCTGCATAACTGACAGTAAGAGCACAGAAGATAGCCATTTGAACATTTGAACATATCAGAATAACCGCAGCTACTGCAAACATAAATTCAAATCAATGTTAACAAAGCAACTCTAGATGCTATTTTATAAAAACTATGAATAGCTTGCATCGGAGTTGATATGATTGATGAATTATGGAAGCGAGAAAGGGGGGGGGAGGGAACTACACAGCTAGAGGATGATAAATACAAGAAATGTTCGGGAGAAAGCAAATGAGAGTAAAAATTACTAAACGAAAACTTCCGGCCACCCAAAAAGTAAGAGATAGTGCAAAATTTGGAGCTCCTAGAAATACATGATGTGATAATCTCTCAAGGTAGACAATCCTTGAGCAAACTACTAGGTTAAAAAGGCCAAGAGGGCCCTGGATGGAAACCTACCCTCCCCATTCAGGGTACAGCTTCTCTGATTGTACCTTTCAGACTTCAGACCTCAGAAAAGATCTCTGAACACAAGAAAACGAAAACTAAAGTGGCCATAGTGCTATCCTTGTATGTACAAAGCCTAGGTTAAGTACAGAACAGAGAAGATAGAACACACCGTTGTAACTCACAGAGAGGAACGTCTGAGCCCATGGAAAATCCAAAAAAAAAAAAAAAAAAAACCATAGCATTGGAGACTCTGTCACACTTTTAAGGTTCCTAGGAGTCTTGTATGGTAGAGCAAACATGCAGACATGAATATTAAAATATATATATATATAAACTGCTAAGATTATCTCCACTTAGGAGCTCCTGCTTAGCAGTTTATGCAGTTTATAGATCATTAGAACTCCACATTGTCTTCGTCCATACCAGAGTATGAACCTCTTTATATACTCTTTAATTTTTATTGTAAACCAATATCAAGCTAAATGCAAAACATTTACCCCATTTAAGAGTTCCCCAAATTAAAGGATACCTTGATAATTTTATACTTGCTCACATGTACACCATTCTAAGTGCAACAAACAACATAACACCACAAATGTTAAATGGAGTTTTCGCCATTTTGCATTGTCTACGTTACTATGTATATTATACACGCATAACAAGATCTAAAGAAGGGTGAAAAAAGAATTAACTTGGAAAACTCAAGAAGTTCGTGGCATTTTCGACTAGTAACAAGCTCAATCCTTACTTATGTAGAAGAGAATGCTAAGTAAACAGAACAAATGCACAAGAGAATACTGCTATTGCCCAAACACAGGGTCAACAACTCACCACATTGAGCAAAACGAATTAAGCACTGCCGAACTATTGGGTATTGGTCCAGTCCCCATCTTTCACTACAGAACTTAAAAACATCCCATAGTGCCAAACAAGATATCAATCCAACAAGAGCCAGTGGCATCTGATATCTGTAATCAAATAAAATATACACAAAAATATCAGATAGGATGAGGGGGAAAACACTGACAGTTATTAAACCACAACCTGCCAAAGAGGAAAAGCTAAAAAGTACAGACAAAGGAAAGAGTAATACATTACTTATTTTATTTAACAGGACCCCCAACAGGATCAGACTCATCATACAGGACACAATTAAGCCTATCTTGCCCACGCCCTTTCACCCTCTAGCATTAAGATGAATTATGAAAAGGAGCACAGCTGTAGCTTTACCTTTCATCTCCCCTTCACTGGCAAAGTGAAGATTGAATGAGATTACATTCCCTCCACCAAAAGACCAACGAGGAGGATGTTCATATGGGAGTAAATGCGTTGCTTGGCAACACCTACTTAACAGTCTAAACCACTCAAATCATTCCAAGTGGTGCTAGTTTCTTGAATTTTATAAACAATACCCAACCTTTCAACATAGCCAAGACCAAAACTACATACATAGTAAAGTTACTTGGGCCAAGGAAAAACAACTAACGATTTGAAATTTGACTATTAGATTATTATAGGTCCACACAACAAAGAAGCTTGCAATTCAAATTTCTCAGCAGATTTAGAATTGCAAATATCGCCTATTAGAAGACAAAGCGCATCATAAGACAAAAGGTGTCAACATTTTCAATTTGCTTCCATTTACTGAAGTTCTTGGAACAAATTAAATAGAGAGCCAGCTTTTAAAATTCTAACTAGAACCTAAAAAGAAAAATGCATTGATATGAAACCAGGACAGGAAAACAACAAATCGATTACTTACGTTAGCTTCCTCAAAATTCTTTTTTTTATTGTCTTTTTGGTTTCCATTCTATCACTTCTTTTTCTCCAACACAAACCAAAACCCAATTCTCAAAACTCACTAGCAATCATGAACCAACGAGAAAGAGAAAGAACCGTTCCTCCTTTTAACCAATCAATTCTCAAAACACCCCCTTACCATTTACAATCTTAAAACAAAGAGGGTAGTAACAAAGACAAAAAAACACAGAACCCATGTAATCTAGAGCTCAATTATTCTCCAAAGTCTTGCTTTTTTTATCATCCAATTCCCAGAAATTCCACAACCACCTTGAATACAAACAGAACCCAATTCTCTAAACTCACCCAAGGATCAAAATACATACATATACTGATATACATATACAGAGAGAGAGAGAGAGAGAGAGAGAGAGTGCATACAAAGAGCAAGCAAAGAAGAGCACGAACAAAGTAGCATAATTTCTAGAATAGCGCTTGACATTCTCCTGGACCCTCATGCGAGCCTGCGAAACAGAGAGAGGGAAAGAGTAGGATTCGGAGGACCCAAAAAAGGCGGTGGTCCACGGCGGTGTCTGGGCGGCAAGGTCGTCGTTGGTGAGCTTGGAGAAGGGGTTAATGGTGAAGAGAGAGAAAAGGGTGAAAATGCGAGAGAAGAGTGAGATGAAGAAGCCGTTTGTGATGGAGGCTGCGTCAGCGGTGGCGGCGGAGGAGGTGGTGATGGCGGTGGAGGTGTGCTGGTCGATGATTTCTGGGTAGCCATTGTCGCGGAGCCATGACTCGAAGAAAGGGTCGGGGACGCTGAGAGATAAAGGGTTGGAGGTGAATACCATGGTAATTCCCTCCCGAGTCCTGCCTGCAACTTTTTGGTTTGCCCTTGGATTTTGGGATTTTTGTGTTGATGATGTTATGTTGGTTTTGTTTCGTTGAGAAGATAATAGTATTTCCTTGAATTATATTGGTCGTACTGCATAGGGATATATAAAGAGTGTGAAATATGAATAAAATCACAAATTTAACAAAATAAAACTTTTGATGTCATTATTCATTTTTATTTGTAAACGAGAGATTTTATATTCGAATCTTATAGATAATGAATTCGATATCAAATTAGGTTGTCCATTGTTTCACTTACCTGAACTCTTCTCTCTCTTAATATAAAATATATCATTATACTAAAAAAATAATAATAAATTTACAGCAGTAATTTTTCTTTTTAATAAAAAACGATTGAGAGATTTACAATGCTTCGAAATTATCATTTTATATATATATATATATATATATATATATATATATATATTGGTTTAGGAAATGTGGGGTACTCATCTTTGAGGAAAGAGTAATACACGCACTTGCCACATATTTGTGATATTATTTGTATTATTTCTGTTATAAAGGCAGAACTGTTGAAAAGTCTCATGGGCAATGAATGCCCACAGTTTCATTTGTGAAAGTCTTCTGCATGGGCAAAGTTTTCAATGCCCATGCAAAGTGAAAGAGATTGTATAGTCAGACGAAGTTTCATAAATTTCAAGATGCATTAGCTGCATCAGTTTGGAGTTGCTCTATAAATAGAGCACTCCGCATGTTTTTAAGTTATAAGGAAAGAAAAGAAGAAGTGAACGAGAGAAAAATATCAGTAACATCATCTATTTTCTCTGCTTTTATTTGTTATCTGCTTGTGCTATAGTTTTAGTATGGCATTTTACATCTACCTTGCACCTACCATTAAAAAGGTTATTCTCTCAAACTTTAACTATTTTATAACACGTTATCAGCACGAGTCTCTAAATATAATTATTCTCTCATCTCTCTTCGCCGAACGAACGAAAGAAAGAAAAAAAATGTTTCCTTTAAGGTTTTTACTGTTCATCTTTTTCCTCTGCCTCAACTGCACTGTGTACCCTCGCGACGAGTTGTTTGCTCCATCCCTGCTCTTAGTTCTCCAACTATCGGTTACATATATCTTTGATTACTTGTTTGGTGTAGAGATTGATTACTAACCCAGTATTTATTTATGTTAATTCTACTGCAATCCAAGATGGTGCGGTACAATCGTTCATCTTGAACTGCAAATTTATTCTTATTGCGATCCAAGACGGTGCGGTATCATCGCCTATCTTGGACTGCAGATTTAATTTTACTGCAATTTTTAGGTGGAGCGGTATAATCGCACACCCTACCCTGCATATTCGAATTTACCTGCTATTTAATTTCATTGCAATTTTATGTGGTGCGGTATAATCGCCCACGCTGCTCTGCATATTTAATTTTCCTGTTACTTGAGTGGTGCGGAATAATCGCCCATTCTATATTACATTATTTCAATGAGAATGGTGCGGTACGATCGCCCTTCTCATTCACCCTGAAAATCTCGAGCCAGAAGTTTCGAGTGCTTATCATTTTGGCCTAAAGATCAAAATGAAAAATTTGTAAGAACCAGAAGTTCTAACATCATATTCCTCCAGGAATACATATTATTGCAAGTTCTTACACATCTCATTTTCTTTCAGAAAAGAAAATGACGAACTTGGCGAAGCTTGAATTTGCTGCTCTGGATAATACCGGGAAGAATTACCTGACCTGGGTACTGGATACCAAGATCCATCTGGAAGCAGGGAATCTTGGAGATACCATCAGGGAAGAGAGCAACTCATCCTCTCAAGATCGGGCAAAGGCCATGATTTTCATTCGCCGCCATCTTGATGAGGCACTAAAGAGCGAGTACTTAACGGTTGAAGATCCGTTAGCTCTCTGGAATGCCTTGAGAAACAGATACAATCACCAGACAACGGTGATTCTTCCAAGGGCCCGCTATGAGTGGACTCATCTGAGGATTCAAGACTTCAAGTCAGTGGCAGAATACAATTCTGCATTGTTCAGAATTACCTCTCAGATGAAGCTCTGTGGGGATATTATTACTGAGGAGCATATGCTGGAAAATACTCTCACCACATTTCATGCCTCCAACGTGCTCCTGCAGCAGCAGTATAGAGCGCGAGGCTACACTGAGTACAACCAGCTGATATCTGTGCTCTTAGTAGCTGAACAGAATGATGAGCTCCTGATGAAAAACCATCATTCCCGACCTACTGGATCTGCACCATTCCCAGAAGTGAATGCTGCTTCCCTCGAAGTGAACGCCACATCCTCTGGTGGTGATAATCATAAACGAGGACGTGGCCACAAGCGAGGTCGATAGAATAGGAAAAGCAAGAACCATGGAGTTCAGTTTCACAACCAAGTTCCGAGGCATAATTCAGGCCCGAGCTTCAAAAATGCGAATCGCCACAAAGGCAAAGCTCATATAAACAATGCTCCTAGAAACTCTGAAGGAGCCTGCCATAGGTGTGGTGGCAATGGGCATTGGGCGCGTACTTGTCGTACCCCAAAACATCTAGTGGATCTGTATCAAGCCTCCCTCAAGGAGAAGGGTGTCGAGACCAACTTTCTCGACCAGGCTAGACCAATGGATATACCTGATCCAATGTTTGACTTATCAGGGCAGTTGAACACAACTCATCTAGATGTTCCAGACTTTATTATGGAAAGGGGAAATGAAGTATACCGGTCTGATTGAAACATTAATGTACTTTTATTATGCTGAACTTGTAGTATTTTCAGATTCAATAAAAGTGGCATGTAAATTTCTTGTTATAACTTGCTTTTAACTCTGATTCTCTTACTCAGAGAGCATGGATAAAAATTGTGGTTATTCTCAGAACATGAGAAATGGCAGAGATATTTGTCTTGCAGACAGTGCAACCACACATACAATACTTCGTGATCGAAAGTATTTCTCAAGCTTAAAACTTACAAGAGTAGGGGTAACAACAATATCAGGACCTTCAGATGTAATTCAAGGTTCAGGGCAAGCCCAGATTATGTTACCAAATGGAACAATATTGTCCATACAGAATGCATTGTATGCTACTCGATCTACTCGAAATTTGTTGAATTTCAAAGACATACGTCTAAATGGATACCACATTGAAACAAAAAGTGCAGAAAATGTGGAGTATCTATGCATTACCTCCAATGATACCCAGAAGCGTATATTGGAGAAGTTGCGTGGTATGTCGAGTGAATTATATTATACATACATAAGGACAATTGAATCACATACTGTTATGAATCAGAAGTTCATTGATTTAAAAGTTTACATGCTTTGGCATGACCGTCTGGGTCATCCAGGATCTACCATGATGCGTAGGATCATTACCAACTCTAATGGACATCCATTAGTGAGCAGACACATTGCTGCCTCAAATGATAACCCTTGCAAAGTTTGTTCTCAAGGGAAGTTGGTAATTAGACCATCACAATTAAAGGTTGATGCTGAATCCCCATCATTTCTGCAAGGAATTCAAGGGGATATTTGTGGGCCTATTCAACCATTTCGATATTTTATGGTTTTGGTTGATGCATCTACCCGATGGTCACATGTTTGTCTTTTGTCTACTCGGAATGTAGCCTTTGCGAGACTTCTTGCTCAAATAATTAAGTTACGAGCACAGTTCCCAGATTATCCCATTAAGTCAATCCGACTTGATAATGCTGGTGAATTTACGTCTCAAACCTTTGATGATTATTGCATGACATTGGGCATTGATGTTGAACACCCTGTTCCTCATGTCCATACTCAAAATGGTTTAGCAGAAGCATTGATCAAGCGGTTTCAGTTAATAACTCGCACTCTGCTTATGAAAACCAAATTGCCAGTCTCTGCATGGGGACATGCCATCTTACAGGCTGCATCATTGGTTCGATTGAGACCTATAGCCAACCATCAATACTCTTCAGTACAACTCGTGTTTGAACATCAGCCAAACATTTCCCATTTACGAGTTTTTGGTTGTGCTGTTTATGTGCCTATTGCACCGCCGCAACGCACTAAAATGGGACCTCAGCGTAGACTGGGAATTTACTTGGGTTTTGATTCACCATCTATCATTAGATATTTGGAACCCTTGACAGGTGATATGTTTACAGCTCGTTTTGCTGATTGTCACTTTGATGAGACAATTTTCCCGTCATTAGGGGGAGAAAAGACCGTTCCAGAAGAACGGAAAGAGCTGACATGGGTTGTTCCCACCTTGTCTCATTTTGATCCTCGCAGCATTCAATGTGAAAATGAAGTGAGAAGGATCGTTCATCTTCAAAGCATTGCCAATCAAATGCCAGATGCATTTAATGATGCTATGAAAGTGACAAAATCACATATACCAGCTGCAAATGTACCTCCAATAATTGATGTCCCTGTTGGACAAAATAAAGTGGCAGCAAATGATTCATCTAGTGCACGCCTGAAGCGTGGTAGACCCCAAGGTTCAAAAGATTCAGCTCCTCGAAAGAGAAAGTCGAGGGCCCACAACTGAATCCAAATGAAATCATTCAGGAAGAGAAAATGAATGATACATCCACAATTCATAATTCTGGACTTCCAGAAAAAGAAAATGTCCTTGATGAGACATCTACCCCTGAAGAGACAGAAGTACATGAAAGCAAAGAAATCTCCATAAATTATGCATGTACAAATGAATTGTGGGATCGGAATGAAATAATCATCGATGATATGTTTGCATTTGCAGTAGCCACTGAAATCATCTTAAGTGATGATATTGAGCCCCGTTCTGTTGATGAATGCAAACAGAGACAGGATTGGCCTAAGTGGAAAAATGCAATCCAGGCAGAATTAAATTCCTTGGAAAAGCGGAATGTTTTTGGACCAGTAGTCCAAACCCCGCCTAGTGTAAACCCCGTGGGTTACAAATGGGTATTCACAAGGAAACGCAATGAGAAAAACGAGATCGCAAGATACAAAGCACGACTCGTTGCACAAGGTTTTTCTCAAAGACCTAGAATTGATTATGAGGAGACATACTCTCCTGTAATGGACGCAATCACGTTCCGTTACTTAATAAGTTTAGTAGTTTCAGAAAGACTTGACATGAGACTTATGGATGTCATCACTGCGTATCTATATGGAGAATTAGATACTGATATCTATATGAAAGTCTCAGAAGGACTTAAGTTGCCTGAAACAAGTAATAAACCACGAGGTATGCTCTCGATCAAATTAAGGCGATCATTGTATGGTCTGAAGCAATCTGGACGAATGTGGTATAATCGTCTCAGTGAGTATTTGATCAAAGAAGGGTATATCAACAATGTTATTTGCCCTTGTGTGTTCATTAAGAAATCCAATTCTGGATTCGCTATAGTGGCAGTATATGTTGATGATATGAATCTAGTTGGGACTCCTGAAGAGCTCAATAAAACTGCTGAATATCTGAAAAGCGAATTTGAAATGAAAGATCTTGGGAAAACAAAATATTGTCTCGGCCTGCAGATTGAGCATTATGCTAGTGGAATTTTGGTCTACCAATCAGCTTACATTGAAAAAAATTTGAAGCGATTTGGTATGGATAAGGCTTATCCACTAAGTACGCCACTGGTCGTTCGTTCTTTGGACATTAAGAAAGATCCATTTCGTCCAAAAGAAGATGATGAGCTGGTCCTTGGTCCAGAAGTACCATATCTGAGTGCAGTAGGTGCTTTGTTGTATTTAGCACAATGTACTAGACCAGATATAGTTTTTTCAGTTAATTTGTTAGCAAGGTATAGCTCTGCTCCAACAATTCGCCATTGGAAGGGTATCAAAGATGTATTGCAATACCTTCATGGGACAACAGACATGGGTCTCTTCTACTCAAAGAACTCCACAGATGACCAGGTCCTTGTTGGATATGTAGATGCTGGCTTCCTCTCTGATCCGCATAAAGCCCGCTCACAAACTGGATATGTGTTTAAGAATAGAGATACAGCAATCTCATGGCGCTCAACCAAGCAAACATTAGTTGCTACATCTTCAAATCATTCAGAAATACTTGCTTTACATGAAGCAAGTTGTGAATGTTCTTGGTTAAGATCAATGATCCATCATATCCGGAATTCATGTGGTCTAACTTCGAAGACAAACAATCCAACTGTCATCCATGAAGATAATGCAGCCTGTGTTGCCCAAATGAAGGAAGGATTCATCAAGGGCGATAAGACTAAACACATATCTCCAAAGTTTTTCAGTGCTCATGAGCTTCAGAAGGCTAAAGTTATTGAAGTCAGACAAATCCGTTCAAATGAAAATCTGGCAGACTTGTTCACCAAATCTCTACCAAAGTGCACATTTCAGAAGTTAGTGCAAGGCATCAGATTACGTCGACTTACCAAACAGCTAAATTTGGAGAATGCGGAATCAGGGGGAGATACATATCAGGGGGAGCATCCCTGATACATGCTTGTTGTACTCTTTTTCCTTCGATTAGGATTTTTCCCACTGGGTTTTTCCTATCAAGGTTTTAACTAGGCAACATAAGCATACTTGACACTATATCAATGATCCAGGAAAAGTTGTACTCTTTTTCCTTCGCTATGGTTTTTTTCCCACTGGGTTTTTCCAAGCAAGGTTTTAACGAGGCAACTCATGTTGATATGTGGGCATCCAAGGGGGAGTGTTGAAAAATCTCATGGGCAATGAATGCCCACAGTTTCATTTGTGAAAGTCTTCTGCATGGGCAAAGTTTTCAATGCCCATGCAAAGTGAAAGAGATTGTATAGTCAGACGAAGTTTCATAAATTTCAAGATGCATTAACTGCATCAGTTTGGAGTTGCTCTATAAATAGAGCACTCCGCATGTTTTTAAGTTACAAGGAAAGAAAAGAAGAAGTGAACGAGAGAAAAATATCAGTAACATCATCTATTTTCTCTGCTTTTATTTGTTATCTGCCTGTGCTATAGTTTTAGTGTGGCATTTTACATCTACGTTGCACCTACCATTAAAAAGGTTATTCTCTCAAACTTTAACTCTTTTATAACAAGAACCTACCAGCATATGTTAATCACATATTTATTAGAGATAATATAAATGTGTGGTAAGATTAATATTTTTGTTGAGAAAAATTATAAATGTGAGATCCATCACTTAAAATGAGAACGTAAACGGATCCCAAATTCACATGTTTGTTGTTGAAGTAGAATATACATTTACATTTTTTGAAAAGATAAATATAGTTTTTACAACTCAAATTTGCATATTTTCCAATTAAAATGCTCTCAATATTAGGAGATATTTCGAGTAAGAATAGCTAAATGTGTTTCTATTATTCAAAATATTCAAAGTTCGGTGTAAAAGGGAGTAGTTTCGTTTTCGGTAATGTGGTTATGTCCACATTGCAATGTTTTTGGTATCTTTACTTATTTAGGTCTCCTTTGGTTTTGTTTTTTTTTTCTTTCATCAAAAGCTGCTTTACTTTAAAATTAAGCAATAAAAAAAATATTTGTCCTCAACCGTTTGGTACGCAGACGGGACGGGATGGAATGGAACGGAATGGGATGGAACGGGACGGAATAGGATGGGATGGAACGGAGGTTCCGTGTATGTTAGGTACCCGCAGGACGGAACCAAACGGAGGTTCATCACGCCCAACAAACTCTTCGGCACCTGCAAAAAATAGAAAAACTCAAATCCCAAATCAGACAAATAAGAAATCTTTCAGACCAATTTTAAACAAATCTTTGGGAAAAATCAAGTAGGTACCTCTCAAATCGGTGATTTGGCGATATATATATCTGCGACACCTTTTTCAACTCCTATTTCGTAGCCATAAACATGCTTCTGAGAAGCTCCTCGGCACCAATCCTGACCTCATGGGTGTCCCACTCCAAAGACTCCGAGCGAGAGCCGGAGCCACTTCTCTCTAGAACCAGGTCCATTTCCTTATCATCTTCTTCCTTTCACTCACCGACAATCGACCCAACAAAAACCCAAGTCTCACTCGAATCCGACATCAAAATCCAACAAAACCCCAGAAACAAGAACCTACCTCCCCATACCTCAAAGCCTCCGAAAGAACCGGAAGATGAGATAAAACCTACTTCGAGATCTTTGTTCAAAACTGAAAGGCTGTTATCTAGCTCTGGTTTGGGGGAGAAAGTTATGGATGGTGAGGACTGCGGCGGGGGAGAGAAGAAAGAGAGTGTTTTGTCTGTTATAATTTTGTGTTCCACAGATGTGGAACGGGTTGTTCCAAGGGTGAAACGGAACGAAAATTCACTCAAAACTTGTTTCGTGGAACAACACATTCCACCCATTTTCGGCGTACCAAACATGGGACGAAACATCTTATCCCACTCCGTTCCGTCCCGTCTTACGTACCAAAAAGACCCACACTGTGATTGGCTTTGGTGGTTGATTTAGGGAATGTACTTTGATTCAATGTAATGTGAAAAAAAATTGGTAAAATATAATATCATGCTTATTTTAAAAGTAATAATTTCTAGATAACAACTTTTAAAGGCAGATTATAGGTTGCTTTGCTTTTATAAAAGGCAACGCTGAATTTTTAATGAATATTTTCAATTCTATGATCATTAGGTTTAAAAATGACATTATTTATTCTTCTACATGCATTTTATCCCCTAGGGAAGATCCAGTGACTTGCGGGATGGTGAGGTACAGAGTTTCGGCACCGCCGATGGTCCCAACGATGGTCCTGCACAACGGTCCCGCACATTGTCTAACCTTCCTTCAAACAACCATGGTGGATGCAGAAAATCCATGGGGTATAGTCGATGGAGTTGACGGAGAATCATAGGTACGTTTGTCATTTAATTCTTCGTTCTATTCTACCATGTACGTACCAAACGCAGAACAAAATAATTGTCTCATTCCGTCTTGTGCGTGCCAAACATAGCATGGAACCCTCATTCCATTCCATTCCATTATGTCCCGTCTACGTACAACATGACCACCACCACCTACTAGGGGTGGGCATAAAAACCATCAAACCACAAAACCGAATCGAACCGTATAAAAAATATCGAAAAGAACTGTGTTGACCGGAAAAGTCAACTTTGAGTAAAAAACCGAACCGGACCGTTCAAACCGGTTCCGATTTCAAATGAACAAGAACCGGCCGGAACCAAACCGAACCATTTATTAATACTAAATAAATAAATTATATATATATATATATGCACGCAAACATGTCATGATATAATAAATTGAAAAATTAGTTTCACCAAGTTGCAAAGCAATGGATGTCATCCCAATTAAGGCTTACTCACCTCACCCTTTCACCTCACTCACGGCCTCACATCACATTCCCCCATTTCAGTTTCACATAGCCGACCCTACATGATTGCACTTTTTTAGTTGTCGCTGCCATTTGGAAAAAAGGAGTGTCTGCACTCTATTCTAGAGAAACCAATATCAGTGGCTACCTTAAATTGAGAATTCTCCCAAGAGGAGTATCATTGCTTTGGTTTAGTGTTCTATGAGTAGAGGAAAGGGGTGGTGCGGTACATCTATTGCTATGCTGTCCTGTTGCTAGGATATGTGATCTCATGTCAGTTGAACGACATTTTGTTTCATCGCTTTTCCTAGGTTTTTTACATAAATCGATCAACCAGGGGCAACGGAGCTCGCTCACGTCGCTAATCATGTATTCGCTCACACGACCAAGCCAAATGCTTGATTTTAGAAGGAGAAATCACTCTCTTCAAATGCACAAGGCAAATACAATTTTAATTCATTCAAGTCTCGCCCCAAAAGCTTTTGATACATCAATATTTAAAGGAGCTCAAGATAAAGGAATATAAATATACTACAACTTCCTAAGAAACTCTCTAAAAATGACCTAACAAGTTCCTATGTCATTAAAATACAAAGCCTTATTATTCCAATGCATACTAGTGGTTTTCAAATTGTTTTCTTCAAGGTCTGCCTCCTGCATCATTCTCCTCTTCTAAAAAAAAAACTTGTACTCGAGTTTCATTTAATCTTCCTTGATGCATGAGGGATATTAGTAGCTTCAGGACTTGAGGTTGTGGGAACTAACTTAGGCTCATCATGGAACAAATAAAGATCAGAGATATTAAAAATTGGGACTAATTTTCGTCCCCTTTGGAAATGACTCATCCTCGGGTTTAAATCTTCATTGACTCCGTTGTAATCTTGAAATTGATTTTTGCCTTTCCACACGAATAAATACTTGGAATATTTCCTTATTCTTGAAATAGTAAATTCATGCTCCATGACAAATCTTGTAATCCAACTAATATCAATTTTCATTTGATTGACTAAATCAACCAAAACTTGAGAAACCTTTCAATTAAAAATATCAAAACCAATAAAATCATTGTATTCATAAATAACATCTTCTTTCATATCAACAATATCTTGGAATTTAATATCTCCCACTTTAGCAACATCACCGACTTCCTTCAAAGATTTGTGAGATGAAAACCCTTCTTCTCTCCCACCAAAACTTTTGTTATTACTCAATCTAAAACCACCACAAATTTTACAATTACTCAAGCAACAATCAAATAAGGGGGGCATACTCAAATGAATTAAAGACGAAGCCTCAATATTTTCACACCCATAATTTGAACTAAGATAATTCAAACTAACCGTATCTTGTGCCAATTCATTGTAAACTGCTGACCTTTTTCAATTGACTCAAACCATGGAGCGTAATCATGAAAAAGGTCAACACATTGCAAACAAATGCCTCCCTTCCCTTCGGAAACCACAACGCCTCGTCATCGATTTTCAATGCAAGAAATTTGATTGGTGAGATGTTGATGCATCCTCTTAATCTCTTCCATGTTGTTGTCAACATACTTGTCATAAATTGGTGGAGAATTCTAATCAACCAAGCTAATCTCTTTAACCATTTGATGTTCAAACGGATGAAAAATATCAGCCATGATCTTCTAGCATAGTGGAAAACCTACTCTGATACCACTTGATGCAGGATAGAACCAAGGGTATTGAGGAAAGGGGAATAGATAACCTGAGATTCGCTCAACCAGGGGCAACGGAACTCGCTCATGTCGCTAATCGTGGATTCGCTCACACGACCAAGTCAAATGCTTGATTTTAGAAGGAGAAATCACTCTCTTCAAATGCACAAGGCAAATACAATTTTAATTCATTCAAGTCTCGCCCCAAAAGCTTTTGATACATCAATATTTAAAGGAACTCAAGATAAAGGAACATAAATATACTACAACTTCCCAAGAAACTCTCTCAAAATGACCTAACAAGTTCCTATGTCATTAAAATACACAACCTTATTATTCCAATGCCTACTAGTGGTCTTCAAATTGTTTTCTTCACGGTCTGCCTCCCGCATCAACTCATGTGTCCTCCTATAGTCCTATAGGACTGACTCAAACAATTGCCAAAGCCCTTCGGGAAAAAGTAGCAATCATCCATGACAACTTGTGTGCAGCTTCTTCGGGGTTTTTGGGCAGCTTCTTTCCTTGAAGAGACTTTTATCACCTGAGAAAGTAGGTCAGATGTTCTTCGGGGTTTTCCGGTCTCTTGGCCGAGCAACAATGGACAGCATAGAGAGATACCTCCTTTCCAAACACGGTAACAGCAATGTTCGTAACCAAGTTCAGTTGGTTCAACAATCCGATTGCGTAAATAATTTTGATAAAGATTTACAACTTGAGGGACGGTACCCTAGCCAGATTCTTCTTAACACATCTTTCATTTTTATTCATTTCATATTTGTGAGTAGCTTACAAAAATAAGAAAAAGAAAACAAAAGATAACGTTGAAACTTGAAAATACAAGTATATCAATGTCATTCAGCCAACAAGTATATGTCAGATGATATAAATACCTAAAACGACTGCTAAACCGCGAATTTCAAAATTGTTCTGGGAGGAAAATGGCTGCTTTGAAAGGCCAAGAAAATACCACCCCTTTATGCGAAGCTTTAATCAAGAGCAAACAGTGCGTACCAGAACGATGGATGAGATATCACCGCTTGAGTTGCCTCCTCGCCAGAGCAGGAGCTTTCTTAGGGATGTAAACCTTATAACTCACCTGCCAAAAGTATTCAACCATCATTAAAGCTAGTAGCAGAAAATCGACTATCAAACTCTTGTATGGTCTAAAAAGAGATTACTAAACTGAAACTAATGCAAAAAACGTATGCCCTTCATAGGGACATCAAAACACCCACCTGTACCATTTCACTACCTCGCATCACCGACATTGTTTTCTGCTCAAACTGTGAGCCAACTGTAGCTTCATCTTGCTGTTTATCAGAACTATTTTCTCCTGAAGGTTTGGGAGCAGTAGAATCATGAGCCTCATCAGTATCTTCACCGTTTCTATTGCTTCTTTGAGGAACAGTTTGGGCAGTCCCAGAAGCACCCTTATCTACACAACTCTCACTCACCAACAATCTTTCCTCAGGAGGTTCCTGTAAAGCAAGTTCTTGTTTCAGCGTGGGGTGAACTTTTAGCTTATGACCCCTCAATCTTGGTGAAGTCGTGTTTGGTTTATTAAGGGCAGCAGTGGTCTTAACCTTTATACCGACAACCACTTGCTCTATTGGACAAGCAACATCTTGCTCGGCAGAGATTTCATTGCCATCTGGTTCCTTTTCAAGGTTTTGGGAAGAAAGCATGGAAACTCTCTCTTGAGGCCCATTGGCCTCTTCTACTGATTGGTTTGCATCAACCCTTTCAGCAACATCCTCCTCGGATGAGTTTGCTACAACCACTCTAGCACCACTCTCCCCGGGGGATTCTATTTGAACCAATTCAACCTTTGCAGTGGACGGCTGTTTCAAATCAATAGCGGTCTTGTCTTCCTGATTGGTAGTTACAGCTGAAATTCTTTGATGCTTTCCTTTAAATCTTTTTAGATTTTCCAAAGCCTTTTGTCTTAAAATTGATTCCAGATCCTCACCTGGCAGACAACTGATTGTCCCAGAAACCTCATTCTTATTTTCATTAACAGGACCAGTAATCCCAATTCCATCGCCTTGGCCCACGCAATCTTTTTCCAAAATGCTACGAATATCTTTGAGATCCATGATTGGAACATTAGAAACATAAGCTTCTTCCTCTTTCCCACTCTCTACTTCCGTTCTCTTCTTAAATGCAACATCTAAACAATTATTCAACTCCCTCTTGCATCCTCCGTCATTACTGTCATTACTTCTACAAGAAGGGTAATCGTCATCGTATGTAATCTCTTCTTTGTGCGCATCCGTATCCATCCATCTGCCGTGCTTGTCTTCTTCTGTTACAGTAACTACGGATCTCAACCTCCTCGTATTGTTCTCATATGTCACTTTTTCCTCACTCCGACGATCACCACTCTCGCTACCCTGACTGCGCGAAGAACAGCTCCATGACCTATATCTAGCCCTCTTAGTCCCCCTACCAACCATGTTAATATCACTTTCATCTCTGTTTCGTTTTTCCGGTCTGCCCCTATGCCTCTTAGATTCAATGTCATCGCCACTAATTCCCCCACTAGGACAAGTTGAGCAGCTAAACGACGCACTACTCCTGGAACTAACACTAGCATTCCTCCAAGGCCTCTTCCTCAAATGAGTTTTCTTATCATTCTTCTTCTTCGCCGATTTCCTCTTCTTTTTACGGGCAGAGTCCTCGCTGCTGTCACGGCTATAAGAGCGTCTCCGAGCCCTCTTCTTGCTCCCTTTTGCAACCTTCCGAGTGCGCGATCGAGCCCTTCTACTTCTCGAATCATCCTCTGTACTAAAAGAGGAATTCGATTCCAAACTTCTTGAATCATCCTCACCAGAATACGAAGAAGAATCGTCACGACGGCGAAGCTTCTTGTATCTATATTTCCTACTTTTATTCTTACTCTTACTCTTCTTCCTTGTTCGAGCCTAAAACCGCCACATACGTGAACACAAACATTAACTTTGGCATTTAGCATAAAACATTGGCAATCATGAATCAAATTACAAAACCTTAATCTCAGACATAATCATATTTGTACAACGTTATAATCAAAACATCATATTTCTTAGCAAACTACTTATAATGCTGTCTAAAGTTTTCGATTTTTTTTCGATTCCAAAACCTAAATCAGAAAAACAAAACCCGAAAAAAAAAATAATAATGATAATCCTTTCAGCAGGGAAGGAAAACCCATGTAGTTAAACAAAAAAAACGAGGAACCTAAAACACGACAACAACTGAGAAGAGAGGGAGAGAGAGAAAGACAACCTCGGAGGAAACCTTGGAGCGTTTCTTGGTATGAGAAGAAGAGGACTTGCCCATCTGGTTTATACCTGCAACAATCGAAACTGTTAAAAGCAAAATTACGATTGCAAAGAAAGCATAAAGAAAGGGTTGTTGAAAAGTTGGATCGGAGGATTAGAGATTTCAGGAGATAAATATACGGGAAATTAGAATGCCCCACCCACTCTTTTTCTGCATATTTTAAATTAAACTTTTGTGCTTTTTGAAAATTTGATCAATACGCATAGAATAACGGCCACCTAAGCATTTTTAAATTTTTTATTTACATATCATTAGTTTATTTCTTTTAAAAGAAAAATATTATATGTTGATTTCCTTTAGTTGAAGGTACCTTTTACGAGTCAGAATTTATGCCCCCATTTAAAGGGATATATTAATGCCATTAAATAATCAAAATTATTTGTCCCTTTTTAATGGATTATTAATGGATATTAACTATTAAATCATCAATATTATCTTCTGAATTTTGAATTTTGAACAATTTTTTTTATTTTTTTTGTTGCAGCTCACTTTCACCTGTATATTATATGTACCTCATGTTGTTTATCTCCGACAGAGATTTGCAGAACTTGAGGTACGTTTCACGATTCAACAAGTATACCTAATAATTGGTTATGCTACTTTAAGGAATGGTGTAATCATAAAAATATTGTTTTGTTTCAAGTAGAGCATTAAGGATTTTATGATGGAGAAGAATCCATCATTTTTTCATTTTAGTGCTGAAAGAAGAACTCTTGCTTTGTATGTTGTGATCTTTATGATTACGATGCCATTTGAACACTACAAACATCTTGATTCTCTTTCCCAAATAAGGAGTCTCTTAAAACGGATTTTCTGATGGTTAAAGCAGAAAAATTGTTTCTCGGCTAAAACCTAACTTTTCTGGGCTAAATATTTTTAGGTTTTAGGTCAGAGTTGGAGATGGTCTAAGGATTGTGTGTTACGCTTGGTTCTGGCCTAACTTCTTTCTACCTCTCCAGTTTGGCCTATGTTGGTCCTTGTATATAAGGTTTTGTTGTAGCCTAATTTATCTGACAAAGGGAATAGGGTCGGCAGCAAAGGTAGAGAAATTGAGAGAGATGTGTTTGTAGAATTGTAGGGGAATATGTGTTGTTATCCCTCCTACATTGTGCCTTTATTTATAGTAGTAAAAATGAGAGAAGATATTCATTCTTCCCCAAGTAATACAAGTTGTAATAGGAAAGGATAACTAAAATCAAATTTAATCTAGGATTTACACAATCACACTCAATCTAGGATTACTACTTATGCAGAAGTTGAGGAAATCGACTCGTCGGCACTGATTCTACGGAACAATGCTTATCTCAATAAGGTAGGAACTTGCATAAGTAGTAAGTCTCACTAAAAAACCCTAAGGCTATGGCAAAAACCTGATGAGGGACAAAATCCATAGTCTAAGGAAAAATATGTGAGAAATGCAAAATCAAAAGAAACGTCTACGATACATCATCAGGGATATGACCAGCCCAACGTGGGTGCCTCGTTAAAACTTAGTTAGGTAGCAAAATCCATTGGAAAAAATGCTCATAATTGTAGGGAAAAAAGTACATTAAGATCAACCAAGTATTTTCAGGATATTGCCCCTGAGTTTGACACAATTCCATAGAGAAATAGCAATGTTACAACTCAGAAAGTTTACGTATACCAATTCCATGAACAAACTTCTGAAACGTCGTCTTCGGCAGTGATTTAATGAAGAGGTCAGCCAGATTGTCTTGTGAATGGATTTGTGTGACTTTAATCTTCTGATGCTCTTGTTGTTGATGTGAAAACAAAAACTTCAGCACAATGTGCTTGGTGTTGTCTCATTTGATATAACCTTTCTGGAGTTGTTCGATGCATGCTGCGTTGTCTTCAAAAATCGTCGTCAAGACATCAACGGTGGGATAAAGATCGCAGAAGCTTTGAATATAGCCCACTACTGCTCTCAACCAAAAACATTCCTGAGTTGCTTCATGTAAGGTGAGAATTTCAGCATGGTTAGACGAAATGGCAACTAAGGTATGTTTAGTTGACCTCCAAGAGATTGTGGTGCCTCAAACAGTAAAGACATAACTCATTTGAGAACGTGCCTTGTGCAGATCAGATAAGTATCATGCGTCGGCATAACCAATAAGGCATCAACTCGAGAAGCATGGATGTAGCATCACTCGAGGATCCATAAGGATAGAACAAGCCCAAATTCGTAGTACCTTTAAGGTAACGGAAAATGTCTTTCGCCAGTCCAGTGTCTGCGTGTTGGTGCATTACTGTATCTTGCCAAAAGATGAACAGCGAAGGAGATGTCGGGTCTAATGCATTGAGCTAAGTACAATAAAGTGCCTATTGCACTTAGGTAAGGAACTTCAGGCTCCAAAATCTCTTCATTATCCTCATTCGGACGGAAAATATTTCGTTTTCCATCTAGCGATCGAACGACCATGGGAGTACTTGAAAGCTTCGCTTTATCCTCATTAAAGCAGCGCAACACCTTTTGGGTATAGTTCGATTGATGTACTAGGATTCTATCCGAACAATGCTCTATCTCGAGATTGAGATAGTATTGAGTCTTACTTAGATCTTTCATCTCAAATTCCAACTTCAGGTGCGCAGCAGTTCTCACAAGCTCTTCAGGAGTTCCGATAAGGTTCATGTTACCGACATATAGTGCAACAATCACAAATCCGGAATGTGACTTCTTAATGAACACACAAGGGCATAGTTTATTGTTCATATATCCCTAACTAGTCAAATACTCACTCAGATGATTATATCACATTCTTCCGGATTGCTTCAAATCATAGAGTGAACGCCTCAGCCAAATTGAGAGCGTGTTCTGAGGTTGGGAAATATTTGAACCAGTCAATGTAAGTCCTTCGAGAACTTTCATATAGATTTCCGTATCAAGATCCCTATAGAGATACGCGGTTATTACGTCTATCAACTGCATATCCAGTTATTTAGAAACTATCAAACTGATAAGGTAGCGAAAAGTAATCACATCCATAACGGGTGAATAAGTTTCATCATAGTCAATCACAGGGCGTTGTGAGAAGCCTTGTGCAACAAGACAAGCTTTGAACGCATAATTTCGTTCTTCTTATTACACTTGCAAACGAAAACCCATTTGTAGCCAACGGGCTTCACATGTGGAGGAGTATGAACTACAGGTCCAATGACCGTACGTTTCACAAGCGAATCGAGTTCGACTTGGATTGCTTATTTCCAGTTTGACCAATCAGTTCTACATTGACATTCATCAATGGAACGCGATTCAATGTCATCGCTCAACATGATCTCAATAGCTACTGCAAATGCTAATGCATCACCAACAATCATCTCATTTCTACGCCACACATTATCTAAGCTAGCATAATAGACTTAAATCTCACGATTCTCGGGAGGAGGATTCGTCTCTTCAAGGACGCTTCCATAATCTAGAATTTCCTCATGAGTTAGATAAAATAAGTAAGCGATAGTCGGATACACGGTTGGGTTTTCGAGACCTTGTGTCGTGGATTTCCTTTTCTAATAGTGTGAATCCTTTGAACCAAGAGGTCTGCCACGCTTTTGTGTAGGGGCAGATGATTGACTAGCTGCTAATGTACGTGGATCATCAGGATTGGCGTCCCGGGCCTCCAGGAGGGAAGTCCGTCGTACATTTAGTACATCCATCTTTGCAAGAGTATTTGCAGCTGGAATATGTGATCTTGTCATGTGCGCTAGATCGGTGAAATCATCTGGAATGCTTTGAGTTATGCTCTGAAGATCTAATGTGCGTTGCACTTCAGTTTTAGACTGATCGATGCGGGGATCTAAATGAGGCAAAGTGGGAGTTGTCCACAATAATTCACGTCATTCTTTAGGAATGTTGGCGTGTTTATCTCCCCCTAACGACAGAAAGACTATCTCATAGAAGTGATAATCCGTGAAACGAGCGATAAACAGATCGCCTTTCAAAAGTTTTAAGTAACGAATAATCGAAGGAATATCATATTCGACATAGATTCTCATCCTTCGCTGATGCTTCATTTTTGTTTGTAAGGGCGACGAGATCGGCACATATATTGTACAACCAAATATACGCAGATACGATATGTCGGGTTCGTATCCGGTAACCAACTGAATGACGCTAAATGGTTGTGTCGCAACAGGTCTCAGGTGGACTAACTTTGCTACGTGCAATATTGCATGGCCCCAAGCAGCGATCAGGAACTTGGTACGCATGACCAACGATCGAGCAATCATTTGTAAGCACTTAATGAAAGCATCTGCCAGGCTGTTCTGGGTGTGAACATGGGGTACAAGATGTTTAACTTCAAACCCAACCGACACGCAATAGTCATCAAAAGTTTTAGATGTGAATTCTACAGCATTATCCAATCAAATAGATTTGATCAGATAATCAGGGTGGTGATTCCTGAGCTTGATAACCTGAGCCAACAGTTTGGAGAATGCAAGGTTCCTTATGGACAACAAGCACACTTGTGACCAACGTGTGGAAGCGTCAACCAAAACCATAAAGTTTCTAAATGGTTCGCAGGGAAGGTGAATCGGTCCACAAATGTCTTCCTAAATCCACTGTAGAAAAATGGGAGGATTCGAACGAATCTTGTCATAAGAAGGCTTAGTAATAAGCTTTCCCATTGAACATGTTTGACATGCGATTCCTTGGATCGAACCTAAACTTCGGGTTAGTGGATGCCCGTGTGAAGATTTGAGGATACGGCGCATCGCTATTCGTTCAGAATGTCCCAAACGATCATGCCAAAGTGTAATTTCGTGCGCGGTCCCAGTAGTAGGGCCGGCCACATAGTGGCATTCTATGGGGCTTATGGTCGTAGTATACAGACCACTCAGGATACGCTCCATCTTCTTTAGAATATGCTTCTGGCCATATTCGTAGGAAGTTATGCACAGAAATTCAACTCTGTTTTCTACGTAGGTTTCAACATGGTAATTGTTATCTCTAATATCCTTGAAACTCAATAACGTTTTTCTAGAACATGGAGAATAAAGTGCATCAACAATGGTTAAGATTGTACCATTGGACAACATTATATGTGCCTTACCGTATCCTTCTATCAGGTTGGATGGGCCAAAGAAGGTTGTGAGAGGTGTATTCTTAGATATGAAGTTAGTGAAATAGATGCGTTCAGGCAAACGTGTGTGCAATGGTTACACTATCTGCTAGACAACTAACTTCCCCACTAGTCATACCTACAATGAAAAATTAATTTAAATCAGTCACATGCATAAAAGTTCTAAAAACAAATATCAATTCAAAATAATTTCATTTATTCGAGGTTGGTAATTAATTAAAACTTAATATCCAAAAACAAATCACCAGCAAATAATCCAAACATAAAGGAAAATTGTTCAAAAATCAACCAAAACAAAGGAGGAGTTCGGCCACCAGGTGGAATTCGGCCCCATTGTCTTATTTCAACTAAAAAATAAGTCTATGTCTAAGATTCTAATCTTCCATGAGGGTGGTATCCTCTTGAAAGTTAGAAACCTTTATCTTTGTAGTATCTGGTTCGTCCACTCGCACGAAGTTTGATTCAAACTTCTTACGACGAGAATGATATTCATCTACCCTTCTCGGGAGCTCAGCAAACACGAGACCAATGGTCATTTGAACCACATCAATAGCATATATCCGCATCCATGGTTTTAGGTGCTTTGCCCTTATTCTTGAAGTTTCAAGGCTTTGAGAGTGAGGTTTGAGCGCTTCTGGGCTTTGTTTCCTCCCTTGGATGGGCCTTGACTCTGTTGACCTTGGTGGGATGGCTTTTGGCTGCCCCTACCACGCCTCTTTTGGTGTTTCGAGTGTTGGTTTGTGCTATAATGTGCTTTAGGCACAGCAGTCGCCCACTTAATGATTCTTTATCAACAACTAGTTCTGCTTTTCAACAAGAAGTAAAATAGAGATCAAATCCGAGAACTTAGTGAACTTCTTAACTCTATATTGTTGCTGCAAGACAATATTAGAAGCATAGAAGGTCGAATAGGTTTTCTCCAAGAGATCCTCTTCGGTCAAAGTTTCGTTACAAAACTTGAGAAGTGATCGGATTCGACAAACTTCATAATTGTATTCATTCACAGACTTAAAGTCTTGGAAGCGCAAATGCTACCAGTCAAAGTGACCCATAGTGCACGTGGATCCTCATCAGCAAGACATTCAGTTTGCAGAGCATCATAGATATGTTTTCGGATGAAGACCATAACAGTGGCTTTCTCAGCTTCGCCAACATGGTTGTCTGTCTCTTTTTCGATGGTGAGATGCAAGTTCTTTGCAGTGAGGTGGAGCTTCACATCTTGGACCCACTTGAGGTAGTTCCTTCCAGAGACCTTCAAAGAGGTGAAGTCGAGTTTGTTCAAATTCGACATGTTCCTATCACAAAATAGATGGACAAGATGTGGTTAGTGTAATGGAGAAAAAAATCAATCCATTCACATAAGAGTAGAACATACAGGTTCTAATAGACATGTATTAGTTTAATTTTGCATGAAAAAACTTCGGGTTTTCATGGGTGATGTTTTTAAAAGAAAACTTCAGGTTTTCAAACAAGGCATGATTATAAGAAACTTCAGGTTTCAACATAATTATGAACTTCAGGTTCATACATTCCTGCAGGCAAACACAAATATATACACAGAAAAATGCAACAAGAATATGCAAGAAATAGAACTTTTAGGTCTACAATTATAATTTAATTAGTTATTTGGACTTCGGGGCAAATTAAAGTGTGAGTGAAAAAAAATCAAACCCATTGGGCCCAAAATAATTAGGCGAATAAAACTTGGGTTCCAAAAAAAAACTAAGCCCACGAATGGCTTTAAAAAAAAAATGGGTGTCATGCATTCCAGGCCCTATAATGGGCTGGGTTTGGTCTCGGGTGGGACTGCAGGCCCACGGGGAGAAGGAAAAACGAGATGCTGAAAGCGAGCCCCTAAAAATGCACAAGGCCCGCTTTAGGCGGGTAAAAAAAAATGCTTTTTTTTTTTTCTTTTGCAAGCTGGGGAAATAACTAGGCCTTCAAGCCCAAAGATTTTTGAGTCATTGCAGGTGAGCCCAAAGAAAAAAAAAAATAGGCCGAGAGAGGGAGCCCAATGAGGCTCGGGTTAGGTCCAAAAGGCACCTCAGCCGTAGCTGGGTGTGTTCGTCGAGGAAGAAAGTTGGCGCCACTGCTTCAGGCGGCCGTGCTTTGGGACGATGGTGCTCGGGTGACTTTATAAGTCATGGAAAACTTCAAAGGTGAACAGAGATTTGAAAAAAAAATCTCGACATTCTTTGTAAAACCCTAAAACTTCGAATCAGGTTTTCAAAAAATCTGATGAGATTCAATCGAATCTCAGTCAATCGATGTCGGGGACGAGCTTCAGGCCATCAAACATGGTGACCTAAGATATGAGGATGGGCTGCAAGCCACCCTGCGATGTTGGAGATGCCGTAGAGGGCGTCGGGTTTCTGGGTTTTAACCTGGAGCCCGCGGCTTCGGCTTGGGGACTCGATGTGGCCATCCAAGCTTCATGATTGGTTCAAGGGGCATAGTCATGGGTTCAAAGAACCCAGACCAGACCGTGATTCGCGATTTTTTTTTTTTTCAATTCAAATATAATTCAATTCAAAGCATATTCAATTCAATATTTTAATGCATGTACATGTATTTGATGCAATTCATGGCAAATATCAAATTCACATAATTCAATAATCATGAATATAATGCATATACAATTTATGTAGAATCTAAAATTTGAAAAACGTAAAGTTGGGTCATGCATTATGGTAATTGTTTATGCTATCAGGACTGCAAAAATATCGAGATAAAAACCATTGTTTTGAAAGAACCTGATTGCGTGATGATATGGATGTTTGATGTAGAAAAAAAAAACTTCAACGTCAGATTCCTAAGCGCAGCGGTAGAAGCGTGCTGATAACGTGTTGTAGCCTATTTTATCTGACAAAAGGAATAGGGCCGGCGGCAAGGGTAGAGAAATTGAGAGATATGTGTTTGTAGAATTGTAGGGGAATATGTGTTGTTATCCCTCCTACATTGTGCATTTATTTATAGTAGTAAAAAGGAGAGAAGTCCTTCTTCCCCAAGTAATAAAAGTTGTAATAGGAAATGTTAACTAGAATCAAATCTAATCTAGGATTTACACAATCACACTTAAACTATGAAAGTTTACAACAGGTTTGCTTCTTTTTTTTTTCTTTTTTTTTTTTTGACACTTCATGGTGGAGTCGCTTTCATTTTTTATAGATATCGAAACACAAGTTATATGGTCTACCACGAGTATACTGATACATAAAACTTTACCCGTTACAATTATGTAGATAATAAAATATGAAAATGGTATAACATATAAGCATACGTATGTGTATTATCCGATAACTTTCCTAAAATAACATTTTGCAAAATTTGGCCCTTTTTAAATTATTTTTTAAAAAAATTATTTTTATTTCTTCGATCATGTTAAAAACGTGAAATTTATATTTATATTAAATGTGTTAAATAACGTTTCTTAAATGTGAAAAGTACCTACATGTATACACATAGATGTATGTTGAAGTTTTAAAAACGTGTTGTTTAACAAATCATTAAGATTACTTTCAGTAACACAAATCTCTTCAAAAAGGGTTCTCTCTTTCTATAGGGTCTCCCTTTTTCGTCCTTTAAAGTTCTCTCTATGTGAAAAACAAACCCAGTAAACTTTCGCCGTTGTCCTTAACCTTTGGCTTGGGTGCCAAAGGCATCCACCCCTCATTCCTCTTCCTTTCTTCTTTTCCTTTCTCTTCTTTGTTTCCCCTGAGTTTTTCCTCTGTTTCTCTCTCCTTTGCCCTATTCCTCTTTTCCTCCCCTCTCATCTCCTCTGCTCAAATCAATGTGCTCCATTTAGAAATTGGATATAAGATCTACTTCTTTCCCTCACTTCCCCTCCCTCAATCGACATGCTGCATCCCCATCAATGCTAGGTGTTATGTGGCCTTCACCACAATAAGTGTATTTTACATGCCCCTTAACCTCACTTTTTACCCCTAAGATACTTTGTTTGTATATATTTTCAGGGATTTGTGATAGGGACTTGGATCTGTTGTCTACTTTCTCGGTTCGAAATTTGGCTTCCTCTGAGGATGCGGCGGCCGTGGTGATCTGGTTTATGTTGTTTGAATTAGGGTTTTCTGTTATTTGTTTTTTCAGCCTTTGGACCTAAGCTTATGTGGGCATCTCGTTGTATCTTGGGTTGCGGCTCTCATTTTGCTTGGGCCTTTTATTGTATCTGTTGTTATTTACCTGACTCTTTTTTAGCTTTGTACTAGTTTTTAATATATTGGAAGTACTTCTTGAAAAAAAAAAAAAAAAAAAAAATATCATTAAGACATGCATAGAAAACCACATGCCCTGAGCTTTTTAGTTAGTACATCCTCCAATTTCGTCTCCACATGTCCATATTATGTTTCATCAATAGGAAATGAGCATGTTTATCAACACTTAAATAATAATTCAATCATTAACTTTCATATCATTTAATTTACAAAATTTTGTCTACAAATTTAGTATACCTAGCATTACTCAAAACTAAAAAACATAGTTTGGTAACTACATTTAGTTTTTCCAAAAATAAAAATTGAAAGCCAAAACAAAAAACTAAAAGCGAAATTGTTATTAAATGATTCTTAAGTTGCACATTAGAACGAGTGGTAAATTGTCTGTCCTAACGGGATCTAGCGGCTCGTGTTCTTATGTATAACTTAACCGTACACTTTTAATGTGCATTAGAAAAAAACTCATAGTTGCAACAATTCCTCAAACCCAAAAAAGGGAAGGACATACTGAATAAGCCCAACAAGGAGGGCCCATAATGCGGCCCAAATATCTACATAAGGCTGACAAGCCCAAGTAACAAATCAATTCCGTCAAACACATGAATCAATATGCTTGAACAACATGCACCCAAACACTTCACAAATGCGTTTGTTTTGTTTACCAAGTCATTTATTCAAATACTGTTACAATCTATTACAAACGGTGCAACAGCTGCTCTGTCTTGCCTCGCGTCTGATACAACTATTCCGGCAACGAAATTTAGTTCCTATGCATCGTCCCCGTCACTACCACTCATGCTAGGACGACTATCAACAAAGAACTCTCCGGAAAAATCTACTTCGTCTACGATCCTCCCTCTGTACTATGAAGGTAAAGTAAGAATGACAGCTGAGCACATTATGCATCGACCGAAAAAATTAAGGGAAGGTTATACCTTTCAAGGATGAACTTTCCCTCTTTATATTTCTGGCTGTTCTCGTGTGCAGATTCCTGGACGTGGGATAAAAGAATGTTTTGAGGAGCATGAAGTTGAAAAACTATGCAGTATACGACTCTGGTAGAGTGTGTGCACCAGAGAGAGAAAGATTACATATTTCCAGCCAACGATTTGGCCACAAGAGCAGCAAAATATATCTGCAACAGTATGCAAACCCGAGAGCATCATCCTCTCCTCTGATGTTCCAGCAGTGGTATTCACCCTGGTTCACAAAATCCAATGCATAAATCAGTATCTACTGGATTGCTGTCTGACATAAGTTACTTAAAAAGAACAATTGAAATGTCATTAAGTCGCGGATGGAATATGAGATGTCGTTTTTATCTCACTCCACAGCTCTTTCCTAAAATACAAGCAGCCAAAACTTATTAAACTCTACTAATGAAGTCCTCAAGTTGAAGGCATACGGTTACCCATACGGTCAAAGGAGAAATTACTTGCACTATATCAAAAGTCTACTGAATAAGATAAAAAGCATCAACTTCTGAAGTGTTAAAACTTTCTGAAGTGGTAAAACTGAGCAGTAACTGGAAGTCAGTTCCTAATGGTTAAAAAAAGTTTCAGTTTCTCCTGTTTCCCAACTGGTTTTCTTTAGGGTGTTCATTCCCTTAATTATTTTTCAATTGATCTTGGCTTGTTCCTTCTATTCATAACAGGAAATACGAGTTGGGATGGCAGGTTGGTTCGATGTTAGAGTAGAAGTTGGACGTCTTTAAATTCCTACCCACAAGGAGATCACTGTCCTAGACGAAGAATTGTGAAGCCACCCTTTAAAGATAAGTCAGAACCTTTCTCAGCAATCCAAGGAGTGAAAAAAGCTTGATGAAGACAACATATGACTATCATGGTTTGCTGAAACTTGAAAATAGCACTATTTGTCTAGCCTATCCGAGCACTTTCCTGGAAAGCAAGTGCCTAAACCCAAAAAGAACAAGGAAACAAAACAATCTTGAATAAAAGGCACTACATACACCAATTCTTTTATTATTAGTAGACATCAATCTTCTTCAATGTAACAAAAACCAAGATTGGAAAAACCAGACTTCACTAAACAATCAGGAACTCAGCACCAGCAATTCCCTCCACTAGTAAGCATAAAATTGACTCCTAGATCCTAGTCATAGAGATTTCTATTGAAGAGATAGGTCCACAGAAAATTTGTCCAACTAAAAGCCACTCCAATATCTAAAAGCTAATCTTCTTTATCCATGTTTCCACATAGTGGTACCGATTGACGGCCCCAACTTTACCAGCAATGATTCTGCACACATGTTACAAGTAAAGCCCACTGCAGCACTGCCCATCCACCAGAGCCATCAACTCAACACAACCCATATTCCACAGTCATCCCCGAGCAGCTCGCCTACTATCATTAGCATTTTCGGTTAATATACATCAAACTGGTGGAGAGGTTATTTTCATAATCTTTTCAATGAAGGACATGAAAGGAGTACTTCTTTGGGGGAGTTGAGTAACTCAAAAGAGTGTAGAAACTACTCCTTTTACCGCCGAATCAGGAAGGAATAAGTGGTTGTAGCTTTGAAAAAGATGAAGCATAGAAAAGCAGTGGGCCCAGATGATTTACTAATCGAAGTGTGGAAAGTCTTGGGAGAGACGGGTATAGCATGGCTAATAGACCTTTTCAATAGGATTTTGAAAACGAAGAAGATGCCAAATGAGTGGTGAAAGAGCACTTTGGTGCCTATCTACAAGAATAAGGGCGACGTACAAAATTGCATGAACTATAGGGGTATTAAGCTAATGAGTCATACAATGAAGCTCTGGGAGAGTCATTGAGCATAGATTGAGGCAAGAGACATGGGTTTCGGACAACCAATTCAGGTTCATGCCAGGGCGCTCAACCATGGAGGGAATCTATCTCTTAAGAAGATTGATGGAAAGATATAGAGATAGAAAAAAGGATTTACAAATGGTCTTTATAGATTTGGAAAAAGCATATGATAGGGTCCCAAGAGACATTCTTTGGAGGATTTTAGAGAAGCAAGGAGTAGGAGTAGCATATATCCAAGCTATAAAGGATATGTATGATGAAGCAAAGACTACCGTAAGAACTCATGAAGGACAAACCAAAAGCTTCCCCATAATTGTAGGGTTACATCAAGGCTCATCCTTAAGTCCTTACCTTTTTGCATTGGTAATGGAGTTAACGGGACATATTCAAGATGATATTCCTTGGTGTATGCTTTTCGCAGACGATATAGTGTTGATAGATGAAACTCAGGAAGGGGTAAATGCGAAGCTTAACCTTTGGAGAGAAGTGTTGAAATCTAAAGGTCTTCGCCTAAGCCGATCAAAGACAAAATATATGGAGTGCAAGTTTGGTGCAAATGGAGGCCAAAATCAGTTAGAGGTGAGGATCGGAGAGCAGGAAGTACCAAAGAGCGACCGCTTTCGCTACCTAGGATCTATCTTGCAAAAGAACAGAGAATTAGATGGAGACCTCAACCATAGAATACAAGCTGGATGGATGAAGTGGAAGAGTGCATCCGGTGTGTTGTGTGACCGCCGTATGCCATTGAAGTTCAAGGGAAAATTTTATAGGACGGCAATAAGACCGACAATGCTATATGGCACGGAATGTTGGGCGGTGAAGCATCGGCACGTACATAAAATGGGTGTAGCGGAGATGAGGATGCTTCGTTGGATGTGTGGGCACACGAGAAAGGATAAGATTAGGAATGAGGATATCCGAGGTAAAGTAGGAGTAGCCGAAATTGAAGGAAAGATGAGAGAAAATCGGTTACGGTGGTTTGGACATGTGCAAAGAAGGCCTACTGACGCTCCGGTTAGAAGATGCGACTACGGGACACAGGTCCAGGGCCGAAGGGGTAGAAGAAGACCTAGGAAAACTTTGGAAGAGACTCTAAGAAAAGACTTAAGAGTACTTGGATCTAACGGAGGACATGACACAGAACCGAGCGCAATCGCGTTCTAGGATTCATATAGCCGACCCCACTTAGTGAAAAAAGGCTTTGTTGTTGTTGTTGTTATACATCAAACTGGAACCCCCAAAGAGCACGACTATTAATGTTCAACATCTAGTTAAACTCGAGTAGATCTTTCTCAGCAAAAGAAAGTCTTTTAGCAGAGCAGATTAGCATTACAGAAAATGCATGATCTTAGCTAAATTCACAGGAAAAGTTAACTCTTTCCATTCCTGGGAGATTTTACATCAAATTGAAGAAAATTCTCCATGTAAACAAACGTTACTCAATAGCATGTTCTTGTTCGCCTAAACCAAAGATCACGTAATAAGTAGCTTCACTGCATCTTGCCAAGGTGAAAGCCACTCTTATAATTACTAGATCCTTGTACATTTCTAGGGCTAAGCTTCTAACCATTTTGAATAACCTAATTCAGGAATTTTAATGGTGTCCAATAGGACTTTGAAGAACCCAAGAGGAACTGAATACTTCTTTCCATATAACAATGTCAGAACGGCTATTTACATACATTGCAGTGACAAGATGCACTAGTTGATAAATACAGAATCCATAAACTGAACAAACTTAAAGCTTGATAAATATAAAACATATATCTGAATCAGATCAGATATCCATGAAAGATGAAGAACTCACGCATTATTGAAGAGGTATGCTTTTCCTCGGTGGCAACGAAAAGCCTAAACAATCACAAGGGAAAAATGAGACCTGAAAGAATGTAAAAACCCAATAGAGAAGTTTAAATACATATGCTGGTGATCGCAAACAACTAAGACCTAGCAACTCGATAATGGTGACCAACATACCAGATTGCACAGTCCTCAGAGTGGTAAATCTTTGCACTCCTACAACACTAAACATCGAAAACTCGAAAAATCTTCTAATTCTTTCTTACTTTGCCCATATTTGTAGATCAAAGACGATAAATTCACTCATAAGCATTAGAAAACTAACCGATAAGCATTTACTAAAAAATTTACCAAAAAGCACTCTGAAACTGAAATTAGACGATTCAACCTCACTTTCTATGCATTTACATAAGGCCCAAATCAGATAAACTAATGCTGATGAACACATGAGGACAAAAAGCAGAATTAAAAAAGCACTTAAAAAAAAAAAAAAAGCTTCAATAACTCAAATTTGTGTGACAAACTACAGTTACTGAGGAACAAAGAGAGAAACTTTTACAGTGATTGATGATGGGTAATTGTTGTTGTGAGTGAAAGATGCAATCTTTGAGCAGAAATTGAGAGGAAGAGTGAGAAAAAGTTACCCGAGAGACACAGTCGGAGAAGAGGGCCAAGTGAGTTTTGCAGAACTTGCATTTGTAGCACCTTCCCTCCAGCTCTACCACAAATATCCTTCCCATCTTGTCTTTCCTCAGCTTCTCTCCCTTGCTAGTTGCTAGTCAGTAAGATTCACTACTCCCAATACATATATGTATATCTCAAGGATTCGGAACCAATATATACATGTTTCTGTTAGCGTTTTTTTTATATATGAGAGAGAAAACAGGATGGGCACACAGTGCCACTCTGCTTGTTCCCAACACCCCAATCATTTATTCGTGAAGTGTGGATTAGGAAAGGAGTTGCAGTAGATTGGGACTTCTTGTACCAATGAATTTGTTTCATGTAAATTATTTTTATAAGTTAAAGGTGAAATTTTTTTATGATGTAATCTGCTATTTAAATGACGTCATTTATCCAATTTACGCTTACAGTGTGTTTAAATAATAAAAAATAAACTAACAACGCAATGCTTATGCTTATGTCACGTTGCAGGTGGATTGTCAAGGTCATTTCCAAATTATCGCTTCCGTGATGAGTCAAATATTTTCTTTTGTGATATAATATTACCAAAGAAAATTATAAAATATTGTTACTTTTTTATGCGTCACTTGATATTCTAATTAATTAATACTTAAATCACCAGCCTGTTCAATTTTTACTTGGCCAACCCAAAAGGTGGGTCATACACACCGATATTTTTACTTCTCATATACTCTTCTCAATATCCAGCTGTCAGATCGAATAAATTGAAAAACAATGATCAAAATTATTAAGGACTTATGAAAGGTAAAAAAAAGTGCGTTACCATTTTCCTATAATTTACATGCTTTTTATTTTTATTTATTTTTATATATTTGGGTTGGGGTTCTAGTTCAGCATTGTGGGTAAGCAGCCAATACAGAGTAGTGAACTTGGCCCATGGACCGCATCTCTAATTGGGCCTAGTACTTTGGTCTATATTGGTCACATCTTCGAGGCTAAGTACATATAGGCAATTTCTACTCTAATAATAATGTTTTATAACACTTACGCTACTAAATAGTTTGTAGTTCAAGTAGTTAAAGTATTCAGTTAGCCGTACGAGATTCTTTGTTCCATTTTCCCACTCCAATAGAGAGAGGAGATAAAGAAGCAAATAGTTGACCTGACATGATGACATAACAGATGAATCGGTTTAAATATCTATGTTTATATGTTATTTCAAATTTTGATATTTTGGCTTGGAAAATCCTTAGTGGATATGGCCATTTAGATAAACACCAAACTAAGAAGCTCTGCCCTCCTACTTTCCGTGTCCTCTTGTTTGTGTAGTTACGGTTAAACCACATTATTATTTTATATTACTATTTATTTTTGTCTTATTATCTCTACAAAAAAATAATATAAAATGTTGATTTGGTTTAACCGTGACCTCACAAAATATGAGGGTACGGGAAGTGGGAGGGCAGAGAATATGCCTCCAACTAAGAAAAGGTAAACACCATCACTGCCCAAACCTCCAAACTGTATGCATTATTTAATTATTATATAGTTTACAGTTAGTTTGGGGTTGCTGTTGCAAAAAAAAAAAAAAAAAAACTGTTTTTAGAAGTAAGGGTAGAACTGCTTTTGCTTTCTACTATTTTGAACCCATCATTTTGACAAAAAAAAACACTTTTTTTTTCATTACCAAACACAATTTTAGCCCCAACTTTAAAAAAATTTAAATAAATAAATAAACTGTTTTTAAAATAATTAGCAATATCAAACTAGCTCTTGGTTTTTTCAATAAAGTATTTTTTATTCCCCAAGTAGCATATTAGGATAATTAATAAATAAATAGTAAGTAACCATTTACCACAGTGATCAAACTAAATTAAACCATTGCATGACGATATAAGTATGAACTCTGTCGCTGACAAATCTAACATCTATTTTAATAGAATCTTTCGTTTCACACAAAAAAATTACAAATAAATCTCCCACCGGCCGAAAAAGAAGCCCATATCCGTACTGGCTCACCTGAGTGACAGCCCACAAAGAACAATGGCCGCCCTGCCCTAAACCCACATATTTTAATTTAATTTTTTAAATTTACCATTTATTGCGTTTCGGCGGTTTGCGTGGCACCCTGTCACGCCCCCACTTTGCGTGACCGAACCCCGGAGCCTTTACATCACCCGCGGGTCCCACCCACCGTTTCCTCCACGCAACTCCCTCCGACGACGCTCCCTTCGCGTAGGCTGTCGCTGTCACTTTCGGGCACGTCACCGCCACACCAGTCGCAACGCAGCGAGCGTCCGTACTTCCCGCCCACGTGAAGGCGGCTTGCGTGGCGGGGCGCCATACGGTACGTGTCAGCGTCATGCACAACTGCATGGGGAGCGACAAACTTGTGGACTACGTGAATTCCAGACGACACGATCGATGTGTGGGCCCGGACCAAAGCGGCCGCCGCGCCTCCACCTAAGAGCACTATTTTCTTACGTGGACATTTTAATTGTTCCCCAAAAGTTAGTTTTATCTAAGACGGATATTTTGTGAAATTGTGAAAAATATTGTGATTATCTTTCAGCATCACCCCGATAGTTTTCGGTTTTTAACTTTTGGCCGCCTTGGTTTTATTTTATTTTTTTAATTCAATTTTTTTATACAAATATTATCAAAACACCTTAGATACGAATTTAGATTTTTTAATTACTTTAGACGACGGTTTCAGCCAGCAAGTTAATCGATTATTTTGTTGCTCACCGTAACAGTACGTAGTGATATTAAATTATATATTTTAATAATAACTAAAAGTAAAAAAAAATTGATCATATAAGCATGTAGGCAATTGATTAAACTCGTTGTAAGTGTAGTAAGGAAGCTATGAAAATATGTATGAGATGTACTAATCATCTCATACATCTTACAGTGGATGCACAAACTTTGAAATTGGTAAGTTAAAATAGGCGCTAATTGTAGTGAGGAACCCTAAACCCTACATAACCATGGTAAGTTAAAATGCATTCAAAAAATGGTTTAAGACAGTTAAATTAGGCGCTAATTGTATTTTTCTAAAATTAGGTGTACAATTTGATGGCATAAACGTTTATTTACAAGAGTGTTTAGTTATGATGAACTACATAACGATAGAAGCGCACACTAACCAACATTTGATAACTCGATAACAAAAATCATATATCATGTCAATCTAGTTATTACCAAAGAATTTGTGGGTCTTTATTGTGAACTCATCATCCTTTAAAGCTGACTTAAACCCTGCTTAATAAACAGTTTTAATAAATAATTTTGTGTTTCATTGTCGATTCTCACAAAGAAATTGTTTGGTTTAGAAATCTAAGTGCAAGCCAATTTGAGGCAAGAGTTTGTGTCCGATATCAAGGTATTTTGTCATGATGAAGCGCACAATGATAGGAATTTGCTCAATCTAACTTTTGTTAACTGACAATAAGCAATGATGATGTCAAAATATTTTTTTTGGCAGAATTATATTACCTTGTTGTTGACTCGCCAACCTTTAGAGCTCAAAGCCAATAATTCTTACATAAGGCAAAACATCCTGATGAGCTGGAGTATAACTATCGCAGATTTGGTTAGTTACGATTTAAGGTATTCGGTATGATGAACTAGACAAAATAGAAAATGCGCTTAGGACAACTGTTGTTAAACAGACAAAGTAACTAATAACATGAGAATGTCGTTTTATATTAAAGAAGTTTTTTTACTGTTAATACTCTAACGATCAAAGAATTTATTTGTTCTAGGATTTTAAGTGATTACCAATATGATGACATAAATGTTCATTTCTAAGATCAGGCTATTCAGTTATGATGAAGCAGACAAAGATAGAATTTCACTCGACCGAAATTTTGTTAAAGCGACAACGAGAAATGATAGTGTTAAGATGAGTTTTCATGTTGGTAGGAAATTATAGTCCATACTATTGACTCATCAACATTTAGAGCTCAAAGCTGATAATTCTTACATAAAAACTATATATCATCATAATGAGCTAGAGTATGAAGTAGATATCGTCAGTTACCAACGAAGGTATTTAGTTAATTATGACAAAATAGAAATACAAGAAAACGCACTTAGGCTAGCTTTTGTTAAACAGGAGAAAAAGCAATAATTACTTAAGAGTATTGTTTTTTGGTAAATAACTTATTTTCGTTTGTCGATTCTCAACCTTTAAAAACAAAAGGTAGAAAAGTGTGAAAAGAAAAGTAACAATTAGTATGACAAATTCGAGTTGGATAGAAAATAGAGCCACTTACAAGTTAGTGTATCGATTTTGAAATAAACAAAGAAACTAACTCAATTTGACATTTGTTGAATGAACTTGAATTATTCATAGCGAAAGAACGGTAATTAATCATGTTTTAGATTCTTATTGTTATTTTGTTAATTATTCACTAATGATTGTACTGACAGCCAATCATGTTTTCCATCCACAGGATAGTGTTTTGTTGCAATCTTTTTTCTTTCTATTTGGGCTAAGCACTGAACGAACTATAACACCAAAAGGGAAAGTAATGATTTTTAGTTTTACTCTTCCAATGTAAATATTTGACAACCAAAGGGGCAAAATTTTTACGGAAGAAAACTGACGGGGCGAAAAAGAAAATAAACGAAAAGTCTGAAACAGAATTAGTAATTACTGGACGGCGAGTGAGAGTAGGGTGCACGTGACGACAACACGAATCCCGACATGTACCTCGTCAACACGGTCCGCATGGGCCCCATCCGTGGACCCACTCTCTTCTGATTCGGTCCTCATAAAATACGCAGCGATTTCCCCGTCGGTGCCGCCTCCTAAATAAAATCCAAAGAAAAGCTGGAACAACCGAGAATCGCTATGCTAAAGGAGCCCTCACAGACTCACCCTGACCCACCGCATCTCACCGTCTGATCAGGTATCCGTGCGATGGTACACAGATCACGAGACCCACCCGTGTGAGACAAAAGAGAGAGAAGGAGCGAGAGCCCCATGCTTTCAAATCATGACGCCGCACCGTGTGTTACAGCTTTTTTTAAGTTATTTATTTTCAGTTTTTTGAAAACAGGCGGCTGCTGCGCACATTAGAGGTGTCGCAACCGCGCCGCGCGACAAGGCTTGTCACTCGGGAAACAATGCCGGCGACATGTCTGTTGGATCGACGGCACATAATATCCAAACAAGATAAATCTAACGTAAATTTCACGAAACAAAAAAGGGGTTTTGTTGGACGGTTGTTCGGATCCGAACAATAAATACGAAATAATAATCGAGTGATGATACAAGATGAAATGTTTCATTTCATAGCAGATTTCCGAACATATAACTACGAACTGAACAACAGAGAGAGAAACCTAAGATCTCTCGGATGGGATTTAAAAACAAAAAGGAAAATTAGAAAAAGGTCGGGTGGGTTGTTTTTCTTTTCGCTTTGGGTTTATATACACAAGGAGCTGTGGAACAGTTTAAAATTATACAACTGCATGTAGGGGCTAATTTCAAAATACATGACAGCTCGAGCGTTGCTAGCTTTCTCGTTTTCTAACAGGGTTTTTTTTTTTTTTTTTTTTTTTCCTACCATAAGAAAGGAACAAATTTGGACCGGAAAGAAAGAAAAGGGGTGATCTTTCGCGGCGGGCGGCGGGAGTTTAGGCGACTTCCGAGGGGGCAGGGAGGTTCAGGTCGAGATCGAGCCGTGCGTTGCGGGAGCTTCGCTCGAAGTCGACGACTGAGGAGGCGGAGTAGTCGGTGTGGGCCGAGCCGGATATGGGAGCCGGGCGGTCGAACCTGCAAGTTTCGCGGGCGAGCTGGAAGGCGGCGGCGCCGTCGGCCTGTGCGAAGGCGTCGAAGAAGAACACTGGACGGGGCACGGGGAGCGGGCGGAAGCCGCTCGCGGCGGTGAAGTAGCCGCCGCCGGTGGAGAAACGGGGGCTTTTGAGAGCAAGGTCGAGTGGCGGCGGAGGCGGCGGGGAGGAGGACTCCACGGTGCTGCTCTGGCTGCTGGGGCTGTTGCTGACGTTCGTCGCCGCCGCTGATTTAGCGGCGTTGTTCATGTTGACGATGTTGACGGCGTCGAGCTGGAGCTCAGAGGGGGTGGGGAAGTTGGTCTTCGCCTTGCCTCCGCGAAACTCACGCGCCGCCTTGTCGTACGCACGCGCTGCGTCCACAGCGGTGTCGAAGGTCCCAAGCCAGACGCGGGTCTTCTTCCCGGGATCTCTGATCTCGGCGGCGTAGCGTCCCCAAGGCCTCTTCCGGACACCCCGGTACCGGATCTCGTTGGACGTCGGATTCGGGTCCTCCGAGCCGGTTTTGGATAGGGACTTCGCCGTCGTCGGAGCCATGGCTGCTTTGGAGAAAGATGTGAGCTTTGTGGTAAAAAATGCCGAAAGAGAGAGAGAGAGAGAGAGGGAGGATTGGCTGAGGAGAGGGAGGGGAGTGAAGGTGGGTTTTATAGCGAGGAGAGAGTGTAAAAGCGACGCTCCTTTTCGGGCGCTTGTGTGTTGTGGAGAGTGGAGAGTGCACAATGTGGCTTCTCTTGCACGAACCACCTCGGTTACTTCTGACCACCTCTCACCTCGCGCCACGTATTTTCTCCCTTCCCAAATTTAATGCTGGTTGTGGTACGCTATACATACATTGTAGTTCGGATTATACGACAACGTTCTTGCCTTGTTTGGTAACTAAGATTTAGTAAAAAGATTTTTTTTTCCATTTTAGATGTTTTTTGATATATATCCTTTTGCAATGGAAAATTTTTCATTTTCGTATCAATAAAATCTCGTTATGCAATCAATTTTTGAACCTCTTTTTCACCATAAGATTACGAATTTATTTATTAGGTCATTTCCAATGCATCAGAAAGTTTGAACTTAAAATGTTATATTTGAGTCCAAATAACAATCTTTTTCACTACAATGTAGTGGAAAGCTAAAACCTATATAAAAAATTTAGTCAATTTAAAACTAATACTTGGGTTCCATCTAAGGTGGAGCTCATACCTACAAGGAAAAATGTTATTTCAACAAGAAGAACAACATTTGCGTTTTGAAACCAACCATCTCCCAATCCACATTCTCAAATTTGAGTTCTAAATCCAACATTTTCTTCTCAAATGCACATACTTAATGTTAAAAGTCAAATTTGAGTTTAAAATTTTTCCTTTGAGATAGCCTTAGTCGTGCATAATAAACCATTTCAGAAAGAAGACGCTCATCACATAAAACATTACTAAATCCTAGCTTTATTTTATTTTATGACTTACACAAATGTTAAGCGTACAAGGTCGAATTTTAACATTAATTACATAAAAGGTTTAGAACATTCATCATTAATTACACAAATATTAAGCATACAAGGTCGAATTTTTAACAGAGCCATCAAAATTCAACTCGACGAACGGTGGTTTGGGAACATTTATGATTTTTTTCTAGAAGTAGAATGGCAATGTACAAGTTTTTAAGTTGCCTATAGATCATATTCCTCCTCCTGCACTTGATTTTGTATAGCGGTTAGGTCCATATTAAATATGTATCATTGTGTCAATTTCGTTTACTGTTTTTGTAGGGTTGAATTTGATTTGTTATCTAACTTATTGGAAATATATTAATTTTTGAGTTTATAGCATTATTCTTCAAATGGGTTTGTTTCCTTATTTGCTTACTAGCATTAGACGAGCAGATTCTGGTTTTAAAACAACGACATTGATGCTTTTTACTCCTTTTCACACAATAAGTGCATGAAAATTATATAGACATTGAAATTTGAAGTGTGAAGTGATGAAAATAAGGTGTTTCTAACTCAAACATACATATTTTTTGGGTTGCATATGAAAAAATGATTTATATGACATGAATACACTATTATCATAACCTTATGTGACAATAATATAACGATATGTCTGAGTTTCTTTTTACAACGTCGTATCATGTACAAATAAAACCACAATAACTTTGTAACTGCGTCATGTAAACTACTCTCATATATATGATTGCATGCTCTGCCTTTCCTTTCTAAAAGGAAAACGAACAGTATTTGATAAATGATATATTCAATCATACTTGTCCACAATTCCCAATCGGTAAGTATACAACAAGAAGAATGTAAATTATTGTCACACAAAAAGGGATCCAAAAGTTTCATGAAAATTTGACCCCAAACGTAATACTTTCGCCTTTTTCAATGAGGGAAATATACAAATACATTTTTTTTTTTTTTTGGCTTTCCCCATCTAAATAGTATTTATTAGAGGTGGCAAATCAATATTTTGAGTTGTTAATAACTATCTATTAATGCATGTTTAGTTTAATTTCATCTTACATCATCATCACCACTACCAATCACATTTCTATATTACAATGATATCAAATTAAGCAGGTCTTAACAGATATCTATTAACAACCTAATAGGTTGATTTCCCACCTTAGTATCTCAATAGCATTTTAGTATATATGAAGATTATTTACATTTTGTTACCCAAAAAAAAAAAAAAAGAAGATTATTTACACTTAATTTTCATAGTGTTCTTGTACAAAAAAGCTTTATTGTCTATTTATTAGATTATCTTCGAGATATATTTTTTTTCATAATTGCAAGCATATATGATTTGATCAGTGATCCATGAATGATTTACATATCATCAAATTTTAGGACAAGAAATAGCAAAGAGTTTAGATGAAACATAGAAAAAGGAGACTAATATTATATATATATATATATATATATATATATATATATATATTTAGAATTTTAACTTGCCTAATGAGTCAATGGTCACGGTCTTCTGTTTTAGAGCAATAATAACATTTAAGGTTTAAGTGGTGGATTGACTTAGTAGTTAAGGTCTTTTATTTTATTTTACTGTGTTCTGAGTTCAAACTTACCCTTATTCTTATTCCTTAGAGCATTTCCAATAAAAGATGCGAAATATCTTGAAATTGGCATTTTGCATTTCTTGTTAACCGGAAAGCTTTCTAGTGCCGGTATGTAAAATATTCGTCTTCATCCGAAGATGTTAATAACAATATATATTTACATCTTTAACAGGTAGACCCCTCTAGTTAAAGAGAGAAAAGTAACTAAGACCCCAAATCTACATATCTCGTATTCAAGCATAACTCATAATTACATTTCCCAAAAACGTAAATTGAGATATAAATGTGGCTTTTACAACTATAGCCCTTATGTTTTCAAGATGACAATGTTGAAAAAGTAAAAAAGAAGACGACGAGTGGTACTTAATAAAGATTCACCTAGAGTGCGTGTGTGTGTATGTTTTTTTTTCATATGGTTTGTTTACCATATTATCTTTGGAACTAATCATTTTTAAAAAAATATTAAAAAATAATTGGTTACTAAAATTTGATTTTATCCATGTTTTACAGATAGTTTAAAGGTAATAAAAATTAAAAGCAAAAAAAAAAAAAAAAAAAAAAAAAAAAAAAAAAGCCGAAGACTTTAGATTAAATGTTAAAATTTATCCAAACGAATTAATGTAGACTTAAAATTTTACATAAAATAATGTATCAGGATTTTTTTTTATTTGTTACAACAACAATAAAATTGATTTATTATTGTTATCAAATAACATTGAGGCTAAAAGAAAGTGGAGGCGGATTATCTCTCATTCTAATCTTCTTCTCGTTCCTTCCCTTTCTATTTGAACGGTTACGGTTAAGTCACATCAACATCTTATATTGATTTTTTTTTTATCAAGACAATATAACAAAAAACAATATGTGAGAGGAGATGAGAAAAGAGTATGTATCACGTCCCGGCCCAGGGGGGACCACTTCCCGGCCCGCTCCACCACCGTAGCACGATATTATCCGCTTTGGGCCCCGACCATGCTCTCACGGTTTTGTTTTTGGGAACTCACGAGCAACTTTCCAATGGGTCACCCATCATGGGATTGCTGTAGCCCCCTTCTCGCTTAACTTTGAAGTTCCCATGGAACCCGAAGCCAGTGAGCTCCCAAAAAGCCTCGTGCTAGGTAGGGATGAGAATATACATATAAAGATCACTCCCCTGGATGATGTGGGATGTCACAGTATGAAAATAAGAGGGGAGAGAATACTACTCCAAATAAAGTTGTATTCTCTCATCATTTTAAATTAAATAACAAATATGAGGTAAGCATGATGCACTTGTCAAAAAATAAAAGTAAGGAACATACACTTGTCAAATCACAATTTTGAAAAAAGACAAATAGTACTTAACTCAAGAATTCTCTAGAAAAAACCTTTTTAGTTTTTGTTTTTTTCTTTATTGGAAGATGAAAATTGACTATTAAAGTAGAAAATTATAAGTTCTCAAAATTTTATTTTACCTTGTAAATCATCCTTTTACGTTATTTAATTTGTTTCTTTTGTTTTGGGATTATTTTTTGGCTGCCCAACCAACGTTCTAATGGCTACTTATGTTATTTGTCGTTATTGTTCATGAGATTTGAGTTTCGAACATCCTCGAGAAGAATTAGATACATATGCTACTAAATATGATTGTTGACGAATTAGATACATATGCTACTAAACATGTATAATTTTGAGACAAATATTAGTATTTTGATGAAATTTCCTAGCCGGTTTCATAGCTGGTAAACTAATAGAACAAATTTTGTTTATTAAAAAAGAAATTTCTTAAAAAGGAATATATCAATATGTAAATCGTGGCAAAACCTACAATTATCCTCATTGTTTGTTAATAATAGTGTTAACGCGTGATCCTTTTAGACCTATTACAATAATGTATAGTTGTTTGGACTTAATACATGGGTCTTGAAAGAGCCACAAAAGATGACATGATTAAGACATTAGGCTTATAAGCTGGTCCAAAAAATTCAGCAAACAGAGCACTATCGCAACAATGAAAAAGAAGTCTACGACGTGACATACATGTTTTCAAGCCTAGCACTCAGGTAAAGTGCATTCCAATCACTCTTGAACGAGCGTTGTGCCCAAGACGAGTTGATCCGAGAAATCATGCGAGTAACCCTATGTAAATTTCGTTTCGAATGGATAGTGGAAAAGTAGCTTACAAACAATGCCTCCATATTCAACTAATTTATTGGTAGGACGGTGACATAATTAAAGACCCAAGACTTTTATAGCTCATTAAGGGCCTATACAAAAGGGTCAAGTACCCCTTATAAACGGTCGAATTCGCAAGTGTAAAATTACATTACATTGTCTTGAGAGCTATATATTGTAATATGCAACAAAAATGTACCAAACCACTATAATGGATGTAACCCATTTTCAAGGGGGAAGCACTTAAACTATATTGGCCATAATATAGTTTTATAGTTCAAACCCACCAAGGGTTGATTGTATTGGTCTTGTGTTGACCTCCTAATTTTGAACCGTTAACAAATTGCAACAAGTTATCTCTTATTGCTCTTTTATTGTATACAGTTCATTTGATTATCCTTAAATAACACACATGAAGTAAGCAGAATGCACTTTTTAAAATGTATAAAAGAAAAAGACAAATGAAACTTAACTCAAGAATCACCCAAATAATTATTACGGAATATCATTTTTAGACATCAATGGAGTTGAAAATTTGAACGTCTCAAAGTCCTGTGTTTAGATTTAAATAGTTTAATTACCAATATTTTTTGTTCTATCGCAATTAACCTCTCAATTGAAAAGTTCAAGCTCTAAATTTTTCTCAGGATAAAGTTAAAGCTCTAATTGTTCAATGCATGTTAATGTGAGATTAGAGTGAAAAAGGAATTAGGATTAGACATTAGAGTTAAAACATGATTAGTAAAGTATCAAAAGAAAGAAAAAGGATTTCGACTTGCTTTGAATTAAAACGAATGAAAAATAAATAAAAAAAACTCTAAAAATGCTTTGAATTTGAAATGAGTAGGAGAGCCCGCATGGAGCGTTGATGTCACGCGCCACACGTGCCCGTGCGCCCAACATGCCAACACCGAGAGCTAAAAGAGAAAAGTATTCGCTCGGTCAACGAGGCGTTTGACCCACCACGGTAACGCGCGCACTCTCAGATTTCTCACTCGGTGGGGCCCATGTGGATAACAAAGCGCGGCGATGCGCGCTGGCGCGTTTCTGGTGAGGGCCACGTGGAGCGAGGACGATGGAAGGGCGGCTTTCCCTAACGGCTGTTATGACGGCGCTGTCGTCGCGTTTCGTGCTGCCGCTTCTTTTGTGCTATGGCGATAGACGGAAAGTTTGTGGCGGCGTTTGGGTTTGGGTTTTGTTGGACTTTTTGGGCTTTGGTACGAATATTGTCGGCATGGGCCCGGCTCTTCGCCGCGTGAGATGCTCGTTACTTTTTGAACTGGTCGCATCGGATCCGACGGTTGTTACTGTCTTTGGCTTGTTGCGATGCTGCCACGTGTAGAGGTGGTTTTAACAGCTCTTGCGCAGGCCACCGCAAAGGAAAGTTCTCCGTATATTGGACTGATTTTAAATTGAAAGAAACAAAAGTACTTGTGTGTCATTCTAGGAAAACAAGAATAATTATTATTTTTGTTTAACTTTTGAAATCTTTTCCTTTGAATATTTGACAATTTGGTGCTTCGGTATATATTATACTTTATAGTTTTTGGAGGTAGATTCTCTGCCCTCCTACTTTTCGTGCTTTTTTATATTCTTTTGTTTGTGTGATTACGGTTAAGTCACGTTAACATTTTATATTACTATTTATTTTTCTTATTATCTCTATAAAAAAACAATATAGAATATTGACGTCATTTAATTGTGACCACAAAAAACAGAAGGGCATAGAAAGACACGGGAATTGAGAAAGTAGAAAATCTGCCTCCATAGTTTTTAGCAGTTAGACCTTATTTATTGTATTTTTTTATATCGAGATTACAATTAAAACATATGGAATATAGAATATTTCATGGTTGGATATATAAAAAAGAATACTTTAGTGTACATTTGAAAATTTCTTGGTGTAATTACGATCCAGTTTGAATTGGTTTCCTTCTCAATTTTAGGCAAACCGATGAATTGTTAAGTACTAGTTTGGATTGCTTAAGTTTTTCAAAAAGCAGCTTTTAATTTTATTTTTTTAGCTATTGTATGTATTCGGTAAATGAAAAATAAGCTACTTTCTTTGAGGAAGCGGAAAAAGAAAGTTAGGTAGGAGGTACTTCGAAAATTCTAACTTTTCTCGAAGTATGCAGAGCGACAATACCACTTTAATGAATCTTTCTAAAATCCATAGTACCCCAATAATTTTTACAAATGAGTTTTAACGAATAACCTACGATACTGTTTATTTTAACGAAAAATTATATTTTTATATTAAAAATCAATTATGTTACTATTCACTTCATCATTTATTTTATCTTTATCATTAAAACTCAAAGTTTTCATGTCATTTTTATTATTATTATTATTATTATTTTTTACAAATGGCAACCGTCCTCTTAAGTTCACTATACATTCCCTCCACTTCAGCACCAAACCGTTAGCTTCCACCGCCCTGCCACACCCTATGTATCCAACGCACCCAGTGTCACGCCCTGGAAATCATTTTTCCAAAACTATGAATAATTAAATAATAAAATTTAAACGGAATCCTATTTAAATAGGCCATCAAGTATTTTAAGAAGGAATTCATTCTCAATCCTACTCAAAATTTCTCAAAATTGTTGGTTGTCAATCTATAAAATTTCGTGTTTATAACCATAATTGTTCATATTATAAATCATTATATAAAGATCATCTCTGCAAAAAATCAATTAAAACTAAGGCCGTTTAATCATCAAACTATTTAAAAACAAATGGACGGTATTGGTGAAAGCATTATGAGCCGTCTATATATTTGTTATAATAGATTAACTAAATGATCTTTGTTTTAATTTAATTTTTGCAGAGATGATCTTTACAATGTAATTCATATGAATGGTTCTGATCATAAGCACAAAACTCTGCGATTTAAACACTAATAATTTTGAATATGAATTTCTATTCATTTTTGAGTAGCAAAGTATCGTTTATAAATCTAGGAAATGATTTTCTTCCACCCCAAACACGCCCGGCATTAGAAAGACAAACATGCGTTTCAAGTTCCGGCCGTTGATAATCTTTTCCCGGGAAAATAACATCCAGCGTGATTTCAGTTTAAAATTCCAAACCCAAACCAAAAACCATCACGCTCGCTATCCGATTTCACACAAACCCGTCTCCTACCTTTCCAAATTTCACAACTTTCAGATCCCAACGAATCCAAAGCTCGAAACTTTCACTAAAAATTCCCTATTTTACTTTCTGGGTAGGAATAACACGATTTGTTTCGTCCACTCAGTTGCAGATTCTGAAGAAAATGCGGGCTTTCAATGAAGTCTACCACGTGCTCGTGGAAATGCACAAGAGAGAGGGACTTATCAGTGAAGGAACATATGAGATTTTACAAGAGAAGGAGTTTGGTCTCGAGCTTGATTTGGTTGCGTTTCAGAAGCTTATACTGTGGTTATGCCGGCATAAGCATGTAGAAGCTGTGGAAGCTTTGTTTAACGTGAAGGGAAAAGAGTTCGGGCAAGATATAAAAACGTGGAATATATTCTTAATGGATGGTGTGTGCGAGCGAAGCGAGGCGAAAAGGTTTTGGAAAGGAAAGGAAAGTTGGGTACGGCACTCAAGTTATTTCGAGCAATGTGGGATCAGGGTTGCAACCCAGACGTGGTGACATGCAATTGCATAATCAGATCTCTTAAGCTCAGCCTATCTACGTTGCCTTGCCTACATGCGACGCCCGCCTGTGCGCAGTTGGTGGCTGGTGGCGGTAGTTAGACGCGCTCTAAAATCATCGTACTCATGCCCCTCAGTCCTCCCTGAGTCCTCCACCAAGAAAACGGATTGAAATTTTTCATGGATTGTAATTTTGTTTGTAACTAGAAACTACTTGGCGTTGAAAACTAGGGTTACCCTGAGGTACATTCAATCATGGAAGTCAATAGTATTTTTAAGATTGAATAGTTTTCAAGAAATTTCTGTTGCATTTCTGATGTTTTTCACTGATTTCCACTTCTATCAGTTTCATACTCTCATCAAAGTGAGCCTATCAGAAAGCTCATTTGGAACTAACCACTTTTGAACGAGACATATATAGTCTTCTACATCGCAGTTTTGATCTGTTTAAAAAGCCAAGGTCTAACACCGAAATTTATTTCAATCCTATTGGCGGCGTGCAAGGATAGTTTTGCTTTGGTTGATCATATGCATTGTGTTTTTTCGCTCGGTTGAATAATTGAAAAATGAGATTATTTAGGAATAAACATTGAATGCTAAGATAACGCATTGAATTTCTGATAGTAGATCCGTAATAAAAAAAGTGTAGTGATTGTTCCAAAAGAAATGAAACAAAAGATACGGTAAAGTTAGGACGATTGTTGTATGAGGTCTACTTGGAATTTCATCCATTGCTGCCATAGAACTGGTTTCAAGTAATGGGTACTGCCTATCCACTGCCAAAGGTGCTGCAGAAACTCTGAAAATCAAAATGGTTTCGATTCTCATTGTTCGTCGGAATACAATCACGTGACTTCACATGAACCGTCGATGAACTCAATCATTCCATTCAAGTAATGGGACCATCATACTGTTAAATATTGGCCAAAACGGAGGTGGCAACATGGATTGATATGGTAGTAACAATGAACATAGAATTTTGACTTGCAACAAAATGGCCACGCCACCAGTCGCCTTTGCTGCCAGAGTCTGTTGGGAGTGTCACGGGCTACAACACCTTTTAGTGATCACACCACTTTCATTCTGTATGTATTTCTCGTTATTCGTTCGTGGATTTGATGGTTTTTCGTTGCTCATCAGAAAAGTGCATAATTTGATTAAATTTTTAGATTTGAGAAGGAAATTTAGAACCTTGATAGCAACCATTTTGAGCAGGAAGAAAGAGGACCGCCGAAAGGATAACATATTTAATTTGGAGATGTTGAGGAGCGCCTTGAACATGCAGTGATGTACATAGTGACAAGATCATTCCAATAGAAAATCATCAAAGTCGTCTTTAAATAATTGAAAATTGAGTGAGGCATGAGTGTAGTAACCCATAAAACAAAGAAAGAAAACCAAATAAACTCAAATAAAAATATTGTGAATAAAAAAGAATTAGATACAGTTCTCTCCCCCTTCTGCAATCATGAAAACTGATTTGCAAAGTCTGAAGTGATAAAAAATCTAAATCTATACGTATGGTATTAGAATTATACGTTAATGAGGCTATAAATTGTCGAAAATCAGAGATGAAACCCTTGAGGCACATACGCTTTTCCTTCATCCCTAATGGTTGTTGGTTTCAACTTTCAAGTGTTTAATATGGACTCGGATTCGATATGAAATAGACTCATGAAACTCGAACTAAAATCACCGTAATTGAATTAGCAGTTGAACAAGGCATAAAAATTGTAAAAGATTAAAACTAGATGTGGTGAAGTGTGCCAGGCCTGAGCAGTAGTGCAACGCTTAGGCGACATGCAAGAATCTTATAAAAGGTTTCTCTTTGTAAAATAATCTATGTAAATAAAAGTTTAATATAAAATTGCGGTAGAAAGAACTGGGCATAAAACCATAAAGAATTGAACTAGTTTTGGTGCGGTGCGCCAGCCCAAGAAATAGTGCAACACTTGGGCGACACATGAAAGTCCCAATAGCAAATTATTGTAGTGGACTCTCTTCTTAAAGAAATTAATTTAATATCGTGTGGACCATTCCTCCATCCCTAATAGTTGTTGGTTTCAACTTTGAAGTGTTTAATATGGACTCGGATTTGATATGAAATAGACTCATAAAACTCGAACTAAAATCACCGTAATTGAATTAGAAGTTGAACAAGACATAAAAACTGTACAAGATTAAAACTAGATGTGGTGAAGTGCCCCAGGCCTGAGCAGTAGTGCAACGCTTAAGAATCTTATAAAAGGTTTCTCTTTGTAAAATAATCTATGTAAATAAAAGTTTAATATAAAATTGTAATAGAAAGAACTAGGCATAACACCATAAAGAATTGAACTAGGTTTGGTGGGATGCGCCAGCCCGAGCAATAGTGCAACACTTGGGCGACACGTGAGAGTCCCCAATAGCAAGCTATTGTAGTGAACTCTCCCCTTAAAAAAATTAATTTAATATCATGTGAACCATTGATCCACGTATCAGATATTAAACTGATAAGAACAGATACTACACTTGATCTTAGCCAAAAGGCCGAGAAAGGTATGCTTAATAAAAAATTGTAAAACCTTATTTATTCTGTCTCTTTGCTTAACCATTCTTGCTGTGGCCGGTGTGGGACTAAGATGTTTATGACATGGGTCCTAAATAAGTTTGCATCGCCCACATTTTTACTACAATGCATGCATGCATCCCTTTCCTAGCTAGGAGGTAAAAACCTTCACAGGGACGTTTGAAACTTTGTCTTCTCGATTCTCTTTAAAAACTAATGGCTCTAGGATCATTAGGGATGGATAAACCGATAAAGGATCGATTCTTGTGTTGTTTTCGCCAAACAACATCGAAAGGTGCAAATTAAAATCAGTCATAACGAAATAATTCATCAAGATTTAGATACTCAGTCATAACTTTAATAAAATCAATTGGTTTTAGTCATATCTCAACCCTCATGTGCATTCACAGAGGTAGAAGTCTGCACATGCGTAGAAAGTTCATGTCTTCGTTGCATGCGGTTAAAAAGTATTGTGTCTAAAACCCAACCTTACTACATTCAAGAGGGGTGTATTGTGTGACTCTGTATTAAGTCAAGACTTTTATGGCTTTTAAAACTCTATGAACATTCAATTATGACTTTTTGTGAGTCTACAAAAATTCAGGTGTATTCAAAATTTTATTTATTTTAAAAGATTTTCGAATTCATGGATTTTTATACACTTTGAGTGCTTTTATAGTAAGTTTTTTTTTAATTTTTTAATTTATTTATTATTTTATCATAGCAAACTAATTCTCTCCCCCTAAAATGTCGATGGATTTTATTTTTCTCAATTCTCTAATGATGTACTCCACCACTCACCATAGTGCAATGAAGATCATTATCAGCACTTCCACCACCATGTCGCCACCACCACACATTGGATGCTCCTTGCTTGTGGAGCAGCATACCGCATACCAAAAAAAAAAAGGTGAGGTAACGCCCCTGCTAAATGGTTTGAGAATGGAACAATATATCACCATAATTGCCACCTCTACAACCAACATCACCAGCCCATCACCATCACCATCGCCTCATCGCTACTCCTCCACCACCACACCACCACAATCAGCACCCCTACTATTACCTCCACGACCATAGTCACCGGCTTTACTATCACCACTTTGCCGACAATAACCATGGGACACACTTTCACCACTACCATTGCCAGCACCTCATAAGACCACTTTATCATGGTCATGATCACCATTTCAATAATGAAAACTTAAAAATAATAATGCTTATTAATAAATTGGTTATTAAAAAGTTCGTGACAATCCACAAAATTCTAGCATTGAACTCTCTAAAATTTTACAAAAGTCTATCGTTAAACTTCTTTATTTTCCACAAAAAAATATATCATTAAAAGTTTGAAATTTTTATAGAGCTTATAATAGTCAGTAAAAGCCTACTAAATCCGTGAAAGTATATTACTTCAAAAACTCAACAAAAGTCCATATAAATCTTGATACCCCACACCCGTAAGTAGTGTTGAACCAACACGATCGATGGACGTAATCTTAAACATTCCTATTGTCAAAATATACAGAAAGGAACATGGAATCACTTCCTTCAACTCCAAGAAAACTGAAATCAATTCCGATCAACCCTCACTGAAATCCAACAATGACAAGGACAGGGGGTTGAACAAGGTTAACCTCTGGTAATAAACGGGCATGGTTGAACCAGGTGTACGATAGAGAAATTACCGTGCGGGTCACATTCTCCAGACCCATCCATTCTCGCTCATCTCTTCAGTAGCATTTTCCATTCCTTGGAAAACAATATAATCGATGAACCAGGTATTCATAAACAACATTATATAGATTGTTGGGACCATGAACGACAGAGTTACAAAATTCATACGTGCATACAGCACTATGAACGAACAGGAGTAGAATAGTGAAATTGGATTAGCAAATGTGACGCAACATGGTTGTGTTAAAAGAGTTTAGTCAGCTTCGATCGACGCTGTAAATTGTCGAAATTCCGAGAGAGATGTAAACCCTTAGGGTTCATATGCTTTTCCTCCACCACTTGAATTAGAATCACGTAATTGAATTAGAAGTTTAACAGGGCATAAAACTGTAAAAATTGAAACTAGATTTGGTGGAGTGCGCCAGGCCCGGGCTGTAGTGCAACGCTTGGGCGACACACGAGAGGCCCAGTAGCAAGCTACTGCAGTGGACTCTCCTCCTTAAAAAATTAATTTAATATCATGTAGACCATTGGTCCACGTATCAGATATTAAACTGATAAGAACAGATACTACACTTGATCTTAGCCAAAAGGCCGAGAAAGGTATGCTTAGTAATGAGCCGTAAAACCGTATTTATTCTGTCTTCGCTTTGCCCTTTCTTGCAGTGGCCGGTGTGGGATTAACATATAACAAGTTGAGAAAATGGGGCTAACTTCCATGCTGTTAGAAAAAGATGCTTACATTGTTAATACCAATGCTACTTCCACAATCATAAAAAAAAAAAATTCAAAAATTGCTCACAATTCATTAGAATTATGCCATTCAAATTCTTTTGTTTCAGTTATAAGATTATCGAATTATTGTGCTCGCAGTGATGAGATTATCAAATTATTGTGTCTTCCATGCTTGAATTTGAATTTTCTAATTCTTTTTTTTTCTTTTTCAGCAAGAATTCTAATTCTTGGATTATTCATTTTGTTTGTTCACTAATGTATATATTATATTTTCTGATGCAAAAAAGATGATCGTCGGATGAGGAGTTGAGTTGAGGACAGTGTTCTAAAACACGGGCTAGGCGGGCAACTCGGTCTAGGTGGCCGCTAGGCGGGCAACTTGGGCTAGGCGGCCTCGGCAGCCTCTTGGTTTTGTAACAAAAAAAAAAAAAAAAAAACTCTTTGTACTGATGACAAAAGAGTGATCTGTTGAGGAAGGAAAGAGAGATCTGCAATTTCGTTGTTGAAAGAGGAGAGAGAGAGAGCCATCTGGAACTTCTTGAAACCAGAGCCATCTGGAACTTCTTGAAACCATCGCCGTCGGGGATCACCTCTACACTGACCCACACAATTCAATTGATTTTTGGGTTAGGTTGGTCGGGATCTACGGTTTGATGAAGATGAAGGCTTGTTTGCTCGATGACAGGACGACACTGCATGAAGAGGGTAACTGGGTTGTTTAACCCAAGGGATTTGCGTTTTGATGGAGAAGTGAAGAGAAGGGATGAAGACTTTAGAATTGACGGCATAAAGAAAACAGAAGATGAGAGTTGGGTGTCAGAAATTCAATGAACAGAGAAAATGACTTGTTTAATAAGATGAGAGTTGGGTGTCAGAATTGATTTAATGAACAAAGAAAAAGACTTGTTTAATTAATAATGGATTGAGAATATATAATAAATTAAACAAAATATCTAGAAGTTGTTGTCGAATCCTTTATCATCTTTAGGTTAGAGTTTTCTTTGTAAATAACTAAAAAGTAGAAGACTACATAAAGTATATACATCCAAAAAGACATAACCCTATTGTGGTGGGATGTGCCCTACGAACATCAGGGCTTAAGGCGTGCTTAATATGACTTCATCATTGGGTAGTTAGTTTACCATCTAAATTTTTTGTTAGTTAGTTTACCATCTGAATTTTTTGTTGTTTTACAAGAACTTAAAATAAATCACTGCGTTGCTATTGCCAAAAACCTACAACTACTAAAAAAGAAAGAATTATGACATGTTTCTTCTTTGTAAAATCATCTATGGAAATAAAAGTTGAGCATAAAATTGTAGTAGAAAGAATTGGGCATAAAACCGTAAAGAATTGAACCAGTTTTGGTGGGGTGCACCAGCCCGAACAGTAGTGCAACACTTGAGCGACACACAAAAATCTCAATAGCAAGCTATTGTAGTGGACTCTCTCCCAAAAAAAAAAAATTTAATATCACATGAACCATTGATCCACGTATCAGATATTAAACTGATAAGAACAGATACTACACTTGATCTTAGCCAAAAGGCCGAGAAAGGTATACTTAATATTGTTTCGTACAACCTTATTTATTTTGTATCTTTGCTTAACCCATTCTTGTTGAGGCCGGTGTGGGACTAAGATGTTGGAGACGTGAGTCCTAAGTAAGTATACATTAGCCACGGTTTTACAGCAATGCAATGCTAATGCCTGCATTCCCTTTCCCATCGACCCTCATTTAAATCCAACAAGAAGAGGAGAAGGATCGTACTCCTATAAGCTATAGCTGTTGTCATTGATTAATTATAACTTTATATATGACGGGGAAATTTTCTCTTGCAAGACAGTTTGACATATCATATTAATTTGATGCGGACTATTAATCAAGCTGAACTTTATAATGTGTAGGACGCAGGAGCGCCAGCCTGGGGGAGGGTGGGTGTAATATTGCCGGAAAGTGTCGCGAAAGAGAATATAAGTGGTTATATGGCTTGTGGGAGGGTGGCGGTGTTGCTGCTTGTTGCAAAATGGTTGTGAGAAGTTAGCGGGTGAACTTGAAAGCTTTGTGGAAAGAGGGAATTTATGAGTGTAAAGTCTCAGGTAGCTCCCAGAAAACCTAAAAAAAAGAAATAAATCGATCGAGTTCTTGCTCTTCTGCATGCCTTCACCTTCCACTGTATTGATTTCTACTCAAAGTTGCTAATTTTTTTTTTTTCCCAACATTCTGCTCTTTTTGTTCCATGTCAAGATTTGGTGGTCAAGACAAAGTCGATTAAGAGACTACATTGCGCAAAAAGATGGACTAAAATTATTGTTCCATATAAAACGAGAGGTGTATGCATCGAGAGGATGAATACTACACATTACGAAAGGAACAATGTCATCGGAAACAAAAAATATGACCAACCAAAGAGATTTAATCAAACACTTGCTCCATGATGTCAAACTTCTTGTGCATACTGGAGAAACTTCCACACAGATAGGAAGTTCCTGCTTTCAGTTCTTGCAGTTTAAATGGTTGTGTCTGAATCTGAACCTGCTACATTAAGCAATCTGGAAACAACATGATCGATGACATCTCAAACATATTTTAACCTGAAATTCAATAGTGAAAAAATGCAAAAGGGTTGAAAGAATTTACGATCTGAAATTCTCTTTTACAAGTTTGATTCATTTGGTGTGGATATGAAATTAGAATTGCAAACTTACAACTACAAAAAAGAATTAGATCAATCCACATATATAACATATTAAACTGGATTTGGTGGGGTGCGCCAGCCCAATCAGTAGTGCTACACTTAGGCGACGCTCGAGAGCCCTAGTAGCAAGCTACTATAGTAAACTCACCCCCTTAAAAAATTAATTTAATATCGTGTGAACCATTGGTCCACATATCAGATATTAAACTGATAAGAACAGATACTACACTTGATCTTAGCCAAAAGGCCGAGAAAGGTATGCTTAGTAATGTTTCGTACAACCTTATTTATTCTGTCTCTTTGTTTACCTATTCTTGCTGTGGCCAGTGTGGGACTAAGATGTTGGTCATGCGAGTCTACGTCAGGATACATGCATCCCTTTCCTAGCATAGCTAGGAGGTGAAACCTTCAGAGGTATCCTTCATATTTTGTCTTCTCAATTATCTTTACGGATTAATGGTTTCTATGAACCGATAAAGGATCGATTGTTGTGTTGTTTTCGCCAGGCGACATCAAAAGCAGCAAGGTAAAGCTTTCGAGTTTAAGTTTACCTCTCTTGATGGTATAATGATCTGAAACAAGACGGCGAAGGCTTTTTCGATATATTTGAGTTCTGTAGATGATCGATGCTAATCTGTTTTTCGTTCTTAGAATTTCTTAGAATTGTTGCACACAAAGACGTTGAAGAACAGAAAACAAAAGTTCATGTCAAATCTCAAACCTCTTCTGCATTTACATGGGGAGAAATTTGCACATACAGTACATAGAAAGTTCATGCATTCATTGCCTGCAGTTGGGTTGTGTCTGAACCCAAACGCTGCTAATTAAGCAGTCTCAAAATCAACACGATGAACGGCACCTCAATCATTTTTGTTGTCAAAGTATACAAGAAGGTTGAACGGGATTGATTACCTGCTCCTAAAGAATGCTTCGCTTGGTGAACACACTACACTCCGGGTACTGTTATAGCAAAAAAAGCACATCACCGCTCACTGAAATCCGACAAGGAGGAGGAGAAGGATCGTCACACTCTCCTACTTCTTCCACTAATCAGGACTCTCCCTGTACTACTGATCAAACTTAGCTAGCTTTAGCCAGTAGCTGTTGCCATTTCCAACTTTATATATGTCGGGAAAATTTTACTTGAGAAGAGAGACTATTAACCGAGTCGAATTTTGTTTGAATGTGTAGGAAACGAGAGCATGGTCGAGTGTGTAATGGAAGTAGTTGAAGAAATGGAGGAGTTTTTGGGGGAGATTCTGAACTTGCTGATCAACTAGCTGACATACCAGAACCTCTTCTGGACGAGGGACTTTATGAGTGTATAGTTTCAGGTAGCTACTGGCAAACCTACGGAAAAGTAATAGATCGATCGAGTTCTCTCCCATCGTCAATGCATTGTTCTTCTCACATTCGCATTTCTGTGTAATGATTTCCACTCGAAGATGTCGGCTCTTGTTGGATCATGGAAGAAAAACTTCGTGCTGAAGTTACAGCATCAGTGAAAAATGACTTTAAATCTTATTTGATTGAACCTTGAATACTTCCCGATTTGAATACGGCTAATCATGTACCAAATAAAAGAGAAGTGTATACATTCAAAGGACAAATGCTACACATTACAAAGGCAAAATGTTATGGGAAACAAAAGACCGACCCAACAAAGGGGTTGTGTTAGACACTAGCAGCTTCTGGAGTTGGGGTGTACCAGCCATGGTGGACCTCAACAGCCTTCTTTCTTCGAGCCAGTCGAGACTTTCTCCGTGCTCCCGTATTCCTGTGCAGAGTTCCCACCTTTACTGCTTTGTCAATAATGGAGTATGCCTCTCCAATGAGCTTCTCAATAGAAAGGACCTCTTCGGGTGCAGCATCTGGCTTCTTCTTCAGCCCATCCAGAGCTTCCCAAACCTGGAAAAGGTCGCCAAATATTAATCAATGGCATTCCAATTTGAAATGCTAACCATTCCTTTCTCAGCAGGTAACAACGCTAACGGGGTCTTTCAAACATTATCTTCCCATTTAATAACAGAGCACAGAAGGAAACAACACACATTTAATAACAGAAACACCGGATAAAACAAAAACTTTCATGACAACTCGTACCATCTCTGCAAACATATAAACTAGCCCACGTATCCTTACAGTATACAAGCACATAGCTAACATTTTTATCTGAAATTACTCTGTTTTTAAAAGATGATGCTCCAAAACTACTAAGCAAAATAATTTCTCCGGCACAACTTGCGTTACACCAAATACCATCTATACAGTATCTTTGGTACAATTGCCTTTCCATAGCTTATAGAAAGATGCTCTTCAATACAAACATATAGATTAAGAAGTAAAGGTACAATTGCCTATCCACTTCTGGAAAGATGTCCTTAACTTAGAACAAGTATAATTTAACCAACCAAATGATGAATCCCAACGCAGAACTTGGTCGTTAACGTCAATTATTAGATCAATTTAGACAGTGATACGGTTGCACAATTAGATGAGAATCCAAGTATCAAACATGGTCACAAGAAGCAAAACCCATCAGTTAACAATGTAAGACAAGTACTTCCTTCAACCCGAATCCAATCAGAATAAACTTATATTACATACAATGCAAGCCAAAAGAAGCAAAACCCATCAGTTAAAATCTAATTAACTTGCCGAAAAGAGAAGTACCTTCTTCATTCGGGTTTTAATTTCGGATTTGCGGGATTTGTTGTAAATCCTCCTCTTTTCGGCCTGCCGAGCTCTCTTCACAGCAGAGTCGGGCTTCTTCGTAGCGACCTCACAAACAATGGAATGTCGAACCGGCCTCTGAAGTGGTTTCACAGCCAAATACCCTGAAAATAGACAAGAAAAAGATGTAATTTTTCTCTTTTGATTTAACATTCTGCACTGTAAGGTGCTGAAAAATTGGTGATAATATGATACAGAAACCAAAATTTTACACCAAAATGCGAAATCTTCCACCCCAATAACACGACTGGGACTTGTACAACTGGGCTTCTTCGTATCTCGAAAACCCCATATTTGAAATAGGAAAAGTTTCAAAATTTTCACGGTTGAAACAAAATTCCGAGAAGAAAAATGCAGTAATTTAAAGAGAGAGAGAGCTTTGATTACCTTTGGAGAAGAAATTGGGAGAAAGCATGGCTGAGAAACTGAGGGAAGTTGTGGAATGAGTAGTGGCAGAGGAAGTAGAAGGGCCATCGAGTGAAAGCTTGCCGAATCTTGAAGGGAGGGATAGGCATGGAGATAGGCAATGAACTGCAGCTGCCATCTCTCTCTCAAATTGTTTGAAGCTCTCTGTCGGCAGTGCAGAGGGAATGCTCTTACTCTGAATTTTATCCACTACGGATATGAAACTCCTATTTTACCCCTGGGCGAATTGGATGTCTGGAATTACTCTTCCGTCCATGATAATTTTATTTCACAAGTATTTTGTTAAAAAGGAGCGGCCTACATTTAAATGTGGGGTTGTCTGCGCTGGATGTTGGCCCTGCCGGCCGACGGTACATTAGTTTGTAAATCGTTGCCGGAAAGAGGGCGGCCACCCTGATCACGACGACTGAGTTGGGTAGGACTCGCTGTTATGAGTTGTCGGAATTTGGCCGGTTTAGCGGCCACAGGACCGAAGGGATGCCTCAAGAAACAAGTAATGGAAGGTAAATTTTTACAACATGCTGAAAATGTTAGTGGGTTAATGAATGCCCACAATGATATTGAAAACCTCGTAGACTTTTTCAATAACCACGCAGATTGGATTTGCAACATTGGTAGATGAATGAAAACATTGGCAGTGTTGATATGTAGACTTGGAAATGAAGGAGATCATTTTTCAAAAAGTGTGTTGTAAATTTTCAACATGTAATAATACGAAGTTGCTCTATAAATAGAGCACTCCGACTGCTATCAACATATATAGAAAAGAGAAAGAAAAAAAAGATAAATAACATCAGTATCTATTCCTCCCACTTTTATTAGTCATTCCATTGTGTTACAATTATAATGTGATATTTTACACTTGCTTTGCTCTTGTAACTAGTCAAGATCATCTCTCTAACTTTTACCTATTTATAACACTACATTATTTTACGAAGTCTATATGTTGTTCCAGGCAAATATGTTGACTTTGGAGTTTGTGAAAATGTCGAACGTTATTTTCATGTTGATTAAAAAGCTTCCATGATTTTGTAGTTTTAACCGATACTTTTACTGACACCGATATATTATCTAAAAAAAAGGCTTCCATGATTTTGTAGTTTTAACCGATACTTGTACTGAAACCAATATTTCTACCTTTAAACTGGAATTAAAGGAAAATTCTGTATCCTGAGAAACTTGAGAGAATTGTCTTTGATGCTATATGGAATTCCAAATTCCACTCTAGCTTTACGTATTTAAGTTCTGAACAGCAGGCAGTAATTCTCCTTTAAATTCACAGCTTAAAATTCAGGAGAATTCACATCTAAACACACTTCCACTGTTAATATGAACAAACTTTTGTAGGCAACATACGGTAAGAGTATACTCATAAGCTGCACACGGTGGCTGATGTTAGGCTAGAATCTGTCCTCCGTCACCACCATGGGTTGAGCCTCAAGGTGCTTCCTAGCTAGGTACGGACCCATTTTAACAGCTTCGTGCAACTGCGTACCGAAAGGAAAGGAACAAGAGAAGATACATGAGATGGTAACATGAGCGTTTACGAATGATTCGTTGTTTAAGAAAAAGAGTGAATTATAAAGATAAAACATTTTATTTTCTTATTTAAACCAATAGGTTACCATTTTCAGTTTTTTGTTCCACAACTTTTCCCTTCAATGGTTTTCAACTCTCCCCCCACATACACCAGACAATTCACACAGATGCACACGATGGCAATTGCACTAGGGTATATGGATCAAACAAAATTCAAGAAATGATATGTACACCAGCGTCCACTTAGGTCCGACCGTTTAAATTATTCCATGATGTAATCAAGGATCCCCAAAAACTCCCCCACTCTAGGAAATATAAAAATGAATGACGGTTATAACTAACCTTTGCCGCAATTCCAGAAAGAGATTGGTCGCTGGCAAGTTTACTTGACATGTTAAAAGCGGTGTGGATAGCCTTGCAGCAATTGTATCTGGCTTCCATACCTGCACAGTAATTTTCATTCACGTGAAATAGATAAGATACAAATAATTAAAGCCAGTTGAATTTCAGAACCCAAAATAAGAAACGAGAGTAGTCATTTTGTCCGAGTCCAAAGGAAATTCAGACACCAGAGGAAAGCATATTAAGGGTTTGCTAAATTCTGAAATATGCAACCAAACTTCAATTCAGAGGGAAAAGTAAATGATATAGCATAAAGCAGGAGAAAATCAGAGAGATCGTTGTAACAAAGATCATGCGATGATTCTATACAACGCCTTTTGTCAATTCACTCTCTAGTCAATGGACTTTTAGAAATTCATTCGAGAACCAATCCAAAATAATAATTTAGCCCATGCAAGATAATAAGTATTGGTTTTATCATTCAAAATACATACAACTGAGCACTGAAAAGTCAGAATGTATCACGTAGTTACGGTACCACTGGAAAGAATTATCTGTTATAAATTATTAGAGAAGTACAAACTGCAAACTAATTCCATGTAGTTAATTTTATGTATTTATAAACTTGCAACGTAATAAATTGAGTGAGTAGAGAAAAAGTGAACCAGACCTAGTTTAGTGGTTTCAGTAACTGGATCAGTTACTATATTTATTATCTCTTGCTTTGAGCAAATCTCCATCAGGCACCATGGGCGAGCCACCAACCCAGACAGCATTCGATATCCCTGAATTATCCACATTTAATAACCACAATAAATAGCAAAAATATATAAAATTACAAATATAAGCATCAGATGTACTAACAAGATAAATTTTTATATCTAAATTTCTACTATATGCCTACAGAAGTATCATCAAACTTCCAATTTTTAAATTTACTTTACACATTGTTCTTTACCACGTAGTCAAAGCGTAGTGCTTTGGTTACTGATAAACACTTCCAAAGGTGATCCACAATATAAAAGTAGTGTGCTTCCAAAAAGTAATTAGTAATTACAGTAACGAACAAAACAACAAACACAAAATGTTCGGCCAATTTAAGTATCATACTTACAGATGGAGTCTAAGGGGTACAACCAAACTAAATGGAGCATGTTACTTAAAACTCCAAACTTTCAATTATATACATGTTCAAAAAAGTATTCAACAGTCACACCACTAATAATCCACAATTCATGATTTTATTAAACGTCTCACCGCCAAACGAATTTCCGAATCCTGTTTGAGAACTGATAGGAAAAGACCCTGCCAATTGCATCAACAACTAAGTAAAACTTCCACACACTTTAAAGACTTAAATGACGCTGAAAAACAATTGATCTGTTCAAAGAAATTGTTGGATTCATGCAAAAGGATGAAAATCCAGAAAAAAATTTGGAGGTTTATGAAATAACATTTTGGGACAAAAATTAAGAAGGAAAAAGATGCTCACAGATGGTGTCAACTTTGAACTCTTAGATGCTGTTTCATAAATCAAGCGTCGAAGGCTTTCTTCTGCATCACTAGTCAGTATCATGCTGTTCACAGGCCGAGTTTCTCCAGAGATGTTTCCAAGGGCATGTAAGGCAGCCTTTATTTTTCATCAAAGAACCATTGAAGTAAGAATTTGAACGTAAACTACAACACACACTATCATCACCAAGTATTTGGACAGATCACAAAAACAGTTGTCAGTCAATTATTAGAAACATCTTATTATATCCCATGTTTACAATCCAAACTATTCATCATTTTATCGGGCAAAACCAATATTCCAATGGATGCAATCAAGGAATAAAGTTGTTTTAGGGTCCATGAAGGTTGTTGTTAGATGTGGTCAACACATAAGATCATCCGTGTTCAAGTACGTTATAGAAGGCATTCTAATCTCTCTCCCAAAGGAAGGTACGTGTAATAATCTGTTATCCCTGTTTACATGATATGGCAACTGAGATGGGCTGGAGCACAAAAGTAATGTTTAAATAAGGGTGTGAAATATGATGGCTCCTAGGGACAAGGGAACAAGGCCCGTTAGGGGACACTATATCATCAAGTGAACAGAGTCAACAAGTATGTGGCAATTAGTTTCCTACTTCGAAGCCTCATCCGGTCAAATAATTGTCAGAGATTCTAGAAAACACATCATAAGACACTGGCAAGCATTCAGATTATCCAAAGCTGATTGATTATTTAAATCGTTTTTTTGACTACGGCATTATTAATCCCTAACAAGTTTATATATATATATATATAAATACTCCCATGACACCTCTAAGCTCAACTATCCCCATTTAATTATAGATAACAATCTTTAACTGCTGGGAGAAGAATACTCACGGCTCAGGAGCTATTAAAAATTTTCATTTACAAGTTCATTGCGGAAGTTAAATTGTCAGACCATATTTATCACATAACCCCTATTTGGCACGCAAGGTGTATCTAGTAGGCTGCAACAGGTAGCGGATTTAGAAGCAGGAGAGTGTCGTACAGCATACTCAATAGTCCAAAAAAAGCAGGAAATTGTAGTATAGCATACTCGTCATTGTCATCAGCTTCCTTTACCAATTGAAAGGTGTATACCATGACCATGCAAAACATGATGTTCTTGCAATGCCTAGTTTTTCTACTCTTATTTCTGTATTCTTTGCTTGCATGTACTTTTATTACAAATAGACAGACAGACTAGTTTGTAGCTAAAATAAGTAGATTATCTTATACCACTATATCTCTTTCTACAACGAAGATTAATGAGTGTTCTAATCCTCACTGTGAATTTTAATCTTGGATCTTATAGTTAGGGTTAGCTTAGCTACTTACTAAAGATGCACACAAACACACTATTCGATACAGGAGAAGCTTTTCAGATTCAATCAAATTGGCAAATTAAAACATGATAAGGAACATAAAAAAATTGTACAAGAAAAGAGGGCTGGAGAACTTAAACCCATAAAGCGAAAAGACTAGATTCACTAACCAGTTGTTTACCACGTCCGTGCCTATCAAAGGCAGCATAGATGACATGCCTTGCAGCTGGTGGTGAACTTGACAATAGAAACTGCGCTCCTTGAATGGCTAAGATCATATTCCCATAAAACCAGGTATAAATATTAACTTCTTGATGATGATAGGTAGATATGTTTCACGTTATGAAAATCATTTCCCAAGCCTAGAGAAGGTACTGGCATACTTACATGACCCTATTTGACCCAGTGCTTCAAGAGCAGATTCACATTCATCTATTTCTTGAGTATCGGATGAACTAAGTATCCCGTCTATGGCTGATAATACGGTTTTTACACCTGGAAAATCAAAATTAGTATCAAAAGCAATTCGTGACAGTTTTTTCGGTTTTACGATCTTTGGTAAAGCATTTTTTTTTTTTTCTTTAGTAACAAATCTCAAAGTTTACCCTTTGAAATCATTTAAGATCGTCCCCATTTCAAAAGAGAATAAGTAGCATGCGACAGAAGAAATATATTTGTATAACTGTATGTATATAGCAAATTCACCTAATGTTATATGCTGGATCACTAAGTGATTTGAGTGACATACCATGGTCCAAGATATTATTTTAGCGCTCTCTTTCAAAACCTAATGGGAAATTGGGGGCCAATTGCAACTGGAGATTTGGGGGTAGCCTTGATTCCATTGGATCAATGCAAGCAAGCAAGCCAAAAAACTAAAACTAAGAAACAAATAATGGGTGTCCACTAAAGCAGACTCTTTTCTTCTTCTTTTTTGGTCAGAGAATGGGATGGCAAGCACCTTAACAGCGATTAATGATATCTGTCCTCGTAATACAGGTAAAAAAGCTACCAAATGTGCCAGAAATATGCAGGCACTAGACTACAGGGGCATCTTATATGCAGGATGAAAGGAAAAAACAATGATTTTATGATACTCTGGAATGATGTGAGCAGATATTATTCATCATATTACAAATTTCCAAATCTGTGAGACTTACTTAATTCATCAGCAAGTATGTAATTCTCCTTGGACAGAATTCTTCCACTAATCATCATTGCCCTTGTTCTTAAAATCGACTCCATTGATTTGTTGCTACAAATGTTATACAATGATATTATGTTGTGTCACTTCTGTCTCTAAGACTTTAGGCAATATAGAGTATTCAAAACGAAACAGATAACAAAAATATTGTTTAAGCACCTGATTATAGAACTAAGCAGTTGCAGAAGGGTGCTTGCAGACAAAAACTCTCTACCATGCTCGATCTCTGACAACTTTATCATTTGAGCACATACAACAAGAACATCTCAACATACGGTTTTTAAGCAAGGAAATAGACTGTCAAAAGAAAACAATACCAGAAATTTGGAATTCTTTATCGATTGGATTGTAAAAGAAAAATTGAGAAAACTTAATACATGCCATTCACTTGGAGATAAAACATACAAATTAAGGGCCACAGTTCTCTTAAGCATTGTGTACTAAACATTGGTCCTCGAACAAAGTAGTGGACCTGCTTTTTTCATCTTAATATAATATATGTATGCTTAGTTGTTCTGCATAACTGATTTGTAAGTTTCAACACAGCATGCAGAAGATCGTTTTGCAGATTGTGCGTGAGAGAGAGAGAGAGAGAGAGAGAGAGAGAACAGTGTAGATGACCAATGGCCAACCTCATACAAAAGTTCCAAAATGCTCAAGGTTGAAAGGGTATCAGTTGTGTTGTTGATTTCTGCCTCAAAAAGTCCAAGTAGATTTGACTTTTGAACTACTGATGCTACATCGGCGGACACAGAGACTAGCTTCACTATCAAAGCCAGAACCCGGACCCGTCCCTGCAAAACATTAATATGATTTTTCTTTAAAAGACTTAAGCAGAGAAAATCAGAAAATAATCTAAAATCAAGCGCAGTAGCATATATGATTAATATCAATATACATGGAAGTTTGTACAGAGATTGTAAATGCATACAAAAACATTTCGTTTGACTGTCTAAAATTGGTACGTCTATATTAATGGATTAAACTATAGCTTGTTTTATTAACACCCCACATTTTGATGACTACACCCCACGTACTTAATACACCCCACATTTACTTTTTAAATTAAAAATTTTCTTAACACACCCCATGTATTTTCCAATACTACCCTCACAACTCACACCTCACATCTCGTACACCCCACACCTCACATCTCACACACCCGACAATCATCAACTAATTAACCACACATCAAACTCTTCATCTCTTTCACACAATAGAATAATCCACATTTTACAGACAAGAAAGATGAATTAAATTGTATAAAATCTCCATCTTGCCATTTGATTTATAAACATCCGTCAAATTTTCTTGAACAATCATGTTGGATTCTAAGAAGCCTGATGAACAAATGGTAGGAAATGTTCTTATAAGGTCATGTCAGTTCCAACCAGCCAAAAAACATTGAATTTCTTCATCATCAAACAGCCGCAAGAATATTACATTTATTACGTCTTAAAATTTTACAACATTCTCCAGTTTTCTTCCTATTTCTTGGATTCCAACTAGAGCAGGGCTTTGCAAAAAGTCAAATTTTTATTCCATTATTTAAATAATTTCTTGAATGTGAAAACCAATGAATGAACGAGGAGCAAAACTCGATTTTTTTGTTCCATTCATCAAAAGATATATTTTCATCAACTTGTTTGTGTTTTTAGGGTTTTGTTCTACAATGGGAGAGTAAGAGTAGCTTTGAGGGCTCGAATAGTCATTTCATATTAGAGTTACAAGTTGTTTAGAAGTACATTTTTAAGTGGGGTGTATTCAGCAACATGTGGGGTGTTAATAAAAAAACCCTTAAACTATCCTCAACTTCTTACAACCACTTTAATATATGCCTCTGATGCACATGTCAACAGCACAAATTAGTCAAATATCACTACAGTGTTGTGTAACAGAAAAATGCGAAAGACCAGCATCGCTGATAACTAGTTTTCTTTTACAGTTCTTTCACTAAAATAACAACCAAATTTCAGGAAAGTTTAACTGTATATTTATAAATCACAAAAGTAACAGTCACCCTACCACTGACGAGCATTGGGCTGCTAGAGCCCCAAGATGTGTAGCTTCTTTAGTATTAGCTGGGAAAACAATATCCTACATATTGACAGCAAGGGATTTTCATAAGTTATCACAGTGCAGGTATTCATTAAAACAACATTTAAGGAGATCACATTTAAAGTCAGAGTAGAGCAGTAAATGTGATGTCCATACTATGCCCTTGGGAGAACCAGCTATCTTCTCTATTGCATCCATTGCTAGAGTTGCAACTTTTTCATTGCTAGACACCAGAAGAAAAACATTATCATGAACATCAAAGATAAAGGCAAAAATGAAAACGAGAAATAATTTACCCCAAAAAAAACAAGACTAAAAAATAATAAAAGATCCAAGTATTGATCTTCAACTTAAAATTTGAACCTTACCCATGAATGAGGCAATCAAGCAAAAGAGGATATATATCGTGGTCAAGTATAAGGCGTGTTGCAGAAACAGAACCTTCATTCAAATTCTCGAGAAGGCAAGAAACCTGAAGGTTGTTTTCATGACAACAGGTTACACTAGCCAATAAAGTTGCCAGTTACTTACATAAGTTTCAACTTTCAACTCCCCCAAAAAACAAATTGAAATCAAATATACAATAATCCATAACAAACAGATAAAAAGTATCTAGTTAGGAAGTAGGAACAATAACATTCAGCAATCTCAAAATAAAGCAAAGAAGAGTAGGAAGTTTTTATACGTACCGTTGTACAAGCTAAAGATTTGACTTCCTGAGACTCTGCCGTCAGACCAACTTGTACAAATGGCTGAAGAAGAGCAAAGGGAGAAGTTTAAGAATCTAGATAGACACAGAATACATACAAAAGCGGCTTTATTTGTGAAGATTAATGGGGTTTATACTATGGCTTAATTTCTTTTATTTGATTGAACCAGAGCAACATGTTCATCGACAGAGCATCCCTTACGGCATTCCGATACATCATAACACGAAAGCTTTCAAGTGTCATCAAAGAAGGATTAACTGTATCCTAATCAAATTCGGGAGAACCCCGCTTTCTTTTTCCACAATAACACGAATAAATTCATCAACGACATGCAATCAGTTAGCACAACAAATGAGGCATACCATGAACTGGGGGATGAGAGAAGCGCCATATTTTGTCTTGAACACCCTTTCCAAAACAGCAACCAGTGTGCTTTCCAGACCCGGCACATCGGTTTTCGTTTGCAGAGCACTGCAGACGAGAAACAAAACAAATTCAATACAGACCACGGTTAGGTTTCATGAAAAATCTGGCGACTTTCATCAAACAGTTGACATGCACACAAACCCACAACCAAAAATTGAGAGGATATTGAAATCGAGCACAAAAACTTGGAAAAAAAAATTAAGGGTAGAAGCAGAAAAAGGGCTTACTTGAGAATGACGGGAAGTGGGAAGCGATTGAGGAATTCCTTAGCTGAATCGTCGTTTTGAAAACCTGCAAAAGGAAAAAAAACAGTGATATTTGTTAAAAAATTGGTTCGTAAAAACTGGAAGGAAAGCGAGCGGAAAATGGTTAGTGCTTACCGGCGTAGTTCGCGAAATCGGAAGCAGCTTCGAGTAGCTGAGTTGGGTCGTCTACCGAGTATTCCTCCATAGCTTACAGCACAAGCAGTCGCACTGAAACGCTTCTATGGTTCTGAGAGAGAGAGTGTGTGCTGGCAAACCAGCAATGGACTTTAACACGCGTTCAGTAGAGGGGACTACGAAATTAAGACGTGTCGGTTCAGTCTGTGATTGTGGACTGGGCCAAATTCATAGCCTGATGGCCCACCAATAGAGATTTTTTTTTTTTGTTTTTTTTTTTTTTTTTACTCAAATGATAGATTTTGTTAGATTAGTCACCGACAGGGTTTGAACCCATGTTGTCATGCAAGAGCTCAACACCTTTCTATCACTGTGATAAAGGACCACTTGCACACCAATAGAGATATTTCACCACACATTGATGTGCAAAATTAATATTCTTCCTGTTTTGATACCACATAAGGTGGTGTACTTTTAGTTATCGCGTCAAATGATATGCCAAATCAGAGTTGATGATTCCAAAAAATATATTTGTGAGAATTCGAACTCAAGTGGAGAATTCTAAAAATTCGCTCACTTTTTATTTGTTATTTAATGGTTATGCTTTTAAAAACAGTCGATTTAGAAATGTTCATTTTTCATAAGTATCAAACAAATTGACGATTTTTATTAACAACTAACATCCTCTTAATATGTGGTCTATAAATTTGATAAGGTTGGTTCATTTTTCATTTCATTTTTAAATATTGATTTGAGTTGTGACGCTAGCTTTTGCGACTAATGAAGGACATTTTGGGTGTCTAGGCCCATATGGAGTTGGGGGAATGGCAATTCTTCTATGATACTTTTTGTTTGCATTGGGCCTTTAGCCCACCACTATAATCTTATAGTATATATCTTTTATGTATCAGGTTCGATTATCGTTCAATGTGAATTTAGTATAAATTATTATGATGTCTGATTGTGTGGCATAGTCCAAATACTCCACCCGTTAGTATAAACTATATCGTTGTATCACAAAAATTAAAATATAACTCAATCTACATAAACAAACCAAACCAGTCCATTTTAGTTGGTTTGTCGGTAGATTCAATCCTTTTGACATCATAAGTAAATAAACAAACGTTTTGTATTCTTTTACATGTATCAAATAAAAAGGAACTATTTGATAATTGATATGGAGATGTTGAAGAAAATAAATTACAACTTTATTCTTGGAGATAAAATGGTTGATATCACTATCTAAGAAGAAATAACTAATTTTTCATAATTGTGCGCGATGCAGATTGATTTGATTTGGCTGGCATTATTGTTCACACGATTTTCGCCCAACTCTATAAAAATCAAGATAATCCCAATGTCAAGTTATTCAATCAAATCATTGTTATAAACATATCCATATATATGTTAGATGTGTAAGAGGATACGAATAATAAGCCAAGAAATACCAGAGATGCAATCATACGCATAAGAAAAAAGGCCTTGATATATAAAACAACCAAAATTACACAGAGACTCATAATTCACTTCTCCTTCCATAAATTCCAAACCCTAGCTTTTAGTGTTTGGCTCTTTCTCGTTTGGTTTCTTTCTGTTTGGCTTCAGACCCATATATACTTTCATACCCTCACCCTCTGCAAAGGAAAGTCTAAAAACCAAAACCAAACAGGGTACAACGCGTGCCATGCTATTTCCATGAACAAATCCTCCAATGGTCCTCCAAATGGTCCCGCGTACGTGCCCTCCACAACACACATACCCTAAAATGTCACACTACTCATTGCTTTCCCATATATACACAGATCATACCCGTCCAATATCAACCTTAATGTACCTTAAACTGCTGACCACAAGTCATCATCCACCATCATTATGGACTTCCACCAATGGGTTCCTTCCACGTGGCGGGAGATCAACGTGGAGCAGCTTGCATGATTGCACAATATTTTGTCATGCCATGCATCTTTGGTTGGATTTTTCCAAGCTTTTAGGGTTTCTGTAGGAAATGACAAGGGCCCGCGGGCAGTAATTGTTCCAAAATTAAACACCAACTGGCAACAGATTTTCCATTTTTTTGCATAAGCAGAATACCCGTTTAATAACTTTTGTTCGTTTGTTTATTTTTTTCATATTACTAAGGATAAAAATGAGACGGAATTTTTAGCTCAAGTGGGTAAAAACGTCTCCGCAAAGCTGAATTCCCAGCGTTAAAGCTGGTTTTAGGGTTTCCCTTTGTACATTTGGATAGGGAAATGGGGATTTCAAGGGTTCTACGCTCCAATGGATGAGCTAAATGAGAGTTATCCCACTTCAAGATATAACCTAAACCTTAAATGGGAGTTTAAGTGTTTTACTTACACCCCCTCTTCTCTTATTGGAGCACGACTCCAATAGGATGAGCAAAACTAGAGCTCCCCCACTTCAAGATATAATCTAAACCCTAATTATGCCACTTTTTATAGTAAGCTTGGCCTGGTGTTCTACTTACGCCCCTTTTTTCTCTCATTCGAGCATGAACAGGGACAAAGAGTGGAACAGGTGGCGGTAACTCCTACCTAAGCGCTGAAGAAGCTATGAGAACATCCCTTTTTACATATCCGAGACTCTGTTTAATTTCCTCCTCTCCCACTATTGGTTTCATCCAAAGAAATGAAAATTATGAGTAGAGTAATGCAGCCGTCCAAACAGTGAGGAAAAGTAAATGCAAGGTTGCATAATGTGTTTGCTAGCATGGTCCCTCCCCTAAGCTAATAAGCTAAGCTAACAAAGAAAGAATACAATGTAATGTAACAGAGAGATAGAGTACTAAATGTATCCCTTCTACAGGACTATATATCTAGGGGCCGGGAGTACCCCACTGGGAGGGCAGTGTCCTCAAGCCTCAAGGGTCTCTATGCTTACCCCTAGAGTCTCTGTGCGACATGTGAAAGGTAACCATCTATGTCTACCAAATTCAACTCACCATTAATTGATTTGGATGATACACCTCTGTGGCAGGTCTCAACAACAACAATAATCCACCAAAAAAATAAACCGATTATGAAAGATCACAAACACAGATTTGGTATGTTAAAACTGGCAATTAGCCTAATCATATTTTAAACAAAAAAAACCGAAAGGAAAATCATGTCACTATTCATTCGCACAATGTAGTTTGCCCAGTTTCAACTTTCATACAACGCGCCATTAGACAATGAGGATGCTAACTGCCCTTCCTTAAATTTAACTGAACTGTTAGCCTAAACATGACATAATCCTATTATAATTAGAAGGGACAAGTGTCACATCCTATATTTGTTGATCTTGGTAAGGGAGTGCTTGAACTCATTAAATTAAGAGATTTTTAAGCGTGAACCGTCACACGAGATGGTACACCATGTGTTTCCATATAAATGATGTGTGTTAAAAGGGTAATAACTTAAAAATTAAAATTTTTCACTACTTACATAAAAACACGTGATGTACTATCTGTGTTCCTATCACAATTAAAAATTTCTCCATTAAATTGGACCACAATCTCAAATGTACTGTAGAAAATATCAGTCCTTGTAGTAACGTTGTGTAAAGTATAATATAACACTATATATGGGTGCCTTGAGTCCATTTGTGGTAAGAATCTATAGTAGTTATATAATTGAAAATTGCATTTCAAATTTACAACCAATAATTACGGAGATAATTCCAAATTAATTTCTTTGAGTCCAACACCCTCGGGAAACTAAACAAGTCATCAAGGCTGATCAAAATAAGAGATGCAGCACAACTTAATGACTGCCAAGGGCTGCCTCATCATGAACGAAGTGATAATTGAGTTCAATATACGGAGTACGAGCTTAATGAATCTGATTAGCAGGAAGATAGGTGATACTAAGGTTGTCACAATGCAGAAGCACGAAAATAGAGACGTACACCAAGCCCACCAAGAAGAAAATAGCATGGGTAAGAGAGCGATGCTCAGACACAACACTAGATCATGAAAACTGTTAGGTTACTTTTTGAAACGCTAAAAAATGAGATTAGTGCCAGCCAAGATAAACAAAGTAATCGATGAAATTAGTGTCTAGATAAACAAGGTAACCACTGATAGCTAGTATATATATAGATAGTTTTTATTTCTTTTTCCAACTAAGAAAATGAAGACTACGAAGAAATTAGAGGTAGCGCAAGTCCCTTTCATGATCTTTTATGCCTTATCTTACAAGTGCAATAATGCTATGAAACAGGACTCGAAGCTCTACATCTGTAAGATAATAATTGGCAAACCCAAAGCAGAAATCAATGAGGCAAATCCCAAACCCACCAGATCGACTTATTAACATCCCAATGACAAATCAAACATCATCACAAAGAATAAGTGCAATTACCATTTAAAGCAAACCCAGATTTTCTTCAGAAAAAGACACTGCAAACCGCATCAGAATATCTAATTAAATAATGCAAGATGCAGGTGAATCAGATTCACCTGTCACTGTTCCGATCAATTACTACAGACACATATACCGTCCCGCATATCACAGTAAAAAAGCACTTACTGAATTTACCCTCAAATTAATTACTTAGTTAATTAAACAACACCATAGAGTTTTAATCATAGCATAAAACAAGCATAAACTACTGATAAAGTCATCTGAAATACCGAAACTATCCCTACTACTGCTAATTGCACTGCACAACGATCGTTTTAGACGAAATGTCTTATAACGCCCCCGCACGCGTGGGAACCTCTAGGGTTTTCAAAGGCACTCGGTCTTGTAGTAATTCCACATGCAATCCAGCTCCGTGGGCCCCATGGCCCTGGCTTCCTCAGGTGCCGGAGGCCAGTTCCCGGTGCAATCGACAGAGGATCCACCGCCAGCAAAAGAGCCGCCGACGTGGACAGGGGGATGAGACGGCACTGGGGAGAAGAAGGGCAGCTGGAGATTCTCCTGCAGAGACCGGAGGCTCGGGAAGGCCGAGACGCCGCCGAAGCTCTGCGGCTGGGGCGGCGGAGGGCGAGCCAAGTCGAAGCACGAGGCTGAGAAGTTGAAGCCATTTTTGTTGGGGTTGGTGGAGAAACAGGACACGTGCTCCCTTGAGATTGGACTGTCGTAAGAGCTGCCGTCGCCAGCGGCGGAGACGGGTTGGTAAGGGGAGGAATCGAGGAGGGGCGGGAGGGAGACGGAGGAGGGGGAGCTGGGTTCTGGGTAGAGGGAGATGCTGCTGGTGGAGCCGTTGCCGATCCGGGTCTTCTTGGATCCCAGTCCGTTGGCAGCCGACCCGCTTTTCTGAAAAACCCGGGAAATGACCCACTCGTCCTGCACGTGTGAATCAATGCCATGGGCGACATTGGTGAAAAGAAGAGTCAGCTTTTTGTGAAAAATTAGCAAGGGTAGGTGCTGACGTTCCTATATGCATGATTTAAACCCTAATGCAATTAATGCCCAACAAAAAAATCAAAATTGCAGAACACGAGGAGAGCTTATAGAAATTAATAGCAGAATAATAATGTGACCTATTTCGATAAACTATATGTACATTAGAAAAATATCGAGCGATTAATGTGGAAAAAAAACATTACATGGAAATGTAATGATACTTGAGAGAGGAAGTTGAACTCGGGCTTTCACATGCATATATGAATGTTTCAAGTAACTGAGATCTTGCTTCAGAATTGTTATTTATGCTCAAAATTTTCAAGTTTCAGGTGTTTGATGTTATGATACAAGACAGCTTGGAGGAGAGAATATAGGGAGTACCAACAGAGAGATCCTCTACCAGTAAATGCCATTAATTGACAAGTGATTCATCAGTACAATCTACATAGAAGGTTATACTTACCTAACCCTAGCTAGCAACCCCCACAGTACCAACTAATTTACCTAACCCTCGCTATAAACGATACGAGACTTCTTAAAATAAAACTTTATTACATGTTAAAATGTTGCTTAGAAATGCATGATCGTTAAAGTTTCCATTAACTTTCTAGAGAGAGTGGGTGAGAGGACCTTGGTGCTTCTGGAGAGATAGTGGTAGGCAAATCTGCCCTCGAGGCGGTACTCATGCATGATCCAATTGGACTTTTCACCCTTGGGGGCTCTGCCGCGGTAAAAAACCAACGTCTTCTTCATCCCGACGAGCGCACATGTCTTAGAGCTGTAAATCTCCCTGTCCTTCCCGGTTGCTTTCCAGTAGCCAGCTTCCGTGGCCCTGTTGGTTCGGAGCCCCGTCGGGTATTTCCGATCGCGCAGGCTGAAAAAATACCACTCTTTCTCGCCCATCTTTGCCTTGTCTGCAAAATTAATCAGCACCCAACACTTATAAACTAATTATAATCAAAATCAAACATTTGGAAATTAATTATTTCAAGTTATTTAGAAAAAAAAAATGTTGTGATTAATCGAAACCCAACACTGTAAAGTAAATTATTTCAAGTTATGTGTAATAAATATTGGGATTAATTAAAATGAGGCGGGGTTGATTAGTTGATTAATTACCAGGGAGCTCCCAAGGCTCGCACTTGTTAAGGTCGACTTCAGCAATGGCGCGGCCGGTGAAGCTGCCGTCGAGGACCTTCTTGAGGAGGTAGTAGGTGATGAGCTCCTCGTCGGTGGGGTGGAAGCGGAAGCCGGGAGGCAGATAGGTGTCGTGATCAAAGTGGGTGGAGAAGTTCATGTCCATATGGGTGTTCAGAGAGAGAAGTCAAAAAAAAAATAAATAAATAAACAGAGAGAAAGTAGTTGGGAAGAAAACCCCAAGGGAATTTTGGAGGGGTCTGGGAAAGAGTGGAGTGTAGTGAGGGGTTTTGAGGGTGTGGGGGGAGGCGAGCGTTTGATTTGTAGCTGCAATATTTGGTTTTAGAGAGAGGAAGAGTGTGGAAAGGGTTTAATGAATCTGAATGGCAGACGGGAAAAAGTGAAGGGAGAGATACAATAAGGTATGATATAGCTGGAAAAATCTCTGTGGCTGTTTTTCTCTGCTCTGTCCTCTTTCCTCTCTGCCATATCCATTACCCCTTTCTCTCTCCTCTCTAGAGAGAGATTGAGAGAGAGAGAGAGAGAGAGAGTGATGTATGTTTCTGAGGGAGTGGGCTGTGCAGAGCTAGGGGAGTCTGTTTTGAGTATGCGTGCGTGCGTGAGAACGTGTGCAGGTAATCTCTGTCACTGAAGAAAACGAAAGGGAGGGAACAGGAAGTAGTTTTATGAGAAGAATTAGGATTCTCTCTTTCTCTTTTCATTCTTGTTTTCTTATATTTTTTATTTTATCTTTCTTTTTTTATAAAAAAAAATTAATATAAAATATTAACTTTACTTAATTATAACAATTCAAATAGAAAAAAAGAGAATGAGAGTAAAAAAAAAAAAAAAAAAAAGAGAATCCTCTCCTCAGAAAACCCTTTTGGGTTTTTGCGAGAGAGGAAAACAAATTTTTAATTTTTGTATTTTCCGTTTCTAAAGTACTCATAAGAAAAAATGGAGATGTAGAGATTTTCACCATGTTTCGATAAAGCTGTTCCCAATCTCTCATGTCAGTACGGTACATACTAATAAATCCAATACAAGCACAGACAGCGTTGATGATTTAATACACACCATCGATCTAGCATCATAATTTTTATTATTTCAAATATTTTATTTTATTTTAGTTTACATTTTCTCTGATAAGTACAAATTTGTAAATGGGATGCAGAGATGTCTGATAATACCAGTACTTTTTTGGCAAGCTTATGTTCTTTTAAGAGAAATAATTAAAAAAAAAAAAAAAAAGGGTTTAAGGTATTTTGTGTACTTGTTATCAAAATGTAATTAAGGTATTCCTTTTAACGTTGGAAGTTGACCTAAATCAAGTACAATCCAAGTCTATATTATGACCTAGAGCAGTTAATTATTCTTCACAAAATTAACTTCTCTAAAAACATGAGAAAACTAATGAAATCAAACATATGAGCTATAGAACCAATACAATATGTGTTTTTGTTAATTTTTGCGTCATGGGTTGTGTCCTGAAAGTAACATGCGAAACTAATGCATAAGAAAAAAGAGCATGCATGGTTTCTGGTATTCTGCAAAACCTTTGCATTATTTTTTGCATTCACTTTTCCGTATAAAGATTTTGGTAAAAGAACTGAAGCTTTGGAAGTGAGATAGAGAGAGTGATTGGATTTTCGTACTACTGCTTTACTTTTTAACACTGTTGGAGAGTAACATATTACAGTCAGGAAGTAGCTAAAAGTAAAGTCGATCCTCAAAAATTTATATAGGGCAGAGTCAGATAAATAAGATGAAACGAAAAGGTGCTGTATAACAGTAGTGTAATAGTATTACAAGAATAAGCTAAAAAGAAAACTAGAGCTTTGGTTCTTATACTTTCATTGAATTGGAGCTTTGTGATAGACTTAAAAATTCGTAAGCATTGGTGTAGAGTAATGATTTTTTTGAGTAATTACATTAGAGTTTTTGTTTTTTTTATTAGTTGGTCCTTAAAACTCCTTATTTTGAAAGAAATTTTTGCCGTGTTATATAAAATAACCATTATTCCACATTGTAACAAATTTAAATAACAATACTCTACAAATTTTAAACTTATAGACAAACTTCCACCCAATGCTCTTAGGGATCAATATTTTAATTTTCTCTAAATTAAATTGTTTAATAATTAATGTAGTAGTTAATTAGATGATGCTATATTTAACTGATGAATTGTACAAAATCAATTTCTAGTACTATACAGAAAAAGACTTTGCAATCATTTTCCAGGGACCAGGATCCTCACCAGATCCATTCCCTAGGGATCATGCAATCGTGTCCGTTTATCGTATATCGTACGGTCAATTTTTGTTAGGTATTATTTATATTTGAATTTTAAATTTTAAATGATTTATGACCGCACAATATACGATGAACGGACACGATTGCGTGATCTCTTGGATTCCTAGGGAATGGATCCGGCGAGGATCCTGGTTCATTTTCCAGATATCAAGCTAAACAAAATGACAAATATTTGGCTGTCTACAGTAGAAGTGGGATTCTGTGTTCTCTATCACAATCGTAATTATCATCTCAATACTCCTGTAATGCAACAATATAAGTGAAAATCTGAATACTCGTTATTTTGTATTTTTAAAATTAAAGTTGAAAAACTTGAAATCTGAAAAGGTGCAAGGAAACGCACAGCTCCTGAGAGCCCCGACCTCTTCTTTTATACCATATTTACGCTCAATGCTTTACAATGGTAGTAAAATATATCTTACTGGAAGTGGAAGTGGAAGTGGAAGTGGACATTATTCTATCAGACAAAAAGGTGAAAAGGTAAAAAAGAAAGTGAAAAAGGGGTAGGAATGGTTGGTGAAGTTGATTTAGTGATTTTACTCCCAACAAAACTAGTGACATTTTTTAGGGTTCTTCTGTAGTCTACTAGTCTATAATTTGGTGAAGATGATTTATTCATTTACAATATTCAACAATTCTCAAAATAAATAAATAAATAAGCTAAACTAATCAGAAATTCAAATCAAACGTTATATTGATAAAAAATGAAACATTGAGGATGTAACAATTTAGGATTAAAATCATGGCAATCAGATAACCACGAGATTCTGAAAAACCAAGTAATCTCATTAGTTTTTGGACGAACGGGTTGTACAAAAAACAGCATCAGTTTTGAAAAAGAACTCTTGACACTTTAAAATTTTCATTTTACGTTCATTACTAATGTATTTTTTTTTTTTAATATAAAAATTTAAAATGTAGAATAAAATTATTGAAATGTTAATAATTCAAAATGCAGTGCTTCAAAATTCAACCGACTAAATCATTAAATTAAGCATGCATGGATCGTCTCAGCCATCCCATCCGTCCATCCATCAAAATCAAGGTCAAAATCAAAAGAAAGAAATAAAGAGAAGGTGGGGGTGGGAAGAGATTGATGCGATCAGATTTAGACACATCATGCTCGGATTTTGAGACAAGAACCCTATCCACACCCACCGCACAGGCTCTACATCAAATCATATCTTCTATCTGCATGCTTGGGTCTCTCACTCTCCCTCTCCCTCTCTCAATGATCTCATATAATTTTCTTTTTGAAAGGTAGAAAAACATTCATAAAACAAAGTTAGGCCGGACAAATTACGATCAACGTAACTCTTGAAAGGGTAGAAATTTCTCCTTAAAATTTTCCATGTTTAAATCATAGAAGTTTGTTCTTACAATCATAATTATTCATATTATTAATCACACTGTAAAAATTATCTTTACAAAATATAAATTAAAACTAAAATTGTTTAGTCAATCTATTATAGCGTAATGCTTTTACCAATTTCGTTTATTTATTTTTATACAGTTCAACGACTAAGCAACTTTAGTTTTAATTGATTTTTTGCAAATGCGATATTTATAGAGTGATTTATAATATAAACAGTTCTGTTTATAAATATGAAGTTCTATGAGATAAAAAAATTAATTTTGAGTAAGAATTCCTACTCATCATTTGAGTAGCCAAGTATTCATTAAAAAACAAAAAAAAAAAAAAAAAAAAATCCCCACAAGCTCTCATGATCTCATCTCACAGCAATTAAATATACTGAGCTAGTTCATTATCACATAATGTCTTATTTAATAACATATTGCCAATGTTTTTTTAATAACATATTGATGTGGATGTAAATTTCCGTCGTCTTCTCCTTTGATGAAAATGCACCTGCAAAATAATAATACCTAAAATTAAGGCCAAAAGCCTCATGCACCCACGATGAACGTTGGGGGGGGGGGGGCATTTGGCCTGCGTGAGGCTTTTGGTCGAAAAATCTCCGATGCCAAAGTTAGAATTTGAGAGAAAAATGTTTAAGAATTTTTAGGAGAGAATGGTCTAGCATTTTAGTGGGAAAGCATGGCTATTTATAGGGGAGTGACTAGCCCTATTTGGAGAATAGGGGCCGGCCGCATATGGTCAAATTGTGAGTGTAATTGCAAGATATTATGTGAAATAATATCTTGCAATTAACTTGGCAATTAATCCCAAATTGAATAGAAAAATTGGGAGTTACCTATTGAGGGAGGATTTGATGAAGAGTGATGAGAGGGTTTTGAATAAATACCATTTTGATCACCTTTGACTCTTCCTTGATTGAACCGTTATTGTCTGTTGCATGTGCGTGGGAATCCCGGTGTGCCTCAAGGGTAATTTTGTCATTTTCACCCAAAAGTACACGTGCCGTCTCCGTAATTTTCTTGATTATTTTTTGCTCCACAAATGCCCCCATACCTACTGGGCTGCTCGCAGGAAAGGGTAGCAAGTATATAGATCTCCAACTTTGATGCAGATTCCCACTTGAACTTGGAATTAGATTCTTCTAGGAAAGGGAAATAAATAGCATCCAAAGCCTATTTAAGCCTACCTTAAGTAGGGGATTAAATCAACTTCGGAGGACAATTATTTATACCTACAAGAAAAAGAGAAAGCTAAAGGATATTTGTTCCCCCTCCCTTAGCACTTTTCTTTGCTTGCCCTTACAAAGAACCATCTTTCGTTATTTTTCTTTGTCTTCTTTTTGGGTAATGCTACCACGGAACAGCCGTTGAGGTGGTGCGGCACGTCGATTGGCAGGGGCCAGAAGTCGGCTTGGCATAGGCCAAGGAGATGGTGTGGCAAGGGCCACAACTTGTGTTGCTTAGCTTGACTGAAGCCAAGCGCTGGCTCTGCATGGGTCGAGGAAGTGGCGTGGCATGGGCCACGGTTTGGGCTACCATGTCTGGCCTGCTTGCCAAGAATGAAGAAACTGCTTTAGTTTCATTTCTCAGCTGCCGTAGATGGAGTTGCTAAGATCGGAGCTGTTGAAGATGAAGTGTTAGATGAGTGAACTGTTGAGTGCGAAGTGGTTGCTGCCCCCTAACCATTTGTTGGTTAGCTAGTCTTCAAGTATTCGATCATTTGAGCTGTGTGGCATTCTTGCACTGGAGAGTAGACCCAGATGGGCATTAGGGAATTAGTTTACCTTCTCGCACTTGAGAGCAGTTACTTTATCCTCTCGCACTGGAAAGCAGACCCATATAGGTGTTAGAGAATTAGTTTACCCTCTCGCACTAGAGAGCAATTAGTTTATCCTCTCCCACTGGAGAGTAGACCCAGATGGGTGTTGGGGAATTAGTTTACCTTCTCGCACTGAAGAGCAATTAGTTTATCATCTCGCACTGGAGAGCAGACCTATATGGATGTCGAGGAATTGGTTTACCTTCTCGCACTGGAGAGCAAACCTATATGGATGTCGAGGAATTGGTTTACCTTCTCGCACTGGAAAGCAATTAGTTTATCCTATCGCACTGGAGAATAGACTCATATGGGTGTCGGGGAATTGGTTTACCCTCTTGCACTGGAGAGCAATTAGTTTACCCTCTCACACTAGAGAGCATATCCATATGAGTATCGGAGAATTGGTTTACCCTATCGCACTGGAGAGCATGGAAGTCATTATCGTGAGTGCAATTGAGGAAAACTAGACTGCTAAACAATTGAAATAATCCTCAGCCTGTGAGGTCTTGTTTAGCGATCTGCTTGAGTAGGGGTGTGAAATTTTGCCATAAACCGATTCACCGACCGAACCATACAGGTCGGCTCATAATGGTATGATATAGTTTTTGTATTTTTTCATAATCATTTGGCATTTTACGAAACCGACAATTAATGGCATAGCTTTGGTAATTGATTTTGTATGCCGACGGTATGTCATACCTACCAATATATATATATATATATATATATATGTATGTATGTATTTATGTATGTATATTTTGTTTTTCTATTTAGATATTTTAGGAATTTTTTACATTCTTGACTCCTCAGTTTTAAGGTTTAGAAAATAAATGACTCCTTAGTTTTAAGGTTTTATATATATATATATATATATATATATATATGTATATGATTCATGCCATAATAAATATAGAAAATATTGTTAACAAAATTGATAGCATGATGATTACTAATACTATATACACACGTACATATATATGATTTTGAATGTATATGCATTGCTTATGTTTAGGATGATGGAGTCTAGCCAATCAACCGCTAGTGGTCAACATGGATTAACCCAAAATGAACCACACAATGCAATCAAACAAGCACCCCAATTTGAAAATCACATTGAGCCCTTAGAATTGGAAGATAGCGAGGAAGAAGTAGAAATCACCGGTTGTGCCATTTACCAACCAAACCAGCCAATAATTTTGGCTGAACCAATTTTTGGCAATCGCAAGAAGACGGTTGGCTAGTGGTAATTGATTTTCGGTAATTATGTATATGTGGCTGGCAGGTGGCACAAGGAATTTGATACGGTTTGCCAACTGAACCCAGCCCTATGCTTGAGACTTCAAACTGTTTATGGAACCCATATGGTTCCACGTAAAGGTGTACGCGGGAAGCGCAATGAGCTACTCCCAGACTTTCTTCAAGTATTGCAACATCGTTAGATGTTTCATCATGTGCCATTTTAAAGCTTGGTTGCTGATCAGCTGAGAATCTGAATGGATTACAAGCTTTTTTATCACTAAGTCTTTCGTTAGCAGGGCCTACTAATAAAACCTTGTTTTCTGCTCCATCATTAGATGCTTTGTGTTTAGAGTGTCATGGGCTTGGTCGGCGCGAGCCACATTGCAAGATCAGCACAGATGTGAACTGTGGTGTAAGATTGGCACAGTTAGGAGCCATTGTGACAGATTAAGGGTTACCGAGAACTGTGGAGCAGGTAGGCATGGCTATGAGTGCAGAGATGGGGCTGGCTTGGGCCAGGTTGGGTGCAGCATAAGGAATTAGATCACTAGGTCCGTGATGCTCGGCTATTGGTAATGTGCTGCTTCAGTATTGAATCGTCTGGAGTGTTGAGAACAAGATCTTCCCTCGATTCTTAGGCTAGTGTGTCTGTCTGGTACTCGTTTTCCCTTAATGTGCCATTAAGTTGAGTTGTTGCGTTTGTCGGAACATAAATAGTCTTTGTATTCGCCAGTGTCTGTGGGATGGTTCCGTTTGCTCTATCTTGTCAATGAAAGGTGACTTATTTATATTGGTCATTTCTCGTCGGAGCTTTTTGTCGATAGCTTTGTTGCGTTGGAAATCATGCAATCGTGCAATCAGGAGCCTCTCAACTTCTTCCTGGATTTGCCTATCTAAGGCAGTAAAGCTTCCGGCTACCCTTGGTCGTGACTTGTTGGTTTAGGATGCTCTTTCTTGTGCTTGGCTCGTTTATTCTGTTGCTGTGGTGTATGTCGTATGTTCCTAGCAGGCGAGTGAATTACTCGCATGCTGCTGGTTGAACTTGAACCGGATTAAGTGACCGCTTCTCTCATTTCATTGTGTTGCTTACTCCGATGTGAGGTGGATAATGCTTCTTACGGACCTAGCCGCGAATGTACACTACGGCTGAAAAGGTTGCTCATGTTGATTATTAGAGTGTGGCCCCAACCGTGAATGTATGCTTATATGTGGGCCTAATCGAGAGTACACGCTCATCCGCGCGCTAAGACGAGAATATACGTTATCTTAGGGGCCCAGTCGGGAGTGTATGCTGCCAGAACCCTTGGTTCGTAACTGGTCGAATGGATGATTGTCGAGACGCTGCTGGATCTCGTCTGGGCACGTTGGGATACCTCGTCTGGGCACGTCTGGGCACGTTGGGATACCTCATCCGCGCCCTACTTTGGGATACCTCGTCTGGGCACGTTGCATCTCAGTGTGCTACAAAAGTTGATTCACCAAGGTCGTCTGCTGCGCAAGGGCACTTGTTAACTTTATAACTTGTCGAGACATGTGTTGTTTACCATTTGGGATAGAAAAACTTGGATGGCATACATCTCTTTGAGTAGTGGAAATGTAATGGACTTCGGGGGCGAGATTTGAGTTGGGATATGTCAAATTTACGGAGAAATGGGGTGAAAATACCCCCAGTTTAATCGTCGGTCTAGAAATAAGAACTCCAGAAGGTTGAACTGGTCTTGGACTGGTTAGGATTGCTTGGTGAGCCACGGGAGTGGGTTGGACCACGGAAATGGGTTGGGTCGCGAGACCAAGCCAGACTGCTGGCCAGGGCTGGGCAGTGAAAGTGTTAGTGCGCTGCGGGCCTGGGCTTAGCATTGCTATGTGGCATGGGCCTGGGCCGACTACTATGCGATGCGGGCCTGGGCTTAGCATTGCTATGTGGCATGGGCCTGGCAGTGCCAGGCTGTTGCTGCTGCGTCTGGGCCTATGCTTGTTCTTGGGCCTGTGTTGCTGAAGTGGCAACAAGCTGGGCTGCCTACAGGGTTTGCGCCTCTTAGGTCGTGGCCTGATGGTCCCACTGCCATGGAGCTGGCCCACTCCCCACTGCCACAGTGGTCCTTGTGGGTGCCATGGTGATGGCGCTCTGTGGTGGCAAAGTTGCTCATCTTGCCATCGTGTTGAGCTTCGCGGATCGTCATGGTAGAGCTACGTGCCGTCCTCCATCATTTGATTTGAATCTTTGAACGTAGGAAGTTCCATTCGTCGTGGTTTTCGAATTAGAATTAAAAAAATTCTAGAAATAACAAAGTATGAAAAATTTACAAACGAACGAGAAATGAGAAACTTTGAATGCGAGATTTTTCTTTGAGCGCATGAATCAAACTCTCAATGAAAGCACCAATTTTTGGATGCAAATTTCCGTTGTCTTATCCTTTGACGAAAATGCACCTGCAAAATAATAACACCTAAGATTAAGGCCAAAAGCATCACGCGCCCACGATGAATGGGGGGCTTTGGCAGAAGAATCTCTGATGCCAAAATTAGAATTTGAGAGAGTAAGTGTTTAGGAATTTTTTGGGGAGAGAACGGCCTAGCATTTTAGTGGTAAAGCATGGCAATTTATAAGGGAGTGACTGACCCTATTTGGAGAATAAAGGCCGGCCATATATGGTCAAATTGTGAGTGTAATTGCAAGATATTATGTGAAATAATATCTTGCAATTAACTTGGCAATTAATCCAAATTGAATTGGAAAATTGGAAGTTACCTACTGAGTGAGGATTTGATCAGGAGTGATGAGAGAGTTTTGAATAAATATCATTTTGATCACCTTTGACTCTTCCTTGATTGAACCGTTATTGTCTGTTGCATGTGCATGGAAATCTCGGTATGCCTCGAGGGTAATTTTGTCCTTTTAACCCAAAAGTACACATGTCGCTTCCATAATTTTCTTGATTAGTTTTTGCTCCACAATTGCCATATATAAGTTTTTCTTTCCAAAATGTTACAGTTTTAAACCAATTCTCATAAGCTACTCTCCACAATGCATATATTAAAATAAAAATTTGCATTTTTAGTTTATTTGGTATTGGAGAATGAAAAATATAGAATAATATTATAATATATATATATATATATATATATATATATATATATATGCATTGTATGTAGCTTTTGCGAGTTTAATATTGAATAATACTTGGACATTCACTAGTGATTACTTATTTATTTTTATTTTATCCAATAATTTTTAGCACATTTGATTGTTTTAAAAATAAATGTTATTTATTTCTTGAACTTAAAAATAAAATTGTCAAATAAAAAATAAAATATATTACTCAGATGAGTATCTAAATATTATCATTCAATATTTATAGTTGCCAAGGCAATTCATAACTGTAGTTTAACAGAAAAGGAAAGAAATCCCCCACGATCTTCTCCTATTTTGGCCGCCTTTGTGACTTTTGCTTTATGGCTAGGGTTTCACGGCTTCTCTCTAGCGATCATCTGTTGCCCTTCATCTCCATTCGATATGTCAATGAGTTGGCTGGCTGTGGCTACTCAGCCGTTTTACTTCGGCCATTATGACTATTACATCACGTTTGGGATTTGGGAACTCGAAAGTGTGTGTATATATATATTTACTAATTAATAAAACACTCATTATCAATCAAAATTCTATGAAATTACCAGTCTAATCCTCTAATTAAAACAGAATATGAATAAGAAATATGGAGCAAAAATATAATTTCACACAACCAAATTTTGTTTTTTTTTTTTTTTTTCAAAGTCTCACCTACATGTAATCCTAACATATCTCTAATTATAAAAAAATAAAAATAAAAATAAAAAACTTCTCACCTCCAAGTTTTCTATCACTCCCTTTCCATCTCATTCTATTTCAAAAACAAAAATAAAAAAATTTTCTCACACACTTTGTGTGTGCCCATATACTAGTATATATATAAACAAATTAGTGATAACACATTTATCTTGCATGCAACTTTTTCCGTTTTCGATAACAAGACGTAAACAACTATGTAATGTCTCGAGTGCAATTTGCTGCTTTCAGTTGTTCGAAAGATCAGAGATGGTGCAAAGTTTTGAATGGATTTGGCAGCTAGAATATGGGCTATGAACTTCTGTGAATTAAGGATCGACAAAGGAGAGGCGATTACTTGCTCATGAGATTATCTTATGACATGGTTTACGTACACAGCGTGGAAATAGAGAGAGGATTGCACACGTTTCAATTTTTATTAGAGTCACGAATACTATTTCCAAAATTTAACTATGGAATGTATTTGTGTATTTGTGCACGCGATATAACAGGAATAAACTGATGACACGATGTAAAACAATTCTTTGTGACTTTTATGTTGTTACGTCATGTTATCAACTTATTCTTGTTATATCGCATGCATAAATTGATGGAGTTTTGAGCTCCTCTTGTCCCACATCGGGAAACAACCATTTGTCAAAGGCTTTTATATAGGTCAAGTCCTTTCTCGACTATTTGGAATGAGGATTGAGATTTGGGCCACTAATTGTGTGAATTAGGCTTAATGATTATACCATAATATTAATTAATCAGGACAATGGCCTTAATTAAAAACGTTTTGATTAATTAGTTTTAATTTCGAATTAAGTTTTTAATTAAATTAATTAAAAACATTTTGATTAATAGACACAACTCTTTGGAAAGAGTTGTATAGCTTCAGATATATCCAAAAGGTATTTGAAGAGGTATGAAAGAGCCTATATAACTAGAGTCCTCAGTTCCATTGGCATATATCTTTTCTTCCTCTTTTTCTTCCGTACAAAATTCTTAGAGAGTAAACTCACAAAGCAATTTGCTAGAATTCTATAATCCAGTGCAGGTTGTAGAATTAGGTAGTTGTATCCTGGTCGAGCAGACGTTGTAGAACCACAAGCATAAGAGTGAGACGGAAATATTGTTCCAAGGACATAGCTTTTGCGCTAGCCTCTACCATCGATTCATTCAAGTTAGTATTATTATAATCTTTGTATTTATTGTGTAATTGTATTCTGTATTGCAAGTAATTTTGATAATAAATTATAAGTATATTTCTGTTAATTTGTTGTTTCTAAATTGTTCTCCAACATAAATATGCATAAATTATTCTTTAAGTTTATATTATCTTCAATTTATATTAGGTAACTGTGTAATTGTAACATTTATATTTTTTAAGATATGGTGGAATCATACTTGTTAAAATAAAATGCTAATTATAGCAACACTTCATGAACTACAATCATGGTACATGAACTAAATTCTTTAATTAATTTTATAGTACTGTTTTCATATTGAAAGTCCTCTGGGTATATTGTATATTATCTGTGTAATAGGGTTTGTGTCAACCCTAGTAGTGCTTTATCTAGTTGTATAAGTGTCTTATCTGGTTGGCAGCTCCGTAATTCAAGGAGCTTAATTATGTATAAGAGTCTTATCTTGTTGGCAGCTGGTTGGCAGCTCCTTAATTCAAGGAGCTTAATTATATTTCCTATGCCGACTTCTCAGCTTGATTTAAGGAAGTTCTAGGTTAGAGTCTTGAGTGTTGAGTGTAGTTTGCAACTCACTCAAACTCCTCTATATATTTGTATCATGTTTCTGTTCGTAGGGTACAACAAAATACAAAATACACAAACTTCAAAAAGTTAACATGGTATCAGAGCAGGCATCCCTCTGAAGCCTGTCTTTGAATATCTTACGTTGTGATTTCTCTTCAGCAAAACTATGGCTGATGAGCATTCGGAGGAAGAGAGCATCATTACTTCTCCTTCCACTCACATCTCTGAAATGGATATCAATCCAAATCAACGACTCAGTTCAGTGTTACTGAATGAGTTCAACTATTTACCGTGGGCAAGAGCGGTTAGTCTCGCACTAGGTGGAAGATCCAAACTGGGTTTCATCGATGGCAGCTTTCCTGCTCTTGGAGTCACTTCTCCTGAATATGGAGGGTGGCTTTGCAAAGATCAGCTGGTCATGTCATGGCTGCTTAATTCCATGGAAAGGAAGATTGCTGAGATCTTCAGCTATTCTGAGTCGTCACTCACTCTCTGGACAACAGTGAAGGAGATGTATAGTAATCAAAATAATTATGCCCGCATTTTTCAACTCAAGAAGGATATCTCCAGCGTTCAACAAGAAGGTAAAACCTTTGTTCAACATCTTGGCTCTCTAAGAAGCATGTGGAATGAACTGGATGTCTATAGACCTCACACCACTGATCCCATGGTGCTTCTTAAAAGAACTGAAGAATATAAGATATTTCAATTGCTGTCTAGTCTGAGCTCAGACTATGAGGATTTGAGAAGCCATATCCTCATAAATCCTGAGCTACCATCCTTCACTAGCATTTGTGCAACCATCCAACGTGAGGAAGTAAGAAGAAAAGTCATGAACAATGGTACAAAAACCATTGTGACTGAAGCTAGGGCGTATCTGACAAATGAAAAAAGATACAAAGGAAAAAACCCCCATCTAAAGTGCCTACACTGTGACAACATCGGGCATGTGAGAGATAAGTGCTGGATTCTCCATCCAGAACTTAAGCCAGATTTCATGAAGGACAAAACCATGCAGAAGACAAGTCGAGCACATCCTCGTGCCAACACCTCATCATCTTCATCTTTCAACAGTTCTGATCCATACAAACAGTTCACTGCAAATCCTGCTACTCTTATAAATGAGTTCGCAGCCTATCTCCATCAAAAGAAGGGTAGGGAAGATCGTGCTGCTGAACATGAAGATGGAAGTACCTCGGCATTGCTTGGCAAGTTTGCTGGTTTCCTGGCTGATGCTGATCGCTCACCTCAACAAGGCATGAAAGGTATCATGAATGCTTTCAAAACTGCTCTTAAAATGAATGAGTTGCATGATTTTTGGGTTGTAGATTCAGGTGCCACAGATCACATGACTAATCAAGTGTCAAAATTGCATAAATTCGAGAAACTTCATAAACCATCACATGTGTCTGTAACTAATGGTGAAGGTGCTAGGATTGTAGGCAAGGGAAAAATTCACTTGATATCTGATCAAATAGAGTCCATGGCCTTATACGTGCCTTCGTTTCCATTCCAACTTCTCTCAGTAGGAAAAATCACAAATTCCTTAAACTGCTTAGCCATTTTTTCACCAGAAAATGTCATTTTTCAGGATCTTGTCACCAAGAGGAAGATTGGTGAGGGATTTTACCTAGATGGTCTTTATTACATCTCGAAAAGCTCTCCCAGTGGATTACAAGCAAAGTCTATACCCGTACATGTCTCCATTCAAGACCAGTTTTTGTGGCACCAGCGATTAGCACACCCATCTCAACATGTTTTGTCCACATTGTTTCCAGATTTAGACAAAGAACAAATTCATTGTGAAACTTGCCACATGTCAAAGGCAACAAAGCTACCCCTTCGTTCATCTTTGTCTAGAGTTTTTCATTTTTTTGAACTTGTACACTCGGATGTATAGGGACCAACTAGTGAGTCTTTTGATGGTTACAAATATTTCATAACCTTTGTTGATGACTATTCAAGAGCAACTTGGTTATATTTGTTAAAATCAAAGAGTGAAGTGATGGAAGTGTTTAAAGACTTTCATAGTCTTGTTAAAAATCATTTTTCCTCTCAAATCAAAACTCTAAGGTCTGATAATGGCACCGAATACATGTCCCAAGTCATGACTCAATATTTGAGCAACAATGGCATCATGCATCAAACTAGTTGTGTTGGCACACCTCAACAAAATGGTATTGCCGAGAGAAAAAATCGAGATCTCCTTGAAAAAACTAGGTCATTGATGTTTCAAATGAATGTACCTAAACGTTTTTGGTCTCAAAGTGTTATGGCAGCCATTTACCTGATCAACAGGTTACCTAGCAGGGTTTTGGGGTTCAAATCACCAATGGAAATTGTAAAGAACAGGAAAATAGACCTGTCACATCTTAAAGTCTTTGGATGCATTTGTTTTGTCCATGTTCAGTCCTTGCATCGAGACAAACTTGACCCGAGAGCAACCAAATGCATTTTCCTTGGTTACTCATCCACACAAAAGGGATACAAATGTTACAATCCACAACTTAAGAGGTTAATTGTTTCCAAGGATGTCAGATTTCATGAAACTAACCCTTATTACAGCCAAGCTCTGGATAGTTCAAGTGAGGGGGAGAATTACTTGGAGTTGTTTCCATTGCCAAGAACTGAAATCCTTGCCACTGAAGTACCTGATGCAATGGGGCCTGTTCATCACACAAATATCCCTACTGAAAAGGACAACCAAGCCTCAAGTAATGATACCAACAATTCTGAATCAATCCACAGTATTGCTCCTGAGGAATCATTCTACGAGTTGCAATCGACTGCACCTCGACGCAATCCTACTCGTGAAAGACATCCTCCAGCAAGACTGCAAGACTTTGTCACTTACAAACCAAGACATCCACTGTCCCACTACGTATCCTATCACAAAATGTCTCCTAAACACACTGATTTCATGTGTACTATATCTGAGCATGTTGAGCCTCAGTCATTCCAAGAAGCAAATCAATCACCAGTTTGGCAGCAAACCATGCAAGATGAACTGCATGCCCTTGATCAACATAAAACCTGGAGTATTGAGACACTGCCTAAGGGAAAGAAGACAGTAGGTTGCAGGTGGATATACAAGGTTAAATTCAACTCAGATGGATCCATAGAAAGACACAAGGCAATATTAGTGGCTCGTGGCTTTACTCAAACATTTGATGTGGACTACAAAGAAACATTCGCCCCTGTTGCAAAGATGAACTCTGTAAGAGTACTCCTTTCAGTTGCTGTTAACAAAGGATGGCTTATGTTTCAAATGGACGTAAAGAACGCCTTCTTACATGGTGAGCTTGAAGAAGAAGTCTTCATGAGGTTACCCCCAGGCCATCCTCAAAGTCATGAACCTGATCTTGTGTGCAGATTGCACAAATCAATTTATGGTCTTAAATAGTCACCAAGAGCTTGGTATGCCAAGCTAAGTTCAGTCCTCACAACGGTTGGTTTTAAAAGAAGCAATGCAGACTCTTCATTGTTCGTACGCATGGGCACTGCTGGGAAACTGGTCGTTCTTGTCTATGTCGATGATTTAATCATCACAGGAGACAACATGGATGAAATAACTAAGCTCAAGCATTCACTGCAACAACGTTTTGCCATCAAAGATCTTGGCATACTTAGATATTTTCTTGGCATCGAAATGGCTACCTCTCCCAAGGGTTTCTTTCTCAGCCAACGGAAATATGTTCTGGACCTTCTTAAGGAAGCAAACATGAGTGATGCTAAACCTGTTAATACACCCCTTGACACGAAACTCAAACTTAGCTTGGAAGGGCAACCACTGCCCAACATCAGCTATTATCAGCGTCTTGTGGGTAAGCTGATCTACTTGACTATTACAAGGCCTGGCATAGCCTATTCAGTAAGCATTGCTAGCCAATTTATGCACTCTCCCACCATGGAGCATTTTAATCTTGTCAAGAGACTACTTCGGTATCTCAAAGGTTCAATAGGTCGTGGCATCATCATGAAAAAGAATGAAAGCACTGAGATCACAGGTTATTGTGATGCTGATTGGGCTGGCAACTCTATTGATCGTAAGTCTACAACGGCGTATTGCACATTTGTGGGAGGCAATCTTGTTACCTGGAAAAGTAAAAAGCAAGCCGTAGTTGCTCGATCCAGCACTGAGGCTGAATATCGCGCCATGGCATCTACTGCCTGTGAACTAATATGGCTGAAAGGTTTGTTGTGCGACTTAGGTGTCTCTACTACTCAGTCCATGTCTCTTTTCTGTGATAACCAAGCGGCAATGCACATTGCGTCCAACCCCGTCTTCCACGAGAGAACCAAGCACATCGAAGTTGATTGTCACTATGTCCGTGCATAGGTACAATCACAGGTCATCAAAACTCATTTTGTCAAGAGCTACGATCAACTCGCAGGCCTATTCACTAAACCTTTAGCATCACCTCAGTTTCAGCGGCTTCTCAGCAAGCTTGGATCCATCAACCTCCTGGATCCAGCTTGAGGGGGAGTATTGAAAGTCTTCTGGGTATATTGTATATTATCTGTGTAATAGGGTTTGTGTCAACCCTAGTAGTGCTTTATCTAGTTGTATAAGTGTCTTATCTGGTTGGCAGCTCCTTAATTCAAGGAGCTTAATTATGTATAAGAGTCTTATCTTGTTGGCAGCTGGTTGGCAGCTCCTTAATTCAAGGAGCTTAATTATATTTCCTATGCCGACTTCTCAGCTTGATTTAAGGAAGTTCTAGGTTAGAGTCTTGAGTGTTGAGTGTAGTTTGCAACTCACTCAAACTCCTCTATATATTTGTATCATGTTTCTGTTCGTAGGGTACAACAAAATACAAAATACAAAAACTTCAAAAGTTAACATTTCACTTCGCCCGTGAAATGACAATCTTTGTCACTATTTTTAATTTGGTAATCATCCGATAATGATACATACAATAATTCTCCAATTTCTTTTCCTGACCATTTCATACAAAATCTTCACGATTTATTACAATAGGTTTATCGAATTTTGTAAGAATAAAAGTAAGGAAAGTAGTGTTGTGGGTGAGTTCAGATGTCGCTGGGGCCATCAACTTCAACTACATAAAAAATGAGGGGTTCACCCTAAAACTAAATATACCCCCAAGGGTATCAAAAGAGGGGTAGATTCGCAGAGTATGGAGCTGTCTCACTCTCCGCAAAAGAAATTTAGGGGTCCTGGTACAGAGGAGACTAGCAAATGTAGGTTGGCTGAATTGTGGAGGAGCATGAGCATTAAAGAAAGTTGTTTGATGATGGAACGGGCGATATATGCTAAGGGTGAATTCCAAGATGTCCCAAGTGAGTCTCACGAGATGTGGGAGCTATTGGATGAGGTCTCGGATGCTGACAAGGGTAAGCTTTTGGCAAAGAAGTTGGGCAAGATGGCTCGGGGTGGTGGCGGCTGGCCTTCAACAGCTGCAAGTCTGCCATGAGTTATATTTTCTGGAACTGCCGTGGTCTAAGGTCGGACACGACAATTAGGGCTCTTTATGGGCTTATACGAAATAAGAGACCCTCAATGATCTTCTTATCTGAGACTAAGATGAAAGATCATAGAATTGATAGTGTGATGAGGTGTTTGGGTTTTCTACATGGCTTTAACGTCTCGCCAATTGGAAGGGCTGGAGGTCTGAGCTTGTGGTGGGATGACACACTGGAGGTTAATGTTGTTTTTTCGTCCAAACATGTTATTGATGCTGTTCAGAGATCTAAAGGGGATCACCAGTGGATCCGTGTTACTGGTGTTTATGGAACTCCATACAGAACGGAAAAAAAAAAAATGTTTTGGGGATGGATGATGAATCTCTTTATCCATTCGGATATTCCTTGGATATGTGGCGAGGATTTTAATGAGTACATTTGGGATCACGAAAATTTGGAGGGGTTGAGGTATTGTATAATAGGCCCAAGTTTTTAGAGGACTTTATGTTTTCCTCAAAATTGTTTGATTTGGGCTTCAATGGGCCGGCTTTTACTTGGAGAGGTTTGAGAAACGGGGAATAGGTGGAGGAACGGTTAGATAGGGTCCTTGTTAATGAGTTGTGGCAGGACATTTGGCCGAACTCCATTGTTACGCATGGAACGGTTTTGGTGTCTCATCATTGTCCAATCATTGTCAAATCTAATCTGGATGGTCCGAAAGGCCAGAAGATTTTTAGGTTTGAGGCTTTTTAGGCTAAGGAGGACGAGTGTCAGGAATTGGTGTGAATTTGTTGGGAGTGACAGCAACAGGGCGATGCTTTGCTAAAATGGGTAAGAAAGTTAAACGACTGTCATTCTCGTTTGTGTCGGGGGAGCAGTCTTAATTTTAAGAGGTGAGATCATCAAATTCAAGTTTTCCTTAATTAGTTAGATGAACTCCAGCGGGATTGGGGTCCGAACCTGGAAACGATAAAGGAGAAGTCTCGGTTGACAGGTGAGTTAAGGGCGCATGAAGAAAGCTTTTGGTGTTAGCGCTCTAGGGTTAAATGGTTGCGCGAAGGGGATGCTAATACACAATTTTTTTTTCATTCTACCACTCTTCAGCGGCGTCGTAGGAACAAGATTGTGAAACTTAAGGATGACAATGAGATTTGGGTGGAGCGTCCTGATCAGGTTCGTCACTTGGTGGAACACCATTTTGTTTCTGTCTTTAGCTCGGAAGGGACTCGAAACTGGGGTTCGCTATTGGACTGTATCATTCCTGCGGTTTCTAATGAGATTAATATGGCGTTAGTTGCGCTGATTTCGGATGATGAACTAAAGGAAACAGCTCTGAAAATGGGGTGTTTGAAGGCCCCAGGCCCGGATAGATTCCAAGGGATCTTTTATCAAACTTATTGGGAGGTTGTTAGGGAGGATGTTTCCGCTTTGGTTAGAGCGCTGCTTCAGGACTCCACTAGCCCAGGTAATCTAAATGATACACATATTTTTCTAATCCCAACGGTTCTAAATCCGGACTTTGTTATGCAATTCAGGCCTATCAGTCTGTGTAATTATTCTTACAAAATTATGTCTAAAGTTCTCACCAATTGATTGAAAGTTTTCCTGCCGACAATTATCTCTCCTTCTCAGAACGCTTTTGTGGCGGGTAGACAAATTTAGGACAGTATTGGTATCGCCCATGAAATTTTTCATTTTCTAAAAGGTAGGAAAGCTAAGAAGAGATTTGAGATAGATATCAAACTTGATATGCAGAAGGCTTATGATAGGGTCGAATAGGATTTTCTGGATGCGGTTATGGAAAAAATGGGTTTCTGTAGTATATGGAGAATGCTTATTCGGGGTTGTGTATCTTCGGTTCAGTTTGTTGTTCTTCTTAATGGGCAACCTGGGACAAAATTTGCTCCCTCAAGGGGTCTCCGTCAGGGGGATCCTCTCTCTCCTTATTTATTTATTTTGGTTGGGAAGGTCATTTCACGACTGATTCAGGGTGCGGTGGATCAATGACGGTTGGATGGTGTGCAAATAGGTATCTCGGGACCGGTTATCTCGCATCTCTTTTTTGTTGATGATACCTTACTTTTTTTGCGAGCAGATGAGAAAAATTGTCGGAATCTGAGCTATCTTCTTGCTATGTATTGTGATGCTTCGGGGCAAAAGGTGAATTTATTGAAATCTTGTTTTCTTTGGGGTTAATGTTCCGGAATCCCTTTCTGCCCAGTTGGGGAGTATTCTTGGTATGGCTATGGTTAGTAATCCGGGGACCTATTTGGGGGTTCTTGCTATATGGGGACATTCGAAGAAGCGATGCCTTGCTTATGTGAATGGGAGAATAATGGAGAAGATGCAAGAGTGGAAGCGAAGTACTTTATCATGAGCCGGAAAAGAAGTGTTAATTAAGGCTGTTGTCTAAGCTATTCCTACATATCCTATGAGTATTTTCAAATTCCCCACCATTGTTTGTCAGGCACTTGATGCTTTAGTGGCAGGTTTTTGGTGGGGTAGCCAGGATGGAGTTCGCAAAATTCATTGGGTTTCCAAGGATGTTCTGGGTCTTCCTAAAGACATGGGCTGTTTGGGCTTTAGAAACTTTCAAGAGTTTAATGATGGTTTGTTAGCTAAACAGTGTTGGCGTTTGATTACAGAACCACATTCGTTGTGGGCTCGTGTGATCAAGGCTCGTTATTTTCCTCATTACTCTATTTGGAGCTAAGAAAGGTGGTAGTGCTTCTTGGGCCTGGAATAGTCTTATCACTGGTAAGGATTTGCTTCGAGAGGGTTCCCATTGGTAAATTTTGGGGGCTCAGAATGTATGGGTTTGGGTGGATAGGTGGTTACCGACTCTGCCTTTTGGTCATCATGTGCCGCTTAGCTTGGTTGCGGTCATCCCAAGCTTGCGTGTTAGTTCGCTTATCTGTTTGGTTTCGAGGTGGTAGAATCTTAGTTTTCTGCAGCCCTTCCTCTCGATGAGGGATCAACATGCTATTAAGGACACACCACTTGGTGATTTGAGTCGCAAGGATCGGTTTGTTTGGGATTATAGTAAGAATGGAACCTACTCGGTTAAGTCGGGATATCGTTGGATTCAAAGTAGATCGCTTGTTTTGAGGGATACTCGGTAATCTATTACTCATGTGCTCCCCAATGCGTTATGGAAAGTTATTTGGAAGCTTGAGGTGCCTCCAAAGCTGCGCCATTTTCTTTGGCTCACTATGCATAATTGCCTCCTTACTTGAGCTGCTCTTTTTCGCCAGAGGTCCTCCCTTTCCCCAACCTGTCTTATTTGTCATTGCCATGATGAATCTATTGAGCGCCTATTTCTTTAATGTTCTTGGGTTGAGACTATCTGGTTTAGAGGTGCCTTGAACTATAAAATTGATCGTTTAGCTATTCCTTATTGGGTGGTTTGGTTACAAGCTCTTTTGTCTCATTCTTTTAGCTTCTCTTCAAATGCCAAGTAGCTGCAGTCTTATATTGCTTTTACCTGTTAGTTTATTTGGAAAGCACGCTGTGATTTTGTGTTTCCTGTTAGTTTATTTGGAAAGCACGCTGTGATTTTGTGTTTAACCAGGTGCCTATTAACCCTTCTAATGTGCTTTTTGCTATCTCTTCTGCTTTGGGTTTTATCTTGGCTGCGAGGATGGTTTTTGGGTTTTGCAGATTAGACGGGATAGGTCGGGCTGGCCAGGTTTCTCGGTGGTGCGCTTCTACCTTTCCTAACATTAAGATTAATGTGGATGCTAGTTGGTCAAATGTCTTTAAGTTGGGTTTTTCTGGGGTGGTTATGCGGGATGAAGATGAGAGGTTTGTGGCTGCCGTGAGGTACTCTTTTATAGCTCCCTCGGCTGCTGCTGTTGAGGCTGTCATTTTGCTTCGTGGTTGTGCATTGTGTGCTGCTTTAGGTGTCACATCTGTCATTATTGAATCTAACTCTCTTGATGCTGTTACTTGTCTTTCCCATTCTCTTGATATGGGCAGTTGGGAGTTTTACCCACTGTTGGCTCGAGTCAAGCAACTTGGGGGGGGGGGGGGGGAGGGAGTTCCAGAACTGTCGCTGGTTTTGGGTGCCCAGATTAGCTAATGGTGCGGCGCATGAGCTTGCGTCGGTTGGTTTTTCAGAGATGAGTGATTCAGTTTGGGTCAATCGGCCTCCATCTTCGTTGATTTTGTTTTGAACAATGATGGTCTTCTATGTCCACATTAATTTCGTTGCGGTGGTGTTTGGGGTGACGTTTCCACTCGGTGGAGGTGTCTTTATGTTCTATCTCCGTTCACTACTTGTTTGCCTTCTTCGTGTTTGCCTCTCTGTAGGCTTTCTTGTTCTCTTTTGGCTTATGTGCCTTGGTATGGTTTCCCTTGCTTCCAAAATATATATATATATATATATATATATATATATATTTTGGAAGCAAGGGAAACCATAGAATATAAAGTGCGGAAGTAACAAATGGGGCGGAACTAACAACAGGCGGCAAAGCCAGCCATAGAATATAAAGTGCGGAAGTAAAACATAAAATAGCAGCAGGCGGCATAGCCGTCCATAGAATTTAAAGTGCGGAAATAAAACATATAAAAACAGAGTAGCATAACAAAATAATGAATTAAAAGTAATGATGCAAATATATTTGGAAAATAAGTTTTATTGAAAACTTACTGCAATGCAGATAACAAACAGGTATTGCCTAATGGCAGATGAAACAAGTAAACAAAGAGATGGAGCTCGCAGGCATCCTGAATAATATTTGTATTACAAGTGTTTGGAATATAATCTCAGAGAGATGTTGTTGAACTGAATTGTTCTTGAGTTAAAAACTTATATCCTTCTTCTGAAGATGAATCCTCGTTATATAGAGCGAGGAGACTGAATGAGACTTGGCCAATTGATCCGGGAATCCCGCTGTCTGCTAAAGCTGGGTGAAAGAATAGTGAAGATGCTTTGATTCTTTTACAAAAGTTAAATGAATAGTGACCTTTTTGTTTTCACTATTGTGAATAGTGACCTTTTTGTTTTTCACTATTGAAGAATAATGCTTTGTCTTTTGCGGAAGAGATGAAAGCAGCTACTGCTGATGATGTTGCTGGGCTGACACAATCACATGGGCAAATATTGTGTCTCAGATATCAAATGGGTCCTGGGCATCTTGAAAATCTGCTTGATCAGCCCATTTGGCGGGAAGCTGAGACGAGGCATCAGAATTATCTGAATCTGAGTCTGAACCTTTTTTCTTTAACAGCAATGCTGCTTCCGCCATTAGCAGCTGAGCCATATCCAGCAGTTGGGTAGTTTTTTCTTTCTTTGAACTGGAGGACTTGGCTGACTTGGAAATTCCTTTGAGAGAGGAAGATGGACTAATGTCTGATAAGGACTGAACTGGTTCCTGAGCTTTTGGTAATTCAGGAAATTGCTGATTTTCTGGCAAAGCCTGTGAGGACGAAGCTGAAACTTTGATTGGCAGTGCCTGAGAAGATGCCTGGGGAAATTCCACTTTTACAAGATCAATAATTTTTTGGTGGTTGAATTTATCCCACCATTTTACCCATCGGGTTCTGTAAATACCACTAGTGTCCACTTCAAAGTTCCATCTGAGAATCCATGGGATCTTGTACTTGGCCATGAGAAGTGAAAAAATAGTAACTCTGTTGTCGAAACGACTTCTGTCAAAACTGGGCTAGAAGTTGTTTGTGAGAACATGACGAAAGTCATCTGGAATGATAGAAGAGCTTGGGCCATGGGAAGCCCACCAATCTGGAAACCATGCAGGAAACCGCAATCTGAAATTCTTATCAAAGGTTATGAACCATGAATGACTAAAGTCTTCTGTCTGGTAGAGAAAAATGTTGGTCCATGCTTGGATATAATCATAGTAATTGTAATGATTGTTTGGGATGAGAACATGCTGAGTATGAAGGGGTTTTGTGTGATAAAGGGGAATTTGGTAAAGGGGTGGCTAAGGCCGTTTGGTAATTTGGTCGGATATTTCCTACTGTTGATCCTAAGGGAGTAAATCTGTTTGTAACGGCGAGGGCCGATGAAGAGTCGGGAATAGACTCTTGTTTTACTGGTGCTGGGGTTTGGGTAAGGGTGGCTGGAAGCCTTCTTTGCTGGTTAGGATTAGTACCCATTCTTCCCCTGCAAAAATTCTCTGGTTAGAAAATCTGGTATGCAATTCTGGCTGCCTTTAATGTATTCAATTTCAAAATCAAAAATACTTAATATGGCTTGCCAGCGTGCAAAAATTTGTTTTGATGCAATGTTTTGAACATCTTTTTGTAAAACATGTTTTGCAGATTTGCAATCAACACGAACTAAAAATTTTTGATTTAATAAATCATCTTGGAATTTGCTAATACATAATACAATAGATAAAATCTCTTTTTTAATAGTACTATAGTTGCTTTGAGCTGGATTCCAAACTCCTGAATGGAAACGAACAATTTGTTCAGGAGCTTCGGAAGAAATTTTCTGTTTAAGGATACCTCCATAACCGATTTCAGATGCGTCGGTTTCGACTATTTTGAGAGAGCCGGGAGTTGGAATGCCAAGGCAAGGCAAAGTCTTGACATGATTTTTGATTTGTTTGACAATGGAAGTATGATTTTGTGACCATGATGGAGGATTTTCCTTGAGACGATCAAATAAGGGCTTACATTGTTGACGCAGATGAGGATAAAATTCTGAAACATAATTGAGAGATCCAAGGAATCTTTGAAGCTGGGTTTTATCAATAATTTGATCTGGAAATTTATCAGCAAACTGGATGACTCGATCTATTGGTTGAATGGTAGATCTGTAAATATGGTAACCTAAAAATCTAACTTTGGTTTGAAATAACTTAATCTTAGATGCCGAAACAACTAATCCATTGGACCTAATGATCCTAACAAATGCATGCAAATGCTTCCAATGCTCATCTATTGATTTTGAGAAAATTAAAACATCATCAATATAAACAATCGAAAAATGGCTGTATTGATTAAAAATTTCATTCATGATATTTTGAAATTCACTTGGTGCATTTTTCAAGCCGAAGGGCATTACATTCCACTCATAGTGTCCGAAAGGAGTTACAAAAGCAGTTTTGTATTTGTCAGATTCATGAATTTGGATTTGCCAAAAGCCTGATTTCATATCAAATTTGGAAAAAACAGTTGCTTGAGAAAATCTCTTTATCAAATCTCTTTTGTTAGGAATTGGATATCGGATCCATTCTAAAACATCATTCAAAGGTTTGTAGTTGATAACCAGTCGTGGAGCGCCGCGTTCTAATTCTGCGTTTTTCTGGACATAAAAAGCAGGGCAAGACCATGGAGATTTGCTTTTACGGATAATTCCTTTTTCTAAAAGTTGATTAATTTCAGTTTTACAAAACTCTAAAACTTCTTGATTCATTTGAATAGGTCGTGCTTTTGTGGGGATTTTTGACTCAATAAAATCTTTAACATAAGGTAGTTTAACGATATGTTGTTTTCTGTGCCAAAAAGCATTTGGAAGATCGGAACAAATTTCTTTAGTAAGTTTATCAGAAAACTGGCGAATAGAATCTAATAAAGATTTGTTTGTTAATTGTTCTTCAATTCTTTTGTGAAGAATTTCTTCCTTTAAAAAAGCAATTTGTTGGGATTTTGCAGTAATCTGGTTGAGAGTTTTTGAAACATTATCTTTTTAAAGTTGTTTTAACTTTTTAAGATCTGTTTCTATGCAAAATTCGAAAGTAATTTTTTGGCCAAAAACCTTGGTAGAAATACAGTTATGATGAACTTTGAAAGGATAAATTAATGCAATGAAAGGGAGTCCCAAAATAACTGGATCAGAAATATTTTTGATTAAAACAAATGGAGTTTTAAAACAAATATTTTGTTGACAAACATGGGCTTTGGGAATTTCATATTTTAATTTCATCGGGGATTGATTTGCAGCGCTAAGTGTTTCCGTAGACTTGTGAAAATATTTAGTAGGTATTAATCCTTCTTGAATGCAATTTAAATCTGCACCTGAATCAATTAAAGCGATGGTTTCTAAATGAAAATCTTCGATTACTATCGTAACTTTAGAATACCATTTTCGAATTCTTATTTTGTCTAAAAGACTTAAAACAAGTTCTTTTGAAGAAGAAGATTTAGCTGAGTGAGCGTCGGAATCAGAATTTGAGGAAGAACCATTTTGTTCTTGGACGAGTTCGTGCGTACGTACTCTACTGAGTTGTGAACGAATTTCGGTATTTTCGGATTTTAAAAACTTAATTTCCGATTTGATTTGATTAACTTCTTTTTGCAGATCTTTGAGGGTGATCTCCTTTTTGTGTTTATTAAAACGTTCCAAAGTGGTACTGAGAGAAATCTTTTGAGAAGAAATTTGACTAGTGCCAGGTTCATGAGAAGAAATCAAATTTTTGAGTTTTTTCAAATAAAAAGATTTTAAATCAGGGTCATCGACTTTACTAATTAATTCCATTAAGAACTCTTCTTGTTCTTCTTGCTTATTAAGCACTGAAATTTTGTTACAACAAGTGTCCGTGCATCCAAACTTAATGTTTGGCGAGGAGACGTCGCTAGAACTGCTAGAGTCGGAGACGGAAAAATCGGGATTTTTATCAGATTGACTAGAGTCGGTATTTCTAATTTCTAAAGCCTGAATAAGTTGAACCTTCTCTTCTTCAGAGATTTTTAGTTGGTTAATAACCTTTTTAACTCTACATTCATTTGCATAATGACCAAATTTTCCACACTTGTAACACTTTCCCTTTTTATTTTGAAAATCCTTTTTAGACTTTCGAAAAGGTTTTTTGTTTGAAGATGGTTTTTCATAAAATTTATTTGTTTGAAAAGGTTTGTTGGAAGATCTTTTGTTTTTATAAAATCTGGATTGATGTTTAGAAAACTTGCTGGTTTGTTGGGCTTTTTTCTTTTTACTCGAAGGAGCGATTGGAGGTAAACCATATTGTTCACAAAATGTTCCAAGTTCGTATTTAGCAATAGATTTATCTTTATGAACTTGTTTTGAAATCTTCATGTCGATACACATTTTCAATCCTTCCTTTTGAATAACATTAACTATGTTACCATAAGTAAGGGTATGATAAGGTATGACACCTTCTTCATTTACTAAAACATTTCGAATTTTGTGAGCAAAAAGATTTGGTAAACCATTGATAAATTTTTCTTTCCAAAAAGGTTGATTACTATCTTCCCGAAGCATAACTCTGGATATGAAAGCATCTTTATACCATCTGAAATCACTTAAGGTTGGACACCTTAAATTACTCAGTTGGTCGTGAATACGCGTAGTAACGTTGCTGGGTGTTCCTATAAAGTGTTCTATAATCGTATAAAGTAAAGTATTTACTCCGTCGGGTATTCCCTGTCCTATCGTTTCGTCAAAAATGGAAAATCCTTCCTCATCTTTTTTGACCGCAAAGCGTATTTCATCTCTGGACTGAGAAGTTAAGTGCTTCTCCCACCAAGAATGAAGCATTCTAGTGAAACCAGTGACCAGAAGATCAACGATTTGTGTTTGTGTAAAATTGTGATTTGAAATGTAGCTATTAGCAACCATGGACATGTGTTGAAGTTTGTTCAAAAGTTCTTGTTCGGATAAGCCATCTATGTTCCACTCATAAAGTTTGTCGGCTGAAACTGAAAATTGATTTTGAATATTTCGTTCTTCAAATTGAAGGTCAGGAGGAGTTGGCCTGGGATACCAGTTTTTTGTGAGAGAAGTAGGGTTGACCGGATGAGTACGAATACGTTTTAAATCAAAAGTTGGTTGAAGATCAATGTTTTGAAAAATATTTTCAATATTTTGGATAGCAGAACTAGTTTCCGTGTCCTGAGAAGAATCAGAAGTATTTTCTTCTTCGACAGAAACATCATTGTTTTGCAAAACATTAACAACTTTCTCTTTTTTGAGCTCAGTGAGCATATGATCAATTTTTTGTAAAGTAGTCATGGATTTTAAAGCAGTGGAACTTGAAGCAGTATCAGTAAAATTTACTAAAGGTTTTTCTTTTGGAGAAGATTTTGGTTGAGACAATTTGTCGATTTTGATTTCAATTTTGTCTAACTGTTTTCCAATAGTATGAAGACTTTGGTTTGTAAAATTATTCTGTTCAATGACAGGTTTAAAACCAGAATCTTCTTTTGGAATTTTAAAAGGGGTTGCGGGGATGTTGGTATTACCAGTGGAAATCAAAATAGTTTCTTTGGGATGATGACTGGAAGAAATCAAAGTTTTGTCTTCCTTAACCCAATTTTCTTTGGTAACAACCGTAACTTTATTTTTGGTTTCATAATGTTTTTCAATGAAATCAAAGAAAGATATTTCAAATTGGTATTGTTCTACAAAAACTTTCCATTCGGCATATATGGCTAGCTTTTCTTCATCACAATATTTTTTTCTAAAAATATTTCTTCTGGGAATATTTTCCTCAGAAGCGATGTCTGCTTTAAGCTTCCTCCATCGGATTTTATGTGGTTTGTTTAAAACAAGTAATTGGTGATTCACCGATGTTGTTTCAAAATCAGAAGGAGTTGGAGAAGTGGGTTCTTCATGGTTTGGAGGATGATAAACAGGATGTGCAACTTGTGAAGAAGTGTCGACAGACTTTAATTTGAGTAAATCATTGACTAGATCTTGTTGTGCAGCTTCCTGCTCTTTTAACTTTTTGTTTACTAAAGATTTGATCAAATCTTGATCTCGACCCAGTCTATCGGTTGACGTGGATCCAGAAAAAGACTGTCTGCTAGGAGTAAAAGATTTGTGTGACAAAACTGATTCACAAGATTTTCTTGTTGGACGATCAAAATTGATTTTAACTGTGCCATCAAAATATTGTTCAATGTTGTCGAGATTAACGAGGCTGTTTTGGACGGAAACCGGCTTACTTTCATTAATTAAACACCAATCTGAGGGGAGACTGATGTCTGACCACCTAATGGTTCTTGGTACTCTAATGTTTGCGCTTTCTTGGGTTGTTTGGATTAAAAGAGTGTGGTCGTGAGGACTTTTGTTCAAAGCTTGAAAATTCATGTTTGTGCCAGTGACTTTGTAATAAACTCTAAAAATAAGTGCCAAAGGTTGTGTTCCTTCCAGGACTTGGTACCCGGAGGTTTTGATATTAAGAGTAAGAGCTTTTAAAACATGTGGATCTGAAAGACTTATTGTGAGATCGGGAAAGCAATCAAAATGGATAGGTCCGTTATAAAGACTTGATTCAATCATTCCAAGAATACTATCGTTAAAATCAGTAAATCGGGCGTCACGAAGACATAAAAGAATAGACGTATTAAGACCTTTTCGTGTTAAAGGTTTAACAGCGATTTGAACTAAACCAATGTGAAGATAGTTATGACCGTTTTTGCGATGCGCTTTGATTTGTTCTGGAGAAAATAATTGACAAGTCTCATGTTCTTTGCTAAGAGCATAAGCCTTCTCAACTGTTTTGACGTGATGTTCGGATTTAAAAGAGGTCAAAGACCATTTTTTCTTGTAAATATTTTGGGTTGAAACTTTTGGAATGTTCCAGTCGGAAAAATCAATACTTTCGTCTGTTTGAAAATCCAGTTTTTGTTCTTCATTGACAATGTCAGGTATAGTTCCTAAGGTGGATCTAGAGCTAGTGCTGGCCATTGAACTAGATCTAAATAATCTACTCATGAAATGCACAAAACAAGTATACTATATGCAAGACTTAAAAGATTCACCTTCCTCGTATGTCTAGACTCTTCCCCCGCTCATGCGCTCCGCTCATGCCTCTCCTGGGACTTATTGTTTGGACCACGTCTTACTGTTTGGCTGGAAGAAAGAAGAACTGAGGACCGACGATTAAGAAATGCAGATAAGATACAAGTATGTGAGTATCAATGAACAGATTAGATAGATGCTAATGCATATATATATATATATATATATATATATATATATATATATATATATATATATATATACCCCCAAAGTGAGTCACCAATAAATTTGTAGACGAGGCTTAATCAGTTAATACATATGACAAAGCAAAAACATCCACCACTCAATTCCGCCAAAGAGTATGAATTGACCATCTTCCCACAAAAGTTCAAATATATTGCTTGGGTCGCATTGATTCCCCGCCCCCCCCCCCCCCCCCCCCCCAACAAAGTCTAATAAGGCCATCTCCAACCAAAGGCTACCCAAAGGCTCGTTTTAGCCATCTGGCTCTCCAAGATATTAATATTTTAATGAACAGTACAATGCCATATTTACCTTCATCTCCTAAGGGCCAAGGGGCCATATGACTCGTTTTAGCCTTGTCACAAAAAAACGTTTCCAACCGAGGACCAAAGGGCCATAGGGCCAAACATAATTTATTATTTTAATTTAAAAACTACAACAACTTAAATTTAAAAACTACAACAACTTAAATTTAAAAACAACAACTTAAATTTAAAAACTACAACTTATATTTAAAAACTACAACTTAAATTTAAAAACTACAAATTAAATTTAAAAACAACATTAGCTTAGATTTTTTAAATTCATAATAAAAATAAAAAATAAAAAATAAAAAAAGAATCCAACGGTAACTAGCCATTACATTTGAAAATTTGGCCTAGCATTCTTGTCGGATATAACCGACAGGAATATATTTATATTGTTGTCGATTATATCCTACAAGAATACTCAAAATTTTGCCCTAGCCCGGGCCTGGCTAGCTCATTTGGGCCAGTCAGTTGGCCCTGTTTTGTTTAGTGGGGCCCACAAGCCCCTTGGGCTAGCCCTCGGTTGGAGACCTTTTTCAGACCTTTTTTGGCCTTCTAGACCTCTGGACCATTCGGTTGGAGATGGTCTAAGATCTAGTTTTCACATCTCTCATCAACAAGAGTTATTGTCTTTTAATATTTTTTTTAATCCACGAATATCATCATCCTACTCCCTTAAATCTCCTAATTACAATGCTAGAATTTACAATAAGGAAGAAGGGATGGCTTGAATCCGAACTGCAGTCGATGAAGATAAAGATCTTAACTATTAGTACAATTCACCACTTACGTTCTTAATTGTAATACTAATTAACAAACCATGGATTGTTAATTTAAGCTCAATAATTTATCTGACAATGTGTAACATAATTCTACCAAACACTTATTAACTTTCTAAATTTTATTTTAAAAAAAAAACATAAAACTTTCTAAACTACACTTGTGATATCCAGTCCCGAAGATTATTTATCGATTTTATTTGGAAAAAATGATTTTGGGGGCGTTATGGTCATTTTAAATTTCACTTTAGTGTTTGGATGTGAGTTTATAATAGATTGATAGAGATTGATCCCGCAAGCATTAAGGCAAACACTGCTCGTGAAATTGGAGTTGAAACGAAGAACTTACAAGCATTGAAAGTGAATGCCATTTTAGTCTTTTACAACTTATTATAAATAGAAAATATCCTATTTTGGAAATTCTGAATTTTTACATAAGTAGAACTTTCCATTTCTGGAAAGCCAACCTTGCCCACTGACCCAGAAGCCAGACAACATCGACCCGCAACTCGTGTTTTCTTCGCAATTTCAAACGCAAATTTCGGCCATTTTCGACCGAATTTGTCAAGGCCACCATCACCAACTTGAAAATTTCAATTCACTCTACAAAACTCACCCAATAACCATCTCGATGAAAAACCATACGTAGCTGTTGAAGACCGCAAAGTTTCTATACAATGTAGCGGCTTTTTCTTTTTTCTTTGGCAAACCCATTGGATGGCGACGACCATCACCACCTGGTTTGTAGACCATCATCCCAGTCATAAACCTGACCAACCCCGACGTTGTTGGACCACCTTAGGTTGCAAATCGATGTCGTGAATTTTACGGCATCCATGGCATTTACCGGCAAAATTTGTCGTCTTCCGTCTACTTTGGACTTCATGGAAAGCATAAAAGTTGTTCCACGTGTTAAGCTGTACATACCTCTAAAATGTGGTAGAATTTTGAGTTAATCGAAAAACTGGATTTCCATTTGTCGTAAACCACCACGAGCGTTGAGCGTGTTGAAAACTCAGTGATGTGGATTTTGGGCAGAGAGATGTTGCCTTGGGCCCGTATACATAGTCTCATTTGTTGAAACTCGATAAATGGTTCGATTATTCAGTTTTGAGATAATTATACCGTTGTCCAATTTTCGTAACTGACAACGCTCCGATAGTTGGATCATTGTGATTCTCGGACCCTTGGAAACTTATGGAACGAAAATCTGACGTTAGGATGGTATGGATTGGAGAATCTTGGATTGTTAGCCAATTTGATCGACAGTTGATTTTTCAATCAACGTGGCCCGAATTATCTAGTGTCTTGTTTATTTAAAAAATTCTGATAAAACTTGTATATTTTCTTAGGTGTTGCCACATTGATCGTGTGTGAGTGCTCCGATCTTCATGTTAGTTGATAATAGTCTAAACTCTAGGTGAGTTGACTTTAATAATATGCGATACACTATTTTGCATCAGAAATATTCCCTTGTTATATACTTTGTGTGTGTATCGTAGATTTAAAAACATGTTATTACCTAGTCATCAATCTCTCTCTCTCTCTCTGTCTATATATATACATATATATATATATATAGGATAATGCAAGGGAGATTAAAATTTTAAACTAAATGATGTGTAACTAATAGGAAATAAGTACGTTAATCAACATTTAGAAAATCCATTCATCAACCACCTCATCAGTTGGTTTACAAATTTGGTTTAAAATTTTGATCTCCCTAACATTACCTATGTATATATCCATGCTTGAAATGATTGCGAACTGAAATGGCTTGCAGAGAATTGTTATCATTGTATACTTTATTTCTGGTTCCACGAGTGTCTAGAATCCTAGATTTCTTTATTTCTTTTTTCGTTTCGATGAGTATATCTAAAATCTCTGTGAATAACTTCATTCTAGGTAAGTCATGAGAAATTCTAGCCTTGGGATTCTTTTTGTAGGCATGAGAACGTTCGGGACAAAAACTCTACATGGATTGCCATGAGAAAGTCTGCAATTCAACAACTATTTATTTCTTTCTACTTCTATGAGTAAGTATGGAAACCTGGTCTTTTTCCTGTTATCCGGATCCATTAGTAGATCTGAAATGCAGAACTTATGAACCGTGCCACTATAACTCTGTTATTTTTATTATGAAAAGATGATTGGATGCCCGTAATGATTTGTGAGTGATGATTATTTTATATGTGCAAAGGTTGTGAAGTATTTTATGATTAAGAACAATTGATTTTAAATTTGGCCGGGTGGGGGACGATGACGGCGTGGTAGAGGGGGAGTTGAGGAAACATAGTAACGGGTGAAGGGAGGGAATCACGATTGGAAGGGGATGGGGCTAAATTTTGGTCAAGAAATGCCGAGATGGGGTGGTTGATCAAATGCTGCACCGAAATTTAGAATATGATTTGTTAATTTTTTGGTTGACAATCTTTCTAAATTGGCCAGTTTTCTTTAGATTTAATGGTGTGTATATGAGTATAGCTTGACACGCGTTCATTAAAAAGAAACTTTTTATAGGGTTATAATTATAGAGGGTTCATGTTTAGCTTTTTCGGAATTTTATAGTGGGAAGGAGGTAACTAGGGAGAAAAAAAAGGAAGGGAGAGTTTTTGTTTTGTTTTTTTTATTTTATTTTTCTTATTTTATTTTGAATTTTTTATTGTTTCAAAATTTAAAAGATGATTTATTCCATGTGTTATTACACTGATACGAATTCTACATCAGCATATCAATAGAGTTTGTCGGAAAAGACTAAATTGATGAGCATAGTAATAATTAAGAGATAAATTAATATATGTGAAACATAGAAAGTAATGAGTTTTTTATTTTTATTTTAGCAAATGATATTATTTACATAAAGAAAGAGAGAGAGTGTGTGTTTAGCCTCATAATGGGTTAATAATAATATAGTTCAAATTTATTTTCGACGATTATTGAATTAAGACCTCTTATTTATAAATAAAAAATATCATTAAATCGTAATACTAAATGACATCTAATAATGAGTGAGAAAAACATAAATTCATATGTGAATCTTATACATTTTGGGATTTGAGGGCTTCAATCTATATTTTATTTTTAATTTTATTTTTTGGAAAAATGATTTATGTTTGTCCTATAGTCGTAGTTTTTTGAAACAAACAAGGGGCACGTGGATCGAGATCGATCACGCTGGCATTGCAAATCGCGCGTGACGACAAGGTGAAAACACCTCGCCGCCCTCCACCAACGCAGCTTCCCTCCACCGCTCGATGCAGTTCTGCGGGTCCTTCTGGTTCACCACTCTCTGTTGCACTGTGGGTGCGCAGTACGCAACCCCCTCTGACCTTAAGGCACATCTCGGCCAAGGGCGCATTTACTAATCTGTAATCAAATTGAGAAGAATTAAATTGAGGATGAATTGGATTGATGAGAAATTGAAATGAGGTGGAATCAAAATCGAATTCCTGTTGAAGTTGTTTACTAAAACTGTCTGAAATCGGAGTATGAATGATATTGCGTCCATATAAGTTGTTTACTAATTCACTTCAATTCGAATGAAAACTCGGTTGATTACTATATTGCCCTTACATAAATAAATTATTTTCACACTAATTAATTTAATTAAATTCATAATTAAATTTATATAATAAAATTCATCTATATAAAAATAAATAAATAGGTTTTATTTATTTATTAAAAGATGACATGAATGATGTTGAATCCATATAAATTGTTTACTAATTCACTTCAATCGGAATGAAAACTAGGTTGATTACTAAATTGCCCTTACATAAATAAATTATTTTCATACTAATTAATTGGATTAAATTTATATAATAAAATTCATCTATATAAAAATATCTAAATAGGTTTTATTTATTTATTAAAAGATGGCATAATGAATGTCAAATGAAGGGTAATGTTGGGATAATTAGAAACAAATGAGGGCATAATTGGAATAAAATCCATTCCGGATTCCTCAAGTCACAGGGAATTGAAATACGGGAGTCCAATTCCTCCAAAATTAGGAGTTGGATTCCTTAATGCGTTTGGACCCCACATGTATTTTGATTCCCCAAGATTATGTAAACAAAGGTGTATGTCGTAATTGGAATCCAATTCCGTAAATTGATTTCGATTACGGGTATGTAAACGTGCCACAAGTCTAAAAGAAGGGGAAAGGAAGGAGATTGATTCCATTATTTATCGCTTGAACCTGAATGTTGATAGACGTTTTGGACTGTTGTGTTGTTGTTATGTTACGTGTCGGCCACCTGATTACATGATATTTGCTACCATAATTTAATTTTGTACCCTGAAATACCATTTAACAGGTTCTTGCACAATTTTACTGCATATCGTCAACAAATTGTTTGTATGACGCTCTAGTGTTATTTTATAGTGTTGTTTCACAATGTCCAATCTCATATTCGACTATATGTCTATAATGTACTTGATCCGTCATTTTTCTTAGTCCAAATCCGTCCAAATGTTGTTGCATAAAAAATTTATATTGTAACACAAATAAAATAAATTCATACTACTCTAATTTTGTGAATCCGTCAACGCTTAAATGTTGTTTGTACTACTCTAAATTCGACATAAAAATAAATTTATGGTTGTCATTAGGATATACACTCCCTATATCGTGAATGGATTTTGACATATTATTTTGTGTAACTTGATCACAAACAATAAAGTAAGCCTTAAGATCTATAAAGTGGATATTCTTTGTCAAATTCTACTATATTCGCATGAAAGGGGCCCAAAAAGGAGGTTTGAGGTAAACTTGATTCATATCTTCGTACCATTGGATTGTCAATTTGTCACTCACGTCAGTAATCTTTTTACATGCACAGATTCCGTTTCGTTTTCCTCGAGTCCAAACAAGACTTTAGAAAACGCATCAGGATTCTCCGATGGCCGATGGCCGATGGCTGATGGTATGTATACTCGGAATCTAAGGAGAAACTGATTGACAAATGCGTGAAAGCATGGATTCCATCAGTCTATATTTACCGCCCACAAGTAATTCTACTTTTGATCACTTTCTACCGCAGGAAATTTACCATTTGTCACATGACGTTCCATTAATGTCAATGTACAACAAGTGGTTTTGGACCTTATGGTGATCATCTTTACTCGTATTCACGGGTCCAAATCAACTAGTTTGATGCATTTTTTTTTCAAAATATATATGATATTATTTATACTAACGGTTAGAAGAGTTGTCTAAGTCTTACAATAGAATAGCCATAATAATTTGGTTTCAATTTGTCTTTGATGAGAATCAAACATAAAACCTCTTACTTACAAGTGAAAACGAATACCACTAAACCATAGTTCTAAATGATGATGCTTTGTTTTTAATGACTTAACGGTTTATACCGAGAAAAACGCTGGCATTACGTTTCCGTTATCAAGGCAAGAAAATTGTAGCTTAGATTGGACTAAACATATTAAAAATTATCAACAACTCATGGACACTTAAATACCCTAACAATATGTTTGGGAGAAGAAATTTAAGATTGCTAAGAAATTTTAAAATGACAAAAATTGAAATGACATGATTTTATTTTATAGAATTTGTAAGTTTCTTTGTTTCGTTAACCTAAAAAAACAATGAAATTGAATACAAAATTTGTTATTTTTAAACTTTCTATCATAGAAATTGGAAAATGACATATATTTATATGAAATTTAAACTTAAGAATTGAAAATCCCAAATTTCAAGTTTTTTTTTTTTTTTTTTTTTTTTTTCCATGTGGAAATTCTAGATTTCTATGTTTATGAATTCAAACCAAGAAATTGGTGCATGTCTCATAAATTCTAACTTTTAACCAAATTACAAGTTTATTTTCCTCATCCAAACACAATATAAGTTTGTATTTACTAATGATTGTCGATTACTCAGGCACACTTGAGAAAAAAAGAGAGTAAGTTCCATTCATTTATGTGCCCCAATATTGATTCGCCCCTAAATTCTAATTTTGGTTAATTACTCGTAAACTTTTTAATTGTTTTAGTAAGTACTGAATAAGTAAATCGGACACATCACAAATCAAGGACGTTTAGACATATTTTACTAAAAGAAAAAAAAAAATGTTTGGACAAAAATGGTCATTTGTGAGCAAATGAGAAAATTACATATCAGTTTAATTCTCCAAAGCACCCTCCACCACATTGGGTGACTGATTAAGACTTGATGTTGGACGAAATTAATCAGACTTTCCATCAATCCGGTGGTTCTGAAAAAGCTTTTGTCAACGCCTAGAGAGCACAACTTGATGGTGATGATCATAACAATGCATAAAAGAGGATTTGATGGACGGTTCTGAGGACATGGAGGTGATGTTCCGATTGGATATGCCATTGACACTGTCTCTGATTTGATTCAATTGATTGGAAGCTATCATGACATTCATGACCTTTTTTTGGATCAAATGAGGTCAATCACGCTCCATGTTTAAGGGCAGTCTCTACATGGTTCTTGATTGAGCCCACGTTGTCTCTGAAAACCCTTATTTTTATATACACTCAATTTACTCTCACGCATTTTTTATAGACACCCAATATAGTTTAGTAATCTTTCAGGAACACCCTTCCTTTTTCTTGTTATGAATCTCTCTCTCTCTCTCTCTCTCTCTCCAGCTCAACACATCATTCTTCCCTTTCACCATTAAAATCCATGGATGTTCAAGCCTGGCATCTCAATCTCTTTTCTTCCAAATTAATATACCATAAGTACTTTTCACGACCTCTCATCTTTTACTCTTTATGTAATCATTTGGGTCTAAATATTCATTTGTCGGAAAAAAAATTGATGGATTTGGTGTATTTGTTCTTATTTTTGTTTCCTGCGAAATGATGAACCCCGATGCAGGAGAATGGGAATCTGTACAATACCCAAATTGGTTACTGTGTGCCGTTATGATGTAGGACAATATATTAAACAATTAGGACGAATAAAGATGGATAAAATAAAATGTTTCAAATTCTGAAAAAGAAAGCAACAAATAATATTGTGGTGGTAGAATTGAGGTATAATATATTGATTTTGAAGAAAATCATGAGCAGAACAAGACTCGTAGAAAACCATGAGCTTGTTGTGTTTAAGGCCATCTTAGGTCATTTAGACTTCCAAAATTGCATTTTAAATTCTATAATTAAAATCGAACTTTTTGTTTCATTTGTCGTTCGATTAATGTCGTTTTGCTTTCATTCAATTTCCTAAGGCCTTTGAGTTACTACAAGTGTGGTAATCAGGTTATTTAAGCCATTGGATGGCTCCTATTGTAATCATCTTTCAATCAATTCAATCTTTAATCAAATACAACCTCTGAGATTATTCTCAAAACTGGTGAATTCCATGCTATTGGTTCTTCAAGGAATTACGTTTGTAATCCTTTAAGTTTCGTGATGTGTCACGTTATCCACCGTAGGAGTGGTAGTGGAGGCTTTGTAGTTGACATACAACTCCGTAATCGCTAATTCAATAATGTCACCAAGTCCTCTGCCATGACATCCAACAGCGGCCTCACATACAATGTCGGTCCATCCGTTTTGTGAAGCAGGTTGCTTGCATTGCAAGAAACAAGCACTAGGGGAGATTCTAGGCGTACAATCTGAAGGAGCTCTTCTTTCTCCTTAATTATGCCAAGTGATAATGAATTCCCTTTTTATTTCTAGTCATTAGATTGAATTAATCAATGGAAAAACAAGGTAAATAACAAAAACTTCATCTTTCCTTCTTTCAATTGTTATAGGTTGCGTCATTCTCATCTGTAATGACCTGTCCCCAATTATTACGGTTTTTATAATTTTAATGTGTGAAAGTACGAAAATGCCCTTCGAGGCGAAAAATGTTGACTTTGGTTTACTACTTTGTCGTGTCACATAAGACCCATTTTTTGGCATATCCTCGTAGCACTCGTCGCTACAAATGTGTGGGTGTAAGCGGAATTGGATTTGGAGCTACGATGAACGTTTTACGGAACTACGAAGTTGAGGGGCAAAATAGTCAATTCACTATTCTAGATATTTCTATTTCTCTAATAATTTTTGTCACGTGGGGCCTACACCCCACTTCTCTTTCTGCCACGTGTCATCCCCCAATTCCCTCTCTAGAACTCTCTCTCTCTAATTTTCCCTCATTTCTCTCCATCTTTTCCCCGGGAAGCCTTGTCCTTTTTGCCATTCTCTCTGAGCACACTACCACCTACCTTCGCAGCTCTGATGAACAACACCACCTTCTTTTTTTTTCGTGCCTTTCTTCCCCAATCTCTTGAACCTTCAGTTCCATTTCATCTCACCTACATCTCTCATTCTCCGAGCTCATCCACACGTATCGAGACCATCACCACTCGCCATCTCCTCCAACGAGCTCCACCGACACCATCGTCACAACCTCACCATCTCTGTGAGTTCTACAAACCTAGAGACGAAGGAAAACGCTTCCAAAACTCATCCTTCACCTCACTGTGCAGCGGCATCATGACCACTAGCATCTCTAGCGAATCTCACCGTTCACAGCGTAGGTAAGCCTCGGGGCATTCTAAACTTCTTCCTTTCATCCTCATGATGGTTAATGGTTGCGTTTATATAATTTTGGATGACAAGATTGCAAAGAGACATCGAGGTGACTTCTTCCCAGTTTCCGGCGAGGGACCATGAGGTTGTAGACATCTTTTGGCCAACTTCCAGCCACGGCCGTAAGTCAAAGTGGTATGACTCGAATCTCCATCCTCGTAGCTTTATTTTGGTGCTTAAATGGTGAGATTTGGAAGTGAATCAAAGCCAAACGGATTCGGGAAATTTCTCGGCCAAAATCTGACCTTCTTCTTCGTTGGGTCCAATGACCAGCGAGTTTAATTGGGTCAAACCTGACCCATCATCAAGAACTGGCCCAAACCTTTGGGCCTTATAACTAGACCCAATCCAAAACTAAGCCCAAATCTATTAACCTATTACTCAGCCCATTATCCTAGACTAAGCTTAATCTGGAATCTGAATGGGCTCAACCCACTAACCCTAATCTAGACTCGACCATTAACTTTCTGGTCAACGTTGATCGTTGACCGACTTTGGGTTGATTTTTCGAGTTTTGGTCGGGACCCCTCCTAGGCTAATTTTGACATCTTTCTTCCAAATCTACTGTATGTTTTTCCAAATTCGACTGTTTTAATAGAGTTTTACTAAATGGGCTCTATATGTGTTTAGGTGCATCAATGGAAAGTGACACCATTCTCGCTTGTTCAAGCGGCTTTTAGGCTATGGAATACTGTGAGTGGACCCCTTCTTAACTTACATATTTTTATAAAATATTAGCCTAGCATGCATTTCATATTTCATGATTGAGCATGTTTTATAGTATGTCTTACGGAGAATTTATGATTTCTTTAAATTACCTTTACGAAATATTTATGATTTATCAAATTTACGTTTTACTAAAGGTTATGAAATATTAGAATTTCGTATATGAATTTCTATGGATTTTGAATATGATTTATTTTGCGGGTTTACGAATATGAGATTCCATGGATTTATGGATATGAATGACTTGGATGTATGAGACGAGGTTTGAGCTTTTGAGCTCTAGTGATTTGATATGAGATTTTAGGTATGTTTTCGGTGCTTATCTAGCGAGTTATCATACAACACATCTACACAACATGGGTATAGATGTCTATGGCCATATGACACAGTTAATGAGGAGTGAGATGAGATATATTATGATATACCCCAGCTTCATTGCCGAAAGTAGTGTCAGATAGCTTCACTAGCCACGGCTAGTGTCTGTGTGTGATGTTATATGTTTCTTTTCCAGCGTAACCCGGAGTCGTACAGCTTCACGTTCGGGTGATGGGGCCTACCATGTTTCTTCACTAGTGTAACCCAGTGTCGTACAACTTCACCTTTGGTGATGGATAGGTACTGCCTTTGGGCGACTATGATACCCCTAAAGAGTACAGTGTTGACGAGATTTACGAATTTGCCTTTGGGCGGTTTTACTACCATCTCCGAGCATTGTTTTACACATACATGTTTTACAAATGTTTTTCAGTGCATGCTAGAGTTTTCAGAAAACTTACTATATGTAGTATTATATGTGTTTTCAAAACAGGGGGTTAATATGTTCATAAATAGAATGGTTTTCGTATTATTGGTATTCTTATAAACTTTGGTCCACTCACCTTTTCTGTTTTGCACTCCCTCAGGAGTTAGAATTGAGGCACACGATCCCAACATCAGGCACTTCCAGTTAGGCATCTTTGAGCCTCCTCTATGTAGCTCCCATTCCTCAGTTTGTGCCTTTCCATATTAATTCTTGTTTAGTTGTATGCTCTGAACACGATTCTGTTTTGATTTAATTCGTTCTAATTATGTATTTTTAGTTATATGAGTGTTTAAGGTGGCTTCGTCACCCTCGGCTGTTGGCCAGCACATGCCTACCTTGATATTTGGGGATATCGGGGTTAGGACGTGTCATCATCACTCTCTATTCGGGGAACTTCTAGATTCTAAAACTGGTGCCTAACCACGATTTCTGGTATTTTAGGCAAAACTCATTATCTCTGCCCTTTTTTTTTTCAATTTTGTTTTTAATTTGGTTGTTTGATCATTTTTTTCAATGTGGGTCTTGAATCTTGATCAATTTTGTTTGATTAATTTCGGTATGGACTAAGCTTTAATTAAAAAGATGAAAGATCAACAATTGAACGTTCATGAGCCGACCAACCTCTTTGAATGCAAAAGATACACTTCAGTTCTTCATTCATCACCAGGTACAAATTTTGCTACTCTTTTATTGTGCATGTTGACAACTTACAATTGAAAACACAGTTGCTACTAATAATGTTAGATTCGACCTTGCTGTCTCTACAGAAATTGGAAATGGGAATTGATTTGAAGTGCACCGTCTGCATTACTTTGGTGTATTGGATAATGAATGCGGTTTTACATTGAAATATATGTTTATCCTAGGGTTATTGTGCACTTTGAAATGTTGTTGATGGTGTCACAAAATTTTCTGTAGAAGATGGGGTAATTGTGAGGCTATGGGGCGTTCCTGAAGACTCAGTTTGACCTCTTTCAGAAGTGATAGTGTCACTGTCACTGACCAATGCAATAGAGGACACCACCGGCATCTTTGATGGGAGAATGGGCAATGGAACTTCGAAGTTAAGCACTTGAATCGCTTGTTGAATTGAAGGTCTGAATATATATTGCGGGTGAGCACACCACAGCCCAACAATCATCAAGCACTCCATTTGTTTCTCATCAAAATGACCATAGAGTTTTGGATCGGCTGCTTGAATAACATTCCCTTCTTCATAGAGCCCCCAAACCCACTTCACCAGTTCGATTTGGCTACTTTCTAATTTGAAATCAATGGGTTTTCTCCCACAAGCTATTTCCAAAGAAACAACTCCAAAGCTGTAGACATCTGATTCCTTGGTAGACCTTCCTGTGGTAACATATTCTAGAGCCATGTAGCCTCGGGTTCCTGCCACAATTGTTGTTAGTGACTGTTCTCCATGGTCTACAAGTCGAGCTAACCCAAAGTCCCCAAGTTTCACGTTGAAGTTTGTATCCAGCATAACATTGCTCGACTTGATATCCCTGTGAAGCACACATTGTTCCCATTCTTCATGTAGATACAATAACGCAGAGGCCAACCCTTTGGCAATGTTGTATCTCACCTGCCAACTTAACAAGCTATTTTCTTCAAAAAGATGGGAATCTAAACTTCTGTTTTGCAGGAACTCATAAACGAGTAGTAGTTCTCTATTTTCATGGCACCACCCAATGAGTTGCACCAAATTCCGATGCCTAAGTCTGCTAATGATCCGCACTTCTGATGCGTACTCCTTCATCCCTTGTTTAGATCCGCTGGATATCCTCTTAACAGCAACTTGTAAGTTTAAGTCTTTTATGAAGCCTCTGTAAACCCCTCCAAAACCTCCCTCTCCCAGCTTCTTTCCCTCCTCAAAATTACTGGTCGCTTGAGCCAACTCGTGGTAAGAAAACTTCCTCGGGCCGGTTACATTTTCCAGTTCTTTATCAATCAGTTTATTACGAAAGGGATCCTCATCACGTCCGTCTACTGCTTTGCTTTTCTTCCGATACATGAACCAAACCAAACCCAACCCAGCAAACAAGATTAGAGACCCAGCAATACCCAACCCGAGCAGGAGTCCCATTTTGGATTTTCCCGGCCCGGGTTTAACACCGGATGGTGCAATAGGTTCTGGTTTGTTGTGCATAGGATCGTCGTCAACCAGAGCAGTTGAAGTGAAATTCCATGAAACGATCTTATGAACAGCAATATCTTGACCGGTTGCAGCAGAGAACCCAACAATTACCCAATCTGGCAAGTATTGTTTCAAATCAATTATGTAAGAAAGATATTTGAGCACCTCCACTTCAGTACCATTTGTACCATTTTGAAAACTCGTGAATGCAACACTCAGATTTTTTGAGCTGGAGTTATAACTAATCCAAGCATCGTTTCGTCTTCCTTCATTGATATCACCATTCCAGGGAGTGGTAATGTTAGACTTGAGAGAGTTGATGTCAATGCCCACATGATCACCGACCGGATCCCTGATTACTGGCTGCTCATTCCTGTAGATATCAAACTCCACAGCCACAAAAGGATACAGCGTCCTTGTGGTGTCTCCTGGTTGTTCCTCGACGGGCAGGCCAAGATGACCACCACCTCCTGCTGGAATGTTGAGTAAGGAACCACTTGGAGCTATGAAAAATACCATCCCATCAGCATGACCTGAATCTATCATGAATGTGAACTGTGTGCTAAAATCAGCGATTTTTCCTGTAGAGGTTTCCCAGAGGAGGAAGGGTTGACAGTAGGTGACTCGGCCGACATTTTTATTTTGTCTGGCGCTTCTGGTGAGTTTGATGAGTTGCTCATCTATGTAAGCTGCTCCCTCGAGAAATATACCAGTGGTTCCAATGGTGAAGCTGTCGTAATTGAAGGTCAAGGGAAACGCGGAAGGGAAAAACAGAAGGAAGAGGAGGAGGAGGGGTAGAAGCTTTGCGGAAGGGATAACCATAGTATCGTACTTTATGTAGAGACATTTTGCACATTACTTGTCAACTAATAAGTAGAGCGATCATATTTTCTTGTAAACCAAGAAACGAGTGTTTTTACAGCACAGTCATTGTTTTCGCCGAACTCAAGTCGAAAATATCCTTGGACTAGCTGATCAACGGTTCTCTTTCATTCCAAAACTACAAAAATAATGAACTTTGTTGTATTTTATTTTGCATTGTTTACACTTTACAAGTAGACTTTTTTGGATTCACTGTCTTGTTGAAACTACAATAGTATCTAAATTCAAGAGTGTATAATATATTTATCTACATGTGTTTTGGTTTGTTTGATGTGAAAACTGAAGGAACGAATGGACGGCAGCCGAACAATGAAGGAACGAATGGACGGCAGCTGATTTTTTGTTTATGTTTTGTTGTCCGAATGCATTGACGTTGAAAAGACATGGACGTCGTCGTTTGAACTTGGTGGTCATATTTGAGTATTGGGTTTTTCTTTTGACGCTCTTTCTCTTTGCATTTTGGCATGTACGTTTCTGAATGCCCTGGTCGAAAGAGCCACTCTTTCGCTTACTGCTTTCTGAGTTCAAACCCTCTTGCAATCTCTCGTTATAAATTTATGAGTGTAACATATAATTACGACATGATGGTAAGTTCATTATCATCAAAGTAACAACTATATATGTCGTCTAACATATTTACTTAAAGATGCTCACTATAAAATATGTATTACACACAAATTTATATATTTGTATAACAGAGCGAGATTAAATTTATCTTGTATGCAAAAGTGAGGCTGATGGAGAAGAATTGGATGCAGAAGATGAGGTGAATTATGAGGAGTTGGTGTTGTAACCATGACCCGAAGACTCTGTCTGACGTCTTTCCAAATCAGTATTGTAACTCGACGAGATTGAAAATGATACCGGAAGAGATACGTAGCTGGCCACCGGCATCTTTGATGGGAGAGTGGGCAACGGAACTTCGAAGTTAAGTACTTGAATGGTTTGTAGTATCGAAGGCCTCATCATGTAATCCGGATGAGCACAGCACAGCCCAACAATCAACAAACACTCCATCTGTTTCGCATCAAACTCTCCACACAATTTAGGGTCAGCTGCTTCAATGATTTTCCCTTCTCCATAAAGCTCCCAAACCCACTCCACCATGTTAATTTGAGTCGTTCCAAACTTTTGATCAATGGGTTTTCTCCCGCATGCTATCTCCAAGGCTACAACTCCGAAGCTGTAAACATCTGTTTCCTTGCTTGCCTTTCCCGTGGTAACGCATTCCGGAGCCATGTATCCCATGGTTCCAGCCAGAACCGTGGTTTGCGATTGTTTTCCATGATCCACAAGTCGAGCTAATCCGAAATCCCCAAGTTTGGCGTTGAAATTCGAATCCAGCATGATATTGCTCGATTTAATATCCCTGTGCAGCACACATTGCTCCCATTCTTCGTGTAGATAGAACAACCCGGATGCTAAGCCTTGAGCAATTCTGTATCTTGCCTCCCAATGTAACACGGTTTTCGGTTTGAACAAATGGGAATCTAAGCTTCCGTTGGACATGAACTCGTAAACAAGCAGGAGCTCTCCTTTTTCATGGCACCAACCGATTAGTTGCACCAGATTCCGATGCCTAAGTCGACTGATGATCCTTACTTCTGCCGCGTACTCCTTCATCCCCTGTCTAGACCGACTTGACACCCTCTTAACAGCAACATACGAGTCCAAGCCTTTTATGAACCCTCTATAAACCCCACCAAATCCTCCTTCTCCAAGCTTTTCTCCCTCATCGAAATTACCCGTGGATTGAGCCAATGTCTTGTATGAAAACTTCTTCGGGCCCGTCCCCTTCTCGAATTCCTCATCGATCGAGTCGTTCACCATAGTATCCTCATCATCACTACTTCCCCCTGTTTTGCCCTTCCTCCAACAAATGCACCAAACCAAAACCAACCCACCAACCAAAAGCACACACCCACCAACAACCAACCCAACAATAAGTCCGACGTTGACCCTATTTCCAGGATCGGGCCCAACAATGGGGTTCGGCTCTGGCACGGGGACCACTGGCGGCGGCTCATCGCGCAGTTCTGTAGAATTAAAACTCCATGCGTTGATTTTAGGTATAGACGTGAGATCCCCTGTAGCGGCAGAGAACCCAACAACAACATAACCCTGCAAGTACTCACTTAGGTTAACCATGTAATCAAGATACTCCCATACTGGGACACCATTTACAAAACTAGTGTAAACAACACTAAGATTTTTTGATCCAGAATCGTAGCGAATCCGAGCAGTATTTTCCTTTCCGGTTGTAATGGATCCATTCCAAGGCTTTGTAACGTTAGACTTGACAGAGTTGATGTCAATACCTACATGATCGCCGTCAGGATCTTTGACGGAAGTGACGCCATTCTTGAAGATATCAAACTCAACTGCCACAAAGGGGTACAGATTCGTCGACTCACTATTTGGCGGGTTTTTGGTTGGGAGGCCTAGAGAGCCGCCTACGCCTACTTCGGTGTTGAGTGAGGACCCGTTTGGGGCCAAAAAGAAGGCGAGTCCGTCGGCGTAGAGAGTTTCGCCTCCGGAGTTGATGGAAAATGTGAAGTTTGTGGTGAAATTAGCGAGTTTTCCGGTGGCGTTCTCGCGGAGGAGGAAGGGTTTAGAGTAGGTGGCTCGGCCGACGCTTTGGTTCAGTTGGTCGCCGGCAGTGCTTGTGGTCAGTCGGAGGGACTTGCCGTCGACGAAAGCATCTGGCTCGATAAATAAATTTTGGTGGTCGTTTGCGAAGGAGGGGAAGTTGAAGGATAATGGAGATGCAAAATGGAGTAGCTGAAACAAGAGAAGTTTGAGAAGAAGGACAACCACCATGTTTGTAATGCTTTTACAGATTAAACTGGGATCATCTTAAAATACAGCACAAGTTGTATGGTTTGATTTTTTTTTTTCAGCAGCCCCCTTTGTTTACCAATTCAAATCAAAATACTTTGACTTGCTCGGTTGCTCCAATTTAGCGGTAGTGCAAGTTTTCTTTTGCTGAAATGTCATTGGCCATTTTCAAATGTTTCTAGTGCCATTATTTTCTTTCTTTTGCTGAAATGTCATTGGCCATTTTCAATTCAAATGTTTCTAGTGCCATTGTCATTGGCCATTTTCAAATGTTTCTAGTGCCATTATTTTCTTTCTTTTGCTGAAATGTCATTGGCCATTTTCAATTCAAATGTTTCTAGTGCCATTATTTTCTTTTGCTGAAATGTCATTGGCCATTTTCAAATGTTTCTAGTGCCATTATACAAACTTAATATTTTTTTTTGAAACAATATACATAATTAATATTAAATACAATATATGTTAGAAGAAAAACTTGCGTGGGGCTTTGTTTGTCACTAAACTTTACTGAGTAGCACTACGATCCAGCCAAAACTCGTCACTTGTCAAGTCTTAAATATCATCTTTTGTCATTCTTTTATATTTAAGGCTCACACAATTATTTGTTAAAAAAAAACTTTCATAATTATTTTTCTACTAATTAATGTACACCATAAAATGATTCATTTTTCCTTTGATCTCCTCCGTCTCCCCTTTCTTCCCAAATTTTCCAACCCCTCTTCCTCCCTAACTCTGTGCCTTTCCTTCCTTCATAAGAGTATGGGAACAAAATTACAACATCTTCTCCATCTTTCGTGAAATGAAAAATATATGTTATATATATATTCTAACACAGACTTCATGTTTTACACAATTTGTTTGTCCCTTTTTTCAATTTTTTTTCCTCTTCTCCTCCCTCTCATTTTTTTCTTCTCCAATTTTCTCTGCCGTATGCAGACTTCTTACAAGTCCACTTTGACGGAAGTATTGATCAATTTTGCTATTCTAGGCTCTTGGCTATTGCTTTAAGCCATACAGTACTTTCTAAAGTCGCGACAAACTTTGTCTTCCTTTCATTTTTTAATATACCATTGTGACCGCTCCATGTAAACTTCTTCTTCAAGTTCTTCATTAAAAAATGCAAACTTGACATCCTATTGAAAATTTTGAGTTCTCAATGTTTAATGATGTTTGACGTTCAACTCCCTTTTTCATGATAAAATAGAAGTACTAATTTATTTGAGGATAATATTTGTGTTCCCCTCATGGGCGAACTTCTTTGTCTCCCCACTTACGATTAACAAATTTTTGTTGTACAAGCATCATAACAGGAACTATTCATTGTCTTGTCATCAGTTAGAGACCATATATACAAAAACTTATTCAATTTGGAGATCGTTTAGCCATTCAAATGCATAAAATAAATATATAAAGGATGCTACTTGTTACGAAAACTGTTGATTTGTTTGACATTTATGAATGACTAAATGATCTCCAAATTGAATAATCCCAGATATAATCTTTAGAATCATAAAGAGAATGAATTGTTCCAATTATGATATTCACACGATAAAGATACGTTAATTGTAAATAGGAAACAAATAGGTTGCCCCATGAGAGAACACAAGCATTATCCATTTATTTAGTGTCCGTGCATTTTTTGTTATGTTACAAATGGGCTGCATTGATAGCCATTCATTTTATAGTTTCTACTTGTCAGAATTTTCATTATCAACTTGAAATTAAAATAGTTGTATCAAGACTGAAGAGTATAGAGTAGCGCGATGGTGATGGAGACTCATGGGAGACGATGTTGAAGGTCTAATTTTCTTGTCTATATATTTGGACTCTGCTTTGTTTCGCTCGTAAACTAATTTCTGAATGGATGATAGCTGATATATTTATTTTTGTTGTCCAAATGGCATTGAAAAGACTTGGAAATCGTCGTTGGAACTTTAAAGTCATATTTGAGACTTGGTGTTTTTATTTCCTGCTGATCTAGTCATCACCTTTGTTTCTTCTTCGTTTTTTTTCGGTCACAAGTTCTGAATGCAGGGCGATGAATGTGGGCGTGACTCGGACAGCCTTTGACGATGACTCGGACAGCCTTTGACGATGATCATCCCTCTAACGAAATGATCTGTGTCCCCAGAGCAGAACTTTTCAGCCTGAAAATTCATCGAGTCAAGACCCGCAGGCAACAAATCAAATTTGAAACAAATAAGGAGATTTTGGATTTCATAACCAAACACCAGATTATGAAAAGTAGTATCTAATGTTTACAATAAGAAGCAAATATCCAAAATTTTGGTATTTTTACTTAAAACTCATGTTCCTTCCCATCCTCTTTTAGTTTTGGTTTTGTTTAATTGTGGGTTTGGAATAACATTAAACTTCGAAATAGTTCAAGTATTGAAAGGCTTTCACAATTCGAACGGTAAACTTCAGTTTTTCTTTCGAAGGTAAACTTTAGATGCTCTTTCGTTGTGCATTTTGACATATACGTTTCTGAATGCCTTCGTGGAAATGGTCTTTCTCTTTAATCCACTGCTATTTGGGTTTAAACTCTCTCTCATATCCTTAGAGTGGTAATATTACTTGTATTAAAAAAGCATATAATTAGGACAAATGGACATGGTGAATGTTAATCCCACGTTAGAATCTTTTCTATTTATTGTTGCTTAGACATTAATTCATGAATTATACTTTGACAATTTTGCACATTCACATCAACATGGTTTGTGGGGAGTGAGATTGAAACACTTACTTTTAGTCTAAGTGTATTTTAATTTTTGTTCTAAGTAAGGTATAGTAGTTATTGTTATGAATAAAGTAATAATTGTTCCACCAGAGTCTTTGCCTAGTAACCGGGCCAGTCCTGCCTATTCAGCAGTGATTCTCGCGTCAAACAGTAGAATTTTGGCATGGGGCATGATGGTTAGTTGGTTTCGTAGCTTTTTCAGCTTGGGTTAATAAGTCCTTAGGGGTGTTCTACACCTAGTGCCCTAAAGCTCTAGTGGTTTGGGAGTCATTGACCTAAAGCTAACTACATGGGTTGGAACGAAAGCTTAAGTGAATCGACATTGCACGACCACTACTGTTACTAAAAAAAAAAAAAAAATTTATATATGAAAAAAAAAAATCCGAAAAGAAGAAAGAAAAAAAAATAGTTATATTTAAAGTTAGTATGTGTGAAATAAAGAAAGACGAGAGGTAAATGTTTAATCGAGTCTCCTTAGCTATGTTGATTCACTTTATACCAAAGTAAGTTTGTGAATTCTTTTCTAATTGATTCTAAATGGCTTAGACTCTGTGGTGGGATTGGTTGGAACTTTTGAAAAAATGTTCTGATTTTTAACTTGTTCTATGGATTGCAACTTTGAAGATGGAAATTTTTGTCAATTAGTTTTAGTTAAGTTTCTAGTGTGTTGGTTTTTATTTTTGTTTTCTAGTTTTATTTTGCTTAAGGACAAGCAAAAAGCTAAGTTTGGCGGTATTTTGATTAGTCAATTTCATATTATATATTTTACCCTATTCTTAGTATACTTTGGTTAATATTTTGGAAGAATTTTGATACTTTGAATTGTATTTCTAATATAGGACTTTCGACTTCTTCTGGAGTAAAACATGGTCAAATAGACGAATTTTGGAGTAATTCCAGTTGGAGGACGTTCGTGAGTCACTTAGCTTGATCGTAAGCGATGATTTTCCGGCGATAAAATAAAGGAGCAATGCGCAATGCTGGAATAGTGACGTTTTGGGCTTGAATTGCATTTTTGGAGCCCAAGATGACCTTGGATGGGTTCATGGCCTTTTGGAGATGCGTTCAGAACGTCCTAATCCTTAAAATAAGCTATTATGGGCCGTATTTGTAGGAGATTTGAGGCTAAAACGTGGCTGGACAAGTACTTGGCAGATTCTCCTAGTTTAATTAGGGTTTTATTTTCTATTTTATTTTATTATTATTTAGTTTCTTAGTGGGAATAAAATACTTGGTTGTTAGGGTTTGTGCGCTGGCTTTAGGGGATATTAAAAAAGGCTTTGGCCGGTTCTAGTTTGGGGGAGGCTTTATTTCATGCAACTTTGGAGACAGAGAGTAATTGCTAGGGTTCTTGGAGATTTTCTACTTTAAGGTGTTTTCAATCATTTTCTTAATAATATTTTTTATGATTTCAATTATGAATATGCGTAACTAATTCGTTTTGCTAAGGTGAAGCCTTAAGCCTTAACATGAATATGTAATTTTTATTTAATTGCTTATGATTGATTGCATGTGCACTTTGAATTACTAATCACCATGATTAAAACTATCTAATTGTCTTAATGCTTGATCACCATTAGGATCTTTAGAAAAGTAATTAGATGCAATTTTGGTCGGAAGGTTCCCTGAAATTGACGCTGGCTTCTTGTGATTAATAATTGTAATTTCACTCAGGATGAACACCACATCCTAAGTGTTGCATGGTTTTTCAAAGGGTTTTCATAAAACATAATGAGTCTCTCATGTTCAGATTTGATCCGAACGTCCGGACGGGTTGCATGTTAGATATACATTCTAAGTTGGAGGTTCCAAATAGAATATAAATTAGAAAAATCTAACCTTCAAGTGGCTTGTGTAGATCATAGGTAATTGGTAAAAATACATAGGATTGCTAAGTGATGGTGGAACCCTAGTGCTTTCTTAATTTGATTTTTCCAAAACAGTTTTCTTTCCCCTTTATCCTTAATATTGCAGATTAGTTTATTTTTATTAATTAAATTCGTTTTAATATAAGTAGTTTATAAAACTAATCATCTCAACTTTCTGCTTTACAATAATTAATTGGAATTTGGCTTGTTTTGAATTATTTAATAATCTCTGTGGAGAACGACCTTACGAGAACAGTTTATACTACAAGGACGTACTCCAGTTGGTTGATAGTGGATTATTGGGTGAGCTCCTACTGCTCCGAGGACGTACTCCAGTTACACTGACTGTGGAGGAACCTCGTTAAAATCTTGGTGTCATTTTATATTTTGTTCTTGCATTTCCATTTGATAAATTTCCTGTGGGCTAGCTTGAGTTGGTTCCAAAAGATTTTGGTGCTATCCTAGCACAACAATTGGTATCAGAGCACTGGTTGCTCTTGGGTACTGTCTAATTGCCAAAAATGTCAGACGGGCAAGATGAGAATCCTTTTGGAAGCAGCTCCGGATTTGCAAGAACTACGGTGCAAAATGCAAAGTTCGAAGTTGAAAAGTTTGATGGCACAAACAACTTTGGAATGTGGCAATGTGAGGTCAAAGATGTGTTGGCTCAACAAGATCTACTTGCCGCTTTGGGAGAGAAGCCGGAAGCTATGTCGAAGCCGGAATGGGAGAAATTAAATTTGTGGGCTTGCTCTTCAATTCGGTTGTGCCTTGCAAAAACTCAGAAGTATTTTGTGATGCGGGAGACATTGACAAGTGTGTTGTGGCAAAAATTGGAAGACAAGTATATGATGAAGAGTGCAGAGAACCGGCTACACTTGAAGAAAAAGCTCTACCGTTTCCAATACAAAGAAGGTACAAAAATGATTAGACACCTTGATGCTTTTAATAAGTTGATTGCCGACTTGTTAAATTTAGATGAGGATATTAAGGATGAAGATAAGGCCTTAATATTGTTGAATTCCTTGCCGGACTCTTATGAGCATTTTGTTACCACTATTATGCATGGTAAAGAAACTGTGAAATTTGAAGATGTGTCAAATGCCTTGATGAATTATGAAATGAGGCATAGAGATAAAAATCATGATAGTACCTCGGAAGCTTTATTTGTTAGAGGTAGATCATCGGAGAGAAGATCATCTTTCAGTAGGAAAAAATCACAGTCTCGACCTAGAGGAAACTCTAAAGGTAGAAAACCTTTGGAAAGGGATGAATGTGCCTTTTGTCGTAATAAGGGCCATTGGAAGAAAGATTGTCCTAAATTGAAGACCAAAGGTAAAGAAAGTTCTGAAGCTAATGTTGCTGAAGTTGAAACAGATTTTCCTGATTTTGCTTTAACCACTTCCTCATCATTTGATTGTGCTACTAAGTGGGTGTTGGATACGGGTTGTACTCATCATATGACTCCTCACAAGGATTGGTTTTCAAGCTTGAAAGAGTTTGATGGCGATGTTGTGTTCATGGGAGATGACAATCCTTGCACAACAAAAGGGATTGGTACAGTTCGTTTGAAGTTGCATGATGGCATGGTTAAAAAGTTGACAGGTGTTCGGTATGTACCGAATTTGAAGAAAAATCTTATTTCTTTGGGAACTTTGGAAGCCAAGGGCTTCAGGTTTCATTCAGATGGGCAGACATTGAAGGTGACTTATGGTGCACTTGTTGTGATGAAAGCTCCTCGATGTGGCCATTTGTATTTATTGCAAGGAAGCACTGTGACAGGTGAAGCATCTGTAGTCTCAGAAAATATGGGCACATTCGATTCTGATACTACTAGATTGTGGCATATGAGATTAGGCCATGCCGGTGAGAAAGCTCTACAAGGGCTTGTGAAACAAGGTCTTCTAAAAGGTGCCACGACTTGTAAGCTTGATTTCTGTGAGCATTGTGTCTTGGGGAAGCAAACTAGAGTGAAGTTTGGTACTACTGTACATCAGACGAAGGGCATTCTTGATTATGTGCATTCGAATGTTTGGGGTCCTACAAAGACTCCCTCTTTGAGTGGTAGACATTGGTTCGTGACCTTTGTTGGTGATTATTCAAGAAGGTCTTGGGTCTACACTATGAAGCACAAGAGTGAGGTGTTGAACATTTTCTTGGGTTGGAAGAAAATGGTTGAGAACCAGACTGGGAGAAAGATTAAGATTTTGAGATCAGATAATGGTGGTGAATACACATCCGACCCTTTCTTTAAAGTTTGCAAAGAGGAAGGGATTGTGAGACATTTTAGTGTCCGGGGAACTCCACAACAAAATGGAGTTGCAGAAAGATTGAATCGAACCTTGCTTGAGAAGGTTAGATGCATGTTGTCTCAGTCGGGTTTGAGCAAGTCGTTTTGGGCAGAGGCAGTTACTTATGCATGTCACATCATCAACCGATTACCCTCAGCTGCTGTTCAGGGTAAGACGCCAATGGAGGTATGGACTGGAAAACCTTCTACTGATTATGATTATATTCGTATTTTTGGTTCACCTGCTTATTTTCATGTAACTGAAAATAAACTTGATCCTAGAGCCAAAAAGGCTATCTTTCTTGGTTTTAGTAGTGGTGTCAAAGGTTACAGGTTGTGGTGCCCAGAGATGAAAAAACTTGTAATCAGCAGAGATGTGACATTTGATGAAGAAAATATGTTCAGAGACTCTGAAAAGAATGTGAAAGATGTCCAACAGGTGGAGCTTGAGAAAGTTGCCTCTAGTACTTCAAATCCTATTTCCGCTGATGTCGAAGCCACTACAAGTGAAGAAGTGGGAGACCATGAGGATGTTGAAGAAGTTGAACTTGAAGATTCTATTCAAGTTGAAGAGCAAGTTTCACCTCAAGAGTCTATTTCCAAGAACAGAGGAAAAAGACAAATTACCAAGCCAGCTCGGTATAGTGACTATGTTGCTTTTGCTCTTCCTATTATCACTGATGAGATTCCATCCAATTTTGAGGAAGCCATTGAGAGTGAGGAAAAGGAGAAGTGGTGCAATGCCATGGGTGATGAGATGAATTCTCTCTTGAAGAACAAGACTTGGGAGTTAGCTAAATTGCCTAAGGGTAAGAAAGCTATTGGTTGTAAATGGGTGTATGCCAAGAAAGAAAATGCTGATGAGAAAAGCAATGTAAGATTCAAAGCAAGATTAGTTGCTAAAGGGTATGCACAAAAGGAAGACATTGACTACAATGAAATTTTTTCTCCAGTTGTGAAGCACTCCTCAATTCGTATTATGTTAGCTCTTGTTGCACAATATGATCTTGAGCTTGTGCAACTCGATGTGAAAACGGCTTTCCTACATGGTGATTTGAATGAAGAGATCTATATGTGTCAACCGGATGGGTATATGGTGAAAGGGAAAGAAAATTTGTTTTGCAAATTGAAGAAATCACTTTATGGCTTGAAGCAATCTCCAAGGCAATGGTATTTGAGGTTTGATAAATTTATGAGAGGCCAAAATTATTCTAGAAGTCAATATGATCATTGTGTGTACTTCAAGAAGTTGCAAGATGGGTCTTTCATTTATTTATTGATATATGTTGATGATATGTTGATTGCCTCAAAGAATGTCGAAGAGATTGAGAAATTAAAGAAGCAAATGAAGAATGAGTTCGAGATGAAGGATCTTGGTGAAGCAAAGAAGATCCTTGGCATGGAGATCACTAGAGACAGAGAGAAAGGTTTGGTATGCTTGAATCAAAGATAATACCTTGAGAAGTTGATTCGGAAGTTTGGAGTTCATGATTCAACCAAACCGGTTAGTACCCCTTTGGCTCCTCATTTTAAATTAAGTTCTCTATAGTGTCCTAAAACTGATAAAGAGAAGCTGTAAATGAAAGATATACCATATGCAAATTTGGTTGGTAGTTTGATGTATGCAATGGTATGCTCTAGACCGGATATTGCTCATGCAGTTGGCATGGTGAGTCGATATATGCATAATCTAGGTAAAGAGCATTGGCAAGCAGCTAAATGGATATTGAGATATCTCCATGGTACTCGAGACGTTGGTTTATGCTTTGAGAGAGATGACTCTGGTATTGGTCATTTTGCAGTTGGTTATGTTGATTCAGATTATGCAGGTGATCTAGATGGAAGGAAGTCTACTACAGGCTATGTGTTTACTATGGCTAAAGGGCCAGTTTGTTGGAGGTCCATTTTGCAGTCGTCTGTTGCTTTGTCTACTACAGAGGCTGAATATATGGCAGTTGCTGAAGCTATAAAGGAGGCCATTTGGATACATGGGCTGATTAGAGATTTGGGGGTTGATCAGAAGCAGGTGGAGGTGCATTGTGATAGTCAGAGTGCCATTTATTTGGCTAAGTATCAGGTTCATCATGCGAGGACCAAGCACATGGATGTGCGTTATCACTTTGTTCGTGAAGTTGTTGGTGAAGGGGAAATCATTCTCCAAAAGATTCCAACTAAAGACAACCCCGCTGATATGTTGACTAAGGTTGTTGCTGTAGCCAAGTTTGTTCATTGCTTGAACTTGGCTCGCATTTTGCCTATTTAAAGAAGGCGTTGAGCAATAGGAGTTTTGGAGCATTTGGCTCGGCATGAGTTGTTCTCTTGCTAGTGATTGGGAGTGATGTTGTGTGTTAATTGTGTTGTTTGGCTTATCATGGCGTTTTTCGGAACTTGGCCAAGGTGGAGATTGTTGAATAATTGGCCAAGTGGCCAAGTGGACAAATGTCCAAGAAAACTTTAGGTGATTAAACAAAACAAAAGAAAAAAGTGGACAACACATTCCTTGTTTTGGGGAGGAAAATAAGGGAAAAGAGCATTGCTTTTGAAAAAAGAAATAGAGATGAGAGAGCTTGTTTCGGTTGATGAAAAAAATATAGAGAGAAAAGAAAGAGTTTTCCTTTTGCAGAGAGCAAGGGAGAGTTGTAGAAAAGAGGGAGCTCATTTTTCTGCAGAGAGCAAGGAGAGTTGCAGAGAGCCCAAAAGGAAGAAGAAGCTGCTGCTTCATTTGGTTAGTAATCATCCACCAAAGTAGTTGTTGTTGTAATAGCTTTGAGCTATATGTATAGAGAAGAAATTATTCTTTATATTTCTTTCTCTATTTGTTTCTTTGGTGTGTGAGAACTTTTGGGTGTATTGTGTTAATTGGGTTGTGAGATTGCCAATACTTTGTAAACTCCCATTTGGTTGATAGTGGATTATTGGGTGAGCTCCTACTGCTCCGAGGACGTACTCCAGTTACACTGACTGTGGAGGAACCTCGTTAAAATCTTGGTGTCATTTTATATTTTGTTCTTGCATTTCCATTTGATAAATTTCCTGTGGGCTAGCTTGAGTTGGTTCCAAAAGATTTTGGTGCTATCCTAGCACAACAAACATGATATTGCTGGATTTGATATCCCTATGCAGCACGCATTGCTCCCATTCTTCGTGTAGATACAACAACCCGGATGCCAAGCCTTGAGCAATTCTGTACCTTGCCTCCCAAGGTAACAAGGTTTTCGGTTTGAACAAATGGGAATCTAAACTTCCATTGGACATGAATTCGTAAACAAGTAGGAGCTCTCCTTTTTCGTGGCACCAACCAATGAGTTGCACTAGATTCCGATGCCTGAGTCGACTGCTGATCCTTACCTCCGCCGCGTACTCCTTCATCCCCTGTTTAGACCGACTTGATACCCTCTTAACAGCAACAAACGAGTTCAAGTCTTTTACGAACCCTCTAAAAACCCCACCAAATCCTCCCTCTCCAAGCTTCTCTCCCTCGTTGAAATTACCCGTGGATGAGCTAATGTCTTGTACGAAAACTTCCTCGGACCCGTCCCCTTCTCAAATTCCTCATCGATCGAGTCGTTCTCCATGTGATTATCATCATCACTACTTTCCCCTGTTTCGCCCTTCCTCCAACAAATTCCCCAAACCAAAATCAACCCACCAACCAAAACCACACACCCACCAACAACCAATCCAACAAGAAGTCCGACATTGACCCCGTTTCCTGGGTCGGACTCAACAATGGGGTTTGGCTCCGGCACAGGAACCACTGACGGCGGGTTGTTGATCGCATTCTCATCGCGCAGTTCGGTTGAATTAAAACTCCATGTGTTGATTCTATGTAGTGTTGAACTCTTCCCCGTTGCGGCAGAGAACCCAACGACAATATTACCCTGCAAGTACTCAGTCAGATCAACAATGTAACTTATATTCCTCCACACTTGGACATCATTCTCAAAACTAGTGTAAACAACACTAAGATTTTTCGATCCAGAATCGTAGCCAATCTGAGCAGTATTGGTCCCTCCATTTGAAATGGATCCATTCCACAGCTTTGTAATTTTAGACTGGATAGAGTTGATGTCAATACCAACGTGATCGCCGTCGGGATCTCCTATACTCTTGTAGATATCAAACTCCACTGCCACAAAAGGGTACTGCGTCGACTCATTAAATGTGAAGGGGAGGCCTAGAGCGACACCTCCGGGCAGTGGTCTGTCGATAGAGGACCAGTTTGACGCCAAAAAGAAGGTGAGTCCGTCGGCGTAGGGCGTTTTGCCTTGTGAGTTGATGGAAAATGTGAAGTTTGTGGTGAAATCAGCGAGCTTTCCAGTGGCGTTTTCGCGGAGGAGGAAGGGTTGAGAGTAGGTTGCTCGGCCGACGCTTTTGTCATGTGGCATGTCGGCAGCGCTTTGGGTCAGGCGGAGGAACTCGCCGTCGACATAAGCATTTCCCTCTCTAGATAAGTTGTTGTCACTTGTAAAGGAGGGGAAGTTGAAGGATACTGGAGTTGCACAAGGGAGTAGCTGAAACAAGATAAGTTTGAGAAGAAGGACGACCACCATTTTTAATAATATGTTTGTAATGCTTGTACAGATTAAACCGTTATCATCTTTAAATACAGCAGAAATTGCCTAGTTTAATTTTTTTTCAGCAGCCCCTTTGTTTACCAATTCAAATCAAAATACTTTTACTTGAAAATGAGCAGTAGTCTTGCTCCAATGTCATTGGTCATTTTCAAAAGTTTCTACTGCCTTTATGCATAATTAACATTAAGTACAAGAGGGGTACTATTCAAACACTTTTTTAACTTTTCAGATAATATTTTTCATTTTCGACAGTCGGATTGAACGAATCGAAAAAGATCAAAGGACAAAATTAATTAGGGTGTGTGAAAGATAAAAACAAAGTATACAAATAACACCACCACTATTTTATTTCATATTTTTTTTTTTTTCGAAAACTCAACGGTAGGAAGTAAACTTTATTATTTAGAAAATTCAGGCACTCCGGCATAAAACCTAACCCTAACCACACCAAACAAACAATATTTTGTACCACGAAATGGTTTTTAGTAATTCTTATCAATTTAACCAAAAGTTCATGCAAAAGTTCTAAAATACCGTTGCATACATATGTTTTTTACGAATAGGTATTGGCATTTGTCAATCAATTCAATTGCCTTTCTTGACTCGATTCGATTCAACCTTTTCCTACTCTGCCGAAGAGCTTCGTCGAGTCTATGCCGTTCAAAGAGCTGGAACTGGAAGTCATTCAAATCAGTTCAAATTAGTGATTTACGTGAAGAATCATTTCAAGAGGAGCCACTGCCGAAAAATATACTTGTCCAACCGGTGCAACAAGAGAAGCTTCTCGGTGGTGGCGGATTTGAAGAGCCACTTGAAGCAATGCAGCGAGGTGGTGGGAGTAAGGTTGTGACAGCTATGGAGCAGGAGGAGCAAGAGGAGCAAGAGGGCATGTGCATGATTGTGAATGGGGGTATATTAATACTTTTATATTAATTTTTTGTTATAATTATCATAAATTTATAATGGTGGCTATAATTCTATATGAGACTCAAATTTTAGTTATTTTTTAAAATTTCGCGAGAGAAAAAAGAAGGCAGGTTTCGTATTCCTAGACGTACTTGGCCTTCCTAATTATATTTTGAATAAGCTGGTTTGGGTTCAAGTTGGAACTTTTATTTTGTATGGTATAAATTTGGAAGAAAATAATCAAAGTAAAACAAAACCGTCAAGTTTCCAACAAGAAACATTGCACTCTCTTTTCACCTACCAACAATTCATTGCTAAATTTGACTTACTTTTATTAATTTGTATTATATAGACAGCATATATATATATATATATATATATATATAAAAGAATTAGGGCCACCGAGATGGGGGCCTTAGGGTATCGTTTGGTATGCAAACGGGACGGGACGGAACGGAACGGGACGGGACGGAACGGAACGGGACGGGACGGGACAGGACGGAACGGAACGAAGCGGGAGCAAAGATGCCCTCGGATGGAAACAAGGAGGAAGAAGGAGACTGAGAGGTTATAATTTTGTGTTCCACGGATGTGGAACGAGTCGTTCCAGGGGGTGAGGTGGAACGAAAATTCATCCAAAACTCGTCCCGTGGAACAGCTCGTTCCATCCGTTTTAGGCGCACCAAACGTGGGACGGAACGCCTTGTCCCACTCTGTTCTGTCCCATCCCACGTACCAAACGGTACCTAACGAACGCCTACCCTTAGAACCAGCCCTGAGTATAATAATAGGGTTTAAATATTGAACGACTACCATATTGCATGCATGTATTTAACACGTTCATAACTTTGACCGTGAGATGCATCTAACTGCCAAGAAATTGACGATAGAATTTTAATGTTGAAATCGGCTCGCCCCATAAGGAGGTGGAATGAGTTGCATCCACATCGACAATCCTTGTCTGTGTCGTACGCATTCAACCCCGAAACGACTCCGTAGATGAAAATAACACACGAGTCTAATTTTTCATTAACATAAACTAAAAGTGTGACAAATCAATCATCCATCCATATTATTAACTTACAAAATAATAACACCACATAACAGCGTCCTTGTATCCAAAAGAAAAACCATCACATGCAAATTATGTTCAGATTTCAAAAAAGAAGCATATATTTTTTTTTATAAAAACGATACGGCGGGTGAGAATTGGGTGAAGCAACACAATTGGTTATGCTGCACAAATTTAATATCAAGCTCACCATTCATGGGAATACCACGAAACCATAGTCCTAGTAGCTGAAAACAGCATTTTAAACCGAAGTGAGATACAAAATAGATTCTGCAGCACAAGCAACACAACGCAACCGACAAAAGAACTTCTGTAAGTGAACAGCAATTTCACGCCATAACTGAACAAGGATAATATTCATCGACCACAATTTTCTGGCATGGCCAACTGATGCTAAGTAACTTCAGAACTCTAAAATAGTACCATTCAAAACGTTTGGTTCTATGCCTTTTCCTTCTAGGTATAACTCGTGGAATCTATGATTAAACAGACCACAAAAGAGAGAAGAATACCCTAAACTTTCGGTGACTTATAGCTGATGTGCCACTCTCTCTCCTCCAACTAAATGCACTGCAAACATCTAACCTTCAAAGTCAATTCGAAATTTCTTCAGGGAGATGCGGGGAATACTTCTCCATGAGCTGGGTTAATTTGGCATCAAAATCCTTCTCCAGTTCCACTTCTTCCTCCCAATGCCTCCGCTTCATTGCAGCTTTATCGTCATCATGAGTTTTCATCAGCATGTCCCGCTCTGCCACAAATTCTTCCATCTCTTTTTCTTGAGACTTGATGAAGTTCTCAATTTCCTCCGACCTACAGCCATAAGGAGTATGGAAGAAATATACATCAAACAAAAGCAGAAGCACCACATGGGTAAAAGTATTGAACCTCAACTGGGGGCCTAACTTTCTCTGGTCTACGCATATTCTTTATCACAAATTACCTGTATTTTTGTTCCTCGGCATTTGAAGGGTTGAGATATGAGTGCTTCACCTTGTCACGTTCCTCCTGCTGCAGCCTCTCAAAATTTTCTTCCTTTGCATCCCTTGATTCATGAATTATCTTGATCTGGTCTTTGAAAAATTGTTCTTGCAGATACATCTTTTCACACCAACAAGAGAAACAACCAAATAAATGAACAAGCCAATAAAACGAAACAAAAGAGCAAGTGAATAGACCAAATATTCGGAAGCCATAAGGAAAAACAAATACAAAAACAAAATACAAACGATGGTAAACCATGCAACATAGTGAAAATACCAACTTTAGATCAAGCCAAACCTTGATGCAAGTGTAAACAAGTTTCTACTATAATATTGGGGCATAATTATCTGACAGTGAAACTTACCTCTTCCTGGTTCTCTTTGTGCTGCAATTTGGTCCTCTGTCTTACGATGCGATTTTCCTCCGTCGTCTTCCTGAGCTTTTCACTCACTATACCAAGAGATTCCTCAAGAGCCTTTGCATGCCTCTGTTCCTTAGCAACCCTGTTCTTAAACCACATAAGCTGTTGGTTATCCTCACTCATTTGCCTGATTTGGTTCACGACCATCTCCTGGTACGATCTCATCTCAAATTTCAGCCTAGATTTACCTAATTAGTAATGGGAGCATGTAAGACATCCATATATAACATTTCCAGGGATCTTAATTGCAAAATACAATTCAATGAATCAAAGTTAGCATATGAACTTAAAGTATTTGAGTGAAAACTCGTCACTTTGTACCCAAAATGACCATCACAAACACACAGAGGGCAAGGGGAAGAGTGAGGGACACACCTTGAGAATGCTGGTTAAAAATGTCCAAGTCTTCTTTCACTGCCATGTACCCATAGAGCTGTCGCTTCCCACCAGACTGAAATAAGACACGACGACGGTCCCATGCATCTCTGTCAGTTCCTTGCTCTATAAAATGCTTGTGCAGACGCTCCGCCTCTAAATAACCCCTTGCAGAGGCCTCAAAGATCAAAATGCTCATCCCGCGGTGTCCTTGTGGACCATATGAGTGTCGAGCTCTCGCAGCAGCATAAGGGCTGAAATAGTCAAGAAGCTCCTGATTTCCCATGCCAACCCACTGAAATTCAAAGCAACATAAAATGAGGACTGGAATGATACCAAGGCAGGGAAACCTTGGCTTTAGAAACAATCATGACAATGTAAACAGACCTATACTTGAGATACAAATTTGAAAAACATAATCAATACCTTGTCATTGTCATCCTGCTCAAGTTTAGTGTTCATGATGACAATCATAGGAGGCCAGACAATTTCATGATCCTTTTCCTCATCTTTTAAACCTTTCCATTTACCAAAAGCTTCACCAGCTGGTATAACTGTAGTTCCCTTCCTCCTCAACTCTTCATCCAAAAGCTCTGCAAGCTCTCTATGGAGCATTACCCTTTTTGATCCTTTTGTTTTGGCATGTGTCATCAGGGGCTGCAGGCCTCGGTACCAGTCAATGGAACCAGGACCCCCTTGACATGCAGGACAGTGCCACTGCCTAGCAGGATCATTAATCTCATCAACCGTTAAACTATCCAAAATCTCAAAGAATTTCTTGAACCATCTGCTATTTTTTCGAGTTTCATGGCTCTTTTCACTTGAATCCGAGTCAAACTCATCGCTGAATAGCTCATCGTCGGTATCACCCACAGCATCAGAGTTGTCATCATCATCATCAATGGCAGCGGCAGCAGCAGCCGCATCGCTGTCCTTGTCATCTTTTCTGTGGACATCTTCTGAACCCTTGGGTTGAGTAACACCAGCTCTAGATTGCCAGTTCCATCCGTGGTCCAGCGGAGGGGGAATCACATGTTGTGGGGCCACATAGCTATTTTCAGAAACCCTGGCAGAAGACTGCTGCCTTACATTTCCTCTTGCTGCTGGTTTTCTCATATCAGAAGTTTGTGAAGGCCAGAAGTTGCCGGCACCCCTTCCTGACCCACCACTACTCCGCATACCTGGCTTCTGAGTATCAACCTGTGCCCAAGCCTTAGAATTAGAATTCTGAGGACCCCATTGTTTTGCAGCACTGCTTCCAGCTCTGTTCTTTGACTTCCTGGTAATTACCTCCCACTCTCCATCATCCTGGGCTGAGCCCAGGCTAACGTCTGCAACACCATGAGTCAACTGTTCAATCTTGGGGCTGCTGACTTCCAAGACATCTTTTCCCTTGAAATTTCCACCATTTCTTCTCGCACTCATCCTAGCAAACAATGCCTTTTTGGGAACATTGTTTTAAACAAAAAAAACGCGATGAAAACATTAAGTATGCGATGAAACATTGTTTTAAACATTAAGTACTGTAACATTACGAAATATATGTTCCTAATTCCTAACCCTAACATTCGATTTAACACTAAAACCCCCAATTTCTAATTTAATTTTCCAAATTGAATCTAATTACAATACCAAAATCTTCAGATTAAGGCATCAAGGCCTGATTCTGACCTTAGAAAGAAGAAAAATAAAGAATTAAGAAAAGATAGATACCTGGGTCAATCTGCAGCGTTTGTCTGTCGCACAAGCGAAAGTGGCTCCGTGCAGCTGCCTGCTGGCTGGGTGCAGTCGGCGGTGTCTTTCTGGCTGTTGAGCGCTGCGCCGGGAGCTGACAGGGTGAGAGAAGTGAGAAGTGAGAAGCGAGAAGCGGGGAAAACTAAAAACGTACAAGAAGAAAGGTTGACGTGAAGTCGTTGGGAACCGAAGGAGGCGTGCGCGAAAGAGACTACGCCAAGACTCTCTTTATTTTTCTGGGATGGGCCTCTATTAATAAACCTATATTTTAATTTTTTTTTTTTTCAGCCCAAAACATTTTTTTGGAGCTAGGATGGGCTGACGATTGGGTTTGAGTTAAAAAGGTTTTTTATTTTCCAAAAGACGATAACTTGTAAAGTTTAAGAAGGTGTATTCAATTGGAATTTTGAATGATTTAAATGATTTTAAATAAATTTAGAGTATACAATTAGGATTTTAAGTGATCTTTGAAATTCAAAGAGGTTTCAATCAGCCACTTTTTTTTTTTTCTTCAAAGAGGATCATATTATAAAACTCGAGTAAAAACACCACCACGCAAGCTCAAAACAATAAAATGACGGACTGTTGGATAATGGCCAAATGTTTCCTTGTTTTGTGGCTTGTTTTGTGACTTAAATTGCTCCATGTTTTGTGGCTTTTTCAAAGCCATGTTTTGTGGTTTTTTCAAAGCCATGTTTTGTGGCTTTTTCAAAGCCATGTTTTGTGGGAGAAGGCTTGGATTAAGAAAAGTATAAAAAGAGAGCATTTGGCAAAACAAGGATACGGATGGAGAGAAGGAAAGCATCCAAAAGAGATGGTGTGAGCATTTGGCTCTACCATGGGCATGGGTGAGAGAAATCAAGAGAGCTAGAGTGAAAGATCTCTTGTGAAAGAACTCTTGGGGGTAGAGTGAGGCTCTTGGGAAAATTCTGTGAGTGGGTGTACAAGGGTTATGGGATTGGGTTATGTCGATTTAACTCATGTGTAACTTGTACTGTTTTTCTCATAGTGAAGAGCAATATCTCTTCGAGGACGTAGGCAGTTTTTTGCCGAACCTCGTAAATTTCTCGGTGTCTTTATTTCTTGTATTTTAAACTATTCAACTGTGTGTGATTTTGGTGAGGTTGTAATCTGAATCTCGGTTCCGCACTAACGAACGGGCCAAGGCACAACAATTGGTATCAGAGCATCGTTGGGGGCTTTGGTTCGTTGGAGGTCCAGATTTGTTGTTCACCATGGAATTTTCAGTTGAGCAGTTTAAAGGGAGAGGCGGTTTTGCTCTTGGTAAAGGAGAGTAATAGAAGCCTGAAGAAATGGAAGCCGTGTTTAGGGATGCTTGGATCAACTGCGAAAGTTGATGTTGAGGAAGAAGACAAAGGCCTCTTTCTTCTTACCTCACTTTCAGATTTGTACGAGAACCTTATGAAACTTTACTGCAAGGAAAGAAACAGTAAGTTTGGAGCAGGTGCAAGCTTTTTTGGTGTGGAATGATACACACAAGAGACCATGGATGATGGTGGGCACAAGACTGCTTAAGCTATTCAAGGTTGAAATCGTGGAAGAAAATTGGAAAGAGGATCTGAGAGAGACAGCAGGTTCAGATCCGGTTCCGGAGGCAAGGGTCCACAGTGCTACGGGTGCAAGGCCGGGTTAGCAAGTTTGTGGTGGAAGACTTTGAGTATGCCCTCTAGGTACTCGAAGCAACACTTCTCCTGGTGATGTTTAGTCTCAAGTGTTGCAGGGGTTTTGCAGCAGGTGGAGCTATGGGATTCACAGGTGATGAGAAGGTCCTGAGGTAGGAAGAAGTGTGGGAATTTTGTCTGGCTCGATGGGTTGTTGCTGGAAATAGGCGCGCTGTAGAGTTTCCAGGTTGCAGACAATGAAGAGGAGGAAAACCTGCTGGAGGAGACGAGGATGTGTTGAGATCCTGTCTGAAGCTAAATGGTGATTTTTAGCTTGCAGCAGCTGCACATGCATTGGCAGTAACTGAATCGGAACAGGACCAATGAGGTTGATTCAGAGTGTGGATGCTGGTACGTAAGGCCAATGGACTTTGGTACAATTTGGCCAAGGTGGAGATTGTTGGATAATGGCCAAATGTTTCCTTGTTTTGTGGCTTGTTTTGTGGCTTAAATTGCTCCATGTTTTGTGGCTTTTTCAAAGCCATGTTTTGTGGTTTTTTCAAAGCCATGTTTTGTGGCTTTTTCAAAGCCATGTTTTGTGGGAGAAGGCTTGGATTAAGAAAAGTATAAAAAGAGAGCATTTGGCAAAACAAGGATACGGATGGAGAGAAGGAAAGCATCCAAAAGAGATGGTGTGAGCATTTGGCTCTACCATGGGCATGGGTGAGAGAAATCAAGAGAGCTAGAGTGAAAGATCTCTTGTGAAAGAACTCTTGGGGGTAGAGTGAGGCTCTTGGGAAAATTCTGTGAGTGGGTGTACAAGGGTTATGGGATTGGGTTATGTCGATTTAACTCATGTGTAACTTGTACTGTTTTTCTCATAGTGAAGAGCAATATCTCTTCGAGGACGTAGGCAGTTTTTTGCCGAACCTCGTAAATTTCTCGGTGTCTTTATTTCTTGTATTTTAAACTATTCAACTGTGTGTGATTTTGGTGAGGTTGTAATCTGAATCTCGGTTCCGCACTAACGAACGGGCCAAGGCACAACACGGACAAGCTCAAAGAATGGCCTCTGAAAAAACCTAACCTGGAAGAAACCATGTGGAAAAAATTCCAGGGGAGGAAAAAGAGGCCGAGCAAGCCAACAAAACCTTTTTCGAGCTGATCCTTAACTGATCGAGGATCCATTTTTGTTGTGCAGAATGGCTGTTCATACATATTCTGTATATATATTTGATAATAACAGGAGTTCTGGTTTTTGTTCGACTCATCCGTGCCATTGGCATATATAAATACAGTAAGCACATAAAGCCACATCAAAAATTTAAAAGTTCATATGACAATTGCAAAAATAACATCTGCACCATATTCGGACAAAAATAACCTTCAATTTCACGGAAAAAATGGACAAAACTAACAGTCGGGGGGACATCTGCACCAATTGAAAGTTCAGAGGTGTTTGAACCAGATTAAAAGTTTGTATGACAATTGCAAGCTAGCAATCTTTGTGTATGTGTATGTGTATGTGTATGTGTATGTGTGTACGACCTCGAAGAATAAAACACGATATATCAATAAAAAAAAAAGGGGTGAATCAAGGTTCGAGAAAACTCTAGTTATCAGATGGGCAGAGAGAAGAGATTGTTTTGAAGGGTAAAGTTTATGTCCGCTTGACTACGTGCCATTTCTCTTGTTTCATATTAATAAGATTTTCTCATATTGCTAAGGTGGGTTGCCGTGATGGATAGAGCGTTCCTCTTTAACCTATTATGTCCTAAGTTCAAACCTTCCCCTCCCTCATAATTTAGATAAATTTAAGGTAGATTTTCCTATCATTTGTTACAACAATAACAACAAAGTCTTATCTCACTAAGTGTAACATGTTGTATGAATCTTAAAACGCTTGCTACTGCACTAAGTTTTGCCCCACGTTTTGTTAGCTCCAAGTACTTCATGTCTTTTCTTAGAATCTCTCTCCCATTCTTTGTAGGTTTTTCTTTAGCCATTTTGCCATGAGTCTCTATTTCCTAATTATATTTTCTAACCAAAGCAATTGTAGGTTTTCGTTTCCCATGTCCAAACCACTTTAAAACAAAAACATGAATAGGAGAGGAGACCGCAATTTAGGGATAGCAACGATTCGGTTTGATGACGAAAATGTTATATCCATCTCCATAACCATGAAAATCAATCATATCCATAACCACAAATTAACCATCAGAGATTATCTATAACCATACCTACCGGGTAACAGATTCCTTTTCGGCTAACGGTTATATCCATCTTTGTCAAACAAAAATATATTCGTTCAGTTGACGCATTATAAGTTAGGATATGTTAATTTCGTCGTTACACATTTGATGTGTAAAATGATTCAATGAACTGATTTTGTAGAGTATAAAAATTAAAGTATTGAATTTAAAACATTGATGATGTTGGCTGATCTATAATATCTTCAGCACCATTGAATTTTCATTGATTTTAATTCAAAACTTTTGAATTTTCCCATAAAATGCAACTTTTGTATTCTCAAGGTAATGAATTCGATAAATAATGAATGTACACACATATGAATAATGGATACACACACACACGTATATACACAAACATACATATATATATATTATATAATACTATTATATTATATATTATTCAAGTCGGATACGAATCAGGGATCATTATAACCATATCCAAAACCATAACTAAATAATATTTACGGTTTTTCTCCATATTGAAAATATACCCAAGTTTTCATATCCAAATCTGTTCCATTCAAACAGTTATTGAGTTTAACAATTAAAATTATCATCCCTACCACAATATCTTGAAGATGACAAGTTCTGATATTTATTGCTTTGTTTTGTTTGTGTGGTTGACGGCAGTGCCGGACGCATACATGGGCCAGAGCAGGCTGTCGCGCCTACTCCATCACCCTCTTCTTCTCCCATTTAATTGCTCAGTTGAATTGATCTTTTCTTTCAACTTGGAGAAAGTCTGCAATTGGTTCGATTCAACGCACCAAAGAGGAGGTTGATGCAAGGACAACCATTAGTTTGAAGGCATCAACATTGCCGCTTTTAATTAGCAACTCAAACATTAATTTGAAAGCTTAATCCTTATTTGAGAGCTTCTTTCATCTTAAACAAAAATAATGATGCTAATGAAAAAGACTACAGTTGTTCCCTTTAATTAAGTTTACTTAACTAATACTAACTAATACTCCAAAACTTCTTTTAGTTACAAGAAGTTTAGGGTTTAATTGGATTCAACTTTGCACGCGAGTTTCAATGTTTGAACCTACCCCCTCCAGTATTGTTTGTACAAAAAAATATATTTGAGAGCTTCTACATCATATCCTATGAAGAATATTTCTGGATCTGCCACTAGTTGACGGGTGGCAGAGTCAGCATGGGATCATTGGTTGTCCTTGACCCCAATAACTTTAAAAACTCTATGTATATTTGCTTGTATATTGTATTTGACCGCAACAAACAACTAAGGCAAACTAAATTACGACGTCCTCATCCTACTTCTATTTTCTTCTATCATATTTGTCTTCCTTTTCTCTCTTCTTGTATGAAATGTTTTAGTTGAAAAGCCTTGAAAGTCTTCAACATTACTCCACAGTATCCTATATTCACCATCGACAAGCCTGTACAAGTAATAGTAGTCGTTGACATATGTTGAAATAAAATTTTAGCATATGTTGGCAGGAATTCGCAAGTGCCTACTAGGTGCTCGACGAAATGACCCAATGAAGCTTTTTGGTTGATATTATGACTCTATTATTTGAAAATCCTAACTACGCCACTGTTGATGGGGCCAAAGTTAACGAAAAGTCCGGGCAAATGCATTTTGGATAGAAAATTTGTACAATATGGAAGATGAATAAACTCATTGAAGTGCTTGAAACATGGAACTGGTTAGCAATTAGCATTCAGAATTCAGAATTGAAAGTTGGATTTTCTGCTAATCTTATTGTTCTATTTTTTTATTTATTTCAAAAATAGTCAGCTTGGACAATAGACTCGAGCTAGTCCGCTCTCTACTTCTTCTAGTTTATCTAGTTCCAGTGCATATACAATATAATCAAATACAAAAAACTAAAAAATATTTGTATATACGTAGAACAGGATTATTAATTAAAATTTATTTTGTGTACTAAACTGTGCTGATAAAGAAGAATTTGATGCAGAAGATTGGGTGAACTGTGAGGATTTGGTGTTGTAACGATAGCCTGAAGAATCAGTTTCACCCCTTTCCAAATCTGTAGTATCAGCAGACAAAATTGACAATGTTACCGGAGGTGAAGAGTAGCTAGCCACCGGCATCTTCGACGGGAGAATAGGTAATGGAACTTCAAAATTAAGCACTTGAATCGTTTGTTGTATCGAAGGCCTGATCGTGTAATCCGGATGAACACACCACAACCCAACAACCAACAAACACTCCATTTGTTTCTCATCAAACTCTCCACACAATTTAGGGTCAGCTGCTTCAATGACTTTCCCTTGTCCATAAAGCTCCCAAACCCACTCCGCCATATTCGTTTTTCTACTTTCCGAATTGGGATCAATGGGTTTTCGCCCACAAGCTATCTCCAAAGCAACAACTCCAAAGCTGTAGACATCTGTTTCCTTGCTAGCCTTTCCTGTGGTAAGACATTCAGGAGCCATGTAGCCCATAGTTCCGGCCAGAACTGTTGTTTGTGATTGTTTTCCATGGTCAACAAGCCGAGCTAACCCGAAATCCCCAAGTTTTGCGTTTAAATTTGAGTCCAACATGATATTGCTGGATTTGATATCCCTGTGCAGCACACATTGTTCCCATTCTTCGTGCAGATACAACAACCCGGATGCCAAGCCTTGAACAATTTTGTTTCTTGCCTCCCAAGCTAACAAGGATTTCCCTTTGAACAAATGGGAATCCAAGCTGCCGTTGGACATGAACTCATACACAAGTAAGAGTTCTCCTTTTTCATGGCACCAACCAATGAGTTGCACCAGATTCCGATGCCTTAGTCGGCTGATGATCCTTACTTCTGCTGCATACTCCTTCATCCCCTGTCTAGACCTGCTTGATATCCTCTTAACAGCAACGTACGCGTTCAAGTCTTTTATGAAGCCTCGATAAACTCCACCAAACCCTCCCTCTCCAAGCTTCTCTCTTTCATCAAAATTACTTGTTGATCTAGCCAATGTTCCGTACGAAAACTTCTTGGGGCCTGTTCCCTTTTGGAACTCCTCATCGATCCAGTCATTAAACATTCCATCTTTTGAACTACCTCCCCTCTTCTTCCAAATCAAAAACCAAACCAAACCCAACCCACCAACCAAGAAAGCAATCCCACCAGCACCCAAACCAACAATTAGTCCTACGTTGACCCCATTTCCTGACTTGGGATCAACGATGGGGCTCGGCTCAGGAACCACTGGCATGTTCTTCGTTTCATTCTCTTCACGCAGTTGAAACGAATTAAAACTCCATGATTGGATCTTGTTCACAGCAGTCAGAGAACCTGTTGTGGCGGAGAACCCAACAACGACCCAACCCTGGATGATTTCATTCAAATCAACCCTGCAATCCATATACTTCATCACTTGAACATCTTTCACATAACTTGTGAAAACAATACCAACATGCTTTGATGCAGAATCATAACTAATCCCAACACTATTGACTCGTCCGTTTGTAATACTACCATTCCATGATTCGGTCATCTTAGACTTCACAGAGTTGATGTCTACTCCGACATGATCTCCGGCAGGATCTTCCACAGATGTCACATCATTCCGGTAGATATCAAGCTCCACCGCCCAAAAAGGGTACTGAATTTTTGACACTTGGGGAGAAGTGTCCACGGGGAGTCCTAGACTGCCGCCTCTGCCTATTGTCTTGTTGAGTAAGGATCCATTTGGCGCCAAAAAGAAGGCGAGTCCGTCCTCATAGGGTGTCTTGCCTCTGGAATCGATGACAAATGTGAAGTTTGTTGTGAAATCGGCAAGCTTTCCCGTGACCTTGTCTCGGAGGAGGAAGGGTTGGCTGTAGGTGGCTCGACCAACACTTTGGTCCTTTACGTCGTCAACAGCGCTTTTGGTAAGTCGAAGATATTTGCCGTCGATGTAAGCATCTCCCTCGAGAGATAAGTTTTTGATGCCATTTGGAAAGGTGGAGAAGTTGAAAGATAATGGAAATACACAAGAAAATAATTGAAACGACAGAAGAAGAAGGAATTGGAGCTGCTTTGGTGAGACAACCATTTCTAACAAATTTTGTTTTTGGGTGAGCTTTGCGGATCAAATTGTGAACATCTAAGATAATTCTGAAAGTGCTTTAATCGGAACTATGTCTCTTGAGTGAAGATCAGTTCAATTTTTTAAAGTGCTTTAATCAGCAGTCCTTATTTTACCGATTCAAATGAAGATAATTCTGTTTGGAGGAGGACTTGATCAGAGCCTATTGGAAATGAGGAATTGACGTTTTGGTTAGACTTGTTTTCTTGGTACATTTACTGTGTTGAAGCAATTACTTTGGAACCGTTACAGATCATTTCTATAAAAAAAATTAATTATATATGAGATTGTTTATTATTGAACTGTTTAAAAACAGATGGACGGATTAGGTAAAATAATTACGAACTATTTATCTATTTGCTACAATTGATTGACTAAACAATCTTAGTTTTAATTAATTTTTTTTTTTTTTTTTTTTGTAGAGATGAGCTTTACAAAATCATTTATTATATGAACAATTCTGAACATAAACATAAAGTTATGAGATTAAACCACTAAGTAAATTGAGGAGGAGCAGCCAATCATTGTTCTTTCGAAAACCTCATGAAGTTAAAATTTTTATTATCACACATTTGATTAAGTTGAAAACAACATCAATGTTAATTAGTAGGATCCGTCAGACCGTGTCTGAATATTCAACGTACTGTCCCTACAAATTCATTTTCACCTTGTTTTCTCTCAATTAATTGTTGTCATCTTCAAATTAATTATAACAATGCGTACAGATTCAAGAGAGAGCTTGTTGACATGGTCTTGATTTTCATGTAAATTTATTGCGGTTTTTCTTTTGTGTGGTGTACAACTGCTATAAAGAATAAGCGGGCGAGTCACAGTGGGGATCAAATTTGACATCTAAAACACCCGTATGACTGAATGATGCGTAGAAATAAAGCCACACTTTACGTTTAGATTCAGAAGTTTCTAATAAGCGTTAAATTTGAACAACTTATGTTTTATTTTTTATTTTTACTGAAAATATGACTTTAACCCTTCAAATTCAAGTTTTTTTCCATATAAAACCCGAAATAATTTGTTTACTCAAAAAGAACCCAATGACTAGGATCCACCTAAGTGAATTCTTTAATTACATATTACTTTACATATTTTACATTTTTAGATGCCTAAAATACCCCTATTGCATATTTGATGTCCACAATTAATTTTATGCAGATTGTAAGGAGATAATTAATGATTTTGCAAAAAAGAAAAATATGACATTAATGTTAAAAAATTCATTGCATATTAATATCAAATATGAGAATTGTCACATCCCGGCCCGGGTGGGACCACTTCTCGGGCCCGACTCCACTACCGTAGCACGATATTGTCCGCTTTGGGCTTACCATTCCCTCACGGTTTTGTTTTTGGGAACTCACGAGCAACTTCCCAGTGGGTCACCCATCATGAGATTGCTCTAGCCCCCTTCTCGCTTAACTTCGGAGTTCCTACGGAACCCGAAGCCAGTGAGCTCCCAAAATGCCTCGTGCTAGGTAGGGATGGGAATATACATTTAAGGATCACCCCCTGGGCGATGTGGGATGTCACAATCCACCCCCCTTAGGGGCCCGACGTCCTCGTCGGCACACACGCGACCAGGGTTAGGCTCTGATACCAATTTGTCACATCCCGGCCCGGGGCGAATCACTTCCCGAGCCCGCTCCACCACCGTAGCACGATATTGTCCGCTTTGGACTTACCATTCCCTTACGGTTTTGTTTTTGGGAACTCACGAGCAACTTCCCAGTGGGTCACCCATCATGGGATTGCTCTAGCCCCTTCTCGCTTAACTTCGGAGTTCCGACGGAACCCGAAGCCAGTGAGCTCCCAAAAGGCCTCATGCTAGGTAGGGATGGGAATATACATTTAAGGATCACCCCCTGGGCGATGTGGGATGTCACAATGCACATTTCCGGCCAGGGATTGGCTCTGATACCAAATTGTCACATCCCGGCCCGGGGCGGATCACTTCCCTGGCCCGCTCCACCACCGTAGCACGATATTGTCCGCTTTGGGCTTACCATTCCCTCACGGTTTTGTTTTTGGGAACTCACGAGCAACTTCCCAGTGGGTCACCCATCATGGGATTGCTCTAGCCCCTTCTCGCTTAACTTCGGAGTTCCGACGGAACCTGAAGCCAGTGAGCTCCCAAAAGGCCTCATGCTAGGTAGGGATGAGAATATACATTTAAGGATCACCCCCTGGGCGATGTGGGATGTCACAATCCACCCCCCTTAGGGGCCCGACGTCCTCGTCGGCACACACGCGACTAGGGTTAGGCTCTGATACCAATTGTCACATCCCGGCCCGGGTGGGACCACTTCTCGGGCCCGACTCCACTACCGTAGCACGATATTGTCCGCTTTGGGCTTACCATTCCCTCACGGTTTTGTTTTTGGGAACTCACGAGCAACTTCCCAGTGGGTCACCCATCATGGGATTGCTCTAGCCCCCTTCTCGCTTAACTTCGGAGTTCCTACGGAACCCGAAGCCAGTGAGATCCCAAAAGGCCTCATGCTAGGTAGGGATGGGAATATACATTTAAGGATCACCCCCTGGGCGATGTGGGATGTCACAATCCACCTCCCTTAGGGGCCCGACGTCCTCGTCGGCACACACGCGACCAGGGTTAGGCTCTGATACCAATTTGTCACATCCCGGCCCGGGGCGAATCATTTCCCGGGCCCGCTCCACCACCGTAGCACGATATTGTCCGCTTTGGGCTTACCATTCCCTCACGGTTTTGTTTTTGGGAACTCACGAGCAACTTCTCAGTGGGTCACCCATCATGGGATTGCTCTAGCCCCTTCTCGCTTAACTTCGGAGTTCCGACGGAACCCGAAGCCAGTGAGCTCCCAAAAGGCCTCATGCTAGGTAGGGATAAGAATATACATTTAAGGATCACTCCCCTGGGCGATGTGGGATGTTACAATCCACCCCCCTTAGGGGCCCGACGTCCTCGTCGGCACATTTCCGGCCAGGGATATTTGTCACATCCCGGCCCGGGGCGAATCACTTCCCGGGCCCGCTCCACCACCGTAGCACGATATTGTCCGCTTTGGGCTTACCATTCCCTCACGGTTTTGTTTTTGGGAACTCACGAGCAACTTCCCAGTGGGTCACCCATCATGGGATTGCTCTAGCCCCTTCTCGCTTAACTTTGGAGTTCCGACGGAACCCGAAGCCAGTGAGCTCCCAAAATGCCTCATGCTAGGTAGGGATGAGAATATACATTTAAGGATCACCCCCTGGGGGATGTGGGATGTCACAGGAATTGTTGGCTTAATTCTATGTATCTGACTTTATGAGTTCATATATATATATATATATATATATATATATATATATATATTTATTTATTTATTTTAAAAAAAAAACCTAATATATGTAATAATATATAAAAAAAAAAAAAAAAAGTAATTTACCTACCATGTACAAAAATGTTATTTGATTCAAAATGTGTATATATGTGTGTGTGTGTGTGTGAGAGACAAAATCTTGCATAAACTTAGGAATTGGATCATGCTTTTGATTTTATCTTTTACCTACAAACAATCATATACATATTACTTTATATATTTTTACCAAAAAAACGTCCCTAATAGGCTAATATATGTAATAATACGTGAAAAATAATTTACCTACCATGTATACAAAAATGTTATTTGATTCAAAATATATAATCTAGGTTTTCTCAAAAAAAAAAAAAAAAAAAAAAAAAATATATATATATATATATATATATATATATATATATATATATATATATATATATAATCTAGGTGTATATATATATATTTTATATATAATTGGAACAAATTAATTTACCTATCTACAAATTATTTCCAATAATTTACCTACAAAAAATTATACCCCTTGTGTAGAGAAAAACTTGTGTGGGGCTTTACTTGCCACTGGATTTTGTTGAGTGGCACTACAATCCAATCAAAACTCGCAACGTGGCAAGTCTTAAATATTATCTTTTATTATTTTTCTTTAATATTTAAAACTTTCATAATTATATTTCCTATTAATTGATATAAGATTAATTTAAGATTTCAATTTTCCTCTGATCTCCTCTGTCTTCCCTTTTTCTTCTCAAATTTTCTCTCTGCCAGTGCCGGCTTCTTCCCCACTCTGTGCATTTCCTTCCTTCATAAGAATAATGGGAAAAAAAATTAAACCATCTTCTCGATCTATAATGAAATAAAATTGTGATATATATATTCTAACACAGGCTTGATGTTTAACAAAATTTGTTTGTTCCTTTTTTTTCATTTTTTTTTTTCCTCTTCTCATTCTCGCTTATTTTTCTTCCCCAGTTTTCTCTACCGTGTGCAGTCTTCTTCCCCCTCTTTATTTCCTTTCTTCATAAGAATATGGGGCAAAAACAAAGTCATCTTCTCCAAACCTATACTTCTTTTTTTCGTTTTTTTTCTTTTCTTTTCTTTTTATTTACAAAAGCTATTTATTATTATTTTTTTTCAATTATAAGCACAATTTCATTGCCCAACAGCTCATCCTGTTTTATATATCTTTGAGTTGTAATTTGCGTGTTTATGTTTTTCCTATAAAGGATTAGAATATTTTGTAGCAAACTCTAAATACAATCTTGCAGACTCACTCCATACAATCGAGTTGATCTTTTCACAATTTATTGGTTATCCTTCACTTTATTTTGGTTGAAGTACAACTATTTTGGTTGATTATCCATCTTTAACATGATGGTAGAAGTGGGAGAGAGAGAAGAAACTGAAGACTTCTACGGCAAAACATAAAAGTACCAAAAGGGAAAATTTGGGAAGAAAAAGAGGGAGGGGAGAAGAAAAATATACATCAAATTAATCTCATGATGTATATTAATTAGTAGGAAAAATAATTATGAGAATTTTAAATATAAAAGAATGATTAAAGATAATATTTAAGACTTGCCACGTTGCGAGTTTTGATTGGATTGTAGTGCCACTCAACAAAATCCAGTGGCAAGTAAAGCCCCACACAAGTAAATCCAGTGGCAAGAAAAGCCCCACACAAGTTTTTCTCCCTTGTGTAATATAATTTCTTTTTTTCACTAATACATGGAGAATAATTTACCCATTACAAGAAGAAATATAATTTGATGTATTATATTGAAAAATATTATGTCATACCTACATTTATACAACAATAAAATGTGCCTAATATATGTAACAATACATGAAAAATAATTTACCTACAAGTTAGAGAAGTGTTATTTGATTCAAAATATATAATATGGATCTATTATAATTTTTTTATAATAATTGGAACAAATTAATTTACTACCCAATTAATGCAAAATATATATCACAAAAAAGGTAAATTTTTGGTATGATATGGATACAATTAATGCAATACAACAGTTGATATATTTTATTTCAATTTTTCTACAACTTTTAATTTGGAATAAAGTTAGGGATTTGGGAAAGTGGCATGCGTGTAAATAAATTGTATTAGTAGGTCAATAGTATTCCGATGTGGCTACATATTTTAAATTTGGGCTTTTATTGGATGTTTATATGTAAATGAGTTATTATCTATGAATCATGAATTGTAAGGGCCAAAATCTAAATCACCCTATTTTTTATGAAGTAAATTTGAACGACTTAATAATTAAATAAAAGAGTAGATTTCAATAATCGTATGGCACCGTCGTCGTTAGACCTGTCATTCGTATCATGTTTTTCATGTTTGTGTCATTTTCATGACATACCCAATATCTTAACGGGTCATGTCGTGTAACACCTATTAAAGTAAACGTGTAATATGACCCAACCCGAAATCAACCCGTTAATATTATCAGGTAATATGATCCAACCCGTTACCCATTAAAGAAATATATTTTAAACTAATAAATAATGAAAATGAAAAACATAATTTCATCCAAAAAGATGGAAAACATAATACTAAATTAGTATATGCATATCGCACTTGTTAGAGAAAAAGCATTAGTACATTATTACAAAATACCAAATGTTCAAAGATATGCAAAATGAAGGGAGTTGCGTTTTATGATGGTTTGAATGGTTTTAAAAATTCAAATGACGATGTACTCATCTTCAAAGTGCAAAGGATGTGATCACGAGCGTTTGCATATTTCTTCACATTTTTCGCACTAGTAAATTAATTATTATAATTTTTTAATGTGTTTGGTATTTTTAAATTACTTGATAATTTTATTTTTAATGTGTTTTATAATTTTTTTTAATCACACTCTTTGCCTTTAGTATACTTTAAAAATATATAAATAAATAAAACTTGAATTTTTTAAATTTATATAGAACAATAATACAATAATACATATTTAATATACAATATATACATATACACTATGACTCTTGTACTTTATTGACACGCCGACCATGATATTCACCAAACACCAAGATAAGTACGTGTTGGTCGACACCTGAAGGTGACGAAGCCATATTAGGATGCATGAGAACTAAGAACAATTAACTGACATAAATAAAACTTGTAAATTTAATTATGATGAATATGCATTTATGGAACGTGTTCAGAGCATACAACTAATCCGAGACACTAAAAAGAAACAATATAAAATTGAATGAACAAAAGGATGGGTCTTATAGCAAGAGGACTCGAAGATTGCCGATGCGGAAGTGCCTTGATGCCGGGATTGTACACCTCGATTCTAAGTCCTAAGACGGCGCAAAACAAAACATGAGCATACCAAGTTGATATATAAGTAATACGAAAAACAGTTAATCTTTAACGTATTAACCCCTAAAGTTTTATGAAAGCTTAATAGTATAACATGTAATAGGTTTTCTGAAAACCCTAGCATGCCATAAAATCTTCGTAAAACATATATTATATATAGTGTGTTTAGTAGTGGTATGTATATATATATATATAAGGCATATACTTATATATAATATTTCATTCGCCCAAAGGCATAAATAACACTTCTTCATTCATCTGAAGGTTCTACATCATGCGTCGTAGATCATTTGCCTGTAGGCAGTATCATTCGCCTGTAGGCACTACATCTCCTTACCGAAGCCAATATAAGTATCTTCCGATCGACCAACCTACGCCCGGCCGAAGCCAATATAAATATCTCCCACCTGTAGGCACCAACCACACGCCCGGTTGTAGCCAATATAAATATCTATTTCCTGTAGGCACTAACCACACACCTGGCCGTAACCAATATAAATATCTCCCACCCGTAAGCACATAAGTATCATATGCCCGTAAGCAGAACATACGTATAACCATTAAGGAAGAACACAAAGACATTTACTTAATGTTTCTAATATATATATATATATATATATATATATATATATATATATATCTTAATCGGAGTTCAATAGCTAAAACATCATATTGTAAAACCTATTCATAGTATATAGTCTTCAATCATATATACTACGAAGAACGTAAAATCGATAAAGCATGAATATCATAAGCGTAAATCCAATTTACTCATAAAACGTTATGTAACATCCCACATCGACCAACAGAGAGGGGGTGATGTGTGTCACATCCCGCCCTGGGGCGGATCACTTCCCGGGCCCGCTCCACCACCGTAGCACGATATTGTCCGCTTTGGGCCCCGACCACGCCCCCACGGTTTTGTTTCTGGGAACTCACACGAGAACTTCCCGATAGGTCACCCATCCTGGGAATGCTCTCGCGCGCTACTCGCTTAACTTCGGAGTTCCAATGGAACCCGAAGCCATTGAGCTCCCAAAAGGCCTCGTGCTAGGTAGGGATGAGAATATACATATAAGGATCACTCCCATGGGCGATGTGGGATGTCACAATCCACCCCCCTTAGGGGTTCGACGTCTTCGGCGGCACACCACAGCCAGGGTTAGGCTTTGATACCAAATTGTCACATCTCGCCCCGGGGCGGATCACTTCCCGGGCCCGTTCCACCACCGTAGCACGATATTGTCCGCTTTGGGCCCCAACCACACCCCCACGATTTTGTTTCTAGGAACTCACACGAGAACTTCCCGATGGGTCACCCATCCTGGGAATGCTCTCGCGCACTACTCGCTTAACTTTGGAGTTCCAACGAAACCCGAAGCCATTGAGCTCCCAAAAGACCTCGTGCTAGGTAGGGATGAGAATATACATATAAGGATCACTCTCCTGGGCAATGTGGGATGTCACAATGTGCTTTATATGTACATGCCCACCTCCATATAGCACGAGGTCTTTTGGGAACTCATCGGCTTCGGATTCCATCGGAACTCCAAAGTTAAGCGAGTTTGGGCGAGATCAATCCCAGGATGGGTGACCCATTGAGAAGTTGCTCGTGAGTTCCCAGAAACAAAACTGTGAGGGCATGGCCGGGGCCCAAAGCGGACAATATCGTGCTACGACGGAGCCGAAATTGAGATGTGATAGAATGGTATTAGAGCCACTCCGCTGTTTGGTACGTGTGTGTCGATGAGGACGTGGGGCCCTTAAAGGGGGTGGATTGTAACATCCCACATTGATCAACAGAGAAAGGGTGATGTGCCTTATATGTACATGCTCGCCTCTATATAGCACGAGACCTTTTGGGAACTCACCGGCTTCGGATTCCATCGCCACGCCCTCACGGTTTTGTTTCTGGGAACTCACGAGCAACTTCCCAGTGGGTCACCCATCCTGGGATTGCTTTCGCCCGAACTCGCTTAACTTCGGAGTTTCGATGGAATCTGAAGCCAGTAAGTTCCCAAAAGGCCTCGTGCTATATGGAGGTAGGCATGTACATATAAGGCACATCACCCTCTCTCCGTTAGTTGATGTGGGATGTTACACGTTACCATTAAATCATGCTTTTCATGTATGCATTTCTAATAGTAAAAATATGCATTTTGGAAGGGGTCCACTCACCTTACACCGTTGGCGAAGAGTCGTGCAAACAAGAGAGGACGGAAATGCCATGCACAATTGCACCTAAGCATATAAAGGTACCAATTAATAAAACACTATCATAATGATTGAATATGGGAAAATGGACGTCGGAAACGGATCTAGGACGTCGAAATTAGCCTAGGAGGGGTCCCGACCGAAACCCGAAAAAAGTCAACAAAAATTAACTTTGACGGGTCAACGATCAATTGTCAAAGTTAACGGTGAACGTTGACTGGAAGTCAATGGTCAACCGGTCGGTCAAACGGGTTGGATCCATTTAGGGTTTAGGGTTTTGGACTTGGGTTAGGGTTAGCATTTGGGCTTGGGTTCAAATATGGGTTTGGGCCAAAGCTTGGGTTTAGGTTTAAAAGGTTTCTAGGTCGGGTTGGGTAAACCGGGCTTGGGCCCGTGTTTTGGATCTGGGTCATACCTTGGGTTTTGTTCAGTGGGCCGAGGGCTCGTGTTTTCATCTAGGTTTTTGGGTTAAATGGTTATGGGGTTGGGCTGCCCAAATAGGCTAGGTTCCATGGCCCAACAAATTGGGCCGGTTACTCAAATGGGTGAAGCTATCGGGTCGGGTCGATCAATTTTAGGTCAGGTTGGCCATTTTCAACAAAGAAGAACACCGGAGCTTCCAATCTCCGGTCAACCCAAAACTCCACAATTACACATTAAGCTGGAGGCCAAAATGAAGCTACGGAGGAGAGGAAGGGTGTTGTACCTATTTCATGGCTAGGAAACGGCCGGGTAGTGGCCTGGAATTCACGACAATCTCGTCGGAAAGTTAGGGAGGTCTCCCCGAAGTGATTCAAGTCAAACCTTCACTAAAAACGAGTATATAATCTTAGAAAGCGTAGCAACATCCATTTGAGACAAAGAGAAAGGGGCTTCGAGGCTTACCTACTCGAAAATGGTGGAGATTAGTTGGAGTTCCCCTTGATTTTGCACCGGCTTTCATGGTGTTACAGTCCCAGTTGCAAAATGAGAAGAGGAATGAGGGAGGTGGGGGAGATCTGAGGGAAGTTGGTACGAAAGAGAAAGGGAGTGAACTGTGAGAGAAAGAACTTAGGGGAGGTAAGGGAGATAGAGGCGTTGGGCCCAGGAGACAAAAATTAAGGGTGGGCCCCTTGGCACACCCATTAAGATCCAAAAACAATTTTAAAAGAAAAATATCCCCAAACTTAGTGAAATTACAAAAATGCCCTTTCGTTCTGTAAATTCCGGGACGGGTTGTTACGTTATAGTAAGTTTTTAGTAGTTTAAAAAATTAAAATCATCAAAATAACTTTTTTTCTTAATGTGTTGAAACGGGTTACTCGTGTGTCACCCTCGTGTAAACTAGTTAAATAGCCGTTATTAGCGGGTTCTTATTGTGTAAACTTGTTAGGAAGTCGTTATTAACTATAAGATTGATCTTCATCACATCCTCTTTTCTTCAGCTTCCACCAGATAAACCTAATCAAACGCCACACACCAACCAAAATAATACATCCCACACTCAAGCTAAGTAGCTAAGGTAACCCACTCTTCCTATGAATAGAAACGTGGCTGCTTGCTTCTTCAATATATACTAAAGAGAAGCTACCAATGATATTTATTTTTCGTTTCTTAATGAAAGATCTTTGGTTTTCATTGTAAAAAAAAAAAAAAAAAAAAAAAAAGAAACTCCTCTCAACCATCTTTGGGGCAAAGCTGTGAAGGTTTTAGTAAATCGTTTTTGATATCAGCTTTAGAAAATATGTTTTCCGAATCACATTTGCCAATTGAAAGCCACCAGACAGTACACGATCGTGGCGGGAGTAGAAGAGGCCGAGCAAAACGACGTCAACTTCGGTGATGAAGAGGGGGCGAGTGGAGACGAGGTGGAAGGCATTGGAAGGAAAGAGGATTAGGGATGACATAAAGCCGAAGGCGAAGAGAGGGGGAGGGTGATGTGTAGCTTCCATTCCTCCTTGTCATCTTTGCGTTAACGCATTCTGCCCGTCTGTTAACCTATAATTTCTCCAACTTTCCTATTGGCGTCAACATAATTATATCTCTTGAGCGAGATGCTTATACCGACGGTTGGTCGGTTGTGCCACATACCACGAACAATTCGCAGAGAACCCTTCCTTCTCTGCGGAAGTGCAACAGGAAAACTCTTGTTGATTTCCCGACACATTTCACGTTTTTCATTAAATAAATCTTAGCGTGCTTCACTAGTTATGTCGACGGTATCCAAGTAATTAATGAATTATCTACATGAGATAGTTGAACTGGATCAATACCTTCCAGATTAGGTGATTATTGGGTTTCTGCTGCCGCTGATCTATGCTGATCAGTTTGTTCTACACAAGATCAACTCGTGGAGTTTTAATTCTTCACTACTTGACACATCACACCCCAGTTCTGATCCCCAATCAGCAAATGACAGTATAGGACTAGCGGTTGAGGTGTGTACTGTATTATATTGGCTTCAAGGATAGTTTTCGTTTGGTTCATCTTATGGAAGAAAAGGGCAACGGGAGAACGTAGTGATGAACATCCTATAATTCATAACTTGGTTGACAAGGAATTAGAGAAAAGGACTGGCCCTAGGAAGTTTTCTTACAAAGAGTTGGCTTGCGCGACAAGTAACTTAATTTGATGAGGTGGAAAGGCTTGGTGAGGGAGGATTTGGTGGGGTTTATCGAGGATTTATAGAAGACATGGAGTCACGTGTCGCTGTTAAAAGGGCATCAGAGGGATCTAAACAAGGTCTAAAGGCGTATACACAAGAAGTAAGGATCATCAGACGTCAAAAGGCACCAAAATCTAGTGCAGCTCATTGGTTGGTGCCACCAAAATAGAGAGCTCCTACTTGTTTACGAGTTCATGCCCAACGGCATCTAAGATTCTCATCTATCCAAAGCTGAAAGTTGTTAACCAGCTGGGAGGCAAGATACTAAATTGCTCAAAGGCTTGGCCTGCGGGTTGAGCTATTTACATCAAGTGTGGGATAAATGTGTCCTACATGTACAGGGATATCAAATCTAGCAATGTTATGCGAAACTTGGGGGTCTTGGATTAGCTTGACTTGTGGATCACGAAGAAAAGCCACAAACAACAATTGTGGCTGGAACCAGGGGGCTACATGGCTGTGGAGTATGTTATGACAGAAAAGGCTAGCAGGCAATCAGACGTCTACATGTTCGAAGTTGTTGCTTGGGAAATAGTTCTCGGGAGAAAACCCATTGATCCAAGTTTAGAAAGAAAGTAGCATAATCGAAATGGTTGAGTGGGTAATTGGGACCTTTTTAGAGAAGGGAAAGCAGCTGACCCGAAATTGTGTGGAGATTTCGATGAGAAACAAATAGAGTGCCTGATGATTGTTGGGTTATGGTGTGCGCATGCTGATTATAATTTTAGACCTTCAATACAACAAGCGATTCAAGTGCTTAACTTCGAAGTTCCGTTGCCCATTCTCCCATCAGAGATGCCGGTGGCCATATATTTTACCTTCTCCAGTATTATTCTCAATGTTGTACCTAGTGATAGTAGTGCTGGCTCTGAAGGTCATACTAAGTGTTCAGCCAACACTTACAGGATTAGTTCTTTGTAGGACATTGTATATCTTGTTCAATAACTTCTTTTAAGTTCCATCACTTTGGTAAGTGAATTGGTGTAATTTAATCAAATATGATAATACCCCATTTAGAAATGTTTCTATGGTAAGAATGTCCTTACTGAAAAGTGCGTAATTTGATGATCGAAAACGTTCCGTTCTCATTTTAATTTTGAAGTTCTCTTTCAAGAATTATCCATGTTAAAAAGGTTTTAATCAGTAATTGTTTAGCCAATTGATTATTCACCTTTTCATTTCAATTTTATCTAACAAACCTTGTTTTTCTTTCATTTTAAATTACTTAACGCACTATCAAGATCGATCTTGATAGTGTGTTAGACCTCACATTTATATGTGGAGGATCTAGCGGTGGCAATTCGTGTATGCATGTTGAGTAAGTGTCCACATGAGCATGATTAGGGCTAACTTAAGTACAACACAATTATTAGTTGGACGATTTTTCCAAACCTAAACATGGCACAATTATTAAACATGTTAAATATTGATATGATAGTAACCCGTTCGATGTTTATAAGTGCAAAGTTGTCCACAATTTATAATATACAAGGAAAATTTTATTTGACTCGAAATTTTTTTTGCTCATATAACCTCTTTATATGAGTTCAAATAAGATTTTCTAATAAATAATCAAAAAAAATTTATTTTGTGGTAAGTGGTTTGTTGCTTTATTTATGAGAAATTTTACTTTACATTCGAGATCCTGTGTTCAAATCCAAATATCCTATCCTCTGTAAAAATACAAAAGGCAACAAACAAAAGCACAAAACAAAGAAAAAGCCTCGGTTTAGGAGGGAGTAGGGAGTAAAAAAAAAAGAGAAAAAAATAGAGGCATGAAGTTCACCGACTCACCAGTGATAGAGCTGCCGGTGCGCGACGCCCTCCTTTCCCTCCAACAAGACAACGGCTCCTTCCACGTCGGCACCTCCGTCTGGCCCTGCTCCTTAGTCCTCGTCAAGTTCGCCGAGCGCTGGGCCCCACCCAACCCCAACAACCCCTACTCCGCCCTCCTCGACTTCCACGGCAAGCGCGCCGTCGAGCTCGGCGCCGGATGCGGGGCTGCCGGCATGGGCCTGTACCTCCTCGGCCTGACCGACCTCGTCCTCACAGATATTCCCGCGGTCATGCCCGCACTGAAGCACAACCTCAAGCGCAACAAGCCGGTCCTGGGGAAAACGATCAAGCACGCCATCGTGCACTGGAACAAGGCGGCCGATCAGGCCAAGTCCCTGAGTCCGCCGTACGACGTCGTGGTGGCGACCGACGTTGTCTACATCGAGGAGACTGTGGGCCCGCTCGTGTCCACCATGGAGGCGCTTGTTAAGGACGACGGGGTTGTTTTGCTTGGGTACCAAGTGAGGTCCCCGGAAGCACACCAACTGTTCTGGGAAATGTGTGAGAGAGTTTTTTCGATCGAGAAAGTTCCTCATGAGGATTTGCACCCGAATTATGCGTACGAAGAGGCCAATGTGTTCGTCTTGCGCAAGAAACAAAGAGGAGAACTCGCTCATCAGATTAGTCCTCTTGAATCCTGAGTGCAGGTTTTTGGTTTTCGGATTTCGGATTTCGGTTCTTCTGTATTGTTATCTGCAAAAGATATTGTGCAAGTTTGTGTGGATTATTCTTGTGTGTTTTTGTAAAATAACTGCTCGAAAATTCTACAATGTACCGGTATATGGGTACATTGGACGGCTGAATTTGCGTGTCTAGATTTTGACGGTCTCAATCAAGCCGTTCAAACACCGGTGCATGTTAGAAAGCTACACTGCTACTTGATGCTGTTGTTGTCTATAAATGCAGTTGTCTGAAAACACAGTACTTGTAAATTTGCTTACCAAATGATCATGGGATTAGTACTCTAGGGAGCCCCAAGCTAAAACTTGTTTGATCAAATCAAATTTTCACTAGTAACTTACACTCATATATAATCGGAGAATTCCTAGCGTAGCAATTGAAACGATAGAAAAAAGATAGCCGAGCTTATCATTCGATGGTGGTGGAACATCGGAAAGATGAAAAATCAGAAGCCCGGCTCCCTAATCCATCCTCCGTTCTCTCTCGCTTCATCTCCTCTCATTTTTCTATTCATCATGGCCGTGCGCAGCCTCAATACAAAGCAGACTGCGAGAAAGATTGTGTACAGGTGAGATTCAGAAGCATTAGTGCTAGTCAACCTCGAGAGTGACATTGAAGGAGGAGTTGACATTGAAGGAGATGATGGAAAAATTGGCTTGTTTGATGGGAGAATTGGCAATGGAAGTTCGAAGTTAAGCGCCCGAATTGCTTCTTGAATTGAAGGTCTTGAACTGTCACACGGATGAGCACACCACAATCCGACAATCATCAAGCACTCCATCTGCTTCTCATCAAAATTCCTACACAATTTTGGGTCAGCTGCTTCTGTGACTTTCCCTTCTTCATAAAGCTCCCAAACCCATTCCACCATATCGATTTTACTCCTTTCTGCCCGGCGATCAATGGGTTTTCTCCCGCAGGCTATTTCCAAAGCAACAACTCCGAAGCTGTACACATCTGTTTTCTTGGAATATTTACCGTCTACAATGAATTCAGGAGCCATGTAGCCATAGGTTCCGGCAATAAAAGTGTCTATTCCTTCTTCGTGGTCCAGAAGCTTTGCTAACCCAAACCCCCCTAGTTTAGGGTTGAAATTTGAATCCAACATAACGTTCCTGGATTTGACATCCCTATGCAGCACAAAATGTTCCAATTCTTGTTGTAGATAGAGCAACCCGGCGGCTAAGCCTTGAGCAATTTTGTATCGTACCTCCCAAACTAACGAGCTTTCTTCTTCAAACAAATGAGCATCTAACCTACCGTTGGGCATGAACTCGAAAGCCAGTAGGAGTTGTCTTTTTTCGTGGCACCAACCGATGAGTTGCATCAGATTCCGATGCCTAAGTTGACTGATGATCCTCACTTCTGATACAACTTCCTTGATCCCCATTTCAGGTCCTAATGATATCTTCTTAACAGCAGCGTAGGAGTCCAAGTCTTTTAGGTAGCCCTTGTAAACCACCCCAAAGTTTCCCTCTCCAAGCTTTTCTCTCTCACTAAAATGTCCTGTCGCAGAAGCCAATTCGCTGTACGAAATCTGCCTGGGGCCGCCAATCACCTTCTGTAACTGGTCAACCAAGTCATAAAGACTCATAAGGTTTGTATCAGTCCTTTCTCTGACTATCCTTTTCTTGCACGAGTTGAACACACCCAAACCCACGACACAGATCAAGATGAATCCACCACTACCAGTAGTACTACCGATAATCACCGCCAGAGATTTCTTGCGTTTTCTTGACTTGGCTTTAGAACTATGGCCTGGCGTTGGAACTGGAGACTCTTGCTTTTTTTGTTCCCCCGAAAGAGTTAGAGATTCATCATCAACCAGAGTAGAAGTGAAATTCCACATGGTGATGTGCAGAGCAGAAGAAGCACCTGTTGAAGCAGAAAAGCCAACGATGACCCAATCCGGCAAGCATTTATTCAGATCAACCATGTAACTGAGAGAATCAACTACTTGCTCGTGGGTATCATTGGCATGATTGGTGAAGGAAACACTAAGGTTTTTCGAGTTTGAATTATAACGAATCCAAGCACGACTAAGTTTTCCTTCCAGAATTCCACTATTCCAAGGCCTGGTAATATTGGACTTGACAGAGTTGATGTCAATCCCCACACGACCGCCATCTGGATCCTCCACAGTTGGCCTGTGGATATCAAACTCCACTGCCACAAACGGGTACTCATTTCTTGGCTCAGTAACATTTTCCACGGAGCTGTTGACAGGGAGGCCCATACTGCTACCTACTCCAAGTGCTCGGTTGAGTAAGGATCCATTTGGCGCTAAGAAGAAGGCCAGCCCCTCGACATAGGAGGGGGTGGCACTGTTTTTCGTATCAATCATGAACGTGAAACTTGTGTTGAAATCAGCAAGTTTTCCTGTATTATTGTCCCGGAGCAGGAAGGATTCGCTGTAGGTAGCACGGCCAACACTTCCATTAGCTTTATTTGTTTCCCCACCCAGGCTGCCTTCAGTGAGGCAAATGGATTGGTTGCCGATAACAGCATCTCCCTCGGTAACTAATTTTTTCAACTCTTCCGTACTGTTGGTGTGATCACTTTGTCGGAAAGTGGGAAATTCGAAAGATAAGGGAGCTGCACAAGGGATTAACAGCAGGAGGAGAATAACAAGGAAGTGATGATCAAGCTTCGGTGTGAGAGGAGTGCGATGATAGCCAAATCATGGGCAACCATTTTTTGTTTTGGTGGGAAAGAAAAACACTGGCGCTGATGAGACGAGAGATGCTCTCTTGTCACCGATTCACCACGAGACAAGTAAGCGGGCTGGAGAAACTGTCGTCTAAAATAGAGAAGCAGATGATTGCAGATTGAAATTTCCAGTTGGAAATATATAGAGAAGTTTCATGGGAAAGGACTTGAAGACCTGGTTGACCGACTGTACGTAGTGAGTGAAAGTGTTCCGAAACCAGCAGTTGGGGTCATCAACTATGTCATGTCGTGCGAAGTTGGCTTGCAAGTTTCAACGCGTTCAGCCCGTTACCCTGAAATGATAAAACTACATCTTGGAAACTTCTTAAAAAGGGGCTTTTGATTTTCTTGAGTTTTTTATTTCAGCCCGTTACCTTGAAAACATGAAACTACATTTCCTAATTGCTAAATGATCATTTTTCCAGATTTTGTCAATATATTATTTATATTTAATCAGTACTTCAGTAGTGTTGTCAATATTTGATTAATATGTCATCATTATTTGATTTTAATCATTGAAATTTGTAAGGGGAATTATTATTAGCACTTCAAAAATCTCATTCTGTACTCCAAACTTTCTATATTAGGAAAGAAAAATACACTTATAAGGAATGTATAATGAGATTTTTGGAATGTCAATAACACTTCCCTTTGTAAAATTATCATTTTTGCCATTTTCTCAAGAATATTGAACGGGAAACCTCATGAACCAAATTGATGATAGGTTAACAGAAGAATCAAATTGATGACAAGTTAACAGAAGAACTAAATTGATTTGCGAGACTCATTTTAGAGACCAAATGGACAGATTTTCTATTTCATAGATCTTTTTTATTGAAAGGTCCAACTTGAGGGACCAAACTTGACAAAATATAACCCTCATATAATCTGAATATTTAGACGGAAAGCCAAATACCATTGTAGTTTTGGCTTTGGCATGTGGTAGTAAATATACAATGAATTGCAATCATGAGATTACATAGTTTACACAAATTACAACGCCAGTTTTGAAGCTAATATGAACCACCATTCTATGGCTTTTCACAATTAAGGCCCAGAGCTCGAATTTTTGCAATATTGAGACATATTAAATTGAGGAGCAAAATAGATAAACCAAACCAGGAGTACTATCACGGGACAACATGAGAGACATTCAACTAAGGTGCAAAATATGGTGCCATTGGCATGGGCATTATTGATGGGAGAATGGGCAATGGAACTTCAAAGTTAAGCACTTGAATCGCTTGCTGTATCGATGGTCTCATATTGTAATTTGGGTGAGCACACCACAACCCAACAATCATCAAGCACTCCATTTGCTTCGCATCAAAATCTCCGCATAGTTTCGGATCAGCTGCTTCAAGGACTTTCCCTTCTCCATAAAGCTCCCACACCCACTCCACCATACTGGTTTCAATACTTTCAAACTTAGAGAAATCGATGGGTTGTCTCCCGCAAGCCACCTCCAAAGCAACAACTCCAAAGCTATAAGCATCAAATTCCTTGCTAGCCTTGCCTGTGGATACATATTCCGGAGCCACGTAGCCCTAGTTCCTGCTAGAGTAGTTGTTTTCGATTGCTTTCCGTGGTCCACAAGTCGAGTTAATCCAAAGTCTCCAAGTTTCGCTGTGAAATTAACATCCAACATAACATTGCTGGATTTGATATCCCTATTAAGCACACATTGTTCCCATCCTTGGTGTAGATAGAACAAACCACACGCTAAACCTTGCACAATTTTGTATCTTACCTCCCAAACCAACAAGGCTTTAGCCCTGAAAAGATGGAAATCTAAACTGCCGTTTGGCATGAACTCGTAAACAAGTAGAAGCTCTCTTTTTTTCGTGGCACCAACCAATGAGTTGCACTAGGTTCCGATGCTTAAATCGACTTATGACGGTTACTTCTGATGCGTACTCCTTCAGCCCTTGTCTAGACCGCTTAGATATCCTCTTAGGCGCACATATGACTTCAAGTCTTTTATGAAGCCTTTATAAACCCCACCAAATCCTCCCTCTCCAAGCTTTTCTCTCTCCGCAAAGTTACTTGTCGCACGAGCCAACTTGTTATAGGAAAACTTCCTCGGGCCAGTTTGCTTTTCGAAATCATTGTCAATCGAGTCCATGTTTGCCATAGTACGTTCATCAATGTTTTCTCCTCTTTTCCACCTCTTCCTCAAGATGAACCAAACAAAACCAAACGCACCAACCAACACAAAACCCCCACCAGCACCCAGTGCAACGAACATTAGTATACTATTAGAAGTTGCGTTTGTATTAGTTTCATAATCATGTAGATAAGTGGAGTTAAAATCCCATGAGAAGATCTTATGCAAAGCAAAAGCAGCACCTGAGGTTGCCATGGAGGCGAGAATCCGGCAATGACCAGATCGGGCAAGTACTGAGTCAGATTGACTTTGTGATAAATAGAAATCAATACTTGACTGCCATTTACCAAACTAGTGAAGGTAACGCTAAGACTTTTTGAGGTAGAATTGTAACCATAATTTCAGCACTATTTTTTTTTTCCTTCCAAAATTCCACCGTTCCAAGGTTTGAATATTTTTTGGGACTTGAGCGAGTTAATGTCTATACCCACATGATCCCCTTCAGGATCATCCATGCTTTCGTCCTTGTCTGTGTAGATATCAAACTCCACTGCGCCAAATGGGTACCGTGAACTCCTTGGCATGTCTCCCGGCAGGTTCTTCACGGGGAGGCCAGACTGCCGCCCATTACTAGCGTGCGGTTGAATATGGACCCGTTTGGCGCTAGGAAGAACATGAGGCCGTCTGCATAGGGGGTTTTGTTTTGGGAATCAATGACGAATCTGAAATGTGTGGTGAAATCAGCTAGTTTTCCAGTGGTGGATTCCCGAAGGAGGAAGGGCTGGTGGTAGGTGGCTCGGATTTTAAAATATTTGCCCGACAAAGATTTATAAAACATCGTCGTACAAATCTGTAAATTTAATTTACTTTTTGGTTTAAATAATTAAATAATTTTTTAAAATTAATTTTGTTACAAATTTTAAATGAAACTTTTGTTTGTATACAAAATAAATATCATTCAATACATATCATTACATTTACATCACAATTTTTCATTAATCATTGTCTAAATTAGAATAAATATCATCACTATTGTCAATTCAAACTCCCATTCCTCCTCGTCTGTAGGCACGTCAACACCGGCATATAATTTGATGGGAGATTCGGCAATGGAACCTAGAGTTGAATTGCTAGTTGCATATGATGAAGGCCAAGCCTTGAGCAATTTTCTTTCTTGCTCCCCAAGTTAACAAGCTCTGTTCCTTCCACAGATGAGAATCTAAGCTGCCATTGGAACAAGAAATCATAAGAAGTACGAATTTCTTTCGTGGCACCAACGAATCAGTTGCACAAGATTCCAAAGCCAAAGTTGACTGATAATTTTTGCTTCTCATGCATAATCCTTCGTCCTTGCGCGGAACCCCTTGATATCCTCTTACAACAACGTGTATATATATATATGGCTCCAATTCTGGTATAAATCCTTTGTTAACCCCGCCAAACCCTCCCTCTCCAAGCGTCTTTTCCTCGAAAAAATTACTCTGGTGGAGCCCAATTCGCAATATGAAAACCTCCTCAGGCCAGTCCCCCTTTTTGAATTCATCATCAATAAACTCATGAATCATAGGATCCTCATCACTTCCAGTTGTTTCCCTCTTTTTCCACAAGACGAACCAAACCCAAGCCAACCCACCAAGCAATACAGCACATCGACCAATCCTCAATCCAATTACTAGTCTATCCCTTGATCATTTCCTGACTTAGGCTTACAAGTGCTAGCAATTAGACTTGGCAGTGGAACTAGAACCACTGACGTTTTGTTGTCCGTTGAAATGTCGATCTCATGGGGATCAACTAATGAAGTGCAATTAAAATTCCATGAGGTCTTAAACAGAGCAACAGAGTTCCCTGTTGAAGCGGAGAACCCAACCATGTAATAGAGATAGCAGCAAGGAGAAGGAGAGATCAAGTTGTAATGGAAAGTTAAAAACTGGAATGGAGGAGTAGATTAAGGAAAAGAGGGAAGGACCATGGACCTGTCACCGTGTGATGTTGCATGATACTTTTCTTTCTTCATAAAATCGGTCCACGTATGTGTGATTTTTCTTTAGTGCATCACTGCAGTGAGTGCGAACACAATTTCACATCAATCAATTCTATAAATTGTTATTTTCCCTTAACGTAGATAATATTGTTTGTTAAAAAAAAAATATAAATTGCTCTTTTAGATTGGATCTGCGGATTAGTACAACTCCATACCAAGAAGAATGCTACCACTATTCTCAGCACAAACACTTGAATATGGTGCATTACAACTCTAAGCACACACATTACCACTTATCACATTTAGTATAGGGAATTTAAAGAATGCTCATATGTGAGGGATAGAGATAGAATCATGATTCATGAAGAACACGACAGATGTTTTTGTACGTGCCGAAAGAGGGAAACCGGCTGATTGAATCAATTTTGCACTATCCAAAAAATCACTCCCGTTGCCACTTAGTACTATAATCTAGTAGTGTTCTTCTTCATTTGTAACTGAGAGGTTTTAGGTTCAATTTTCGCCAAAGGCGAGTTTGAACCATAATATTGTTAGCCAATTGTGAGACTAAGCTCATTCCCCTATCCTTATTGTAGATAATATCGTCTGTTAAAAAAAAAAAAATCACTCCTGTTCTTCTGACCCTATGATCAAGGAAAAGTATGGTCCCTTATTGTTTGAACTTAATCTAACAGTGGAGAAGAATAAATGTTCATTTATTGTTGAACTTTTTCCTCTACCGTTGGATTAAGATTGAATAGTAATTAAGTGACCGCAATAATCATAGACCATAGGGTCCATGAGAATGGGACTCTTCAAAACATATGTAACATATACAAATTTATTCTTAAAGGAAAACATACAAGAAAAATCAATTGAACTTCAAATTTAAACTATTCACAAATACATCATAAATATGAACAGAAAATCTTTAAGCGAAAACTCGGTACTAATTGGTGAAGAACAGGGAAAGAGCAAGGTGACGTCTTCAAGTTTGACCTCCTTCAGAACCAGAAGTATCACAAGACAAGTTTGAGAGCGATCTCGGAGGAGCGAAATAGGTGGCCACCGGCATCTTTGGTGGGAGATTCGGCAATGGAACATCAAAGTTCAGCACTAGAATTGCTTGTTGCATTGAAGGCCTCATATTGTAATCTGGATGAGCACACCTTAAACAAACAATCATCAGGCACTCCGTTTGTTTCTCATCAAAATCTCCACACAGTTTTTGGCCAGCTGCTTCAATGACTTTGTCTTCTACATAAAGCTCTCAAACCCACTCCACCATATTCACCTTACTAATACCGAACTTTGGATCGATGGGTTTTCTCTCACAAGAAATCTACAAAGCAACAACTCCGAAGCTACATACATCTGATTCCTTGCTAGCCTTTCCCGTGACGAGATAATCTGGAGCCATGTAGCCCATGGTTCTAGCCAAAATCGTCATTTGTGATTGTTGATATCTCTATGCAGCACACGTTGCTCCCATTCTTCGTGTAGATAGTGATAAACATAATGATCCTACATGTCATCCAACTCAGCAATCCAAGCCAAATAGTTCTCCAAGTCAGCGATCCACACATGAGCAATTTGAATTCCACGCTTCCCGCTCACCAAGCCAAAACCACACCTTGGATGACTTAAGAACTCTTCCTCAGATAGAGAAACAAAACAATCCTATATCCTTTTAGACTCTATCTTTATCTGACGGATTGGGCAGGTGGTAATTACCAAGTTGAGGATAATATGGGGGTTGTTGGAAGTGGGCTTATGGCACATCTCTCTGATAATTCCACATGCCTCACTCGTCATTTAACTGAGTTGAGCTTATGCAATCAATGTTTAAAACCCTAGTTTAAGTTCTTTCAGATAGAACAGCCCGGATGCTAAACCTTGAGCAATTTTGTATAGAAATGAGAATCTAAGCTCCCATTAGGCATGAGCTCATAGACAAGCAAGGATTTTCTTTCGTGGTACCAACCAATCAGTTGAAAGGTTGCGATGCCTAAGTCGACTAATGATCTTTACTTCCGATGTATAAATACTCTATGCCTAGTCCCAGTTTCGTGTCGGTTTTGGCTATGGAATTGTTCACATTAAAAACCGGGCTAGATCTTGCCATTGATGCAGGGTGGTTTCCCCTTATTGTTGAATCGGATTCACAATCACTATCAAACTTGTTACTCAGGATGAACCATGCTTGGTGCCTGAAGGATACTTTGTGGATGTTTCTTGACAACTATCTTAAGACCAGTGTCTGATCCCTCGAGCCATCTCCAGACATGCGAATGGAGTTGCACATTAGATTGCGCGACATGGCCTTCATGAACAAGACTTGGTTTTTTGGAATGATGTAGGCCCACTGTGGATTGCTGATATTTTAATTTCGGAGTCTGTAACTACTTAAATATTTTGATGTAGTCTTTGTTGGCTTGCTCGGTCTCTTTTCCTTCACTCGAATTTTTGTCAAGTGATTTAAGGTTTTCCAGAGACCATCACTTTGAGCTTGCCCTTGGACTATTGTATGTTTTGGCTTTCTGCCCCTGGTTATAAAATATTACCCTTTCAAAAAAAGACTCGCTCGATATCTTCTTGACAACTAAATATGACTCCAAATCTGGTATAAACCCGTTGATAAACCCCACCAAACCCTCCCTTTCCAAGCTTCCTTTCCTCGAAAAAATTACTCGTGGCACAAGCGAAATCACTATACAGAAACCTAGGGCAACCCCCTTTTCAAATTCGTTACCCCTAAATTCATGAACCATTGATTATCATCAATGGCGGAGCCAAAATTTCTTATGAGGATGACACGCCCCGATCCTGATGTCTGTGGGATATCAGGATAGTCACGTGCTAGCCGACACCTGAAGGAGACGCAAGCCATTTATGAATGCAAATACTGAGAACATGTGACAAAATGCATATAAATTTGATACGAATACTAATATAACAAAATAATATTTAACAGCCGACAATGAATTCATAAAGATGATGCATGGCATGTTCAGAGCATATTCTAATTAGAATATAAGCGGAAGGTGGAATTACAATGAAGTCAGAGCTGAAAAGATAGATCGATGTCAACGGTAGGGGAATGCCTCGTAGCTCACGTCATATTCCTTGTACCTAGGTCCTGAGGGGGCGCAAAACAAACATGAGTGGACCAAGTTGATCTATATATATATATATAAACAGTTATCAACATACTAACCCCCAAAGCTTTATGAAAACTAATAGCATAATAAGTGGTAGGTTTACCAAGTTGATATATATATATATATATATAAACAGTTATCAACATACTAACCCCCAAAACTTTATGAAAACTAATAGCATAATAAGTGGTAGGTTTTCCGAAAACCCTAGCATGCCATAAAACATCTCATAAAGCATATCTCGTATATAGTGTGCTAAATGATGGTATCAATAATATAATATCTCTCGACCCCTTGCCAGCACCATGTCTCTCAACCCGAAGCCAAAGATTATTTCTCCAGGCCCTTTTCCAAGCTCCATGTCCCTCGACTCGAGGCCAGGGATTATTTCTCCCGGCCCATATGCCAGCACCAGATCCTCACCCCTGGGGGAATAGTGACCACTAGATACCCACAAAAACATTGAACATAATCTTTCCAAACATAGGTACATATATCTCAAAATCATCTTCATAATATAAAGTCATCCATCATCCATACTATAAAGAAGTGTGTGAAGACATGTTCTAAGTAGTATATCGTTATCCATCAGATACCCCACAAGAACATGGGTTCGATAGAAAATATGGTATTCCAAAATAAGCTCAGTATAGCATGATAATCAATTCCTCATAAAACATTCACAAAACGTATTCAGAAAATCATGGTTTTTATGTATGCATTTCTACTAATAAAACATGCATTTTAGAAGGGGATCTACTCACAGATACTTAGTCGTAGTAGAGCCATATGAAGTAGGAATAACGGAATCACCACTAGTAATTGCACCTAAGCACATAAAGAGTACAATTAATGAAACTATACTAAAATGATTGAATTTCAGGAAACAGATATCATAAACGGGTTTAGGACATCGAATAACATACAAATGGACTGCGGGTAAGGCCACGCGCCGCCCCAAGGTGGCGGCTCGAGCGGCCATGTGCCGCCCACCTCCCTATAGTGAGATGCGTTTTGGGTGGAAGCCAAAGAACAAATCTATGAGGGCATGATCCAAAGCGGACAATATCTTACTATGCGGACTGGGACGTGACAATTTGGTGTCAGAACCACTCCCCACCCGGAAGTGTGCCGACGAGGACGTCGGGCCCCTAAGGGGGTGGATTGTAAGATCCCACATTGCCCGGGAGAAAGGAGGTGATGTGTCTTATATGTACATGCCCACCTCCCTATAGTGAGACGCGTTTTGGGTGGAAGCCCAAGAACAAATCTGTGAGGGCATGGCCCAAAGCAGACAATATCTTACCATGCAGATTAGGATATGACATAGAAGATGTCTTTCACAAATATATTAAAAAAAAAATTTAAAAAAAAAAAAAAGGCTAATAACACATTACAAAACTCCTAAAAAAACATCATAATAACATATTCATTGTCAATTGTGTGTTTGAAAGTGTTTTGAAAATGACAAAGTGTTTATATAACCAATCCTTAGTTAAAATGCAAGTGAATCCCAAAAAGAACTTGAAGTGCTTCTTACAAGAAGTACATAATTGGTGATTCTTCCAAACTTTTTAAATGCTTTAACCAAAAGTGCTTTCAGTCATTTTAAAAGTACTTCCAAACATACACAATATTACGTGTTACATGATAACCTTGTCATCTATACTATTAAATTTAATAGTGCCAAATCAATAAAAAATTCTAAACACTAACACTTAAAAAAGAGGTAAGATAGAGGATAAACAATAAAAATATATAGAGAATAAGATAGATTTTACAAATCTTATTGTTGAATTAATTTGTCAGAAAAGTGTTCCAATGACGAACAAGACCAATTCATGGTTTCAGTTGAACAAACCACGCCAATTGACATGAGCCATTTGGCCAAGTTGTTTGAATTAAAAGCCGAAATTATGCATGGGGGGCATAATAATTGTTCAACACATTCGGCGGCCGAAAATGAAAAAAATTTCGCCAAGTTACAAATATTTGGAGAAAATCCTTTATTCGGCTTAGAGCGAAATCAATTTGAGAATTTTGATGTAAAAAGATCTCGGCTTGGAATAAAACATTGTTGGCCTCTTCCACTTTATTGTTCGGCCACTTTTATTTTCATTTGCTAAAATATATATATATATTTTCTTAACCATTCGGTTTTTCAGTCGATACTTGAGAAAATAAGGGGGGCAACAAGATGGTGTGCTGGCCTGAAGGAATGGAATTTTAGTGCTGAATACATTTTTATTCGGCGATCGTTTTTCAGTGGTCCTCGGCCACATGGCTCGGCTGATTTTCGCATCTTCAGAATCATGTCTTCCTTCCATTCGCTCAGCCATGGGAGTTCAGTTTTTAATGAGAAAGAGGTCAACTTTGATGGGGGATATGCATGACCAACAACATCATTTCTAGTTGGTCTTGTGCTTCCTCTCTGGCCTCAGGTGCACTGAAGGCTTTCTCGAAAGTCATGCTTGACTCATGGAGATTATTTTATAGAAGGGAACGCTAAATAATAGGAGTTTAGTTTTTCCATTCGGCCAGGTCATTCTGCCATTAAGACTTCCATTCGGCCAGGCCGAGCTTGGCCAACAACCGAGGCTATGAAATGGATACACCATGTGGGGAGAGTGATCTGCTTAACCGATGACTTCATTTTCAACGATATGAGAGGTTCTTCAACTGTCTAATTTCCTTAACCATTCGGCTTACGAGCCGAAGCTCAAGGAAACTGGGGGGCAATGTTTGGACCCGATTTTACACTATCGGCCCGAGTAATCTAGACCGTTGAATAAGCATAGCCCTTAACACATCTTGATAGAAAATGGATATTGTTTGGGCCCAAGGCTTTCCAAATATATTATGGGCTGCCTGGTAGCCCTAGGCCATTTAATGAAGATGGCCGAGTCTTAATGCAATTTGGATTCTCGGCCGGAAATGAATACGGCCTGAAAGGGGGGTGGGTTCAAAGTCCTAATAAAAGTAGGATTGGTCGAGATAAAGTTGGATCATAACAAGAAGTCCTAATTTGAATGTAGTTTCAACTTGATCTCGATGAGGATTTGTTGCTATAAATAGAGAGTAGAGTGCATCATTTAAAGGACCTTCAATTCAACACACAACTGCCTTGCGCAAAACCTCTCAAACATCTTGAGACTTTTTATTTTCTTTTTCCCGCCGACACATCTTAAGTTTGGATAAACAGCACTGTGGAGGCAACCGACGAACACCTTCAGTTTGGATAAACAACATTGTTGTCATAGAATCAGCCTACCGAGGAGCACCTTCAGTTTGGAAAAACAGCACTGTGTCGAGACCGACTGGTTACCTATCCAAGTCTCAATCGAGAAGGGTTTTCGAATCCTTATTGGCAAAGGTCATCTTATTAGCCTTATTGGCGAAGTAAGGTGTTACGAGTTACGACATTCGGCGTACTGGACGCCGAGTGATTTTATAATTGGATACTCACAAGTGAGTTTCAGAGTTCGGCATTCTGACGGCCGAACCACATTCACCATCAAGACATACATCACCTTTGAATACTTGTGTCCGTACAGTCTGGTGTCGATTCGATGTGCTTATACTTTTACGAATATAATCACTGTGACCGAATCCGACGCCGACGATTAATGAACTTCACATAACTAGTAGCCTTGTCTTCAGGCTCGAGAATCCAAAGGCCGAGATTTGTTCCTTCCTCGGCCCTAGTCGCAAGATAAAGAAGTCAGCAACGCGCTCAATGCAACATCAACAAATTTTACTCCTCGGCCGAGCTCGGCCGACGAGTTGGCACGCTCCGAATTCAACCGAATGACGTAGTTAGCTTATTAATTACTCGGCCTGCGCGCCACGTAGGCTTTGTAATTTTTAGGGTCAACAGATATACATAATAAAGTGCTCGAGTTATAATGGTGAGCTGTAATAAGACTTGGAAGTTGAAATTTGAAATAGGAAATAAAAGGTTTGGCTTGTTGTACTATTGACCAATTAGACCATCTCGAACCTTGGCCTAAAATCTAATAATATTTAACCCGTAAACAATAAGTTTCAGCCCAGAAACAGCTTTTCTGCTCCAATCCTTCTGACCTAAAATTTTAGCCCCGGATTATTAAAGAATGAAATTAGGCTAATCTTTCAACTTTCAAACTGTTTTTGTTTCCTAAAAATCCTCAATCTTTCTACTTTCAAAGTGTTTTTGTTTCCAATTATGACCTCTAACATGCTCTTTTGCCATCTTGAAAAATTTGGAAATATGGTAGAAAGAAAAATTGGAAGAATTGTTGGAGAAAAGTGAGTTTCGTGTGGATGTTTGAACAAATACATAGGTATTTATAGAGTTTTGGGGTGAATTTTGAGTTAAATAATTTTAACCGTTAGATTTTTTGTTTTTTTTTTTACCGTTACATTTTATTATATTCGATCTATGCCATTGGATTCAATAAATATATAAATATAAAACTAAAAAAAATAATTTGAACCTGGACCGTTGGATTAACCAACGGCCATTTAAATCCAATCGTTGGATCGAAAAAAGTAGCCATTGGGCTACATAAATGGCTGACACTCGGGGGGACAACCCGACGTGGGTGGGCTTGGCTGACAGGGATGCCTGGCGCGTGCAATGCTTGGGCGACTGGGGTTTGGGGTGTGGGCTTCACATCCCCGATTTCAGTCTGACCTTGTGAGGTCCACTCCAATTTGTGGCCTAAACTTAGGCCAGTATTTGGCTCCATGATGAGCTTTAGATTTTAGTTTAGTTTTAGGCCATGGATTGGGTTGTGTTTTGGGGGGGGGGGGAGGTCCACTCCAATTTGTGGCCTAAACTTGGGCCAGTATTTGGCCCCATGATGAGCTTTCGATTTTAGTTTAGTTTTAGGCCATGGATTGGGTTGTGTTTTGGGGGGGGGGGGGAGATAAGGGAATTTTAGGTTTTAGAACAGGGTTGGAGTGAGTCTGATTCTAAATGAAATAAGGGCGTGTTTACGTGAGGGGAATGGGAATTGCATTCATTCCAAGTGATTCATGTGTTTACTAACACTAGGGGAATGAAATTGTACGTGGGACCCACTAAAAATAGGGAATCAGATCCCTGATTTGCATGGAATTGGATTACCAACCAATAGGTGGTATTTGGATTCCGGAAGAAAGTCTCAACCCGGAATCATGTTTTTCTACCCAATATACCCTTATCTCCTTCCCTTTCCTCTGGTAGCACAAGACCCCTTATCTCCTTCCCTTGTCTCCGGTAGCACAGCACCCAGCGCCTTCCTTATCTCCTTCCCTCGTCTCTGGTTGCACAGCATCCAGCGCCTTCCTTATCTCCTTCCCTTATCTCCAGTGGCACAACACCCCCTTAATCTCCTTCCCTTGTCTCCAGTAGCACAGAACCCATTCAAATCAAAACTCAGTGAAGTAGACATAAGAGAGAAATAGAGACAGAGGACCAATATAATAAATAAATAAATAAATATTTGAAATTAATTAGTTATTTGGAAGAAGAAGAATCAGAAGAAGAGGAAAGAATAATCATAAGAGAAGAGGAAGAATCAGAAAGGAAGGAGATGGGATTTATAGAAGGCAAGGAGATGAGGAGAAGGGCTACGTTAATTTGGTTGTTTTTAATTGAAGGCGTTCATAGAATTGGCATACGGTGGGGGATTTTTATATGGTAAATAAAGATTTTTTTAGGATAAATAATTGTATTAGTGTCATATATACAAAATAATTGTATTATTAAAGGCTTCTTATATGTTAATTAAAGGTTTTTTTAGGATAAATAACTGTATTAGTTTTTTATATACAAAAGAATTGTATTATTAATTAGTCAAATAAAATTTCTATCTGTTTTGTACAAGGGTAGTTTAGTAACCAAGCTGCTTTTGATTCCGATTCATGTGAATTGGTAAACAATAATATAAAATATGCATCATTTACACTATGATTCCATACAATTTTAGTAAACAATTTCAACAGGAATCTGATTTTGATTCCACCCTAATTCAATTTCTCTTCACTTCAATTCCCCTCAATTTAATTACGGATTAGTAAACACGCCATAAATATAATACACAAACGAGGGAGGGTTGCAAAGAAAAATTCAGGGTGGGATCCTTGTCTGAAGGTCCCTCTGCTACAGATCATCTTAACTACTTTAGCTGCGGGGAATTAATTAGTAAAAGACTTCAGAGTGTAAGCTAGTGCTGGAGGAGTTATTGGTGGTGACAGCCATATTTTGGGGAAGAGAGCTGTCTTGTCACCATAAATAGACAAGGCAAGAGTGGCAAAGATGATTGCGGAAAATTTTTATTATATACTATTTATATTTAATTTTAAGTAAAAATATTTAAAATAATTTTTAATTACACGATGTACAATGAACGAATATAATTTACAAATTCTTGAAATCTTCACAAAAAAGATTCAGCAAAAATTTGGATTCACAGAATTGGAAGGGAATAACCATTTTTTCTTAAAGGCAAGCTGTTTGAGACAAGTAGCTTCAACATTTTTTACTGTGGTAGCTAGGAAGGAGAGAGGAAGTTGTGATTAATATTTAGGTGGATGACTAGAAAAGTATTGGGGGTTTGATAACCTTTCAATTTTGGCGTAGGATTTTCTTCTTTTTTTTTTTTTTTTTTCCTTCCCTTCATTCTTATTCTATTTGAACAATCACGGTTAAGCTATGTTAACATCTTATATTAATTTTTTATAGTAAAAGAAAGACAAAAAAAAAAAATGTGAAAGACGAGGATAAAAAGATATGAAAAGAGAAAAGAAGAAAATCTTAATCCTTCCATTTTTACTTTTTGCTTTTACTTTTTCGAAGATAGAATTCTTGTTTCTATCTCTTGTACAGTGAAGGGTAGATGTTTTTTCTGTGGCTATTTCGGGCCTTGATTAGCTTTTCCATAAGCTAAAGCAACATTACATACTACACATGTTACAAGAGATGAAGAATGTAATGATCTCATGAAGTACATGACGTGTTCAACGCATGCTTGAATGTTGAAACTGCAGTTACAGAAAATTGGTGTTAAATTAATTGAGGAAGAAGATAGTCTTTCTACATCTTACTTCATTTCCTAGTCCGTGTACAATCTTATAACTACTTCGCGGTTTAGTATAGATATAAGGAGTTTAGAGGTGTTGCATGCATCACACTTATATCTAATGACACCAGAATGGGAGAAAAATGCTAATGACATATCTAGTGGCGGGCCGATCTTGGGAATTTGGGGGCTCTAAGCGGGCCTTCGAAGTAAGGTTGTGGAGTCCTCTTATCTCTGATTTTTTGTACATCGACATGTATAGAAAATTTGCTAAATACATGAAAAAGGTTTATTTCTACATCAAATATCATTAAAAATTAATATTAAAAGAAGAAAGATATACAAACATTATTAAAAAATTACACGTCTTGCATTACACGCAAATGTAATAATTGAGTTTACATAATCTAATTTTTCAACCAATTCTTTTTCAATTGCCTATGATTTTTTTTTTAATTTAAATTGTAAAATATATATGTATAAATTGGGGACCCCTCCAAAGTGGGGTCCTAGTTGGCGCGTACTTTAACTACCCTCAGGGCCAACCTTGTTAAATGGCACTTCATTTCTACTTTATTAAATGAGATCTAACAGGATTAACTAGCTACTTAATACTACAGTCTAATAATATTCATCTTCATAGAAAAGTGAAAGGTCTTAGATTCGATTTTCGCCAAAAGAGAATTTGAACTACATTATTTCTGGCCCATTGTAGGCTAAGGTTTGGTTTGGGATTGTGGTACTTTAAAAAAAAGGCAGCTTATTAAAAATCTAGAACATTAAATGTGTTTGGTTAAAAAAAAAAAAAAAAAAGAGTGCTTTTTAAAAAAAAATTGCTGTTAATGAAAGTATAAAAGTATAGAAAAGCAGCCAGAGAATTTACTATACTTCTAAAAAAACAGATTTTTTAAACAAAGCATAGTAATTAATGCTCATTTGATGAACTTTTCAAATGGTAAGTATACCCCCATATATTTTACAAAATTACAATATTTGCTCCTATATTATTGTCATTGATAATTATTATATCACATTAAATATTATATATTTTTAATCATTTAACATATTCAAAGCAATTAATATAAAAATTTATCAAACACTTAGTTTTTTTTTTATTAAAAGCACTTTTACAAAAAAAATGTTTACTAAACACTTAACAACTTTATTTTACAACTGTTTATTCTCACAACATAACAAAAGCAATATTTTTTTTGTTTTTTGTCTTTTTTTTTTTAAATGACAACAATATCAAACTAGCCCTAAACCCAAATACAATCACAATATATGAATACAAAGTCTTTCAGTTGAAACAGAATTAAATCCAAACTATAAACAGTTTAGTTTTAAATGCTCAAACACAGAGAAGGGGAAGGGCGCCATCTTCATCTTTGCCATCCATCCGAACATGTCAATCGTAATTTCTCATCGAATTATCACATTTAGACCTGATCAAAGAAAATCAAATAAGACAATTACCGCATAATACATTAGATTATATTCAATCTGTTTACGCATCATTTGACAATTTCAAAAACAAGACAAAAGTGAAATTACAAAATTTCCCCAAAAGAAAAAAACTAGAATCCAGGTTATCAGTCAGTAAATTAGAGTTATATCTTACCCAAGTGAGACTGATGGATGAGAATTTGTTGCAGAAGAAGATCCTGTGAACTCCGCGGAATTGATGTTGTAGGCATAGCCTGAACATTCAGTTTGCCCTCCTTGAGAACTAGAAGCACCACCAGACAACTTTGAGAGCGATCTCGAAGGAGCAAAGTACGTGGCCACCGGCATATTTGATGGGAGATTCGGCAATGGAACCTCAAAGTTGAGCACTTGAATGGCTTGTTGTATTGAAGGCCTCATATTGTTGTCCGGATGAGCACACCACAAGCCAACAATCATCAGGCACTCCATTTGTTTCTCATCAAAATCTCCACACAATTTCGGGTCAGCTGCTTCAATTACTTTCTCTTCTCCATAAAGCTCCCAAACCCACTCTACCATATTGACTTTACTACTTCCGAACTTTGGGTCGATAGGTTTTCTTCCGCAACAAATCTCCAAAGCAACAATTCCAAAGCTGTAGACATCAGATTCCTTGCTAGCCTTTCCCGTGATAACATATTCGGGAGCCATGTAACCCATGGTTCCAGCCAATGCTGTCGTTTGTGGCTCTTGTCCGTGGTCCACAAGCCTTGCTAACCCAAAATCCCCAAGTTTTGCGTTGAAATTCGCATCCAACATAACATTGCTGGACTTGATATCCCTATGCAGCACACATTGCTCCCATTCTTGGTGTAGGTACAACAACCCAGAGGCCAAGCCTTGAGCAATTTTGTATCTTGCCTCCCAAGTTAACAAGCTTTGTTCTTTGAACAAATGAGAGTCTAAGCTGCCTTTGGGCATGAACTCGTACACAAGTAGAAATTTTTTTTCGTGGCACCATCCAATCAGTTGAACAAGATTGCGATGCCTAAGTCGACTAATTGTCTTCACTTCCGAGGCATACTCCTTCGGTCCTTGTTTAGAACCCTTCGATATCCTCTTAACAGCAACAGGTGACTTCAAGTCTGGTATTATGCCTTTATAAACCCCACCAAATCCTCCCTCTCCAAGCTTTTCTTCCTGCCCAAAATTATTCGTCGCCCGAGCCAATTCCCTATATGAAAACTTCCTGGGACAAGCCCCTTTTTCAAATTCTTCGTCAACCAATTCATGAACCATGGTATCTTCATCACTACTTTCTCCTGTTTCCCTCCTCTTCCACAAAAAGAACCAAACCAAACCCAACCCAGTAACGACGACAGCACATCCTCCAATTCCCAACCCAATTTCTAGTCCAATAGGCTTATTTACTGTCTTGGGAGGATAGGTAGGACTAGCCATGGGGCTTGATACAGGAACTGCAACCGGCAGCGGTGGTGATGCAGTATTGGCCTCGTGGTGATCATCAAGTGAAGTGGAAGTGAAATTCCACGAGATGATCTTATGTATGGCAAAACATTCACCGGTTGAAGCGGAAAACCCAACAACGACCCGATCGGGCAAGTAATGCTTCAGATCAACAATGTAATAAAAATATCTCATCTTTTGGCGGGGAACATTGTGATCACTCGTTACGAAAGTAGTGAAGGCAACACTAAGATTTTTCGAGGAGGAATTATAAGTAATGGTAGCCCTATTTGGAATTCCTTCCGCAATACCTCCATCCCAACGCTCCAATCTGGAAGAGTTGAGAGAGTTGACATCAATCCCCACGTGTTCGTACTTGGGGTCGTCGATGGTTGTCAGCTCATTATAGTAGAATATGTCAAACTCCACAGCCACAAAAGGGTACTGATTCCTCAGGACGAAGTCATCTGAAGGTGTGGAGTTGAAAGGCAGGCCGAGACTGCCACCATTGCCTAGTGTGGAGTTGAGGACGGAACCATATGGAGCTATGAAGAAGGCGAGACCGTCACCGGCGACGGGTTCGTTCATGGAGTTAATGGCGAAGTCGAAACTGGTGGTGAAATCGGCGAGTTTGCCGGTTGCCTTTTCCTGAAGGAGGAACGATTGGCGGTAGGTGGCTCTCCCCACGCTGTCGTTCTTTGCCACGTCTGAGGCGTCTCGTGTGAGGCGGAGGGAGGGGCGTAGCCAATGAGCATCGCCCTCTGTAGATATTTTAGCGGAGTCATCGCTACTGAAGCTGGGGAAGCTGAAGTTTAATGGAGTTACAGAAGGGGTTAAGAGAAAGAAGAAAACAAGTAGGAAGTGAAGCTTTTGCGATCGGAGTGTTGATGCACTGATCATGGTGGTAAGCATTTTGGGAGAGAGATGGAGACTCAGGATTTGTAATAAGCTTGGACAAATGTTTGTCATCTGAAATAGATACAGTGGCCGTGGAATTATTGGGCAACCAATAATTTTGGAGGAAGACTTGACAAAAGTTCGTTGACTCAGAGTCAATATGGACAACTGTTCAAAGACTTGAGAAAACTTCTGCCGTGAAAAAAACACTAATGAGCCTCTGAAGACGTACCATGATTACAAACAAGTTGTATTAAAAAAGGGAGGGTTGGCAATTTTTGTTCTGTTTGTAACATAAATAAAAATAAAGTCTGATATGGAGCTATCTATTTTTGTTATACGAAATTCACACAACTCCTTTTAGGATTGGAAAAAATTCTCTAAAATTTTGAAATAAATAAAAAAAATTTCGATCTCAAATTAAAAATGTTCTAAACTGACGTTTTTGAAAATTTTGGAATGTAATGCCAACTCTATCCCAAACCATTCGGTACGGGTATACATGTACATAGAGAAGAAACTGAAGAGAGGAATTGAGGAATTCGGTGGAACACATGGATGATGGCCCAGCAGGGGAGACAAAGGCATGTGGGCCCCAATTTACAACAATATTTTAATTATAGTCAGAATCAATTCCCACCATTGGATTGTTTAAAAACGATCTGGGCCGTCCACTGTTTGTTAGGGTGTCTATCACTCCCTCTCATTTCTCTGTGGTTATCCGGTTGGGGAGGTACCGCGCAAGTTTTACTTTAAAGTGTTTTCCACTCATGTTTTTAATAATATTTTTATTTTATAATTATTTGTAATTAATTGCTTTTTGTTAGGCTGAAGCCACAAGGCTTAGTAAATGTAGTTTTTTTTTTTTTTTTTTAATCTACTTATGATATTATGTAGGTATGTTTTGAATTATTAATCATTGTGTTGAAACTATCACGACTATTATAATATTTAGAAAAGTATTTTGATGTAATTTTGTTCGGATTGTTTCTTGAAATTGGCAATGGCTTCTTGTGGTTAATAATTGTAAATTCACTCAGGATGAACACCACGTCTAGATGAGTTGCATATTAGATATACGTTCAATGTTAAAGGTTCCAAGTAGGACATATATTAGAAAAACCTAACATTCGAAATATGCATAGTTAATTCATAAGTGATTGAGAGAATTACATAAGATTGTTAAAGTGACTATGAAACTCTATCTCTTTAAATTGATTTTCTTTAAATTGTTTTCTAGTTGATTTATTTAATTGTTTTTATTTTAAATTCATTTTTAAATATTTTTAGTCACAAAATCAATATTTTTTAAAACTTTGTTTTAAGTAAATAATTAACATTTGATTTTACATAAATTATTTTAGTAATCCCTGTGGTGAACATCTTAGTTAAGCTGTTTATAATACGATTATCTTGTAAGTATTTTTAAGTATATTTATCCATACTTTTGTATAGTAAAAATCACATCAATATCCTCTTACAACAACATACATATGACTCCAAAGTCTGGTATAGATCCTGTGTAAACCCCGCCAAAACCTTCCTCTCCAAGCTTCTTTTCCTCAGAAAAATGGGGCTTTTAGATCTAGGTCCAAAAACATAGATGGTTTTTAGGAGTGAGTCCCAATTATCTAATTACATGTTTTTATTTCTTTTATACTCATTTTATATTTTTTAAAAATATTAAAAATCAATTAAAATCTTCTAATATTATGCATTTTTCAACTCCAAAAAATCTAATTAATATCTTACAAAAAAAAAAAAAAAACTAATATACTAACATAAATTATCTACAAAACATTGTACCTTAACTCAAGTAACAATATATGAATATATATTATACCTGTAAGCGAGATATGAAACCTAGCTAAAGGATAGGAAAAAACATAATATACCTACAAGCAAGACACATGAATTTGTGACACGTTGATTATAAAAAAGAATATGTCATATAGATACATAAAAATAATTAACCTGTGATATAGGTTGATTATAAAAATTAAAAATAAAATCTATAAATGGGGTTTAAAGTAGGGGTGGGTTCAAAAAACCGAAAACCGAAAAAACCGACAACCGAACCGGACCGAGGCCGAAAAAAACCGAACCGCAAAAAAACCGAACCGAAATTGTCAAACCGAACCGAACCAAATCTGACCAGTTCGGTTTCGGTTTTTTAGGCTCGCAAACCGAACCGAACCGAACTGATATATATATAATTCTTTTCAATATTTATAAATAGTTTAGTCATACAATCATAACAAAACAGAACTTGTTGCCAAGTTGGTTTCAATGAAACTTTACAAGCTGGAGGCATGGGTTCGAACCCTCATGCCTTCAGGATTTGTGAGGTTATTTTTAATTTTTTAATCTTTTTAACAAAACCCTTAAGCCTTAACAAATAACAACCCTGTAACTAAAGCCGCCGGTGTAAGTTGTTGTAACCCTAACCCTTAAGCCTCTTCTCTCTCGTTCCCTACTTCCCTTCCCTGCCTTCAGTTCTTCTTCTTCAGAGTTCTTTCATGAACCCTAGGCCTAGGGGCCTAAACCCAGTAGTAACCCTATCGCAGTCTCGCGCAGCCTGAGGCCCTGAGCCTCATCTCTCTCTCGCTCTGTCTCTCTCAATCTCTCAGGCGACTCGCGACGGCGCGACCCTTTTCACTCTCAACCTCTCACACCTCGCCCTCGTCGTCAGTCACTCTCTCTCATCTCGCCGTCAGATTTTTCTTGCCGTTTTCAAGTCTCGACAGTCGACAGCAAAAGGTTAGCCTCCTCTCTCTCTCTCGGTCTTCAAGACTTCAACTTCAATCACTCTCTGTATCTCTCAAACTCTCTGTCTCTCTCAGTCTTGAATCCCAGGCGACATCGAATTCACGACCGGCGGACCTTTCTCACTCTCAAGTTGTCTCTGTCTCTCACACGGTTCGTCTTTGGGATGCTCGGAGTGAGTCATTGCTCTTTCAAGTTTTTATTTTTTCGTTTTTTAGGTACAAAGATGGGAATTTGATGTTATCTCTATGTGGGTGCTTCAGGTGGAAAATGTGCATAGCTAGCAGAACTTAGTGGGGAGAACATTAACATCACCTATAAACCTGATGGGACGCACATCGCCGTTGGTAATAGGGTAAGTTGAGTTGTTCCAAACCTCGTTCCCCGGGTTTTGTGCAGTTTCTGGTTAAGTAACTTCATTCTATGGAATTCTGAGTGGTGGGTATCAATAGCTAATAGCTATTTATTGCCGTTCTTAAGCTGTATTCTTGCCCGTTGTTCAAATGTAGGATGATGAACTAACAATTTTGGATGTTCGGAAGTTTAAGCCAATTCACAAGCGAAAGTTCAATTATGAGGTAATTATCAAAAGGGATACTTTTACCCGTTCCCCCTTCTATTTCACATTTCGTGTATGATGCTTAGCTATATCGTCTCATCAGCATGAGGCTTTTAAAAAAAAAACTGTGATGCTTAATGGTGCTTAATCTTGAGAAGTCATTCAATTTCTGTATGATCTTCATATGTAACGTTAGACACTGACGTTAAGAGCTTATGGTTGTAGAACACAAATCACAAGATCGATTTCTCCACACATTTGATGTTAATCATATCTCCTCTATTTTCATGGTGGTGTTGAAGTCGTTAAATTTATGAAATTCAGAAATTGTCAACCCAAATTCTTTCTTTTTCATTGAACATTGGTGCTTTTTAATTTTTTCAAAAAATTTGACTTTACTATTCTGTATCCACATGATTATGTTTTCAATGATTTTTTGCCAGTAGAGCCACTAAGTAGTATGATTGATTCATAGTTGTGAAAACATGTGTAACTTATCTGTATACCATTTATGTGATCATTCCGCCTATTGCTTCATCCTAGTACAAGGGATACCCCCTAATCCTGTTTATAGCATCTGTCTCTACACCTCAAATACTTATTGGACAGTCTTCTAAGTTTCCAGGTTAATGAAATTGCTTGGAGCACAAGTAGTGAAATTTTCTTCTTGACGACTGGAAATGGTGAGAAAAATTGTCTTTAAGTAATCTCTTTTCTTTCTATATGTTGGAACCTGGAATGGATATTTTATTATATATTCTTTTACTCAGGTACGGTTGAAGTACTAGCATACCCATCTCTTAAACCAGTCGACACTCTCATGGCTCATACAGCTGGGTGTTATTGCATTGCCATTGACCCACTTGGAAGGTTTGCTACAAAGATGTATTATCTTTTAAATTATTTAAGAGAGAAAAACGCTTTTTGATGTCATCTGGGCTATTAACTTGCTATATTAGTTGGTGCTGCCTATTGAACTCCACCATCTTCGATCCAATCACTATAAAAAAGGGTTATATGCTCAATTTATTTAGTTATATTTAATTTTTTTTTTCCAAAATATTCTCGTGACGCTGTCACAGGAAGACCTGCTTGCCTTGTACTCTTTCTAATGCTCTTTGTACCTTGACAGATATTTTGCTGTTGGGAGTGCTAATTCCTTGGTGAGCCTGTGGGATATCTCAGAGATGCTCTGTGTGAAAACATTTCCAAAACTTGAGTAAGTTCAACCATGTATATTCCTGTACAGTTCAATCATATTTCTGCTAACTCTGCAGTTATTGGATGACTAGTTTGTCAGGTAGACTTTAATCATAAGTGCTATAAAAAGATATTGATTCATGTCCTCAAGTGCTATAAAAAGATATTGATTCATGTCCTCAAGATATTGAAATTTGGAATGTTTATTTTAGTCTTTTAGATGTGGAATACTTGAACTTTGATGTTTATTTTAAGTTTGGACTTTTGGAAGATTTAAACTTTGATGTTTATTTAACTTTGGACTTTGGAACACTTGATTATAATTAAACTTTGAATTGAATGTTTATTTTCATTGTCTTTGAGTTGAGACTATGATTATATTAGAAATTTGGAATGATTATTTTGAGTCTTGACGATTATGTTGAAATAGGACTTATTACAAAATGGATGCAAGTTGTTTTCATATACTTTTTTTAAGCTACTTGGGGAAAAAGGCAAAAAGAAAAAGCAAAAAGCAAAAAAAAAAAAAAAAAAAAAAAAACCGAATCGGGCCGAAACCGAACCGAATACAAACCGAACCGAACACAAACCGATAGAAAACCGAACCGAACAGTAATTTCGGTTCGGTTTCCGATTTTCGCAAAAAACCGAACCGAATGGAACCGAACCCACCCCTAATTTAAAGCAGGAGGAAGAACAAGAAATTAAAAATTAGAAAAAAAGAAATAATCAAAGAGATAATTAGGAAGAAATTTGATTTTTATAATAAATCTTATCATTGAATAGATAATTATTGATAATAAAATAATTAAATTTAAGGAATTGGACTTATTTTAATAAATTGAACTATTCCTACTATTGGCTAAAAAAATTGGACTTATATTAAGTTTTCTCCAGAAAAATTACTCGTTGGTCGAGCCAATTCGCCATATGAAAACTTCCTCAGGTCAGTGCCCGTTTCGATTTCATCATCAATAAAGTCAAGAATCGTAGGATCTTCATCACTTCCAGTTGTTAATTTCCCTTTTTTTTCCAGAAGACTAACCAAACCAAACCCAACCCAGCAAGCAAGACAGCACATCCACCAATCCTCAAGCCAATTACTAGTCTATCCTTTGATCATTTCCTGACTTTGGCGTAGAAGTACTAGTAATTAGGCTTAGCAGTGGAACTAGAACCATTGATGTTGTGTTGTCCGTTGAAACGTCGATCTCGTAGGGATCAACTAATATGGTCGAAGTAAAATTCCACGAGAAGGTCTTAAACAGAGCAACAGAGTCCCGTTGGAGCGGAGAACCCAACAACCATGTAATAGAGATAGCAGCAAGGAGAAGGGAGAGTGCAAGTTGTGATGGAAAGTTAAAAACAGAAATGGAGGAGTAAATTAAGGACAGGAGGGAAGGACCGCGGACGTGTGACTGTATGATGTTGCATAACACTTTACTTTGTTCGTAAAATCGGTCCACATATGTCCTCAGTGCATCACTGCATTGAGTGCGAAACACTTTCCCGGATTAGTATAACACAGCACCAAGAAGAACACTGCCACTATTCTAAGCACAAATACTTGAATATGGTACATTACAACTCCAAGCCCACGCATTACCACTTATCACACTTAGTATTGTGAATTCAAAGAATGCACATACGTGAAGGATAGGCCATAGGGTCCAGGAGAACGGGACTGTCCAGAAAATATATTTATTCTTAAAAGAAAAACACTAAACTTGGTAACGGGTTGGTTTTTAAGGACATTACTCTTCCAACCAAACCAACTTGGAATTGCAAGTATTTTATGACTAACCACTAAAATTGGGAACGGGTTGGCTTTTTTGGGTTCAAGTGATGTTAAATAAAAACCAGTTTCTAACGGACCACCTAAACTGTCACATCCCGATCCGGGTCCCCACCACATCCCGAGCTCGGCTCCACCTTAGCACTATATTGTCCGATTTGAGCCCTAACCATGCTCTCACAGTTTTATTTTTGGGAACTCACACGAGAACTACCTTAGCACTATATTGTCCGATTTGGGCCCTAACCATGCTCTCACAGTTTTATTTTTGGGAACTCGCACGAGAACTTCTCAGTGGGTCACTCATCACGGGATTGCTCTCGCGCGAACTCACTTAACTTCATAATTCCCACGGAACCCGAAGCCAGTGAGCTCCCAAAAGATCTCGTGCTAGGTAGAGATGTGAATATACATATAAGACTTACATGATCCTCACCCCTGGGCGATGTGGGATCTTACATAAACACTACCTGTTAAGTTGACAAGTGAAAAATACTCAAAACTCGAAAAGAAATGTTTAACTTAACAGGGCCAACCAGTTCACCCGTCGGCAAAAAGAAATATGAACATTTTTCACAGAAATCATCAACCCCCCTCCCCCCCTCCTCTCTTCCTTATACATAACTATTAACTTTTTTTTGTAAATGCAAAAGAATTTTGACATAGCGTGCAAATTGACCGATTTCTATTTTAAGGACCATTTTGATTGAAATGTTCAATTTCAGAGACCAACCTCGATAAAATATAACCCCTGATATAATCTGAATTTTTAGACGGAACACCAATTAGCATTGTAGTTTTGGCTTTGGCATGTGGTAGTAATTATACAATGAATTGCAGTCTTGAGATTACATAATTTAGACAAATTATAACGCCAGTTTTGAAGCGAATATGAAGCACCATTCACGCTTTCTTACAAATAAGGTCCAGAACTTTAATATTTGCAATATTTAGACACATTAAATTAAGGAGCAAAATAGATAAACAAAACCTGCAGTATTATCACAGGACAACATTGAGAAACAATCAACTAAGGCGCAAAATATGGTCCATTGGCATTGGCATAATTGGTGGGAGAACCGGCAATGGAACTTCAAAGTTTAGCACTTGAATCGCTTGCTGTATCGATGGCCTCATATTGTAATTTGGGTAAGCACACCACAACCCAACAATCATCAAGCACTCCATTTGCTTCGCATCAAAATCTCGGCATAGTTTCGGATCAATCAGCCGCTTCAAGGACTTTCCTTTCTCCATAAAGCTCCCACACCCAGTCCACCTTACTGGTTTCAATACTTCCAAACTTAGAGAAATCGATGGGTTGTCTCCCGCAAGCTATCTCCAAAGCAACAACTCCAAAGTCTCCAAGTTTCGCTGTTAAATTAGTATCCAACGTAACGTTGCTGGATTTGATATCCCTATGAAGCACACATTGTTCCCATCCTTGGTGTAGATAGAACAAACCAGACGCTAAGCTAGCCTTGCACAATTTTGTATCTTACCTCCCAAACCAACAAGCTTTTAGCCCTGAAAAGATGGAAATCTAAACTGCCGCTTGGCATGAACTCGTAAATAAGTACGAGTTCTCCTTTTTGGTGGCACCAACCAATGAGTTGCACTAGGTTTCGATGCCTAAGTTGACTTATGACAGTTCTGATGCGTATTCCTTCAGCCCTTGTCTGGACCCTTTCGATATCCTCTTAACCGCCACATATGAGTTCAAGTCTTTTATGAAGCCTTTATAAACCCCACCAAATCCTCCCTCTCCAAGCTCTTCTCTCTCCACAAAGTTACTCGTCGCACGAGCCAACTTGTTATAGGAAAACTTCCTCGGGCCAATTTGCTTTCCGAAATCATTGTCAATCAAGTCCATGTTTGCCATAGGACTTTCATCAATATTTTCTCCTCGTTTCCGGCTCTTCCACAAGATGAACCAAACAAAACCAACCGCACCAACCAACACAAAACCCCCGCCAGCACCCCAGTGCAACGAACAGTAGTAAATTATAATTAGAAGTTGGGTTTGTCTTAGTTTCATAATCATCTAGATAAGTGGAGGTAAAATCCCATGAGACGATCTTATGCAAAGTAAAAGCAACACCTGAGGTTGCCGTGGAGGCGGAGAATCCGGCAATGACCAAATCGGGCAAGTACTGAGTCAGACTGACTTAGTGATAAAGAGAAATCAATACTTGACTGCCATTTACCAAACTAGTGAAGGTAACGCGAAGACTTTTTGAGGTAGAATTGTAACTAATTTTAGCACTATTTTGTTGTCCATCCAAAATGCCACCGTTCCAAGGCGTGGTTTTATTGGACTTGAGCGAGATAATGTTTATACCCACATGTTCCCATTCGGTATCATCGATACTTTCCTCCTTGTTTGTGAAGATATCAAATTAACTCCAATGCGACAAATGGGTACTGCGAACTCCTTGGCATGTATCCCGGCAGGTTCTCCACGGGGAGGTCAAGACTGCCGCCCATTACTAGTGTGCGGTTGAATATGGACCCGTTTGGGGCTAGGAAGAACGTGAGGCCGTCCGCATAGGGGATTTTGTCTTGGGAATCAATGACGAATCTGAAATGTGTTGTGAAATCAGCGAGTTTTCCAGTGGTGGATTCCCGAAGGAGGAAGGGCTGGTGGTAGGTGGCTCGACCGAAGCTCCCACGAATGTTGTCATCTTGTTGGTATTCTGTGCGGCGGATGGACTGGTCGTAGATGACAGCATCTCCTTCGGTGATTAGTCTAGTGTTGATATCACTTTGTTGATATCACTTTGCTGGAAGCTAGGGAAACTGAAAGTTAACGGAGTTGCACAAGGGATTAACAGAAAGAAGATACATGATCCTGTTAAGAGAAGAAGAAGGAGGTGAAACTTTGGTGACTGGGTAGTGGTCAAGATCCCAAAGTTCTTACAATAATGTTTGGTATATATATATATATATATATATATATATAGAGAGAGAGAGAGAGAGAGAGAGAGAGAGAGAGAGAGAGAGAGAGAGAGAGAGAGAGAGAGAGAGAGTATTAGAATATTATTGTAGAAAGAGAAGGACCAAGCAGATGATCGGAAGATAACACTTGTGGTGAAAAAATTTAGATTTAAACTCTCGTGTAAATTCTGTTAGGATTTAAGCCCAAAATTAACATCTTCCTCATCTGTCTGTTAACCCATTCAGCCTTTATAACCAAAAGAGAAAAAAAACTCATTCATCGAAGGCTATAAATTCGTTGACCCATGCTTCGATTCTATTCAAAGATCTGTTGTCCATTAATCAATGAATTCCCTAAATATGCCCATTTGAGAAAAAATGATTTCAAAGAAGATCCTTCAGTTGTTAGATTACAGAAGGATTGTGATTTTCTGCTCGCAAAAAACAAAACTAAAATGAATATTACAATTATAAACAATAGGAGGAGAAAATTGGCGATGAAAATCCAAAATACGTAGTGGTATTCATTTATAGGGAAATGGGTTTCTTCTGTTGGATGTGTCTATGGAGATTGAAGAAACATGAAAATGGGTTTCTCTTTTGGATGGGAGATGGATTTGGATTTTTTTGGTGCCATTTATTTGAAGGTAAGAATGTTGCTGCTTTGATTGCACTCTCTATCTCAACGCTCACACAATTTTTCTTCTTTTGCTTTTCTGATCAAAAGATTAAGGTTGCAGCTATTCAAATACGACGCAGGGAGAAAAATGCAGGACAAATTGAGATTGAACGCAGCAGACTTCGTGGTTTTAAAATTCAATGAAATCTTTGGGGGAAGGGTGGGATTGTTAATTTTGGGTTAACGGAGAGTTTACATAAACGTTAATTTTGGGTTTAAATCCTAACGGAGTTCATCACGAGGGTTTAAATCCGAATTTTTTCACTATGGGAGCTATCTTCCGATTACCCTCTCACCACGGGAACCATTAATCCAATTTATCCTTATTTTAGTTTAATAGAAGGATGATGTTTCGCTGGCAGAATTTATGATGCGACAAATTATTTGTCTTGTTTTGTTTTCAACGCAAAAGGAAAGTAACAACGATTTTCTGAGAAGGAAATATCAATGTAATGGGCTTTTCTTCTTGTTAAACTTATAAACAAAGTCACGAACTAAAGAAGAAAACCATGCATGCATGCGCGCGGATGTACCAACACCTTACAGCAAATTTTCCATCATCATCAGTCTGCAGAACTTAATTACAATACATTATTCAATGACGAATGTCTCCAAGCTCATCGTCAACTATAAAGTTGGATCTTATCCACAAATGAAAAACATGATGGACTTCACTTCAACCTGATGACCAAGAGAATATGTTTGGATAGACCGATAGATGAATGATGTTAGAGGCATCTATACAAACTACATATGGAAAGTATGAAGAAATTGAGCGGACTAGCTTCTTATAAATTATTTTGCTTTTGATATCATAAAAATGTATCCCATTATTCTAAAAATCCTCGTCTAGCGCCGACTAGACCCTGCTTAGGTGCTAAGCAGTTGGCCAAAACTCCGATAAATCTCTAAGTGTTTGCAACTTAAGGAAGGGCTTAGACCCTACCTAGGTGCCCCGCCTAGACCATCTAGACCCGCTTAGGTCGCAACTCTTACTTAGACAAAAAATAGGTAACTTTTATTTTGCATTTTATTTTTTAATAAATTGTAAGCAACTTGTTGAATGCTTGGATGAACACTCATTATATGCATGCTCACCATGTTTTCAATATATTCTAATACAATCTATATAGAATTCTATTTTACATTTATGTATCTCAATACAATTGTATATTTTTTTTAAGTATGAGTAGACATTTAGTTTTTCTTTTTGTTTTTTTAAGGATGATAATGGATTAGGCGAGTCAAGCTACGCATAAGGCTTGGTCGTCAGACTACAAAAATAAAAACTTTACTCTCTAAACACACACAATGTGGGAAGAAATAACCAAGACCCTAGGATTAGCCATCAATTACAAGTAGGCTACTTCTTTTCCACTTAGAGTAATTAGTAATGGTCAATCCCTGATAGAACGAACCCCCCCCCCCAACCCACGGTCCCCTATCTCCTAATTTATTAAATAAAGAAACTGAAAACAAAAGAATACAAGTAGGGGGACGGAGCCAAAACCCGCTAAAAGAAAAACAAGGAAACATCAACGAAAATGAAAAGCAGGACAAAACTCAGTGTCATGAGCATGGGCAGCAACTGCAAAATCTGGAACAATGGACCACCAATAATAAGCACTACTAACCGCACCAAAAAAAGCTCGGGCATCATCAACTTGTTACCCTCCCGATAAATGTATGTACAAAAAAAACTCATTTGGCGAAGGAGCCATAAACAATTGTTCTAATCAACCAAGGTGGAATCAGTTTCAATCCAAATATGCTTCTAATCTCGAATCCAAGCAACATGAACCACCTCAATGAAAGCTAATACTTTTGCAACCACTGAACTAACAAACTTTGTATTTGAGAAGAAAGAACCAAGTACATGTCCATCCAAATTACGAAAATTCCCAGCAAAACCAGTACGACCATTTGCGTAAGAACCATATATACTCACCTTAACGCATCCAGATTGTGGTAGGCACCAAATCACAGGAATGAATAAGAACGCAACGAGGGAAATCGGGGAGATGCCCAAAGCTAAGTATATAGGAAGCATAGTTGAACAGACTACTATGAACGAAACACACAAGAGCTGTTTCACGGAATTGAGTTAGTAGCCAACACTAGGCGAAATCTAAAGGGATAGCTTTTTCTGAAACGACCCGTCCCCAAATATTACAGTTTTTATAATTCTAAAGAGTGAATTTACCAAAAATACCTTTCGAGGTAAAAACTTTGACTTTTATTGACCACCTTGTCGTGTCACGTAAGATCTGTTTACTTGGCGTATCCTTATATTACTCATCGTTACGAATACGTGGGTGCAAGCATAATCAAATTTGGAGCTACGATGAGGGTTTTATGGAACTACAAAGCATAAGGGTATTTTAGTAACTTCACTATTCTAGATATTAGGGTTCGATATTTTATTATTTTATAATTTTTGTGGCCAGTGGGGCCCACACCCCACTTCCCCTTCTTCCTCGTGTCCTCCCCTCCCCCAATCTCTCGGACACTCTCGAACCCTCTCTTGAGCTATCCTCCATCAGCTCTCATATCTTCCCTTTTAGCTCTCCCTCCCTCTCATCACTCTTTCTCTCATCATTCACTCTTCCCCATCTCAAAATTTCTCGCCCTCTGTGAAAATCAATGTAGTCGTACACTGCACCTGTAACACCCTTAATATTTTAAAAATGATGTGGATATTCATTTTATTGTTTATGTGGAGGAAAAAAAAATAGATTGATTTTTGGTTATAAAATTCGAATGGGGAAAAATGTGAAATCCCATTTCAAGATTAAGAATTAATTATGTCGTATAATTTTTCATTAAGTGGGGAAAGATGAAAATGCCCTATTTGGTTAGCGTAATTATACGAGGACGTATTTTATCCTCATATATTTTATCATAATTTTTAAAATATTTGAATAGAGGACGACCTTACTAGCGCGTAGGTTCAAATGGATCTTAATTTTGAGTCAGAACGTAGAAGTTACGAGCCTCAGAAGTGGTGAGAATTTTAGACACATGGACTTACTATTAGTAGTAAGTCTCTAAATTTGGTCAGAAAATTAGGAAGTTTCCAGGGGAGGAAACTGACCCAAAAAAGCCCAGAAACTCCAACCCAGTTTGTGACCCAGTTAACCCTCGCGACATCCCATTTTTTTTACACCGATTCCGGCCAACTCCAGTGGAGTTTTTCGACGCCACCATCACCATCTTGAAGCTCTTACTCTCCTCTACAAAATCCAACCAAGAACCATCTTGATTAACCACCATATGTGGCGGTGTGAGGTCATAAAAACCGATGAAAACCAATGGTGCTCCGGCCACCCTTTTCATTTTTCCGGTGAATCAGCAAAGCGATGGCCAATGCCACCACTTGGGTTTTGTAGCCCATCATCCCAGGAGTAAATCCCGACCAGATTTGATCCCGTTGGGGCACCATGGGCGACGAATCGACATCGGGAAGCTTTAGGCAACCATCGGCTTTATCAGTGGAATTGACCTTCTTCCGTCCACTTTCGGATTTCGTGGCAGGTATAAAACTTGTTCCTCTTTTTGAGCTCTATCTTCCTGTAAATTTTTTTAGAATTTGGAGTTAGACGAAAAATGGGTTTCCAGTCGCGGGAAATCACCACGTGCGGCAGCGCGTGGGGGAGAATCTGTTTTCATGGATTTTGGACAGCAAGACATCCTTGATGTCCTGAGCCCATATCCAAATTCCGTTCGTTGAAATTTGTTACGATGATTCGAATATTCAAATTTTTTCGGATAATTGTATCACCGTACGATTTTTGGTCATTGTCGATCATTCAACCGTTGGATCGTCACTAAACTTTGAGACATTATAGTACATAATATTTGAGGACCTTAAGAACTTACGGATCAGGAATCCGACATACCGATCTTACCGAATTGGATATGCAAGTTAGTAAATCAAAGCGTCGACCGCCACTTGAATATTGTGATTGGCAGAGATCCGACCATTGGATCGAAATGAAATTTTAGTATGTTGTTCTAGAAGCGTAAGGTTAAATACGAATGGCTTAATCCCTTCGTTTAGGGTACGTAGGCAGTCTAACAAAAATATTAGATGCAGCCATAAATTAAACAAAATGATTATTATTTTTAGTATGGTTAGTTAGAATTATAATTAACCATTACTTTATTGTGGCCTACCTGTGTGTATGGCTTCCGAATTAGAAATTTCGAGTCGTTATATAGTGGTATCAGAGCCAATCCCTAGCCGAAAGTGTGCCGACGATGACATCGGGCCCCTAAGAGGGGTGGATTGTTAGATCCCACATCGCCCAGGGGAGTGGATCATCTATGCCTTATATGTACATGCCCACCTCCTTTAGCACGAGGCCTTTTGGGAGCTCAATGGCTTCGGAGTTCATCGGAACTCCAAATTTAAGCGAGTTCGCGCGAGAGCAATCCCAGGATGGGTGACCCACTGGGAAGTTCTCTTGTAAGTTCCCAGAAACAAAACTGTGAGGGCATGGTCGAGGCCCAAAGAGGACAATATCGTGCTACGGTGGAGTCGAGCCTGGGATGTGGTGGGGGTCCGGCCGGGATGTGACAATTTGGTATCATAGCAAATGATCATGCTCTACAATATGGAACGTTATGCAGTTTTATATATGTGAATTATGATTTGCAATGATATTGCATTATTTCATAATTTCTATGATTAATATGGCATTAATGAGAAATATGCATGTATTATGAATCTCGTACTGTCAGGAGAGTGAATGTATATATTCTCGTGTTTTGATGATGTGGAATATGATTGCAGTGGTATTGCAACATTTCATTAGTGTGATGCATCATGATGCATTTACGTGAATTATGATATGCATTGTGGTTGCATAATTTCATAATTTCTGTGAATAAGTGACATTCATGTGATATATATATATGTGTGTGTGTGTGTGTGTGCACGCGCGCACGCGCGTGTGGGTGTGTGTGAGATACATCTATGATTTGTATAGTGATTGTGATGCAATTTCCATGGTGATTATGGAATTCTGTTAGTGGAAATTATGATTTGCATTGTGGTTACAATATTTCATAATTTTTATGAATGTGTGATATATATATATATATATATATATATATTGTGAATCACTCACGTGTGGGGATGTGAGTACAGGTTCTGTGAAATTTCACTGTACTCCCGCAATTCTCAAAATTTAAGTGAAATCCTTCATTTCCTATTACTTTATACCTCTCTCACAAACTTTTCTCTCATTTTTCTGTCTTCTCTCCACTCATCGCCTCTCTCCATCCATTACTCCTCACCTCACCATCAACACAAATTTCTTCCCCTCATGATGCCCACTCAAAAACCTCCCACTGTCCTCCTGCAATAGCATCAGCAACCCAACAAATCAACCCCAACACAACCTCCATGCGCTCTCCTCCTCGGCCTCACTACAATGGAGGTGACCATCCCTTCACAGTGATGCTTTAGTTCTTCTCCCCTTCTCCTTCTCCCTTCATCTCTCCCAAAATTGGTCAATGGAGCGGCAATAGGGCATATTCTCAACCCAGCTTTCCTCAATATTTTTGGGCTCACCTTAATAGCAAAGCTTCAGGCAAAGAATTATATCAGGAAGTTTGGTATAAAGTACAAGATTATAAGACCTGGTGAGTTGAGAAACGTACCTCCAACCATAAATCTTGTAATGGAGCCAGAGCTAGCATGATTTTTGTCACACTTTGAGAACTCTCCCCATTTTATCTTGTTAAGTACGAAAGCCCAAGCTGCTTTAACTTAATGTTGTCTATGATCCCTCTTGATAGGACATTCTTGCGGAAGGCAGCATCTTTAGAGACGTGGTTGCATAAGTAGCTATAGAGGAAGAGGAACTGATGTTGTCTATGATCCCTCTTGATCGGCGGGCAGCACGAAATGGAGGAGGAGGAACTGAGTAGTGGCCAGGAACAGTACTAGCTAGGTCGACGGAGGAACTGAGAGTCGACAGAGGAACCGAGACAAACTGTTATTTATTTATTTATTATTGGCTTGTGGCATCAGTTAGGGCCGACAATAGGTTTTTATTTTAATAGTTTAGTTGCTAGTTAATGTCAGTTAGAACTATGGATGGCAGTTCTAACCGTTAAACCCGATAACCGTGGATAACCGTCCGAATGGATTGGATTTGGATATGAAAATTCGGGTATGGTATGGATATGGGGAAAAACCGTGAACTTTATTTGGTTATGGTTTTGGATATGGTTATAGGGGTCCCTAATCCATATCCATCCCTGAATCCGATCCGAATATTATATATATACATATATATATATATATTTAATATATAATATAATTTTATTCAATTTACCGAACCCTCTCTATATTAATTCATTATGCATGCATCAAAGTCTATATTATCTTTATTATGCACCAAACATCATGCATGGGGCATACCAACAACCTCATCAATTCAATACTCTTATTGTTATACTCAACAAATTAATTCATTGAATCATTTTATATATCAATTATCAAATATTATAGGTTTATCAAATTCATCTCTCTTTAACAGTCTCACTGTCAAGAAATTGGTGCATGTTATCATAAACAACTTCAAATATATTGTTATATTTTTTGTAATTGGATGTTGCTATTTAATGATGGAATTAGTATCTACTCAAATTTATCATGTGTCAATTGAATGAATATAATTTTTTTTTTGTTTTTTGACGAAGATGGATATAACCAATAACCGATTGAAAATCCGTTGCCCGGTGGATATGGTTATGGATAATCCCCGATGGTTAATTTGCAGTTATGGATATGGTTAATTTTCATGGTTATGAGGATGGATATAACATTTCCGTCCCCAAACCGAACCGTTGTCATCCCTAGTTAGAACTGCCATCATGTCAGAATTTAATGGCGCTTTTAAGCGATGCTATTATTTTTATTTTATTTTATATTACTTTGCTTCTTGGTGACGGATTAAGGGGACTAACCGACGTCAATACCCTTTTCGTGATGCTAGCAATGGCGTCGGTTTCCCTATGTGACATCGCATGATTTTATGTCGGATTTTTGGTAAAAATCTAACAGTAATTAGGGTTTCTTATCGGTTTTTACACCGCCAGTGATAGCATCTTCTGTAGTAGTGCCAAACTGAAAACTCCCCGCCCCCCCCCCCAAAAAAAAAAAAAAAAAAAAAAAAAAAAAACCCATCAAATCCGCCATGGAAAACGACACCTCGAACCACCAAGCTGCACCAGTATTGGACACTAATTCTACGACAATCACCATTAAAGGCATCCTCAGCTTGCTACTGCAGAATGTCGATGAAAACGACGGCAGACGGCTGATTTCTTTGGGCATGGGCGACCCGACTGCCTTCTCTTGCTTCCACACGACACATGTATCGCAGGAAGCCGTCGATGCCCTCCAATCCGACAAGTTCAATGGCTATGCTCCCACTGTTGGTCTTCCTCAAACCAGAAGGTAAATTATTAATTTTGGTTTTTCAATTTCTAGGATTTTTTTTTTTTTTTTCTTTTTGAGGTTTTAGTTGTCATCAGTTTAAAAAAACGATAGGCACTAGTTGGGCGGTGGGCTCGCCTAGGCGGATTTAGGTAAATTTCTTGTAAATAAGTGCATATTGACACTTACAAAAAATTATACTTGTATAAAATCCATGAATAAAATGTAAAAACAGTATCCAACAAGTTCAAAATTTAAAAACACATTAAGCATATATACCATAGAACCATAGTGAAGAGTATTGTAGGATGACACAAGTATAATAAGTTCACAATTTAAAACCACATAAAATGCAAAATAGGACGAAAATAAGGAAATATAGTAAAGTAGATAGGATTTTTTTTTATTTCAAAAAAAAAAAAAAAAAAAAAAAAAAAAAACCCGCCTAGCCAACTTAGGTGAAGCCTAGAGCCCAGCAGATTTTTTGAACCGATTTGCAAAAAAAAGCTTTGGGTCACACCACCCAACGCCTAGGCAGCGCCTAGGCCCTTTTTTAGAACATTGGTCATCAGTACTTGTCTTGTTCTTTCTTGTTATTATCGAATTCTTGTCCTGGATTCTAAGTGTTGCCAAATTTGGTTTTTGGGTTCTTATCTTGTTGTTTAAGTGGGTGCTTGGACTATATGGAGTTTGGTTTCAATTTGCATTTTTAATGTTTTAGTTGAAGTACCTTTGTAGTTCTTTTGATTTTTTTTTCAAGTTTCTAAAAGACGCGAGGCGCTAATCCGGCAGCAGACTGGGACCTAACGCCTAGGCGGCTAAGCGGGGGTCTAGGTAGATTAGGCGGATTTAAGTAAATTTATTATATATTGTATAAATAAGTGTCGATTTATATTTAAAAACACATAATTGTATATATAAATTGCAAAATAAAATAGCATCTAGATTATAAAGTATTAGAACATATTGAAAACATGGGAAATAAATGTATAAAGAGTGTTCATCAAGCATTCAACAAGTCTCTTACATTTTATTGAAGAAAAAAAAATGTAAAATGAAAGTTATCGATTTTTAATCTAAGTGAGAATTGCTACTTAGACGGGTTTTGGCGAACACCTAAGCGGGTCTGGGCGCACTTTCTTAATTTTCAAACGCCTGGAAACTAATTGGGGCAGTGGCTAGTCGCCTAGGCGGGGATTTTTAAACAGTTTTTTTTTTTTTTTTTTAACTTCAATATACTTCATCAATTTGAATATTCATGAATGATTCTGTTTCACCCTTTTTAGCGTCTCCGAGTAATCGGGCTTTTAGCAATTTAAAATTTGTGAAGTTGACATAAAATTAGAAATTAGTCCAAAGTAAAAAGGATGAAAAACCAAGAAAGTAGAAAAGTTCAAAAACAAAAACAAAGTAACGGAAAAGACTATGTTAGTTAATATTTTGTTCAAGCCTGTTTGGTATCTTTCTTGGATACAATCTTTTGTTTTGCAACTAATGAGTACTAAGTAATTTAAATTACATTCATCATTTTCGTAAACTAAAAATTATTTTGAAATTGAACACCAAACAAACCCGAATTACTTGATTGGATTGTGGAGGGTTCCGGAGGGTTTTCATTACCGCCGGTGTGGTACAAATCAAGTAGGAGCAATACATGTGCCTTATGAGGTGAGGAACTGCTTTATGGAGCTATAAAAGTAAATGGCAAAATCTTCTTATTTCATAATTACTGCTGAAAACAATTCAAAATTTTGTTTACTTTACTGTCAAAAATCCAAGCTCCTATCTTCCTGTTGTGATAAAATTTCATAAACATTTTCTTCCAGGCATGAATTTAGTATTGCTGATGAAAGCCTTTATCTAGACATCCTCTTATTTGGTTAAAACGAATCCAAGCTCCTATCTTCCTGTTGTAATAAAGCGGCATTTTAAATGGTGACAGCACATTTGATGCATGTGTTGGATAATAGACTGCTGGCTTGTACAGCAAGGAAACGTCAGAGTATATGTCCTGAGGGGTACTTAAATATAATCATGTTGATGATGCTTATCCATAGTGTATATTACTAAATCTGCTATAATTTCCCTTCGTGGCAGAGCAATTTCTGAATATCTGTCCCGTGACCTTCCATACAAGTTAACATCTGATGATGTTTTCGTCACGTCTGGTTGCACGCAAGCTATTGATGTTGCGTTGGCTATGCTTTCTCGCCCTGGTGCCAATATCTTGCTTCCAAAGCCTTGCTTCCCTATCTATGAACTTTGTTCTGCTTTTAGACATCTTGAAGTTAGACATTTTGATCTCCTGCAAGAGAATGCCTGGGAGGTTGACCTTGATGCTGTTGAAGCTCTTGCAGATCACAACACGGTTGCAATGGTAATTATAAACCCTGGGAATCCTTGTGGGAATGTGTACAGTTACCAACATCTGGAGAAGGTTAGTCATCAATGGTATCGCATATGAACAAAAGATTGTACCGTGAGAGACCAGTTTAGGTTATTGACACTGGTTATCGTTGTAACCTATTGTTTTCGTATCAAACTTAGATCGCAGAAACTGCCAAAAAGCTTCGAATTCCTGTAATTGCTGATGAAGTTTATGGGCATCTCGCCTTTGGGGATAAACCATTTGTGCCAATGGGTGTTTTTGGATCAACTGTTCCGGTTCTTACTCTTGGGTCCCTGTCAAAGAGATGGATAGTTCCTGGATGGCGACTTGGTTGGTTTGTGACGACTGATCCATGTGGCATGTTTGGAACACCCAAGGTTCTCTCTCTCTCTCTCTCTCTCTCTCTCTCTCTGAATTATGAACTCTATATAAATTGATATACGTACCATTAATTCCAAACAATCATCGTGCATTATCTATTGAATATACATAGCCCCTCTCTCTGCTATTTTAGTGCACTTCAAGAGTAGTATCTCAGGATTTCCTAAACCAGTTTATAGCACTAAATGTTATCGTAAAAGTCTAATTGATTTTCCATGTGGCCCCAGTCTCTTGTGGATTCAATTGCTTTGCAGATCCATCGGTTTAGCGGTTTTGATGTTGTCAAGTTCCACTTATACCTGTTACAGATATTCACATCTCACGGATATAACTTTGTTCTACTGACCGAAAATCGTCATGATTTTTATAATTACATCATCCACTTCTAGTTTTGACATATACTATTCTGTTCAGGTTATTGAGCGCTTTAAGAAATATTTAGACATTTTGGGAGGGCCTGCAACTTTCATTCAGGTATGTGCCTCATATGCTTGTTTCGAATTGCTCAAACACAGCAATTAGTTTTCTTGCTTAGTAGACTAATTTAATTTGAAGGTCATGCCACTGTGCGGTTTCTGGAACTACTATTTCTAAAAGCTCTTTCCAGATTGCTATAACAAAAGACAACTTCTAAAAGCTGTTTAAGTTCAACATTTACTCACAATTCCTCAGGAATTCTAGTCAAAACGAGAAAAACACAACATATTATTTGCATGCTTAAACTCTTATCTGAGTATTAACTTAATTTTCGGCTCTGTTTCAAAATGACATCTGATACGTTATAGGCATTAGGCAGCAGTTCCTCGCATCCTTGAAGAAACCGAAGAGACCTTCTTCAAGAAAACTCTCTATTTCCTGAACCAGTCCTCAGACATTTGCTGGGATAGGATAAATGAGATCCCTTGTCTTAGCTGTCCAAGCAAACCAGAAGGATCCATGGCCGTAATGGTGAGAAATTAACGGAAACACAATTGTTCATATACTATAAATTCAACATTCTATTACATCTTTGCTTATTAATTTTCCGTGTAATGCAGGTGAAACTAGACCTTTCACTACTGGAAGATATTACTGATAATATCGAGTTTTGTTTCAAGCTTGCGAAAGAGGAAAGCGTGATCTTTCTTCCAGGTAATAAATTAATGAACATTCGGAAACATAGTTTCCATGACATTTTTCTTGTTTACAAGCATCTCGTTGACTAACAAACGGAGATTATATGTGTGTATTGTAGGAATAGCAGTAGGTCTGAACAACTGGATACGCATTACATTTGCTGCTGATCCATCTTCCGTTGAAGAACCTTTGAGGAGGACAAAGTCTTTCTGTCAAAGGCATGCCAGAAAATTATCGCTATATGACACAAATGCCATCAACAAGAAATGCTGATGCCATTTGTGATGTTTTTACTTCTTGTATGCCACTGTCAATTTGTAATGAATTACTAATAATGCATCGTACGTGTCTTGGATGCTACACCCTTAAACACCATGCCAATAAGTTCTCAAGAGATTGAAACAAATAAAGAAGCAAAGGTACCTTCCTGTTCGGGTTAGATCTGTCCCTCGCACAACTCTTCTGGGTCTTGCCTGTCGAGCAAGGTTTGCTACTTGGTATACTGCAATATGAGTTTGTTATTAGTTTGAATGGTACATTTGTGGGGCCTTTGTTAGACCTTGAGGCTCACAATCAAACTAATATGGACCTGAGCGTGCCACTGTTATCTTTGTATAACAGATTGTTCTTTTTAGTTATTAAATGGATTGATTATTTGCACCACAAGTTACTTCAACTTCTTAATTCGATTGGATTGTTCACAAATGGGTTAAGTTTGTATAAAGTTCTTTTTCTTGCCTTGTAAACAAGGACTTTACTCATAATATCATATGTGCAATTAAGGGGAGTCCAAGACCCTTCAAGTTATTTCATTAGTTACAGTTTTAGACTAACAATAAAGAAGTAAGATTAATCAGTTTAGTAAGATTAATCATAGATGATACTTTGAATGAAGGTAGTTGAAAATGATATAGGATCCACTGAAAGATGCATAAACAACAGATCTATTTTATGTAAGTATAAATAAAAGAGACTCGGACAAGATTACAACCTTGTCAAGCAAGGTTTGTCTTCTTGCAGCCACTTCTCTTTGTGTTTTACAGGGGTTGAGGTCTTTGAAAGTGGAACATAAACCGGGTTTACCTAAAGAGATTCGATACTACAACACAGAGAAAGGTATCAGAGCTTCTAAAACTTGACAAAAGATAGCTTTCTATGGTGGACCTGCAACTAGAAAGGGTAAAGCTTGAACAAACTAAAACTTTCTGGTTTCTTGCTGTTGGAGTACAAAATTGAATATCTTTTGATTGATTGGTTGAGAGAGCCTTTTGTTTGCATCCATTACTACTTTTATAGACTTTCTAGCCCGATTATCCAAGCCTTCCCTTTCGGTGATGGCTTCTAAAGTATGGTGAGTCACCATCTACTTTTGTTATTTACCTATACATGCCACGGAAAATACTTTTTGTTGGGGGTGAGTTGCCCTCTGTCACTTGTCACTTCACATAGGCTTGTTGCCTATTTCTTGGAATAAAAAAAATGATTTTCAATTCTTCCTGGGCTGCCAACTGTCCAAGCCCAATTCTCCTTCAATTTTCTTCGCATTCTTGGGCCATCAATCACATTAAGCCCAACATTAAATACCCACCAAAAAACAAATTGTTCTTGGATTAATCATAGATGATACTTTGAATGAAGGTAGTTGAAAATGATATAGGATCCAATGAAAGATGCATAAATAACAGATCTTTTTTATGTAAGTACAAACAAAAGAGACTCAGATAAGATTACAACCTTGTCAGGCAAGGTTCGTCTTCTTGCAGCCACTTCTCTTTTTGTTTTACAGGGGTTGAAGCCTTTGAAAATGGAACATAAACCAGGTTTACCTAAAGAGTTTCAATACTACAACACAAAGAAAGGTAGCAGAGCTCTAAAACTTGATAAAAGATAGCTTTCTATGGTGGACTTGCAACTAGAAAGGGTAAAGCTTGAACAAACTAAAACTTTCTGATTTCTTGCTATTGGAGTGCAGAGTTGAATGTCTTTTGATTGATTGGTTGAGAAAGCCTTTTGTTTACATCTCTTACTATTTTATAAACTTTCTAGCCCGATTGTCCAAGCCTTCCTTTTCGGTGATGGGTTCCAAAGTATGGTGAGTCACCATCTACTTTTGTTATTTACCTATACATGCTATGGAAAAGTATTTTTTGCTGGGGGTGAGTTGCCCTCTGTCACTTGTCACTTCACATAGGCTTGTTGCCTATTTCTTGGGAAAAAAAAATGATTTTCAATTCTTCTTGGGCTGCCAACTATCCAAAGCCCAATTCTTATTCTACTTTTCGCGTTCTTAGGCTTTTAACCGCACTAAGCCCAACATTAAATATCCACACAAACATTTTCCTTTCTTCACATTCTGCAATATTGTCGATTAATTTTGAGGTCATCTTACAAGGATCATTCCTAGGAAAAATCAATCGAATTAGAAGTCATTTACCCATTTTAGTGACAATCATGTAGCTATTTGATTAACGGTAAAATTAAATTCATCTTTTGAACTGCAAATGGCGTTTAGACTCGTCTTATTTCTCATATTTTGGCTAATTAGGATTTGAGTGGTGAATGCTTTGAGATTTCCTTCAAACTTATCATGTTTCTCACATTTTGCTATGCAATTAAAGCAAGCGCAGGAGAGTACATTTTAATAGACAATGCACCTTAGTAAGCCACTTATTGCCAAGAAACTTGTTTGCTTCTCAACACCCTTTTCAAACAAGCTTACAAAAAAAATATCGTTTAACTTATGTGGCTTGGTGGTAAAAAGAAAAAAAAAAAGGTTACGTGGCTTATCATTATTGTTTTTTGTTGGAAAATATTAATATTCTATGTTTATTTAATTATTTAGCTTTACTTGTTAGTTTGGGATTTGAACCTAGTCTGTCTGAGTTAGAGTTTCTTATGTTTTTGCTCTCTATAAATAGAAATTGTAGTTTAGTATGATAAACAAGTCAGTGAAGGTGTCTAGTATAGATGATGATTGCATTGTCGGATATCATATAGAATAGTAAGGTGTGAGGTTTTTTTAATAAAACATATTGCTTTTGTTAGTAGTGTACTTACTCATTACATATCTATTTTATGTTATCATGTTTTCGATATGAGATCTTACACTTAATTCAGTGAAAAATATATGTAAAGTAATTAAGAAGCAACTTCTTGGTAGGTTTCCATTTTGCTACATATAAAGTCGGGTTTCATTATTTCCTCCTTCGTTTCCTTTTGTGTATATTTCTCGGTCCTATCGTCTTGCTTTTGCTATAGTAGAATGAGACCCTGCTAAGAGCGGTCTCTTATTAATTAAAACTAATTATCATTTGAAACTCGGGTTATTAAATTTTAACATCAATGAAAAATTCTTGAGTCTTAATCTCATTTAACTAGAATATTATTTTCTAATTAGTAGTACTTAATTTGCTGTAACCATCACACGGGTACCTGGATACAGAATCTGTCCACCAATGAAGCTACAACACAAAGAACATAAGTCAGTAGCAACCTGACACTATATGATCCAATCCACAACACTGCAAGACAAACTCCAAACTTGCAAAGGGTTGAAACAAAAATGGATTCCCTTCCCTCCATTCTAAATTAACTTTAATTGTTGATTAATGGCAATATAAAAACATGTCCATATCCCCTAATCCACCATCACCCTTCTTCTTCACTCTATTGCTTAATTGTAATTAACTCTGTTAATTATTTCTGCTTCTGCTAATCCATGGCAAGCCACAGCTCTTCTTCTGACAAGAAATCACGTGCAAACTTCTGTTTTGTGTATTAATTTTTTGTTTTGGGGTTTTGCCATTTGTAATTAATGTGATCATGATGATCTGTAAACATAATTGGTGCTTTGATTGTTGATGAACTTGTTGTTGCTGTTGTTCTGAAGATACATTGGAGGCTGGAGATGTCAATGATTTCAAAGTGCATGTGTTCAAATCATCATCCAAGGTGAGAACTCAGAAAACGCGATTTTTTTTTGTTTTAATATCACCATGGTTAGTTTCGGCTATTAAAATTGTGAACCTTGTTAATTTCCTGTGGCCGGGGATCAAGTCTGAAGATACTTATGAGTGGAGATTGCAATATTTAGATTGCTTGATAGCACGGGATCAAGTCTTCCGTGTTTTCTGTTAGAAACGCAAAGATTAGTCTGTAGTTTTTGTGCATACAATTTTACAGGGCAGTTGTTTTGGAACTTGGTTTCAAATTATCTTTAGTATATCTGTGGGTGCAAGCGTTGAGTTCGAAAGTATTGAGTTGAGAACTGGAGAATTTTTTTAGGTGGTTGCAGTGTAAAGTCAATGGCTTGTTACTTAAGAATCTGTTGCTGCAATCATGTTGTTTTCTCTCGTGTGACTGATGGCTCGTTGCTTAAGTATTCTTCTTGTGGCCTAATCTAAACCTGTCATTCTATTCCATACATATTTCGGACTAATTCTGAAAATTTTAATTTGATGCCGTTTTCTCGACCAGATGCTTGAAAAGCTGCATGAGAAGTGGAGCCAAGTTGAAAAGAAACCATACCCAGCCATGTACTCGATCACTTATGGTGGAATTATTCTTGATCCAGCTTTGATGGTGATTCCAATTGACGATCACATGGTTCATCAAGGCCATGGTGTGTTTGACACGATGGTTATCCTAAACGGGCATTTTTAGATTTTCCTCTTGGGTTCTCAAGCTTTATAGGTTATGTTTTGCAATACTTTTGTTGTAATGTTTCATTCTAGTGTAGTATAGGCTTCGGAGTTTTGTTGATTTGTCACATCCAATATGGTGTAGAGTTTGAGTTATTGATTTGAATTGTGATTCCTGCAGCTTCATCTATGAACTTGACGTCCACCTAAACCGCTTCCTAAGATCATCTTCAAAAGCGAAGATCTCCTCTCGTTTCCCTCGGTCAACTCTTCAAACCATTCTTGCGCAACTGGCTGCAGCATCGCAGATCAAGAAAGGAACTCTAAGATATTGGCTGAGTGCAGGTCCTGGAAACTTCTTGCTCTCACCTACAGAGTTGCCAACATCCGCATTCTATGCTGTAGTAATTGACGAGGACTTTTCTCAGTGCAAAGAAGGGGTTAAAGTGATCACATCCACCATTCCCATGAAGTCACCTGAATTTTCAACGATGAAGAATGTGAACTACCTTCCGAATGTCCTTGCAAAACTAGAAGCCGAAGAGAAGGGAGCAAATGCTTCTATATGGGTTGATGAGGAAGGATACATAGCAGAAGGTCCAAATGTGAATGTCGCTTTTATAACTCATGGCAAGGAGTTTATAGTACCCTTCTTCGATAAAATCCTTAGAGGGTGCACTGTGCTAGGGCTGCTTGAACTAGCACTGAAGTTGGTTGAGCAGGGACGTCTTAAAGCTGTGAGAACTGCAAATCTTACCGTGGAAGAAGCCAAAAGCTCAGCTGAAATGATGTATGTAGGAAGCACACTTCCTGTGTTGCCAATTATCGCATGGGATGAACAACCTATTGGAGATGGTAACGAATGACTTAAAACTGTTTATCACCTTTGAATGGATATAGGGCTTTGATACTGAGCTCCCCTACTTTTTCGTGTAGTAAAATCCCATACCCCGGTTCTCCAATGCAGCGATATTTGATTGCTGATTTGTAGAACTTTTGTGTAACAGGAAAGGTGGGAGAGTTGACAATGGCATTTCAGATCTAGTTTGGGAGGATATGGTAGCAGGCCTGGTTGGTACGCAGAGGATAGCTGTTCCTTATACTGAGGAATCAGATCAGGAAGGCAGAAGAAAGCCGTCTTCTTGCATCTAAGCTGCCTCATTGATCATTGCCCCTCGTGTTACAAATGCTTTGTCCATGCTTCGTCTTTGGTTTCTTTACTTCACTCTGATTGACATAAGGAAAATCCACTTGAATAATCAGATAAACAAGCCTTAGCTAACTACTCGATTGACATGAGCTCTTCCCGAAGATTGTTAAAGCATATTTTTGCTTGCAGATTGCATGACTATCGAATTTCGCTGTAAATCATGTTAGAATGGATTGAACATCATTGGAAATGTATGAGCATTCTAAAAGCAAAAAGCCTTTATCGAAAAACATATTCTTTTTCCCTTGTAATTGAAGAACGGAGCGAAAACCTATTGCCCAAATTGGCTTAAATATCTTTAACATGTAAAGGCATGCATTCTGATGTTTCAATGTTCTGAGTCTCTGACATTGCAAAAACATTTCCTTCAAGGTTTAGAAGTTTTAACTCCAACATATAGATAACATCGATCTAATCGAGCAAAATTTTTCCCGTTTGATGCAACCTTTTCGTTTACACATCTTTCTTTCTTCGTTCGAATTAGACTGCATAAACGAATTTTAACCTTCTCACAATTTTGCAGGCATTTTATCTACAAATTAACATGTTATAAGTGTGCAAATAGCTCATGTTTCCTTTGATTTGATGGCGGAATGTCGACACGCAAAACATATATAGAGGTAAAAAAGTGCTTCCTGCTCTCCCTTGGGCTAAATCACCATGTTCATTACAATTCACAATTTAGGTAAAACTACCATGAACCAAAATGTACAATACAATTAAGATAAACTAATCATACTTAAATCGTTTAACGATGAAAGTGAAAAAACAATGCATAAATCAAAAGATATGTGACGATACATATAACAACAAAACATGTAAACATTAATCTGTAACTTCATTAATTGCGAGCGTAATATGTTAATCCTTTCATACGAACTCATATTTTTATTACTATTCTACTTTAAAATCTCTACTGAACAAAGTTAATTGGTTGAGGAACAAGTAGAAAAAAACTAGAGTTTCTCGTTGCAGAACAACTCCCAGCTCTTTTCTACATCCTTAACAAGAAAAAAGAACTTTACCGATGCCACCAACTCCCAAGATTGGTATTCCAAACTCATACCCCTTTGTCCTCGGAAATCTTCCATGAATCTGTAACTTCTGCGTCGTCCTCCAAACTAGTGACTTGCAATGATTGATCACCTAGAGAGAGATTCTGGCCAAAGATCTACCATCTCGTTCCCAGCAGATGCCTTCAAACAAGCATGAACACCTGCATAATCTGAAAGAAAGAGAAAGGAGTTTCTTCAAGTTTGCAGAGTCAGATCTTCAGATCTTGGATGCAAGAGAGAAGGTTTTTGGGCATCGAAAGGGCATCTTTCGCATTTATTTTACAGTGTGCCCACTTTGGTGTTTAGTCGGCATCTAGGGATGCTTTTCTTTAAGTGGGGATGTGCAATCAAACACATGACAGCGATACATTTGCTGCCCGTCTTTTTCCGACTTTACCGCACGTACACGACAGCGAACCTTGTTAGGGTTCACCGCTTCGTAGTAGAAGTGTTTAGTTGTGATGTGAATATAAATGTTAAATCACATGTTTTTATGTAAGTGGTAGAAAATTATAATTTTTAAGTTATTAACTTTTTAACACATATATAAACCACCATTTGAGGAACACGTGATGTACTATTTTGTGTGACGGTCACACTAAAAAAATCTCTTCCATGTAAGGTTTCATTTCGATTATGTAATTATCATTTCAGTTAATATTAAATTAAGATGTCATGGTAATCATGAACTCGTTTTTCTCTCGATATACAATATTTGTTAATTATTATTATTATATTCACATGTCAGCATGTATTACTTTTAATTACAAAATCTTCAACTGGTAGTTGTGTATTTGGCGTATAGCTGTAACCACAAGCAGTAACTACAATTGGTGCGAAATGCTTACATTCATCCTCACCCTTCCCTATATCCAAATGAGATGCAAGTTTGCCTACGGCTTCAGTGCCTTGCAGTTGGTTCACTAGAGCAAGCCCAGCGTGGGCAGTTGCTCGGGGGACGGGGGAGAGAATAGGGGCCCGAGGTCCCATGGACCGGCTCCAGCGTGGGCAAGCCCGAGTGAAGGTGGAGGCTCGAGCTCCAGGCCCGTGGAGAATTGCCAGCCCAAGAGCCTGAGGCATTGTGACGCCAGCACTGACGTCAGCCTGGCGTCAGGCATTATTAAATTTTTTTTGTGTCAGGCGCGTGCACCCCACTCGCGCGTGGGGGCGCGTCGCCGATGTGAACACGAAAGTTTCCTTGAAACAAGAAACCAGAATAACGTGTACAAAATAATATTTTTTGTGTTTATGATTTTGGGGTTACGATCTCTCTCAAATTTGGTCCTCTGATTCTATCTTCGTAGGGTGTAGGTTTGTGGATGAGTTGTTGATCCAAAGGGCCGTCGGGGCTTGATCTAAGGATGAACAGTTGATGAACGGATGAACACTTTCTTCAAGGGCCGTTGGGGCTTGATCTTGAATAATGGTTGTGTGGATTTCTTCAAGGGCTTTTAGGCTTGATCTTGAAGGTTGATGGATGAGCGGATCTTCAAGGGCTTTTGGGCTTGATCTTGAAGGTTGATGGATGAGCGGATCTTCAAGGGCTTTTGGGCTTAATCTTGAAGAACGATTGGATGAGCGGATCTGTTTGTGCTGTTGATCCAAGGGGCCGTTGGGGCTTGATCTTAGGATGAACGATGAACACTTTCTTCAAGGGCCGTCGGGGCTTGATCTTGAATAATGGTGGAAGTTCTTCAAGGGCCGTTGGGGCTTGATCTTGAAGGAGGATTTGATGAAGAAACGAAGAGTGCTTTCTTGATCCTTCGGGATTTTCTTGAGAGCTTTAGAACTTTAAGGCTTCAAGGTTTTGGTGTGTAGAGAAATGTATTTGTGAATTGGTTTTGGTGTGTGTTGGCTTTTCTTGGGAATTTGGATGGTTGGAAGCTTTGGAGTTTCAAAGCTTCAAGGATTTGGGGAATTCTCTTCTAATTTTGGAGTAGAGAAATGTATTTGTGAATTCCTTGATGCTTGATACCTTGATGGAGAAGCCTATTTATAGGCTTTGAGAATGAATCACCACCACAAAATATTTTTTTCCTTTCCAAGCACCATTGCCTAATTTTCCCACTTAATGCAATATTGAAATTGAAGTGGTCTAACTTATGGCCTAATTTCCCACTTAATGCAATATTGAAATTGAAGTGGTGTAACTTATGGCCTAATTTCCCACTTAATGCAATATTGAAATTGAAGTGGTATAACTTATGGCCTAATTTCCCACTTAATACCATTTTAAACTTGAAATGTGTATGCTTTGTCATTGCCCAAATGAGAAAAACTTGCTTTGATCCGTAATGGATTGAAGTGTGCTTACCTTGTCATTGCCCAACATGAGAAGAAAAACTTGTTTTGATCCTCAATGGATTGAAATGTACTTGCCTTGTCATTGCCCAAAATGAGAAGAAAAACTTGTTTAATCCTTCAAGGGTATTTCTTCCTATTTTGTTGAGTCACACGCCATGTGTACAATTTGTACAACACGTGGCGTATGCCATGTATGCCTTGACACGTCAAAACTTTAATGCATTGGTGAACATTTGTTTTACTGAAATTTCGATGTCTACAAATGCCCCCACTTCAAGGCGCGTCGTAGACATGTGCTTGTCACGTGTAGAAGATGCGTTTTGAAGTCCCTTAATGTAGATGTCAACCCAAGGGCCGTCGAGGCTTGATCTTGAATTGGGCTGGAAATTTCTTCAAGGGCCATTGAGGCTTGATCTTGAGTTCGACTAGAAGATTTTCTGGTTTCCTCCAATCGTTGATTTTCCACAGGCTTAGTCTTGAACTGGGCTGGAAATTTCTTCAAGGGCCATCGAGGCTTGATCTTGAGTTCGACTGGAAGATTTTCTGGTTTCCTCCAATCGTTGATTTTCCTTTGTGCTACTCTTGAACTGGGCAGGAAATTTCTTCAAGGGCCATCGAGGCTTGATCTTGAGTTCGACTGGAAGATTTTCTGGTTTCCTCCAATCGTTGATTTTCCTTTGTGCTACTCTTGAACTGGGCAGCAGGATTTCTTCAAGGGCCGTCGAGGCTTGATCTTGAGTTCGACTGGAAGATTTTCTGGTTTCCTCCAATCGTTGATTTTCCTTTGTGCTACTCTTGAACTGGGCAGCAGGATTTCTTCAAGGGCCATCGAGGCTTGATCTTGAGTTCGACTGGAAGATTTTCTGGTTTCCTCCAATCGTTGATTTTCCTTTGTGCTACTCTTGAACTGGGCAGCAGGATTCTTTTGGTCTCCCCCGAAGGTCTGAGCTTTACTCCTTTTTTCTGTTTCTTTGTTCAATCTCTCCAATTCGTATTGAAGAGGGTTAGAGGATAGCTCAGCATATGCAGTCGTTGTTTGTCTCCACATGCTTTAATGTATCATTTTCACTTGCCTTACTTGCTCCCCTTTGCAGAAGTGGTATTTCCTTATGCAGGTTTAGCATCTTCTCTTGTAGTATTTGTCCTCTGATGCAGGAGTTGAATGCAAACCTTGCATTTGAATGGACCCTCACTTCTTGGTGGCAGCGCAAGTTTGAGTGGAGGTTCCTCTTCTTCGTCGACTTCTTTCTTTAATAGGCCAACATTTGGGTCGACTTTCACGTCGGGCAGCGCATCTAGTTGGTTGACAAGTGCGGCAATCTGCAAGTCCTTCTCTTCCACAGTCTGTGTAAGCTTTGCAATTGCTTCGCTCATCTGAGCCAGTTGTTCTTCAACAGAGGTGACGCCGATGGTCATGACTTGTGCAACCAATAGACATGACTTTCCTTCAGACATCCATAGTGCTGATGAAGAACCCCATTGGCCATTTTGGGGTGTCATCTTGTGTGCCTCAATAGCATGCTTTGGTGCCCCCATCAAGGTCAGGTGGATGACCGACTCGCGCCTTTGATGCTGCTCTTGCTTGCTTAGCAGTACCAACTTTGCAGCGGCATGTTGAGAAGTGGTTGTGGCACCAATGGATGCTCCATTTGTGGCGGAAGTGCTTATGCTTCTTCCCTTGGTGGTTGCAAGAACGGCTTGTCCCTTGCTTGATGCCATTGATTTTGGAGGTGTGCTTTGGTTGTTGTCAACTCCGTAACCATGCTCCTTCAACTTCTTTTGAGTCTCGGTGAGGTCGCGATCTTTGTCGTTGACGGTGTTTGAAACCTTCTTTCCAAGATTTGAAGAGGAAGCAAAGTCATGCCTAGCCTTTGACATGAGTTCGTAGGCATTTGGGTTAAAGCCTTCTTCGGTCTTCTTAGTTGGAAGAGAGCTTGGTTTCACTTTGACGCCATGTTGCGCCTCCAGACGGTTGATGAGTCCGGCGGTTTGCAAGTTTTTCTCCTCTGCAGTCTTTAGCAGCCTTGCAACTGTTTCCTTCATCTGAACCAGCTGTTTTTCAATGGAGGTAGTGCCGATAGTCATGACTTGTTCTTTGTTTGAAGCCATGGACTGTGCTTGAATATCTTGAACGGAGACAGAGATGAGAGGTAGAGATTATCCCACCGGGCGTGCCAAATTTGTGAACACGAAAGTTTCCTTGAAACAAGAAACCAGAATAACGTGTACAAAATAATATTTTTTGTGTTTATGATTTTGGGGTTACGATCTCTCTCAAATTTGGTCCTCTGATTCTATCTTCGTAGGGTGTAGGTTTGTGGATGAGTTGTTGATCCAAAGGGCCGTCGGGGCTTGATCTAAGGATGAACAGTTGATGAACGGATGAACACTTTCTTCAAGGGCCGTCGGGGCTTGATCTTGAATAATGGTTGTGTGGATTTCTTCAAGGGCTTTTAGGCTTGATCTTGAAGGTTGATGGATGAGCGGATCTTCAAGGGCTTTTGGGCTTGATCTTGAAGGTTGATGGATGAGCGGATCTTCAAGGGCTTTTGGGCTTAATCTTGAAGAACGATTGGATGAGCGGATCTGTTTGTGCTGTTGATCCAAGGGGCCGTTGGGGCTTGATCTTAGGATGAACGATGAACACTTTCTTCAAGGGCCGTCGGGGCTTGATCTTGAATAATGGTGGAAGTTCTTCAAGGGCCGTTGGGGCTTGATCTTGAAGGAGGATTTGATGAAGAAACGAAGAGTGCTTTCTTGATCCTTCGGGATTTTCTTGAGAGCTTTAGAACTTTAAGGCTTCAAGGTTTTGGTGTGTAGAGAAATGTATTTGTGAATTGGTTTTGGTGTGTGTTGGCTTTTCTTGGGAATTTGGATGGTTGGAAGCTTTGGAGTTTCAAAGCTTCAAGGATTTGGGGAATTCTCTTCTAATTTTGGAGTAGAGAAATGTATTTGTGAATTCCTTGATGCTTGATACCTTGATGGAGAAGCCTATTTATAGGCTTTGAGAATGAATCACCACCATAAAATATTTTTTTCCTTTCCAAGCACCATTGCCTAATTTTCCCACTTAATGCAATATTGAAATTGAAGTGGTCTAACTTATGGCCTAATTTCCCACTTAATGCAATATTGAAATTGAAGTGGTGTAACTTATGGCCTAATTTCCCACTTAATGCAATATTGAAATTGAAGTGGTATAACTTATGGCCTAATTTCCCACTTAATACCATTTTAAACTTGAAATGTGTATGCTTTGTCATTGCCCAAATGAGAAAAACTTGCTTTGATCCGTAATGGATTGAAGTGTGCTTACCTTGTCATTGCCCAACATGAGAAGAAAAACTTGTTTTGATCCTCAATGGATTGAAATGTACTTGCCTTGTCATTGCCCAAAATGAGAAGAAAAACTTGTTTAATCCTTCAAGGGTATTTCTTCCTATTTTGTTGAGTCACACGCCATGTGTACAATTTGTACAACACGTGGCGTATGCCATGTATGCCTTGACACGTCAAAACTTTAATGCATTGGTGAACATTTGTTTTACTGAAATTTCGATGTCTACAGCCGACACAAAATCAAAAAAAAAAATTTACTTTTTCAGTTACCGTTGGGAAGCCACGTGGCTTCCCACGGTCCGTTCAATCTCAATGGATATTTAATTTGGACCGTTCGATCTCAACGGTCAAGAAAAAAAAAAGTCTTATTTAATATCCACCGTTCGATCTGAGATCAACGGTGGATATTAATATGCTTTATAAATAAAAAAAATAAAAGAAAAAATAGTTTTAAAATTAAGAAAAGTTACCGTTGTGACACGTGACACAATCTGGAGTGTTGTGATTGATTTTGACGTTGTTGAACTTCAACTTAAGGTGGTCAAGGAGGTGGAGGTGGAGGTGGCATTTCATTTCCTTGTGTTGTATTCCCCTCACCTCCCAAATTAGCCGTGCCCAAAACAATAAACCACATATCGTTTAAATTGAATTATAGGAATAGATAATAAATACTAAGAAAATAAAAGAGGAAAATAAATTATTTACTTACTTTTTTCTAAGCGTTCAAGTTCCTTGTAGAAATTGAATTCGTCGAGTGTAGGCTCCTTGTAGAAACAAAAGTCATTTCCTCTGAGTCAATCACTAGTACAAACGAAAGCCTCAACCGTTTTAGGTGTTAAGGAAGCTTTAAATGGATCAACAACTCTCCCACCAAAACTAAAGGCATTCTCACTAGCAACGGTTCTACTAGGAAGAGCAAATACATCCTTAGCAACTTTACTAAGAGTTGGATATGTACCACTATTTCCTTTCCACCAATCCAAAATATTGAAACCCTTATATGTTAGGCTTTGATGTGGATCATTGAAGTACATATCCTCATTGGCTATCTCATTTTGTTGTGCCACCGCCCTCTTTTGTTGGATCTTCCTTGTCATCCTTTTAACAACATCAATATCTACCACACATCCACTCATCATCTAGTACAACACTTGATCTTTGCTCCACATTTGAAGTAGCGCTACTACTAGTACTACTAAGGACCACTCCTTCGTTATATGCATTATACAACTCGGTTACATGGCTTTTAACCCTTACTTTCTCCTCCCTTGTTTTGTCTCATCCATAGCCGAGCTCTTTTAGATTTGTCTCCAAAATTTCAAATTTGTACCTTGGGTCGAGTGCTTGGGCTACAAAGAGAATAGGGTTCACCTTTTCAATGTCACCCCAATATTTGTCAAACTTGAGCTTCATTGAGGTAGCCACACTTTGCAAAGTGGCGTTAGAGGTGTTTAAAATTTGTTCTTCTATCTCCACTTGCAAAGCAATCACCATGCTCAGTATTAAGAGTGACGTTGGAGTAAGAGTTGAACTCAATGTCAAGGTGGCATTGTAAAACTTATTGAGAAATTGGGCAAAACTCACCAACCTCTCTCAATCACTGAGCTCCGGATGACCCAACCGCTTGCCCTTTGTTGTCACCCCATCAACCTCTTTCGAGACCTCCTCTTTAAGGTAATCAATAAAAGAGTCACACTCAAAGGCCATCTCAGAGAACACTTCTTTAAACTTGAAAACACTATTAAGCATTTCATAGGTGGCATTCCACCTTGTAACAACATCACAAGGGATACTTGACATCCTATCAAGTCTCACAACTAGGATCCGCCATTCCATCCTTAGCTATTAAATTGAGGACGTAACAAGCGCACCTCATGTGCAAGTGAGCCTCGTCGAGTAAAAGAGTACCATTTGACTTGAGTCTTCTTTTCATGTATATAATTTTGCACTAGCATTGTCAGTGGTAATGCTAAACACCTTGTCTATGCCCCAATCATTCAAGCAAACCTCTAGACATCTTCCAATGTCATCACCCTTGTGAGAAGTAACTTGGACAAAGTTTAGGATCCTCTTATGCAATGCCCAATTAGTATCCAAAAAATGGGCCATGATGACCATGTCGTTCTTTTGGATCAAGGTCCAAGTATCAGTTGTGATACTTACTCTCAACCCCTCAATCACACTTTTTATTTTTGCCTTCTCTTCGTAAAACACTTCCAAAACTGATGTCGCCACCTTATGCCTATTAGAAAGTTTGTACTTTGGATTCAAGTCACGAATAAAAGATCGAAAGTCATCTTGATCGACCACCCTACAAGGCATATCCACCATTATAATCCACCTCACACATCTCATATCAAGTCTTTTTTTATATGGGAAGTGTGAGTGACAACTAGACCTCCTATCTTCGCTTGTGTCAATGTTGGTTGGTTCAGATCCACACTCTCAAAGACTAAAACCCATGCATTTCTTCAAATGCTTAATAATTTTCACCGTCCCATGAATTATAGGGTGTGCCGGTGCTAAGAGTTTGCAATGCATGCATTCAACCATGTACGATTCCACCCCATTAAAATTGGTGATAGTTACCATCTTAGCATTGTTCCACGCCGAACTTGGGCCCTTTCTCCTGTTGCCCTTTCTTCGAGGAGGACCCTCCCATTCTTTCACTACTTTTTCTACCTCTTCTTCCCCCTCTTCCCCTTTTTCACCCTGTTCTTCTACTTGTTCTAATGCAATATCCTCATCCACATCCGGATCATCATCCCAACAATCTTCATAATAATCATCATGCAAATAATCTTGGGGTGAGAGAGTGCCTAGTTGAAGGGTACCACTAGGTTGGATTTGTTTTCGTTTTCCTAATACCGAGACCATAAGTGTACTAGATTGGCTACTAGACCCGTCCATCCTAACGAATATAATAACAATGCACATTAATATATCACAACCACAGTTCAGCATATATCCATATTCCAATTCAATAAATCAAATATCCAATTCAAATGCAATAACATATTCAATATGTGCAAAGTAAGCACAACATTAAATTTTAAATCTATTCATGCTAAATGGCATTTCTTAAGAGGAAACAATTAAAGAGAATTCATATTTATTCATATCTAACTATATCCTTGCAAGAAGCACAAATTTCTCAACAATGAAGATAGCGTACTAACCTTAAAAAGCCTCAATTCAAACCGAGGACCGATCTCCTTAAGCTCAATTCAAGGCCAACTTCACCTTATACAAAGACCTCCTAGTGTTAATTGAAGCAAATTGAATACACTTGTCAATTACAACGGGTAATGGAATGGTCAAGTCGGTGCTATAAATCTCAGGATTGAAGAAAACCTATTAAAGCATTCAAGATAAATTAGCAGAGAAAAGGATTGAACACATGTATATGTGTGTGTGTGTATGTATATGTTGTTAAACAATGATCTTTTCTTTCCAGTGTTGTGCTCCATATAAGATTCAATCAACTAATGATCCCTGAAGGCACGATTTCTTAACTAACATAATTTTCAATGGCTAGCATTCTCCTTGTTATATTAATGTTGAGTTTTCAATGGTTCATACTTCATAATCTCTTAACTAACATAATTTTACATTTTTTTTTTTTTTTAGCCGGGGACACATTTAAAAAGCAATTGAAATATGAGTGCGGATTCTATCTGCAGTGCATAATCTGGGCTTAGTGCATTCAAATAGTTGAGGAGTTAACAGTATCTTCGAAGTGCTAAAGTTAACAGTGCCTTGGTCCTATCAAAAATACAAACAGATTCTAGGTCCTATAAAAAATTGGGAAAAAAAATCGGAGGAAGATTCTCTACCCTCCTATTCTCATCTCCTTCCATCACCTCATCTCACACATTGTTTTTTGTCTTATTATCTCTATAAAAAAATCAATATAAAATGTTGACGTGGCTTAACCGTGACCGTTCAAATAGGAGGGCATGGAAGGGTAAAGAGATTAGGAGGGTAGAGAATCCTGCTAAAAAAAAACCAATAGTCAACATCTTCCGAATGAAGTTAGCAATCAAGGTCTTTTATTTTATCAATCATCCCACCACCATGAGGTTAAACAGTGAAGATAAACACTAAAGTTAACCCTATGAATCTTGTTAAAAAGTGGACAGGAAGGCACTTAAACGACAATAACAAAGAAAGCAATAAAATTATAAGTGCGGGTTCAGCTGCATATTAATCAAACTTGATTTAAATTCCTGCTGGAATGCTTAATAACAAAGAAAGCAATGAAAGGAAGAAGACTGACTGAGAAAAGCACAAAGGAAGAAAAGGAGATTCTCACACATGGACTTAAAGCAGCCTAAAGTATCAGACTTCAATCAGTTACATCTTTTGGCGGGTTTTAAAGCTGATCTTCCACAAACCAAACTACAACTAACTCAAACTAGTTTCAAATCAAAATCCCTAACTACAACTAACTCAAACTAGTTTCAAATCAAAATCCCTATTTGTAATTTGTGTGTGTTAACCAAATGAAAAAAACCTTAGAAAACAAAACCCAAATTACCAAATATGAACCCGAATGATAGATGTAATCTGAATAAAAAGAAAAAGAGATCTAAATTTATGTTCACCTAGGAGTTAAACTCAAATCCATTAACTAACAGTTAGCTTAATAAGTCACACACACACCATGTATAATAATATATAGAGAGAGAGAGGGAGAGAGAGAGAGGGAGAGAGAGAGAGTAAACCCTAAAATCACCAAAGTAGAATTCCAAAGACTTGAGTGTGATAGCTTGGCACTGATCAAAGATACATTGCTTTACAGCTAAGGCTTTCGGAGATTAGTGAACAACTTATAAGGATGAAACCTTCTAGGGGAGGTCTTGCAAATACAAATACTACAATCTTAGAAACGAGGAAAAAAAAAAACAAATTTAGCTTACAAAGCCCCAAAAATTGAAGGCAAAAACCATCCAAACATGTTTTTTATTTTTTGGATTTCTATTTACTGAAATTAAAAATTAGATGATGCAAAGCCAGAAGAAGCAACAAAAATTATTATGAAAAATATACAAAAATTTCATGAAAAATAAACAAACTAGAGCATAAAGCACATCAAAATGTGGAGCTGCAAAACTCTTGGATTAAAAAATGAAAGTTTAGATGTTATCCATAAGAAATTCACAACCCACCAACTGAACAAAACCCACATAAATGTTTCAAAGACTTAAGACCATTTTGGAGCAACAAAGTAAAAACCCATAAAACTTTACCTTACAAATTCCAGTAATAGCCTCATTCCTAAGTCGAATTTTTTTTTTCATAAACCCTAACATAATGGTAAACATAAATATAGAAATTAAATTAGGGCTGGAATCATGAACATCCAATCCAAAACATGAACGAATTTCACAAACCCTAATCTAGAATTCAAACCCTAAATTAAATTTCACACCCTCAATTAATTCCAAAATTTACCTCATTTGGGGGAGATTCGGTGCACAATGAGGGATGAGAAGGCAGGCTCCATGGTGAGGGATGAGAAGTCAAGAGAGAGAGGGAGAGAAAGATCATAGAGGTGATAGGTCAGTCGAGAGAGAGGTGAGTCACTTATGTGATGTGGGTGTGGCCGGATTCGAAGACGGCAAATAAGGAGGAGGAGAGAGATCGAGAAAAATCGACGAGGAGGGTGAGGTGAGAGGTGAGGTCGAGATAGAGAGTGACTGAGTGAGGGTTTTATTTGGATTCAACGGTTGAGATTAAATCGGACGGCTGTTACAATTCCAAATATATATTTAAAATTAAATTATATATATATATATATTTTTTTTTTTTTTGTTTGATTGGGGATTACCCAACAAATGAAAATGTGAGATCTATTCTTATACCGAAATTTCGAAATCGGTTTGGGATTGAGTACCGAAATTTTTGAAATTTCGGTTTGAAATTTTTTCGGTTCGATTTCAAAAAAATTTCGGCTCGGTTTGGAATTTTTAGTATTTTTTTCCACCCCTACTTTGGAGTCACGAATCACTGGTAGAAAACGAAGCGACACAATTAAAGTTAATAGCACTAAATAAAAGCACACCTAAACGCCACGCTAAGAGAAGGGAGCGAGAGTCGGAGAGCGAGAGAGAGAAAACAAAACAGATACAAATCCATTTGCCCTTCAATTTCGATTTTAGGGTTAGGGTTTGGGGACTTGAAAGCCATGTCGACGACCACCAAAACGGCATCGTCTCAGAAACCCCAGCAGAGCAATGCCAAGCCTGGCCTCAGAAAGCCCGTGTTCACCAAGGTCGAGCTGCTCAAGCCGGAGACCAGTGGCCACACGCTCGTCGCCAAGGTTCTGAGCTCCAACCCCGTGCTGCAGAAGGGCCGATCGGTGTCGCAGCACCTTCGCCAGACTCGAATCTCCGAGTGCTTGATTGGGGACGAGACCGGGACCATTCTCTTCACTGCCAGGAACGATCAAGGTATTGGGTCTTCTTTAAATGTTTGTTTGGTTCTGGGATGATGGAGGATTGGATGGGAAAGTTGATTTTTGTGTTTTGTTTTATTTGGGTGTTGAGAAATTGACTTTATTTGGCTGATTGCTTTTGTGCATTTCTGTGATGTTTGAACTTTTTTATTGATGGATTGGTTGATATGTATTGACTGTTGACAATGGATAGGGTGCAAACGAGAAAGGGGCATTAGGATGGTTAGTGTTACTGAAAAAGAGAAACTCAAATGAATTAGAGCAAATGATTTTAGTATGATATTCCCGTTGTGATTCGATTTGGCCATATTTTCTTCTTTGGGTTTTGAAAATGTCTGAAGTTTCAGACAAAGCAGTATATTTGTTATCTTCTCTGCAAAAATACTTGAATAACTATCTAAACCAACAGATATGTTGTCCTGGTAACCAGGATGTGCTGAGACACTGTTTGGCCATGGTTACTCAACCTTGGATTGGATATCAAGGGTGGAGACTGAATGGATGTGCTTTTAGTGTTTTAATCGCCACCCATGATATCAAATCCAACAGTGTGTGACCATGAATCCCTGATCACCAGGTGAGAAAGAGAACATGACTGTTTAAGCCAATTGTAAATTGGTTCATAGAATTCTATTTTCTTGGAGAAAAGTCAGATGCTATGCGGTGTTTATTTACTTTGCTAGATTTGGTGATGTTCTTTAGGGATTGAATTAACTGTTGCCTAGGTTGTGCTCTTTGTAGGCTTAGTAATGTAAAGTACTTTTGTCATTGTGAATTAATTGAGTTCGCTTTTGTTAGTGGATAATCTGGTTTTTTTTTCCTGTCGAAATAGTGGATAATCTGGTTGGGTGCCATCGTTTAAAGACTTGAGGTAGATAGAATAAACTGGGTTTTAAAATTATGAATTGAAGAAAATTTTAAGTGTTTGGCAGAGTGGAATTTGGAGAGGATCTGAACGTAGAAAATACTGAATAAGTGTTTTTTACTTGTATTACTTAATTAATTTCACTTATCATCCAAGCATATGAGACCTAAAGGTTATGAGCAATTTTGGATCCTAGGACATGGATTGAGTTAAATTTGGATTAGAGATGATGAGCAATATGACATATTGCTTGCATTTAGAATTTGCACTAAAGTTTATGAGGCCTTAACATAATGTTGTTCGGCCTCAATAAGATAGCTGAGCAAACTAGTCTCGACTCGAGTTGAGTAATTCTTCTCTTGCATTTCATATACCTTCAATTAGAGGCTGGCATTTGGTCATCTTGAACATTTGGGCATCTTGATGTAACATTTCCTTTCTTTTTACAATTATCCAAGTTCAGTTTACCGTGCGATAGGGACGGCATTATACGCAAGCATGCGTAGCTTGACAGTTTCTGGATGTATGTATATTGGTGGATTGATTGTTTACTCTTACTGTGTTTTTTTATTGCTTTTGTTCACCCAGTTGACTTGATGAAGCCTGGTGCGACTGTAATTGTCCGCAATGCAAGGATTGACATGTTCAAGGGGTCGATGAGGCTAGCAGTTGATAAATGGGGGCGTGTTCAGGTCACTGAACCTGCAAACTTTGTAGTCAAGGAGGATAACAATCTCTCTTTAGTGGAATATGAGCTGGTGAATGTTCGGGAGGAAGGAGGGGCACCGCTTGGCAGCTAGTATATTGTGAGTGAAGAATCAAAATTCATAAAGCTTGGATGTTTGGTTTTGGTTTTATTTCCATAGTAATCTGCTGTTGCTGCTACTTGATAATATCGTATTGATGGAAGTTTAGTTTGTGATTGACTAGAAGATGTTTTTCGTGAAAAAAGTACTTGGTGACGTTTTTCTATAATATAATTATCATGACCTAGGTTTTTGTTAGATGTGGCAGGAACAGCTTTTGCTTTTATGAAAGATGGAAATGTAAGCAAGTGTATTGTTCATCACCAAGAAAGTGTCTCTTTCTTATCATCTTTAGCGTCCTTTTCCCTGCGTATATATTCTGCGTTCTTTTTCGTTTTTAAATGCATATATTCAATTCTATAGCACTAAGAAAATGAGGGGTGTTCTGGGTGGATTCAATCGAATCGAATTTCGGGTATTTTTTAGCTGATTGTAGTGGATTCTTGACTTCTGAAACCCGACATAATTGGATCGGATGATGAACATGTTTGCTTGTGAGGTCCGGTCCAATTTAATTGGTTTCAAGCATATTTCCTCATTTGAATTTGGAGAAAATTTATAGTTTATCCATAATACAAGCCGGTATACCACGTGTCACCAGAGCAACAACTCGCTACCTCCCCCACCCTCCCCCGTGACTTTGATATCACCAACGCAGGCTCTCCTATTGGATAAGTTTTTGGGTAGGAAAACCGGATTGAGATTGGTGCTAGTCTGCTAGAGGAGGATGGGGCTAAATTGGGGTAGGATTAGCATGACAGATTAAGGGAGGTGGGTTTGTAGTCTTTTTCGTGTTTGGGGTCTGCACGGACACGTGCCGCACAAGGTTAAGGCATGCAGAAGTGTACCCCTCGACCACTCACCAAGTGCCACATCAAAATAACAACTACTCTTGTAACCAAACACGGTTAAACACCTAAGCAAACATCCATCTCATCTACATCTCCCCTTTCTCTCCCTCCCTTTCTTGTTCTCTCTCATCTAGGACAGTCCCTATTCGACCTGACGTCTTGGGCCTCCATTTCTAAGATGTTTAAGTCTATTGCACTTCAAAAAAAAAAAAAAAAAAAAGTAAGAACTCTTACTTAAAATTTTTAGTATTTTAATCATAAAGTTTTATGTTTATGATCATAATCGTTCATATTATGAATCATACTGTAAAGATCATCTCTGCAAAAAATAAATTAAAACTATGGTCGTTTTGCCAATCTATTATAGCAAATTCATAGATGGTTGGTAATACTTTTACCAGTACCGTTCATTTGTTTTTAAACAGTTTGATGACTAAACGGCCTTAGGTTTAATTGATTTTTTATAGAGGCAATCTTTATAGGGTGATTTATAATATAAACGGTTTTGATTATAAATATGAAATTTTATAAATTGACCACAAACAATATTGAGAAATTTTGAGTATGAGTTTCTATTCATCTTTGAGTAGCCAAGTATTGTTCTTGAAAAGAAAAAAAAAATGTTTGCAGCGTCCTTACTAAATCCAGTCGATAATCATTTCTATGCATCTCCTAATTTTACACTACACAAATAACCACACACCACTATGTTTTCTAAGTTTTAAATCCTCTCCTTCCCTGTCCATATATATTCTTTCTCACAACACAAATGCCCTCTATGACACAAAATGACTTATATGACATGAGTACATTGTCATAGGAACGTCTCATGTGAATGTAATAAAAATTAACATATAGCGGTATACATGAGTAAATTCCCTATCCATATAAATTTTTGTGTATACATCCTAATTTTACTGATACAAGACGTCATTATAGCGGTATACATGTATCATATAAGTTGTTATCTCCACCCTCACTCGAGGAGTGCATGTCCTACAAATCAATGATGTAGCCAAGAACAGACCACTACCCGCAAAACAAAAATATAGAAATCAAGGTGGGGACTGGGTGGGTTGTGGTGGCCCTGGTGGGTCAAAACAGTGTCGTGGCGTGACGGCTCACCAAATTTCATGCATGCCCGCAGACTCAGACATTAAAACATTGAATTCGCAACGTAAGTCGTAATACAAATAACTGTTTCCGCTTAAAACCCTAATCATGATGTTGGTGTATCACAAAAGGCCCGGGGATAAAGTTCCAACCACCAAAAAACATAATATAAAGAGAAGTGGGGAAGAGTTTGTAACCCTCCAAACGACAGAATCACATCGATAAAACGTATACAATAGGAAGATTTATTTATGATTTTTCGGCTGAACTATTCATTTAATTTGGTCTAAATGTGAATTTACTCATCTAATTTTTGGTATACATTATCAAACTTCTTGTGACATTGATCGATAACGGGTAATCATGCATGTTCATAAGCTTTATGAAGCACATGCAATGTCTTTCCTCCTATCAATGTGTGATTTATTTATTCTCAATACACTCATCACATGTTTCAAGCTTAACACGTAAACAACACAAATCGGGTGACACAAAGCACATGTGGTTATTAAGCTTCACACGCGAGACAAATTTCTTTGATATCATAAAGGAAGTTGAAGTTACACCATAAAACTAATTGGTAATATGACAAGTAGCCCAACTCTTTATAAAGACATGTAAAGTCACTATAATATAAATTTGATTAAAGGCTTATGGCATAATATGTGACATATATTCTAACTTCTTTGTTAATTGTCAATTGGGGTTAATTTAAGGGAGTTTTAACGAAAAGCCCAAGGTACTGTTCACTTTAACGAAAAACCACATTTTTACACTAAAAAATCAATCCTGATACTATTCACTTTACCCTTTATTTTGTCCTTATCATTAAAACTCAAAGTTTTCAAGCTCTTTTCATTAGTTTTCCTTTAATTTAAATGCTAAAACCTTTAAAATGATGTTGAAGTGTATATAGTCAACGATGCTTGGCTGAGTTTTTCTACTTATTAATTATCAATTGGTTTTGAGTGGATATTCTAACGGACTAATGATACTTTTAAAACACATATTTTTAATATATGATACTATTAAAACACTTAATGTAATAATTTGTGTTTGCTTGAGTTTTCCTATCTATTATCAATTGGCTTTGGGTGAGACTCTAATGTACCCTTGAACATAGTGTGTATCGTTACTTATTAATCTGAACGATGATTTTGTAATGCAATCACGTTCATGCGTGACATTCTATAATAGTGTAATAAGAAATTTGGGCATAAACACGAACTATTGTGTGTTATCTTTAAAGTAAAAATTGCAAGTTGTTACTAACGCAACAAAAAATTCATCGTGTAGTCACTCTTATAAACATAAACATTTTACGATACAAATTACACATGAAGGACAAGAGAAGTGCATATAATCTTTTTGGGTAACGCTAGGGAGACTAAATTTTGTAAACTAAATGACATGAAAGTTGATGATTCGATTATTCCTTAACCATTGATTAATGTGCTTATTTCTTATTTATGACACATAATTTAGTTTGCAAATTTAGTCTACAAAATTTATTCTCCCTATCATTACCCTAACTTTTTTAGAATACGAATAATTTTTCGTAATAAAATAATCTCATCTTTATGTAAATAAACCTCACGTTAACTTGAAGGCTGAGAGGGACATTATAAGTGGATAACTTCTCAAATGTGGAGGCAAATTAAGTAACAAAGAGATATATAAAAGATAGAGATGCAAGCAGAATTTATCAATCAATCACATCCCATCCCCATATATGGCATAAGGTTCAAACCTAAATGACCCTACTTAGAGATGATAGTGCAATCAAAAGGACAATAATTTACTGAAGATGCATGCATGTTGGTCAAAATTGCTATTTTAGGTTGCAATCCAGTTGCATGGCCTCGCCATTTTCAGATAGCCACTTAAGATCAAGACGTATCCATCAGACTGTCTCACATGTTGGCTTCACGACAGGCTTATTTCAAGTCAAACAACGTGACTCTCCAGAAGCCGTGGAAAGCCTCTTGACCATAGTACCCATATCTATAACCGAAGCACCACAAATTAGAAGAAACATACAAGGGTTTGATTTCAACCAAACCCATGTCATGATCAACTTGAACAACTTGCAGAAGCTATAAAAACTGTGATATTACATACCTACCAACGACTATATTTCGTTTAGTGACGCTTAGTCTCCACTTTTGTTGAAATAAATTATGAGCACATCTCTCATAAACAAACAATAGCTTATGAACTTTTGAGAAACTTGTATAACTCATCAGTTCTTTACCTTTCTTCAGAGGTGTATATGGCTTAAATGGGACTGTCCAGTACTTTCAAGGCTTAGTGTAACTATATATTTTGTTCATGTCTTGATGCAACTATCTATGTTTTCATGTCCTCTAAACTTCTGTCACTAGCTAACTCGTCATCCTCAGAATCTTCTGTCGCTAGTTTCATAGATCATGACAGCAGGTAAAGACTAAATTAAGGGTCATCTTTTTTTTGCTAATTGACAGCAGGTAAAGACTAAATTAAGGGTCATCTTTTTTTAAAGACTAAACTAAGGGGTCATCTTTTTTTAGCTAATTGACAGCAGGTAAAGACTAAATTAAGGGTCATCTATTTTTTTTGCTAATTGAGATTGATGGTCAAATCCAGCTCGATCCAAACTCGGCGGCGGCCGGCTATTTTTTTCTTTCCAGTTCTCGAATATCCTGATTTAGAGGCAATGTACGTGTAAGATATATTATGTTTTTCCAGAAAAAAACAAGTTGCTTAATTTCTACTTATAGTGTACTTCTTAATCTGTACTCACTACAACTACAAGATATATGAAATAAGTGACCAAATTTTATGAGACACCCAAAATTCGTCACATACAAGAAAAATACATGAGGAATTGTTCAAACGTGTCACACATGAGATTTCAATATACTGGGGAAAGCACTAGATTTCACGCAAGGTGTGTTGAGGAAAATTAGAGTACATAACTCTAACATAAATGTTAGAGAGACAAAACAAGTAAACAAATTACTTGTATTAACTCACACAAAATATTATAACACACAACTCAAAAACACACTTTAAAAGTTATGACACCTCTCACTTTCTACAGACACACTCTAAAGCACTCACACTCATATTTATAAGCCATATTTGCTTATAAAACCACACCAATATTTATAGGCCATACTTGCCAACATTGAACATTGCTAGAACATTCTAGTGCATTGATCATGCACAGCACCATCACCGACCTAGGCTTGCATAATAGCCACATATTAGCTAGCTTCTAGTATATTCTACAAACTACTTTAGCTTAGATAATTCTAGGCTAGCCAACCGACTTTGCATGCTAGACAATTCTAGTAAAATCTTATGCATGAATTTTTTAGAAGAATCTCATGCATGTTTGAACTAGAACAATTTAGTTTCTTTAAATCAACTGAGCTTAATGGACTAGTGTTGATCTTTAACAAGGTGATAGTAAGAAGGGATTGATTAAAAAAATGGGAAGTATTATTGGCACTCCAAATATCTCATTCTACACTTCTTACAAGTGTATTTTTCTTTCCAAATATAGAAAGTTTAGAGTGTAGAATGAGATTTTTGGAGTGTCAATAACAATTCCCAACAAAAATAACCTTAAATTTACTAAATTGCAATCCACAAAAAATAAAGGAGAAGTCTCAAAGTTTATGACTAAATAATAAAACATAAAATAATTTTAATGGGTGATGCTATTGGGACAATTAGATCACAATATTAATACACTTGCTGACATAACACTTTCAAATAGATACGGGACAACCCACATACAATGATATTGTTCACTATCATTATAGAGTGTGTTAATTTTGTATGTTTCAAATAGTTTAATTATAATTCTAATTAATTCTTATACATATAAGTTTATACCCCACCTTAATTGAAAAAAAAAAAATATGAAATATGATGTAGGCATAATTTACTGAACAATTATGGAGGCCAGAGAGGGGCTGCGGCAATAGTAGAGAGAAAGAAAGAGATGCGTAATTGGGAGGTGTGCTATATTCTATCTCATTGTGCCTTTATTTATAGTAGTAGGAAATGTTAATTCCTTACCCTTATTGGATTACAACTGTAATAGGATAATATATAATTTATGAGATATGGTAGAATCCCATAAAGATATCCTAGATATGACAGGATTTACACAATCACTTTCATAATCTAATAGGATTGCAACACTCCCCCCTTGAGTGTGTAAATACTCAAACAAATAGCACATTAGGTCTTCAGCAATGAAGTAAGTACAGTTGATGAAGTCATCGGCATAATGAGCAAATGCGAGTCTCAGATCAACGGAAGAATGCATAAAAGGTAAAACTCACAAAACCTTGCTATGGTAAAACCCAAGGTGGAGAAAAACCCATAGACTAAGGAGAAAAGTGAGAAGTTGCTGTTGGAAATGTGCCCTAAAACCAATCATATGATGATACTTTATGGACATTTCACATGTTAAGCTAATCTAGTTTAATATTAAGGGCAAACATTATTGTTTGAGCCGTCTCATATAAATGTTATATGCTTAAACGATAAGTCCAAGGAATATATGATTGGAAGAATGCGATCTAAAGAAGTTAGATTCATGAGACCATTCTTTCGTTGACACATCCTAAACGTTCCTGATCATAGGATTGTCAATTGGGCATTGACAGTCCGTTAAGATCAGTACGTGCTATGTCTTCTCTCAGGGAGAGTGACTAGTCTCGAGTCATTGGTGTGTGTGACATCAAGACAAGTACGTAGGTGCTCAATAGAGAATGAGTTCACTGAACACGATCAACGAAAAGTTCTCATATTCATGTCACATGAGAACTCATGGTTGGGATAATGCAAATTAGTCTTTTGACCTGAGGCATCACAGTTGTCTTGTGGTTAGGTCCTTAATCTTTGATTATGTCAAAGTCACTCCATCAGGAGGGTGTCCATGGCATCGTTGGGGTTAAGCCACTTAGCCATGGAGGCAAGTGAATGCGCAACAAGGGATCTTTAACCTTCAAACTGTTTGAGGGAGAATACTTTATGATATGATTAAGAATCTTTGGCCAAAGTATGAATGAGATTTAGGAATGTGTTCCAAATCACATTCAAGGTAATCATATAAGCACAAGACTCACATTGGATAGTAGACATGAATAAACTATCAAACCAAACAATGTGGTCAAGAGTATTGTATTAGAGAAAGACCGTATTGCATTTGTAATCCTAAAACTGAATAGGTTCTCCACCTCTTCTGATTAGCTTGGGTAACCATGACATGCTGCTAGGCGTCAACCATGGTTTGTGGAAGCCCTAAAAGTGTATTATCACTAACGGGAGAATTGAAATTAAGTTTCAATTCACAATCGATTAGAAAGAGTTTTAATCGCCCACTGCCTCGCTAAAAGGAACCTAATGGATCGTTCACCGAGTAAGGTAGAGTTTGAAGAAACAACGGAGATGAGTAAGAATAATTAAATGGTTTAATTATTTATCTAAGGCTAGGATTAATTAATATGCTAATTAATCAAACGAATAAGTTCGTTAAAGACCTCGGGTTAGTTTTGGGCCGCAAGGCCCAATGGGATTTGAATGTCAAGCCCATTAACTCAAGTTGTATGACAACTTGAATAAACAAAGGGCTTGAAAGCCCAATAAACCTATAGGCCGGCCATGTGTAAAAGAATAGGGCTTTTGGTCCATTAGGTCACTTATTTGAAGGGACTATATAAAGGACTTTATAGCCTAAATTTTACTAAGGGTTATTTTTGGGGAAAGGATGAGAACACAAGCTCTCATTTCTCTCTAAAATTTCGGCCACCTTGGAGGGATCATCTAGCAATCAAACTCCTCCAAGGTCACTCATTTCTTCTTCATTATGCCTTGGTGATGAATCATTAGAGGTTCTCAATTTTGGGAACTTTGGAGAAACCTTTTCATCCATCCAAATCCATGGATCTAAGATGCAAGGAATGAAGGCCCTCTCTTTGGGTGATTAGCCTTTGCTTATGCAAAGAGGAATCTACAAAGGTATTGATTTCTCAACTCACTTTGTTTTGAGTTGAGTCTTGGTTCACCTATCTACTAGGCTTTGAATTTCATGGGTAAATGTTTTGTTTTTAAGTGCATACAAGCATGATTCCGCCTTTAATTGTTAATTGCATGCTATTGATGTTGCTTAAATGAACATGTTTTTCACAAATCTTCCTTCAGTTGCATTAAGTCAAAACTATAGCCTTTCGGACTTAAGTAAAAGGGCTCACAAGGGTATCATCAGCCAAGGATGGGTGCCTCATTAAAACCTAGTTAGGTAGCAAAAACCCATTGGAAAAAATGCTCCTAATCGTAAGGAAAAAGAGTACATTAAGATCAAGTGAGTATACTTCTGGATACTCCCCCTGAGTTTGACAGAACTTTCAAATGAGAACTACAAGCATTACATACAAATAGTTAGGCATACCAATTCCTCAGACAAGTTTCTGGAAGGTTGACTTCGGAAGTGACTTCGTGTAAAGGTCGTTTAGGTTGTATGGGATCTGCTTGCATGACTTCAATCTCCTAATGCTTTGTTGACGTAATGTAGATGCCATATGTCTTGGCGTTGACTTCGTTGATCTATCATGTCTTGGTCGTGTTGATATATGCGACATAATCTTCATGGATCGTCGTTAGGACTCAACAATGGATAAAAACATAACAAATACTTTGAATATACTTAACAAGAACTCCTAACCATGTTTCATGTGTGGCGTAGTGAAGTGAGGTGAGTCTTGGAATGATTCGAAGATTTCACAACTAAGTTCATATCGTGGACCTCCAAGATATTGCGATATCCCTAACGGTAAAGACATAGCCATTCGGGGATTTGCCTTGTGCAGGTTTAATAAGTAACTAGCATTAGCATAACAAACAAGGCAAGAATCATTCCGAGGATTAAGGGGTCGAATCCGCTCGAGATGCGTTGGGAATTACCCAAATTCATAGTACCTTCAGGGTATGTATTTAATACCAATTCAGTGGTTGGGAGTAGGCGCGGTGATGCATCTTTACCAATAGATTAACAGCGAAGGAGATGTCATGTCTAATACAATGAGTTAAGTACAACGAAGCGCAAAGTTGAACTTAGATATGGAATTTTGGATTCCATAACCTCTTCAAGGGTTTCATTTGCATATAGCGTATGGAAAATCATAGGTATACTCAAAGGTAACACCTTCGAGGTATAGTTCGACTGGTAGACTAGAGTACTGTCAGAACAATGCTTCAACTTCAAGTCAAGGCATAAACGAGTTTCCTAAGATCTTTCATCTCAAATTCCATCTTCAGGTGTGAGGCAGTTTTCTCAAGCTCTTCTAGAGTCTTAGTGAGATTCGTGTCAACGACATAAACTGTAACTCTAACAATTCAGAATAAGAATTCATAGTTTAACACACAAGGGCATTTATTCATATCCCTGACTGATCAAATAATCACTTAGACGGGTATACCACATCCGTCGGATTGCTTTAATCTATAAGTGAACACCTCAAACAAGTTAAAAGGGTGTTCCATGGTTTGGAACTATTTGAACCAGTCCATGTAATTCTTCAAGAACTTACATGTCAATCTCTGTATCTATATCCCCATGGAGAAAAGACTAACCACATTTCATAATGTTGCTATCAATCACAAGGCGTTTGAGATAAAACTTGCGCCGTAAGGCGTGGATCATATCGCATTATTTCATTCATCTTATTACACTTCCTTTCCCATATGTAATACAGCAGGGTTACCTTGGGCAGTGTAGGAATGATAGGTCCAAATACACTTTGGTAAGGAATTTGACTTAGATTGTAATTTCGGTTACCCAATCAGCTCTACGTTGTCACTTAATCAACGGAACACGGTTCAATATCGTCGTTTTTCATTTATGTCGATAACTACCATGTAAGTGAAAACATCATCGATGGTAATCTCATTTCAATTCCATTAACTCATCCAAACTAGTATATTGGACCAAGAACTTCAAGTCTCGGGAGTAATCTGAATTAATCTTATGAGATGCAAATGATTTGAGACAGCGATCAAGTATAGATTCATTTTTTTTATGTCGTGACCTTCCTCTTCTAGGGAAGTGAATCTTATGAACCAAATGATATGTCATGCTCTAGGCCAAGACAAATTGATTGGCTATCCGTCGATGTACCAGACCGTCCAACAGGGTCGACACACCCTACAGGATGTTGACTCGACATTTATCCTTGCAGGCATATTTGCAGCTGGTATATGATCTCGTCACTTTAGCTAAATTAGAGGAATGAGTCTAGAGCAACATTATGAAAACTAGAATTCATCGCACTTGCTTATCACACTTGTGCGGTATGGGGATCGAGAGATGAGACATAGTGGGCAACATCCATGCAAATTCGCGATGTTCTACAAAAAACGTTGACGCTTTTATCTCCCCCTAACGGCAGGATGATTATCTCATTAAAGTGATAACCCGCAAATGAGTGGTAAAAAGATCGCATGCAAGGGCTCTAAGAGAACTAGTGTGAAGGAGAATCATAATTGACAAAGATTCACATCATTCTTTGAAAACCCATGATGGTACGTTGTGACGGTGCAACATAGCACATGGAATGCACAACCAAATGCGTAAATACAAAAAACGTCAGGCTCGTACCTAGTAACCAACTGTAACGTCAAAATGGTTGGGTGGCAATGGGCCTCAAGGTGGACCAACATAATTGCGTACAAGATTGCATAACCCTAGGCAAAAACCAAAAACTTGGTACGTTCACCAAGGTCCGGACGATCATTTAAATTGCGTTTTATGATCACTATGCGAGGCTATTTGGAGCGAACATGGGAATTCGATGTTCAATTATAAACCCAAAAGACATGCAATACTTTATTGAAAACCGTCGATATAAACTCTCCGGCATTATCTAGTCTCCCGGACTTTAAAGGCTAAGTAGGGTGGTGTACCCTTAAGATCGGCTATAAGGTTTAGCAGTAATGTGTGTGGACAAACATGTGACCAGTTTGTCGATTTATCAATGAAAACCATAAGTATTTATATGGTTTGCATTTTGGTTGGATTAGTCCACATATATTCCCTTTGAATCCACTGGTGTGATGTCGTATCTTTGCAAGGGATGATTTAGAAAATCAATTTCCCTAATGAGCAAGCTTGGCAAAGTGTGCTTGTAGGCACAAGGTCCTTGCTTCGGGTAAAGAGATGCGTTGTGGCATCATTGTTCGACCTTGTCCCAAAAAGTCGTGCCAAAGTAAGTAAACTACTCAATCATCCGGCTCCAGACTGGGCACATGTGGCATGTTTCTAGTTCGGAGATAGTTCATTGACCCCAAAGCAAAGCTTCAGGCTTATTTTTGGAGGTGGTGCAAAGATATTCCACTCTATTTTCTTCAGTGGTTTCAATCATGATCATTGTCATCTTGATTATCCTTTAAAACTCAAAGGCATTCTTCCAAAACAGGGAGAATATAAAGTCTCTAACTTGGTAATTCAGTATCATTCATACAACGAGAAGCGTGCCAATGTTCTTAATCAGGTTGGATAGACCTGAAGTCGTTGCTAAAGATGTGATTTAGGTGTAAAGTTCATGTGCTTAGTATCGCATTTATCCAAACAACTAACTTTCCCACATTCCTACCTAACCACATGTTTAATGGAATTAGGTCACATGTATACAAGAAAAATGATTCAATTAACTCGTATTTGAGGACAATATCAATAAGATTATCCATAACGAAAAACAAACACCAAAAGTGAATCCAAGAACATAGAAAAATGTTCATAAAGTAAACCAAGGTTACTAAGGTGGATTCGGTGCACCTCTGCCAAAGCAGAGCATACCCTTCGGTGCATCCCTACCAAAACAGGGCACCACCATTCGGTAGGCTTTGACCGAAATGGGTTAAACCATTTGGTAGACTTCAGCTGAACTAAGTCTATACCATTCGGTAGACTCCAGTCGAAGTTGTGTCTATACCTTTCTGTCATGTTTGTGATAGTAATCAAGTCCGAGAATTTGGTAAACTTTCGCTTTCTACATTGTTGCTTCAGGAGCAAGTTAGAAACATGGAAGGACGAGAAAAAGTATTATCCAGTCAAAATTCGATTGGAATTAGAAACTTCAGAATTGTACTCATTCATGGACGTAATCATGGTGTGCTTCAGGAAATGTCTTTCATGATTAGACAGTCCATAGGAGTGAGCCAAAGAGCCATGGAATCCTTGTTCGGGAGGTATTTTCGTTTGTAATGCTTCCGGAATAAGTCTTCGAATGAAGATCATGGCGAAGGCTTATTCAGCTCTTCCTTGCCATTGTTGGCTTCAATGGTTTCTCAGCTTCTTGATAGTCAAGTGGAGATTCACGTCTAGTACCCCACGTAAAATGGTTTCTATTAGAAACGTGCAAATCAGGAAAATCGAAATTGTGACGGTTCAACAATCCACTAAATTAGAGGGAAGAAGATTGTGATTGGTGCTATAGGAATGAATCATCCATAAGCATCAAAGTTAGAACATTCGAGTTCTAAGACATGGTTTTCATGAAAACGTCGGGTTTTCATGGGTGTATTTGTTATAAGAAAACTTCATGTTTCAAAGACACTAAATTTGAAACTACAAGTTCAATTTAGTTTATGAATGTTTAGTTCATAAAAGATAGGTTCCTACAAGAACTCATAATGCAATATGTAGATTTAAGTGTAGTGGATTTAAGTTACTTCAAGAACTCAAGTGTGAGAGCTTCGGGCCTACAAAAGGATGTCAATAGTTCAAAGAAGAGAAATAAATTATTGAATCGTTAATGTCCAAAAGTGATATTTAGGCCAATAATTTTGGATTTCTTGTTAGATTAATGGACTGTTGGTCACTTTTAATTAATTCAATAGATCGGGACAATACGGGGTCGATCATGGAAGCAAAAATAATAATATCATTCAGATTAAAATTATTTAAAATGTCAAAAATTAGCATTGGATTCGAAAAACCATAGCCCAATAACATTTAGGATTGGGAGCTGTGAGTAGGGCAAAGGCCTAGAGGCTTTTGGGCCTCGGGTTTGGCTGCAAACCACTAACTCAGGGATTGGGTAGCCCAGCAACAAGTAGTTAGCGTTTTTAGGCCAAAAGGTACACAGAAGCAAACGCAACCGAAGCTAGGGCTAAGTCTTTGGACCGTGGGATAAGCCCAGCTTGTAGGGATGGCTGCGGTACATGCGGGTCGGGGCGGTAGCAAGCCCAACAAGCCAAAGGCTTATGGGTTATGGGCTTGGGTTGGACTAGGGCTTCAAGCCCGTAGGTTATGCAACCCAAGCCAAAGCCTGGTTGGTTTCCAATAGGGCAGCGAGCCCAAAGGGCTGTGTGCCTTGTCCACGTGTCAATCCGATATCGTTTCCCCACGCTGCCGGGCTTCAAGCCAGCACAGTGGTTCGGCATAGTGTCAAGGTGGTGTGGCGGTGCTGAAAAAAAAAAAAAAAAATCCATGTTTTGTTTTGTTTTTTGTTTTTTGTTTGTTTTTTTTTTTTTTTTGTTTTTTTTTTGTTTTTGGACATGTGTAGGGTTTGAAAAACTCTAAATTGCTTCTAATTTATTTCGATTCTTTGACTCACAAATTCCACATAGCAAAAAATTGCGTAATGCATGAAACGTGTGTGTGTGTGTATATATTGACAAATATTATGGAGGCCAGAGAGAGAGGGTGCGGCAATAGTAAAGAGAGAGAGAGATGTGTAATTGTGAGGTGTGTTCTATTCCACCTCATTGTACCCTTTTAGGATCTAATAAAATAATATCTAATCTAAGAGATATGGTAGAATCCCATAAGGATATCCTAGATATGTTAGGATTTACATAATCACATTTCTAATCTAATAGGACTGCAACAAAATATACAAAAGAGTACAGTTTTAACTAACTATGAAATTTGGCTTAAAAGTCCAAGGGTCACATGTAGCAGTGAGTTTAATTTTTAACGCTTGAAATGACGTATATATGAATCCAAATTAAAAAAAGGATAGAATTTAAGTTCCAATCTCTTGTTGTGCTTTTTGAAAAATATATATATTATGATTATTATTAAGGAGACGGGAGAGGGTTCGAAATATTACAATAATTTAAGAAGGTGAAAGTTTCGAACTCGAAGGCATGGGTGGAAACGCAACACCCTATTCACTAGGATATTGGACCACATGCGAGTCTCTTGTTGTGTTGATTAACAAACTATGGGCTCATTTAGGAAGTACTTTTAAATGACTGAAAGCTCATTAAGAGAAAATGTTGTTGGATTCTAAAAGTACTTAAAACGCTTCTTGCAGGAAGCACATAAGCGCTAAGGCCTATTTCTTATTGAATTAACTGATCAATTTAACTTGTTTTGCTATCGAACATTTATTTTTTATTTCAATAATTTTCGCAAAAAATTTCGACATATTTTATTCTGAGAATAAATCCTACTACTTCTGGTCCCGAGGTTCTTACACTTGAAAAAAAAAATGTTTTATCACAAATGATTCCTGAGATTGACCCACCTCATCAAGAGGGTCATTGAAATTGAAAATCAATCAATGTCATCCTTAAAATTGGTGTCACCAATCAATGTGGTCATTCCGTTACAATTCCATAAAAAATTATGTTATGTGTTGATGCGGCACATAATTAAGTCTCATAAATATAATTAAATATTGCTATGTGGATTTAAAATATATAAATAATTAAAAACTTAAAAAAAATAAAGTTAAAGGAAAAAAAAAAAAAAAATTGTTCATCATCTTCTTCCTCTCCTATCTGAGTAATCACAATAGTAGACCCATCGTTTGTGCCTCTGCGAGCACAGCCTTCGAGGTTGACCAAGCTCCAACTTCAGCCACTTCGTCCAATCTTTTGCCTTTTCTGGCTGGGCAAGGGTTTGACCAACACAAGCTAGAGCCCAGGTACCCTCTGATCATCAATGGCATCGACATACTCATTACAGAGGTTGGGAAGCGCATTCCAACGGTAATGCCGCCATTAATCTGCTTTTTCTTCCCGTAATTTCACATTTTCTAATTTATTTTATTACATTTTCAATTTAATTTTTGAACTTTGTATTTGAATTTTGAGGTTGGGATGCACATTCCGACTGTATTACCAAGAGCAACCGTTTTCTATACCTAGGATCTATCTTGCAAAAGAACGGAAAGTTGGATGGATGAAGTGGAAGAGTGCATCCAGAGTGTTGTATGACCGTCGTATGCCACTGAAGCTCAAGGAAAAATTTTAGAGGACGACAATAAGGCCTGTAATGCTTTATGGCACAAGATGTTGGGCAATGAAGCATCAACACGTACATAAAATGGGTGTAGCAGAGATGAGAATGCTTAGTTAGATGTGTGGGCACACGAGAAAGGATAAGATGAGGAATGAGGATATCCGAGGTAAAGTAGAAGTAGCCAAAATTGAAGGAAAAATGAGAGAAAATCAGTTACGGTGGTTTGGACATGTGAAACGAATGCCTACTAACGCTCCAATTAAAAAGATGCAATTACAGGACAGAGGTTCAGGGCCGAAGGGGGTAGAGGAAGACCTAAAAGGACTTTGGAAGAGACTCTAAGAAAAGACTTAGGTTACTTGGATCTAACGGAAGACGTGACATAGAACCGAGCACAATAACGTTCTAGAATTTATATAGTCGACTCCACTTAGGGGAAAAGGCTTTGTTGTTGTTGTTGCTTCATTGTGTGGTCAATACAATATTAGGGGCTTTGGGCTTCTGGATATTAGGCATATAGTTCCTGATTCAGAGCCAAAGTGGAGGGGTGCAGCTTCTTCGGGTGGGAAAAGGAGATGACTATTTTTTTTTTAATGTTTTTAATTATCCAAAAATAAAAATTGTTTTATTATTATTTTAAAGTATTTCTAATCCATATAACAATATTAATTAGTCTTGTGGGATCTATTTATGTGCCACATCAACACATAACAGAGTTTTTGATGGAATTGTGATAGAATGACGACATTGATTTTCGACACTTATTTTTAGGGATAACGTTGATCAATTTTCAATTTCAGAAACCATCTTGATGAGTTGAGTTAATTTTAGGTACCGTTTGTGATAAAAACCCCAAAAAATAAAATAAAATAAAAAATAAAAATAACTTGGGGCGTATCGCTCAAATCATTGGCCCAATATTGGATGTAGCTTTTCCACCGGGCAAAATGCCTAATATTTACACGCTCCAGTAGTTAGGGGTCGAGATGTTGTTGGTCAACAAATTAATGTGACTTGTGAAGTACAACAACTATTAGGAAATAATCGAGTTAGAGATGTAGCTATGAGTGCTACAGATGGTCTAAAGAGAGGAATTGAAGTGATTGACACGGGAGCTCTTCTAAGTGTTCCAATCGGCAGAGCGACTCTAAGATGAATTTTCAATGTGCTTGTAGAGCCGGTTGATAATTCATGTAGATACTTGCACAACATCTCCTATTCATAGATCATCAACCTGCATTTTTGTTAAAGATTAGTTTCAAAAACATTTTTTCTAAAAACATATTTAGTCATATAAAAGCATTTCCCAACTAAACCGTATAATAATAATACAATCCAAGTTCAAAACTCTCCTCCACAACATTCATAAAACTTGATTAAATTGATGATCCACTATATATAGCAAATTTGCACTCATGTAACCCATAAAAGGTTACTAATTAGTTTTAAAAGTAAAAAATTAGATCCAAACAAAGATACTAAACAGAAATTGGAGTAGAATAGAAGGAGATATTTCGAAGTCTTCATGATTTGACATGGCGGCAAATTTATAACAACTTGGTAACCCCGTCGTCCATGAGTATTGACATAGTGAGATTAGAGGTACTATTTATGGCTAATCGGTCTAAAGTCAGCAGAAGCGCTTCTCCTGTCTTTTCAAGAAATCAAAGCAAGTCTTATACAAAAATAAAACAAAAATCAAATGAGAAATTGAGAAGTCGCATTATAAAGTTGTAGTAATAACTGATAAGCAGCTCCTGATCAATGATAAACAAACCACAATTCAGGTTAGCTTCAAGTCTTTGTTGCACTGTAACAAAAGAAAAAATGGTTCCTTTGGGAACATCCCATAAATTGGAAAAGAAAAAAAAAAAAAAAAAAAAAAAAAAGGTGATATTCGCATTCTTGTTTTTATCCTTCACATACCTCTTATTATTATTTTTATTTTAATTTTCTTTAATTCATTTGATCTAACAATCGAAAATAAAAAATGTACGTTGAAACTAAAAATAAATATATGAATTGCACCATAAAAATAAAAAATATCACAACCAGGTCAATTTTATACACTCATTCAAACATCAGTCACACGCCAACTAAAAATTCAAGAACACTACAAATATGGAAAGGGAATTAATGCTTATATTATTTGATTTTAATTAACAAAAACTAGTTTTCAAAAAAAAAAAACCCTAAAAGTCATGTATATAGAAGATAATTATAACATATTAAAATTGCAGAAGTAGGGAGGTCGGGTTACATCCCACGTGAAAACCCACAGGGATATGAACTCTCTCTCTCTCTCTCTCTCTCTCTCACGTTTTCAAACACTTGTAAATTAGAGAACATAATTAAGTATAAATATATTCAACTGAGATCATCTCAGAAATCTCTAAGCTTATCATACAACTCTATAGCCAGCTGGAGATAGCAAGATCAACTAAATCATGGATTTTTTCCACACCTCAAACCACAAAAACCAATTCAAACACAGCAAAAAGAGGCTAACCCAAGACCAAGTGAAGCTCCTAGAGATAAGCTTTGCCTCCAACAACAAGCTCGAACCAGAGCGCAAGCTCCTGCTGGCCAAGCAGCTTGCAATCCCACCGAGACAGGTTGCGATTTGGTACCAGAACAAGCGCGCTCGGTGGAAGACACAAAGCCTCGAGTTTGACTACAGTGCTATCCAAGCGAAGTTGGAGAGTACCCTAGCTGAAAAGATGAGGCTTGAGAAAGATGTTGAGAGACTTAGAGGCGAGCTTAAGAAGGCTCATGAAATTGCTTTGGCCTTGAACCAACAATCACAAGTGTTTCCTGATAATCCTGTGATTTGTTCAGTATTTGATTCTTCTAACTGTAGTGATGAGGGTGTTGGGAGTTCTAGCTTGCAGCCGCATGAGGATGATGAGGTTAAGCAACTTGAGGAGCTCTATGCTTCTTTGATTGGCATGCAGTGATGGGTTTAATCTTTTTTTTTTCTTTTTCTTTTGGTAATTAATGGGTTTAGTGTTTAATATTACGGGGTTATATGTGATTAATGTACGTTTGATTGCATGAAATTGCTTCTAATTAATTTTGATGTTCATCTTAGAATTTATTTTTCGTACTCGGCTGTTAATTAATTACATTGCAATTAATTTGCTCACTCATACAAGCAAGCCAGTACATATCTTTAAGAGACAATGAAGAAGGAAAATATAAGTCAATTTGTATAGCAATCCTTCTTATTAATTTTGAACACTGGTATGTCATATAAGTTGATCTCCGTGACATGAGATGATTCAATCAAATTAATTAGATTCATAATTGGGTCTTAAATTATTTCTTCCATGGTGGTTTGCTGGCTGTCAATCAAGATTCTTTGGTGAGACAATCAGTTTTTTGTACAGTTAATGTTGTATGAATAGTTGAATAAGATCATATAGTGCTCAAAATATTACACACACACACACACACACACACACACACACACATACATACATACATATGTGCTCAAAATATTACACACACACATACACACACACACACATACATACATACATATATATATGTATGTATGTATATATATTAAAGCTAGATTTAGAATCCCACATGAACTAGGATTGGCCGAAGGCTATTTGGATTTGATCAATGATTTGAAGTCTGAGTAGAATTCTACTTCGGTCATGAGGAATTGCTACTATAAATAGAGAGGAGAGTACATCATTCAAGATCCTTCCAAATCAACACACAAATATGCCCTGCGCAACCTCTCGCTATACGCGAAACCTTTCAAACATCTTAAGATTTTTATTTTACCCTTTTTTCCGCCAACACACCTTTAGTTTGAATAAACAAGTTGGCAATCGGCAACATCTTTAGTTTGGATAAACAACACTAGAGCTGTATAATCAACTGACCGAGGAGCACCTTCAGTTGGATAAACAACATTACTTCGAGACCGACTAGTTATCTATCCAAGTCTCCGTCAGCAAGAATTTTCGAGTCCTTGTTGGAAGAGGCCATCTCATCAGCCTTCTCGGTGAAGAGAGGTATTACCAGGTTACAACATTTGGCACACTGAAAGCCGAATTTGTTATTGAACTTCGCAAAACTAGCAGCCTTGTCTTCTAGCTCTAGAACTTGAAGTTCGAGACGTGTTCCGTCCTCAACCGCAGTCGCAAGATTCAGAAGTCATCAGCGTGCCCAATGCCACATCAACATTCATTAACTCCCCAGCCGAGCTCAGCCGACTAGTTGGCACGCCACGCCACGCATTCAACCAAATGACGTAGTTAGCTTATTTGCGCACCACATAGGTTAAATAGTTTTTAGAGTCAACAATACTGGAACACGATTATGGAATCTTACTATTCTATTCAAATTATAATAGGTAAATTTTTGTAATATGCAATTAAAAATTAGACATGTTAATCATAAAGTCGTTCATTCTTAATATAACACGTAATACTCATAAGAGTTTCTAGTACATTTAGTTATGAGTTTGAGTTCCCAATTAACTGTCTGAATCTCTAATTATTAATCCTCGCTATATCATGTACCATATTAATCATCTCTTTTTGCTTTAGTAAGGCAACCTCCAAGTCCAAGTTTATATTCTATTTCAAACCAAACAAGGAATGCAAATGGTTCTCGGCCCTCGATCTCTCTCTTTCAAAAATGTTGTTGACTTCCATTTACGACCATCGTGATCGGACCGTTGCATCATGAGGTGGTTCGCCCATTTGTATTGGGGCGTTCTCATGACCTAGTTCTAATTTGGAAGAAAAACTTATATAAAAGATATTTATCGATAAATCATGTTCTGATTCAATATATAATGTCCTGTAAAATACAAACTTACACATAATAGTATATAATTGAACCCTGTTCCGTACATAGTAGCCAAAAGTTGGCAACAAAGAGAGGAAGAAAGTCCAAAACCAGTACATAAAATTCCAAATCGAATTTAATTCAAGTGCATTTGTGAGCGACTTCGAAACTATGGTTGCAACATGGACATAAATAACAAACACATGACTATTTGAACGAGCGATTATCTTATCGACCAGTTTCCTTTTATTAATGGCGTGAGAGATTTGAAATTGGATTTAACATTAGAAATAGAAGTGACATTAGATAAATAGCTAGTTGGTATTTTAGGACTACTACTTAGTATTTAAAAGCAGTGTTTAAAATTTCTTTGATACGATAGAAATTTCAATTAAAATCAACAGATTTCGTCGATATTTAATTTCGACATATCAGTTAAATATAGGGATCGATAGGCACATGGAGTTGGAACGAGATTGCAGCAGCATGCGAGTTGCCGTGGTACGTTTTCCTAGAATAGAGTGACTCTATGTATATATTGAAACCTCGACCGTTGGATCATGCCAATGAATCTTGTATAAGGCTAAGATCAAAATGGGATATGTTTCGCTTTGGCCTTGTGATATACGACTCGTCGCATTTCAGAAGAGGAATGGACGATGCCGTTTCGTACTTTTTGTTCTTTCTACTCCGCAGTCTCCCTCCAAAATTGCCCATATATCTCTGTAGTCTGTACTCGAGAACTGTTGCCCTCGCTCCCACCAGCGAAGAACCCGCCAATCAGCCAACCGGTTCGCCCGAACCCGGTTGTCGGAAACCCCTACAACCCTCATCCCTCCATGGCCTCGACCTCTCGCACTCATGGCGTCACGGGCCGGATCCGAACCGCCACCGTCAATCTCCACGAGGACAACCAGTCTCTTATCTCCGTAAGCTGTTAATTTTTATGCCTTTTTATTTTTGTAGGAAAAAAAAAAAGCAGTTTATTGTTGTTCTTATGGAAGATTATCTCTGGTTTCAGGATATTGGGAAAGCTTTCAGTTTGATGAAGGAAATTGCAGTCGATTTCGAGAGGGCTAAGCAATTTGAGAAGGTAATGTCCTTAAACGAGAAGTGGTTTTAATTTCTGAAATTTGTAGGTGCTGCTAAAAGCCTGAAACTTTAGCAAAGTTTTGAATTTTTTGAGTAATTTGAAATTTTGGGTTTATCTAATGTATTGCCATTTGGACATGCTTTGGCTAGAAACTGTTAAGATAAAATGGAATTGTAATTGTGATTAAAATGCTCCGTCGTAGATCATAGATTGAAGATATGAATTATTTCTTGAGATATGAGGACTCGAAACTGTGACAGGTGAAGGAGCTTGAAAATGCCGTTGTTGAATTGGTGGCTACTTATGAAGACTGTTCGCATTTTTCGTCAGCAATTGAATCTGTTGGACATAAATACCAACCTGGGCCTGAGGTGCTAGGAATTTTCTTCTTCATGTTTTGTTTCTCATTCAATGACTTTGCTTATTCTTGTCCCGATCTTGACTGACTGATTTGTTGTTTATGGGCCAGCTTACTGATTTCGATAAGTTGTTCAAGAATGAGGTTGCACAGCTGAAGGCAAACTCATCTTCAGTTCCCCAAAACCATCCTTTGATACGTCAATTCCGGGAAGCTGTCTGGGTATGAACTTTTGTTACTTTAAATGCACAGAATAAGATTTTGAAAATTTTCGCTAACTTTCGACGATGCTGTTGGCCAATACTAAAGTAAGCACAATGAATTAGTAATGCTTCTTATTTGGTTTTTAGTAATAAACTTCACCTCGACTTTCTTATGACAGGCTGGAATGATGCTAACTAGTTTAGAAACCAAACAATTGTTAAAAGCACTTTTCTGCCTAACTTAGCAATAGTTTGTGTAATTATTTTATTTCTTGAGTTGAAGGGAATGTTATTTATGTCTATGGCTAAAGGGGTATAAAATTTCATTAACTGAGCAAGTAGTTTTTTGGTTAAGCTCTATTCTGACTAATGTTTGCCAATCCTTAGACTAAATGGCCGTTGTAACCTTGGTGCTGTATGCCAGTATATGAGTATAATTGTAACTGCAAGGTGTTGGGAGAAGTAAACCACTTATTAGAGTATAGCAGGTCTTACGCCAAAGAGAATTGATAGTTTTAGGTGTTATATCTTGTCCCAAATGAATATGATTTGTGGAGATACTGTTTATTGTAGTTTTTCTTATTCTTGTTTAAGGGTAGAAAGACCATATATGGTGGGCGAGTATGCTAGTATCTGTTGACAAATGAAGGCTTAATTCAGCTTATGACAATAGGTTATGTTGTATGATAGTTCTGCGGTAATATCTTGTTATGACAATTGTTTCTGTGGTATGTATCTCCATGCTTGGGAAGGAATATTAAGTGCTTCATTGGTATCTAAATTATACCTCGTCTGATGCATTTTGAAACTTGTAAGATCAGTCATCTGTGTTGACTGTTGTTAAGGTTACTACATATGTTTGGGTTTCAAATCCTTCTTTTGCTGCATGTTTCATTTCTCCGTCATTCTGTGCCTCATAATTTTGTCTCATGCTTAATCCTCTTTATATTTTTGTAAACCTGAAGTTAAGGGATGATTGCAATCTTTCTGTTATGAAAATATACAGTGGAAGTAGCGGAAAGTAAGTTCTTATGAAAATTATTTGTTCATAGTGTTCTTTGTTTGTTAGGCAAATGTTTATAGTTTAGTGTAACTTTAGCAGTAAATCTGCCGAGGAGCAGAGAAAGTATTCTTTAAATTGAAAGTGTCTGTATCGTACCGAGGAATGGAAGCTATTATTATTGTTAATATTCTACAACGGATGTACGTTATTTGCTTGTCTCAGGTTTTTATTTCTGAGTTGGAGTTTTTAATATTTTTCTGCAGAAGGTCCATCACGCAGGAGAACCTATGCCAGGTGAAGAGCAGGAGGACATTGTAATGACAAGCAACCAAAGCAGTATTTTGAATGTCACTTGTCCGTTAAGTGGAAAGCCTGTCACTGAACTGGAGCATCCAGTTCGCAGGTGCTGTATCAGTTACTTCAGACATTTATCTTTTTCCTTTTTGGGAAAATATGAATTTACAGTCTTTGCTGAATGTTGGTGTCGCATAAGACTTCTAGCATTGAGTATTTATGTGTGTTTAGGCGTTTCCAGTCCCTTCTTATATTTACTTTAGCTAATACTACACTGTTGTAGACCTTTCTAATGTTAAAGCTTTTTCTTGGTGTATTTTTTCCCCCAAATGCAGTGTCGTATGCAAGCATGTTTACGACAAAGGGCATATCATGCATTACTTACGGGAAAACAACACACGATGCCCTGTTGCAGGTATATTTATTTTTTGTTCCCCTACATCAGTTGGACTTATACTTTGGTGGGATTGCTAAACCCTTTTGGTTTTTCCTCCTATCAGCTTGCCCTGCGAAATTGAAGTCAGATAAAGTGAAGGATGATCCACTGTTAGCCGCTGATATTGATGAATTGCGTAAATCGCAGAATCAGAATGTCATGACTGATGTGATGGACGTCACTGAGTTTGAAGAGTGATTGGATGATTTCGGGATGCGAAAAGTTTCTAAAATGACATTAAAGCTATTTCGACATCTTTTAGGTCGTTGTGAAGTAGTCGGGTATTCTGTAGAATGGTTTTGTATAGAGTGACCTGGTTTTATGATATTGCATATGTAGTACTAGTAGTTGAAAGCACTTCCAGTTCCTTCTCTCTGTTGAATTCTTTTAGACTGCATTTGGACAAGTGCATTAACATGAGGCATTCAGTTGGATTGCCTAATTCAAATTGTTTACTTGGTTAATCTCATTATTCTATATTTGAAGTGGTTTACAGAGTAATTGTGAAAGAACCCGTTAACCTAGTTGTACAATGAACAAAGCTAGAACTCACAACTTCTTTGGGCTGTGCAATTGGGTTTGAGTAACTACCTATTCTTCGTACTAGCTCTTTTACGTGTGGTGAATTTTTAAGCTTCACATGTAGATAATATAAATGGGTGATGTTAAGCATGTGTGCCCATTGAGCTTCACATGTGAGCCAACTTAATCTGGTACCATGAAGAAATTTGGAGTTTTACCATAAAATCAATTGATAGTATATGAAGTAATTCAACCGCTTACAAGTCCTTGCATAATTTGGTCTTTCACCGGTGTGAGACTTCGTTCTCACATTCTTATAGTATTAATAAAAATAATTCCAGCCCCAACATACTAAGACAAATAATGTTTCTTACAGTGTAGAAGCCTAATTAAAACGTAACATTAAATTTTAACACAAGACAAGCAAATAAAAAGAACAAACGTGCAACTACAAAATAATAATAAAAATAAAAATAAAAACTGGTAGAAGCTAATTTACAAGCTCTTTCAACTTCTGAACAAACCTATCGATATATCCACTCATAAACCCAGGAGTTGTTAACGCTTCCATCCACTTTGCATGGTTCTTCTTCACCATAACACCCACCTCACTCTCTTTATCCATCACACTTTTAACAGCTTTGCTCAAACTCTCCTTCGAAAACCACCCACTTTCTTCCCTCCACACCTCCACAGCAACCTCGAGCTTCTTAACCAGCAATTTGGTGTTCAAGATTTGGTCACCAAGATGTGGAACCAACACAATCTGTTTGTCACTCATCAAAGACTCCCACATTGATCCAAACCCACAATGGTTCACAAAGCACCCAACTGCTGGATGGTTCAAAATCAATGTCTGCTGCACCCAGCTCCCAACCACCACGCCTCTCCCTTTAACCCTCTCTTCAAACCCTTCCGGCAATGCCTCTTCAATTGTCTCGCAACCCAACGGCGGTTTCAGAGCCACAAAAAATGGCAACCCAGTTAGCTCAAACCCTAAAACGAGCTCTTGAAATTGGCTTTTTTCGAGAACCCATTGGCTCCCGAATGCGCAAAACACCACAGATCCAGCCTCAAACCCAGCAAACCACTTCGCCCACCGGTCCTCTAATTGTTCAGTGTTATTATCGGATCCCAGACCCAAAACAGGACCAGTTAAAAGCACCGGCCTTTTATACTGATCTTCCATGTAATCACACATATCACCCTCAAGCTCTCTGCACGTTCTAATGGACAAAGCGTCACATTCTTTCATACAAATTATGGTCCGATCGTAAAATCTGATCCCGTCCCCAAACGGCTCCGTTATGAACGTCAACGACCGGGCCTCGTGTCCTTGGAGAACCACAGTCGTTGACGGGTACCCAGCAGGTGCGACCCCTAGCTCCTTCGCTGTAATAGGCCGGTCCTTGGGGACCTGACGCGCTGGGACAAGCGCAATAGCGAGAGCCGCAGCGCATACAACATTGTAACAAACGGACTTGATGCCGTTTTTCCTCGCAATCTCCGGCACCCAATGTGCAGCGTCGTACAAAACAAAGTCGGGTTTGTTTGCGCTCAGGAAGTGTTCGATTTGGTCGCGTGTGAGGTCCATGGCAGCGGCAAGAAAATGGATGTTGTGAATGGGTATTTCGGAGGCGATTTCAGTGCCCTCGGGGAGGCCATCGAAGTGGGGGACGGTGACTGGAGAGAAGGTGATGAGGTTAGGGTGGTGGTTGAGATGTTCGAGCTGAAGGATAGCTTTCTTGGGCACCAAGAGAGTGACTCTATGGCCTCTGGCAGCGAGCTCGTTGGAGAGGTGAACGTATGGGGTGATGTGGCCCATGGCAAGCCATGGGAACATGGCTAAGTGAAAGCTTGAGGAGATCTTGGGTGGTTCTGCCATTTTTAGGGTTAAACAGCTAGCTCTAGCTCTTGGAAAGTATGGTGAACTATAGTTCGCATGCAGTGAGATCTTGTTTGATGTTTCCTCGTTAGTTTGGTCAAAATCTCAGATTTATTTGCAAAATTTGTCGGATCGTTGGTTATATGCGTTTATGTTTGTTGGCAACCACGCGAAAGTTGGTAAAAACTTTGGCCCAATTGCTACAAATAACTAGACTTGTTTCTAAAGGGAAACGTTGAAATTTTCAAAGACTGCATTGGTTACTAACTTACTATGCGTGTACGAATTTGTTCATGTAACAACCTGGTGAAACAAAGAGTTGACCAAAACAAGTTCTTGGTTTCAATGAAAATTAAACTTCAGTTAACCCTTCTTTAGATTTCTTTTATAAAAAATTGTTATTCTTGTCACATTTTCCACCATCTAATAGAGCTAGGACCCAGAAGTGTTGATGAGCCCTACCTCTATTAGAAAGGTAGTACAAATGTGGTAAGTATATCACTCGTCTTTTATAAAGTTTACGATGTTACTTGACATATCAATTTAATTTTTGTTTAATTTAGTCCAGCGTGGGAAGAGAAGTACACCCTGTTATAGCCAACTCGATTAAGTCCAATTACAGTAAATTTTCATCCTTAAATATTCAAGGACCAAAATTGAAATCTACACTCGAAATTAACCAAAACAATCTTAAATATCCAAAAATAAAATCTAATTACGATTAGCTTTGTTACTTAAAGTGAAAACGCAAGTTGAATATATGTTGTTACGCTTGGTCAAGGATAGAGACTAATGACATGACAGAAGAAAGGCAAGTTAATGAAAACAAGTTCACAGTTTCTTTCCATGTTTTCTATAAAGTTGCGACGTTCATATATATGAGTTAGCGGTGAATTCTAATCCTAAAAAACAAGGCACCTCTTTTTTCTGAAGCAATAATGAAGATCACTGATCAATACTTGTGGTTGCGCAAGTTATATAGGAACCTCAGACATTATTTTCTTCCAACAACGACGTGTCTGCATATACATGCAAGTTGGGCAACAACATGAGTATAATCAACATCTAATGAGATGTGGTAATTACGCATCAAATAATACATAAATGTGGTACGAAAATGTAGTTTTCCTAGCAACATATTGCAGTAATATCCTTACCATTAACGTACTTTTATGTGTATGAATTAGTTGTTAATATTAATATCAATTAACGTCGCGAGTCCGTGATATTTGTAAGGATAATCAAGCTCCTCAGTAAGTGATCCTCTTTCAGATGCATGGCTATTGGCTTGTCTGGGACCAAGAATGATCTCTGCACGCCGTGGCTAGTGTCAGCATATTGAAGAGCATGAGTCTTGCACCGTGAAAGCAAAGTAATTAAAGTTACCATCCGTTATTGTTCTTGGTTTAAGCTCGTCAACTCTATCTCCCCATGGAAATTGGAAAGGAATTTTGAAGGTGATGGGCTTAGAACTGTGACCTAACACGTGATCTGGGTTGAACATTTTTGGACTCTCATCCTTTTTCATTACTTTGAGCCATCTTGAAGTTTGCGTTGGGGTTACTAGGCCTGTCATGTAATTAGATTCTCACTTCAAATAAAAACAAAACAAATTCCATGTGAACCATTGTCCATTGCCATTACCAATACTATTGTAAATACATAGACTAACTTGTCCAACAGACATCGACAACTTAATTATTTGAATAGTAGACAACATTATTAACATCATATCAACAAGGATAAGCTAGAGAGATCAAATTTTTTAAACCAAATGATTTAGTTGTTGATGATTGAATTATTACTCAAATGTTGATTAACGTGCTTATTTTATATTGGTGACACATCATTTTATTTGCAAATTTGGTTTAAAATTTTGATCTCCCTAGTATTACTCAATCAACAATATCTATACTATCTCATTACTATACACACACACATAAGTGTTTTAGACTTTCACTTGTTCCGTCTTTGTCACGAACGATAAGATAATCTACACTAATTTCATCTAAACTACAAAAATGAAAATTCGATCTTGAATACATAGGATAATCTACACTAAGTTCAAATACACACGTCGGTCTCTTTATTTCAGCAACACAAGTTTGTGTTCTTTCTAAAACGGCCAATTTCCATATTGTTTTGTTCGTCGGAGAGAAGTGTTTTCTTTAATTTGTATTTATTTTGACACCTAGTACCTTAGTTGTCATATATATTATACGCAAAAACATCATGTGCATCTCTCTATAAACAAAAGTTCACCACATGGAGAGTGTGCTGGCATCGACCCTGTCATTGACATAAGTTGTTGACCCTTCTCCATATTTCTTAGTTGTATGAACTTAAGTGCCACACTCCCTGCTTCGAAATCTTATCTCGTCTCTCCACTTAGCGCACATCATGGTCCCTCTCTGTCCAAATGCATGTATTTCCACATTAAAATATGCTTTTATCCCGAAAATTATGTCTTACAAGAACATGGTTCCATGCCCCCACATGGCTTCCCAAGTCAGCCCACAGCTAGCTGTGTTTGATCATAATTTTAGTTTTTTTTTTTTTTTTTTTTTAATAACTATTTTGCAGCTTAATTTAAAGGCCAAAATATGGGTGTCTTTTACTGGTTGAAATCCGAGAGGAACTACTTTTGTGTGGAACCATGGAGCCTGTTGGTGATGACCCAATTGAGCAATCTGCAAGTAGGAAAGAAGACAATGTGGAAGAAGCCAATGATCTTTTGGAAGAGTGTTGGTTCTTTGATAACTTGCTCAACAGGAAACAGAAGATGCTAAGGTGTTTTTCTGATCCTCATAGCAACTCATCAGATTTTGGCCAAGAAATGTCAGTGAAGATGAATAAGGCCACAGAAGGCGGTGGATTTTCTGGTCCAAATTTGGTTCGGACACCATCGTTGCCGCTTCATATAGGGAGGCAGGAGAATGTTCAAGTGAAGCAAAGTGGTGATAAGAGTGGCGTGAGCAAATTGACAAGGCAAACGTCGCATCAGAAGATGCTGCAGACAACAACGTCCCAACCGCCGGTTTGTATTCGGAGGAGGACAGGAGTTCAGGATAGAGAAAGTGATATCAGAAGAAGTCAAGTAAATGGGCAACCGGTGCGTCACAATTTGCTCAGGACACCCTCCTTGCCACCATGCCTAGGAAGAGAAGAGAGAACCCAAGAAAGTGTTCCACAAAGACACAAGGTACTAGCTAGCTATGACCATTATGTTTTTAGTTTTTAGTTTAAAAATATACTTTAATCATAATTATGGATTAATAGTTTGAGAAAAGTCACCATGCACTCCTCTAATTCACTCGTTTATGCATTAAATTAATCTTAAAGGAGTGTATAGCTAATAACTTTTCTGAAGCATCAATAACAGCTCACTATTAAGAAAACAACAGTATAGTTAATCCGTCGTTATCTTACAATGTTCTTACGTTTGATTATTGCAGGGGCTCATGACACAATGTTCTAGCATTCCAAGATATAGACCCCCAAAAACCACAGAAGGGGAAAGCAATATGATTAGTACGGATGGGATTAAGGAAATGAGGCGCCGATGCCCTAATCAACTGACGACGAGAAAGAGCCTAAGTGATCTTGAAATTGAAGAACTGCAAGGGTTCAAGGACTTGGGGTTCACATTTGACAAGGAAGAGTTGAGCCCTAGTGTGGTGAACATACTTCCTGGGTTGCAAGAAAAGAAGACAAGTGAAGATTTGAACCCGGCACATGTTAGGAGGCCTTATCTTTCTGAGGTGTGGCTGGCGCAAAGCTGCGCAGCCCCGCCACCTCCAAATTTGGGTGCAACTAAGTCTGCTGAAGACATGAAGGCACAGATCAAGTTCTGGGCTAGATCTGTGGCTTCTAATGTGCGCTAGGGAGTTTTATTTTGTGATATTTAACTTGATTTACATACCGATCGATTTATGTAGTCTGATTGTATTAAAAAAAGTAACATCCAGTAATCCATTCAAACCAATTAATCCAACCCAATTTGATTCGCTTCAATAACTTTGATGATCTGATTGGATCATCAAATTCAAAAATCTGTGTGAGATAGAGAGAGGGAGAGGGAGTTGCAATTGTCTAATCTCAATGATCCGTTCTCATGTGAGACTCGAGTTTCTATTGTATTATTTCACTTGATATGTATTATTTGTCGTTTTTATGTTGCAAAATAATTTTTCAAAAACATTTTGTAAAAATGATACCAAATGAGCCTAAATGTTTCTAATTTTACATTTATGGTCATTTCTGTATTCATAGAAAAATCATCTACTTGAACCATATTTTGTAGAACACATAATGTAGCGGTTAATTGTGGACTTCCTATTTAAATAATTGAAGACATAATTTTGATGATCCGATTGGATCATCAAATTCAATAACTTTGATGATCTGATTGGATCATCAAATTCAAAAATCACGTGTGAGATAGAGAGAGGGAGAGGGAGTTGCTGTTGTCTAATCTCAATGATCCATTCTCATGTGATACTCGAGTTTCTATTGTATTATTTCACTTGATATGTATTATTTATCGTTTTTATTTTGCGAAATACTTTTTCAAAAACTGTTTGTAAAGCATTACCAATGAGCCTAAATGTTTCTAATTTTACATTTATAGTCATTTATGTTCATAGAAAAGACCATCTACTTGAACTATGTTTTGTAAACCACATAATGTGGCAATTAATTGTGGACTTCCTATTTAAATAATTAAATGCATAATCTAACCATCAACTGTCACATCATGTGGTTTACAAAATATGATCTAAAAACATGGTTTGTCTTGCATTTTTCTCCTTTTCAACGCATTTTGTTGACGGTTGGGCTTCCTTCTTGAATTCTTTAAAACATGAAGTCTTACTTTATCGTCACGTCATCTAATGTACAAAATATAATTTAAAAATACGATCTTCTTAGCATTTTTTTTTGTTGTAAATAAAACCTTAGAAAAAGAGACGGCTTGCAATGCACACATGAGATGTGGTTCAAATTCTGGTGGGGATAACCGGATAACAGAGATTTTTCAAAAGCCCCACCAAAATATTTGATTGACGAGATAGAAAATAAACCAAAAAACAGAGCCATAACTGAACTCCTCAGCAGCTTAGCTCTCTCTCCCTCTCTAAAATCCGTCAAATGTTGCAGACCCAACACCTTCTCCGTTCCAATTTCCCCATATTTCTCTCTCATCCCCAAACCCACTTTCTCTCTCCTCCTCCACTCAAATTTTTCCACAAACCCACCAATCTCCGCCCCGTCTCAGCCCATTCCAGACCCGGCCTCGAACAATGGCTAGCCGAAGCTCCAGAACCGACGACCGAAACTCCATACACACCCTTGGAATTTGCTCCAGACGGTCCCGAAGAATTGCCACCGTCTTCTTCTCCAGTGTTTGCCACCAATGATGACCCTTCATCTCTCCAAGTGGCCACCAGTGTTCTTCTCACCGGAGCCATCACTGTCTTCCTCTTTCGCTCGCTGCGACGCCGCGCCAAGCGTGCTAAAGAACTGGTAAAGATTGTAGCTTTATTTTCATTTATGTCTACAAATTACTGTTTTTGTGTTTTGGTATTGCTGAGGTTTGGAATTTTAGGAATTGGGTTTTGGTGGGAATTCCTTTTATTTTCAATTACAAGTTTTTTTTGGGATTTTGGGGAATGATTTTTAATTCTATTACAAACAATATTACTACTCTTAAGTTACACCAATGTGAGGGAGAGGGTTTGAATGCAAAACGTTGTTGGTTGAAGACGAAGCCATATCCACCAGGGCAATCCACCACTTGTCCGGATTGATGTTCATTGACTATATGTACTTAAATATTACAAGATAATGTGCCATTGTGGTTAATTTTGGATTTTGAGAAATTGGGATACAATTTGCCATTCACTTAAATTACAAATTTTTATGTGTTAGTGTGAGCAAATTTGTGGCTTTGATAGAGTGATTGTGGTGCCTAGAAATTTAGGTCATCTGAAGTGAAGAAGTCCTTGAAGGATGAGGCTTTGGATAGCTTGAAAGCACTTTCTACAGGTTCTGTTGAAGCAAAGGGTCCACCCTCACCTGTTCAGGCCTTGCTGGGTGGAATATCAGCCGGTGTCATTGCGCTTATTCTTTACAAGTTCACTACTACAATTGAAGCATCTCTCAACCGCCAAACTATTTCTGATAATTTTTCGGTTAGTCCCTTCATTGCTCTTGTCCTTAATTTTTCAGTTCTAGCCATATTCATGTTTAACTAACACAATGGTTCGTTATGAGTTTTCTGACACTGGCAGTTTCTCTAAATTTCCATTTAGAAAACAATGATACAGATAAATTCTCTTGCTCTTTAACCGCCTCTTAATTTATGTTGCTTCATTTCTTGTATGCTGGGATTAGCCAGTATACTCTGAATCCACTGTGAATAGAACAGTAGGATTAAGAATTCAAGTGAATACCAAAGGGGCCGTTAAGTTCTTAGATTGGGCTATGACCGGTGATGTCATACACAACTTGAACCACAAAATGCTCTTACTCTTTGTTTGCTATGTAATGTGGTGGTAGAAAAATTTTACTCGAGATACTCATCCTCTTTTCTGAACAATCTACTTGTTTTCTCTTTTCAGGTTCGTCAGATTACAATAACCATCAGGCAGCTCCTACTACTAACTCCTTCCAGTTTTCCTTGCTCTTCATTGATTGGAAGAATGATCACCCTTAATCTTCTGTTGGCAGGACAATTATAAATGGGTTGTGCTACCTTGCAACATTTGTTTTCGGCATCAATGCTGTGGGTTTAGTCCTTTATGCTGGTCAGCTCGCCATCAACTCCATCATGGAAGGTACAAGTGAAGAAACTCAGACTCAAGGTAAGGAGCAGTCGGGCTCCTTCAATTCAATGGTTGAGAGCCCCGCAAATAGTGGTGAGAACAGTGATAGGGACGATCAAGGTTCAGATGGAACACAATAGAGTAGAAACCAACTTTGACGCAGAAGCATAGTTTTTTATCATTTCAACTTATTTCAAGGTAAATATATATCTTTGAATGAAATCTGTGCCATTTCTGGCCCTGTCATTTTGTTATGATCAGTCTGCACTCAATCTCCTATTCAATATTAATATATGTTTGTCAAAGATGCAATGGTTCATAGCTGCCATTAATGTTTGTTTATCTTTGCTCATTTATTTTGATAGAAAGGAGAAAACGAGAGTGCGAAAATCACTCTCCTATGCCAAAAAGTGTAACAATGATTACAATTACCAAAATCACCAAATTGCGTCATGTCAAAGTTTGCTACGAAAATTTTAAGATAGGAATTAGAATACAAAACATGTGATTTTCCAAACCTCTCTCTCTCTCTCTCCCTCTCTCTCTCTCTCTCTCTTGTTAATACTCGAAAATCTTCTCATAGAGTTTAACTTGTTGCCTCTGAATTTAATCTCGTAGTTGTTGGTGGTGGTGGTTCTTGAGTTGTGCTTCCATGTATATGTGATCTTTCATGTTGCTCAGTAGCCCTTTCTATTCTGTGGTTTTCCTTACCTATTTTCCTGATCATATTATCACGGCTCCCAACTGGTCGGAACTGATGCAATGGAGTGGAATTTGAATCAAGTCTGTACAAAACAAACACCATAGTCACTGAGCAAACAAACATTGGAATTGGACCGAAAATCCAGAGCAACAAAATAGTGGCAAAGTAGATAGCCCTGAGCCCCAATGTCCAGAACAAGCCTCCACTTATCACCACCTTCTCGACATGCTCCTGAGGAATATCACTGTCTGGCATACTGATGAGGAAATTGACATGGACATAGTCCCTTATGCAATGTAAAAAAGAAGCTAAGGCCAGCAGAAAGCAGGTCAGAATGCTAATATATTTGACAGAAACTAGAGCAGAACTTGTGTCCCCATATGTAATACTGCTCGTGAAGGTGTTGTGCGAAGTGTTTCCAATCCATGCTCCGATGAGAGAGCTTAAGGCTAGAGAGGTTGAGGCTAAGCAATTTGCTGCTGTTATGGTGCTAGAGATTACAGTTAGGGACATACCTCTGTCCTTTGCATCAACCTGCAAATAATTAAAGACCAAATAGAGTTAGTGACTCTGTGTTTTCTCTCACCGGACTTAGTTGTCAGAAAAACGCTTATATTGTCAAATTGTGAATTTGCACCTAACATTCTAAGAAAAGTGAAGACGAAAAGTGAAGTCTTATAAACTTACCTGCAACATTCTCTCAACCCAAGCTTTTCTGCAGTGGTTTTCATTGCCAATGACTGTAGTTTCAGGATGTCTTAGGTACCTATACAGAAGGAGAAGATGGTAGCAAAGCATGATTACCAGCCCAGTTGGAACCAAGATTAAATCCAAGTATTCCTTCTTCCAAACCATTCTCTCTCTCTCTCTCTCTCTCTCTCTCTCTCTCTCTCTCTCTCTCTCTCTCTCTCTCTCTCTACACTAAAATGAACAAATTAGTTATTGGGTTAGGTTGGTCTTTTAAATATTAATCAAAGATTCAAAAGTTCATAGGATTATGGCTAAACGTTAAGCTCCATTTGTGTAGTGGATTTGGTTAAGCAGATAAAATTGGCTTTAGTTTTGAAGATGACCGACCTCTCAATTAAAAAAAAAAAAAATGTTTACTACTTATATATAAAATACGAGTCATCAAAAAAAAAAAGAGGAAGAAATACCATGCAATATATACTTTTGCTTAACAATTTCACATGGAAATGGAAGTTGCATGCTCTCATAAGGCTACAAAATTTGGTTCACAATTCGCAATTTTGCCGCGTGGTAAACCATCTCGGATTTGGTTGATTTTTAGTAGAGTAGATATTTAAAGAGTGACCTAGACCATCCTGCAATATTGCTAAATGATAAAAAGAGTCAAGAAGATAGAATAAGAAAATTCAAATAAGTAGGTTGTTAGCATTTCTCATCTAAGTGAATCGAAGCAAGAGATTTTCTCCAACAAAACAAAAACATGAAGGAGATGGATTTGGTTTGAAGGACTAGCATGTAGAATTATCAGAGAGACGGACTAAGGGTCCACTCTCAACAACACCAATATTGTCTTCAACTTGGTAATTACGACTTGCACAATTCTTCAGGTGTGGGGTTTTAGTACAAAAGATCTTGATATTAGTTGAAGTGGGATTAGGATCTTTAAACTCTGTTTTTTTTTTTTTTTTTTCACATATATGATCGATGTGGGATATTTCAACATAGCATGAATACACCATTGGGATAATCTCAATCTTTGTCATTTGTATTCCTAAACCCTAAACCATCGAATAAACTTGTGTTGATAAATGATGTAATGGTGGTGTAACCATCTCGGATATCTCTCAACTTTTCTTCAACATTACTATGTAGCATTGAGTGTTACTAAAAATGAAAAGTTGAGTTTGAAAATAAAAGATCAAAAAGCATCTTCAATGCATCAAAAAATTCGAACTCGAATTTTATGTTCGAGTGATATGAGTCTAAGGTTCCCTAATGCACACTCATTTCAAGTATCCGACGAAGTTGAGACCCAAAACTAAGTTTCAATATGAGATTTGAGTTCAAGTTGGAGCCCATGCCAATAAGGAAAAATGTTATTCAACCAAGAAAATGAGATTTGAGTCCAATCATTTCCAATAAACATAACCAAATTTTTTATAAATCAAATATGAATTTTGAGTCCAATGCTTTCTCATGCACATACTCAAGTTTTAAGATTTGAGTCTTTGCATTGGAGATGCTCTAATAATTATGAAAATTAAATCTAACAACTAAAACACATGTAATGTTGAGTACTACGTACATAAAAAAAAACACATGTAACATTGAGTGCTACGTACGTAGCATTGAAGTCAACCATGTACTCTTACAAAATCGCACATTACCCAGTGTACTCTGTTATGTCTCACTTTACTCAATGTATTCATCTTTCATTGGCGAGACAAAGGCTCTTTGGACTTTCCAACCCATTTTCACATTTAGAAATATATGAAATAGCAAAAACAATCATGGAATAGAGCAAAACCAAAACCTCGCCAACATTACCCCAAGTTCACTCCATGACTATCCTAAATGGCTCAACCTCTCAAAGATTGACAATTTGTCATTAAAACTCACAATTCATTTGACCTATCTCCATTATCATTGCTGAAAAAACCAGAGAGTTATTGACATATCAGCGGAATTAATGTCTCTCTTAACTTAGTTGACAAAATGGGATTGAGAGAGACACAAATGATGAATACATGAGGTATAGTAAGATAAACAAGAGTGTAGGAGGTAAGAATAAAACAAACAAAAAAAGTTGCTATTAGATCTTCTTAATCGTTGAAATCTAATGGTAAAAAACCATGGATTGAGATTCTCTCCGGATGTCACACTCCAGAGTTTACAGACCCAATAATCTGAACCGTTCAAAAACTGCAAAGTGGAGCTGGAATCCCTATCAAAAGGTGGTTCTGAATTGACTCTGGCTCAAGAGTGGCTTTGTGCCCTAAAATAGCACCCCATTATAGCCCATGTGTTCCACCACCTTTCACCATTCGATTTCATCATGTGCACAGAGACCAAACAACACCTCTAGTTTACGTGGTTGGAGTTGGATAAGCAACAAGTAGAAAGTAACACATGGCATATGTGGCTTTTGAGCTACATGGAACCAATTTGTTAGGCTGCCCCCAACACATCAGCACTTTGAACCCATCGACTACACGCGACATGACAGTGCCAAGTTTCGTTAATTGCAAGGGCCAGCTGTGTTTTATGTTAAGTAGGTACTTAATATTCAATTAGAGAATGTGTTTTGGACAATGCAATGACCTAATCAGACCAGACAAACCAATATGATAAAGACTCTGCTTCACGATCATCGAAATAGAACCAGTGTGGAACTGGAGGGAAACTGTCATAGCTTAGTGATAGTTGGTTACCGGCCTAATCAATATCTTTGATGAGCAAGTTACATGATACAAGTTTTATTGGTTTCATTTTACACGTGTATTGTATCATTGACACGAAATATCACAATAATAGTGTACCTGTGTCGTGAAAGTCATTCTCCTTAAGTAGCGTCATTTATGGTATGTTACCCACCCATTTGGTGTGTGGTGCCTCCTAACCTGTGGGCTCAGGACTTGCTTAATTTGATTGAGTAGAAGATGATGAGGTCACAAACTCGACATTTCATCCATCGTAAAACGATTAATTTCATTACTCTCAATTCTCTACTTAGTTACAAGTATACAACACTTGGTATTTGATCATGATTGCAAGCAATAATCAATCTACTAACACGGAAAAAGAAATTTATGTTCTTGATTAATTAAGGCTGCAGATAGCTTACCATCTCTCATTTCTCCTATTGGTAGGCCTAGAAATTTTTTACACGACCCCTTAACCCAACTCGAAACAACACGAAATTAACAGATTTTCGGGTAGACACGTTAACGAATCGGATCGTTATTGGGTAACCCGATAAGCACTTATTAAGATAACGGGTCAGTCCAGGTATATATGTGGGTAACCCATTACACGATAAGAAAATTTTAATTTGATAATTATATACCACTAAAAAAAATACTATAATTAACAGCAGTAGGATTTAATCTTGAAACAAACTGAAAGTTAAAAATTTAGAAAATTGATGAACAAAGATTTAATCTTGGTCATCCAATTTTTATCTTAGCCATAAATTAGACTCTCTCTCTCTCTCTCTCATTCTCGAAGGCTCGAATTGAAGCATCTGTTATCTCTATCTTGAACTAAACTCTCATCGCAGTCTAGAACCTCAACTCTGGCTAGCCACGACTCCACAACCACCCTCTCTAGTCTCCTACCACCACACCACTGTCACCACATACGACCTATTAATTCACCACCAGTCCATTTGCTACTTTTGTCTCCAATTCTCTCTCTGGATCAAGCAAATCTCGTTATGATATTTTTGTGGCAATGTTAAGCTATTCTGAAGTAATATTTACGTGGCTATGTGATATGTGCAAATTTAGAAAGAAAAAAAAAATTCTTAACAGGCCATCATGACCTAACCTATTTTTGTGGCAATGTTAAGCTATTTTAACCATTAGGTAAAATGACCTAACCTGTTAAGAACCCGTTAAAATAATGGGTGTGACACGATACGACCCATCAAAATAACAAGTGTTACACGAAAACACTACAAACACGGCAAACACGACCCGTTTGCCAGACCTACATATCGAGGCACCTTCAAAGTGTCTAACCCGCATGAGGAGTCAATTCACCTATTTATGGGCCATGAGGAGTCAGTCTAGGCCTCAAACACTTTTCTAAGTCATCGGTACAAGTAGGGGTCAGTGGCAAGACCTGTCTACTCAAACATGCCCTTTATCTAGAGCAAGGCCGCATGTTCTCTACACAATAACGGAAAACAATCTACGCCAGTCAGTCTGGCGTGACATCCCACGTGTTCGAGTAAGTGCTGCTTCGATTGGACATAGCAGTTTAGTATCTAGTGGGAGTAACTGGTATAGCTAAGTTGTCGAAGTCAATATATTCATATTCATGCAGAATTCATGCAGAATAAATAATATATATATATATATATTTCTAGACAATATATTCATGCAGAATTCAACAATAATTGAAACCAATATATCATTCTTACTAAATAAATAATCTCCAATTGCCATGAAATTATAATTCTATGAAAAAATAGAGCACGTCTGAAACACAGATATGGAAATACGCTTGTATTTGTGGATTAAAGTAATACGTTTTTTATTGCTAGAGAAAGTGAAAGGAAGTAATACACAAGTTTTTTTATTGCTAGAGAATTGTTTTAGTAGAAACTCCACTTAATCAATTGTAATATAGATACTATCATATGATGATGACTTTTCTTTTTAATCAATTTTTTTAATTATAAATTTACACATGTGATAGGAGGATCAAAATTTTGAGGTCCTATGCCGCTACACCTTTTGCACATCCCCAACGCCCCCTCTAATTGTATCTTTTCCCCAAAGAACCTATAAAAATTCTAAGAATAGGAACGTGTGGAAAAATTTACGTATGTAATGGAAAAATTCAAAACTCGCAAGAGCATTTTTTGAGCGTTTAATAAGACTCTCAATGACAGCACTAATTTGTGGTAGCAAAAATCCGTCATATTGAGTCTTGACGAATTTGTACCTACAAGACAATAATAAACATATGTGATCAAGGGCCAAAGCCTCACGTGCAAATAGGTAAGGGGGTTTCGTCAATGGAGCTTTGATGCCTAAGTCACTATCTCTGAAAAGATGAGTGTTTATGGCTTATATGCGTAGCAAAAGCTTACAAAAATTTTGATGGAAATGAGCTATTTATAGGCACGTGGCGGCTTCCCATTGGCTAAGGTGATTCATCTGTGGGTTGGATGTGGAAAGAATTATTCCAAAATATTAAGTAGAAGATAATATCTTAGGATGATGATGGTAGTATCCTTGATTGATTTTGATGAAGATTCCTTGCTTATTTGAGTTGATCTTCAATTAGAAGAAGATTAAAAGATGAGATTTATTAATTCTATCTTTAATGCCTTTGATTTGTCTTCCTTATCACGAACAGGAGAGCTTGGCAGTGTGGTAGTCTACTCTTGATGTTGAACTACACATGGGAACGTTCAATTTCCGATATACGTCAATGCTTAGAGCTAGGACTCGAATTCAACATTGGGCGAGGCTTCCTGAAGGGCTTATCTCGGATCTCGTGCAAAATGTTGTTGAGAGAAGTGGAAAAGCCTCATGATGGTTTCGGATTTTATCGTTCTTACCCATCATCTCAGGCGACGATTTCCTCCGCCTTGTCAAAGCACTCTGCCAAGGTTTTGGGCTTGTGGAGCTTCATGCTGAGCTCCAATTCTATGGGGAGTCACTTCTTTAAATTACGTAGTTTCAACACGTTTTATATTTTAATAAGTAAATGGATGAAAACACCCTTAATGACTAAACAAGATTCTTCATGGACGTATTTGATCTTTTCATGATTTGCCACATTTAGATAGTACGTGTTGATATGAACACGTGAGCATAAGCGGAATCGAATTTGAAGATATAACGAAGATTTTACGAAGCTCGGAAGCCGAGGGCATTTTGATATTCTTACATTAATTTGGACATGTGAACTTCTGGCCTATAGGTGTGTGCCACGTCGGACCCCCATTTTTCTAGAATTCTTTCAACCCTCTATTTTCACTTCTCTTCCATCTCACTCAAACTCTCTTTCTCATCGAGACCATCACATCAATCATCCCTTCCTAGCGAGTTTACTAAAACGAAACCACCATCAAAACTTCATCCGAATGAACTTTATGGAACTTTATGGCATTTGTTCCATGAAAATTCATGCACAGACTCCATTTCAAGGACTTCATTAGAGCAGTTTCCCATCAATTTTAGATAGTTTCTAGCCATCTTTTGGACTCCAAACATGTATAATCTTGTTCTACTATTCTCTAGCTTCGTTTGTCAAATTTGGTTGAGAAACAAGTGAGTTGTAGCGATTTGAAAATCACCCAAAATTTCGCCAACTTTTAAGAAATCGTTTTGTTTTCCGACGAACTGGGTCGACCCATATTCGGCCCAACCTAGTTACATAATCAGATTGGAATATTCCGTGGCCCTTAGGGAATTATGTCGTTGTTGACAGTTGACTTTTTTTTTTTGTTTTGTTTCGCTTGGGATCCCTCTTAGACTAATTTCCACGTCCCGAATCCATTTTTAACATCTGTTTAGTGAAATTTTGATGTTTTAATATAGTTTCGGTATTGACCACCTAGTTAACCACCACTTAAAATTGTGATTGCCAGAGATAAGAAAATCCAATGTTGTTTAAGGACGTTACAGATCAAAAATCCAATGTGCAGATCTTCTAGATCAAGTTACGTGAGGTTGTGGAACCTACAGTTGCCAGTTGATTGAGGGTCAATGTGTTTCAAATTCTTCTAGAATGTCCTAGAAGACACGTACAAGCGAGAATTAAGTGTTTTATTGAAATAATTCTTAAACGAGGCGTGTGAATTGTTCTAGGCGATAAATGTACGTGGATCCTTTTTACAATCATCTCCTAGAACAATTCACATGTCTTTTTTTTATAGTTCTTTTGATAAAAACATTTAATTCTCGCATGTACACGTCATCTAGGGACACTCTAGAAGAATTCAAAATGCGTTGACCAAAGTCAACGCTCGATCAACTAGCAACGGTAAGTTCCACAACCCCACGTAACTTGAAAGGAAAGATCCGCACATTGGATTTCTGATTCGTAACTTTCTAAAATCCTCATTATGCTCCAAAAATAACATATCAAAATTTCATAACGATTCAACGATCTGATCTCTGCTTATCGCAATTTTAAGTGGTGGTCAACTAGGCAGTCAATTCTGAAACTACGTTAAAACATCAAAATTTCACTAAACGGATGTGAAAAATGGATTTGGAACGTCGAAACTAGCCTCAGATGAGTCTCGGGTGAAACCCAAAAAAGTCAACGGTCAATAGCAATGGAATATTCCCCAAGGCCCTTAGAATATTCATATTCCAATCTTATGTAGCTGTGTCAGGTCAGGTAAACCAAATGATTTTTGCAAAATTGGTTGAAATCTGGGTGATTTTCAAATCGCTATAACTTAGTCGTTTCTCAACCAAATTTGACCTATGATATATCAAAACGAAGCTAGAGAAGAGTAAAACACAATTATACTTGTTCGGAGTCCAAAAAATGACTAGAAACTATCTAAATTGATGGAAAGTCACTGCTCCATTGAAGGTCCTTGAAATGGCGTATGTGCACGAATTTTCAAGGAACAAACACCATAATCGAGTTCGTAGGGACGATAGGGAAGTTTTGATGGTGGTTTTGTATTAGAAAACTTGTCGGGAAAGGATGGTTGTGTGATATGATTCTCGGTGAGGAAGACAGTTTAAGAATGAGATAGGAAAGAAGTGAGAGACGGGAAGAGAAGAGAGGGCCGAGAGAATTCTAGAAAAATGGGGGTGTGTCCAACACACCCAAAGGCAAGAAATTCACATGTCCACATTAATCTAAAAAGACCAAAATTCCCTCAGTTTCCAAGCTTCGTAAAATCTTCGTTAGATCTCCAAATTTGATTTTGCTTGCGCCCACGCAATCATATCAACCGATACGTACTATCCAAATATGTAAAGAAATGTGGCAAATCATAGAAAGACCAAATATGTTGACAAATAATCCTGTTTAGTTCATTAAGGGCGTTTTCGTCTATTTAGTTATCGAAAAAACTATAGGCCTTAAATATAAACGCGTCGAAACTACGGATACGAATACGAAATACGTAATTTTAGACAGTGAAATCTGGGGACAAGAGATTTCACACCATTCCCATAGTCCCATGGGAATGATATTCTAGTGGATGTGGAATATGTTTCTAGGTGGGTCGAGGCAATTGTAGCACCAGATTAGTGGTTCTAAAATTCCTCCAGGGTATTCCTTCCATGGTTTTGAACTCCGAGGGTATAATCATTTGTGCAAATTAAGGTCTCCAACAGGGTTTAGGATGTCCCCATACTGGGCTATTAAGCAGCTAAATTTTTACTCTAATTTAGCGGATGAAAAATGCAAGTTACAGTTGAATGAGCTTGAAGAAATTCATAATGAGGCGTAAGTTCAAGGATTTGCACGGATAAGGTGTTTTCTTCATTTCATAATGAGGGGTTTCATAATAATAATAAAACTCTTCGGAAGGAATTTTAGACAGGGCAGAAGGTGTTTTCTTCAATTCAAGATTAAAGTTGTTTCCAGGCAAACTTAAGTCTCGATGGGCCTTATGTCTAAGGTTTCGCATGGGGTTGTGGAGATTAAAGGTTAATGAGGTTATAGGTCATGAGTTCAAGGTTATGGTCATAGGCTGGAACTGTACTTGAAGTCATTGACTCTGAATGATCCTTAACCACCGGACTTCTGCTGCGTCTAACCACGTTAAATAAAGCGCTTTTAATTTTGTAACTCTTTCCTTACTCTTTCCTAACTTTCTTTAAGTTTTTTATTCAAGTTTTTCTAGACGCTTTTAATTTTGTAAGCTTTATTTTATTTTCAATAGGTTCAAAAATTTAAGTTTTTCTAGTTTAAATTTTGTGTTTTACATTCTGTTTTTAATTTTCAAAAACACTTGGTTCAAAAATTTATGAGTGCCTTGTCACATTGTGCCGTGTAGGTTGGTAAAATAGGTTATGGATTAAAAAATTTGGGCTTTTGCAGGTAGCAAACAAAAATTTTGTGTGGTCTGATTTTCAACTACAGCGCACATCCATAAAAGTAAAACTGGATCCTGCATCCAGCAGCAAGTTTACATTATCATCAACCACATACATCAGTTCTACATTATCAACTGGCAGAGAATTTAAAGCAGTTAAAGCAACAGAAATTTCAAACAAACAACAGTTATTGAGGGGGATTTTAGAAAACATACCAGGGCAATTCTGATGAAGTTTCTGCATTTGGACCCACTCGCTCCACTCAACTCACTCCCACCCCATAAATTATACATCACTGTGAAATTCCTAGATACACTTTCCTACAGATCGGGGGTCCAAATGCAGAAATGTCCACTGCGCTAGTCCGGTTAGTCCAAAGTTTCATCAGCTTTCTGTTAGGATTCATGCAGTGCTTTCAGTTTCGAAGCTCATCTGATTACACAGAGACATGAATTCAAAATTTTCAACATTCGTTAGAAGCTATGATCAAACAAACAGATGCAAGAATTCTGAGCTTTTTTAATTTCTAAGCTCATCTGATCAGTGATCACAGAGACTTCCAAAAAATCTTAAGGTTAACATCTATGCCTTTCATTTCTAACCCTTAAGAGCAGAACTAAGTTCCTGCATTTGTTTCAGTGATCCATCTAATAGTAATACCATAGTATGTATATGTATATATATGCTTTCAATAGCTGAAAATATACCTCAGTTTCGCCGTAGTGAGCGTAGATGTCAGCTATGTACTTAACAAAATTAAGCGGATCCTTAGAGCTGCTGCTGTCCATAATGGGGTCCTCATCCTCCACATTTTCATCTTCTTCCTGCAGTAATCAACGGAATGTACCCAGTTAGCCTTCTGACATATAAAGATGGCAACTTTTGAATAAGAAAAGTGCTACTTGGGTGTGCTTAAGACACAAATACCATCCTACTTGGGTGTGCTTAACGAACATTGGCACATGAGCATCACAAGCCTCATCCTCAATATTCTCCACAGCCTTTGGATTTGCAGCAAATGAACTCACAGACACTTCCTTGGTTTCCTAATTACATTTAACCAATACCAAAAATTGTAATTCGAACTAAAATCGAAAAACCAAAAGGTAAACAAAAGATCCTTGTCATCATTCTAAAAGGTAGTACCTTCGGCTGCTGCTGGAGCAATTGTGCAAACCTCCTATACAAACATTGAAATATTAGTATCAAATTCTTTGGATAGCAACCTTCTCACGGGTCTATGTGGCAGATATGGCACGTTTTTCTTACATTCCACAGCATCTTTTCTGAATAACAGCGGTTATAATGTCTCGAATTAGTTCATTGGTAAACTAAAGGCTACTAGAAAACGAATCAAACATATTAAAACATAAACATGGAAAGAGATTCATCAGATTGTAAGAAAATAAATGCAAACGAAGAACATAAATTTAAAAAATTCAAAAATTGAAAATTACGTTAAATTTACAAATTTACATCCTGGGGTTCTGCTACGTCTCTTACCTTGGAAATTTGAAGGCCTGACGAGAGCTGGGTTGTTCTCCTTTGATCCCATTTCGATCACCTCCAATAGGAAATCACCATCAAACAACAGAAATCAAAAACTCCAAATTAAAATTTGAATGAAATCAGAAAAACTCATGATCTAGAACACGAAGAACAATAAGAAAACGTCCGAAAATCTGAAAAACAATCGAAACCCGGAACATTCGAAATTTCAAAAAAAAAAAATCAAAAAAACGAAAGATCGAAACAAATCGACAAACCTTTAAGAGAAATCAAGGGACTTGATCAAAGTAAGGCACATATCAAAGCATTGAATCTTCAAAATCCCGAGAGAGAAATGAATGGTATAGGAAGCCGCTCTCTCTCTCTCTCTCTCTCTCTCTCTCTCTCTCTCTCTCTCTGTGTATACACTGTGCGTCTGTGTTTCTCGTTGGGTTCTTAAAAGGGAATTTGCGAGAGCAGGGCATGTGCTCGTCTCGTTTTGAATGTAACGGCTACTAATTCCTGACCGTCAGATCTTAATACAACTGAAAAGTCTTGATTCTGTCTCTAACGGCTATCTCGCTTTCGTGCTCCGTGCCCTATTTATTATTTCAAATGTTTTCTTGCAGGTCTCCGGCCTGCTTCATTTTTTATTTTTTATTTTATTTTATTTTTTAAGTTTTAACTAAAAGTCTGCAATACTATTTATTTTAACGAAAAATCATATTTTTACACTAAAAAGTTAATCCTGCTACTATTCCTTTATTTTGTCATTATCGTTAAAACTCAAATTTTTTTAACTTTTTTCATTAGTTTTTTTTTTCTTTTTTTTAGTTGGGCTGGGCCTTTTGACCCTTTTGTATCTAATAACAAGCCCCGTTGTACTATTTTTCTATATTTCCATGTCAACCCTAAACATAGAGCGTTGATGGATTCAGAATGTTGAAGTTTAGTCACCATAAAAAGGTTTACTCACTTTATAAGACTCATTCCTTTACAAAGTGATTTGAATGATGGCGAATGAGGATCCTTTCTGGATCCTTGGACCCTCTTTGTGAGGATCCTGACGATCCTTCAATCTTGCCAGTTTATCGTACATCGTACGGTCAATTTTCTTCAGATACTGTTTATATTCAATTTTAAATAAAAAAATTAAAATATTTTTTAACCGTACGATGTATGATAAACAAACATAATTGAAGGATCTCCGGATTTCTCACAAAGAGGATTTGGAGAGGATCCTCATTCGAGTTGAACACCTAACAAACTGGTGTTGGTTGTAGTCTGTAATTTCAATAAGAAAAAGAAAAACACTACTAGAAAAATGCCTTACAACAAGCAAAAGATTTACATGGAACAATTTACCACTATCGTAAAGTCTCAATCTACTATTACAAGACCATACGTAACACTCTACAGACACATAGCCTTGTATTGGTGATTGAGGACACCATTATAGGATAAACATGTTCCATGCAAGTGCATCGTAACCCTTATCTTCAGTAAAAAAAATTAGCTTCCCAAACCACATTATATGTTTGGATGAGGGAAATAAACATAAAATTTTGGTAAAAATTAGAATTTATAAATTGACAAGCATCACTTCTCTTGTTTGGATTCATAAACATAGAAATTTAGCATTTCTGTGTTGACAAAAAAAACTTGGAATTTGGGACCTCCAAATCCCAAATTCAAATTCCATGTATATATATATCATTTCTCAATTTCTATGATTAAGAGTTTAAAAATAACAAATTCCGTATTCAATTTCATTGTTCTTTTAGGTTAACCAAACAAGAAAATTTACAAATTCTAAAAAATAAAATCTCATCATTTCAATTTCCGTCATTTTTAAATTTCTTAGTAATCTTAAATTTTTCGCCCAAACATAATGTTAGTTGTAACTTGTATAAATGGCAAATTATCATTTACAAAAAAACTTGTTAAAACTAATAGAGGAGCTAAAATAAATCATAAATATATTTATAAGAGCAAACATAAAAATGAATTTATACAAAATCACTACATAAAAATGTACAAACGAAAATAGAGTGCAAACTTCCTACATACATTTCAATTTTTTTTGCTTTTTTTTTTTCACAATCCAAATTAATTACCTCCGGCTCAAAACCCTACCCCAGCCGCACCAACTCCTATCGCAGCCTGCCTGTGCGGCTCCAGCTTCCTATTCTTCCAAAAACACGTCTCCGGCGCCGCCCTCAGTGGCTCGGACTTGCATCGCGTCAAAACGAACGGCTCATAAGCAGCGGACCCCACCAGCTTCTGCCCGATCATCGTCACCATCAACTGAACCGGAAATGAACAAGACGACCTAGGCGGCTACATCGTTATCGGTTGCTGAACCACCGGCGCCAGATGAGGCTTCGAGTCGATGCTCACCCGCTTCTTCGCCTTATCCGGTCCGTCGATTTATCTGGATCAAGCAAATCTCGTTATGATATTTTTGTGGCAATGTTAAGCTATTCTGAAGTAATATTTATGTGGCTATGTGATATGTGCAAATTTAGAAAGAAAAAAAAATTTCTTAACAGGCCATAATGACCTAACCTATTTTTGTGGCAATGTTAAGCTATTTTAACCATTAGGTAAAATGACCTAACCTGTTAAGAATCCGTTAAAATAATGGGTGTGACACGATACGATCCATCAAAATAACAAGTGTTACACGAAAACATTACGAACACGGCAAACACGACCCGTTTGCCAGACCTACATATCGAGGCACGTTCAAAGTGTCTAACCCGCATGAGGAGTCAATTCACCTATTTATAGGCCATGAGGAGTTAGTCTAGGCCTCAAACACTTTTCTAAGTCATCGGTACAAGTAGGGGTCAGTGGCAAGACCTGTCTACTCAAACATGCCCTTTATCTAGAGCAAGGCCGCATGTTCTCTACACAATAACGGAAAACAATCTACGCCAGTCAGTCTGGCGTGACATCCCACGTGGTCGAGTAAGTGCTGCTTTGATTGGACATAGCAGTTTAGTATCTAGTGGGAGTAACTGGTATAGCTAAGTTGTCGAAGTCAACTCATTCCTCTCGAAGTAGTTTCACTTCGCAGATAGATATGATTATACCAGGAACCACGTGATTATATCATCTCTCAGTGAAGAGGTACGAGGCACTGCCTCCACTCCGGGCTTGAACATTCATTATTCCGAGAAGGTGAAAATTATGGTCACACAGCCGCCGAGCGGGATGCTCGTGGTTGTGCATGACACGGGCTGCTAATTAAACTCAAGCCAGACTGTGCTTCTTCTTTTCTTCATTTACTATAATGCCTCTCCAATACAAGGTGGAGAGAACTATTTGTAAGCCAAGTCGTGAATGGACATTTCGCTTAGAATTGGGTCTAGAATGCTCGTCCGAGTGTGAGCCTAACCATAAATGCATATTTTCACATGGACCTAGTCGGAAGTAGACGATGTCTGCCCGCTAAGGTGAGAGAAAACATTACCCTAAGGCCCCAGGAAGGAGTGCACATTGCCCCCAACGCTCAGTTCGTGGCTGTTTGCCAGGATGTTGCTAGAAAGCAACGTCAACAACTGCCATCGTGTCTCGATGTGCTCAATAAGTTGATTCACCAAGGTCATATGTTGCATTGGAACGGACAGGTGTTGATCGCCTTTCAGGGTGGAAGAACTAAGATAATAGGCGTTTCCATTAGTAATGGAAGTGTAATGGATTTTAAGTACAAATTTGAGCTGGGACGAGTCAAATCTACGAAAAAGCAAGAGAAAATAAGGCACAAATACCCATGTTCAATCGCTAATCTGACGGTCTGTCCAACAGAACCAGCCTAGGTTGCGATTGATCGGGGAACCAAGAATCGGTTTGACTGAACCGATCTGTAACTAATTTGGAGTGAAGGCCTCAAGAATTGGCTGGACCACTGGGACAGACCGGGTCTGGTCGTGGGTCGCGGGTCGTGGGTCCTTGAGGCTCCACGTGTTAGGCTCCCAGGTCATGGGTATGGTTAAGTTGCAGTGCAGCGCATGCCTGTGTTTGGCTTTGAGCCGCCAGTCCAGCTACTTCTGCAATGACTTGGGCTGCTGATCTGCTGCGTGGCACTGAAGCTGTCTCACAGGCCACTACAGCGGCGACTAAATTACTATTGTTACATAAGCGACAATCTAGGCTCTGCCTGAAGCTGTTTCACGGGCACTATCGTGCCCGCAAGGGTGCTCCGTAGTGGCAACCGTTGTGTTGAGCCTCAATGAGCAATGACGTAAGGCCACATCCCGATCTCCATCGTTTATCCAAATGAACCATCATGTGCGCAAACTTAATAAAGAGGCCCACCTTATTTGAAAAAAAAAAAATATATATATATATATATATATTTCTAGACAATATATTCATGCAGAATTCAACAATAATTGAAACCAATATATCATTCTTACTAAATAAATAATCTCCAATTGCCATGAAATTATAATTCTATGAAAAAATAGAGCACGTCTGAAACACAGATATGGAAATACGCTTGTATTTGTGGATTAAAGTAATACGTTTTTTATTGCTAGAGAAAGTGAAAGGAAGTAATACACAAGTTTTTTTATTGCTAGAGAATTGTTTTAGTAGAAACTCCACTTAATCAATTGTAATATAGATACTATCATATGATGATGACTTTTCTTTTTAATCAATTTTTTTAATTATAAATTTACAAATGTGATAGGAGGATCAAAATTTTGAGGTCCTATGCCGCTACACCTTTTGCACATCCCCAACGCCCCCTCTAATTGTATCTTTTCCCCAAAGAACCTATAAAAATTCTAAGAATAGGAACGTGTGGAAAAATTTACGTATGTAATGGAAAAATTCAAAACTCGCAAGAGCATTTTTTGAGCGTTTAATAAGACTCTCAATGACAGCACTAATTTGTGGTAGCAAAAATCCGTCATATTGAGTCTTGACGAATTTGTACCTACAAGACAATAATAAACATATGTGATCAAGGGCCAAAGCCTCACGTGCAAATAGGTAAGGGGGTTTCGTCAATGGAGCTTTGATGCCTAAGTCACTATCTCTGAAAAGATGAGTGTTTATGGCTTATATGCGTAGCAAAAGCTTACGAAAATTTTGATGGAAATGAGCTATTTATAGGCACGTGGCGGCTTCCCATTGGCTAAGGTGATTCATCTGTGGGTTGGATGTGGAAAGAATTATTCCAAAATATTAAGTAGAAGATAATATCTTAGGATGATGATGGTAGTATCCTTGATTGATTTTGATGAAGATTCCTTGCTTATTTGAGTTGATCTTCAATTAGAAGAAGATTAAAAGATGAGATTTATTAATTCTATCTTTAATGCCTTTGATTTGTCTTCCTTATCACGAACAGGAGAGCTTGGCAGTGTGGTAGTCTACTCTTGATGTTGAACTACACATGGGAATGTTCAATTTCCGATATACGTCAATGCTTAGAGCTAGGACTCGAATTCAACATTGGGCGAGGCTTCCTGAAGGGCTTATCTCGGATCTCGTGCAAAATGTTGTTGAGAGAAGTGGAAAAGCCTCATGATGGTTTCGGATTTTATCGTTCTTACCCATCGTCTCAGGCGACGATTTCCTCCGCCTTGTCAAAGCACTCTGCCAAGGTTTTGGGCTTGTGGAGCTTCATGCTGAGCTCCAATTCTATAGGGAGTCACTTCTTTAAATTACGTAGTTTCAACACGTTTTATATTTACAACGTATAGTTTTTTAATAAGTAAATGGATGAAAACGCCCTTAATGACTAAACAAGATTCTTCATGGATGTATTTGATCTTTTCATGATTTGCCACATTTCTTTACATTTAGATAGTACGTGTTGATATGAACACGTGAGCATAAGCGGAATCGAATTTGGAGATATAACGAAGATTTTACGAAGCTCGGAAGCCGAGGGCATTTTGATATTCTTACATTAATTTCGACATGTGAACTTCTGGCCTATAGGTGTGTGCCACGTCGGACCCCCATTTTTCTAGAATTCTTTCAACCCTCTATTTTCACTTCTCTTCCATCTCACTCAAACTCTCTTTCTCATCGAGATCATCACATCAATCATCCCTTCCTAGCGAGTTTACTAAAACGAAACCACCATCAAAACTTCATCCGAATGAACTTTATGGAACTTTATGGCATTTGTTCCATGAAAATTCATGCACAGACTCCATTTCAAGGACTTCATTAGAGCAGTTTCCCATCAATTTTAGACAGTTTCTAGCCATCTTTTGGACTCCAAACATGTATAATCTTGTTCTACTATTCTCTAGCTTCGTTTGTCAAATTTGGTTGAGAAACAAGTGAGTTGTAGCGATTTGAAAATCACCCAAAATTTCGCCAACTTTTAAGAAATCGTTTTGTTTTTCGACGAACCGGGTCGACCCATATTCGGCCCAACCTAGTTACATAATCAGATTGGAATATTCCGTGGCCCTTAGGGAATTATGTCGTTGTTGACAGTTGACTTTTTTTTTGTTTTGTTTCGCTTGGGATCCCTCTTAGACTAATTTCGACGTCCCAAATCCATTTTTAACATCTGTTTAGTGAAATTTTGATGTTTTAATATAGTTTCGGTATTGACCACCTAGTTAACCACCACTTAAAATTGTGATTGCCAGAGATAAGAAAATCCAATGTTGTTTAAGGACGTTACAGATCAAAAATCTAATGTGCAGATCTTCTAGATCAAGTTACGTGAGGTTGTGGAACCTACAGTTGCCAGTTGATTGAGGGTCAATGTGTTTCAAATTCTTCTAGAATGTCCTAGAAGACACGTACAAGCGAGAATTAAGTGTTTTATTGAAATAATTCTTAAACGAGGCGTGTGAATTGTTCTAGGCGATAAATGTACGTGGATCCTTTATACAATCATCGCCTAGAACAATTCACACGTCTTTTTTTATAGTTCTTTTGATAAAAACATTTAATAATCGCATGTACACGTCATCTAGGGACACTCTAGAAGAATTCAAAATGCGTTGACCAAAGTCAACCCTCGATCAACTAGCAACGGTAAGTTCCACAACCCCACGTAACTTGAAAGGAAAGATCCGCACATTGGATTTCTAATTCGTAACTTTCTAAAATCCTCATTATGCTCCAAAAATAACATATTAAAATTTCATAACGATTCAACGATCTGATCTCTGCTTATCGCAATTTTAAGTGGTGGTCAACTAGGCAGTCAATTCTGAAACTACGTTAAAACATCAAAATTTCACTAAACGGATGTGAAAAATGGATTTGGAACGTCGAAACAAGCCTAAGATGAGTCTCGGGTGAAACCCAAAAAAGTCAACGGTCAATAGCAATGGAATATTCCCCAAGGCCCTTAGAATATTCATATTCCAATCTTATGTAGTTGTGTCAGGTCAGGTAAACCAAATGATTTTTGAAAAATTGGTTGAAATCTGGGTGATTTTCAAATCGCTATAACTTAGTCGTTTCTCAACCAAATTTGACCTATGATATATCAAAACGAAGTTAGAGAAGAGTAAAACACAATTATACTTGTTTGGAGTCCAAAAAATGACTAGAAACTATCTAAATTGATGGAAAGTCATTGCTCCATTGAAGGTCCTTGAAATGACGTATGTGCACGAATTTTCAAGGAACAAACACCATAATCGAGTTCGTGGGGACGATAGGGAAGTTTTGATGGTGGTTTTGTATTAGAAAACTTGTCGGGAAAGGATGGTTGTGTGATATGATTCTCGGTGAGGAAGACAGTTTAAGAATGAGATAGGAAAGAAGTGAGAGACGGGAAGAGAAGAGAGGGCCGAGAGAATTCTAGAAAAATGGGGGTGTGTCCAACACACCCAAAGCCAAGAAATTCACATGTCCACATTAATCTAAAAAGACCAAAATTCCCTCAGTTTCCAAGCTTCGTAAAATCTTCGTTAGATCTCCAAATTTGATTCTGCTTGCGCCCACGCAATCATATCAACCGATACGTACTATCCAAATATGTAAAGAAATGTGGCAAATCATAGAAAGACCAAATATGTGGACAAATAATCCTGTTTAGTTCATTAAGGGTGTTTTCGTCTATTTAGTTATCGAAAAAACTATAGGCCTTAAATATAAACGCGTCGAAACTACGGATACGAATACGAAATACGTAATTTTAGACAGTGAAATCTGGGGACAAGAGATTTCACACCATTCCCATAGTCCCATGGGAATGATATTCTAGTGGATGTGGAATATGTTTCTAGGTGGGTCGAGGCAATTGTAGCACCAGATTAGTGGTTCTAAAATTCCTCCAGGGTATTCCTTCCATGGTTTTGAACTCCGAGGGTATAATCATTTGTGCAAATTAAGGTCTCCAACAGGGTTTAGGATGTCCCCATACTGGGCTATTAAGCAACTAAATTTTTACTCTAATTTAGCGGATGAAAAATGCAAGTTACAGTTGAATGAGCTTGAAGAAATTCATAATGAGGCGTAAGTTCAAGGATTTGCACGGATAAGGTGTTTTCTTCAATTCATAATGAGGGGTTTCATAATAATAATAAAACTCTTCGGAAGGAATTTTAGACAGGGCAGAAGGTGTTTTCTTCAATTCAAGATTAAAGTTGTTTCCAGGCAAACTTAAGTCTCGATGGGCCTTATGTCTAAGGTTTCGCATGGGATTGTGGAGATTAAAGGTTAATGAGGTTATAGGTCATGAGTTCAAGGTTATGGTCATAGGCTGGAACTGTACTTGAAGTCATTGACTCTGAATGATCCTTAACCACCGGGCTTCTGCTGCGTCTAACCACGTTAAATAAAGCGCTTTTAATTTTGTAACTCTTTCCTTACTCTTTCCTAACTTTCTTTAAGTTTTTTATTTAAGTTTTTCTAGATGCTTTTAATTTTGTAAGCTTTATTTTATTTTCAATAGGTTCAAAAATTTAAGTTTTTCTAGTTTAAATTTTGTGTTTTACATTCTGTTTTTAATTTTCAAATACACTTGGTTCAAAAATTTATGAGTGCCTTGTCACATTGTGCCGTGTAGGTTGGTAAAATAGGTTATGGATTAAAAAATTTGGGCTTTTGCAGGTAGCAAACAAAACATTTGTGTGGTCTGATTTTCAACTACAGCGCACATACATAAAAGTAAAACTGGATCCTGCATCCAGCAGCAAGTTTACATTATCATCAACCACATACATCAGTTCTACATTATCAACTGGCAGAGAATTTAAAGCAGTTAAAGCAACAGAAATTTCATGCTAGCATAGATAGTCAAGCAAACAACAGTTATTTTGGGGGATTTTAGAAAACATACCAGGGCAATTCTGATGAAGTTTCTGCATTTGGACCCACTCGCTCCACTCAACTCACTCCCACCCCATAAATTATACATCACTGTGAAATTCCTAGATACACTTTCCTACAGATCGGGGGTCCAAATGCAGAAATGTCCACTGTGCTAGTCCGGTTAGTCCAAAGTTTCATCAGCTTTCAGTTAGGATTCATGCAGTGCTTTCAGTTTCGAAGCTCATCTGATTACACAGAGACATGAATTCAGAATTTTCAACATTCGTTAGAAGCTATGATCAAACAAACAGATGCAAGAATTCTGAGCTTTTTTAATTTCTAAGCTCATCTGATCAGTGATCACAGAGACTTCCAAAAAATCTTAAGGTTAACATCTATGCCTTTCATTTCTAACCCTCAAGAGCAGAACTAAGTTCCTGCATTTGTTTCAGTGATCCATCTAATAGTAATACCATAGTATGTATATGCTTTCAATAGCTGAAAATATACCTCAGTTTCGCCGTAGTGAGCGTAGATGTCAGCTATGTACTTAACAAAATTAAGCGGATCCTTAGAGCTGCTGCTGTCCATAATGGGGTCCTCATCCTCCACATTTTCATCTTCTTCCTGCAGTAATCAACAGAATGTACCCAGTTAGCCTTCTGATATATAAAGATGGCAACTTTTGAATAAGAAAAGTGCTACTAGTACTAGACAGTAGGACACACATACCATCCTACTTGGGTGTGCTTAACGAACATTGGCACATGAGCATCACAAGCCTCATCCTCAATATTCTCCACAGCCTTTGGATTTGCAGCAAATGAACTCACAGACACTTCCTTGGTTTCCTAATTACATTTAACCAATACCAAAAATTGTAATTCGAACTAAAATCGAAAAACCAAAAGGTAAACAAAAGATCCTTGTCATCATTCTAAAAGGTAGTACCTTCGGCTGCTGCTGGAGCAATTGTGCAAACCTCCTATACAAACATTGAAATATTAGTATCAAATTCTTTGGATAGCAACCTTCTCACGGGTCTATGTGGCAGATATGGCACGTTTTTCTTACATTCCACAGCATCTTTTCTGAATAACAGCGGTTATAATGTCTCGAATTAGTTCATTGGTAAACTAAAGGCTACTAGAAAACGAATCAAACATATTAAAACAAAAACATGGAAAGAGATTCATCAGATTGTAAGAAAATAAATGCAAACGAAGAACATAAATTTAAAAAATTCAAAAATTGAAAATTACGTTAAATTTACATCCTGGGGTTCTGCTACGTCTCTTACCTTGGAAATTTGAAGGCCTGACGAGAGCTGGGTTGTTCTCCTTTGATCCCATTTCGATCACCTCCAATAGGAAATCACCATCGAACAACAGAAATCAAAAACCCCAAATTAAAATTTGAATGAAATCAGAAAAACTCATGATCTAGAACACGAAGAACAATAAGAAAACGTCCGAAAATCTGAAAAACAATCGAAAGCCAGAACATTCGAAATTTCAAAAAAAAAATAAAAAACGAAAGATCGAAACAAACCCACAAACCTTTAAGAGAAATCAAGGGACTTGATCAAAGTAAGGCACATATCAAAGCATTGAATCTTCAAAATCCCGAGAGAGAAATGAATGGCATAGGAAGCCGCTCTCTCTCTCTCTCTCTCTCTCTCTCTGTATACACTGTGCGTCTGTGTTTCTTGTTGGGTTCTTTAAAAGGGAATTTGGGAGAGCAGGTGCTCGTCTCGTTTTGAATATAACGGCTACTAATTCCTGACCGTCAGATCTTAATACAACTGAAAAGTCTCGATTCTGTCTCTAACGGCTATCTCGCTTTTGTGCTCCGTGCCCTATTTATTATTTCAAATGTTTTCTTGCAGGTCTCCGGCCTTTTTATGCTTTTTTTTTTTTTTTTTTTTTTTTTAACCAAAAGTATGCGATACTGTTTATTTTAACGAAAAATCATATTTTTACACTAAAAAGTTAATCCTGCTACGATTCATTTATTTTATCATTATCGTTAAAATTTAAAATTTTCAAGTATTTTTCATTAGGGCTTTTTTTTTTTATTAGTTGGGCTGGGCCTTTTGACCCTTTTGTATCTAATAACAAGCCCTGTTGTACTATTTTATTATATTTCCATGTCAACCCTAAACATAGAGCGCTGATGGATTCAGAATGTTGAAGTTTCTGTGTAAAAATATCATTCTACCTCATTGGCCTACATTAGTCACCATAAAAAGGTTTACTCACTTTATAAGACTCATTTCTTTACAGAGTGATTTGAATGATGGCGAATGAGGATCCTTTCCAGATCCTTGGACCCTCTTTGTGAGGATCCTAACGATCCTCCAATCTTGTCAGTTTATCGTACATCATACGGTCAATTTTCGTCAGATACTGTTTATATTCAATTTTAAATAAAAAAATTAAAATAATTTTTGACCGCACAATGTATGATGAACAGACATAATTGAAGGATCTCCGGAATCCTCACAAAGAGGATTTGGAGAGGATCCTCATTTGAGTTAAACACCTAACAAACTGGTGTTGGTTGTAGTCTGTAATTTCAATAAGAAAAAGAAAAACACTACTAGAAAAATGCCTTACAACAAGCAAAAGATTTACATGGAACAATTTACCACCATCGTAAAGTCTCAATCTACTATTACAAGACCATACGCAACACTCTACAAACACATAGCCTTGTATTGGTGATTGAGGACACCATTATAGGATAAACATCTTCAGTAAAAAATTAGCTTCCCAAACCACATTACACTATATTTGGATGAGGGAAATAAACATGGAATTTTGGTAAAAGTTAGAATTTATAAATTGACAAGCATCACTTCTCTTGTTTGAATTCATAAACATAGAAATTTAGCATTTCTGTGTTGAAAAAAATAACTTGGAATTTGGGACCTTCAAATCCCAAATTCAAATTCCATATAAATAGATGTCATTTCTCAATTTCTATGATTAAGAGTTTAAAAATAACAAATTCCGTATTCAATTCCATTGTTCTTTTAGGTTAACCAAACAAGAAAATTTACAAATTCTAGAAAATAAAATCTCATCATTTCAATTTCCATCATTTTTAAATTTCTTAGTAATCTTAAATTTCTTCACCCAAACATAATGTTAGTTGTAACTTGTATACATGGCAAATTATCATTTACAAAAAAACTCGCTAAAACTAATAGAGGAGCTAAAATAAATCATAAATATATTTATAAGAGCAAACATAAAAATGAATTTATACAAAATCACTACATAAAAATGTACAAACGAAAATAGAGTGCAAACTTCCTACATACATTTCAATTTTTTTTTTCTTTTTTTTTCACAATCCAAATTAATTACCTCCGGCTCAAAACCCTACCCCAGCCGCGCCGACTCCCATCGCAGCCTGCCTGTGCGGCTCCAGCTTCCTATTCTTCCAAAAACACGTCTCCGGCGCCGCCGCAAGCTTAGGCGCCGACCTCAGTGGCTCGGACTTGCATCGCGTCAGCACGAACGGCTCATAAGCAGCGGACCCCACCAGCTTCTGCCCGATCATCGTCGCCATCGACTGAACCGGAAATGAACAAGACGACCTAGGCGGCTGCATCGTTATCGGTTGCTGAACCACCGGCGCCAGAGGAGGCTTCGAGTCGATGCTCACCCGCTTCTTCGCCTTATCCGGTCCGTCGATTTTCTTGACGTGTCGCTCCGGCAGGCACCGGATGAAGTCCGTGCCGCACACCCAAGTCTCCTTCGACACCTCCATCGACAGCTTCGGCTCGCACATCATTAACAGCAGGCAGTCCGGTAACACAGACTTTTGACCGGCGTTCTTGGACCCTGCACCCAGTTGGGTATTCGGGTTATCGAGCTCCGGTTCATGTTCTGGCTCCGGTTCGGGTTCGGGTTCGGGTTCGGGTCTATCTACCATCACTGTCTCTGTTTCTTCTTCCGTTGACTCCTCTGCAACTTCAGCCTCTGTTTTCTCTTCTAGTTCTTCCGACTGTACAGAGTCAATGGAAGATTCTGGAATCTTCTCCTCACTCACCTCCTCTTCTCTCTCTTCATCTTCTTCTTGCTCTTGCTGCGCTTGTTCTTCAAGTTCTATATTTTCTGGATCTACGACAACTTCAGTCGAACACAAATATTCCGACACTGCTCGCTGTCCTGTCGCATCCGATTCTTGTTCTTCATCTTGTTCGAAAAACTCTTCTTCCACTTGGCATTCGACTTTCTCTTCGATCTGTCGCACTTCATCGAAAATTTGCAGACATTTTTCTTGGTTCTCACCCAAATCTTCTTTCAATTCCTCGTCTTCTTCGAAACCCAAACTTTCTAGTTCTTCCAACTCTCCATGCTCTTTGCCTTCTGTAACCCATTCCTCACACTCTCCATCCTCCCGCTCCGCCGCCGCCTCCGCCTCCAACCCAGTTTCCATTTTCTCAACCACTTCTCCAGCACCTTTCTCTGCTTTTACATTACTACCCTCATTGTTCCCCTCTTGATCTTCTTCTTCATTTTCCTCAGCAGCAGCAGGCATCTCCCAGAATCTATTAGCAAGAGCAGCCATTTTAACCGGATCAGATCTACACCTCATGAGCAAAAGAGCATTCTTCGGAGGCGCACAAATACTCACTCTCCCTCCTCCTTCCTCCTCCACTCCACCCTCATTGAATCTCTCTTCCTTGAACTCAATCCCTTCAAACAACTGCCTCCGCTGGCTACGGCCGCCGCTACTATCGCTATCCTTCTCCGTCCTCTCCTGATCTTCCCCCACCACTAGCTCAATCTCCCTCCCTTTCCCGTCCCCGTCTTGCAACGCCACAAACCACCGCGCAAAAACCGCACCGCAAGAAGACGAGCCTCCACTCTCTGACCTCACCTCCTTACTGCTACTACTCTCTTCCTTCTCCTTGTCATTCGCCAAACACGAAGACCGGTTCGGAAACAGGCAGTTAAACTCCGACCCAAAAGCCCTCAGGGCCTCGCAAATCGTCAGGGGAAAATGAACCCACCTCTGGTTCCTCTGCCTCAAGCATTCCTGCTGATTTTTACTATGACTACTACTTATCTGGTGATTCGGAAAGTGCAAACCTTGGAAGTTGTTGTTGAAAAGATCTTGACTTTGAGTAGCTGAGTTGTTGGAGCTCTCTGATCTTCTGAAACTCGCCTCGCTTCCCCTGCGTCTGGATCTGGTAATTATCCTCATTTTCTTGCCCTGTTTCTTGGTCTTCACCCTCACCTGTCCGATACACGTGACTTTAGGGGAGGAGGGTTCTGGGTTTTCGATACCACACCCGCGTTTTTTGTTTATACCGCCGTTCGGGAACATCGGAGAGGCTTGGCCACCCCTGATGCTACCGCTGGTTTTGAGGCGGCGGCTGAGGGAAGAGGAGAGGGAGAATTGGGAGTTAGGGTCTCCGCCTCTGGCGCGGCCGGGGCTAAGGAGGGACTTGGAGGAGAGCTTCATGGAGGAGGAGGAGGAAGAGAGGCGGGATGTGGTGAAGCAGACGAAGAACTCGCTGGTGGTTGTACTAGCTGTGCTGCTGCTGCTTTTGGTGTGATGGGGTCTCTGATCTGACTCCATTGTTTCTTCTCATTATAACGTTTTACTGAGCTGTGGATGTGGCATTAGCATTAAACAGAAGACGTTAGGGTTGTGAGGTTATGATTGATGGAAGATTTGTTTGGTTTGTATGGTGGGTTAGGCTGCTGCACAGAGACAGAGAGAGAGAGAGAGAGAGAGTCATTGGTAATGGAAGGGTGACAGAATGGAGTTTGTCTTTATCATAATGTAACCCAGTAGTGTAAGGATCTGGTTACGTTGGGCCTCTCCTTGCTGTGCATGCGTTATAATTACATCATAATAATACCCTTGGTGTTGTTTACACCATATAAAAGGTAGTGCTCTCCGTACTCGAATTTTTACTTATCATACATTCTTATTAATTTTTAGTTATTAGATCAAATCAATTGAAGAAGATTAATATCCAAAATTAATAAAAATGGGAGGTAAAATGAGTGTGTGAATAAGGGTGAGAGGTAACATGTGGTACAAATATGTCATTTAGTTGTATTTTATTCACTTATAAGTTACAAGTTTGAATTTGAATCTTATGGACGAGAGTTTGATAATATATTCTCTCTATAGTGTAAATAAATTATTCGTAAAAATTACGATGCAAATATGTTATAAGCGTAATATTGCTTTCATAGAATATCACTTAGATATTATGACGTATTGTGTTGTGTGTGGGTAGGTGGATAGTTGGAGTACTTCATAGGTTGGGGTGTTTTGACACTTGGGTTACTTCAACTCTGAGGTACTTAAACTCTCATAGAATATCAATCCAAGTGTTAAGATGTGTTGTGTGTAGTTAAATGGATAGTAGGAGTACGTAGTATTTTAGATGTTTTAACCGTTAAATTTTTATTTAAAAATGTAAAAATTAAAACCTAACCATTAAGAAACTCAAAAAAAATTGGAGTGAGCATGCAGGGGATTTTTGCTTTTTAGATTTCGCCTTTAGGTGGAGAATCTTGGTATGCAAATGTGAAAGTCATGTAAAAGAAAAGACAGTTCACCAAGATGTGTTATCCATACATCCTTTTTACTTCTCACACACCATTTGTTAATTTCTGTCCGTTGATCTTCTTCAATTTATCCGATCTGACGGCCGAAAACCAAAAATATGTGGGAGAAGTAAACAGGGGTGTGTGAATATCACACCCCTTCACCAAAGATCAGCGAAAGAAGAAGTAAGATTCTATCCCTTCCTATTTTTATTCTCTTTCTCTTCTCTTTTTACATTTTATTTTTTGTCTTATTTTCTCTCTTAAAAAAATTAATATAAGATGTTAACATGACTTAATTATAATCATTCAAGTAAAACGAGAAATAAAAAAAGAGAGACTAAAAGAAAAAAGAATCATCATCCGCCAAACAAACCAAAAAGTTAGGGGAAAAAATGAAAAGTACGTACCTCGTAGTTCATGTTGATTAATGGTATTACCACTTTAATAAAGTAACATAATAAGCATCTTTTATAAAAAGCCACATTACTCATTTACTATTTATACTCTCAATAATAATTCCACAAAGCATTTCGACAACTATTTGTCATGAAGTTATTAGAAAGTGGTGAGATTTGTTGGTTGGACGTGGTCCTGTGGATGGCTTGTATTGTTTAAATATGTTAGTGGATTGTGCTTGTCGTTACAACTTTTTTAACTGAACGTATTCTTGGTTCAAACCTTTTTATTGAATTTATGTCTGAATTCTTTTTATCGAATCCATATTATAGATATAGAGTCTCGTACTCATTTAGAATTTGAGCATTCAAGTTAAAATCGATTTGGAGACGAGAGAGTGCTGAAAATAATTTCCTAAACTATTAGAAGGCGAGCACTCAACCGACCATCGAGTGGCAATGGATAGAGAAACACGAGACCAAGATTATAATTCTTTAACGTGAGATTGACATTCTCAACATAAATACAAAGGAATCATAAACCCGTAAAAGAAAATTTTCTCACCCCTAATTATCAACAATGAAATATCAACTTCCGACTCAATAATACATAGTAAACTTAAAATACCGCTCCAATAACATACCCATCGTAGAAAATCTCTTCATCACTCCTCCACCTCCATGGAGGGAAATTTTTTTTTTTTTTTTTATGGAGAAAGAGTGTGAAAAGGATCCTCTCCGGATCCTCTTTGTGGGGATTCAGGGATCAATCAATTACAGACGTTTATAGTAAATCGTACGGTCAGTTTTTGTTAAGTATTATTTATATTCAATTTTAAATTTTAAATGATTTCTGACCGCACGATGTACGTTGAAATGACATGATTGATTAATCTTCCAGATCCCACAAAGAGGATCCTTTTCCTGAAAAAGGGGTCCTCAAGCAATGCGTACAGATGATGGTAAAAATGGAAAAGAATCATCTCCGGATCCCTTTCCACCTAAACCTCATGACCTACAAATTCGGATCCTTGAAATTTGATTCAACGGCTACAAATAAAAAACTCTATTAAAAATTATAATAATTTTAATCATTAGATCAAATTTTAAAACCCCAAATTTATGGATCATAAGAATTATGTGAAAGGTATCCAAAAAGGATTCCTTTCCGGTAAAAGTAAAGTAATAATAAAAAGACAAGGGAGTGAGAGAGAGAGAAGTGGGTCTTGGAAATATCAAATCACCAATTTCACCCCATTTTTTTCTCACTACTTCAGGCCGTTTTTCTTGCCTTCCCCTCAGCAGCTAGATGACAAGGACGCAGGGGCAATCTTGATATTAGATGCCAAAAAGGTGGGCCTTTTCTGAAATCGAGTTCACATGGGGGTCGTGAAAAACAGATAAGAATCCAAAGGCAGCGCACGTGACTGAAACGATTACTGTCATCATCGTCATCATCACCATTATCAAGCTTAATTTACTATAGAAGTGTTATTGATATTTCGAAAATTTCTTCTACATTTTTCATAAATATATTTTTTTTTTAAATATAAAAAGTTTAGAATGTAGAATAAAATTTTTGAAATATCAATAATAATTCTCATTTATTATCTTACTTAGTGGAAAATCCGTTGACCCACGCGCGATATAAGAGCGTGGTCAACAATCTGGTGTCGTACTATAGTCTCACGCTTCACATAGAGAAGCGCACAGAAGCAACCCGTGCCCGTCGTGCTATTGGAGCTATCATATCTTTTCGAAAGCCCAACGTCAAGAAGCTCGAGCTTAATAACTTGGGTTCATGACGTCTTGAAAGAATAATCTGCTATGATATCATAATATACTTTATATGCCCATATAGAGCCACGACCAACGTTACCAATATTGTTCTTAACCACCTATTATTAGGTGTTGGATCTCATTACAAAAGAGCTTGATGATATCAGGAGATGCATGGAACAAGTTGGATTTTATTCTAAGTATTAAGTCATCAGGAGATGCATTCTTATCACAATCAAAGATCTAACACAACATTCTCAAACATTTACAAATTGGCAACCGGGTAAAAAAAATCTTTCCAACCCAAACTTGCAACTCCTGTACAACTTCCAGTTTTTATTGCATTGAGAAGGCCTAAGATGCTCCAAACAAATGGTAAAATTATAACCGAAGAAGATGCTAAGGCCAAATAGAGCGGTAAATGGTAGAAGTGTACCGGCAAAACCAGTACAGGCCAGGTAATTTTCTTCAGTCGAGTTCGAGCACTATTTTCCCATGGATCTGCTTCTTCTCCCTTGCCTTGTGGGCCTCTATCACTTGAGTGATGGGAAATGTTTTCTCCACTGGTATATTCAACTTTCCGGCCTCAGACAGCCTCCGAATCTCATCCAACCCTTCTGTGTCGGCTCTCATATAAGTCCACCAGTACTCTGTTCCATCAATAGAAAAAAATACAACCTGTGTAAATAACAACCTAAAGATGCCTTCGACACTTTCCATACGCTTCACTATACAAACAATGAGCTTAAAGTATGGAGCATGATGAATCATGTACCCAAAAGAAATGTAGGATTTACCTATTCCGTGAGAATACCGGTACTGAATCTGTTTCTTCAGTAAAGCAGCTGTAGCAACAGGAAGCCCAATAGCTATCCCATAACTATCAGCCAAAGATGCGGCGTCACCCTACAAGAAAACGAGAATAAAAAGCCTTATGAGCATTTGTGGAAATACTCTGAAAGGAAAAATCAAAGGTCCCTTTGAGAGAAGTACTGCTAACAGTTCCCATCTCCTACCTGAAGTGTCATGTAGTGCCCACCTCTCTTTAAAAGGTTTATGCATATTCTTTCGGTCTCTGGACCACCAATGGTATCCAATACAGCATCAAACTTCCCCTTTATTGTAAATTCGATGTTCTGTAAATTAACATGTTAACTCAAGGAAGAAATCAATCTTGATTTTAATACCCATATGAAGCAACCTTCTAAATGAGGTTCACTCAGCTCATGAGATGAAATAAAAAAGCTAGGTATTAGTTGATTACATCATCACCTCAGTAGTATAGTCAACAGCCTGCTCAGCACCGGCTGCCAATACTCGATCTATACTTTGCTTTCCACATGTAGCTGTAACATGGCAGCCTCTGGCTACTGAAATCTGAATTGCGGCCAAACCTACAGCTCCTCCACCACCCACAACTAACAGCCGTTGGCTGTGGAGATAAGATGCAATAACAAAAGGATGCAAAATTGTTAATGACAGCTTCCACCAAGATAAGATACAATAATCAAATCTCTACAAGCTTCGACCATGGCAACTATCAACAGTACAACTATCCAGTTCAAACCTAAACCAAAATAATATAAAGCTTAAGCTGCCTCTCAATCCACGTTTCACAAAGACACAGCATCAAAAATAAATGTCATATTTTCTTTTGTACCTTTTACCTAAAAAATGATGGGAAGGTGGTAAAATTTTGGACAGAAAAGTTCAACATCTCTAGTAAAGTGAAACAAATTTCATTACTCAAAGAAACATCCGGACAAAGACAACTTCTCTTATACTGTTAACTAGAAAAAGGTGAACAAAAGAAGATTAGAACAAATACTACCCCATGTGAAAACGACAACAGATTTTGCAATCGAAAAAAAAAAAGAAAAGAAAATGACAATGGCTTCCTGCTGACAACAGTTTTAACAGAAGAATCATGATACGTCAAAGGAAGGAACTTAATATCTGAGATATACTAACATACCCCTCAGCTATCCTAGCGGTACTTATGAGAGCTCGCCAAGCAGTCAGGGAAGCAAATGGAATGGCACTAGCTTCCTAGAATCACAAAGTAAGATAAAGCTAAATTGAGTTGTCAGACAGCAATAAACGGAATGTGAATTTAAAAACTCTCATCTACATAACAACATATCTCACCATGAATTCCTAATGTATACAGAAATCATGAAAGAATTGATAACATGACATATTATGTTCATATTGCATCATGCATGGAATTTCACGAATCACCACTTTCAATATTTTTTCAACAAAGATAACAATGGGAGTAGAAACAGGTAAAAAAAAAAAAAAAAAAATTCCAACAAAGGATTCGATATGCAACCTCCCCTTTCCAGACCTTAGTTAACCTACAAGATTCGATATTTCCTCTTCTTGCTATCTGTCCATTTTCACAAAGCAACGTACTACTTAATAATTGTAGCTTGATTAACTCTGAGTTCCATTCCATATCAGGTAGTTTCTACTCCAGTTCATCTAACCAATCTAAGCTAAAAAAAAAAAAACTCTTTTTTCTTCTTTTTCCGCTGAGCAAGGTGGAAAATTCAAATTTGAATGGTTGCTATCTTGCCTCTTCACTGGGTTTTGAAGCTAGTAAACCTTTCAAAGCTAGTATTTCACAAGTAATCAAATGACAAAAAAAAACAAAAAAAAACAAAAAAGAAAAGAAAAAAATAGAAAGAACATGCAAACATTTTTTGGTAATTATAAATTTCTAGCACCCATTAAACTATCAACTGGGCAACTAAAAACTGATCCATCCGCTAACACAAAATCAATGGCATGAAGAATAATGGAACACTAAAGCAAAATCAAATCATTAAAATCCAAAATAGGTAACAGTATACAGTTCTTTGGTAAACCAATTACAACAATATTTACCACGTGTGTAACTGATGCTGGTTTTGGTGCAAGTTCCTCTTCTGAAAGAATTGCATAGTCAGCATAAGTACCCCTTACAGCAGTAGGATGCAATGCACCAAAAACTTCTTGTCCCACACTCAAACCTCGAACTGAATCTCCCACAGCTGCAACATCACCGCTAATATCACGACCCAAAATAAGAGGTAGATGAGGTCCAAATATGGAACGACCATAGCCAGATCGCATCTGAAAAAAAAAATATTAAAACCAGAACACTGAATATAAAGATAATCTTGTAGCATGGTATAACCATATTAGTGACCTGCAACCTCAGCCGTATGACAAAAATAAAAACAAAGAACTCTATGTGAGTTGGAATCGAGGCACTCAAGTCATCTCTCGGCTGTTCGTCACAATCAGAAGAAGCGATTGAATGTAAAGAAGATCGGTAACATTTTATGACGTTAAAGAACTAAAATTAGAGCTTTAACAAAATTAAATCAATAGAACACAAAAAATGATATTTGGGTTCGAAAATGACTTTCTATCTGGTCACTAATACAGAAAATAACTATAATTATCACCAAGTAACAGTTAATACTTCAGACTAATCAGCCTAATATAATTAATAAAAAATTGAAGCTCCAATTGTATATTATTCAGACAAATGAACACAATCATACCATTAACACGCTCAGAAGCATCATTACATTATAAAAGCAGCTGAATAACTAGAAAAGTATGCGTGTGTGTGTGTGTATTGCTACAAATTTTCAAGTTACATTGCTACAAATGAACACAATCATTACATTATATTGCTACAAATTTTCAAGTTGTTGAAATTGGAGGAACGAAACGGAGAGAGGAGCAAAAATTCAAATTATCATTTCCCTCATTTTCTCGGCAAACAAACAGAACTTAGAAATGGGATCAATCTAAAGAAGAGGTAAAATTAGAAAATAAAAAATAAAAAAATAAAGGTGAAATTTGACTCACTCTGGTATCGAGGGGATTGATGGAGACGGCGCGAGCGCGAACAAGGACCTCATGGGGCTTGAGATCAGGGACTTGGACAATGGGCCGGAGCTCAAGAACCTCCGGCCCGCCGAAGCGCGGCAGCACCACGGCCCTGCAGCTGGTGACGAAGCGCCGGAACCTTACCTTGACGTGGCGATTGGAGTTGGAGACCGAGGCGCTGAAGCTAGGGGGCCGAAGAATTCGCATTGTCGCTTTGAGATCAAACCCCAAACCCCAAAAGCTCAGTACATCAGAGAGAGAGGAGAGATTTAAATGTTTGAAAGTGAAGCAAATGTGGGAAGTGAATCAAGTGCGCCATGTCGCCAGAAGCTCGGTACATCAGAGAGAGAGAGAGAGAGAGAGAGAGAGAGAGAGAGAGAGAGAGACGTGTCTGTGTTTCGGTCCTCAGAGAAGGTGAGGAGTTTCGGTCGTTATGTTCCACCGTGCGTCTTGTCACCTTTGTTCGGTTGGATTTTGTAGGGACCACATTTGTTTGGGCTTTGATTCAAATTCATTTTCAACAAAAATCGAACTAATAACTCTCATTTACCAGTAACCACGAGACAAGTGGTTTCTGTTAGCTTTTATTAAAACGACATAGTTACACTAAACTTATCTAACTACAAAGGATAATTCACATTTGCCAAGATTTATGTTTGTTAGTTCGAGTAATATTCATTAATCTATCGATGAGTAATATTCACTAACATTAATGAAAAAAATTCTTAATTAATTAATATAATTAATTTCTCAACAGAGAATGAGACCGCGCCTGCCTCGTCATCAACAAACAAATTGACAAAAAAGAAGACAGAAGTCTAATATTACAACAGATTCATAAGCTTGTGTATAACATTGCAACGTTCAAAAGTTGGGATAGTAAATTATAATTTATACTAAATAGTTGAAAGTTTTGGATTGAACAATTGAAGGTTAGAGTTGAAATTATAAAATCTCAGAGAGTTCTTTCCAACCATTCTTGTCATTCAGAAATTAGTATACAGGGGAAACTCATACATTGATGAAAACTGTGTTGACACAAAAGGGGCTCACAAATTTGTCAAAAGCAACCTACTAATTTCCCTTTGGCACAGTCGAGACCGAGCCACCGGGAGCGACAACCGTAGCCAGCTCGCTTGTGATTATGGTACTACTACTTAGAGGGGCACTAGAATTCCCTGATCTAACAACGGTGCTGATTTCAGCTCTTCTCAACTCTGGAGTTGTAGTTTGGGTAGGTAAAGAAGCTGTAACATGAAAAGTTGGGGACACGGCATTCTGCTGCTTTTGCAGCATTTCGCCAGAAGTAGCAGACGCCATATATTGCTCCATACTTTTCTGCTCCGCTGATATTGCCTCGTTCACAGCATGAAGTTGTTGCAACCTGTAATCTGTTTCAGGCCGACGGCAGACCTTTCTCAGTGGAACAATTTCCTGGCACAATGAATGTTAAGAGCAAAAAACAAAAGGTTACAGAAATCAGTAATCGTTAAAAAAGGTTAAACTGCAGGAGAAGGATTTACTGTCAATGTGTCCGATACATTAAGTGCAAACGAAAAGTTCCCTTGTTGTTCGGGGATGCAGTGTCCCATTTGGACAATAACTGTTTGGTGACCAAAACAACGTACCTTCAGAAATTAAAAGAACTAAATACGATAATAATTAGTCATAAGAGCATGTCAAGAAAACATATGATTTTCTTTCCCATTATAACTTCAAGTTTAATTTATGGTAGCACATAGCTTTTTCATCAGCTGCTTGTGTCAGTACCTAAGTTGGATTGATGTATACTAACACTTTAAAATGAATTCAAGCAATAACACGAGGAAAAAGAGAGAGAGAGAGAGAGAGAGAGAGAGAGAGACTAAACACACGGAAAAGAAAATATACAGGCAGTCTTATACCTCGGACTGATCATGAACATAGCGCACTAGAAACCTACATCGACATCCTCTTACATCATGTCTTCGTCTTTGAGCATCAAGGACATGGGCATCAAAGTACAAAGCCTGCTCTTTACCTTCCTGAAAAATTCAAATCATACAATTCCCAAGAACTGATCAGAAATAACTTCTCTTAACTTTTAATTTCTGCCATTGAATTTCTTTTTAACATTGGTCTAATATGGTTCTTTCAAAGACATTAGACATAAATGCCACCTGAAAGCATAGTATGAGATCTCCGGGGAGAACTGCAACGCACTCGGATGATTCACATGGGAGAGAGCGCTGCCTGACATGCTTTCGTACAGTAACCCACTCATCCTCCTCTGGTCCAAATCCAGCAAACCGAACCAGAACTTCCTGAAACAGCCAGCAAGATTCATTTTACAACAGATGTCATAGTATTTAATGGGATTGAAGGCCGGCTCAATTTGAGTTCAAGGATAACATTATAATAAAAAGCTATAATCGAGTCCTTTTTTAACAACTTGCAGTAAATGAAGGAAACGGAGCTTAGAAAATTACCGGATTACCAGTCTCCAAATTTTTATGAGATAAAAAGTTTGCAACATCATACCTGAACACAAAAGACAATGAAATCATAAGAATAATGATAATCCCCTTATGAGTCTAGTTATTGGAAGGAGAGAAACACTAACAAGTCAACAACTAGAACTCATAAAAATAAAAGAAACGACATACTGACCATGCACCATCCCTCCCAGATTTAGCTTCAAACTCAAAGATAGCATTTTCAGGAGCACCCTTTCCTGAGCCTGGAACTGGTCAATAAATGAAAATAAGGGCAAGAAAAAATCCAATGTACACTTAAAACATAGATAAAAACGGACAAACAAAGTAACACCCTTCTATAGCTTCTGTTTCTATTGTGGACGTTAAGCAGCGTTTAAAACGGGATTCTATTGTCTATGTTACTTCTGATATGGCCAAGAATAATTGAATAATAACAAATTGTCATGTTTCTTGTTAATAATGCGCATACTAACCAAACGATTTAGAATTGGTCGATGATGTTGTATGCAAATTTCTTCTACATTTTGATATACCGTCAATATGACATTCAAAATGTATAAATACATTGCCAGACAGATACAGAGCTAGATATGCAATTTTTGAAGTATGTGATGTTTATTAAAATGGAAATACATAAATCTTTATCTTATCAACTCCCAACTTCTGTTATTTCTATTTATATTTCAAATCACAAAGGGAAAATGAAACTGCACATGAAAACTTGATTGCACAAACAACAACAAAGCCTTATCTCACTAAGTGGGGTCAACTGTATACTTGAATGCACAAATAAAGTGAAACTAATAGAAAGGTATTCAAATTGTACCAGATGCCTAAGGTAACATGCGGTACCTTATTGTCAATCAAAACAAAAAAAGTACACAGCGTTCCTTACCAGGTAAAGGTTCAAGGCATCAGCATAATGTCTACAAATTTTCAGCACATACTTTTCATTGGGTTGAACCAAGATAAATTTTCTTTTTATCTTATAACGCCTTTCATTCAAAATTGATATAAAACAAGCAATCACACACATGAAATAACTCCGTACTTCATGTCAAAAACTCTGACGTGCTAATGATCTTGTTCTTTCTCTGAACACTTTTTTATGATAGTAATCTTTTATTGCTTGCTAACTAGAATTTGTAAGGTTTTTCATTCAGCAGTGATCTTCAGACATACTTTCAAATATGCAACCGAAGAATTAGATATGTTTCCCTCTAAAGTGAAGAAGAAGAAATGAAATACAAATCACTTTGTGTGCACCAGTAAGAAAAATTTGATAATGAAAGGAGGGTCCTTATATTCTCTGCTTTTAATCCTGGGCTATAAAAGGATGATATGTTATCATTTGGGGAGTTGATATTATGTAGGCCACCTCATGTGTCATATGATATGACTCATACCTAACAGAACTAAAGTTGAAAGCAAAATGCCTACTTTATTGGTTAGTACCTATTCACAATTCATGTTTCTTCAAACGTAAAAGAAACTGCGGCAGTATTACTATTCTTCTCTTTTTCTTTCGTACAAGAAGTGGATGCACACCATTTGTACAGGGAGAAATTTCTCTTATCAATGGTCAAATATTTTAGGCAATCATTTTCTAAAACCTTCAAACTGAACCTCCCTGATCAGAATTTGACTGTAATTCTTTTTCTAAAACCTACAATGTCCCTCCTTGGCAATTCATGCATGTGTATAAATGCACTCAAACATACACACCAGTTAACATAAATGATTACAGTAAGTTATATCTGAAGCATCTTATATACTTAAAGACCAAAAGATGGCTTTATTCGGATATACAGTTTGACGTATTTCTAGAACATTAAGCTTCAAAGTTGTTAATTGACCACAAATCCAGCCACAAGGAAGTCCAAGATATTGTGGCACATACAAATGATTAAAGAAACAAATTCAAGTAAACACCATTAATATAGGATACAAAACAAACATTCCAACAAGTCACATGAGCATATAATACCATCAGAAAAGTATGCCCTCGACAAAGGAAATTGAGAAAGAATATTAAATTAAAAATAGATAGGTTCCATCCTACCAGAAGGAACATGTACAGGAGCAGCAATCTGCTGAGGGCCTTGAGGAACATTTCTCGCTGCAGCCAAATCATCGCGAGACATAGGTGACACGTCTAACTTACCAAGAACCTTGCTTGATTTTGCCCTAATAGCATATCGCCTATTTTGGAACCAATTCCAAACCTATAAATATAATGAAGATTTTAAATTACAAACAGAGTTAAAATGTTGTTTCAAATCAATTTCAAGGCCGATAAAGCAGGCTCTAAATTACAAGAACATTTAAATGATTTTCCTTTACAAAAAATTACAATGGAAATTGTCATACTTGCTTCATTTGTACTGTAATCTTGCCCTTTCGCTCCGGTGATTCACTACAGCAAAGAAAAATGTCTCAGATTTTTTAAGCCTAGAAGAACATAATCTATTCAAATTCTAAAACAAGTCACACCTGAACTTATCTGCAAGGGCCATAAGCACTTCACGTGATGGCATTGTATTATTGTATTGTTGCAGAATAGCTTCCATCTCCGTAACCTAATTATCACCAATTTGTACATGCTGTCATTAACGTTTAAAATAGCAACTACCTTGAAGAAAAATAATCAGTAATCATCCTATAATAATCCTCTGAAGAACGGTTTTTGTGTCGACAGGTATTGTTGTAAAACAGATAAACAACAAATAAATAAAATTAAAAAGGAAAACCAGAATGTGCAAATCTGAACAACACACATAAGAACGTCGGAGGAAAAAGAGAAATAAGAATGTGCTGTAACCCACAATGTACTATATGTAGTGCAATTACCCAACAGCTCCTGATAAGACTCACTTTTGGTTCTTCAGAAATGTTTATCAAGCACTGCAACCAATAACCCACTGAGAGGATGTTCGTTTCTTTAATCTCCATGTTTGCTTTTCAAATTTTTAATTTGTTGCCTTAATTTTCAGCAACAGGGTTTACTACGGGACTAAGATCAAGCACCAGTGCACCACCATTTTCAAAAATTAAATCCGGTATGAAACATGAAAACGGGTACATAGGCTTTGACTTCTTTGGTGGTTTAGTCTTTGACTTCTTTGGTGGTTTAAGTCGTTTACTGTGCATTCCATATTACTTCCATTTAGTTTATAAACTTGTCCTGCAAAGCATTCAGATTGACTTTCATGCACTCACGACTTAATTTTCTTTCTTTATACGTTTTCATATTTCTAATTATCTCATCATAGATGGATTCGTTAGATTTTGCTTGGCATTATTCTTTCTTTCTATATAGCACGAAAAAGGTTCTACTCAAAACACATCAAAAGTAATTATTAAGATGCGTGCGTGGAAAAAGGTAATAAAGAAAGCCTTTCGTGCACGTGGACAAAGACAATAAAGAAACCTTTTGCACGGGCCGGAGCACGTACTGAAGCCTATTGGTAAAAAATGTCAAATCCAATCATATATGCATGTGGAATGTGGATATGCATACATAACAGGTTGGACCAGTTAAAAAATGAAAATTTCCTTCGTAGGAATTCTCCATTCCTGATGAAGAATGACTTCTATACCTACATTGCATATGTTGTGATTCCAGCAACTGATTTTAGAGCATTTAAACATTCGATTGTGTGGAGGAAAGATATGATTATCTGTTCAACAGTACTGACATCCAAAGACAATCTTATGCAAAATGGAAAAGAACTATATTTTATGCTTTTAACTAATACAGAGCTCTCATTATGGGAAACTAACACCAATAACGGTTATTCAACCCAAACTGGACTTTATGGTCCTACCATGCAGACACCATTAGCAGATTCCAATTCGATATCGAGAAGAGAGCTAAATGTTAGAATCAAAAAAGGCACAAAAGTTTTATTTGAGATGTACTCTAAATCTTCAATCCCAAACCCTTCAAATGCAATGGGATCACCAAGCGATGCTTTCATTTTCCACCTGTGCTTTTTGTTAAACAGCAATACAGGTGTGAAAAGATGCATGATTTCCGAAGCTATGGCCATTCCATTTAAATATTTCTATTAAGTATCTAAAGCGTGGGAATCGCGCATGGAAAGAGCTCGCCAAATCCAACTACAAACCAACAACATTGTCAACACAAAGGCATTATTTACAGACAGATCAGCAAGACAACCATCCGATCCATATGAATTATACCACGAAAAGCTTTATCAAACAGAGTTTAACAATATTTTTCAAGATTACGAAGATCGATCAACTGAATTCCAAATGTTCAAAACTATTAATTTTCCAAGAAAAAAACTGTGGTAACATCACGAAAAACCCAAAACAGGAATCAAAAGCACACACCAAAAATTTAAAAAAAAAAAAAAGCTGAAATCTAACAAACCCATCTAGAATCACGACTCTTAGTTCAAAATTGGACACTTTCTACTTACAAATACACAAAATTTGAAATACCACGCTTTCAAAAATCCAACTTCAACTCAAAATTTAGTACACACACAAAACAAAAGAATAAAAAACCAACAAATACCCATCAAGACTCCACCTCTAACTTCGAAATGCAGCAGATTCCCAAACACAAACAGCAATCCAAATCAACAAAATCGTCAAAAGAGGAACAAAATTGAAGAACAAGAAGAAGAAGAAGAAGAAGAAGGAGAAGATAAGGTACCTCAGACTGGACGAAGCGGAAGGCAGGGCCTCCGTTGCTCGGAGGCCTACCCATGGCAGCTCTCTCTCTCTCTCTCTCTGCGTTCGGAACTCAAACGAGCAAGAGAGAACTTCAAATTTGTGTGTTTATTTTTGTGCAGAAGAAGCAAAAGGGAAGTTAGAGACGGAGACAGGAGAGTTGGGTTTTTCGAAAAATGCGTTATGTGAGTGTCAGGCCACGGACAATTCCCAACCATCCAACAGGATCCCCTCCGGATCCTTTATTGAAGATTCTGTAATCCGCAAAATTGTGTTTGTTCATTTCACATAATTCACTCGCATAATATACATTACAATGAATTCACATAATTTACGAATTTTTACAAACCTCACAAAAAGGATCGGACGAGAATCCGAATTCCTTTATAGTCGCAAATTCTGGGAAAGGAAACAAAGTTACCGAATTTTAGAGAGAGACTGAGAGAGACAGAGGTTGGCCTTTTGGATTGAGTTGTGTGATTTTGAAGCCCAAAAAAGCAGAATTTGGGGCAAGGCCTGGGCCCTGATGTTTAGCTTTTTAACTAATTTTGGGGTTTTTGGAATATGACTTTTATGCTACATAACACGATAACGTTTATGTTTACAGATATTTTAGTTGTTAAATTTAACTTTTATAATTGTTAAATTTTTTATTTTAATCTCAACTGTTCATTTTCTATATAACTAAGTAGTGCTACGTAAATTATAGAAAAATTGCTAGTTTTGTACTTAAGGGCGCTAACCACCAATCAACCCCAAATGTCTCTTTCAACAAGTTTTTTTTATTTTTGTCACTTAATACTACGGTTTGTTGGTATTCCTCCTTGCTTAGAAATGAGAGGTCTTATGTTCGAATCTCGTGGATGACGAATTCAATATCAAATTAAGTTGCCCATTGTATGGTTTAGCCGAACACCCATTCCTCCTAGTGTAAAAATATCGATTGTACTCAAAAGAAAAGACAAAAAAACAAGTTTTTTATTTTTACATTTTATTTCTAGATATCTTTCTGTTTAGAAATCCATTCAAAATGGGCAAAATCCTTGTTGGTTTTTTTGGAAAATCTTATTATTTCAACTTTATTTGGGGCAAGGGTTACTTTCAAACTGAAAATTGTCATTTGCAAATCTTCCCCAAGCAGGTAAGTAGTGCTCGCAATCGATATCTATTTCCAGCAAGTATCTATCGTAGCATGTTTACATATGAGGAATGGATATGATTCTCATTTCCGTGAATACTGGCGACAAAAGAATATAAACAAAAATAAATATACCTCAAAAGCCGAAGGATGCGATTAACGGGGCGGGGAGGGCGGAAGGTTGTTTATCCTTCGAATAATACACAGCCAGGATCCTTATACACAGACAAGTAAATAATCAAAGCATAAAAACAGGTAAATTGGAGAGAACGGAGAGCAACACAAAACCTCAGTTATTCCATTATCTTATAACATTCAGATTATGTTACGGTACATGTATTTATATATGCCCACTCAAGAAGAAGAAAAAACGGAATGATATCAATATACATTTGCCTACGAGGTTCAACCAACGCACAAATAAGGTTCGTCGGTAGTTAATCGGATCAAGGGCACATATCAAGGGCACATACTTTCCAGCGCTCTCTTTCCTTTACAATACGACTGAACTTTCCTCCTAAGCACCATCATCATCAACAGTGTTGACCCTCTCGCATTCGTCTATCCATTCGCTGTATCTGTAATAAAAAAAAATTATGGTCAAGCACACAGGTAAAGGTAAAGAGAAACTAATTTCAATAAACCTGCTAGCCATAAAATAATATGAAGAAATTCACATCAATTTCTACTTACATGTCTATTGGTTCGGTCAAAGCTGCATAAACAAACCAAAGAAAGATCAGTAATTATGAATACATATGGAAGTGGCGGTCACTATATGAAAGAACAAAAGAAGTTCTAAACAAAATAATCAGTTAAAATCAGAGTATATTACTTTTTTTCTACAACCTAAAGAAACTTTCTATCTAGTTTACCAATGTGAGGTTGATAGACATTCGAATTAAAATTTCTAATCGAGTTATCCCCAAATTTCCTAATACCGTCCTTTTCTGTCCATATACCATAACAATCCATACCTTGTGATCAAAACATTCACAAGTCTGTTCAGAAACATATTTCCATTTTGAATTATTTACCTAATCCTCCCTACATCTTGTATGCAGTATTAATCGCTACATCCAAGATTTATATGATAATGAATCAATGATATTTCCATCCTGTTATACTAACAATACGCATCAATAGTAAATTAAGACGAGAGTAAAGTATTTGACATACCTGTGACGGTTGTGCTGAAATTCTCTTGGCAAATGGAACAGATAGCCTCGCCAATCAAGTTTTTCATGTCACTGAAACCAAATAACTTTATTTCAACTCAAGACAAAATGAGAGAAAAATACATGTGCAAGTACGCTACCCAATCAGATCCTAGTTCATAAACAAAACACACAAATGGAAAAGGAAATGTAATAGTGACCCATTATCCACAATGACATAAATCAATTTCTCGCACCATATATGAGAGACCACAATTCTCTTACCATAAATGACATAACCACCTTCATCAGAAGTACCACAGTACATACAAGAACCAGCAGAACTCAACGTCCTAAGAAGATATATATATATACCAAAACTGGAGAGAAAACAGATTAAATGAAACTTACATGCGGCACTCAACACTGCTCCCATGGTTGCAGAAAGGGCAACAGAAGACTGTATCCAGCTTGTCCGTTCGCTTCCTAGCTGCAGGCTTAGCCTTGGCCTTTCTCTTACCCATTTCTCAACAAATTTCTGTCCTATCATCATAATTACACCAGTTAGTTCGCATAAAAGATACTACAAAAACATACAGCAACCAGATCACCTGAACTCCCCACATACATAGATGTTGAATCCCTACTATCATTTTAAGAAACATGATCCAATTAAAAATTACACACACTCCGTGTGTGCAAGGGTGTGCCGGGTACGCATAGAGAGGGTTAAACTATTTCCGGTAAAATGTTTACCGGAATGATGCGAAATTTGCAAGTACACGGAGTAGGAGACTACTGGGTCTCCGAAGATATTAAAGCCCTAAAAATCTGTTGAGGGTTGTGATGATTAGTGGTCTTCAAACAAGACATAATCACCAAACACCATTGAAAATTGGAATTGAAGGAAAAGTGCTTGTTGTTAATTTATATCAAGAACGAATTTTTACAGCAGAAAACATGCTACCCAAATCACAAATTTCGCACTACATGAAATAAAAATAGAAAAATTCTAAAGGCGGTGAAGAACCCTAGAAAATTTACAGTGAAAGAAACAAAATTGAAGTCAGAGAAGGGGAAATTAAGAAACGATGAAGGTAGAAAAGACCCCAAATTTTGATAGCAGCTGAGAATTATGTGTGAATTGAATTAAAGAAACCCTAAAATTACGAACCCTAAAACGGATAGAGGAGGGAGAAAGAAAGATGGTACCTGGGAGTGAGACGACGCACTGCTGAATCGTATGATTGCTCCACAAAACACGCTATATCTCCTGCGGGAAAAAATAAGGGCTTTCTATTTATAGGCATGTGGCTTTTGCCACGTGAGAAATACTTTTTATTTTTAAAGAGCAAAAGCCAAATATATTTAAAATTAACTTACATTAAACGAGTTTCTCGACCGCTTAGAGTCTTGGACTGATAATACGTTGTTCTGTATAAATTAGGTTGTTCAATGTTAAAAGCATACCTTGAGTAGGGCATGGGTTGCCAAAACTAGAGTCGGGATGCCCATATTTCTCCAAATCACTGTGCTGGTTTTATTTTTGGTATATAGTTGGATTTGCTCCTCAATAATTTAAGTGCTTCATTAATAACTTTCTCACATTGCACTACATGACTGGTTTGGTATACAATCACCGTTGCATCCCGAAAGTTCTACAAAAGTAACAGAACGGGGGCCGTCTACAAGTCTATCTTGCAATCATTTCCTTTGATGAAGACTTAACTGATCAATGTTCCACTAATAAATCAGTTTAAGGTGTCAAAATTGTGCACACAAGCAATGATTTTACATGTATCCTGTTTGGTATATTGGGTTCACCTTAAGATAACATATAAAAAATAATTCAGCTGACAACAATGAAAGTTTTCCACGATGGAGAAAAAAGGCGATGAAACAATTTTTTTTGACCAATTGGAAAGTTAACAACCAAGACGTCGCAAGACCAGAGTAGCTCTGTTTGATGAAGGAATTTGTGTCTCGTAATCCATCGGTTTTGTTCTTCATTCTGACTACATGGGATCTGTGCCTTGTGAATTGAGCTTAGTTTGCATACCCAGCTTCCTTTTGTAATCACAAAGTCAATAGCTAGGATGCTGGTTCTGCAAGGTCCGTTTCCAAATCATCTCCCCCCATCCGCTTCTTTTTAGGCTTGCGTTTTTTCTGCTTTTGTTTGAGCTTAATTTGATCTTTAACTATCTTTTCCCATGCTTTTCTGTTTTTCTGATAAAGCACCATTGCAGCACGAGCATCTTCAATCTGAAACAATATCCTGGGTTAGACAAAAGTATTCCTACATCATTTGCAACGTTCTGAGTTCGTGAGAAGCTGTTATGAAAAATAATATGCAGCAACAAGCAAGAAATGAATAATTAATTTTAAATCTCGGGAAGAAACTGTATCTCTCGCATGAGAAATTAATGAATATAAACCCTGAAATACATCAAGAACGAAGAATAAACTACAACCACTATGGCACCCAAAACAGGTAATAATATGATTTCTTTTTTGAAGGAAACTAAATTTTAAAAGGAATATAATTATATATAAGGTAGAAATGAATATCAAAATTTTCAAGGATCATGTATTCATCAACTTTTCCTTGGACCACCCAATGGCTGGTGGCACTAATTGAGATACCTGGCCACAGCACCTTGCGGGAAAATCGAGTTTCATTTGAGATGAAAGTATTTGTCTCCGCTCAAATGGTATGAAAATGCTAACTCATTCTCCACAATTGAATTAAAAGAACAATTGGTCAAAACCCAATATGAGCATGTCATCTAAGTTGGGAAGGAAATGTTGGGACAAGAGGTTGGGTTGTATAGCATTGTCCCTTTTGAATTCTGATAAGCCTTGTCACAATTCCATGGAGGTTTTAAAATCGATATCCTAATGCTTAAGATGTTGTAAGGATATTCTAATAAGAAAACAAACTTCTGTGTGAACTGTATTACGAAAACGGTCAATAATCATCAAAGTCAATAATCATCAATAAAGAATCAAAATACTAACAGGGCAGTGCTCTCCATTTTGGATCTTCACATCAAGAAACTCTGCTGCAAGATGCCGAAGTGCCCTTCTAGACCCTTCCCCCCTGCTTCACCAACCACAGATATCATGAGGACACCTCATAGTAGTTCAAGACGATCGGCCAATTTTAATTTTTAAAGAAAGAAAAAATTACCTCATAAAAGGTTCATACTCTAATGTATCCCTGATGTCCCCCTTGGGATGACTTAAAAGCAATGCCTGTTTAAGTCAAATTGTCAGATGATAGAATCAGACATTATTCTCTACACCACTATATAAGAAGGCCAGATACCTTAAGATCATTGCGCAATGCATGGCCCACAAGAATTCTCCCTTTAATCAACTCTGCCACTTTTTTCTGAACAATTCGAAAATCCTTTGCTGTAGATAACAAAGATGCATGAGATGTTCTATAAGAATGATTTTCCATCACTGTAAAAAGGATGCTGACATAAAATAGCCATTTAAGAAGGACGCCGACAATTTAGAATTTCAAACCCGAGTTTTAGTGAAAAACATCTGCATTCAGTATATTAATAATTGCAGCATAAATACAAACAAAAGTCAACCTTTTCTCAAGTCTCGGGGACGAATGCCACTTATTTGAGTACGAAAATCAACAACACGTTCTACTGGGCGAACAAATTCATCATACACAACATTTCCCCATTTATTTACCTGCCATCAATCTGTACATCAGAAATCAGTGATTCTAACAATTTAAAATACCAAGCATAAGATAATATCCAACTACAATATGACAGAAAAAGAGGAGTGAAAGAAAAGGAACAAATAAATACCAGCGTAACGCGTCCAAGGGCGCTTTTGTTTCCTTGACCGACACCAACCATTTCACAATCCATGGCTACTTCATCTGTCAAGCTGTCAAATGGTTCATACCTCATAAGTTCAGTGCTATGACCACTTAAAGTTAGAGAAACGAAAGGAGCCTCTAGATTTTGCACATAGGAAACCAATATCAAATTCGTGATGTAGTTACTTGCAGTTTCATTCTAGTAAACATGTCTATTTTCCGATGAAAGGATAGAGAGAAACAAAAGATTAAATGATCCCTAGCATTATCCTAAAATTAAAACCCTTGCGCGGTTGAAAATTTCACAAATAGGATTCCATTCTATGTCAATGAGATTTTGGCATTTCAGATGATAACGAAACTAAAAGGTATAGCTTTCGAGATCTTTCTAAAATTCTAATGGAGATGAACTAGTACAAAATTAAACAGGGTGATTGTGAAGACAACCCGAAACAATTCCCCTATTTTCCTAAACAAATAGAAGAAAATTTCACCTCCCAACCAACCCAAAAACCTTAGTTGTCCGCGGAATTCACATTTAAGCAAAACCCAAATAAACACCTAAAAAACAGTTGAAAGTTCTGTTCTTTTATGTTTTCCTGCATTTTGTCAGCAACCAAACACACCTTCAAAGCATAAACACGTTCAAATAATCACCTGGAATCATCATTAACTGGATCGAGAGGATTGATACGAGATGGAGAATCATCATTCAACTCCACATCCAGTCTCTCTTTCCGCTTCCCTGATAATCAAATTCTCAAAAATTAAAAATCTTTGCCTTTATGCTGTTTTCAGAAAACCCAAGAAAAAGAGAAGTGCTTTTTGTATGTTAGGTACCTAAGATTGTTGTTGTCGTTGAGCCATGACTCTTGAGCTTCTGTTGGAGCTGAGCCCAGTTGGGGTTCAGTTGAAGCTGCTGCTGCTGTTTAGGGTTCTTTTTCATCTTCTTTCTTCTGCCGCTCCTGCCGCCGCTGCCGGGAAACACAAATATGCGATGCGCGAAAAAAAATAACGACATCGTATTTTTAGTCGTTTTCTTATATATCTTTCGATTTATAATTTTTTAAGAGTAAAATTTAGAATACGTCGTTGAACTCGAACCCGAGTTTATAATTCGTGTCTGAATTAAAATTTCATTAATTTACATTCCTGAATTTAGCAAAATGTGTGCTATTGGTTCTAGTTGTTAATATATGTGGAAAAAAATCTGTTCATGTGGTGTGGCACACATATAGGTCTCAACACCTTATTTATCATTATTGGATAAGTTTAAATTTTAAAATCTGTATAGTGAATATACACAAATAGTGCACAATTTAGTAAGTCATTGCACCTACAGTCCAAGTAATTGGGAGATAATCAATAGATTCATTTTCGGGAGTAATTCTTCATTAATAACCCCGGCATACAACTCTTTGTTGTATTGTGCTCTCCAAGTGTGTTTGTTCCTCCCTTCTTCCTTACCATGGCAAGTCTTTGTGAAATAACTCCTATGAGAAGACAAAAGAAGACGTTAAGAGACCCTCCTAGCCCAACCCTAGACACTCTAAGATTCTTTTTCAATCCTACTTTCATTTCGAGTCAAGAGATAGATCAATAGACACATAAATTCATGGACATAAATTAACGGAATTTTAGTTTAGGATGAATTCTAAACTCGGGTGCAAATTCAAGGACAAATTCTAAATTTTACAATTTTTTTAGTTAAGATATTATACACAAATCCACATTAAAGGAGGGGGGGGGGAGGAAAGATTGAACTTTGAAAGCAGTGAGTTGAAAAAGATGGCTCTCACTATTAGGCAATTCACTACTTGGATTTATAATTTTAATTCGCTATGAATTTCTACCCAAACTTTTATTTTAGGACATATTACTTACTTGGTGTGTGGATGAGAATGAGTAAGTATGAGATGAAACGAGAAATTAGTAGAATTGGATAACCAACTCCCTATGTTAATGAAATACCTTTGCTCTTCAAGTATGTCATATTCTAAACATATGGAACCCACCTACCATTTCATTTTTAGTTGTTAGTAAACACATTAATAAGAATGATACAAACTCATTCCCACTTTATTCCTTGTAAGTAAACATGCCCTTAGTCAACTACTCTGCATCCCCAATTTCATTCGTTCATGTCTTCCCTCCAACTATGCCCTTGTTGTTGGTGAAAGGTCATATTTACCCTTGAATGTGGTAGAACTATGTTCACGTGACAAACACACATCTAGTTTGAACAAAATATAATATTTAGTAATGAGTACGGATATACTAGAAATTTAGAATTTGAAACCTCATTTGTAACAAAAAAAAAAAAGAAAAAAAAAAGGGAAACTTGTAAGGGATTATGTGGTTCAAAAACAATGGGACATAAGAAAGGTAAAGATTTCATATCCCAGATACATTCCCTCAATTTATAATTATTCTTGACAATGACATTTTCTTTGACTTGCGCCACCCAATTTGCCATAAACATCGAGTAACATGCGTCGGGGAACAAATGCTCATTTTCTACGAATAGCAACAAAGAAAAGAAGGAGAACAACTTCATTAATTTCTTGACAAAATTAAAAGAAGTTGAATTGTTGCGGCAAAGACAAATATTATAAGGATCTATTGGCACCTTTGGAAGCATATGCACACTACATGGACAAAGATGGCGAGTTTGATGCTGGATAATTTCAAGAACTATTTTCATCGATTTTACATTTTAAGTATCAAAATGAAGAGTTATATCATTTTAAAGATCATTTTGGACACAAATCCAGAAAATAAAGTCATCTTTCTCCATTGACGAGATTTGAATGTGCTAGAAAAACAAATGGGTGAAAGTTAAAGAGTGTAGAGAGAGGTTATGTTTCTATCTATGCTTCTTATATTCAAAATTCCATCTCCTAAATTATGTAATAGTTTCAAACTTTTATCCTAGTAAATTAAATAAAAAGAAAAAAGAAAGGGAGAGGTTGGCCGGTGTTGTTTGCTGCCAAGGGTTGTTTGTCAGGGTTGAGACGGTGGGAAAGACCAAAGGGTTGAATTATTTATTTTTTTAGTTTAAGTGTTTTAATTCTCTCTCAAAATTAATAAAAGAAAACTTAAGCGAATTGACATGCTACGCCAATTGACGCATCAAGTAATTTAGAATTGTCATCTAAAAAGATGGTGTTTCTAGTAATACCCTAAATATAAATAAGGATAAACCCAATGGCATTATAGCAAGAGAGGATATGTTGTTGGTGTTGCAACCTACATAACATCATTTTCACCCTAGAAAAATCCACAATATGGTATTTAACTAGCTTTCGATCCAAATTGAGGACAAGCACACAAATCACAAAAACAAGATTCTAATATGTAGACAACGGCCATCGCTATAGTATAAGAGACTAAGCAGAAAAAAGTTTAATTAATAGCACGAAAGAACGACCACAACTATAAAAACTCTAATTAACACATCAAATAACGAACAAAAACAAAAAATGTAAGCAGTTATATGAAGACATAAAAAATCGAAATTGATTGCCACCGACCTCAAGACCAATAAAAAAGAATGGCAAGTTATATTATCAAATGGTCAATGTATATAATTAATTATGCAGTACATTTTGATGGGTAAAATTTGTGACACACAGACAAGCACACACAGAGACACAGAGACAGGAAGGTTTCAAGTCCAAAGATGCAAAACCCAAAAAGCAGCTACCTCCTGCAGCAGCTATAAATACTCTGACAACCCCTTTTTTTAGTCCCTAGCTTTCTTCTACTCTCCCTGTCTCTGCAAGTTTAATCGAGAAAATGGGAAGAGGAAAGTTCAAGGGCAAGCCCACCGGCCGCCGCCAGTTCTCCACTCACGAAGAGATGGGTATTAATCATCTCACTCTTTGTCTATCTGTTTCTCCATGTATCTCAAATCTGGTTCAAACAATTTACCGTCGTGATTTTATATGCATATCTATATGTGTATGGGCATATGTATGCACAGGGTCTCAGTTGTTTGCGGTAATTTTTAGATCTAGATTGATTTGTGAACGTTTTAGTTATTTTTAGCGTGGAATTTCGGCTATCAATCTGAAATTTTGTAAATTTTTCAATGGAAGTTTGTATAGTGAAGAAATATTTGTTGTTTTTGGCATGTGGGTTCTATTTTGTATTAATTCGGTAGGCATTTCTGATTGTAAATTTTAAAAGCTCGTAACTTTTTCGTGAAAGTTTGTTTCTATTTTTGAAGAATATTTTGGTCATTCCATAGTTCAGCTCAGGAGTGGTTTATGGGATAACCTCTGTAAGAAAACAAAAACAAAAACAAAAACTTGTTCGAAGTGGTTGCTTCTAGCTTATTGGTAGTGGGTTGGCTTGAAGACTATTTTGTTGATTTCGGCATGCGGGTTCTTTTTGTTTCCACCCGGCTTAATGTTTGGAATCTGGACCAGTAAATTGGTAACCGTTGTAAGAAATAGAACATGATAACTTGTTCAAAGTGGTTGCTTCTAGCTTATTGGTAATGATTTGCCTTGGAATTTGCAATATAAGCTGGAGTATCGCTTGGGTTCGCTTGAAACTTGGGATTGTTAATTGGATAAATGAATCAATGTAACTATGCGTTATTAATTCCTAGTTAGGGTTGGTGCATGAATGATGAATCCCTTTTGAGGTTATCCTGTGAAAACATTCTCAGTCAAATTTCACTTCCCCACTACTTTTGCTTGAAAACGCCATGAGGTTGTATGGACGTTTTTGAAATTTACACCAAATTAAAGAATATACGAAGTTTAACCGTTGATTGAGTTAAAGTATATGTCAGACTAGGAAGGAATGTTTCCCTCAACTATATTAATTCTACTCATGTTTCTCTTGGATGGCTTTATTGGTTTATATGATAAAAAAAAATTAAGATTTTTTTTAATCAACAATCAAGGTTTGTTTTTTATGATGTTTTAGTTGTATGACGAGTTTACCGGTTGTTCTCCTGAAGACTGTATGAAGTTAACGATTTGTGAGTTTGTATATTTGGATGATGTTAACAATATCAGCTTCACTTAAGTCTCAGACATTTTTCTTAATGTCAAATTATATTTATAATTGGTAAATTTGTTTCAAATGCTTTTGAGCTTTCATCTGTTATGTTTGACTCAGCTTGCCTTTGTGTCTATCCTTCAAATGATTGCAGTTGCTGGTTCCTCTGCCCGTCCGCGTAGTTTTAAAAGGGTAATAATCTGTCCCTTGTCCCTTTGTATTACACTTTTCCCATATGATTTAATTGAAGACATCGCACTTTTCATGCTGCTGTCATGATTCTCAAATTTAGAGATGAGGGTTTCAATAGGCTTTTATGGTATTTTGTTTGAACATGCATACGTACACAGAACAGATGCATGTAAAGTGTATAGGTGCTCATTATGCAGAGTCTGCATTGATGGGACTACATAGAATTGGAATGTTAAACTAATGCACTGAAGACATGTATATTGACTTAATGAGAACCAAGTTGTTCTGTAACCCAAACTTTCTGGCTGATAGGAATCTTATGAATCATGGCTGAACCAACCAGAGGCAATAGAACTGCATCTGTTGTGGATGCCTCTAAGCATTACATGTTTCAAAGGATTACCATGTGAAACAAAGTTTTCCTTGCCCTCTAGGGCATGTCTCCTTTTGGAAGTATTGGACTGCTGCATTCCTTTTAAGGACTGCTGTCAACCCATTGACTGAAAACCCATAAGAGATATGTCCCTAATATGAATCTCATATAGATAAGGCCGAATTCTGATTTTGGTTCCTGTAAAGCTCACATCTGGCCATAACATGCTGAGTTTGTCGAAGAATTGACAAAATTATTTCATTGTCCAGAAGTTGCAACAATTGGTAAGCTACATGCTTAAATTTGAAAATTTTACCAAAATCATATTCTTCTTTATAAATAAAAAGAAATTCTTAATATAAATTGCTGATGGAGTAGCATATTATAGTTTTCCTCCTTTTGGGGTCGAGCTCTAAATGGTCAATAAGTTCTCTTGATTCGGTCCTATTGTAGGCGGGCATTGGGAGTAGGACTTTGAGTCTTTGATCCCGTGAAACACACATTTTAAACTTAAAGTAAGAATGACATGGTGGGCCATTAATGTAGGAAACTATTAAGTGCTTAGTTTCCAAATATGAGATTACTTTCCAACAATTCATGTAAGAGTATTTTGAAAGAAGCAAATCAGTATACTATGGTTAGATATTAGCTAAAATAACATGGGTATAGATAATTTCATGTAGTAATTTTGCTTGATTACCATTTTAAGAAAGAGAAATTTTTTGTGTCATTGATATCATTGTTTGCAATGTATGATATAGTGGCGTTGTTGATTATATTATATCTTCCTTGCCCCATCTGTTACTATGTCTCCCTCTTTCTCTCGCATATGGGTGACTTTTAAGTTTTGTGCTATTGCTGGGTATTAAAGGTATATTTCTTTGATATTGTCAGGAAGAAGCCGAAGAGGAGGAAGAAGTAGAGTCTGAAGAGGAATCAGAAGAACAGGAAGAATCCGAAGTCAGTATACTCATTATTTCTATTACATTCTTCTTTATATCGAACTATTCCATTGTTCATTTGGAAGCATCTGTGTTTCTTTTTAGTTCCTACTTGTACCTTACTGCAATTTTGGCTGTGTGTTAACAGAAACGGAAAGGCACTCAGGGAATTATTGAAATTGAGAATCCCAATCTAGTAAAACCAAAGAATGTGAAGGCTAAAAATGTCGATGTAAGTTGGTGAAGAGAATTTTTACATATTTGCAGTATTAACTCATTATAGTAATTATTTTCTGTTATCCTTGTTGCAGATTGAGAAAACGACTGAACTCTCAAGGCGTGAAAGGTATGCTATGTTCCTCACCTCCTGTACATTCAATATGGAACAAGTTCTGTGCCAAGTATCCGAGCAGTGTCTAAATTGTGAAACAAAATCTTGCTTCCTCATTCATGATTCTTCTATCCCATTTTTCTTCAGTTTTCTTTTCACATATTTATTACTCTTTAATATCAAATATATATGGTTATTAATTCATCTTTCATTCGACTGTCAGTTGAGCATGATGCTTTAATAGTAGCATCTGGTTCTATCTCTAAGCACCAGTAGTATCCTACATTATCTAGGCTGACCTGGGTTTTTTTTTTCCTCCAGTTTCTAGCTTTAGTTTTCATGTCACACAGGCAAAAGAGACCACCAGAATTTGTTCAGTGTATGAAGCTTTTGATCAAGCCCTTAAAACATTTAACTCATCACTTTGTTTTAAGTGTTCTGAACCATAGGGGAAGTGGAATTTTATACATAATTAGTCAAAAATGAACTTTAGAGGGGTAAATTATAATTTGTTTTGTAGATTATATTCACCAGTCGCACTCTTGGACAAAATAATAGTTTTGTCAAAAGTTATGTTTTGTTGAAAGGATTTAGGAAAATGGTGGATAATGTGAATTTAGTTTTCATTTTAAGAATTGAAATATATTTGTCATGTTATGGCTCATGCTTTGGCATTCTGATCGTCATTTCGTGTTTTTTGGTCATTATTGGTACTGGATGTTATTCTCATAGTTTTATGCTTCCCAATAGTACTTTTGATGGTTGAACCTCCTTGAGATCACGAAATTATTAGCTGCATTTTTTTGTATTTCCATACAATTGATTTGCGAAAGCTCATGATCAATATTTTCAATTTGGTTGCAGAGAGGAGATAGAGAAGCAAAAGGCTCATGAGCGGTACATGAGGTTGCAGGAACAGGGAAAAACAGAACAAGCAAAAAAGGATTTAGGTAATGTGGGAAATTGACAAAATTCTAGCTTCATTTTGGCAGTTGAGTTGAATTATATTAGGCATGCAATGATATGCCAACTGAATTTTCTAAATTAGCATACACAAAACAGGGGTTAAGATATTTTGCTGGAAAAGTCATATTTTATCTAGTATTTGTATTTCCTTGCTGATATTTCGCTCCACTTATTGGTGAATAGATTGTTCAACTGAGGTGGTGAGGTCTAGTGTTTACCAGTTTTAGAGAGTATTAGATATTATATGGGATACCACTGTGTGTTGCTAGCCCTCTGAAACTTCTGTTTCTGGAACTTTGTAAGGGTTTGGAATTTTTGTCTATGTTTTCGCTGACTGACAGCCTTACAGTGTAGTTTGGTGGTGTTGAGTATCGATCTGATTGTGAAACCCTGCTGGGTTCTAAATGCTTTTGGTTATTATGAAGATGAAGGTCCTTAAATTGCTCCATTTTCCATATTTGCTATCCTTTATGGTTTTCTGGCATCAAGATTCAGGATATAGGGATAATTTCTCAATATGTTTGTTACCCTTGTATTGTGCATGTGTCACTTGACAATATGGTCTGACCCTGTATATCTATTTGGGCCAGTAGTTTATTTTCCTGTACATTGTCTCTGTTGGCATTCTTTTATTTTTAATTTAAATTGTACTTGCAGAACGCTTAGCCATGATTCGCCAACAAAGGGCTGAGGCCGCTAAGAAGCGAGAGGAGGAAAAGGCTGGTGTGTACCCCTGATTCAACATTATTCTTTTTGTTCCCGTTTGTGATACTCCTCTGCCTTTCATGTCTAATTTGTTCGAAATCTCAAGAATCCTTTTTCTTTTTCTCCTTACCGAAAATGGTCTATGATTTTTTCAGCTAAAGAGCAGAAAAAAGGCGAGGGACGCAAGTGAAATAAAGTTATGGAGATGCCAAGTAATTGAATTGGGCTGCTTTTATCTGTATTATCTGTATCCCATGCGAACTCAAATTACCAAAGTTTCGCTTTCTTATTTCACAGTGTATTTGTGAAGTGTATGGAATTTGTTCTTATTTATTGGAAACATGGTTTGGGGAAAAGAAAACTTTTTTGGTCATCTAAACTTTTGACATCGAAATAATTGCTTTACAGGTTTTGGTTGATGTTGAGTTGAGCACAGAGTATCCCTTGTGAGTATTTCTTGTTAAACTCACTCTTCACTCTATCTTTTGCCTTGCAGAAATTGTGTCGGTGAGTTGTTCAAAACAAACTTGCTGTTTCAGGTACCGAACGCTCCTTTCAGTTTACAAGTGAGTATTTTGATAGCCCTTTTTTCTTCAATAATCCAGACTACGGGAAGGGAACGGTCAAGATTGAATTGAGAAAATACTATTTTTGTTTACTTGCCAATCTAATGGATATAAGTCGGATTACCCAGTAGTGCAGTCCACACATCTCTCTCTGGACCCTCCAACCTTTTAACCTAGGTTTCAATCAATGCCATGGTGGTTCTTTCTAAACAAATGTGAGAACAAAGAATCTATGAGGTTTAGGATAAGGGAGCTTGTAAATGATTGAAATGGAAAACGTAGAAGTCGTGGTCCTAGGGTTTTCAACAGGCATCATATATTTCGATCTTCGATTTTCGGTTGTGGAGGGTGAAAGAATCTGGTCCCAAACCACTGTTTAAGAAAATGTCAGGCTGGAGAAGGAAGGAGGAAGATGCCTTAATCTCTGATTTGGTTTATTTTGGCGTCAGTTGGACGGCTGCATGATCCACAATCCTTTCAAAACCATTATATTTATGAATGAATGAATAAATGAATTTCTCGCAAATTTTAGAATGTGTTTGTGCTTTGCTCTTGCATAGAAAATTAGAAATTAGAAAGTTGAAAATAATAAGCAAATGCTTTTGTTTTGTTTCTTTGATTGACGGGACGATTTCAAACTTAGAACCTCTTCTAGCATTAAGATATATAGCACCGGATCACATGTTGGTTACTCATTTTTTTTTTTTTTTTGTTTTTTTGGGGTTGTATTATAGTTGTCTCCAACTGGCTAAGAGCGTTGATTCGTGCACCTGAGACCCCGTATTTGACTCCCCCTCGCTGAGAAGTTTTTAGTTGTGAAGGGAACACAAGTGGTATGATACGTGTTTTAATATGAATGGTGGGAAATTTTATTTTTTAAGTTACTAACTTTTTAGCACACATCCCACAATTTGTTTAGTAACATGTGGTGTACCATCCCGTGTACCGGTCACACTGAAAAATCTCTTCCCCTCACCAATATTGCATCTATAAAAACAAACAAGAAACATGTTATATTTTGTTTTTCATCAGTATAATTAGCCTCAATTGTGTTTAGGAAGGTGTTAGTAAAGATTTGGTTGGAACGTTATACTCTGTTAGGGTCCAACATGGATTGAACAATTATGTTTAATTTAATAATATATATATATATATATGTAGTATGTATACGTATTGCAGTTAAAAATGTTTTTTTTAGCTAAAATGGTTATTGAAATTGATATAACTCCTTATTTCAATCTTTGACAATGAAAATCAATAGAATTGATCCTGATTTTGTTTACTATGAATCATTTTGGTTCTTAAAAAAATCTGTCAATATTCTCGTTAAGTGGATGAATTGGTTTGACACAAATAATCTTAAAAAGGTGATCATGGGGTTGTTCATATGACAATTTAACGAGGATATTTGACAAATTTTTTACTGAATGACCAAAATAATTTACAGTTAACAAACTCGAAGATTACATCTATCAATTTTCATTATCAATGACTAAAATAAAGAGTTGTACCAATCGATTGGACCATTTTGGATAAAAATAATTCTTCAAAAAAATCTCATGAACACTGTTTATGGGTTTGGACCAAATTTGATGACATGATTATAATAATTAAAAATTGGGGCAGTTAGGCTGCCTAAGAAAGGAAGAGAAAAGAAAAGAGAGGAATTCTAGTGTTCTTTTTGTGTATGGTTAAACTTAAAGTAGAGGTAATCAAACTCCTGATTAATCATGATTTTTAATTCATTATTTGTCTCTTTCACCGTTCAAAGCTAAGATGAATTGGATTAAAAATAATCTATTTTAAATTTGAAAAGTTTAGGGTAGGTTTGGCATCCTGTTAAAAAAAAATTATTATTTCTCAAAATATTTTTTAAGAACATCTCTTAAGAACAATTTTATTTTATTTTTTATTTTTGAACAAACGATATTATCTACACTAAGGGAGATGAGATGTGCTTAGCCTCACAATGAACTAGTGATAATATGGTTCAAATTTCCCTTTTAAGAACAATTTATTTTAAGACTTAAAAACTTTTTTGGTATGAGATTCAAAATTATTTTTAAAATTTAACAATAAAAAAATCATCGTACAATGGAATCGGTAACATCAATTGGACATAGAAATCCAAAGAGTGATGGGAAAAAGTGGAGAGAGAGAGAGAGAGAGAGTATTGTAGGAAAGACAAAGAGAGCATCGAATGAGAGGAGGATAAAGAGAAAAGAGAGGAGAAAGAAATAGGAGAGGAGTGTTGGAACAGAGAGAAAGAAATTAACAAAAAAAAAAAAGAGTGCGCATCAAATATTTGGAGAGAATAAAGTGTTGGGTATGAGTTTAAAAACACTAAAAATTCACTTATGATGTTTGAGTAGGTTTTTATTTTTTTTATTTTTTAAATAGTCCTACCAAACAAATATTCAAAGTCTGAAACTTGAAATGTATTTTTAAGTTTAAAAATTTAGATTCAAGTAGAATATCAAACATGCTCTTAGAAATTAATCATATATCTTGGTAGAGTATAATTGGTGGGCAAATTGTTGTGGTTTCATCAAATTATGCAAAGAGTCTAATCATATCTTTATAAAAGGGGTTGTTGATTTAATTTAAAAATGACATGAATAACACGTTTAGTAGGTTTTTGGAATCGTTTTCATTCTTGAGTTTCTCGTGTTTACTAAAATATAGATATTTAGAATCATTTCAGAGTATTGTCATACAATATGCATTTTTCTCATCTCCATACCACGTAAATAAACATGTCTTCGTCTTCCCTGTGTTTGAGCACATGGAATTAGAGAAAGTGTGAGTTTTCCTTTAAATTTCATAATCAAATATCAATTAAGGGGACTACTTGATCTAATTTTGTTTCCTTACTTCCCGCATTCCAAAATTCTCCAATTCATTATTTTTTCCATTCATGTTAAGTAAACATGTCATAGCCACTTAGTACTACTGTCTCATAGTATTTCTCTTCACTTGTAAGTGAGAGGTCTTAGGTTTGAATCTCATGGATGACAAATTCGATACCAAATTATGTTGTTTATAGTGTGGCTTAGCCGACTCTCTCCTTCTATTAGTATAAAATATATCGTTGTACTAAAAGAAAAGTAAATATGTCATAAAATTCATAGTTTAATACTCCAACATCAGGAAAATAATTTCGTACACTTTTCTTCTGCAGACCCTTTAATATTTTTGTTTCTTTGTTCTTTTTTGCAGACCCTTTAATATTTTTGTTGCCTTGTTCTTTTTTCGTTTAGTTACTCCAAAAGTTATAGTAAAAAAAGTAACGCATGAAAGAATTTGAGTGCGAAAATTATTTCCCTTAATTATAACCAAAGAACAAGATATAAGTAAGTTCAAGCTTAATGAGCCCACATGATAAAAGAGGGAGATGGATTGTCTATTCTTCCATTTTCATACTTTCCTCATGCCTTCTTGTTTATGTGGTCACGGTTAAACCACGTCAACATTTTATATTCCTGTTACTTGATATTTTATTATTTCTATAAAAATTAATATAAAATATTAACGTGATTTAACTGTGATCACATATCACAGAAGATCATGAAAAAAGTATAAAAATAGGAAGACAGACAATTCATCTCTACAAAAGAGAGGGGACCATATGACAAAAGCCGCAATTTATTTCCGTATGAAAGATTGTGAGGAATATTCCTTTGGCATTTTGAACCTTCAATTTCTTTCTTATCTTGTAATCTTTGTTGAAATTTTTGGGTGATGTGACATTCTGTATACATTTACATTTACAATAACGTTTCGTGTTAATAAAGTAAGAATATGTATACATTTTTGTTCACGTATCATTATTTCATTACCACACGATGCCACATAACGATGTATCTGTACCCTTTAATTTATTCTCGTCTCTCTCTCTCTCTCTCTCTCTGATATTTTTGTATACCACATTAGAAAAAAGTTATGATAGGGGGAGTCAAAAGCATTAACGATTTATGATTTCTGAGCTCTGACCAAAATTGAAAGTAAAAATGGATCACACACTTCTGACCTAAAAACCAAAAAACGGCGGCTTGGTGAAGAGGATGACTTCGATAATACGAAGCACAACAAAAGCGTTTTTGTTTTTAAGTTTCCGTCTCTTTTTGTGGATGATTAGGTCAACAATTCTATATATTTTTTATATAGTTAATGAGTTGGAAGTGGGTTTTATTGATTACCAAAGTGTTCATGATTAATTTTTTTTTTAGAAGGGACCAACTGGTTTGCCACTACAGTTCACTCTTTCGGAAGTTGGGAAGACTTACAGAGATATTTCAGTTTCCTTTTGGCTATCATCGTGCAATTCACCAGCGGCAGGAATCGAACCTAGGACATACTGTGGGAATAAGGACCTGTAATTCATCTCCAATCACTGAGTCACCCATGATTTAGTGTTTTAACATTGTTTTTGTTAAAACAAAATTAATTAAAGAAAGATAATTAGTGATTATTTTAGGCCATGTGGGATTGATTGAAGTGTGAGTGGAAAGATTCGTTTAGAAGTGCTATTAAAATATGTGAATTTTTTTTTTTTAGAGAAAAGGTTTTTTAGGTTCCAAAAGCACTTAAAGTACTTTATGCAAAAAACATCATTTACGTGCTTTTTGGAGGAAACACTTTAAATGTTTTTTCAAAATTTACTTGCATTTTTACTAAAAATTAATTTAAAAACATTTTCACAAAAAATACTTTCAACTATTTTAAAAGCAATTTCACACAAGCCTTAAATATACCTAATGCCACCCTCAAAAGGTAATCCATCTTCTTAATTCGATGTCATTTGAGAATGAGGAACCTCTCCGAATTCTCTTTGTGAGGATTCTGAGAATCCTCAAATCATATCTATTCATCGTACATCTTGTGGTCAAAAATTATTTTAAATACTTTTATTTAAAATTAAACATGAACAATACTTGACGAAAATTAACTATACAATATATGATAAACTGACATAATTTGAGAATCTTCACAAAAAAAATCAGGAGAGAACCCTCATTCGTCTTTTGATGGACTACATCATTTCGTTGAATTGATGTCCTTTGTTTTTTGTTGACATGTGGATATTCGACCATAATTCAATACCATGGGTGGTGGTGGGAGCTGTCAACTAAGCACACATGAGGGGAAACTTGTCACGTCGGAAAGAATTTTACTCCAAAATTATTTAAATATATGTAGAATTATCTGCTCTGATTGCACTATACATTTATCTTTACGAAAATATTGTATAATATAAATGTAAATGGCACTCGTATATGAGATAACTTTACTTGTATCTAACTGACTTTTGGTCTCGTCGTAACTATTCTATTCAATTAGAGGATCTCTTAGGTTCAATTACAAGATGCAAAGACGGTAAATATTTGCGATCAATTTGATACCTTGGTGCGACTAATCATGTTATGGTAATTTATCTTTATTGACAGACAAAACTGTCTATTTTTCGTACTACTAAGTAGGTCGGACTATTGAACAAAAATTACAAAAAAAATTATAAACAAACGCAATAGCAAATGACATAAATCAACTAATAAAATCTTCCTTTGATTAAAAGATATTGGCATCACAAAATCAAATACAAACTAGTTTCAAAATATTCTAAGTTAGTAAAATATGGAATGAGTATAGTACATATATTATCTCTATTAATTAATAAAACATTCATTGTCAACTAAAATCCTATGAAATTACCAGTTTAACTCTCTAATTAAAACATAACATGAATAAGAAATATGAGGCAAAAATGTAATTTCACACAACCAAATTTTGTTTGTTTTTTCTATTCAAAACCTCACATACATATAATCCTAACATTCTCTAATTAAAAAATAAAAAATCCCACTCCCACATTCTCTATCACTCTCTTCCTCTCTCCTTCTATTTCAAAAACAAAAATAAAAAATTTTCTCACACAATTTGAAAAAATTGACCCTTTTTTAAAATTTAATATATTTAATTTTGTATTTATTTATATTTTTGTAATAATACTTAAAAATATGTATAAAAACACAAATTATATATATTATTGAAAATGAATGAAAATAATACATATACGTACGTGTATGGAACATTAGAGTTTTAAAGTACGTGCAATTTAACGAAACGTGCAATTTAACGAACAATTAAGACATTAATTTTTGTCCTAAAAAGACAAGTGAGAGGTTTTAAGTTCGATTATCACCAAAAACGAATTTGAACCATATTATTGCTAACTCATTCTGAGGCTAATACAACTTTAGTGTAGATAATATCGTTTTTTAAAAGTAAAAAAAAAAAAAAAAACAGACAAGGGTGCAAAATTGAGTGCATGAGTTGGGCCTTAACAGGTCGAGTGTGTGTAACTTGCCTACAAGAAACAGAAAACTGAGGTTGTTATCGAGTAAGTAAAAATCTCCATTAAAAAAATACAAAATTCAATTAGGAAAACCAATAAAATAATTAGATTTTAATAAACCTAATTAGCTAATAAAAACAGAACCACCTAAGCATGCACACCGTCATCACCATATTTTTCACGTCATAACTGGATTTTAAAATAATGACCTAAGAAAAACTGGAAACAAAAACAACAAAAACAATAAAAAAAATAAAAATTTCCTTTTTGAAAACTTAAATTATAAACGGTCAGAATTAGGAATTCAGAGCCATAAAACCGTATATAAAATAAATATTCCTTCTATCCTGAATATAAAGAAGAATACCCAGAATTTCAATTCTCTCTCTCCTTCTCTCTCTCTCTCCCTCTCCCTCTCTCTCCCAATTATATTGAAAACCCAATTCTCTCTCTCTGCTCTCTATCTGGGAGGACCCTCTTCATCTCGCTTTGCTTTGATCGGTTTTCGTTTCGGTAAGGTTTATTTTCTACGCCGATTTCTCTGAAATTCTCGAACTTTTTCACGATTTTCTCTTTGCTTGCTGAAAATTTTGAAGCTTTTATGGCCGTTAGCGTTTAATTTGAGCTCTAGGGTTTTTGCTCCTTCCGATTACAATTTGGATGATTTCGTTTGTTTAATCTTGTAATTGAATTGGGTTTTTTTTCTTTTTTTTTTTTTTTCTTTGCAGGAACTTTTTGAAGAAATTCGGTGGTTCTTCGAATATAATCCCTTTGTTTATGATAATAAGGTACGTAATCTTGTACTTGTGTTAAATTTATTTCTTAGAGTTTGCGGAATTTATTTGTTTTTTATTAAAATAAATTTGGGTTCTTCTGATTTTCTTAGGAAAGTCAAAGAAACCATAAAAAACTTAAAATTTAGATATATGTTACATATAATTGCCCCCCTTTAAACTGGATGAGCAAAAATAGTGGGTAACTTATAAATATATATATCTATAGAACACGAATTTATGGAACCAACACCAAGTTTGTTGAAGTTATCATCTGCATGTTACTTTTTTTATAATGTAAATGTTAGATTGTATGGTGGTATTGTATTTTCTGTTGCTTGATTTTCTTTCTTCACGAGGTTTGTCAATATACGATTCATTCTTATTATTTTCGTAGCTCATATAATCTATTCGCATGTAGCTGCCGACTATATTGATTTGGAGTGTATTGTTTACTCACATGAGCCTTATCTCAAGTGGCATGGGAAGGGTGAGGTGAGTATAAAGATCCTAGGTTGGAGTTGAAAAAGAACGGATGGTTTGTGACGATGAGATCAATGCTACACTTAATATGTATGATGGAGTGGGATTCTTTTGCAGATGAGTTAATCCATAACGGGGAAGTTTTTTACGTGGTCTGACAGTGGTTGCATATGGAGTTTGTTTCGACAAAGTCATGGATAAGACTTCTTTGTATGGTTTACCGGATATGATGTGGAAGCAATATTGTTGGCAATATTGTTGGTACAAGACTTGAACTTCCTACTCTAGAAGACTATATGACCTTATTTCTATTTTTCAAAGATATGTATATATAACTAAATCATTCGTAAAGGATAGCAAAGAAATTAAGAGCTAAAGTTCGAATGTCAGAGGATATAACATGTAGACCTGTTCACCCGCTCCATGGGGAGTGATGAATTCGACAGCCAACCAACTTTCCAGCTAGATGGACACTGGATCGTCTATAAACACTAAAGTAATAGTAATGGTTAAATGATTACATGTTTGGATTATTTTTGGCTGGGATGATCCTTAAATGGACACAAAAAAATGTACAGTTTGGATAATTGAATTACAATTTGAAGTGGACCTAAAAAATTGGTTAACCCTGGAACTCCTAGCTCCCCGTGGAGCGGGTAGACTATATATATCAAAATTTTTGTTATTGACTTGTTCCATGTTCTATAATCTCCTAACATTTCATCTGACTGATTTTTGTAGATACCTTGGCTGGGAAAGGATTATTTGTGACTTCAATGGGGCAAAGAAATATGCTATGCCCTAGTCAGATGATTGATTTGGAAATGAGTCAACAAGGGGAAGATTATCTCTGCCCCCCACCCTCTGTCCATTTTGGGGGCGCTTCTAGTATCCAACAGCACAATGTTCACACAATGGTAACAGCTTCAGGGAGCACTACTAGTTTTGATGCCCAACATTTACCGGAGCGTTATGATAATGCCGCATTCTATAGGATGACCCAGTACAGTGTTCAGCATCATCAACATAATGTTTATTTGGGTGTTGCAACTCCAGCCAACTATTACTATTCATACATGACCCCTTCGTCTAGTACTGGGGTGTTACCTGTTCCTCTTAGTCACGGGGCTTCTGATCCTTCGCCATCTTCTGGCCATTATGGAGTCCTTGGAATTTCTGCAGATGAGTATGATAGAAATAGTCGCATCATGGATGATCCCAGAGGTCCGTACAAGAGAAAAAACCCTGAAGGCCTACCAGGGAATTTTCAATATTTTAATGCCTCTGCAACCCCTAGTTCTTCAGTGCCTCCTTTGAATATGAGGAATCCTGATGGAGTTGCTGTAATGGATGCTGTAAATTATGCCTTGCCTCAGTATGCGGGAACTGGGAATCCACCAATTATGGAAGCAGGACCTCAGAGTAGTATGAGGAACAGATCAGCTACAACTGGGCTTGATTCTGTTATGACACATGACCATAACCATCTGAATCAAGCAAATTATGCAGGTCAGCGCTTTCAGCCAGCTGGAACTCTCTGGTTGGACCAACATTTAAATAGTAACAGTGGAGATGGAAGCTCTTCATCCTGGAATCAAGTTCCTACTATTCCTTTTATGCAGGGTCAGTACTTGTTTGTATTTTCTTGTCTTATAATTGGATTCCTATTTGTATCTCTACGTAGGTCATTTAATGTCAGAAAGGTGTTTCAGTTGCTCTTGCAATTTGCTCCTATGCATTAAAAGCAGAAGCTTATCTTTTTTGTAGGAAATTTTCAAAATTTGTTTCCGTATTTATTTATTTTCTGGAAAGAACATAGTTTCACAATTTTGAACATTAAATTTGATCAGTTTCCATCCTAGTACTTGCTCTCGGTATTATGCCTATTTTCTGTGGAAACTCTGTTTCTGTTACAACATATGATCAAATAAAGGAAACACACGTATGTGTCTTGATTTAATGATCAGTTTGTTATGTATTAATTGGAGCTCGTTCTCTCTGTTGCTCATTCTCTCAGGGGGTAATGTTACAGTAGGTTCTATGGACAGCGGGAACATGGGTATGCAAAGATATCATGATTCATCTAGCAATAGAAGTTCCTCTATTCTCCAGCATCCTCCTTCGCTCAGCCACCGCCATCATAATCAGCACGTAGCACCACCCATGCAAGGATTAAGAGGCCACAACCTTAATTTTAACCCCCAGGGTGCCACAGCAGCTTCATATAGATTACCTGCAAGTTCCTCGCGCAGCACCATGAATCCTTCTCAGAATGGTTTGGAGATTGGTCGTAGGCAACCAGGATCTATTCCCTCGAATGGCTTTAGGATATACAGGCCACACCAAGGAGTTATTCCCGAGGCAGCTTTAAGACACCAGAACCTTCCCCACTTCAGAGTTCTTCAGGCTGATGTAATCTTTCTCTCACTTGCTCCCTCTCTCTCTCTCTCTCTCTCTCTCTATATATATATATATATATATATTGTTTGCTGTTATTTGGAAGTATATGGAGTAAGTATTTAGTATTTACCAGCTACGTTTCAGATTATATTTGGCTTAACCTTTTTGGTGCTTTTTTGTAGGAGGGTGTCATAGTAGATGTTCCAAACTTTTATGGCAGCTTTACGGACCAGCACAGAGATATGCGGTTGGACATAGAGGACATGTCATATGAGGTAAATTGAAGTAGTTCCATTGTTACCTACTTGTTCGTATAGATACATCAAGGTATAACTGAATCATGCAGATAAGCAAAAGATAAAAAGAGTTCCTTAGTTGTACCGATGGATTCTCAGATATATTTATGTTCCTACCACTGTTATTCTGTTATTCCAATGGTTATGCTGCTTCAGCAAAGTTTTAACCTGAAAACTCCACTTTCAATTGCAGGAGCTTCTTGCATTGGGGGAGCAGATTGGCCATGTAAGCACTGGGTTGTCAGAGGATACCATTAGAAAACAACTAAAGACAAGGTCTTATTTATCATCTTCTATTAATTTAAACCTCGAAGATGCTGGATCCCCAGAGAAGGAAGCCGATTCCTGCATTATATGCCAGGTACCATAAAACTCGTTAGAATTACAACATATTTTTTTTATCTCCACAGTATTCACCGTTTAAGATTTGACATTGCTGATCTATTCACCATCGTTGCATTCGCGATTTTACAGGATAATTATAAGAACCGCGAGAAGATAGGATTTCTCCGCTGCGGACACGAGTATCATGCAAGTTGCTTGAAGAAGTGGTTGCTTGTGAAAAATGTCTGCCCCATCTGCAAGTCCGAAGCGTTGAACACAGGGAGGAAGAATGTATAGAAGGGGTGACAGTTGAAGGACAAAGGACTCTTCCTTTGTTCTTTCAACTAACTTTATTTTGTTATATATTTTTGTATATGCATCGGCATATAAAATATATATATATCGACCAACTGTTACCATCCAGCTTGTTTATTTGTTGGCTATCCAAAACATTGGTCATGTATCTATCAAAGTTGTACAGACTTTCTTTTCAAAACCATTATTTTATTTTATAATTCTGCGTCCTGCTGTTTTACTCTCGGTAATTAAGCCACAGTCTTGTTCATTTGTGTCAACTTCTTGTTTATTTTTTTTCAATAATTCATCTTTGTCGACGAAAAATGATCGACGCCGAATTATGATTATGTTTGGAGTGACAATTTAATGTCTTTGTTAATTGTTCGTTATTAATCTCAAGCTGTGTCAACTATATACGATCCCACCCTCTCCCTCTCTCTCTCCTTCCTTTCCTGAGTTAAGTTATGAATTGGAATTGAGCTTCTTCACTACGATCCCTACGATATCAAACGACCCCTCAAATGGGATGAGGATCCTCTCCCCTCCCTCCACTCCTCTCACATTTTTTTTTGTTCTCTCTTTACTTTTTTTTCCGTCTCTACAAAGATGAAATATTGAGCATTCAAACAGAAGATGAAATGAAAAAAAAAAAAAAAAAAGGAGAGAATCCTTGTTCGCTTTAGAGAGAGGGAGGATGCCGGTGTTAGGCTGGTCGGTGAATCCGACGCCGACACCGACACCGACGTCGACGTGATGGCAGGGTAGAATTGGCTTTAACACACTAAAAAAACCTTGTTGGGTGAACTTAGCTGTGTGTTGTGGTGTAAAACTTCGGAATCCTTAAATCCGCCTCGTGTCATGGTGTTAAACCTTCTCGATTGGCAATTTACTTGTGGGAGATTATTTTGCTGTAATGCGCATCACACTATTTAAATGAATTTAAATTTCGAAATCTATGTAATAGATAGGTAAAAATCTCAAAATTTAAATTCAGTCAATGGTAGCAAATAGGGTAGTGAGCATTACCACCGTTGAGGGTGGCAAGAAAAATGCACCCTTAATTGGGCCATAAAGGGGAAGCTAAATTCATCATACATTTAACTAAGCATCCATCCGATACAAAAAAAATTATCCAGAAACTGTACCTAAACTAGAACAAACAAAAGTACCAACAAAAGATGAAGCACGAGATTTTGCGAGAGGGCCGTAGGTAAATTAATCAAAAAATTGACATAAGACGGAAGCTGTGACATTTCTTTTGACTCCAAAACTATAAGCCAACCCTAAAAAACTCAGGCAATACCATACAGTAAAAAGTTCATGAAAAACTCCATGAGTTGACAGGTACAAATCCTGAAACTTTAGGGGCAGCAAAATGAGAAGACGACACCCTTAAGCTTGACCTATCACCCTCACGATTAGGCAGAACAGCAACCAGCTTTCTTAACAGCAGAAACGTCATCCTTGTTTCCGACATTTATGGTCTGTCCCTTGGGCAATGCTGCAGGATCATCTCCTACCTCTAGTGCTTTCCGGCTGACTACATGGTATATTTGTGTTAGGACTTCAGTGAACGCATTTTCAACGTTCATAGACTCGAGTGCTGATGTCTCCATAAAAAAGGTGTTTTCCCTCTCAGCGAAGGCCTTGGCATCCTCAACAGACACAGCACGAAGGTGACGCAGGTCAGCCTTGTTGCCCACTAGCATTATCACGATATTGGAGTCTGTGTGATCCCGAAGCTCCTTCAACCATCTTTCAACATTCTCAAATGTCACATGCCGGGTGACATCATAGACAAGCAAAGCGCCAACAGCTCCTCGGTAGTATGCACTTGTAATTGCACGGTACCTTCAACAAAAGAATAAATTACTCAAAACTTAAACATTCAGGCAATCATCACTCACAAATCACAACCAAGACCAACATCAAATAAACAAAATTTAACTGCCCTGCAACCTAACTATATCTCAAATACTTCTAATCTGCTACCGAAAAAGTCCTGCAACACAAACTAAAGACCATATCTGCTTCGCATAAGGAAAGCAATGAATATTCAGTACCGATATCATTTCCAAAAGCACACTATTCCGAACATAGAGCCACATTAGAATCCCTTGTTGAATTTACATCTGACGGCACAGGAGACATTTTACACTTACCAATAACCTACTTATAATGTCCAACAGTCCTTCTGCAATGAACCAAGCAGAACTAAACATGTTCAAATTCAGCAGTGATCTTACAGCAATATCAGATTCTGTTCAGCATTGCAACAATAACGCGAAAACAAAAACAAAAACCCAATTGGTCGACAGATCTCGACTCGTATGGCGAACGAAAAACTCTAAACATTCCCTTCAGTTTTCCCACATTTCTCAGCACCCAATTACCCATTTTCCCACATTTTCTCAGCACTCAATCACCCAGTTACTCAAATCCCATAACAAGAACAACAAAAAATACAAACGGATTGAAATGATCGAATTTTGAATTCGGCGAAAAAGTTAAAAACCTTTCTTGGCCAGCGGTGTCCCAAATCTGGGCCTTGACGATCTTCTCATCAACGTGGATACTCCGAGTGGCAAACTCGACGCCGATCGTCGACTTCGACTCGAGGCTGAACTCGTTGCGCGTGAATCTCGACAAAAGGTTCGATTTTCCGACGCCGGAGTCGCCAATCAGTACTACCTTGAACAGATAGTCGTAGTCATCGTCAGCCCTGTATGCCATGGCTGCCCTCCTCCCTCACAAATTACAAATTCGACTCGGGGTTGGGTTTGGTTCTGGTTTTCCGAGTCGAATTGGGTCGCCGATTTATTCAATTGGAAGAGCGACTCGGAGGCATGGAACGAAGGGAGGAGGGATTGCGTGAAAAGGGCAAGGACAGCGTCTTCATGAGTTTTCTGCTGGCAGTGACAATGATGGGCTAAACTGCCATTTCACTTTTAAATTATATTTTCTTTCGGATAATGTTAGAAAAAAACTAAAATTTTAAACCGAACTAGATTTGTCATTAGTAAGAAATAAGACGTTAATCAATATTTAATTAATGATTTAATTATCTACAATCACATCATTTAATTCTTTTAATGAATCTAAGACTATTCAATTATGATTTTAAGAATTCTTTGAAATTCAACGTGTATTCAATCAGGATTTTAAAATAGTTTATTAAAATCCTTAGAAATTTGGATGTATTCAATTAGTATTTCAAATAAATTTATAATATTCCAGATGTATTCAATTAATAATTTATTTTAAAGAATTTTAAAAAGTTGACGAATTTAAGGAAAATTGAGAGATTTCGTAGTGCAATTTAAGCATTCACAAATCTTTCATTTCTCCACTGAGATTTCAAGAGAATTGAATAAAAAAATTAATGGAATCTCTACAAATTAATTAAACTTAACTCCATGGATTTATAAATCAATTAAAATCTCTCAAATTCTCAATTGAATAAATCCTAAATAGAAATGAATAAAATTAAAAGAAAAAAACCCACCCAAAATCACCATTTTTTGGGTCGATCTTCTGTTGACATAAATGCTTTCAGTGTTTGTCGAATTTTTTACGGTTGTTGTTGAAGTGCTTCCTTAAGGTGGTTAATTAACGCCGAAAAAGGTTTGGCATGAGAGTTTGAGTTGTGGGAGCTAAAGATCCACAAGTTTATCAAATGAGACAATGCTTGGTGTTGACTCGGCTTAAGTTTTTTTAACGATGGATGAGTTCGGCCATGGTGGTTGAGTTTTATGTATAGGAAAATGGGCAACTTGAGGCTTGGTTTGTGGATTTGGTTGTTTTTTACGGTTGATGGAAAGGAAAGAATTGGAGGAAGGAGAGTGGGCAACTTGAGGCTAGGCTTGTGACTGGTGCAGGAGGCTTGCAGTAGGCAAGAGAGATTTCCAGCAGCTGGAGAAGAGGTTTTCTCTTTTGCTTGCAGCTGACTATGGTGTCTTCCCCCCTATTCATACGATGTTGGCTTGTTTTTATGAAGGGTGAAGGCTGTCTATTATTTATGCTGGGTAAAAGGATGTTTCAGAAACTACTTATTTCCAACGGGTAAATCAATGGATTGGATTGGAACCGTCCTATGGATTCCTTCCATCAAATTCATAAATCCTGACCTTTTAAATTTGATCAAATGGTTAAAAACATGGATATTATTTGAAAGTTATAATAATTTTAGTCATTGAATCAAATTTCAAGGGTCCATATTGATATATTTGATGGAAGAGATCTAGAGATGATCCCTTTCTCCTATTTTCAACAGCTAAAGGAGTGAAATGAAATCATTTTTCTAACCTATGGATAAAAACTAAGGTAAGATGAGTTGCAACATGAATAGGTACATGGGAAATATATGTCTTGGTGCAAGAAAGGAGAATATGTATCTCTTGGGTCGATATGCTGTTATAGAATTAGGTTCTTGTCATGAACTCTGCACTAATGGGTTTGGACTTTGGTGCTCCCAAGCATGGCAGAGTCTCCATTATTGAAGAGTCTTCATGAGCTTTGTGGATCTCTACAACCTTCCACACCTCAACCCCTCTAGCAAGCCTCTGTAAAATCATGTGTCCTGGGTCATGTGAGCTTCGTAGGTGTTGAATTTAAATGGATGGTGCCGAACGTGTTGTGATATATTTTCTTGTTTGATATGACATGATAATTAATTAAAACTTATGTAAAACCTTACTTTGAGTATTAATTTTTCCGATACTAAAACAACACAGGTATTGAAATTATTCCAATTTTCAAGTCTTGACTTCCAATTTTTATTGATGCACATGGAAATTAAAGAAAAGGGCGAATACCACATTAAAGTTTATACTAAAATACCTAAAAAATCATGAATTAATCAATTAGTGGGAATTAGTTGATCCAATAACCGTCTTTCCCTCTCCTGATTTATGACTTCTCCTTTTCCAAGTAAACATGTCACTAGCGTAAAAATTGAGCTTCATGACCTTTTCAGGCACAACTAGGAGATTCAATGCCCTTTTCGATTTCACTAATATAAATAGATAAATAAAAGAATGATATCCTGATTTTGATTGCTTGAGCTGCAAGGAAACAAAAGAGTTACAAAATATGATCAGGCTTTGTCTCCATAAACTCATCTACTTCTCTGTTCAAAGTTTGATTGTATTCTAACTGAATTTTGAATGTTGGTCTGCAAAAACATGAGCAAATCCCTCTCATTTTCTTTCTCTAAACTGGCATAAGCATCCACAAAGTACGAAAACTCTGACCCGTACATATGCACCGCGCACGATGCTTTGTAAGTTAAGAGCTGCAGCTCACCCGTTGCAATCTCCGAGGTTAGCGTCTGGTGGCTGAAATGACGTGTACGCCACCATCTGCAGCGAAATCTCCAACTCTCTCCAGATTTTCCCTCTATAAACATTTTGGGGGTCCTATTGAAACAAACGGAGTAGTGTTCTTTATGTTCACCTTCATTTCCGTTCAGACACACGGACATTCGGTCCTCGTCATACTGAGAAAGCTTCAGGAAACATAAAGCAAATTCTCTCCAGGTGTTGTAGTCTGCATAGGTTGCATCTAAATGCAAAGCTATCATTTCCAGTAGACTCTCGAGACTATATTCATCTGCATTTGAAACAATAGTTTCTCTTAAATTATAAAAAAGTTCATATAAAATATTTTGTTCGTGAGTGTCACAGTGTCTTTTCAAAAGAATGAGATAAACTACATAAACAAGAAGAGGTGTATTAATTCCTAAAAATATATAGCCCAAAATGACCAAAGACAGAGAGAGACAAAGGATTTCCAGGATTTTCGGAAATAGGACCAAGTTTATTGTTAGTCCCAAACCGATTTTGTAAGTCGAGACATTTAAAACCTTGAAAACTTAGAAAATGAGGAAGACTATTAAGTTCCACAGCAAAATGATCAGGGATTTGAGAAAATGAAGAAAATAGACATTATCTGTATAATGGAGAAGTTGGCACCTAGGGAATTCTGGTCATATACTTACAAGAAACTTGGTTTCAATTCCAAACCATGTGAAGTTCAAAGCGACAAGTGGGATTAGACAGGTTCAAAGGGATTTTAACAATTGGAACAGCAACAAATAAATTACGTGTTCTACAAAAACCTTTTACTAGTAAAAAGAAAAAGTTCTAGCGAAGGAGATGTAATCATGTCAATCCTCAAAGTAACTTCAAAAATTTCTAAACGCTCGATAAGGGGTTTTACATCTTGAGAGATTTTTTTCTTTAGGTTTATTTCTTTAAGAGAATTGTCTAACTTAAGAGAAATGAAGAATTCTCGATATGCTCCGTTAACTGAGCTAGAGAGAACCCTTGAATTTATAAGATTGCTCCTCAGATGATGTATCTTTTCTAATTACATGAATGTGAAATATGTATAATTACATGATCAGCATGTAATGTTAGTGTTCTGTCTGTTTGCAAGAATAATGCGCATATGAACAAGCTGAGAAAAATCACATACCATTTTGATGCAGTTGAACAAGTTTTGCCAATGAATTGTAACAGGTTGGATCGTTCTTTAAGACATCCTCAAAACAGGTAGAAAGAAGGGCGCTGTTGTAACGATCAAATTGCTCCAAAAGTGTAGCCCTTAATCTGCCCAACGTTTACATGTTAAATCTTTACTGTCATGTGATTGGTCACAAGACCATAGAGTAATAACTAGCATGAGAAAATAAATCCATATCTCACAAACAGAACTAAAGCAACAAAAAGTTAAGCAAATATTTAGAAATGAGGTAGTATTTGAATTATTGGAATGAACCTTGGAATAGAATGCGCATCCATATTCCATAGGAATACTCCAGGTTTGGTTGACCAAAACCAAAACCACAAATGAGCATTCCTATACAATGTCACTCCATCAAAAGGATGGTTGATACCGATGTCTTTCTTGTAATCGTGATTCCACCCATTCAAAGTTCGGTTCAACAACATACACTACCTTAAGTCATTAGTTATTTACAAAAAGAGATCCAACTTCACCAATGATGGTCCAATATAGGAACTTTAACATGCAAATGTTGAATGATAAAAATTGCTAAAAAAAAAAAAAAAAAAAAAAAAAAAAAAAAAAAATCAAAAGTCCTGAAATTCAGACTCTAATACATGGTCATTTTTTTTACAACTGCTGTAAGCAGACAGCGTATTTTGTTTCAACTAATCTAACCAAAATTCAAGATAAGTTATAATGATCAAGAACGAGATTACCTAAATGATAACATGTTAATACAGTGTCTCATAGCAGGTAAAAAAAAAATAACACATCACCAGAAAAGCCATCACTTTAACAACACAACTGTTAGTAATTGTCAGACTTTTGAAGAAGGAATTCCTAGGATCTACTTTCTACCAGAGCTGCTGTAGTGAAGCCAATGTTGACCTTTTAGCGCTGTTCAGAAAACCAGACCTACCCGACTTGTCTGACCAGACGAACTCAGAACCAGCTTGCCGCCAGTTTCTTAACTTAGAAAACCATTACCCAACTAATCGACAAAGACCAGGAAACCAGTCCGGAGTCGAATAAGTATGCTTACTGTGTTTTTCTTCTTTGGAGAAAACATTATTTTGAGATTGTAAATGCTGTTTTCCAAATAAAGTGTGCCTTATTCCTATACAAAGAGACATTTCTGCCCTTGATTTTTGTTAAGCTCCTTGATTTTATTTTCAATTTCTTGCAATCATTTCTTTCGGTGCTGTCATTGTTATTTCATTCAACTTCTTCATCCTAGTGACAAGTTAGCACCAATTAGTCATTTATTAACGTATTACTAGTATCACCACCTCCAACTTCACTGCTATGACCAACCGCCACTGCAGCAATCATTAGTCAAATCCTATAGAGTAAAATATCATTTCACCTTTTATCCCATGTTTTCTAGAATCAATTTCATAGAATTTCCTATTAATTTCCATTCATCTGGTGCGCTTTCTAACTTATATATTCAATTCACATTCACAATCAGAGACAAAAAAGAAATTTGCCAAAGAAATCAGTACCGAATTGGCAGTGCAGTATTTGGACTACAGCAGTTTTCAATCTCATTGAGGGCTTCTTTTACTTGACCTCCAATCAGCAACAGCTGCCACATAAAGAAAAAGCCTGAGAAGAGAGTACTTGAGTTTTGGCAGGGTACCATAAGCTACAACTATATCACTTGGTACTTAAGTACATTAATAAAAATTATAATAGGGTTGCCATAACATTAGCAACTAGAATTTTATAAAAATCATATTAAGATAATGTTCTTACTTTACTAGAACAAATTTTTACCTGTACCAAAGGAAGTAAGGCCTGCAAAACTGGGGGTGTGGAGTGAAGAGCTAGCCTTAAATACTTCACTGCATTCCTAAAAGTGTCATTAAAAATTGTCGTCTGTGAATTGATGAAATCCTCCCTATCTGTAGATTCTGGCAATCGTATGGGAAGTAACAGAGATTCCAAGCCCTCTGAAATAATGAATGATAAATCAGGTATATATCATATATGTCCACAATAATGAATAGAACAAAAATATACTTAGGAAGTTAATAAACACCTAAGAAAATACAGAGTGAATGGAAACAATGATTTGTTAATTGTTAGTAAAAGTAACAGATGTGTACTACAAACGCGCACATACAATATGTTGAGTAATGGACGCATTCTGGTTACAACCAGTATCTGGTAATTGTAGTCAAGACTAGCAGACTAAACAACGCATGTACTATTTTGAACTGTGCTAATTTAAATCAGCTGGAACTAGATTAAAAAACTTATACCTTCCCCCTTTATAGCAACTGCATTTACAGAAACTCTTCATCATGAATATGGATGAGATAAGGGACAATGTTTATATTTCCTTATACAAAGAAAGAAATTCAATGATTGAAAGCCTAACACATAACATCAATGAGAGAATGCAGGAAACTGGTTACTCACCAAGGGCTTGAAAAACGGGAGCATACTGCATTTCACCATCATTTTCATTTTCTGTATCTTCATCAGGGTCTGCATAGAAACTTTGGGTCCCAAAGTTTGGTTGAGAATTTTCTATCTCCATGTCATCGACCTCCATAGATATATCTCTATGTATGCCACCGTCGGCACCAATATATGATACTTTATCATTCATTACAGAGGTCTCTGAACCACATTGAATGCCAGTACCAGCCTCGTGAGTATTACCTGCATAATGCCCCTCTGAGTGTGGAAGTAGTTCATTTGATTCCCTCGCAGTGTAAAACTGGTCGGACTCCCTCCATTTCATTTCATTTGGAAGATTGGAATACCACAGTTGCTGGTATGCCAATCCTACAATCATCATTAACAGTGGTTCATTTCCAAACTCCTTTAATTGTGTGAGACTGGAAGAAAAAACAAATATAATTGATTAGGTGACGTCTTGCATATGGTATCTCTTAAAAGCCACCATATTTGCAGCCTAAATCAGATAAAAAAAGGAAAAGTTAATTCAAAACTAATACGGAAAATTGAAGACTCATTTCTGCTAACCAACAAGCCAATTTTGTCTTTCGTTTGTTAATGTCTGTACTTAGCCAAATAAAAGTGGCAGAGAAAGTGGCAGAGAAAGTCCACCTATAACAAATATCAAGGATATAAAAACTACATGAAAATGAATTACAGACGTGAGATGCAAAGAGACACAACACAGACACAGGAAAATAAAATTCTAGAAATAAAGCATGGCATAGTGGGAACACAAAAAAAAGTATACGTTTCCCTACTTACATAACAAGTTCAAGTACAATTCAAAAAAGAGAGAAAATTTAGTTATCAGAAAATTCTTTCTAAAAGTAGCAAACTCAACATGTAACTTTAAAAAATTTGGACACACACAACACGTTGTCAAAAGGAAACAAGAGAATCATAAGTCAAAGGGATGGATGATACCCTGATGAAAAATTGTTTGTTCTATTCATTGCCTCTATTGAGTAAAGATAAAGAACGGCCAAAAATTTCTTGAGAAATCATAAAAATGCAAGTCAAATGTCAGCATTACTCAAATATATAACACATGGGTTTCCTGATTCAATGTTGTGAATGATGAACTTGCAAAAACAGCATTCAATAGGATAACAGTACAGAAATTGCTACCATATGCAGAAAGCTGCCAAGGAGTGAAAATATAAGACTCATACATACATCACGGTAGAGTGATGGGCATGCTCATCGTAATTTCCTTCAGTAATCAACAAAGTAATACGCTCCAGTTGAAGCGCATACCGGTACTGCTCAACAAAAAGAAAGTATGAGTAATCAGTATAAATATATACCGAAATTAAATGCATAAGCCAGGTAAAATCATAGCAAATATAAAACAAACCTCAGGCGAGTAACCTGCCATCGCATTCCTCCCCTCCCAAACAGCATAAGCTTCCATAACCTTATAAGCATTGGAATCCAAATGCTCAAGCATTTCCATCAAAACCTAAAATACATTACCAAAAACCAACAATAAAATTATTACTGCTAAAGGGTTATTCTCAAAACAATCAAATTATTCAATGGGCTATTTCTCCCTAGATAAGAACACTTAAAATTCAATACTTTATGAAAAAAAAACCACCTAAGAACTCAATTAGAGCATGAAAAGTGGATAAATGACGGGTTTTTTTTCCCTAATTGAGCTTTCAAATTGTTTTTCGATAAAACTTAGAATTATCAGAGTGCTTCTTCTAATTTACTACTATTCAATTTCGAACACCAATTAAAGCCCAGAAAGCTTCAAACTTTAATCTCATTACCCAATACTTGAACCGGTTGTTCGCCGGCGACCTGTCTTTCCGGCTGCCCTCCAACAACACGCTCAGGACTCCGCTGGCTTCGACCCAGTTGCGCTGCTTGACAAGCTTCCGCAGGAGCTTGGTGAGCCGGGCGCGGTGCTCGGCTCGGGGTCTTGTGGAGCCGACACAAAGGAGATAGGAGGGCTTGCTCAGGGACAAAACGATTCGTTTGAGGAGTTTTTGAACGTGGGGAGGCACTGCGGGGTGAGTTTCGTCATTGTCGGTGGACTTTCTTTTGAGGCAGTTCAGTTTGCTTGGACTGTTTGGAGTGTTTTGGTGCGGGTGTGGTGAGTAGAGTTCGGGTTCCGGTGAGAGAGCGTCGGCCATGCAGAGATCCAAGTCGCCAAAAAAAAAAAAGAGGATTTAAGTCGGGAGGGTTTTGGGTTTTCAGAATTGGGCTGCTTGGAGTTTTGTTGGGCTTTTTTGAACAATTAATGACCTGCTTCATATGTCACCATTGATGTTGAGAATTGGTATGCTGATTTCACCTGGAGAATAACAACCACCTCAAAATGAATTTTAAATATTTTTAATTTTCTCCAATATCTTAACACAACTATTTCACCAAACAATATTGCTTGGAACAAAGTCGAATAGTTAGAGATCATATATTACAATTTCTTCCTATTCTTCTTTATTTCGTAATGAACAATATATCAAAAAGTCACAATTTTTTAGCAAAAAAAACAGTCACATAATTGTTGATTACCTCCATACAATTCATATGTCCGAGTTCTCAGACTCATAGCATACATACTATTCTTCTTCTTCTATGACAAAAGCACTCGCATTTATCAATCAACACTTACATGAACAACAACATGCCAACAAAAATTGACTTGAAAAAACCTCGTTTTCATATGTTTTATTACTTTGCTGATGTGATGTACTCAAAATAAATCTTTAGATTGGCCCAAGTGTTATGTTTTTCATGTATATAAACTGATAATGTTCGTGGCGGTGTCACTCTTCTTGTATATACCAGATAAGCAAAAAAAATCAACAAAAACCCAGAAAAGCAGCTCACAAATGTAATTATATGAATGCAAGAGGAATCGGCATCTTACTTATAATATCAGACTCATGTTTATGATCATGATGAACTCTTTACGATCCAAAAAAAATCACTCTTTTTTCTTGATATACAACTCAGGCCAGGAAACACTAAAACACAACCCCTAAATCCAACTGAATCAGATGTAAAACAAATTCGAATATAATTTTCTAAATTCAGATTAAAAAGAATCTATTTGTTTGGGGCAGATGAAATTGCAGTCCCCAGGCAAAATTTCTAATGGTTAAATTGGATTAGACAAAATCATGAAAATTTTTCTAAAGCAGATTTTGACATGGAATAGGTCAATACGGTAGGAATCGTTTCAGAGCGTCCGAGGAATCGTCCAATTACCGTCGGAAAGCATGAATCCGAACAAAGCTCCTAGGTTATAGGGAGATGCAGTTGATGTGAAATCCAACATGCAAAGGTTGAAGGAGAGGAATTTCACGAATCTGAATATACCTTAACTCAACGAAAACACGAAGGTACCTGAAGAACTAAAGCTTCAAGCTTCAAGCTAACCAGTAAAAAATCAAGCTTTCTAATCAGAACAAACATGAATTAATCTAATTCAGTCAATAAAAAAAATTAAAAAACTGATACAAATCATAGCACAAATACACAATTAATCGATAAACCCAGAAATTTTAAATAGTGTTTTAGATAAATTACCTGAAATTATCGGCAGTTCAAGCGCGGAATTGAAGGAAAGAGAGAAGGGCGTGGACGGCGGCTTGTGGCGCAGCTGGTGATGCTTTGTGAAGTGTGAGCGGGGTTTACGGCGGGTGAGCTGGGTATATATGCCTGGTGATGCTTTGTGAAGGCTGGAGAAGACGAGAAGAAGAAAGGGGTTAAGCTGGGTTTAGGGCGGGTAAGATGGGCTGGATAATGGGGATTATGGGCCGTTGGGTTTTTTATTTTCTCAATTTTCTCTCTCTTAATAGACACGTGACTTCTTCTGACTGGTTAATTAATATACACAACATGATCCTTCCCACACTATATCACAACACACAAGACTTGGGGGGTGTATTCAATTGAGAATTTAAGAGACTTTAATGGATTTATAAATCCATGGATTTTTATGGAGCTTAATAATTAATTAAAAAAAGATTTTTCACCACTGGGAGTAGAACCCGATAGATCAATAGTCCCAAGTTTAATATTGCTACCACGGATTTGTGATATCTTTCCTTCACTAAGGGCTAGTTTAGTATTGATGTGCTTTTTAAAAAAACTTCTACTATGTTGTGAGAATAAACAGTTGTAAAATAAAGTTGTTAAGTGTTTGGTAAACCTTTTTTTTTTTAAATGAAAACTAATGAAAATGACTTCAAATCTTTGCATTTTAATGAAAAACCATACACTAATTTTATTTAATGATAAGGATAAAAAAAATAAAAAAAAAATAAACATAAAAAGTAAAAATCGTGATTAGTGACGTCTATAAAAAAGCAGTTGTCATTCGCTGCTTCCCCGGTTGGACCAAGGAGGCACTCCAGTCCTCTTAGGTATGATTCTAGCTCCATTAAAGGCACTCCAGTGGCAGTAGGTAGTTGGTAATCAATCTAGTGAGGGAGAGAGTGTGTGTGCATGTAAAATAAAAGTGAGCATGTAACTAAGGTAGATTTTGTTGAGTTGAAGAAGATTGAATAAAAGATTGGCCAGGCTTTGTTAGAGGGTGGAGGAGGAAGCGAAGAGACAAGAAAAATCGATCGGTTTGTGATTTTTGTGTTTGTTTCAGTTGTCGCCATAACTAATATCAACTTATGTTTTCTTCTTCTTTTTAATATCCTTTGTGTAGTGTCCCCTACCCACCCACCCAAAACTCCATCAGACCCAGATTTCAAACCCAGATTTGATCCAAGATGCTAGAAGACATTACTAGCAACATATTACAACAAAACCAAGCTCATGTTACCTCGTATTTTCAAAGGTTGTAGCTCGATTCCATTAGAGCAACTCTCATCGAGAACCCATTGCTTGGATTATCCTACTTCCCATTACAGAATTTAACATGCAATGGTACCATAGGGATCCCCAGCTTGCGCAGGTCTTGCATTTGGTTGTTTGAGGTCTCAATTAAATTGGAATTTGTGGTGATGGTGCTTGGAGTTCTTTTTGGCTATGGTGGTTTAGAGAGAAGGCAGATGATAAACCAAATATTCAGGATCTTTCTCCAGGTCAGCAATGCATGGTAAAGGACTCTCCAAGTTAGCTACACAAGTTGGATACTCTTTAAACTCTTCAACATATAGAAAGGAATCACAATCCTTTCTTATCTAAAACTCATGTGCAACTTAGTTTTGAATTTCAAATGTAATCAGATGATATGTTTATACTGTAACCAACCTCATCTTGTAATCTCTATATAATGAAGTCCATACCTCACGCATAATTAATTGAGTTGAGTTTATGCAATCAGTATTTACAACCCTAGCTTAAACTCTTTCAACAGAGAATTCGAAAAGAGAGAGATAGTTTTGGAGTGTTCATGGGGGAAAAGGAAGAGAAGAAAGAAAAGGGGAAGAAAAGAGAGTGGGCGGGCTTACAAACACAACACAATAGTGTAGTACTGTTAAATTTCATAAACAATGTAGTAAATTTCATAAACAATGTAGTAAATTTCATAAACAGTGTCGTAAGTTTTCATAAATAGTGCAGTAAATTTCATAAACAGTGTGAGGACGCATAAGTCCGCGCGTCAAATTTGTTTTAAATTTTTTTTTAATATTAAAATTATGTCATTTTCATTAAAATTTAAGTTCTTTTGTCCTTTTTATTAAAATTTGAGGGTTTGTCATTAAAATTTAAGTCTTTTTAATTAAATAAAGTTATAGCATGATTTTTTATTAAAATAAACTTAGTCTAAGCCCTTTTCATGAAAGTTCCATTTTTTTAAAGTGCTTTTAATAATAAAAAAAAAGTGTCCGAGTGTTTGGTAAACTTTTATATAAATTGCTTTGAATATGTTAAATGACTAAAAATAATATAGTATTTAACGTGATATAATAATTGTCAAAGACAATAATGCAAGGACACATATTGTATTTTTGTAAAACATGTGGGAGTATACTTGTTATTTGAAAAGTTCACTAAATGAGAATTGATTACTATGATTTGGAAGAAAATAAAAATACTTTTTTTTTTGGTTTTACCAAATACATTTAATGTTTCTACTTCCATTGATAGTAGTATTTTTTATTTTTTTTTAGTTTATTTTACCAAACACATTTAATGTTTTAAATTTTTTAATAAACTGCTTCTTTTGAAAGCACCACAAACCCAAACACCAACCTTAATTATATTTAAACAAAAACTGAGTCATTTGTTGGTTTATTTATTTTTCTACTAGGAGAGTGGTTTATGCACAATTTTTCTCCACATTTTGAAAAAGAAAATTTTATGGAATCTATATATCCCCCTGCACTTAGCTTTCCGCTACACTCATTATTTTTAATCAAATCAACATATTTTTAAACCCAAAGTTACTTCCCAAACCACATTCTAAACCAAATTCACCATGTAAATTTATATTTACACCTATTTAAAAAATAAAAAAATCAAACTCAAAGCATATTTTCTCTCTTTTGACGTTATATCCCTTCAACTTGGACCAACGTCCATCAGTTCTATTACAATCGTCCTGTTCGATGGAAGTTCTAAGCTTTCAAAATCTTCTTCATGTAATTGCTTATGAGTATAAGATTTATTTATGCATTTCTCTCAGGTTGGTTTCACAGTAGTCTTAACTGAGTTCAATGATGATGGAATTTGTGAACTTTGTTGACCAAAATTCCTCACCTTTAGAGCAGGGACGGAGCTACAAATTTCTTTTAGTGGGGGCATCCTTAAATTCAACTAAGAAAATCTTATTATAGTATGACTTATACGCAATATGATAATATGGATGCTTTCAAATGATGATGTATCACAATGTTATGTTCCAAAAATTTCAGTATAATAGTGGAAAGTGGAAAAGTGGTAAGAAAAATATTAATACATGATAGGCAAGGGCAGAGCCAAAAAAATTTTTGTGGGTGGGCTAACTAAAAAACTTACCCCAAAATCAAATGATATTTTTTTTTTTTTGCTATATACATATTGTATGCAAAAATTTAAGTTAACTTCTGTATTTGAAGACTTAAAATTTGCTTGGTTTGAACTCAATTAAGCTTCGCATTTGCATACCACAAAATTTACAATGAATCATCAAATTTATATATAGATGCAAACACAAGAAGAAGATACAAAACTTGACATCTCAATTACAATCACACAACTAGTACAAAGCAAAACAATGAAAGTAGATGTAAAGGCAATATTAAAAAAAAATTGATTGTTTTACCAAAAAAATAAAAAAATTGATTGAAACTTATATAAAGCTCGCTGAATCAAAGCAGAATAATCTTGAACAAAATGGTATCACAATTTCCATGATAATTTTTATATTTCTAGTTGTGCTACATACACGCTAGATTAGTTTCATTAAAAAATAATTCTTCTTGCAGATTTTTTTGTCTATTTTATTAGACTATGCAGTAAAATACATATACAATTATACATATTGCCACAAACTTTCCCTAGGCTACAGCCCATCGTAGCCTTTGGTGTGGCTATGCCATTGGATGGGAGATGAGTTTTTCAGTTTGAATGACAGAGTAAGAGCACTTTTGCTCATATAATATTTGACATGAAGTATAAGTGGTATGAAGGTATGTTGGATATTAGATACATATATTTTATTCGAAGATAATGTGTGTATATTATATAACTCTAGTCAGCAACTTAATAAACGAATTACTTGAGTGGGGGCATCTGCTCCCAGTGAGCCTTCATTGGCTCCGTCCAAGCTTCAGAGCAACATTTGGTCCACATAGATGAAGGAAGTCGTGAATTGCTGATATTATTTTTTGAGAAAATTCATTAGCTGTAGTTATCTCATCATTTCCATTAGGAGCAGAAATGGACCCATCATGCGGTGAACAACATTTTTCTTTGACATAACAGTCTTCATATCTTCTTTTGACAAAGATTTTATTGGACACCCTTTTAAAAAATAAAAAAACAAAACTCAAAGCATATGTTCTCACATTTGATGTTCTCTCCTTCCAACACCAAACACTTGCATTTGTTGGAGTTTCCATCACCTTCTACAGCGTTGCTCTAAAAAATTCTAAGTTGTCTTGCGTGGCCATGTCAAACAAGCCGTCCCTTAAAAACTACTCTCTTGCAATACCCTTTTTCCTTTACAACTCCCTCTCTTTCTCAAGTTAAAAGCTTTGGCATAAATCCCTTTTTCCTTTCTTTTGTTTTGCATACATGCTTAGTTTAACAAAGTCCTTTTCTTTTGTTTTGCATACATACTCAGGCTAATAAAGCTCCTAGAGTCTCACATCGATTGGGGGCAGAAGCTAGAGACTATCCTCAACTATAAAAAGAGACCACTCTCCTACAACTAATTCCTAATGTCATTAGGGTACTTAAACTTATGTTCATAACTCACTAATGAAGTTTATGCTTGAACCCTTGTATTGTGTAAATTCTTCACTATTAATGAGAACTCCTCAACCCTCGTGGATGTAGCCAACTAAGGGTGAACCACGTACATCTTGTGTTCACTTTCCTATTTCTATCTCTTTACATATTATCCTCACTAGGTGACCGGAGTAACCTTACGAGGGTCACAAGCTTAACACTTTACGTGTCTCACTGATTTTGTGCATCAACAAGTTGCAAAATACACTGCTTCCTCCTGTAAGGCAAAATAAAGTTTCAAACTTTGAAGAAGAAGAAGAAAGCCAGAGAAATTAAAGGTCAAAAAGGGAGAAAAAAAAGGGAGAGGGGAGGGAGACAATGGGACGGAGAAAAAAGGTAGAAAAACGGGAAAATAAGAGGGGGAGGGAGAGAGGGGGATGGAGAAAAATAGAGAGGTCTTGAGAGGAAGGAAGAGGTTTCCAAAGAAAGAGAAAGGTAAATTAATAATAAGATACTAATAAATATGGATTAAAGAATATACTATTAGAGTTTGATAATTATCTTACTTCTTAATTCGACATTGTATCAAAACTTGTTAAATCATTCCAACTCAAGCTGTGAAGTTAACCTAGTCTGAGATAATCCACTAGCCCTTATTCTGTTGAGAGTAAGCTGCTGATTTCGGCCATGATGTTAGTTTTTTATCCATTCAATCCAAATTTCTATTAAATGGAAGTATGTGCACAACATGTGAGGGTAGTTCGGTCTCTTTGTTCTTTAAAATAATTGAAAACCATAGATTTCTAGAATGTCAACATATGCAAATCTGTGTGAATCTATAGTTTTTGTGTTTAAAGTCTAACGAAGCGACATTTTGTCCTCAAAGGAGAGTCATGTAGTATGCACGTGATAAGAGTTAATGTTAATTTCGATGAAATCTATAGAAAACTAACGGTATGAGATAATTGGCCAAAACATTTAATTTAAATCTTTGATTTTCTAATTGAAAAATTTGAGGGAAATCAAAAGTTAAATGAAATCTCACGGCAGTTTCCTATTCTCTTGAAACCGAATGGCACGTGATCCTGTCTCCATTTCCACTCCCTCCAAAATCAACTTCCATTTCCCCATACGACTCTCCAACTGATGAGCGTGTCACGTCATCACCATCGCCATCTTTCTTTCCCAAATCCAATCCAAATCCAAAATCCAAAATCCAAATCCAATCCAATCCAAATCCAAACAGAAGTTCTGTATCATATACACTTCGTAATGCTACCTGTAATAACAAAATCCACTTAATCCGGAAGCCCCGATGGAGCATCAGCAATCGGACATCAAAAGCAACGGCTCTTTATCCTCCACCTCCTCCTCCTTCTCTGACCTCCAGTACCAATCGGGCTTCCACAACCACTTCTCCTCCGAAGCTCTCCCCGGAGCTCTCCCCCACGGACAGAGCAGCCCCCTTCTCTGCCCGTACGGCCTCTACGCTGAACAAATCTCCGGCACCTCCTTCACCTCCCCTCGCAAGCTCAACCTCCGATCATGGCTCTACCGCGTCAAGCCCTCCGTCACCCACGAGCCCTTCAGGCCGCTCGAGCCGAGCCACAGAAAGCTCGTCTCCGAGTTCACCCAGGCGAACAGCTCCACCACGCCGACTCAGCTCCGGTGGAAGCCCGTCGATGTACCCGAGTCCCCCACCGACTTTGTTGAAGGGTTGTTCACCGTGTGTGGCGCCGGGAGCTCGTTCCTCCGCCACGGTTTTGCTATTCACATGTAATTTGTACTCTGTGATTTGCTGAACAAGTATATAGGGTGCTAAAGATTGAATTTTTATGCATGTTTTGATAATTGAGGGATAATTGTGTAGGTACACTGCCAACAAATCAATGGATAATTGTGCGTTTTGCAACGCGGATGGCGATTTCTTGATCGTTCCCCAGACTGGAAGTAAGTGGTTGATTTATGATGATCAATTGCAACTCTTTATTAATTTGTTTCACCATTGGGCGCTTAGATTTTGTTGGTAAATTATCAGTTTTTCGGTAGGTGGCCGATATTTCATCGCTATGTCATCCATATTTAATTGATATGGGGTTGGTTTTTAATTTTGATCCGTTCAGCAATTGGGATTTGATTTCTGATCATTTTAGCCAATTTCCCAAGTTCATTAGGTGTAAATTCTATTTGAATGCTGAAGTAATTAAGGGCTGTCGATCTTGGATTGAATTTGGGTTATGCAATGATCAAAGGCATTATTTGTGACACTCGATTGTCGATTGTGGTTGTGTAGGGCTCTGGATCACTACCGAATGCGGAAAGTTGCAAATTTCTCCTGGTGAAATTGCTGTATTACCTCAAGGATTTCGTTTTGCGGTTGATCTGCCTGATGGCCCTTCGCGTGGTTATGTGGCCGAGGTTTTTGGCACCCATTTTCAACTCCCTGATCTTGGACCAATTGGTAGGTACACCTCATGTCCTCATGCCCTCTTTCGGTTTTCACTTTTCAGCAGTGACAGAATCAGGCGTAGAATGATTGCTATTCTCGAATCTCAATCCAATAGAATGTTTGTTATTATTTTGAATGTTTTCATTATAAGTAGGCTGTGAGAGTGTAATTTTGATTACATGCAGGTGCGAATGGTCTCGCTGCTCCAAGGGATTTTCTTGTTCCCACTGCGTGGTTCGAAGAGAGTTCCCGACCTGGCTACATCATTATACAGAAATTTGGTGGTGAACTCTTTACTGCAAAGCAAGATTTCTCTCCCTTCAATGTAGTTGCTTGGCATGGCAATTATGCTCCATATAAGGTGAGTTATATTGTTGTTGCTACCTTCCTACTCATGTTTAAGAGTTGTTGCCCTTTTTTTTTTTTTTCTTGTTTTTTATTTTCATCGTTTGTGTTCAGTTTATATCACACAGAGGAATGATTAGTCTAAACTAATTCGTCTATATGATTATGGTATATGTACTCTCACCTTCCCAAGACCCGATTTGTAAAAAAACCATATTTTCTTGCAGTATGATCTGACTACGTTCTGCCCCTTTAACACTGTTTTATTTGATCATGGTGATCCATCGGTGAATACAGGTACATAGAAAATGGCTTTTCCTTTTTCCCCCATGTATTTTTCATTAGTAAAAATGTGTCACTTATCATGACTGATCTTATACCGTTGTGATGCAGTTTTGACAGCGCCAACTGATAAACCTGGTGTTGCATTACTTGATTTTGTCATTTTCCCTCCGCGATGGTTGGTTGCTGAGCATACATTCCGACCTCCATACTATCATCGTAATTGTATGAGTGAGTTTATGGGTCTCATCTACGGTGAATATGAGGTAATACCATGAACATGTTTACTACTATGTATCTAAATATAAACTTTGCTTTGAGGGTTTGAAGGAGCTCCACATACCTTGTGCTTTGAAACTGAATTTAGGGCCAAAAAGAAACCCTCCTAGTTTTGCTATAAATGCATGGAGAAAGCAGCTGCATTGTATATTAAAAATGTTATTTAGTTACCATGAGATGAAATAAATGTGTTGTCGTGACACTAGATGGGTGGTCTTCTTTTTGTTGTAAGGTTTGAGGGTCATCTGTATGTTAGACTCAGCACGGAAGAATTAACAAGTATTCTTGTTTTCAGGCAAAAGCCGATGGTTTTCTTCCTGGTGGTGCAAGCCTTCATAGCTGCATGACTCCCCATGGTCCTGATACCAAAACATATGAGGTAAACCTTTTTTATAAACAGTAATAAATAAAAGATGCTATTTATTCTACTACAAATGAGAAATTACGGGTGGCGCAACATATATTCTTGTTATGGATACACAGGAAAACAAACTACATGTTCACACCCTTTTTCTAGTAGTATGGAAAGAAAGGCTTGATGTTCGCTGAATTTTTTTTTTTTGGGTGAATTCACCGAACTGATATGGTTGACTGGTTCAATTTTCTTTTCCTTGGTGTTGATTGACTGGATTTCGGTTTTCACTTGTTAGTCATACAATAACTGTAAATGCTCAATGATCAGTCCTTGCTTAACACCGACTCTGTTGGATTCACAGGCTACCCTTGCGCGTGGAAATGAGGCAGGACCATTCAGAATCACTGATACTTTGGCTTTTATGTTTGAATCGTGTTTAATCCCCAGAGTATGCACATGGGCTCTTGAGTCTCCTCTCATCGTTCATGATTATTACCAGTGCTGGACTGGACTGAAATCACATTTCACACGTGGAAGGGTGAATGCTGAAGACGGAGATGTCCAGAATGGGAAGGAGGATTAAAGTGGAGACTGCCATGGCTAGTTTAGACGAATCGAAACTATAGCTTATACAAAGACTGTAAGCAATACAACCCTACTGAGTAAATAGTACAATAATACTAGTGTTAGTGTACCAAATATGCTTATTTGTATCCACTTCTGTATTAAAGCACTCTGCAATGAATAAGTCTTTCGTTACTTTGGAGCTTCTGTCAAGTTTAAGAGAGTTTTGCAACATCCTTGTACATTGACATGATCTGGTCTTTAGATTTTAAAGATCAACAAAATTGCTTGTTTACCGCTCGAATGGCGTTGTAGGTAAAACGTGACTGTTTGAACAGCTTAGAGACACTACTCTTCGAATGCTCGTAGGGCTCGTTAGGCTGTATGGCTGGTACAATACTAGATTGAGCATTGTATTTAGAAAGGACTGGCTGAGACGGTACTCTACATTCGAAAGCGAAAATCAGATGGTAACGCTTAAAAGATACAAAGCCAGACTGGTGGTAAAGAGATTTCTTGAAAGCTTAAGTTTTTTGGGCTAGTCGTAATCTAATAATTGACCAGTTAGGTTAGTGCCTCGAACTTGAAACGATGTTACTTGAAATAATGCATTACAGGTCAATTGTCACTCTTAAAATCCAAAAGTTTTATTTTCCTTTGATATAAGAGATATGCTACGCAGGATTAATCATTTAAAGCAAGAAGGGAATTTAAACTTATGTAAATACGATGGAAAACACACCACTTTAACAGGACTAAATTTATATACTTTTATATTTTTCTTCCAAAAGGATTCAATAACATAAACAAATAACGTCACACATTATTAGTCTAAAGGGCTAAGAAAAGCACAGAAAAATGATACAACAAAGTGGCCAACCTTCCCAACAAAAACAATTGATTACCGAAAATAAAAAAAATTTGTTTTCAGCATCCAATCCAAGCAGTCCACGTGTCCATGTTATAGCCTCCAATCTCACAACCTTGTCACGGGTCCCACATAGAAAGCATACTAGTGGAAACACTACACGTGAATGTAAGGCCAAAGTCAGCATTGTATGCCACCATATCATATATGCATCTGCATGCTGCATTATATTATATCAGCTTCAATTGAGAATTTGCTGCTCATTGTGATCCGTACAGACCATGATGTCTGGGTTTGATTGCTGCTGCTGCTGTTGCTGTTGCTTTTGATGCTGCTGTGCGTTTTGGTTTCCTTGATTGCCCATGTTCTTTAGGGTTTGGTGGTGATAGACCTGCCTTAACCTCTCTATTTCCCTCTTTAGTACCTCTTGATGAGCTGAAAAAAAGTCAATCGAAATAAAAATTAGAATAAATTCTTGGGATTTGGGTAAAATTCATGTTATATTTGGTGATGTTCCCATATAACGATACGAAATTTTAGACTAAAGTTGTCAAAATTATGAGAGGTATATTAAGACTTTGATACAGAAGAGAGAACTCACTGATCTAGTCAACTTAGTTAAGTCAGGTGTGCAGATAAATTTTGGGATTAACATATTTTTACTCTTACCCATGTTGAAAAACAACTAATAACAATTAGGGTTAATAATAATAATGCATAGAATATTGAATAGAAACACAAATTCCCACTTTTTGTTTGAAGGGATTAAAAGGTCTAAATCAATACTTTTTCCAATTAAGGAAGTTGGACAGTGATAGGAAAGAAAGGACTTTTGCTGATATTCCTGTGAATTTGTTCTCAAGTGGAAAAAGCACCATAAGGTGAAGATTGAGATAAGGGGTTCATGCATGCATTATCTTCACAACACTAATTAAACAATAATTAATCATGGTTTATTTTGAACTCATATCTTAATTACCATCTTTGAAAAGCTTGTCCTGAGCCAAAGCAGCAATCCGTTGCTTGAGAGCACTATTATCAACGTTTAGAATCAACCTCTGGTGGTCTAGAAATGCAACCCTTGGTGACAGTGCCGATACCTCCGACTTAATCACAACACAAACAAGTTTAATTAATTAAATTATTCACCAAACCAAATTAATTACCAATGATAAGGAATTAAGCAAAGCAAACTAATTGATCTTCTTGTATACCTGTAATGTTGTAACGCTGCGTTCAAGCTCTGAAATATATTGCAGCTTTCTCACTCTCGACCTCTGTGCTGATTGCCGGTTTGCCAAAATCCTACAATCACAACCCAAAGTTGTTTTTAATTAATAAGCTATATATATAGTTATAAATTAAGAGTTGTGCTATTCATACACATTTTTTTACCTTCCATATAGTTTTTGCTAATTTTTTTTTATCATCTTCAATTTATTCGATCTAACGGTTGAAAATTGAGAGGTGTGAGGAAGATAAAAAGGGTGTGTAGATAGCACCAAACATAAATTAACGACAATTTGGCAGCAACCAATTTTGCAGATCTTATTTTTTACGTGACAGATCTGGTTTAATTGCCCAAACCATGCATGCAAAATCCTGTATAACAAAATTGTTAATGAAATACATTGTTCTGAAATTACCTTTTGACCCTCTTGGGGTCAGCCGGGGAGGTTGGAGGTGGCGGGTGAGATTGAGCATTAGCGTCAGCCTCGCACGACGAGCTTTCAACCTCTCCGGGCTCAGTTTTCGGCTGCTGCTGGTCCAGATGAACCATCAATGGCTTCTTGTTATTATTATTTTCATTGTTAATATTGTTTTCGTCGTTATTGCTGTTCTGGTCGGACGGCGTGGACGGGCTGGAAGACGAGACGGTAGGCGGCACGGTCACCGACATGTCGTCAGAGAACATGGACATGAGCTGCTCGTCGTCTAGCCTGTCGAAGCCGAGGTTGTTGGTCGATCCGTGATGATGCATCATGGTGGCGGTGGGGTTCCTGCATTCCTCTTCTAGTATAAGCGGGGACTCTAAGAAGGCAATGGAGTCGCTCGCCGACCTCCGGTGCGCCCCGCGCCTGGCGGAGGAGAAGTCGAGGAACTCGTCGATCCAATTGTATGACGAGGATTGTTGTTGTTGTTGTTGGTTCGGTTGGTTGGAAGAGGGTTGGACGGCGGCGGCAGAAGTGGTTGTGGTGGTGGTGGGGATGAAATTGGCCATGGCGGGTAGCCTTTGGTGAGGGAAGGATGGCCAATTCTGTGTCATGCTTGGTATTTTAGGAGGTAATTGTGCCATTCTCTCACTGTGACCTCCCCAACCAAATATAGGGTACCCTAAAATATGTGTGTTATTAAAGAGAGAAACCCAAAACCCAAAACCAAAAGCCAGAAACCAAATCCCAAGAAAAAAAAAACAAAAAAGAAAGAAAAGGGAAACACCGCCAACAACCAACCCAACAAACAACTTACAACTGCAATGATCCCTTAATCTTTAGGGCAGTCCTAAAAAAAGAGTAAAGAGAGATATTAAAGGGAAGTGAGCAGGGCAGCAGGATTACATGGGCAGCTGCAGGAAGAGCAGGAATCCGAATGCAACATGCAGCTAGCAATAATCATAAACATAAATGAATGAGTGGCATTTGAGGTTTTGGAGAGGGAGGGAGGTGGGTCACATGGGGGTGGAGATATTAGCGACAGCTAGCAACAGCTGGGGAGGGAAGAAGGTGAGGAGGATTGGGGTAGGACTCCCTCCAAAAGGGTTTCGATTCACTACTGGAAAAAGTCTCTCACCACTGCGTTCTCTGCATAGTTTATTAACTGAAGGGAATCAGCCCCCACCCCACGTGCCGATATGACACCTCTTCCTGCCCTTTCTCCCTCTCCAGTCTCCACCCCATTACATTATAGATGTATGGATATTATAACTATAGTATATACTATATCTTTATCCTATAATTTAATGAATTGAAGCACTGGATATGGAGTGTGTATGTATATGTATCACTTCTGTATTACACTATGTATATACAAAAGATATGATTCATATGTTTATGAGTTTGAAGTTACTTGTAGTTGTAGAGCATTATCGAGCATTTTTTATCCTTTGGATACGATAATGATGCAAAAATCTATGGGACGTATGGCCCATTTTTGTTAGTTATCTTGGGGATGAATTTTGATTGCAATCGATTTGTGGGATCTAATGGTGCGTTTATTGTATTGAATTATTTCGGAATGGATTAGTCTCAAGAACTAAATTAGATTCGCTTTACATGAACTAAATAGTATAAGAATGTTGATGCAACGTGGACTAAGCCAGGGACTAAATTAATATTGTGATCCAAATTTTTTTTTTTTTTCATTTTTAATTCACTTTCTGTCCCCTCTCTTTACCCTTTCTTTTCTTTCCTTTTTTTTTTTTTCACACCATCCAGAATTGCCCTCACCTCACTGCCCGGCAAAAGCTCCCCCTCTCACAACCAAGAAAAACGAACAAATCAAACAATCAACAGTTGTAGGTTAACTTCTTGTTAGTAGCAGAAAGCTTCCGGAGACAGTGGAACGACTGCGCGATTTGGTTTCAGAGAGATAGAACCCATGCCGCTATTTGTCTTCTGGAGGCATTGGAACGACTCAGCGCCTTCTGCCCTATTTTTCTCTGGAACCTTCAGCTCTCCCTGCTTACTGATGTGCGTTTTGGTTTCAGACGCATTGCAATTTTGTAATATTTTTTTTTCGAATTTTTGGGTTTTTTTTTATTTTTTTTAAAATTATGTGTGAGGTACTAGAACGACAGCGCCATATGGTTTTGAAAATGGCCGTGAGAAGCGAAGAGCAGAGATGGTCTTAGCAGTCCACTCGATTTCAAGGGGGTTCTCGCTAAGACCTTCCAGTGAGGCGTTTAGTTGAGGCGAGTCCCTCCAAGTCTCATTAAAGCTAGTCTTTGCAGGTAACAAACATGAGATGATACTAACACTTAGTCCAGTCTAGTGAATCAGTGAGGGCAAACAAGCACACCATAATAATAATGGAGAATGATTTATGTACTCTCTTTTTTTTGCACTATTTTCTTATAAGTATCTACCTCGATTTGCTTCTTGTAGAGCCTTTTCAATGTGATTGTAAACCGTCTCAAGGTATGATTATAATAAAGACAATCAAATTGTGTGATCAATCTAACGATATTATAACACGTGATATTAGTTAAAGAATATTTCCTAAAGTATAACTTGCCGCTCATTTTTACTATACAACACATTATATACCCAATACTGACATGTGGTCTGATCATAACATTGTCATATGATGTGACTATTACACTGTTAATCAGGCAATGTGGCTCCACCAATGTTGCAACACATTATATTTATTGGTAATAAATTATCAAGTATTATTTCATCGTTCATTTATGCTATATAACACCTAAATTAATAACACTTAATTATTAACTTTATTTTTCTGTAAAAAAGAATGGAAAATTGACAGAAGAGGATCCTCTCCGGATCCACTTTGTGGGGATCCTAGGGATCCCCACATCTTAGTTGTTCATCGTATATCGTGCGGTCAATTTTTGTTAGATACTATTTGTGTTTAATTTTAAATAAAAAAAAGTCAAATGATTTCTAACCTTACAATACACGATGAATGACTAATATGTGGAGAACCCTAAGATCCCAAAAAATGGATTTGGATGGGATCCAATTCCAAAAATGACCACTATTGTATGATCAAATGGCTATATTAATTCATAAATTGTCGTGGTTTTTAAGTATGCATCTACAAGTAGTTTTGGGTGTGGAACTAATTACATAGGAGAAAGTCCTATTTGGGTAATATAAAAGATATAATGGAAGGATGTAGGAATTTATAGAGGATGAGCTGTGAAAGGAAGGGAGTGCTTGTAAGAATCATGTCCTCCTCCTCCCATGTGAATTGCTAGTAAGAGCCCACCTTTGTTTGCTTTGTCCCCAAATAAACCTCACATGGGAGGGTTTGGGAGACCCCTTTTGCCTCTCTCTCTTTCTCAATGGATGACAAGTTTCTTGGTATCTTCCATTAACTTATGTTGGCAGTCATGTTGTTTTTTAATGAAAGTACTTAGGAGACACTAATAATAATTAGTGGAAAAGTTAGAAAGCATGTTATGTACTTGATCCAATAGTTTGTCACACAGATGCGTACCCCATATACATGCATTAATTCATTTTAAATCATCCACTTGATAATGTATAGAACACATAATCCTAATTCGATTCACCATTAGTCAATAATCAATTTATAAAAAGTCAAATATGTCAATGCCGTGAGTTAGGGTTTACATCATCGCCAACACATACTAAACCTTTGTTTGAAAATAAAAAATATACTTCTTAACTTATAAATTTTAGATTCAAATCTCGTGCACAATAAGTTTGGTATTAGTATATCATTGTATAAAAACATACAGTAAAAAAAAAAAAAAAAACCCAATGATTTAAACCCAAAAAACCCTAAAAGGAGACAAAGGATTTAAACCCAAGAAGCACAGACTTGAAGCATTATGTATTAATCATATATAACGAATATATGTCTTCTTTTTTTCTTTCTTTTTTCTTTTTTAAAAAAAGAGGATAACTGGTGGCAAGCAACGATTCTCCACCTCTTCTGGGCCCAAAGAGGTTATGGGGAATTTCACTTTGCGGGTGGCCACAGTCAAGCAGACTCACTAGCTCGGAGCATTGAACTCGGGACCTTCCATATTTTATTTATTTATTGGGAATCCGTAGTTTGCATCCTTACCACTAAGCCATTTGCTCTGGTTATATAACGAATATATGTTGATTAGTGGTTTGCATGTGCATTTCCTTTACCATTCACAGCTAAAAGAATTTCCCAATTGAATACAATATTAATCCTCTATATTTCTTCCTATTTTAATCTTATATTTTTTGGAGCCCAAAAATGTTGAAGTACCGTACAGGAAAGGGGAGAAGGGGAAGGACTGCAAAATATGAATACAAAGCATTGCACGTGGAAGGAGCACAGAGGGCCCTGCCTTTGTATATATCATGATAAATGGCCCAAAAAAGAGAACGCGTAAAGATGTTAAAAAAAGACATTGATATAGAAAGAAAGGGAAGTGACGAGTGATGACAGCTGACCACGTTCCATAGTTTCATCTATCGCCTTTGAAATGTATATAGTGTTCCGAAATGAAAATTAAATTACCACTTGAACTATCACCAAAATGTAATTTGTCAGGCAAAAAACGTATCACCTCAATCAACGGTTAATTGCAATTTATCAACTATGAGTATTTCAATAAAAAATGAAGTACAATGTACAAAATGTGTTTTGGGCATGGAACTTGTACCAAAATGTAATTTACCATGCAAATTGATGGATCATGGACTTGGATAAGAGCATGGCTAGTTAGTAGAAAGTGAAGAAAATCTTTGAGTATATGTGCTTAATTTTCTTGAGATGCAAGAGATATGGCCTCTGTAGAACGTCTAGAATTGAGCAGCTTGCAGGTCATGGGTGCGTTTGGAGAATTCGTTGGTTTGGTTCCTACAGTATCACTTACTTTTCTTGAGAACCTCCTCTTTTGGTTCCCTCAGTATTTCAATACAACCGTCATTAACTTCCAGATAACCTTGTGTTCAGACAGAGACATACATGCACAAAAGATGTAGATCACAAGAGCGATCGAAGATGTGCCTCCCGTGAACACAAATAACACCCAAAAGTAACTAGGACTAAGACTAAGACTACGAGGTTCATCATCTGGTTCCATGTCTATGCACTTCTGGGATGCAAGGATGGCATTTTCCAACTCTCGGAGCTTACCACTTTCAGATACCTTCAGCATTGCTTGCGTTACGCTAGGAAGCAATTTCAACCAAGTTGGAAATGCCTGTCGTACAAGTAAGAAGTTTCTTAAATCACATCAAGCATTTTGTTGTAGAAATGTGTACTAGTGCATGCAAATGAAGCTTCTTAATTAGATAGAAAATATTACAAATCCAAATCCTCCGACTTTGTGTGTAGGTCCAGTCATGGTAAAGTTTTTGCGGTATTCTGCAAGAAATATTTTGGCCAAAGCAAGGTCAATAAAAAGGGCTGAAATTTCTTTGCTTCTGACGGCTTGAGTGTATTGATCAGCGGACTACATATTCTTGATGTTGTTGGGATGGAAGTGCAACACATCCTGCAGATAGTTCCGAACATAGGATATTCCAGAGCAACCAATCATTGGATTGCTATTTCAAGCTTTGGCAAGGTGAGCAAGTTGGCCAGGTTAGCAGTGTAAGTCCGTGTGATAACGAGTGCCATGAAGAGCCACAAGACCATTGCAATCCGTGACAAATTGCTGCTTAACTTGTTTCCTTTGTTCAAATCAATCAACACAATTGATTGAAAATAGATATTTAATCGACGTTTTGAGATAAGTTTCAAATTTAAAACTTGTGAAGAGATTCTAGAATGCAGTATATAAGTTTACCATTTAAGGAGAAGAGAGTGCTAAAGGATCCATTGTAGAGACTTGTGGCTCCTATTAAAACCCACATGGCGTTTGTGAAAGGCTTGGTGAATAACCAATGTTTATCTTGTGTTCTTGCACGACAATAAACAATCATTACAATCCAGATTCAGTGTAGGGCGCTTTGAATTCTGTATGTTGATATCTCTTGGCTAGTACTGCCATACTGCCAACTTCGGCATCAAAGTTCTGCACCATTAATAATTGGAAAAAAAAAAAAAAAAAAAAACTGTGATTAGTATCAGACTCTCAGTTTGAAAAATCTATAATTTTTGTAACGGATGGCAAATCAAATGGTAATTCCTCTAAGGTGGCATGAAAGAGTTCAATTGCAAGTCCTTTATAAGAGAAAGAGATTGTTTCCAAAGTGATCTTGTTCCACTTCCACGTTCACATAGTTTCTGAATATTGATCTTGTTGGCACACCAATTCTAAGTGGATAGGCACTTGTCGGTGGACTCCTTCCTACTGGCGTTTTTCGAGCGCCTCCTGGCCAATAGACTATACCCGCCGAATCTTTCATCGAAGAGCTAAGTGTAGCACTTTCACCGATAGTCTATGAGAAACAAAGTTCTATGTAGCTCTCTCCTATCACATTGATGATCTGAAATGTATGTACTGCAGCTATTGTTTGGTTAGCAAACTGAACCTTCCCACTCAAGCCATGAAAATCACTTTTCAAAATGCTTGACAAAATTAGTTGGCTTCCCATCTTTTCCTTCCTCGTTGCTTGAGCTACCGCCCATGTTGCATCATAAGCATGCACTGCAAAGGTGCTCAGTTCATGGTTACTCTCTTCAGGATGTTCTGAGCTAAACCGCTCATAAAATTAATTATAAAAAGATCGAATATGGGACACATTTTTGTGAACGTAACGTTTGACTCCAATAATTCCTTGCATTAAGGAGATGGTAGTGGCATTGAAAGAATGGACAAGGCTTGTAAAGGGATATCGGTGGCGATCCAGACAATCCTTTTTCATCAGTTTCATTCTTTTTGCCCTCTCAAATAGCTGCACCGCCACTGCTAAAGACAGGTGGACAACAAACACCCTACATTGGCTGCTCTTCAGCCTATCGAGCTGATGAGACAATGAAGAAGAAGCAAAAGGCGCGAGAGCTACATAATAGACAATTTCTGCGCCTACATGTTTAAGAGCCTTGGATAGATGACTTGTAACTACAAAGGCTGAAAAATCTGTGTTTTCATAGATTACGGTGACTTGATTCCACTCCCAAAATTGAATCATAGCTGCTACAGCTTCGATCTGCTTTAACTGATTTGGTGAAGCTTGAACTAGAAAGCTCCACTGCTCAGTTGCCCACTTTGGAGTTGCATCAGCTAAAGAAATAATTGGAACATGACTCTGAGTTCCAATCTCAACGACTAACAACACCTCTTCCCACGTCTGTAGTCCAAGAATTGCTCGCAATTGATCCGTACTGATAAGATCTTTGGCTACAATATGGTCAATGCAATGACATTAGAACTGTATATACAATAATGGTAATAGGAACCATTAAATTCAAAGTTTATCATATACAAAACCGAGTCAAAGTTGAATCTTTACATTTGTTGTTACAGGAGGTATCCTGACTTCGTAACAAATAGTGCATTTGTAAGACTTTTATGTAGGCGGATATGTATGTCATGTAGTCTGACATGTGATATTGAAAAACAAATGCGATATGATTAATTTACGAATTATCTCATAACTTTTAACTTGCATTTTGTTTATAAGCTGATCAAAAGAACTTAATGGTCAACTTTGGCTAGCCCCTAGACTTTTCTTTGCAATACTTATATACCATTGTTGTCCTTACAATCGTTGGGATAATACGCTGTGTAACAAAATTGTGCTGTGTTCCTTTTCAGTTTTAAATTTGCAAGAAAGAAAAACGATGTCCTTACATGAACTTGTCTTTTTTATATGAAGGTTTCATTTGATTGAAATATGTATCATGGGAGAGTGGCACAATATACACTTACAAACACAAATTTTTGTTCGAAACACAGCTGCTTATTTAGTAGTGGAGAAAAAACTAGGTATACCTGCTCGAGCTGCCTGTAGAGGCTCCCCTTTTGAGTTTCTGATGTGCAAAAACCAAACTTTGATTGTTGCGTGTGTTAAAGTCATCCCCTGCCATCTGCATTGCTAATCTCTGCTCTTTACCAACTTGAGAACCAGCATCTACGATGGCACCTATGCGGCAATGCCTACGAAAACATTGTCCTTTATTGTGTCACTACTTCCATCAGCTCTCAACTTTTGTGTAAATAGTAAAACAAAGGATATGAAGCACAACAAAGAAGGAAACTTGTCCATTCTGTGAAATCTGGCAAGCAATGGGTCCTATTCTCTTCATATATATAACAAATAAATTGGTCTTACGTAATCATTCATATATTAAGGGTCCCTTATTTTCTTGTGTCCTAGTCAATGTAATGGTTCCTATCTTTTACTTGTGTCCTCGACTCCTCGTCAATGCAAGGAATGGTTAATTACCTTCCTGGTCATGAAGAAGATAAAAACAAAAAATGTGTGACAGTAGAAGAACTAGGAAATCAGAAACAAACTCCATTCATGGGAACTTTCCAAAGCATATTTCGAAGCAGTCGTACTGCGAATTTTTTTCTAATAACGAAAGAAAGCAAATTCGAACTTGGGACATTTATTTACACGGTAAAAGAGTTATGGTTAAACCACTTGATATCAACATTTTATTCATATTACTTAGATTCCAAGCAAATCAAGATCAATTTCCTAGTAACTTTCATATACATGCATGCCTCTTTGGTCCACCTTGCGCTTATGTACATAAATTTTAGTCCCTACTTTGAATTGTTCATTTGGAATTTAAATTGTTTCACAGACAAGTAGCACTGCCTCATGCATGCTATTTGGACTACTATTTTAGGAAGACTAAGACAAACTTACATTCCTTATCAGCTTGACCATGATTAAGTATATGGGAATTAATTTTGGTCTAAACTGTTGAAAGTTCAGAAAGGAATGGCCTTTGAATTGTTCCTAGCCAAGTTCTTGCAGGTAGAGAAATCTTGATATTAGATTAATTCCTCACTCTAGATTGATGGAATGGGATTATGAGTTTAAGAATGTTTGACCGTCCTAGATCGTTTCTTCAAATATGACCGATGAAATTACTTTTCGAAATTTAGGGCTTGGTTCCTGGTTGTATTCTTCTCTTAGCCCGGACTGATCTCATGTATCTTACAGTTTCAGTTTAACTGACTTGTCAAGACAGCATCCATGACTCCATTGTGGTGAAATTTACATAGTATCTAAAGAGTCATTATTATTAATTTTTTTTTTCGTTCTCCTTTTTTCGTTTCGTTATGAAAGCATAGAAATAAGAGGGAGGAGTGAAAATGAATGAAATGGGAGTGTGAACATCAACTGCCAAAGCAAAGTATAATTCTTGATTGGCCTTGCGTTCTCACATCATCAACGGGAGTGCTAAAGGGCTACTTTAGCTGCATCAATATTTATTCTGGAGTTCGATTATGAAATGAATTTTTCGGATTCTGCCATGGGTAGGACTTTCAGAGGAGATGAAACTGAAGCAAAAAAACAAATATATATAGACTTCATTGTGTTTACAAATTTTCTTACATATAGTGGTACGCTGATTGTTGAAATATCCCACATCGACCATATCAATGAAAAAAGAAGAGTTTAAATACCCTAATCTCATTCCAAATGATACCGAGGCCTTTTGTGATAAACCCTCACACCTGACAGATTATGTTTGCAAATTTTCTTACATATAGTGGTGCTGATTGTTGAAATGTCCCACATCAACCGTATCATGAGAAAAGAAGAGTTTAAATACCCTAATACCCATTCCAAATAAGGCCATCTCCAACCGATGCAAATTTTCTTACATATAGTGGTGCTGATTGTTGAAATGTCCCACATCAACCGTATCATGAGAAAAGAAGAGTTTAAATACCCTAATACCCATTCCAAATAAGGCCATCTCCAACCGATGGCTGGCCAGAGGGCTCGTTTTAGCCCTTTGGCCCTCCAAGATTTTCCAAGATATTAATATTTTAATGAACAGTACATGACCATATTTGCCTCTGTCTCCAACCGAGGCCCAGATGGCTCGTTTTAGCCCTACCACAAAAAACCGTCTCCAACCGAGGGCCAAAGGGCCAAACATAATTTATTATTTAAATTTAAAAACTACAAATTAAATTCGAAAACAACATTAACTTAAATTTAAAAACTAAAACAACTTAAATTTAATATCCATAATCAACATCATCTTCATCATCCGCCATCGTAGGAGTATAGTCAGAGGTAAACAACTGCCGTCGGCTCATAATTTCTTTTTTTTCCCTATCAAAATAGGCCTTACTCATTGGAGTGTAATTCGAAGTGTTCTTTTCCATATTCTTATCATCCATCTCTTCTTGTATTTGTTTTGCCCGTTCTTCATGCCTACGCTTCATTTCTTCGGCCTCAAGGGCATTTTGCTCCGCCAATAATCGCAATGAGGCCTCCACTTCATGTTGAGCGGCGTAATTATCATTTGCCTTGCCCTTTTCCTTCAACCTTCGCGCCTTGTTTCCTCCCATAGCCCTAGGTATGGAACCTTCACCCGAAGATGGATTTTCTACCCTTTTTTGTTGAATGGTTGGAGATCCATCTTCATCCATATCTACAGCTGAGGATGCAATTTCGAACGCCGGCGTAGGAGCTCTCTTTGGTGGATCTTCAAATAACACCCACCCTTTACAAATTTCCCAACAATTGTGAAACTGAAAAAGTTTCGAGCTGCTCTCAATATACAATTCCTCCGCTTGGCGTACCTAGAAAAAAATTAAAGAAAATTAATTTATGAAATTAAATGTAATATAATTAATATTTAAAATAAATTGTGAAAACACTTACTTCGTCGTAGTAATTAGCGCCTCTTTCATGTCTACTTGCGGCTGCTAACAATGCTTGATGCCATTTGTTCAAACTTGGTTGAAGATGTTTCTTCCATCTTGAAGAACAACTCTCGTGGTTTCGAATATTCACTGGAGTGGTGCCTTCATAGAATTCTAAGTATTTTTTGGACACACGAGTCCAAACACCGTCACTTGTTTGACAATTCCCCCTCACACTATCTTCCGACACCCATCTATAAGCCTTGCAAAGAGCTTCATCTTCTTTTTGGGTCCAAGTCCTACCTTTCATTGCAGAAGAGGCCATTTCAAAATTATTAAAAAAATTGAAGGATAGATTTTTGAAAGAGGAAGGAAAATATGAGAATTGAAATGGTAGGAATGGTGAAAATTTTGTGAGGAATGGTTTAGGTATTTATAGGAAAAAAAAGGCCCAAAAAACCCTTTAAAAAACAAAAAAAAAATTTGAATCCAACGTTAACTGGGCTAGCTGGCGCTAGCTAGCTGTTGGTTTCAAAATTATTTTTAAAAATTCCTGTCGGTTATAACCGATAGGAATATGTTTATATTAAATAATATAAATGAAATCTTGTCGGTTATAACCGACAAGAATACATTTATATTAAATAATATAAACGTATTCTTGTCGGTTATAACTGACATGATTCCCAGTATTTCTGACTAGCCCCAGGCTGGCTGGCTGCTTGCAGCCAGCCCTCCAGCCCTTTAGCCCTCTCCGATTCCGTGGGGCACTCTGAGATTCCACAACCCTCTGGCTTAACCCTCGGTTGGAAACGGTTTTCAGGTTATTTTCGACCCTCTGGCCCTCTGGACCCTTCGGTTGGAGATGGCCTAATATCGAGGTCTTTTATGATAATTACCAAGTTGGGGACAATATCGGTGTTGTTGAAAGTGGGCCATATGACCCATCTCTCTGACCATTCTACATGGTATTAGGTGGGTCCCCTTGGCCCCACGGGAGTAGGCCTATATTGTACTGCCATGTGATGGGTGGGTCCCTTGGCCTCGCACTCCCACATCAACCATATCAATGAGAAAAGAAGAGTTTAAATATCCTAATCTCATTCCAAATAATACCGAGGCCTTTTGTGATAATTACCAAGTTGAAGACAATATCGGTGTTGTTGGAAGTGGGCTGTATGACCTATCTCTCTGACCATTCTACATGGTATCAGAACCAGGAAGCGGGCCCATACTATACTACCACGTGATGGGTGGGTCCCTTGGCCCCATGTGTAGGGTGAGTCCCCTTGGCTCTACGTAGTTGTCAATGTGTGGATCTCCCACATGAACGTGTTGAAATGTCCTACATCGACCGTATCAATGAGAAAAGAAAAAGTTTAAATACCCTAATCCCATTCCAAATAATACTAAGGCATTTTGTGATAATATCAGTGTTGTTAGAAATGGGCCGTATGACACGTCTCTCTAATAATTCTACACAAATCGTGGGGACATGGTGGTGAAGAAAATGATTGAAGCCCTCTGCTGGTTCTTGAGAATCAGACCTTTCAAGTAACAATTCTGGGGAATGTTCTAAGTACAGCACTATCTACTTTGAATCGTAAAGCAAAACACGATGCAGAACTTTAGCGACTTTGACTGATGATTATTTTTTTTCACAAAGCTATGTTACAAGTTTCGCTGTTTTAGAAAAAACTATGTTACAAGTTTACAATGTTTATTCTATGGTATTGAAAATAAAAATACTGAGCCAACAGTTCGAAAAGTAGAAAGGAACTCCTAGCTACATGGTAACGTGTTACAGGATCAGAGAGTCGGCCAATCCTATGTTTTCTATGCGGTGGTTTTGCATCTGCAAATGCGCTTCCCTTTGTACATAATGGTTAAAACTGCACTCTTTTATATGCAAACTTGAATGCAATCCTGTTATACGTGGAAAATATTTTCGGTTATCTAATTTTGTTGCCAATGGTGTCAATGTCTAGACTTGAGCTTGCACGGCAGATGCATATGAAGGATATGCATGGCTTTCTTCATTAATATCGCTGTCTCTTCTTGAGAACCTCCTGTTTGGACTTCCCCATTGTTTCATTACATCCAATATGAACTTCCAGTTGGTTTTGTGTTCAAGCATTGATTTACAAATGCGAAAACTGTAAACCACAAGAGCAATTGTCGATGTTCCTCCTGTGAGTATGAATAGTACCCAAAAGCTTTTGGGGCTTAGACTAGGATTATCAACAGCACCATCTGTTTCTGCATCAACGCACTTTAGAGACGCCAGCATGCTGTTCTCTAAAATCCGAAGTTCACCACTTTCGGTTACCTTTAGCATTGCTTCTGTTACACTAGGAAGCAACAGAGACCCTTTTGGAAATACCTGTACCATAAAAGCTTAGTTTATATGTAGTTTAACTTAAGCAGAAGATTAACTTGGTGAGAAGCTAGAGAATTACAAATCCAAATCCTCCAACTTTGTAAGTCGGTCCAACTGCCATAAAGGCTTTGCAGTATTTTCCAAGGAATATTTTTGCCAAAGGGGCATCAAGAAAGGCAGCAGCAATTACTTTACTTCTGAGCGCTAAGGCATATTCTTCTGAGGAGTTATACTGCATAATATTGTTGGGGTGGAAGCCCAAGACTTCCCTTAAATAGGCTGAAACAAAGGATTCCCTACCATGACCAACCATGGCGTTGGTTCGCAGCAGCGCATCCACATCTGTTACAGTAGGTTCAAGCCGCTGGACGGTGAGCATGCTGGCAAAGTTAGCCGTGTATGTCTGCGTGATGATTAGCGCCATAAATAGCCAGACCACCGTTGTCATCCTAGACAAATTGCTATGCAGCTTATCTCCTTTGCCCAGTCAAAACAAATAGAAGTTGTATTTAGACAAGTTTTATAAAAAATAGAGAAGAGGAAAATGAAATTGAACATCAATGTGGGTTACGAAATTACCGTGTAAGGAGAAGAGAGTGGTGAAGGATAGCCAAATCAAGCTTCCTATTTGATTTAGCACAGAACCTTTGAGTTCAGGACAATAGTTTCGCTCTATCAGCCACACGACAAAGCCATTGTAGACATTGATCGCTCCTATCAGTGCCCACATTGCTTTTGTGAAAGGTCTCACAAATAACCATGCTTTGCTACATGTTATGGACCTGACTGGAACTATCATTATCAATCCTGATTCGGTGTAGGGATGTGTGAATTCTGCGTGCTTATATCTGTGGGACACTATTGACACATCACCAACTACAGCATCAAATTTCTGCAAGTCAAATTTGATTGATCTTTAATTATTCCATGAAATATAAAATAATGGCATATGCAATTTGGACTAATTAATCAACTGAAGAGACTATAAAGTAAATATCTTACATGCAAATGGACTTGCTCCACTAAAGAATCGTATGTTCCTTCGAAAGGAAAGAACTCGTAGGGCAAAGGGTAAGGCAGCTCCTTTAGGGTTGCTTTGAAGAGATCTATTGCAAGTCCACTGAAAGATAAGTTATGTCCCAATGGATCTTTCTTCACATTTACGTACTGTTTAAATGTTGATCCTGTCGGCACGCCAATTCTCAGCACGTTTGCCTTTGTTGTTGGTTCAGTCCACCCTTTTGGAGTCAACCAAGGCCCCCCTGGCCAAAACACTTGCCCCAAATATTTCATAGAAGATCTGTTAGTAGCACGTTGACCTAGAGTCAGTGAAAATCCTAATCCATCTGACCAGTATCCAACTTCTCTGTAACTCTTTCCATTCACATTGATGATTTGAAATACATGTTGTGGAGCTAATTTTTGGTCACTGAACTTAATTCTTCCATTTAAGCCATGAAAATCGCTTTGCAAAAGTTTTGCTGACAAGTTCCTCCCTTTCCTGCTTTCTGTCACAGCTAAAGCCACTGCCCTTGCAGCATCATAAGCCTGTGCTGCAAAGATTCCAGGTTCATTGTTACCCTCTTCAGGGTGTTCCGAGCTAAACCTTTTACGAAACTTATGATCAAAGTCCTTAGATTGTTTCCCGCTTTCGGGGAGGTAGCTCTTGAGTCCGATGATCCCTTGCATTGTTGAGATGGTGGAGGCATTAAAGGAGTGGACAAGGCTTGTAATAGGATCAGTGGTGATCCATACATAATCCTTTTCCATCATCTCCATTTCTTTTGCCTTCCGGAATAGTTGCACTGCCAATGGCGCAGACAAATGTACAACAAAGACTCTACACTGGTCTCTTCGGATTTTCTCAAGCTCTTCAATTAATGAAGAAGAAGCAAAAGGAGGGAGAGCTACAAGGTGCCTAATTTCTGCACCAACTTGTCTCAAGGCATCAGAGAGATGAGGTAAGACTTCATTGGCTGAAGAATCTCTATCTTGGTAAATTACAGTGACTTGATGCCATTCCCAAGACTGAACTATAGCGGCAATTGCTTCCATTTGTTTCAACCGGTTACGAGAAGCTTGAACCAGAAAGGGCCACACCTCAGTTGCCCACATTGGATTAGCCTCAGCAAGGGAAACAATTGTGGTATGAGTCTCACTGCCAACCTTAGCTACTAATGATGTCTCTTCCCATGTATGAGGTCCTATAATAGCTTGCACTTTTTGCTCATCTATAAGAAATTTAGCTGCAGATTGATAAATGTTATGGCATTAGAAGTGTTGTATTACGAATTGAAGAATTGTCGCACATCAAGTTTAGATAGTTAAGCTATATATTATGTACATGTACAATGTGAAGAATTTTTAGGGCTTATGGTAATTGACTAATTGGTAATAGTTTAAGTGATCCAACTTCTGATATGCCTTTGTAACTTTTCGATATGGGAAAACTCTTGACAATGTGAAGAATTGTCGCACATTAGGTTTAGATAATTAAGTTATATATGCGTACGTACAATGAAAGGATGTGAAGAATTGTTTAGGGTTTATGGTTTATGGATTAGGCCGCAATTCAACCAATCTTCAACTTTTTGAGAAAACTTACCCTTTTTTTTTTGCGTAATTTTTAAACCATTTGGTTTAAACTTTAAGCTTACATTAACCATATAAAGCTTAATAAGGAAGTATACATATATAGCAAAGGCTTGCAAATTAAGTGGTTAACGACCTCTATATCCAATGTTTTAGGTTCTATTTCCCCTCCCAATATCACCTTTACAAATAAAGAAAGAAAATAAGCAAGGGTAAAAAGCTAAGGATCTGTTTAGTACTCTACTTCAATTCAACTTTTTAAACTCAAAAACAATTTTTCAAGTTTTAGGTCTTAAAAATTTGTTTGGTGGACTATTTAAAAAAACTAAATTCAAGACTAACTAAAAAATATAGTCTATTATCTAAAAACATAAAAAGTGAGTTTTTAGAATTTTTAAACTTAACTCACTCCTTTTCTCTCCCTCCTCTCCTCTCACTCCAAATCCATTGCTCTCTCTCCTCTTTTTTATTTTATTTTATTTTTATCTTTTTCGTCTCTCCTTCAATCCGCTCTCTTTATTCTCTCGGTTCTTTCTCTCACTTCTCTTCCTCTATCTCGTTCGATCTACTCTCTTCTTTCTCTTTCCTTCAATCATCTCTTACTTTCTTTTCTCCTCTTTCCTCTTTCTCCCTCTCCTGCGACCTCTTTTTTTTAGATCTCTTTGTCTAGTTTAAGTTGTAAGATTTAAAATTTTTAAATTGCAAACCAATCAAGTTTTTGAGTATTAAAGAAAATTGTTTTCAAGAAATGTTTTGAGAAATTATGAAAATTTTCAAATAGGATACCAAACATGCCCTAATTACCTGCAAGTGCTGCCTGCAAGGGCTCCCTCTGAGAGTTTCTTACGTGCAGAACCAATCTCTGATTCCCAGTGGAATCAAAATGATCATCCAATGCCATTTGAATTGCCACTCTCTCTTCTTTTCCAATCCGAGAACTGTTGTCGATAATAGCACCTAGTCCCATTCCGGGTTCGTTCTCTATTGTATTGGCATTTCCAAATGTTGTAATTCCTTCCCTAACTGAAACTGTGATCAGGAAATAAAAAAGAAGAGCAAACTTAGACATTTTTTTTTTTTTAAGAATGGCTTTTAGAGTTCTCTTCCTATTTATATTGACAAGACTGCTGCGGTATATACTTTTTACTCAGTCAACATTAATAAATTCCCTCCTTTTTTCTTGGGTCATATAGTCAACATTAGGAATCAATCAATACTTTGGTCTTTTTTCCTTGCATGCATGCACATATACAGTATTTCTGCAGTATGGTGCGTGGAATTAATTCAACTCCATCTTGGCCAAAATTACATCCAGAATGCGGCTTAAAATTAAAATTTTTTTTCTTTCTAACATCTTTGTTAAACTTCCAATATCTGATATATATCACTCCCTAATGAAGGTTAACTTGACAGAATTATAGGCTAAATCAGTAGAGTACTTCAACAAGACGACATATGTGTATATATAGACACACACGTGGTGTAAATTAATGTTTTCATGTCGTCTTGCAGCAAAATTTGAATTCTTAACATTGACTAGGTCTATTTTTTGTCCGAATGTGTCTTTTAGGTATCATGTCAACTCTTGTAAATCTATACTTGCTGTAGTTTCCATGCATGTACAAGTACAACCTCAAAGAAACTTACTAGCAAATATAATTGATGCTCTAATAGTCTCTAATATGATATAATTGGAATTGGTAAAGTGAAAATGACCATTTGAATTTCCTAGTAATAACCCCCTTGTAGGTTTCAATATTCATGCAATTGTCCAAATTAAAGACTAAAAATGTTATACTTTGAATTTTCATCATTTGGAGCCCAAGTATAAGGTCATCAAATTCTACACATAGAGATACAAGGTGAACTAATCCAACTATAGTTTACTCATTTATTTCTTGCTGTTACCTTTTAGTTTTACTGATTTTCATGTAGGTAGGTTGGATTGCTATGTAACAATCCGTCCCTAATTTTATTGTATGTTACTTTCTTAAAGTTGTGAAATTACGAAAATGCTCTTGGAATAGCTAAGTGGCAATTTTACGTGGATGTTTGAGCTCATTTCATACTTGTCTCCTTTCTTGCCATATCTTGTAGTACTAATCACTACGTGTACATCCCGGCCCTGAGTGCAAATGGGATGTAAAACGGACCACCGTTTTCATCTCGACTCTCTGATCACCACCATATTCGCTGTTTTGTGAGATTCATGGTGGAGAAGCTTGAACACGAGAGCTTAGAAACGGACAAGCATTTTCGACGAGATTCTCATTGTTACCGGTGAAGGTAAGTCTTCTAACCACCACAAATCGTTCTAGCTTGTTCAGTAGATAAAGATTCATGTATGGTTTGTGTTGATTGGCTTCCTTTCGAAGAAAATTTAAGAAAAATGGTTTTTCTGCAATTCCAACAAGTTGCAGAGCAACGACGAGTCTTTTTCGGACCAAATCTCATTGGGTTGCACGAGATTGAGGTCATCTACCCACTCTTCATCACTCCTATGATCAGGTTCGAGCATTTCGTGCTCGTATCTACACAAATTCGAAGAGGTCCACCACCTTATTTTCGAGCAGGACTTCTCAGGATTCTACTCCCTCAAATTAGTCTAGGTTGTGAATTTTGGTTGAGTTTTGGAACTATGGTTTCTGGAAAATTTTCGGCCAAAAAACCTAGATTCTGATGAAGTTTCGGCCGACAGACGACGACGAGCGGCGACTCCGGCGATCTGCCTGTGGTAGGAGACGACCAAATATTTGTAACGGTAAATATTCTCTAACGACGTTTGCACATTCCGTTAACTGAAGGTATATTTCTTCCCTGAATATTGTTTTATGCCAACTGCATATTTTGTAACGGTGATTGAATATTCCACGGTCGGTGCGTGCAGCCGCGTGACAGTTACCAGCCGGCGTGTGAACCTTGTTTTAAGTACTTCCAATCCCCGTTTTGAGCAAACAAAAGGAATTTCAGAGTCTTTTTCTTAATATTTATGACATGTCCTGCTCCCGATATTCCCCGAATAGCAGGATAGGTATGTGCTGGCCAACACCTGAGGGTAACAAAAGTTATTTATTGAGTGAAAAAGCTAAAAATAAGGGATAGATAAGACTTATAAATATAAAAAATAAAGAATATGCATTTAAAGAACGTGTTCAGAGCACACATATAATCTAAAACACTAAAAAAATAATATAAAATTGAATGAATAAAAGGATGGTTCCTACACCGAGAGGACTCGAAGATGCCGATGCGGAAGTGCCTTGACGTCGGGATTGTATGTCTCGATTCTAAATCCTGAAAGGGGCGCAAAACAAACATGAGTGGACCAAGTTGATATATATATATATATATATATATATATATAATAAAATAATTATCAACATACTAACCCCCAGGTTTTATGAAAACACATATATCATGATAAACATAGGTTTTTTGAAACCTAGCATGCCGTGCAAAGTCTCAAACCATAACTCATATATATAGTAATCACTAGTGAATGTCCAATATCCTTCCAGACCCCATGCCAGCTCGCCGTTTATGTGTGAATAGCCAGAGGAAAATATCCCTTCAGGCCCCATGCCAGCTCCTTGTCCATGTGCTAATAGCCAGAGGAAAACCACTTCAGGCCCTATGCCAACACCATAACCATCGTCCGGGATGGACTGAAATCTATCCCTCGTCCCGTAGCAGAATTGGGACCACTAGGTAAGTACAAAACCATTGAACATGTATATATTGAAAAGCAATTGAGTGATTCAAATATTATATCGTCATCCATTAGATATTCTATAAGAACACGGGTTATAGGAAAAATAATAATAATTTAAGTTAGCCTTGATAAGCATGTTATATCATAAAACGTAGTCACTAAATCATGCGTTTCATGTATGTATTTCTATTATCAAAACATGCATTTTAGAAGGTCCACTCACAGATACTTCGTTGCTGAAGAGCCACGCAAACTAGCGAAGACGGAAACGCCACAAAAATTGCCCCTAAGCACATAAAGGGTCCAATTAATAAAACTATATTAAAACAATTGAATTTGGGAAAACGGACGTCAGAAACGGATATAGGACGTCGAATTGCCCTAAGAAGGATTTTAGTTAAATTTCGTAAAAGTCAATAGAATATTCCTCATATAGGATTTGGGCCGGTTAAGGTTAAGGGTTTTGGCCTCTAAGGGCTTTTGGGGTTTGATAATTAAAAAGGGTTTGGGTTTTGGGTAAATGGGCTAAGGGGTTTAGGCCTAAAGGGTTTAGGGTTTCTAGGCTAATGGGTTAAGGAATTGGGTTGATAAAAGGGCCTAGGGTAATTAATTGGGTTTGGGTTTAAAAGGGTCACGGGTTGGGCTGGAGTCCCATGGGTTTTGGGCTAGTTTCAAAGGACTTGGGTCAGGTTGACCCGTTTTCAGGCCAATGAATTGGTCGGTTTCTGGGCACCACTTCGAACGCCCATAACTTCTTCATTACTCAACGAAATCAAGTAAAAAAACAATGAAAGTTGTAGTAATTGACGAGATAAAGAGATTGATACCCTGTACGTCGGCCAAAACGCAGTGGTTTGGTCGAAAAACACCTCGAAAGGGGCGGTGCTCGTCAGAAAATTGGGTTTTTGGCCGAAGGTTTGAGGAGTTTTCAAAGCTTTGTAACTTCTTCGTTTCTTAACCAATTGAGTGATTCAAAAGCCAAAATGTAGTTAGGAATGTGGAAAATAGATTCAAAGTGGGGAACGAGTGGTGGCCGTAGTTGGCCGGAAAATGGCCTGAAAGATGGCCAAACGACCACGGTTTAACGCCGGAAAAACTGCAGAGGTCCTCCCGAGGTGTTTCTGCGTCCTATAGCTATCAAAGCTACTCAATTTCATCCTATAATTCTATGTAAATACTAACCAAGGGATTCTAGGGCTTACCTACGTTCGAGGGACGAGGAAATCTCGTCGGAGGAATTTTGTACAGTGGCAGTAACCAAGTGGAAGTTGAGATGATCCTCCCTCAATCCTAGCTTCCTGGAACACGCAGAGAAAGGAAGGATGAAGGTGATGATTGATGCCCGTGTGTATATATGGGTTTGACGGTGAGGAGACAGCACAGAGAGAGGGAGCACAAGGAAAGAAAGAGAGAAGAGAGAAAAGCGAGGGAGAGAATCAGGAAGGAAGGAGATAGAAGAGAGAAAAAGTGGGGAAGAAGTGCCACGTGGCAGAAAAAGAAGAGAGGAGCCGGGGGACAAAGTTCATGGGTGGGCTCCTTGGGCTCACCAATTAAGACCCAAAAAACCAATTTTAAAAGAAAAAGATGTAGCTCAAGGTGAAATTTCACGAAAAATACCCCTTTGTTCCGATAAAATCGGGATGGATTGTTACAATTTACAAGTTTTGAGTAATGTAATGATTAGTATAGTGGTTTCACATTTAGGAGAGACTTATTCTGAAGAGATTAGAGATCAGGCAAAACAAGACGTTTATGACCCGACGACGTATTAGTGAGTATGCTTTGTTTTCAAACTATATTATATAGTTATAGTTTCCATAATGGCTTTTATATCATGTCGTGCTTTTATTTATAAATATAAGTGCTAATGATGATATTGAGATTTATGAAATTATGATGGCATGATTCTACATATTTGAACTGCTCATCATGCATAAGTGCACCGGTGTCTATAGTACTCGTCCGGGCCAGGACCAATTTCCTGTGTATCTTCACATTAAACCATTATGCTCACATTGGATCTATTATAGGTAACATGTACTCATTGCTTTTGCATCTAGGACTCGTATATGACGTGCCTACCGCTATCTTCATGTGTATGTAGTACTCGAACTTATATTATTACACCCAACTTATTCATGTAGCTACTTTCTACATAGACTTGTGTGTCTACATTTTTTTATGAGCACATTGTGTTACATTTATTGTGTTATCCATGATTCACCCGTATCCTCAGCATAGCTGCTTTTATACATTTCACTTTGGTTTTTCATACTTATTTGTAGTATGATTTTGAAAACTATACGAGTTTTACACTGAGGGGTCAATATGTTACGAAAGCAAAGGTTTTAACAAGTCTTTATATTTATGCCCACTCACACTTTATGCCTTGCCCCCTTCCAGGACTTAGTAGCTGGATTATGTGGCAAGGGATTGTTGGAGGATTCTAACATCCACTTTTGAAAATGTTGGAAATTTATTTCTTGTTAGTTGTTGTGTACGTAATATCCATCCTACTTGGAATGAGAATATTCTTATTTTTAAAGCATTTTTTTCTATTCTCTGGTACTGTATGCATTTGTAATAAGGATTCTTCCACACTACGCACTATCACTCCTAGATTAAATTAGTTTTAAACTTTGTTTTTTAATCTACTTGTACTTTTTACACATTAATTAAATATTATAGCTTCGTCAGCTTTCAAGTGTCGACCAATATGTCTTGATTTTGGTGTCCACTTGAATATCTAGGTCGAAGTCTCTCTCTCTCTCTCTCTCTCTCTCTCTCTCTCTCTCTCTATATATATATAAATATATACTGCACATATTTTCAGTAAGGGATCTTTTGATATAGGCGCTTTAGTTTTGAATTTTATAGATCAAACATCCATGCCTTTTAGTGATTTGATTATACTTTTTTTTTGTCATAATATGTATCAAATCAAACGTACCAAAATTGCAAATAAACTTACCAATTAATGATTTTTGTAAATTCAAACGTACCCGCAGATAATATATATGTAATGTATTGTACCTAATAATAATAATTCGTCAACAACTATATATACTTAAAAAAACAGCAAAAAAAAAAAAAAAAATTCACAAAAAAATTTGAAAAAATTACATGGAGCTTTTATGTTAACATATACAAAGATATGGGAAATATGTTTTCGGGAAAAAAAAAAAGTGTACGGAGTTAAATATAATTAGAGAGTAGCAACCAATATGCAACTTTAAGAGCTTATAGGCAAGAAAATGATGATTTACCCTCTAAAATGTGTCAAGCAAGTCACATAACTTAAGTTGATGAAAAATTAGATAGAATAACTTTGAATATAATAAAGCAAAATTTAATGAATTTACGAACTTATTTTATTGAAAAAAATAATTTAGGGACCTAATTTTCACTCAAATGATAATTCAAAAAACAAATCAGCAGTACATAATAGTTTTTGACTTATTTAATTAAGCTGATCATAATATGGTTGAAGCTCAAGGTTTGCCCTGTCATCCTCATCTCTTGAACTATATATATATATACACTGACCGAACTGGTTAAGGCTTAGAAAAACACTAGAACACTATAAACTTAAACTAGAAATCCATAAAACGTGCCAAGAAAAGGAGAATAAAAATCGAGAAAACCACTATTTAACTACTTTATTTGTACAACTATAGTCTATTCTAGGAGAGGGGACATTATTACTCTAAAGGTCATCGCCATCCATGTGAATCGAATATGTAATCTATCACTTATTAGTAAGGAGAAGCCACTGGACTGTAGTATTAGTTGGTAACTAATATGTAACCATTAAACTAGGGTCCAGACACTCAAAAAATTTACCTTTATCTTCTAGGCGGGGAATGCTTATTCTGGGGTCTGTCCGCGGATATAGCCAATGTCGAGAACCATTAGGAAATAGACTAGCAATGTATTAAGTTAACGCATACCGTGATTTCGTCTTCTACATGTAAGAAGAAAAATATGAGTGCAGTCTCACAGTTGCCAAACATTCAATGGCATATGCATCCGTACACTGCAAGTGTGTGGGGGAATTTGAGGAAGAGAGCAGCCCAGCATGAGAGAGAAGAGCTTGTCAAGTCGCCAAGGAGTGACTACCTGAGAACTCAACTAGGGTTTTTCTGATTTTTATCGTGTAATAAACCTCTTTACTCTTTAGGATCGAAGCTGCAGGCAAATCATCCTTGGCTACCAAACAAGGCTCCTTTAAATAGTGCTCGAACTACTCTCGAGGCCCGTCAATAGTGCTTGAACCCCTTCAAATAGTTAAAATTCTAAAAGTGTAAAAATCAACACAAACGGATAAAAGTCTATAGCAAGATCAACTTTGGCTACTTTTCAAAAGTTTCCCATGAGTACTTACCATAGATTTGTGATGATAAGTGTTCTATTACCAGAGTTGCAGGCCCCACCGCACACTATCTGTGGGAAATCAGTGGGCACAGTGTGGCATTGAGATCATATTCTAATTTCATACCTGTGGATTATCTGGTTTGGTTCCCTTCATTAAAAAGAAGAAGAAAAAAATATAAAGAATTTATGTTTAAGGCAAATTGATGAGAGCAAGCGTATGAGCTGATAATTCTCTGCGAATCCGAATCGAACAACTGTATGCCCATCAGCTATAAATACTGAATAGAGGCTTCATCCGACCACTGTGGCATACCTCCATTAATTGTACAATGATCATATTTCAATGGAAGGGGTTCAAGCACTATTGACGGGCCTCGAGAGTAGTTCGAGCACTATTTAAAGGACAAGAACTTGAGTATTACTCCAGGTGCCTTGAGTGACATAAATTTCAAATGGTGGGATGGATTGAGAATCATTTGAAATATGTAAATTCGGCAATAAAGTCTAAGCATTTCTGTAATGGAAACAATGATATGGTTTGAATCTTAATTTCAATCTCTTGTCACTTAGCATAAAAAAATGTAAGTACCAATTTCGCAAGAATCAAATACTGGAGCTAATATCTAGTAGCATGCATTGGCGAATCCAAGGGTCCTCCTGTGTCCCGGGACTCTGCGGAGGTCAGGAAACATAGGGAGGAAGTCGTCAGAGGACCCTATAGCCAACAAATTGTTCGATGAAATGGCTCTTAGGCAGAATTCGGCAGGCCTTGCCAAGTGATATTCAATAGGCCTTAGAACAAGCCTTGGCAGATTTTGTTCGTGTTAGGCCTTCGAAGTTGTTGATAGAACTAGGGAGACAACTACATGCCTACTAAGTGCTCGAACAAACGACTCAATGAAAAAAATGAAAAATTTTGGGCGCTCTGTAAGCTTGAATCTTTTACACTAAAACTCCACAAAGTAAATTCCTGAATCCACCACTGTTGGTAGCAATGCTTCGTGTAAACCTTAGTTGCATCAAGTTTATTTCATGTACCAATTTTTTCCATTTCACCTTATGGGAACTTGATTCCAGAATCATGCATATTGGTCCATTTCAGATGCTCATGCACCTAAAAATAAAGTCAATGGGATTTCCACTAAAAAAAGTTTTTCGTTGATGACTTTGTGTTTGAGGCTCACATAACGCGTATATGTGGGCTTACCCATGTCTTCTCTTTTCCAATTGGTGCTCATAAACCTTTATTCATCTGAGGTTCCTGTATATATGCTTTAAAAATATTGCATCAATTCTTGTGAACGTTGATAATGAAGCATGCAATCCTCATATATTGGGGTTTTGAGCTTTTGCATGAAATGTCCTTTTCATTGACTCTTCATTCACCTAAAACTTGTTAAATACACGACACATTCTGTTTAATTAATACTCTACATTTTGTTTTTATATTTTTGTCAAAAGAATACTCTACATTTTGTTGAATATGTCCCGCGGGCTAAAAACATCTTACATTTATTTTTTAAATTAGTAATTATCTTAATACAACCACTTTACTTAGCCACGCCTACATCCCATACTCTCCACATAAAGTTTTAGCATGTTCTTTTACACCCTTTCAACATTATATCTTCTAAAACTATGCTTGAAAATATTTGCCAAAGAATTGGTAACAAATGCTTGAGAGAAAGAATATTATATATTTTTTCCGAAACTATGCTTGAAATATTTACCAAAGAGTAGGTAACAAATGCTTGAAAGTAAGAATCTTTACATATTTTTCTAATTGGATGCTTTATTAATCAACATAAGATAATACATATGATATCATAAAACCATTCATACTTAGGATTAGGGCAGCATCTTTAAGAAAAACAACTTTGTAAGGCATGAGAAATACAAGCACTGGAAACAGCCAGCAGTTGGTGGATATAAATTGAATGTGGATGGAGCATTTGATGCGGCACGGCGGTACGTAATCAGGGAGTTGGGGCTCTTGTTGATGATTCTGCGCGCAGGAGTGCAGTGTTGTCGCTATTCCTGCCCCCTCGCTGATCTCAGTATTGTCAACTGAATTGTATGGAGTTGCACCGGCTGGTTACCATTGGAAGTTGAGACTGACTCCCTTCGTGTGGTGCAACTGCTGGCATAAGAAGAGATTTGTCTTGCTGCAGAGGATCTGTACGTGAAGGAAATTCAAAATATTTTGAGAGACAGATCAAGTTGTAATATTGTTAGGGCTATGATGAAGAGTGGGTGATACAATAGTCACAATATAGATTAAGATAGGCTATGATTAGGGTTAGCGTTATAAAGTTTTGCTTTCGTGGGTATAATTGAAATCTGATGTTATCTCTAGTTTGGGTTATCTGCTAATTAATTAGGGTTAGGGTTAGGGTTAACGGATCAGGATCCTCTCCTGATCTTTGTATGGGGATCCTCATGATCAAGAAGTGTGGGCCGTTGGATGAAAATCCAACGGCTACAAACAAGGGGGTCCCTTTAAAGTTATAATAATTATAGCCGTTGGATTTTCATTCAACGGCCCACACTTCTTGGTCATGAGGATCCCCATACAAAGATCAGGAGAGGATCCTGATCCAGGGTTAACGATAGACTTTAGAGGATTTCTTTTACAAGTTTGCTATCTCTAGTTGAACCAAAATTCTCTCATTCAGCTACAGAATAATTGTTCCTTTTTTTACAAGTAGCGGATATATCGTTGAACGTGCAGCTAAACATGAGAGTGATGGTAGAAAGAAAGCATCTAATTTAACCAATTGGCAATCGGTAGAAAGACCATCTTATATACTGCGGTGGAAGGCTCCCATGCACCGTGCAGAAGTAGGACCAAGTAGATCAGTGGACTTTGAAAGGTTGGTTTCAAGTTTCTTGCCAGTTGCCCAGAAGTAAGGTCTCAAACTCGCACAAGTGAAAAGTATCTCGAGGTTTCGCCGCTTTGAAACAAAAAGTTTAAAAATATCGAAAAAATTCAGCGTGGTTTTTCATACTGTAGACTGTCAAAGCAGACTTGTATTTAAATTTCGTACACAATTTAATTACTCCTCCAATGCAGATTCTTTGCTCCTAATTAAGTCTTCTGCATTTTCCAAACTGTGTTCTCTTAGCCACCGCCAAAATAAACGATAAACGCAAATTGCATGCTAACATAATCGCAGATCATTCTTCACCGTTCATTATGTAAATATATATATATATATATATGTGGATAATATTCGGGTACTCACTGGGAGTCACTACTACAAAATTATCAATTGCTGGCGGTCCAAAAATCGAAAAAAAACATATATTATTGTCGAATATTATGCAAAATCTGACAGAAAATGGATGCAGTGGCGGATATAATAAGCAACAAAATTGCCAGCGTTAGAAAATGAATTTTCCGACAGAAATACTCTAAAACCGACAGAAAATATATTAATAATGAATAAATAAGAGCATTTTCTGTAGGATAAACTGACAGAAAATATATATATCCAACAGAACTTGTGTCGGTTATAACCAATAGAAAATATTAATAATGAATAAGTAAAGCACTCTCTGTCGGCTAAAACCGACAACAAATATAATAATAATAATAATAATAATAATAATAATAATAATAATAATAATAATAATAAATATAATAAGACGTGAGAGCATTCTCCCTTCTTCTTGTTGAGCATTCTTCTCCCTTTCTGCTCGAAATCAGAATCTGCGGCTAATGAGCAAACCAGATTGGGCAACATGCTTGAACCCCCAGGCACGATGGAATTTGAAGCTCGAATTCAAAAGATCCAAAACCCAACTCCACTAACCTTCTTCCCAACACAAAACACAACAATCCATCCCAGAAAAACAGAAGAGAAAACCCACATCTTCCATAAATAGAAGAATGAAGAAAATCAGATGAAGCAACGACATAGAGAATCAGAGAAAGCAAAAATCCAAAAACCATGTAACGGGGAAGAAGAAACGTGCGTGTACGGTGTGAAGGATTATTTTGGAAGATGACATGTTCATTTAAGCAACATCATTAGCATGCAATTAACAAATTAAAGGCGGAATCATGCTAGCATGCACTTAAAAAACAAAACATTACCTATGAATGTTCAAAGCCTGGTAAAATGGTGAACCAATAATCAACTCAAAACAAAGTGAGTTGAAATATATACTTTTGTAGATTCCTCTTTGTATTTAAACAAAGGCTAATCACCCAAAGAGAGGGCCTTCATTCCTTGCATCTTAGATCTATGGATTTGGATGGATGAAAAAGGTTTCTCCAAAGTTCCCAAAATTGAGAACCTCTAATGATTCATCACCAAGGCATAATGAAGAAGAAATGAGTGACCTTGGAGGAGTTTGATTGCTAGATGATCCCTCCAAGGTGGCCGAAATTTTAGAGAGAAATGAGAGCTTGTGTTCTCATCCTTTCCCCAAAAACAACCCTTAATGAATTTTAGGCTATAAAGTCCTTTATATAGTCCCTTCAAATAAGTGACCTAATGGACCAAAAACCCTATTCTTCTAACATGGCCGGCCTATAGGGTTTATTGGGCTTTCAAGCCCTTTGTTTATTCAAGTTGTCATACAACTTGAGTTAATGGGCTTGACATTCAAATCCCATTGGGCCTTGCGGCCCAAAACTAACCCGAGGTCTTTAACGAACTTATTCGTTTGATTAATTAACATATTAATTAATCCTAGCCTTAGATAAATAATTAAACCATTTAATTATTCTTACTCATCTCCGTTGTTTCTTCAAACTCTACCTTACTCGGTGAACGATCCATTAGGTTCCTTTTAGCGAGGCAGTGGGCGATTAAAACTCTTTCTAATCGATTGTGAATTGAAACTTACTTTCAATTCTCCCGTTAATGATAATACACTTTTAGGGCTTCCACAAACCATGGTTGACGCCTAGCAGCATGTCATGGTTACCCAAGCTAATCAGAAGAGGTGGAGAACCTATTCAGTTTTAGGATTACAAATGCAATACGGTCTTTCTCTAATACAATACTCTTGACCACATTGTTTGGTTTGATAGTTTATTCATGTCTACTATCCAATGTGAGTCTTGCGCTTATATGATTACCTTGAATGTGATTTGGAACACATTCCTAAATCTACTTTGGCCAAAGATTCTTAATCATATCATAGAGTATTCTCCCTCAAACAGTTTGAAGGTTAGAGATCCCTTGTTGCGCATTCACTTGCCTCCATGGCTAAGTGACTTAACCCCAACGATGCCGTGGACACCCTCCTGATGGAGTGACTTTGACATAATCAAAGATTAAGAACCTAACCACAAGACAACTGTGATGCCTCAGGTCAAAAGACTAATTTGCATTATCCCAACCATGAGTTCTCATGTGACATGAATATGAGAACTCTTCGTTGATCGTGTTCAGTGAACTCATTCTCTATTGAGCACCTACGTACTTGTCTTGATGTCACACATACCAATGACTTGAGACTAGTCACTCTCCCTGAGAGAAGACATAGCATGTACTGATCTTAACGGACTGTCAATGCCCAATTGACAATCCTATGATCAGGAACGTTTAGGATGTGTCAACGAAAGAATGGTCTCATGAATCTAACTTCTTTACATCGCATTCTTCCAATCACATATTCCTTGGACTTATCGTTTAAGCATATAACATTTATATGAGACGGCTCAAACAATAATCTTTGCCCTTTACATTTAAACTACATTAGTTTAACTTTGTGAAATGTCCGTAAAGTATCATCATATGATTGGTTTTAGGGCACATTTCCAACACGGTGTTTGTATGTGGTGGGTTGGACCAATCTGGAGTTGGAAGATCTTTTCACCTTCAAAAGCCTATTTGTTCAGCAAATCAAGTTCACTTTCCCCAAAACTGGTCCACTCTTTGTGGCTCAAATCCAGACTTACAGAATCTGAGAAAGAAAGAAGAGCACCTGAGAGTGCAACATAGAATGCGGCGAATGAACCCAGGCCTGAACCCAACGGAAGTTCTGAAGTGATAACAACGGTAGCAGGCTTAAATTTGAGCCATAAAGAAAAGGAATCAGAGAACAAGAAAATAAGAATCAATAGTCAAGAACTGAAAGTAGTCGATTATACAAACAAATAACGATTGCGTACCCTTGGATAGGTGAATATAGCCAAACAAAAGCCAACACTCCAACACCAAGTCCAATTTTTGCCTTTGGAATCTTCAGTTCATCAACTAAAGCGGCAAGTGATTTAGTCGACTCCAGTGAACATGAGGTTGGCATTGACGAGTTGGGAATATCTAATTATGATAGGACTGCTTTTAATCAACCAATATGCCAATTACTGTCGGTTAAAATCGACATAAATTTTTTTTTAAATAAAAACCGACATAAAATTTTCAATACTGTCGGTTATAACCGACAGAAAAAAATGGTGGTAAAAATCCTTCCAAAATTCCCTCCCAAAGTTTTAAATTCCCTTCCAAAATTTTGAATCCCCCCCCCCCCCCAAAATTTTGTTATGATTTAAAAAAATAAAATAATAATTGACTGGTTTAATAAATAAATAAATAATATGTATTTAAATAGAATACGTTTTAAAAATTAAATAAATAATTGTTGGGTTTAATAGATAAAAACCAATGTAAAATATGCAATAAAGAAACAAAAAGATAATTGTACAATGAAAATGTCGTCACACAAACTAAATATTGTCTAATCAATACTTGAAAAATATAAATAAAAATTTACCACAAATTACTTTCCCACATAAAAATTTAGGCAAATTTGACGGAGATATGTATTCTACGAAACTAGTTTCCATGATCTAACCGTCAAACTTTTTTGTGAATACTACAAGATCGCATACGTAAAAAATCACAAAAAAAAAAAAAAAAAAAAAAAAGACATTTAAAGATTAGGTAACGGAACAAAAGTTTTCAACGGTTATAAACGAAAAATCACAATTTAAAACATTTACACTAGTAGATACCACAAAATCTTATTTTATACTTAATGGAAGTATAATATTAACTCTAAGTGTTTGTTTAATTTACCGTTTTGATGCGATATGCATTCTACGAAACTTTCTTCAACAATCCAACCGTCAAACTTAACTTATTTGTACACACTTCGAGATTGCATACGTAAAAAATCTTAAAAAAAACAAATATTCAGAGATTACGTAACACAACAAAAGTTTTCGACGGTTATAAATGAAAAATCACAATTTAACAGTTATTTTAGCTTAGATTTTGATGTTTTTTTACAGCTACACTCCTCGATCCTATAAGAATGCAATGAATGCATTCAATCTTCAATTTAAAACATTCACACTAGTAGATACCACAAAATCTTGTTTTACACTTCAATTTAAAATATTCACAAAATCTTATTTTATACTTTTTACAGCTACACTCATTGACCCTTTAAGAATGTAATGAATGAATTTGATCTTCAATTTAAAATATTCACACTAGTGGATAAATCTTATTTTATACTTAATGGAAGTATAACATTAACTCTTAAGTGTTTATTTAATTTACCATTTTGACGCGATACACATTCTACGAACTTTTTTTAATGATCTAATCGTCAAACTTATTTGTACACACTCCGAGATCGCATACGTAAAAAATCGTAAAAAAACAAACATTCAGAGATTACGTAATGGAACAAAAGTTTTTTACGGTTATAAACGAAAAATCATAATTTAACGGTTATTTTAGTTTCGATTTTGATGATTTTTTACAGCTACACTTGTCGACCCTATAAGAATACATTGAACAAATTCGATCTTCAATTTAAAATATTTACACAGGTGGATACCACAAAATTTTATTTTATATTTGATGGGGAAGTATAACATTAACTCTAAGTGTTTGTTTAATCTACCATTTTGATGCGATACGCATTCTACGAAACGTTTTTCAACGATCCAACCGTCAAACTTGTTTATACACACTCCGAGATCGCATACGTAAAAAATCGCAAAAAACAAACATTTAGAGATTAGGTAACGGAACAAAAGTTTTCGATGGTTATAAACGAAAAATAACAATTTAACGGTTATTTTAGCTCCGATTTTGATGATTTTTTACAGCTACACTCCTTGACCCTATAAGAATGCAATGAATAAATTCGATTTTCAATTTAAAATATTTACACTAGTGGATAAATCTTATTTTATACTTAATGGAAGTATAACATTAACTCTTATGTGTATGTTAAATCTATCAATTTGATAGGATATGCATTCTACGAAACTAGTTTCAATGATCCAACCATCAAATATGTTTGTATATATTCAGAAATTAAAAAATCGCCAAAAAAAAAAAAAATTAAGAGATTATTCTGGCGACCGTCCAAAATTTTGCTTTGTTCGTGTCGGTTATATCTAACAGGGCCACGAGTGAAATTTTTTTTTTTAAAACATGTGTTTATTTATTTATTTTTAATCAATATAACATTTTAAAATAATAAAATCAGACATGATAGAGTACACCAGATGTTCATGTGTGTTCATGTGCCAGACAATGTTCTTTGTGACGCATTGAAAAAAATTGTTTGAATTTCCTTGTATGTTGTTGTTTGCCTGTGAGGGAGCATAATCCTTATTACAAAAATGATTAAGCTTCATATTTTAGTCTGTTGTTATTATTCTCTTAGAAAATTTATGGCTTGTGGGAATTGGGTTCATTAGAGTTTAGGGTCATGAGTGAAAAAAAAATATTTAAAAATGTGTTTATTTATTTATAATCAATATAACATTTAAAAATAATAAAATTTTCATTTCTGTCGGTTATAATCGCCAGCATACTAAAATAATAACCGCCAGAAAGTAAAATAATAAAGTAGTCAATTTTTGTCGGTTATAATCACCACCATTAACTTAAAAACCGTCAGAATCTATCAAAAATATTTAAAAAAAAAAGATTCAAAAATACTGTCGGTTATAACTGACATGATTTTTTTTATATCCGCTATGACTTTATGTCGGATATAACCGACAAGATTTTTCTAATATGCGCCACTAATTGAATGATGTGTCGGATATAATTTATCTGACATGATTTTTCTAATATCCGCCACCATCATCCGCCATCTAAAACTAATATTGTAGTAGTGAGTACCCAAATTACCGACCAAATGACATGAACCACTAAAAGTTTATTAACTGTTGTAAATTTATTTTAAGGAGATACTAAACGACCTTGCACATTCATATAACTTTAGAAACTCGTGTTCTCCAAACAACGTAGAAAGTACTCCAATCGTCCCCTTCCCTCTCGCTCAGACTACCATCCACCCAGACTGGTCACGGCGAACTCCGATCCACGATGATCTCCGAGCAATGACGACCAGCGGCAAAATATAATAGAAGAGCCAGATAAATCTTGAAAAATTAAAGGTCTTTATTCTCGCTCTCAGATTACCAGCCATCGAGACCCGCGATGGCTAACTCAAAGTAATGACAAACAGTGACATATAATCAGGTACGCAACACCGTTACTTCTGTACATGAATATTTTAGGGTTGTCTTATTTGGAATTTTTTTAATTTTATATTAGGTTGTGGTTCTTCTGCTCAATCCACTAATTCAACAAAGTTATTGCCTATTATATTCTCTACAATTAGCAGTTATTTCGGATAAATGCTGCTTATTCCAATTTGGATATGAAAATTGTGTGGCAATGCCTGGACATGCCAGAATGTTGGCATATATTACGATAATGATTCTAAGCCGATAAGATTTTTCAAATTGGAATATCATAGACCAAATGCATCTTCTTAATAATGATTATCGAACCAAAACCTAGTTAATTTATAGTTGGTAGCAAATTCTCATTTTTTGGTCCACGATCCAAGATTTTGCGACTTAGTTAAATATACTACTTCAAGTTGTAGTAATCTGAAATAGTAATCCAGATTACAAAAGGTATAAGATTGCAAAGACTTGTTAAAAAAGAAAGAAAGTAAAAGTACATGATTATGCGAGATTAGCTCCTCAAGAAGGGTCACTAGATGCAATCATGCATCCACACTATCATGAAGGAAGAGAACCAACATTTATGGGTGCCCCCGCCCGTCCTCGGCCTATATTGCAAAGATATTATGCTTATAATGTTCCTATCAACTTTGCAGGCCTCAGTGTCCTTTTGTTACCAAAAGCAGTCGTAGTAGCATTATATAAACCGCTAAGTACATGTTTACTAATGCCGTTCCATTTGATTATCATCGCTATCACTTCAAGTAGTACGTCTAACCATTATCAGTGATCTATACTTGTAGTTTCCAACTCTGAAAATTAAGAAAATTCTAATGTTTGAATTTCTTGGTGCCATTATATGTAATGGTGACATTGAATAATCTACTCTGCCTAACAGTTTCTTGGCCATTGTTTACAGAAGAGTAGTTCCAGCCTGGGAACCCTCTCCCCAGGCAATACACTATGCTATCCATCCAGTGAACAATAACTGCCCTTAATGAACAGTAATCGCATTTTGCTTCTCCACCGTTGCATTTCAATAGCCCTGGCAATAGGCAATAAAATATTAGTATTTTATTTATTTATAAAATAATACAAAATAATTTTATTTGTAATTTCAGATAAGATTTTTAATCGTTCTCGTTGCGCCACGTGTCATTATCCGAAAAAGTTATAAAATAATACAAAATAATATAGGAATTTGAAACTTTGAGAGAAAGATAGGAATTTGATTGAAAGTAGTTGAGAAAATATGAAATTGTAGTGTAAGGTAGATGATAATGAGAAGGTATTTATAGAAAAGTAAAAACAATTTTTTTTTTTAATTTTTCAGATTTTTTACAATTTTTTAAATTTTTTTATTGAACTAATTAATCTCTACCGTTGGATTTAAAAAAAATGAATTCCAACACTCCAGATTGTGCCACGTGTCACAACGATAACTTTTCTTAATTTTAAAACTATTTTTTCTTTTATTTATTTATAAAGCAGAATAATATCAACCGTTGATCTTAGATCCAACGGTTGATATTAAATAAGATTTTTTTTATTTTTATTACCGTTGCAAATCGGACGGTCTAATTTAAAGAGCCGTTGAGATCGAACGGACCGTGGGAAGCCACGTGGCTTCCCAACAGTAACCTCGGCAGACTGCGACGCGGGCCCCATAAGCTGAAAAGCTGTCGGCTGACATGCCCCCATGCGGGGATGAGGCGCACGTGTCTGATAGAAAAAAAATATAAAATTGGGTTGACGGCAGGATGACGTCAGCCCTTGCGTCACATTCACTCGGGCTCTCGGGCTGGCAATTCCTCACAAGCTCGGAGCTCGGGCCTCCACTCTCCCTCGGGCTGCCTACGCTGCAGCTTCAAGGCCGGGTTACTTGGCCCTATTTGGTCCACCGTCCCCCGAGCACCAGCCCACGCTGAAGTTGCTGTAAAAGGATTGACATGAGACTTATCATCTGATGGGGTGCTGTTTCTAGCCTTATTTGCATTGTTACGGGTGCCCTCACCAGCTGCCGGACGATTTTGCCTTTTTGGACGTCGTTCGTAGCTGTCCCACTGTATCCCTTGTCCCTCGTATTAGCTTATTATGTCTTGCATTATTTTTTGGGCTGGACATAGCCATAGCCTCAAGGAACACGATGAAAAAGAAGTTGAGAAGAAGACACTCTTCGGCTAGTCTAGAACATAATTGTTTGGGAGGAACTGCTCATCATTTTGTGGGCCTTGTTTCAAGTTCTAAATGGTATAGTCTATAGACATACCTAAGTTGTATATAAGAAAGCCATATAATTTATTTTCATATGTTTATGATCTTAATCAAAAGGCTCATCTCCCTTGACTGTTTTGCTCAAAACTAACTAATATCATTCTTCTTCGTTATTGTGTCTCCCCTACCTCTTGGTCATACCTTCTGGGCTCATTTGGTGCTTAGAGTCAAATTATATTGGAGTGGATAACTTATTATATTCAGGGTATTGGATAACTCATTATATTCAAGGCATGTTGTAGAGAGAAATGAATAAAGTTTATTCCACTTAAGGGTAGAAATTGGATCGCTCATGAGAAAAATTACGTCTTCAAATCTCAATCAAAGTTAAGTTTACTTCATGTCTAATTCCTTTGAAATATTAATATCATCGAAATGCAAAACCGTTCCTGTCTACTTTCGAGCTCAATTTATAGTGAATGAAATTATATGTTAGATGTTGAACAAAAAAAAAAAGAAAAAGAAATTACATGTTATATTAACTTTGACTTTGGAAATCATGATGAATCTACTTATTAGGTACATGAATAATGTTTTTATTAAAAATATATATTAGGATGGAATAATCTTTTTTCAAACAAGGACTGACTAATTTTTTATTCTTATAATTGTTGTAATCTATCTTTCTTTTTGGAAACATATTAGAAGTAATAATTCAAAACTAAATGCCACTTAGTACTACGGTCTAATGGTATTTCTCTTCACTTGTAAGTAAGAGGTCTTAGGTTCGATTCCCGCCAAAAGCGAATTTGAACCAAATTATTGCTAACCCATTGTGAGGTTAAACCCACCCCCTCCTTCTTAGTATTATCCAAACCCACCCCCTCCCATTTCTTAGAAGAAGAAATGAAAAATATAAAGAAAATAAGAAATAAATAACGTATGTTTTCATTATTGCCTATCCAATGAGGCTGTTCAGATGCATATTAATACAACGATAAGTATTCTCCAGCACAACTAAGCAAATGGGCTACAACCCATGGACCTTTGACAAATGGGCCCACAATGACCCAATAACTCATAACATGTGCTAGCTCGTTAATATTGTCCAAGGTTCTAACTATGAGGATCTAAGGGTAAAAGAGTCTCACAACATAAAAAAAAAAAAAAAAAAATATTGCAAGATCTTATAAAACGTTGGGTTACTCTCTATATTGACGATAGTTTTATAGTAGAACCTCAATTTTCTTCATAGTGTCTGAGTAGGTTGGCTCATGTGTGAAGTCCAACAGCCACATTTGTTGCACGTCACCCAATTCGTATTGTGTGTAAGACTTGAAAATTCACCACATATGAGAAGCGTGTGAGGATGTGAAGGTAAAACAATCTTACATCAATAAAAGAAACCTTACAAAGGTTTATAAAAATTGAGCTACTTCTCATATTGTCAATTAAGTTTATGATGAAACTCCAACTTGCTTCACTAACACTCTTAAACATTTTGTGAGGGATAGCGCTAGAAAGACTAAATTTGTAGACAATAGTCACTTTTTTTTTTCTTAGTACATCGATATTTTACACTAAGGGAAGGGGGAGTTCGTCTAAGCCGTACAATAGGCAACCTGATTTGGTATCGAATTCGCCATCCACGAAATTCGAACCTAAGACTTCTCACTTCTAAGTGAAGAAGAATACCACCAGATCGTAGTACTGAATAACTTTTTCCTGTGAGGGGCTTTTTATTACTTCTCCTTATTCTTATGACAGTTGGCTGCTTGGGTGTTTCTGATTTGGAATAAAGTCACAAAAAATCTTCTCTAACCACTGAAAAATCAGCAATTTAACGATTGACCTTATTTACGCACATTGGTCTTCCGTATACTTTTCTAAGCTCATAAGCATGACAATTGACATGAAAATATAAAATAATCAACTTCCATATCATCCTCTAGCTCCCGTCCTCTTTTCTAGCAGATCAAGAAGAGAGAAGATCATCAATGAGCAACATCACCAAAACTGCATATTGGGTAGTTTTTGTTCTTCTTGTAATAACGGTGGAAGTCAGAGGTCGTTCTTTTGGACTCAATACTCAGGGTACTTCGTCTTCCCAATTGGTTTCAGATGGTATAGATCATGAATATCAAAATCAAAGCAGCAGCTCCCTGTTACTTCTCAAAAGAATTGAGAATATCGATTCAACAGAGTCATCGTGCGAGCAGCTTTACGGGTTCTTGCCATGCTCCAACAGTGTTTTTGGGCATGTGTTTCTAATGGTGGTGTATGAATACTTGTTGTTTCATGGTGAGTCTTATTTGGCTGCTGGAGGTGAACAGATTTTCAAGATCTTGGGTCCTGGTGTGTTTGGTGCTAGTGCATTTCACGTCATCGGTGCCCTTCCTGAGTCTCTTTTACTTCTTGGTATGCAAATTTTCTTATTCTTCTTAATTTCCATACACAATTCACAAATTTTTATCTTCTTTCTTGTTGTCACAAATCATAGATGATGATCTGCTAAATGTGTTTTACTTGTCTGCTTATTTTGACTTCCTTTCGTATGGAGAAAAACTTTCATACACTTGTTGCATGAAACGAATGTCCAACATTCACGATCATGTGCTATTGATCACACAACGTAGCAAATGAATTAGATTTGATATATGATTAATGTGCTATGTACATAATTTAATTGAATATTGTCTTGAATGCCAATCTATCTCATATGTTATATCATCGAATTGTTAATTATTGGATAAGGGAATTGTTATTAGCACTTCAAAAATCTCATTTGGCACTCCAAACTTTCTATAATTAGAAAGAAAAATACATTTATAAGGAGTGTAGAATGAGATTTTTGGAATGCTAATAATAGTTCCCTTGGATAAACATAATTACAGATATCCAAAATTTCTCAAAGCCTCTCCGGGCCTAGAAATAGTAGATAACCGTGACTTGTCAACAGTTATTCTCTTTTTTTTCAAAACGTAAAAAAAAAAAATTAACCTAATTACAGTCACAAATATCCAAAATTCCTTGAAATTGTTGTTAATGAATATAATTAGAGTATATAGTTGGATATGAGGGATGCCAACTGTTAATATGAAAGACATTCAGAATTTAAATTGTAAGTCTTCGAGGTCCACCAGGTATTTATTGGGTTTCATACACTACCATCACTTAACTGTGGTGCAAAAGGTTTTTTAGTTAAAATAGTTCATGAGATTTGCATAACTCCTCATTTTGATCATTGAGATTTGAAATAGATAGAATTGATCTCTGAGTTTGTCCACAATCAATCATTTTGATCATTCCGTGAAAAATCTTCATAGAATAAGGACATGCATAATATATACTAGCTTGTGAGTTGTGATATGCACACATGTTATCAAATTAGTGAACCACAATATATAATTAATTATACAATTATTTTATTAGGAAGAAAAATATTACACAATTATTTAATAGAAGATTTGCTGAATGACTTAGGTTGGCTAATCGTGTTGTAAACAATATACTTAAAAAAAAAAAGAATAAAAATCGTAAGACCAAGACTCAAGAAACCCATTTTAAAGTCAACTTTCGTAGGCATTGATTAGTGTGATGACAATTGTAAGGGATTGTTTGCGAATTAAGTAAAGGAAATAATTAATAATTAATAATATTTAAGTACTCACTAATGAATATATTGTATACTCACTATTTGATTTGACGCAATCAAAATATATCATATGTTCTTTGTTTTTTAAACTTAAGAAAAATTAATTAACACACTGATTACATTTTAAAAATTAATTAACACGTCTATTACGTTTTAAATCAATAAAACATATGTCAAGATATCAGCGGGGCCAGAGTTAAAACTTGAGTATACAGAGCAACTAAGTACACTAGACCCAAGGATTGTGAATAAATAAAGAATCCAAAGTTCCAAAATTACAAGCCCCAGATTTGAAATAAAACACACATCCACAAAGGAGAAAAAAAAAACTTAAATGTGAAAATGAATCAGATTCAGATATTCCTAGATTCATACCCCAAACCCTCCGAGAGAGAGGTGGTGGCCCTCGAGTGAGGGGGCCGTGTTGGTGACTGTGGTCGGCGTGACGGAAATGGGTACTCTTAGAGCAAGAGACATAGAGGCCATATAGTCTTGGGTACAAAAGATTTGAAGCTCGTTGATAACTATTTGTTCATGTTTGTGCATAGATATAGGGAAAATAAAAGATGAAAAAGGGTGATGGGAGAAAGAAGAAATTAAAACAAAATTTTGAAAGTGAAAATAATTTTAGTTTTTATTTGTGTGTTCTTCTTTGTGAAGAAAATTGGTTTTTTTGATATTTTACCGTAAATCAATTGGAAATATAGAGAGTAGATAGCCCAATTGCGGATCCCGCCTTTTTTCGATGTGGGATTCACTTTTAACACATATCCTCATGTATAGCGAATTTTCAAGTTTAGCATGTGTACAACATAGATCGGGAGACGTGAAGCAAGTGTGACCGTTAAACTTCAACTATGGGACAACCTACTCTTATACCGAGAAGAAAGTTGAGATTGCACCATAAAACCAATTAGCAATTTAGGGAGTAATCCAATTTCTTATAAGCACATGCAAGGTCTTTTATTTTTCCAATGTGTTGATTTATTCTACAAGTCTCGCACCATCCCTCATCCATTATTCTTCATCCCTCGTTTCTTTCATGTATTTATTTTTTGTCAGTAACACACAAATTAAAAATTAAAAATAAAAATAATTATCAAACCACCCTTAAATTATTAATCTCACCACCACACTACCGGATTTAAAAGTTGCAATCAATTAAACTCATTGATTTTCTTTAACTACTTAAATTAATATTGTAGAATTATACTTTTTTTTTTTTAGTACGACTATATATTTTACATTAAGGGCAGGGGAGTTCGGTTAAACCACACAATAAGTAACTTAATTTTGACTTGCTACCAGTTGTCTTTCTGTAAAAAAAAAAAAAAAAAAAAAAAAAAAAAAAAAAAAAAAAAGAAGCAAAAAAAGTAACATAAATTTTTTTTTTTGAACAGAAGTTATATTGCATAATTACACCCTTTTATGTAACCCTTCACCTTCTTCACGCAGCTTCTGGTTTTTTTAACTCCAAGGAGATTGCTCAGGAATATGTCTATACTGGAGTTGGGTTATTGGCTGGATCATCAATTTTGAGCTTAACAATACTATGGGGGACCTGTGTAATAGTCAGTAGCCAAGAGTTTTCAAATAATCTAAGGTCTACGGCTCCCAATGATTCAAATTCATCCTCTTTTTCATGGAAAAGACTCTCTGCATCTTTGACAGGTCAGCCTTCAGCCTCCTCACTACCTTAGAGAAGAATGTCCATGGACAACTTGTTATTACATTTTTTAACTCCTTTGAATCCATATATAGATTGGGGTATTACTACGGATTCAGAGACCAGCTCCCTTGCAAGGATTATGGTTTGTTCAGTAATACCATTTCTTATCATGCAAATGGCAAAAATCTTTCCATCCTCTTCCGGGGAACGCATTGCAATCTTGACTGCTCTCAGTGTTTCTGTTGTATTCCTATTATTGTACTTCATTTATCAGGTACGCATTCATGAATATCTCAATGTATGAACTAATAATATTATTACTATTATATATATATTGATGTCTTTGGAGTATTCATGTAAAATATTTACTTCTAAAACCTTACAGATCTTCCGGCCCTGGGTTCAAAAAAGAAGATTAGAATTTGTGAAACATGGGTATTTGGTTTCAAGCATTTTACAACATGTCCAAAAACATGCTCTGGCAAGAGTCCTCACCGTAAGAGGGGCACCAAATATAACTGCTATAAGAAGGTGAGGTCTCGTTGAATCTTGCCAGTGTTAAGAGTCACCAAATTTGCTAATCAAATAATGCCTTGGTCATGTGGAATTGCATAAATAGGGGTATTGTTTGATTGGTCACCAACTAAACATTGCAGGCTGTTTGAGGAAGTAGACGAAGATGGTGACAATTACATATCACTTTCTGAAGTAAGAGAACTTCTTCGTGAAATCAAATTCAAATCAACAGAAGATGACAAGGATAAAGGAACAGAAGAAGTGATGAAACAGTTTGATCTAGATAATGATGGGAAAATTAATAAAGACGAATTCATCAATGGCTTCACAAAATGGATTGAGGAGATCAAGTCAGTGCATAAACAAAATACAGAAAGATCGTTGGAGAACATATATGAGGTAACTCAACTACCTCCAAGTTGGCCTCCAATTTTTCATTTCTTCTTTCAACACACCTTGAAATGAGGCCTATATATCATGCATGCCCAGATTATAGTACGAACTTTAATGAAATGCATTATGTGAAAAAGATCATTTGCCTATTTCATATTAACTTACGTCCATTTTACTCAATAATTTATATCTGATGAGCAGGTCTTTCAACCTTGGATTATAAATAGAAGAAGAGAACGTGAAATAAAGAAGGACTTAATGTCAGAAGTTCTAAGACATGTCCAAAGCAATTCACTCCGAAGCATTGTCACAAACGATGGCATGCCTGACATACCAAATATTAGAAGGTTCGAACTACATTTCGTCTAATTAAAGAGTAACTAGTACCCTTTTTTAAAGGGTACCATAGACTAATTGGTTGGTTGCTATGTATACATTTATGTTCTCGTGGCATCATAGAATGTTGTGTTGAGTCCCATATTGGCTATAGAAAAAGAGAAATAATAGTTTAAATATCCTAATCCTACTCAACTAACACCGAGACCTTTTGTGATAAAACCTCACATTTGACGGATTGTGCAAGTGGTAATTACCAAGTTAAGGACGGTATGAGTGTTGTTGGAAGTGGGTCATTGCCCCGTCTCTCTGATAATTTTACATGGTATTAGAGCCAAAGAGCGGGTCCATACATATTGTCACATGATGGGTGAGTTCCTTGGCCCTGCGTGTAAGATGAGTCCCCTTGGCTCCAAGTGGTTGCCAAGGTGTGGACCTCCCATGTGTGACCCAGTAATTGGGTCCCACGTGAAGGGGCGTATTGAGTCCCAAATTGGCTATAGAAAAAGAGAAATAATAGTTTGAATATCCTAACCCCACTGATGGTGGTAATTACCAAGTTTAAATCAGGTCATGTACAACCCATGCACACCCCCGGTGCGCAGGAGAGACAATCTGTTACTCTATATTGCTGTGGCATTGAGCCTACTGACCACCTTCTTCAACATGGAAAAACAGGTTGTTTGAAAAGATTGATCTTGATGGAAATAATTTCATATCCCAATCAGAATTGAGAAAACTGATTGGGGATATCAAGTTTGGTAAAATTCCGGGAAACGTGGATGAATCAGTTGTAAAACTGATAGAAGAACTTGACACAAGTGGAGACCAGTTGATTAGCGAGGAAGAATTTGTTGCTGGATTAACAAAATGGATAAACAAATCCAACGATCAAGCTCCTCCTTCACCTGAATCTGAGGACGATATCTACCAAGTAAGTAACTCTGTGAACTATATAAGGGAAAGGAATTGAAATGAACACTGCTGAGCTTCTTATCCTATAAGAAACTGATTTCTCCTTATATGCAAATCGTTCGTCTGACACATATATAGAAATCACTCTCGTTAAAGATACAAAAAGAAAAGTTTTGTGCGCATGGATCAAGCTGTAGTTTACATGATTACAGATGTTAAGCTTAATTTTTTTAAATGATTGTGTAGAGAACTTGGGAAGAAACAGATAAGTTGGTGGATGAAGAGAAAAGCAGTGTTGGAGCTATAGACAAGTCAATATGGGCTTGGGTGAAAGCTATAACATATTTGGTTCTAGGGTTTGTTGTATTGGCAGTTTTAGCAGAACCTCTTATAGATAGTGTTCAGAATTTGTCCATAGCTGCAAGCATCCCTTCTTTCGTTGTAGCATTTGTGCTAGTCCCCTTGGCAACTAATGCCAGACAAGCCACTTCAGCAATTAAGGCAGCTTCAAAAAAAACTCCAAGAACCACATCTTTGACATTTTCTGAGGTTTGTCATTGTGCCTAATTTTCGTATTTTTTCTTTCATTTTCAATTAAATAAAACCTAATATTTTTTTTTTTCATGTTTTATGTGGAACATATTTATTTGGATGCAGATTTATGGTGGGGTGTTTATGAACAATGTTCTAGGATTTTCTGTGCTGCTAGCTATAATTTATGCTCGTGAAATGATTTGGGATTTTTCTGCTGAAGTCTTGGTAGTTTTAATTGTTTGCACAGTAATGGGTTTCATTGCAAGCTTTGTCTCCACCTTTTCCCTTTGGACCTCATTCTTGGCCTACCTTCTATACCCAATTTCATTGCTTTTAGTCTATATTCTCAATGATGTTGTCAAGTATACCTGAATTAAGCTCAAGGATGTAGTATTTTTGTAAATTAGCATGCACATATGTTTGGAATTATTGTTCCATTCTTTGTTCTTTTTAAAGGCCAGAATTTTTCCATTTTTTGTTTGATTGGATTTGAAGCGATGCACTAATAATGTGAAACTTTTGATAGAAATAAATTCTGAAATAAAATTCTAAGTATATATTTCTTTTTGCTTTATAAGATTAGGGTTTCATGCCTTTACGGGGATGAAAAATATTTTATGGGATGGAGCCAACATGAGGTCATTGGATACTCATACCCCCAATAGCTTTTATAACCCCAATGTATATTTGTATATGACTCAAATATATAAATGCGAGAAATTAAAAAAATGAGTCAAAAACACTAAATTACAACATGTTACTTCTTTTGTGCAACCTATGTAGTTTCTTTCTTTGTTAATTCTTCTATACAATATTTTTTTAGTTTTTCAAAGGTTCAGCCTTTCGATATGTAAGACTATTTAGTTGGTATATCTTTATTCCATGCATTTTTCTACTTCTTGTACGGTTCAGGGGTGGACTTATTCTAAAACCAAAACCAAAATTCTCGCTCAGTTTGGCATGGTTCGGTTTTGTCCATGTTAAGTTTTGATACCAAACCGATCCCATTCCGATCAGTTTTGGTACCATCCGATATCAAACAATTGTCAAATAAGAAGTTTGCTACTAATAAGGGTGGGGGCGGACTGATTTGATTCAGTTTTGACACAAAAAATAGAACAAAACCAACAAGCATTCAACAGTTCGGTTTGGTTTGGTTCGGTTTTGACCAATACCACCATTCAAATCAAACCAAACCAAACCATTATTCGTTTTGATTCAGTTTGGTTTTGTCGGTTTAAGCTTCTTCAACACATTTTTGAAAAACGTTCAACATTTTAAAAGTTTTAATCTTCTAAACATTAACACATCTAACGCATTCTAATTGACTTGAAAGATTAAATTTTTCAGAAGATAAAAAGTTTAGCAAGTCAAATAGAACTTAATTTCAATTAAATAAAGTTTCATCCTAACAAACGATTTATTAGTTACAACCTCACATAATCATTTGGGAGAGAAATAAGTTCGTTTAATGTTCACTTTCTCTCCCTCTTCCCACATTGGCTAGAGATTTGTCATTGTCACCAAGCCATATATTTCATTTGGCCAATGCATGCCAGTTTACTGTGATTTATTTACACTAATATATAGTCAGTTACCATTTGGGATGTATCGATGCAACTTCTTGCGTTGTTTATCGATGTTGGAGCCGGGGGCTGATGATCGGAACCACCAAGGCTGCCTTGAGGGCAGCCGGAAAAGGGCCGTCTAGGGTGTCCCGAAAAAAAATATATATTATGTTGGTTAAATATAAATAACCAACAACTAAATGGAATATCACCAATTCATTTGTGTTATGGTGGTAAGCAGTGTCCCTTTTTAATCTTACGTCTAGGTTTGATTCTTCATGCGTTGGTTTTTATTAATATCATTTTATGTTCAAAATAGTTGGTGTATATTAAGGTTTAAGCATGTGCGGCGATCTATTTCCCTATCTCGAAGTAGTTTGTTTTTTTAAGGTTTTTTAACAGAGTCCCGCATCGATAATGGACACTGCCTAGTGTATTGTATTTTTCTTTTGGTAGTTTCGGTATTTAGTAAAGTGTTGACGGTAATGCATCTTTGTATTTTATGTCCTCTGATAGTAATTATGCCGCGTGTCTTTTATAATAAAAACACAACTATAGTTCATGATATTCATGTTTGGATTTGAATGGTTTGTGATATCCTACATACATTATCATGATGTTTAATAAAGCATTTTTTTAATTAAATTTTCTTTTTTCTTCATAAATCTTTGAAGATTCCACTTATATTAGGAATTGGGCTTGGCCTCTTCTGTCTATCGTAAATGGGCCTTGAGCCCTCTTATTATTTTCGTTTGTGTAAGCCTGAGGAGCCCGAGCCCAAGCCCAATTCGAACCGGAAAAAATTTAAAAGCCTTCTCACTGGTCAGTCGACTCAGTCACTACCTCAGACGCTCTTCACCTTCACGGCATTCACAAGCACATCCAGAAGCTCCGCAACTTCACAAACGCCCCCAAATTTACTCCCACTCCAAAGCTTCAAACTTTTCAGTGAGTTACTCTTCCATTTCTCCAGAAATTTGAATCAATTTATGTCCTTTCCAGCACTGAAATTTGGTTTTATTTTTGTGATTGTGGATTCTTCTCTGTAATTTTTGTTCTTTTGTGCAAAATTCTGATGCGGACAAGTCTTGGTATTTACATGGATTGTATACGAGAGGTTGCGATCCGCTATAATTCTTGAAGAAATGTCACGTTTGAGTGTTTGAGACTGTAATTTTTTTGTGTACGTTTACTAAATCTAGGCATTCATGTATTATATTTATTTGTGACATTTAGGGTTTAGGGTTCAGGGTTTAGGATGAAATTCTAGCTGTGTGGATTATTTTCTTCATTTACTAGGTGCCAGTAACTGATCAATTTCGCAAAAGTACAGCGAGTTAGGGAGAAAAAAAATCGAGTAATGGATCATTACAAAAGAGATACTGAGGACGTGAATATACTGGTTTTCGGTAACGATGGATTAATTGCATTATTGTGCTTCAACTGGGTTGTTTTTCTTGAAATTACTTCATCTGGTCATGTCCTTGGTGGTGGCGATGTGCTAAGAGTTGGCCAAACAAATGTCTACTTGACGTGAATATCTAGGCCTACCAATGGAACCTGAGAGAGAGGCCCCGCTTCTGCAGTTGATTTTTCAAGTGCAGAAGAACCTGTAGCCCTGAAGCTGAAGCAGTTTTCCTTGCACTCTGCATTGGATTCTAAAACCAACTGTAAGAGTAATATTTTTTGTTGGAAGATTTTGTTTATAGGGAAAACAGAATGTTCAAATGTTTTTGTAGGTGATGGCAATAATGTTTTGAACATATTAACGAAAACAAAAATGCCTGATGGACACTCAGGCATTCTTGTAGCAATCTTTCCTGTTACTGTTTGTGTATCAGATGATATGAGTCCGCTTGCTTATGGTCTCGTGTTAGGAATTGATTACAGTAAATGTTGGACTAATGCTTGCACGTTTTGTCTGTGGCCTTTTGTTTATGCGTGGGATTAATAAATTTTTCTCTAGAACTTCTGGTATAGGCATTTTGTTGCTATTGATATTGTCTCTTCCTATATGCAATTCGAGGATTGTCTCGTGATGATCTGAATTTTTCGACTTTTGTTATTATGTATATATAACATAACTTCATTTGTTAAGTCGAAGTGACCTGTAGATTTTACGAAGTAATGTGTAAACTGACATTGCAATGATGACTAAATGATTATCTAAGTTCATTGTATTTTCCTTTTTCTATTAGGCTGCTGAAGAAGAAGTTGACCCCTGCATTTGTGATGGTGGAAGTGTGGTGGTCCCTCCTAGCTGCTATCCCTGCAGTGGTTGCAGGACAAGCATTTCGAGTGAAGAAAAGGCACGCCGAAGAGCAGAGATTAAAGAGCGCTAGAGGAAGGGAGAAGAGTTCTGATGAGATTTTTGTCTGCGAAAGGGTATGCACGTCGAAGAGAATGCTGAAAAAGGTTGGTGCATTCTCAAAGGACCCAATTCCTGATACTTGTGTTACCGTCTGCGGTGTATCTGAGCTTGATGCGTGTGCTGATGCGTGCGTGCGCACTGTCTGTGTAAACCAACATCAAGTACCCAACTGGAATGACATCTGCCTTAAGAGATGCCAGAGTGAGTGTTTGAAACTCTCTTCTTCAAGTTCTCTATAAATGCGAAAACATGTATTACAAAGAGAGTAGTTAGCATTAGTTACTCCGATTTTGGGTTGTAAATTCTCTGATTATAATGTGATTGGGTTGGCCAATCGATTTTAGGCTCGTTAGGTTGAACTAGATTTTCATATTCTCCTTTGGTGTTAAAAGAATTTCTGTCTACCTAAAACTTATCTCCGATCACTATTAAAATTGAACCAAATGATCACTCAAGTAAAACAAGAAATCTGTTTTGTTTTTTAAAGAAAAAGAGTGATAGTCAATCATCAGTGTAAACTGCGCAAAGTTTGCTAATCATGATACATTTCTTTGGTTTCTTTTGGGCGTTTGAACTTATTGGACAATACAGGCATATCTTCAGTCATTTCTTTTTCAATAACAATGTGACATTATTTACGGCATAAATGTCGGAATTAGAACCCGTTATTCTCTTTATTGTTTAAAATTCACTTAAAATTTGGAAACCGTTTAGTTGTCTTTATGTGTCGAACAATTAAATCACCAATTAACATTCTGATGATAAGATGTTAATTTTTTTTTTTTTTTTTTTCATTAGATAGACTTTATTAAATTCTAATTGAAATATTTATATCTTAAGTTAAGATGTTAAAAAGGAACTCAGGACCAATTTCATCCCATCTAAAAGAACCTCCAATTTTTTTAATAAATGCTGCAACAGAATGTGCCGTTCAGTTGCCTTCTCGACGAACAATCTCGAACGAAACAGTCCCCACATCATTTGTAAAGCCCAAATGTCATTAACTATGCTTTCCATCTCCGCATCAACACCGATCTCCGTCCTTATCATCCTAACAACTTCACGAGCATGAGACACTACGATAATGTTTGACAAACCATCTCTGCTGCACTCCTCCAATGCCTCTCGAATGGTAGAGGCCTCTGCCATCAAAGCATTGGCCCCCTGAATCTTCCCCGTCCCCCGCGCTGTAACCAACAACCCCGCAAAGTCGCGTATAACCCAGCCACCTGGCCCCTTCTTTCTCTTCCCACACCAGTCTCTAAATGAAATGATTTTTTGTTTTTAAATAATTTTTAGATGATGATAAAAAAGAAAGAATGAAACGATTATAACGTTTGTAATGTAGAATTAATGAATTTTTCTAGTATATCAGTCCATAATCATTGATGTCATTCGTAAAAGCAGGCACAATTGTTTGTTAATATTCCAATTAATCAAAAAAATGAATGTGAAGAGAATCTAATTAAGAACCATGTAACAAAGCCAAATCTTTCATTAATTAGTAGAAGAATAAGATATGAAATATAAAAATATGATATGATGAAGGCAGTGGAGATGCTTGGATCGGATCGGATCGGTTCGGATCGGTCATATTCTTCTTAAATTAATTTTTTGCAAAGAGGGAGGGCGTAATGCGTCCACGTAGCCTTTCAAGTGGACGTAGGTTGGCATATTGCATGCCGACAAAGAGATCAAATTAATTTTAACGAACAAACAATGCATTCTCACCTGGAATTGTATAAGAAATTGAAGATTTTGATTAAAAAAAATTATACATAAAATAAAATAAAACGGACATTGAAAGGTTACGAATAGTTCAAGGGTTTTTGCTCTATTGAAATTGTCCAGATATTGTAGAGACAAATTGTATTTGTATTAAGAAAATAATTTTCGCACTTTTTATCTCCTTGACGTTTTTGTTTTCTTTTTTCTTTTTTGTTGTTGAATTGAATAAACCAAAAGGGCTTTTAGATTTTAGGGTTTTAATAAGATTGTTTTTAGATTTTAACCTAAATAGTTTTCAAAATCTAATAGAAATCCCTATTTTTAAAACTTGCCATATTTAAGTAATTATAGGACATTTATCATTTATAAACTTACCATTCGAAATTCTTTACCCATCCATATAATTAATGTTTTTTTCTTTTTTTTGTGCTCCAATCATATTAAAATACAAAAATTTATTCAAAATTCAACTTCTTATTATTAAAAAAATTCTACAACAAAACAAAAAAAAATTTATACATAACTTTCGGTACCTTATTTTATTCATAGGTATGAAAGTACCAGTACAAATGTATCGGTACATAACTTTATGTACCTTATTTTACTCATAGGTACATAAGCATCTGTTCGTAAGTTTCAGTACGAATGTATCGGTACATAATTTTTGGTGTGAATGTATCAGTACAAATGTTTCGGTACATAATTTTTTATGTGAATGTATCAGTACAAATGTATCGATACATAACTATAGTATATACACATACGTATGTACGTAATATGCATATACACAAAAAAATATACACATATATGAACAAATTCACACACAATGAAAAATATATAATAATATATGATTTTTCTTATTATAGGAACTTAATAATAACTATCAATGATAAATAATATTTTATTATTGATGAGAATCAATATATAACCTACAAACAAAAAATTCAATAATTATTACAACTTATTTAATATTAAAAATTACAATTAAATGCTAAGGATTATAATTAGATTTTAATCTTATAGACAAAGTTTTATTCAAAAAGTAATCTTAGATAAGGATTAGAATAGAATTTTTCGTAAACTAAATAATAAAGGGTTAGAAACTAAGGAATGAATGGAAAAAGGAGAAAACTGACGTGCAAAAATCATTTTCTTCTGTATTATTGTTCTTGGTGTTTGATGAGCTTGGTGAGGCCATTGTAGATATTTTGGCTGTAGTGTTTGGAGAGTGGTGTTACTTTTTTAAAGCATTTAAAGTTTAATTAGCTCAAATGTCTTGTATTCCAAGGCATATCTCTAAGAAAGATGTTTGCCAAATGAACTAGCAACACAAGTTGGCTGGCCATCACTTGGCCACTACCACTGACAATCAGTCTATTCCCACCTAGAAGTACAATGTAGTTGAGAAGATAGTTAAATGTTATATTTTCATATCTTTATTACTTTTGCAGTATATTCCTTAATTTACAATATTAACCAAAATTTCAACGAAAATTGTTACGATATATTCTGAAAATTATTCATTTTTAATTTGCGAATGTATAAAATGACCAAAATGGCCCTCAAAGGGGAAGGTTCGAGAGCATTATCCTAATTTTATGATACTTCAAATGTGAGATCCCACATCATCTAGGGAAGAGAACGTGATGTACCTTATATGTAAATACCCACATCCCTATAATGAGAAACGTTTTGGGAGGAAACCCAAGAACAAAACCATGGGAGCGTGGCCCAAAGCGGACAATATCTTACTATGCGGACTGGGATGTGACAATTTGGTATCAGAGCCACTCCCCCGCCGGAATTGTGATGACAAGGGTGTCAGGCCCTTAAGGAGGGTGGATTATGAGATCCCACATCGCCCGGGGAAGAGGAGATGATGTGCCTTATATGTACATGCCTACCTCCCTATAGTGAGACGTGTTTTGGGAGGAAACCCAAGAACAAAACCATGAAGGGGTGGCCCAAAGCGGACAATATCTTACTATGCGGATTGGGATGTGACAATAATTGTGAGATCCCACATCGCTTGGGGGAGATGAGGTGATGTGCCTTATATGTACGTGCCCACCTCCCTATAGTGAGACGTGTTTTGGGAGGAAACCCAAGAACAAAACCGTGAAGGCGTGGCCCAAAGCGGACAATCCTTACTATGCGAACTGTAATGTGACAATTTGGTATCAGAGCCATTCCCCGGCCGAAAGTGTGCCGACATGAACGTCGAGTCCCTAAGGGGGGTGGATTGTGAGATCCCACATCACCCGGGGGAGAGGAGGTGATGTGCCTTATATGTACATGTCCACCTCCGTACAGTGGGACGCGTTTTGGGAGGAAACCCAAGAACAAAACCGTTAGGGCGTGGCCCAAAGCGAACAATATCTTACCATGCGGACTGGGATGTGACATCAAGACCCTTTCAATCTTATTTTACTCATGCTTGGATTTTGAGTCCAATGAGACACACCAACTTTCTAATCTCACGGTACTCCTTCACTCACCCTCTCATTTCCTCTGTCTTCATTTTCTTTCATCTCTCTCTCTTTCTCTCTCTCTCTCTCTCATTTCTTCCTCTTTATCCGTACCATATTACGTAGTTAAAGAAAAAGTGGTAGCTTCCTTCCTCTTTATCCGTACCATATTATGTAGTTAAAGATAAAGTGGTAGCTTCAGAGTAAGGAGTCCAGCAACAGAAGAAAAGGAAAGCAAGAAATCCAATTTGATTACGACCTATTCATTTTCCTTCTTTTAAGATTATCCATTTCTTAAGTAATTTTTGATGAGACATTGTGGGCCAATATGGAATTAAATTTGTTTCCTTTTGAGGTAAATCCCACAGATACCCAAATTTGAAATATATAAGAATTTTGCAGAAGATAACGGTACGACTGTGATAAAGTTGATTGAGAGTCAAGGGCCTGGCCTACTTGATGCTGCAAATGCGGGAATCTAGTGTTTGCTTTATACGTGCTAAAATATTATTGTCGATAGCCGACGTGTTGTTTTCCGAACGAGTTGTTTCTTTTGTGGTAAAAAAAAAATATTGGGTCATCAACTATTTAAACTATATTTTGTGAAGATAAATGCCAATGAGATTTTGTCAAAGTGGACTCACTCTCTTTTACATTATATTTTTGGCATAAGATTTTATAATATTAGCATGAAAATTATGATAAAAACATGAGGAGGCAGATTAAAAAGATTTCCTTAGCATTTCTCTTTTGTAAATTATATGATATAGATGTTAGTTATTAGATTGTTATGAAGCGCCAATTAGAGTGATTTTTCAGGAAATATCACATGATTTGCAAATGTGATTTTTATGTAAAAAAAATAAAAAAAAAGGGGACTAGATAGTGACTTTGTCACGACAGTTCATCATTTCAGGAGTCAGAAAAACTCATAAACATATTTTAGTCTCTCCTGACCACCAAGGTGTGATTTACACGCATTAAAAATTGAACTAAAATGTGTTGTATAAGATACGAGCCAAAAATTTATCCTCAACTAATAGATCTATACTTAGGAATTAATTCGTAAATATGGTCTCACAATTTAATCTATCAATCGTTATTAGTAAACTGTTGACCTTAAATTTTTCGAAACTTCGACATTTAGAGCAGGTTGATTGCTTTTGCGATTGAATGATCGACATGAAATTTAGTGTACGTATGGTCGCGTGTGTTCCCAAGCTCAAAACTCTAACATAATACAATTAAGGGAGTTTTAACGAAAAACTCGCGGTACTGTTCACTTTAACGAAAAACTACATTTTTACACTAAAAAGTCAATCATGGTATTATTCACTTTACTCTTTATTTTGTTCTTATTATTAAAACTCAAAGTTTTCAAACCCTTTTCATTAGTAATTAATAAAGGCATGCTAGCCGGAATATTTGGAATCTTTACTATATGAGAACCCTTTTGAAAATGTCTCTTAAAAAAATCCTCAAGTGACAACACTTTATCAGAAACACATAATTTTTTTTAACAAAATATATTTTTTAATCACTAAACATTTTTATTTTTTACATCAAACGTAACTTGACAATTTAAAAGTAATTCAATTGTTTTGTTTGTAAGAGAAAAAAATTTGAAGATTAAGGAAAACAAAAATGCCTGATGAACATTTCGGGATTCTTGTAGCAATCTTTCCTGTTACTGTTTGTGTATCAGATGATATGAGTCTGTTTGGTTCTGGTCTCGTGTTAGGAATGGATAACAGTAAATGTTGGACTAATGCTTGCACTTTTTTTTTCTGTGGCCTTTTGTTTATGTGCAGGATTAATAAATTTTGCTCCAGAACTTCTGGTATATGCATTTTGTTGATATTGATATTGTCTCTTCCTATACGCAATTCGAGGATTGTCTCGTGATGACCTGAATTTTTCTACTTTTTTTATCAAGTTATATATAATATAACCTCATTCGTTATGTCAAAGTGACCTGGAGATTTTACAAAGTAATGTCTAAACTGGCATTGCACTGATGACTAAATGATGATCTAAGTTCGTCATGTTTTCCTTTTTCTATTAGGCTGCTGAAGAAGAAGTTGACCCCTGCTTTTGTGATGGTGGAAGTGGGGTGGTCCCTCTTAGCTGCTATCCCTGCAGTGGTTGCAGGACAAGCATTTCCAGTGAAGAAAATGCGCGCCGAAGAGCAGAGATTAAAGGGCGCTAGAGGAAGGGAGAAGAGTTCTGATGAGATTTTTGTCTGCGAAAGGGTATGCACGTCGATGAGAATGCTGAAAAAGGTTGGTGCATTCTCAAAGGACCCAATTCATGATACTTATGTTACCGTCTGCGGCGTATCTGAGGTTGATGCGTGTGCTGATGCATGCGCACGCACTGTCTGTGTAAACCAACATCAAGTACCCAATTGGAATGACATCTGCCTTCGGAGATGCCAGAGTGAGTGCTTGAACTCTCTTCTTCAAGTTCTCTTTAAATGCGAAAACATGTATTACAAAACGAGTTGTTAGCGTTAGTAACTCCGATTTTTTGTGACTTAAATTCTCCGATTATAATGTGATTGGGTTGGCTAATCGATCTTAGGCTCGTTAGGATGAACTAGATTTTCGTATTCTCCTTTGGTGTTGAAGAATTTCTGTCCACCTAAAACTCATCTCCGATCACTATTAAAATTGAACCAAATGATCACTCAAGTAAAACAAGAAATCTGCTTTGTTTTTTAAAGAAAAAGAGTGATAGTCAATCATCAGTGTTAATTGCGCAAAGTTTGCTAATCATGATACTTTTCTTTGCTTTCTTTAGGGCGTTGAACTTGTTGGACAATACAGGCATATCTTGAGTTATTTCTTTTTCAATGACGATATGATATTATTTACGGCATAAATGTCGGAATTAGAACCAGTTATTCTCTTTATTGTCTAAAATTCATTTTCAATTTGAAGACCGTTTAGTTGTTTTTATGTGTCGAAAAATTAAATCACCAATTAACATTCTCATGATAAGATGTTAATTTGTTTTTTTTCCCTCAATAGATACACTTTATTAAATTCTAATTGAAATATTTACATCTTAAGTTAAGATGTTAAAAAGGAACTCAGGACCAATACCATCCCAACTAAAAGAACCTCTAATTTTTTTAATAAATGTTGCAACAGAATGTGCCGCTCAGTTGCCTTCTCGACGAACAATCTCGAACGAAACAGTCCCCACATCATTTGTAAAGCCCAAATGTCATTAACGATGCTTTCCACCTCCGCATCAACGCCGATCTCCTTTCACGTTTTTGTTTTCTTTTTTCCTTTTTGTTGTTGAATTGAATAAACCAAAAGGGTTTTAAGATTTTGGGGTTTAATAAGATTGTTTTTAGATTTTAACCTAAATGGTTTTCAAAATCGAATATAAATTCCTATTTTTAAAACTTACCATATTTAAGTAATTATAGCACATTTATTATTTATAAACTTACTATTCGAAATTCTTTACCCATCCATATAATTAATGTTTTTTTTTTTTGTGCTCCAATCATTTAAAATATAAAAATTTATTCAAAATTCAACTTCTTATTATTAAAAAAATTCTACAACAAAACAAAATAAATTTATACATAACTTTCAGTACCTTATTTTATTCATAGGTACAAAAGTATCGGTATAAATGTATTGGTACATAACTTTAGCTACCTTATTTTACTCATAGGTACATAAGCATATGTTCGTAAGTTTTAGTACAAATGTATCGGTACATAATTTTCGGTGTGAATGTATCAGTACAAATGTATCGATACACAACTATAGTATATAAACATACGTATGTAGGTAATATACATATACACAAAAAAATATACATATATATGAACAAATTCACACACAATGAAAAATATAAAATAATATATGATTTTCTTATTATGGGAACTTAATAATAACTATCAATGATAAATAACATTTTTATTATTGATGAGAATCAATATATAACCTACAAACAAAATATTCAATAACTATTTCAACTTATTTAATATTAAAAATTACAATTAAATCCTAAGGATTATAATTAGATTTTAATCTTATAGACAAGGTTTTATTCAAAAAGTAATCTTAGATAAGGATTAGAATAGAATTTTTCGTAAACTAATAATAAAGGGTTAGAAACTAAGGACTGAATGGAAAAGGAGAAAACTGACGTGCAAAAATCATTTCCTTCTGTGTTATTGTTCCTGGTGTTTGATGAGATTAGTGAGCCTATTGTAGATATTTTGGCTGTAGTGTTTGAAGAGTGGTGCTACTTTTTTAAAGCATTTAAAGTTTAATTAGCTCAAATGTCTTGTATTCCAAGGCATATCTCTAAGAAAGATGTTTGCCAAATGAACTAGCAACACAAGTTGGCCAGTCATCACTCGGCCACTACCACTGACAACCAGTCTATTCCCACCTAGAAGTACAATGTAGTTGAGAAGATAGTTAAATGTTATATTTTCATATCATTATTACTTTTGCAGTATATTCCTTAATTTACAATATTAACCAAAATTTCAACGAAAATTGTTACGATATATTCTGAAAATTATTTGTTTTTAATTTGCGAATGTATAAAATAACCAAAATGGCCCTCAAAGGGGAAGGTTCGAGAGCATTATCCTAATTTTATGATACTTCAAGTGTGAGATCCCATATCATCCTGGGAAGAGGATGTAATGTGTCTTATATGTAAATGCCCACATCCCAATAGTGAGACACGTTTGGGAGGAAACCCAAGAACAAAACCATGATGGCGTGGCCCAAAACGGACAATATCTTATATGCGGACTGGGATGTGACAATTTGGTATCAGAGCCACTCCCCCGCCGGAATTGTGACAACAAGGGTGTCGGGCCCCTAAGGAAGGTGGATTGTGAGATCCCACATCCCCTGGGGGAGAGGAGATGATGTGCCTTATATGTATATGCCTACCTCCCTATAGTGAGACGTGTTTTGGGAGGAAACCCAAGAACAAAACCGTGAGGGGGTGGGCCAAAACGGACAATATCTTACTATGTGGATTGGGATGTGACAATAATTGTGAGATCCCACATCGCTCGGGGAGAGGAGGTGATGTGCCTTATATGTACATGCCCACCTTCCTATAGTGCGACGTGTTTTGGGAGGAAATCCAAAAACAAAATCATGAGGACGTGGCCCAAAGCGGACAATATCTTACTATGCGGACTGGAATGTGACAATTTGGTATCAAAGTCATTCCCTGGCCGAAAGTGTGCCGATGTGGGCGTCGGGTCCCTAAAGGGTTGGATTGTGAGATCCCACATCGCCCAGGGGAGAGAGAATGATGTGCCTTATATGTACATGCCCACCTCCCTACAATGAGATACTTTTTGGGAGGAAACCCAAGAACAAAACCGTGAGGGCGTGGCCCAAAGCGGACAATATGTTACTATGCGGACTGGGATGTGATATCAAGACACTTTCAATCTTATTTTACTCATGCTTGGATTTTGAGTCCAATGAGACACCAACTTTCTAATCTCACAGTACTCCTTCACTCACCCTCTCATTTCCTCTGTCTTCATTTTCTTTCATCTCTCTCTCTCTCTCTCTCTCTCTCTCTCCCCTTTCTTCCTCTTTATCTGTACCATACTATGTAGTTAAAGAAAAAATGGTAGCTTCAGAGTAAGGAATCCAGCAACAGAAGATTTCCTCCGTCTTCATTTTCTTTCATCTCTCTCTCTCTCTCTCTCTCTCTCTCTCGTTTCTTCCTTTTTATCCGTACCATATTATATAGTTAAAGAAAAAGTGGTAGCTTCAGAGTAAGGAATCCAGCAACAGAAGAAAAGGAAAGCAAGAAATCCAATCTGATTACGACCTATTCATTTTCCCTCTTTTAAGATTATCTATTTCTTAAGTAATTTCTGATAAGACATTGTAGGCCAATATGGAATTAAATTTGTTTCCTTTTGAGGTAAATCCCACAAATACCCAAATTTGAAATATATAGGAATTTTGCAGAAGATAACGGTACGACTGTGATAAAGTTGATTGAGAGTCAAGGGCCTGGCCGACTTGATGCTGCAAACGCGGGAATCTAGTGTTTGCTTTATACGTGCTAAAATATTATTGTCGACAACCGACGTGTCGTTTTCCGAACGAGTTGTTTCTTTTGTGATAAAAAAAAAAAAAATTTGGTAATCAACTATTTAAACTATATTTTGTGAAGATAAATGCCAATGAGATTTTGTCAAAGTGGACTCACTCTCTTTTATTTTATAATATTAGCACGAAAATTGTGATAAAAACATAAGGAGGCGGATTAAAAGGATTTCCTTAGCATTTCTCTTTTGTAAATTATATGATATAGATGTCAAAAAAGGAGAAAACTGACATGCAAAAATTATTTCCTTCTGTATTATTGTTCTTGGTGTTTGATGAGCTTGGTGCGACGCCTGTTGTGGATCTTTTGGCTGTAGTTTTTGAAGAGATGTTACTTTTTTAAAGCATTTGAAATTTAATTAGCTCAATTGTCATGTATTCCAAGGCATAACTCTAAGAATGATGTTTGCCAAATGAACTAGCAACACAAGTTGGCTAGCCATCACTCTATGGCCACCACCACTGACAAACAGTCCATTCCCACCCAAAAGTACAATGTAGTTGAGAAGATAGTTAAATGTGACATTTTCATATCATTATTACTTTTGCAGTATATTCTTTAATTTACAATATTAACCAAAATTTCAACGAAAATTGTTACGACCTATTCCAGAAATTATTTGTTTTTAATTTGCGAACGTATAAAATGACCAAAATGGCCCTCAAAGGGGAAGGTTCGAGAGCATTATCTTAATTTTATGATACTCAAGACACTTCCAATCTTATTTTACTCCTGTTTGGGTTTTGAGTCCAATGAGACACACCAACTTTCTAATCTCACGGTACTCCTTCACTCACCCTCTCATCTCCTCTCGCTTCATTTTCTCTTATTTCTTTCTCTCTCTCTTTCTCTCATTTCCTCCTCTTTATCCATACCACATAAAAACACCGACGGTGGCTCCAAAGCTATTTTCCGACGACCTAGACCACCAAACCTTCACCATCACATCCTCTCATCACCACAAACTCGTTCCTAACCACAATTTCATGAAACTCAGGGCGAATCCTGAGATTTTTGAGGCTCAGGATGATGCCAAAAAATGTACCCTAACATCCTATATGAAAAATTATTTGTTTTCACACGTAAGACTTCAATAAACTTATACTTAGAAAAGCAATTCAAACTCAATAACTTAGAAACACTGAAAAACCAATTTATCTTGTATTGAGAGAAAAGAACTGAAAAAACTTTGGGCTTACAAGTAGATAGATGATGAGTTTTGTTTCCCTTCTATCTGAACTTTTAATTTTTTATTTTTTATTTATAAAGAACTTTTAAATTTTTTTTATATAAATCAGGATATGTTTTTTCTTATTTACTAACCTTGTGAATAAGGAACTAAAAAAATAATCATAATTTTTAGACTTTAATTCATATGTATAAGCAATATGAGCACTAAATTAAACATAGTGTTGGTCAAAGAAATACATACATTAATTTCTTGATAGCTAATGCCATGGATACCAAAATTTTAAACCAAATTTTGTAATATGATTGGATTTTTTATTATTGGATTATTACTTAAGTGTTGATTAACGTATTTATTTCCTATTAGTGAGACGTCATATGAGTTGCAAATTTGGTCTACTACTATATATTGAAGGCTAGACTTGAATTGGAATGAATGCCTAGAAACTACAACCCACATATCTACTAAATAGTAATTAAAAAGAAACCAACAACTAAACATAAATTCATGAAAATTGGAAAGAATAGAAGTGCACATAGCATTTTGAACTCATGACCTCTCATTAATTTTAAACAACAAAAACCAATGCTTCTAATTAAACTCCTTGGTTATTTAACCAATTTTTATAAATTTATACTTTAATGAAAAGAAACTCGTAAAAATTAGAAAGTAAATAAACACACGTAGCATTTCAAATGCAAGACCTCCTCATTAATTATAAACAGCATAAACCACAACTTCTGGTTAAACTTCTTGATCATTTGACCAAATTTTATAAATTTATACACTAATGAAAAGAAATTCGTAAAAATTGGAAAGTAAATAAACATGCATAACATATCAAAACCGAGACCTCCTTATTAATTTTAAACAACAAAAACCATCAGTTCTGATTAAACTTCTTAATCATTAACCCAATTTTATAAATTTGTATTCTTATGAAAACATATATGAATATACCACCCTAATAATTTTGGTGCCACCAATTTTTTTGAAGCCTAGACGGATGCCCAACTGCACTAGGCTAGGGCCGGCCCTTGTGAAACTCGAACTTGAGACGCCGATTCAAAGAGCTCCGAAGCAAAGTGACTTTCATGGCGACTTTCTCGCTGATTCCGGCCAAGGTTAGGCCTCTAACATTTACCATTGGATTCCTCTTGTTGAGGATGAATTTTCATATCTTGCATGTGTGGTTTGGTTTGAAAATCGTGTATATCGACGACATGGAAATTTTCCCAGTTTCTGGTAAGGAAACTGAAGGCCAGCAAAGGTTTTCCAGCCAAACAGCGAGTATCTAATCCTTAAGGCTTGTACCATCATGTCATTGTTGATGCAATGAGCTAAACTTAACTCCTTGATAGGAATTTGGACGAAATAGATTGGTGGGGTGAGCTCGCAAGAAATTCGATGGAGTTGCAGCGATGGCCGCGAACCCAACCAAGTCAACCTAACTCGACAGCCCATTCTGAATCCAAATTCAGTATTGTCTCGATCCAAATTCAGTTCTACCCGACAACTGGACCTATTTCTAAATCTAGGTAAAAAATTCTAGGTATGATCCGTTAGCATCTTTTTAGATACCGACGAATTTTGTTCAGTGAAGAAATATTCCATCACCGGGGACCGCCATTCTCACAGGCGCATGTCAACGCGTGGAGGCACGTCACGACGTGCGCCATCTCTCATCGTAGCTTATGGCGGCGTAAGGTGGTACACTGTGGCTATCATAGGTTTTCAATCCGAATTTCGGTAGTTGGAGACCCGTAATTCTATATTCCTCGTAGTTTTTAATTGATTTACTAAGTAGAGGTTGTCTCTACTTTGGGAGCGTTATAAACGTGTATGGGAAAGTGGCTACGACCATCTGATCTGTGTGAGTGGGCTTTTATTTCTAAACCATATTATTATATTTTTTTTAAGTGTTTTTACAATATGTTTTCACTTTATTCTTTGCTTTTCTTATACTTAGCTTGTGTAAATGTTTTACCAGATTTTGATTTTTGTGACTTGAACTTGTGAATCTTTCCTTGAAAAGTATTATGCTTTACTTGGGTTTGGAAATGCTTTATGTGATACCTTGATTAGTGATACTTATGATTTAAGATATAATCCATGGCATGTTTTCATATGATATGTCTGCTCACCATGTATGCTTACAAGGTGTTTCCTTTTATTTGTACTTTTTTGGTCAGGATCAGCTTTTCGTGTTTGTTCACTTGCACCGTTATATTTGCTTAGGATCCATAATAGGTGTCAGCCTATCCTTAAATTGCACTAGGCAACTAGGACTCGTATGTGAGCGCCTAGCGCCAACTTATCGTGCATGTAGTAGAGTGTAGATTTATACACCTAGCCTATTCATGTTAGAATATTTCTGCATGAACTTGTATGTTTGCATTGTCTAGTGAGCATACCATATCTTATTTATTGATGATTGTGATAAACCTGTTTTTTAGGTATACATGATTTTCACTAATGCTATGGTACTTTATTATTATTTTATTTTTATTATTATTACGGTTTCAGACTATGATACTTTGTTATTGCGATTTCTACTTGTTAGTTTATTCGGAATGATTTTACATTGAGAATTTATGAGTTTTACTCGACTTCTTGGAATAAATATTTCTATTTTATTGCTTGGTTTTTCATACTTATGATTTAATATGATTTGACATCTATACGAGTTTTTAAAGCAAGAGGTTAGTATGTTCTAAAGATAAATGTTTTACTAGGCTTTAGAGCTCTTGACACTGAGATGTGGTAGCATAATCTTCCCTCACCCGTATAGGGACTTCTCTTATTAATCTTGTAATGAGCATCTTGAGATGTAATACATTAGTTACATTCGCTTTAGATATTTAGATTGCTCTGATGTCAGTTTGGTATCTCTAGTGTCCATTACGTACATTTACTTAATGGTTCATCACTTTATTCTCTGTGCAATCTACTCACTCTACTCTATTCTACTTTTTTTTTTTTTTTTTTTATTCTCTTACTTTATTTTATTCTTACTCATCACTTTTATCTATGGCTTTATCACCTTTTGAGTGTTGGCCAACACGCTTCGATATGGGTATCCACATTGAATTCTAGGTCGGGGTGTGTCAAAAGTCGTGATTTTAACTAACATTAATTACACAAGCATGATTAACACTTTTTACACCACATGGGTCAAAAATATCGTTTTTAGTCAAAAGAAGGATGTATGGACAATTTTACTGTCTATGAGCCTCATATGCAATTTTGGACAAAGTTTGAATGAGAATCGTAACTTTAACTACGCAGTCATACAAAAGGCATCACTTACGATTTTTGTGTAGGTATTGCTAATGACGGATCCACAGAGGGACCTGGGAGGTCCCATGACCCCTCGAAGACCCCTGAATCGTTTCTTGAAAATTTTCAGGGACCCCTCGTACTCGGATGAAGGCTATGCAGCTGCAGCAATGGCGTCCTCATGGGGAAGACGAACGTGCAGAGGAAGAAAGACAATTTTGCCCTTTTCAGCCTTGGCCCAAAACGCACGTTTTGGCCAACTGATTAAAACCTTTTCTTAAATAAAAAAAAAGAAAAATTAGACAATGGAAAAACGTTTTCGTTTTCTTCCTTTTTGTTTTAAGTCCCCAATGCCCCCATCACTCTTCCTGAATCCCATACCTTACTCATCCCTTCCCCCATCCAAAACTTGAAACCGCCCATTTTCACATATCCAATCCTCAATTTTCCAATTCTCAAAACCCTAAAATCCTAAAATCCCACCCAATCTCATATTTTAATTTTACTTGAATATCATATCTCAATTTGTTTCAAATATCCACACCAGCACCATTTGGTTCAAAATTCAAATAAGATTTTTTGGTATTCTAATCTAATCTAATCTCAACTAAATTATATTATCTGATGGAGATTTATAATCTATTATTGTTATGATTATAAATATGTTTTATGTTTGTATACTCATTTAATTATTGGAATTTTGTCTATTGATTAATTGGTATATGTTTTGTGTGTGTGTGTGTGTGTGTGTTTTTTTTTTTTTGTTAATGTGTAGTGTAGAGATAAGAAATATGGAAAGGTTTTTCAAGCCAAAGAGCATATTTGCAAATGGAACATTTTCAGACTATGAAATATCGTTGTAGACGCTTGAATTAGAATTTTATAGCTTGTAATGTTGTTTGTGTATGATTTATGAATGAAATGTATTATAATTTAACTTTTAAAGGTTATTATCTATAAATTTTTTTACCTTTATTATTGGGACCCTCCGAATTTAAAATTTTGGATCCGCCAACATCAAAAGTTGAATTCTTGATATTAGTGGGGGATCCATTTGTATTTTCATTACTAAATAATTGGTATGTACATAAGTAATTGTGAATTAGCAGGCATGTCATGAGTGTGGTGCCTCAACACATGCTTAAAGAAGTTCATTAGAGAGTTGTTCTACTTACTCATGCGGCCTGGGACTAGCAACAAGTTTGTCCTTGTGGTGCCTCAACAACCGCTTAAAGTAATTTATTAGAAAATTAGTCTGCTTACTTGAGTGGTCTAAGACCGATAATAGTTTTGTCGTTGTGTATTAAAATTTGACAAAAACAACTGTTAAAGTTACAAAGTATTACAATATTGGCTTCTTATTCATCTAACTATCAAGTTAAATACTAATTTTTAGCGTTAAAAGTAGTGATATTTTTCCTAACATGAGTTGGGCTGGTGTCACTTGGTTTATTTTTCATAACTTTATATATAGGATATTAATAGGGGATTTTTTTAGAAAAAAAAAATTCATTGTCTTTAAGGTCATGAATTCACATGACACCAAGTAAATATAAAATTCAACAAGGGTCGCATCAAGAAATAGAAAGTTAACTTAATACTTAAACAAAGTAATCAATAGCGAAACATTCTATAACTTTACGAGTAATTGTTGCTAATTTTTAAAATACAAATACAAAAAAGGTTATGGTCTGAAATTACACAAGTAAAAAGTGTAATCATCCCATAGAAAAATGTGCGAGCCTTGTAAGCGATGAATTGCATTGTTGGTTAGTGGATTCTTCCTCAGTTAATGAGTTAATTACGTATCAGATTGGAGGCCTCCTTTCTTTAGCAATAATTAATGTAAGATACTTTGTAGTTAAAGAAAAAGTGGCAGCTTCAAAGAAAGGAATCCAGCAACCGAAGAAAAGGAAAGCAAGCAATCCGATCTGATTGGGACCTATTTATTCTCCTTCTTTTAAGATTAACCCTATCTTAAGTAATATCTGATAAGACATTGTGGGCCAACATAGAATAAAATTTGTTTCTCTTTTAAGGTAAATCCCACAGAATACCCAAATTGGAATATATATATTGATTTACTTCACAAACAGTCAAAGGTCTGGCCGACTTGATACTGCAAACGCGGGTGAATCTAGCGTTTGCTTTATACGCTAAAATATTATTGCCGACAGCCAATGTGTCGTTTTCCAACGAGTTGTTTCTTTAGGAGCCGGCTGGACAAGCAGGAGTTTCCAATTAAAGTAACGTTAGAACATTGAGTTTATAAAATTTAGATTAAACTTTTTGAAAGAATTTGTGGAGTGCTTGTGTTCCTGGGAAGGTCAAGATTTACGTTTGGCAAGCGTGCCTAGATTCTTTGCCTACACGGTTGAACCTTTGTAAGCGATGAGTGTGGAATGAGGAGGTCTGCGTCGTGTGTGGTGGTCAAACGCAATCAACGGAGCACATTCTAAAAGATTGCAATGTGGCAAGAGCAGTGTGGTTTCGCAGCCATGGCCTAAAGGTGGATAACAGTGAACGTTTATCTCTCATCCATTGGTTAGCAAATTTAAAACTACATGTATCAATTGTTGGGTTTGAATTTTGTTTGATGATGATGTGGGCATTATGGAATCATAGGAATGAGGTTCTTTGGGAAGGCAAGGTGATACACTTGCAAGAAATTGTGCTTTGAACAGAAGGGTGGATGCAGGAATTTCATAAATGGCATAAGCCAATAGCAAGAAGGGCTGCCCGAGAGTTGCAAAAGTGGAGAAAGCCAGAGGAGGGGTGGGTTAAGTGTAATTTTGATGGGGCCTGGAATCAAAGTGGTTGACGGGTGGTTATGGGGTGGTGTTGCGTAACCATCTGGGGGAGTTTCTAGTTGTTGACGTCGGTCCCATTGTGAGCTCACAATCTGCACTGCACACAGAGCCCACTGCAGCTCGCCAAACAATGGTGTTGGCAAGGCACCATTTCCCAGAAAAGGGTTGAAAGCCCCGTCAAGGTTTTTATTAAGACCCATTATGCACGCTATCGTCAGTTTAGATGTATTCTACTCTTGCTTAATGAATATCGTACATTCATTTCGAAAAAAAAAAAAAAAAATTGTTTGTCTAATAGTATTTTTTAATTAATCTGAAGGGAGCATTTTTGCTCACAACTATAAATTATAGTGAGTGCTTATCCCTATTTTTTAAGGGCTAGTTTGGTATTGTTGTGCTTTAAAAAAAAAACCATTTTTATTGTACTGTAAGAATAAACAGCTGTAAAATAAAATTGTTGAGTGTTTGATAAACATATTTTTGTAAAAATGTTTTTAACAAAAACAAAAAGATAGTGTTAAGAGTGTTTAGTAAACGTTTATATAAATTACTGTGAATATATTAAATGACTAAAAAAGATATAGTATTTAATGTGATATAATATTGTCAAAGAGAATAATATAGGGGTAATAATTGTAATTTTGTAAATATGTAAAGGTATATTTGTCATTCGAAAATTTCATTAAAGAGCACTGATTACTACACATTGAAAAAGAAAAAATTTAGAAACATGGTAGACCCTCCTTTTCTTTTCTATGTTTTTTTACTGTAATTGACGATAATGTTTCAAAAAAATCACTTCTTAAGGGAATTGTTATTAGCACTCCAAAAATCTCATTCTACACTCCTCACAAATGTATTTTTCTTTCTAATTATAGAAAGTTTGGAGTGCCAAATGAGATTTTTGGAGTGCTAATAACAATTTACTTTCTTAAACTTTTAAAATGAGGAAAGAGAAAACAGATTAATATAAAAAGGGAACTATTATTAGTACTCCAAAAATCTCATTATACACTCATCATAAGTGTATTTTTCTTTCTAATTATAGAAAGTTTGGAGTGCAAAATGAGATTTTTAGATTGTTAAAACAAATACCTATAAAAAATAGGGTAAATTACACAAAACTATCTCAACTATGGATTAAATCACAATCTCATACCTCATGTTTTAAAAATTACAATGTCATACTTAATCTTACGAAATTGTTGCAATGTTAACCTCCGCCTGTTTGTCTGTTAATTTTTCTGTTAAATATTGACGTGACTTGGAGCGAAACCTACTCCATGGCACAACTAGACAAAAATATTAATTAAATATTAATAAATTAAAGATAAATTATTTAAATATTTTTATTAAAAAAAACATGTGGGACCCACCCCCTTATAATTCTCTCTTTCTCCTGATCCGTTTCAATGGGTCATTTGACACACCTCGACCTGGAATGTCAACTAGGACTTCGAATCGAGCTGTGCTGGCCGACACCTAGAAGACGACAAAGCCATAAAGTGTAGTGATGTGGAAAATGTGAATAAATTTAAATTTAAAAGTGCCTAAATACAAGAGTGTGCTCCTGAGAGCGGGAATGAACCCAATTCACACGTGATGACAGAACATAAGTACAGTACAGTAAAATAAGGTGAGAATTATAGCATCGATGGTAATTGTCTACACCAAGATTTGCCAATAATCCTCGTTGGTACGAAAACTCATCTACTAGAACCTGGAGGGACGAAAAACAAGGGTGAGTGGCCCTGAAAATAAAGTTTTAATAAAAACCTTTTAAAAATGTTATAACCCCTCGCCGTAAAACCTATATAGTTTCCAGAAAATACTACTACGTAGGTATGAAAACCAATGCAGAAGAGCAGTGAAAACTGAAGTATGCCATGTCATAATATCTTAGCAATAATAAATGTAAGTCAGGTGTGAAACCAATATAAAATAGTATGCCAGTTCGAGTCACCTAACGTGACCTGTACGACTGGACCTGTAACTCATCAATCTAGATTAACGCACGAGTCGGAGTCACCTAGTGTGACCTGTACGACAAGCTGGGTATAAATATGTACGCTCAAGTGCTACGATCACGTAAAGGCTGTGCGATAATTCGTGGGTCACCTATGAGTCGGAACCACCTATTGTGGTCTGTACGATAAGATGGCACCAGACTTGGATCCAAGGTGAGCATGTGGTGCAGAAGGTGAACAATTACGTGAAGGCTGGCCTTAGCCCTGGGTAGGAGCACTAATACTGGGGTGCAGTCATGATGAGCTCTAAATAAATGTGTGCATACCAATGCAATACAACCGATTCAATCACAAAGTAAACTCACCTGAACTTACATATGCATCCCGTAGGATTGTTTGGCATTTCACAATTTCATAATAATGCAACATTTTAAATATAACAATATTTAATCATGGCATGATATGCATAACTCAGTTCAAAACATTCGTGGAAACTGTAAAGTTTATATATATTATAAAAAGGAAAAAGACCTACTCACCTGGAGTCTACACTATAACTTCCTAGCACGAATATTGAGACGTCACGAACGATCGGCGCCTAGAACAAATATTCAGCCACGTCTCAGAATTCTTATCGATAGAACATGTAACTTACATAAAATACATCCCTAAGGATGTTCTAGAATGATTTGGGACCCAATGACCAAAAGTCAACTGTCGGTAAAAAATCGATGGTAGTTTCCACAACCCTACGTAACTCGATCTAGAAGATCCGCATCATAGATTTCCGATCCGTAACTTCCAAAAACCCACACTATACTTCTAAAACATCATACTAAAGTTTCATTACGATCCAATGGTTGGATCTCCGCCAATTGCAAGTTCAAGTGGCGGTTAACGTTTTATTTTATGAACTTACAAATCCAATTCGGGAAGATCCGTACATTGGATTCCCAATCCATAATTTCCTATGATCCTCATATATTACGTACTATAAAATATTAAAGTTTGGTGACGATCCAACGGTCGGATCGTTGATTATAATCAAGTGCCGGATTCCATCAAAACTATGCTCATATGATGAGATTTCATCAATCTAACTTCACCTATAGAATTGGGGTATCAAACTTAGCTTAGGAAGGTTAGGGGATGTCTCGGCCCACGCGCCGCCGTACACGGCGGTCGGTTGTCCCGACTGGCCAAAAAAATCAACTATTTCTAAAAGTTCCCAAATTTCATAGAAATGAAGATCTTAATGAGTAAAACATGTTTTATACCTGTGGTCAAGTCCAATTTAGCCGGGAAAAGCTTCAAGTCGCCACGCCCGAACCCTAAGATTTGGGTTCTTGATTCGACTCTAAACAAGCTCCGACGCCTTAACCAATGCATGGGCTTTGTTCTTGAGGTTGATGGGAGTACATTGGTGGTGGAAATTGCACGAAATCGTTGCATAAATGGCGGATTCACCGCTGTGGGTGTCCTCCGAGCCGACGTGAGTGTTGTCGTGAAATCACGACCTATAACCATTAAACTTGGGTGGTAATGGAGATTGGGATGACACCGAGTTGATTGGTGGTGTTGGTTGGCTACAATTTTTTAGAAAATTGAAGGAAAACTGAAGAAAATAGCAGGAAAATTTGAAGAGAAACGGGTCGGTCGCGTGGGGAAGAACTGGGTCAGGGTGATTCGGTGCTCCTCCACTCTTTCCTTTTTCTTCCTTTCTTCTTTTTCCCATTGGTCACTCACCCTCTCCCCCTTTCTTCTTCTCTCTATTCGTCCTCACCTCTCCCTCTTTTCTCTCCTTTATTTTCTATCTCCACCGACCATCTCTCATTCCATTCAATCTCAGCCACACACGTGGCTTTCCAGATTTTGCTCCAAAAATCTGGAGCATTCCAAAAAATAATAAATTTACAATTTTGCCCTCGACTTCATTCGTTAATAACTCATTCATTATAACTCCAAATTACGTTCTGTTTGCGCCTACGCATTCGTAACAATGAGTACTACGAGGATACGCCAAGAAAATGGATCTTATGTGACTTGACAAGGCGGTCAGCAAAAGTCAATGCATTTTCCTCGAAGGGCATTTTCAAAATTTCACATTTTAAAACTATAAAAACCGTAGTTTTTGGGGACGAGTCGTTACATCTTTCTCCTCGGCCATATACACCTCCCTCCCTTAGAGCTCCTCCCCTCCTCTTCCTCCACCAAATCCCTATCGTTGAACCCACCCCCTATAAACCCATCACCCTTATCCATCTTCCCCAATCCAAAACCTCAAATCCCTCATCGTTAGCACAAGATCTCGACTTTACTCTCTGCGCATTCCCTCTCTGTCACCAGGTCACCCTTCGCTCAACAATGTCAAGATAACTTCCAGATCGCCCATTTACGATGATGGGTTCCTCATCATTTTTGGAATCAAGAACAACATCAATTTTTATCCCCTCATCGTCGTCAGCCTCGCCGATGACATCTTCTACCTCTACTTCGACCCCTGCATCTCGACCTTCTACCTTCTCTCTTCTAGATCCTTAAATTCGACCCAGTCCCCAGGCCTGACAAACCTGCTTGCAAAAAAAAAAAAAAAAGTTTGGGTTTTTTTTTGTCCATTTTTTTTTTCTGGGGGGACAGAGAATGAGTGGTGAAATTTGGAGGATGAACGTGAAATTTTTTTGGAGAAAGAGGAGGAGAGTGGTGAATTTTTTTTTTCTTTGTGCCGATTTGAATTTCTGGGAAACAAACGAAATGAGTTGAAAAATATGGAGGATGAAGGTTAAGAATGGAGGAAGAAAGAATCTCACGAAATTGGATGTGAGAGAGAGAGATAGGAGAGAGAGAGGAGAGAGATCGGTTGTGAGAGACATAGGAGAGAGATTGGATGTGAAAGAAAGATAGGAGAGAGGAGAGAGATCGGATGTGACAGGGGTGGAGAGAGAAGAGGGTGGATCCCATATGTTTTTACAAAAAATATTTAAATAATTTTATTGTAAATTTATTAATATTTTTATCCACTTGGGCTAAAGAATGTGGTCCACTTTAAGCTACGTCAGTATTTAACAAAATAATTAAATAAATTGACGGAGATTTGATATTATAACAAATTTGTAAGATGAGGTATGATATTGTCATTTTTAAAATATGAGATATGAGATTATGATTTGATCTATAGTTAAAGTAATTTTATGTAATTTATTCTAAAAAATATATATTTTAATTGACTGTTCCATCTTCTCTTCCAAACCTACAACCCATTAGAGCTTTAGCGCGCTTCCTTCGTTGTCGTCCACACCCGGTCTCCTTCTCCTCGTCCCATTTCAGATTATCTTTACCCTAGAACAATGTCTAGAGAGAGAGAGGTTGGATGGGGGAAGAAGAAGGAGAGGTTGAAGGGAAGAAAATAGCCGGCGGCAAGGAGGTGAGATGGCTGCTGCCGGCGAGGTGATGTGACTGGGTTAGGTGACTGTTGAAATTATTTATTTCATGATTACTTAGTTTTGTGTATCTTTTAAATCAAAATTGAGCGTTTGAATCATCATTGTTGTGGGTTCGAAGGCTGGTATCCTCAATTGGAAATATGAGAGAGAGAGAGAGAGAGAGAGTATGTAAGAGGGTGGGTTCGCCGACGGTGGCAAGGTGATGGTGGCGGTGCAGCTTTCTTGACTGTTGGGTTTTTGCATTTTTAATGTTTATTAGCTTTTTTATGCCTTTTAAAAGTTTAATAATAAACCTTTAATATAAATGTTAACTACAATTAAAAATAGACACGTAGCAGTCTTAAAAGAAGGATGATGAGCATCCACCATAGTTAATGTGAAATGATTTGAAATATCCAAATGACGAATTTTGTTGGAAATGATGGTGAAATGTTTGTGGTAAAGCTATAAAAATCTGCAAGTGGGTAAATATATTGAGAAAGAAAAGAATTTTGAGTAATGCTCGGAGATCAACTATTTAAACTAGAGTAATGCTAGGTAAATTAAAATTGTAGACGAAATTTGTAAATTAAATGATATGTTATCTAAATATGTTAATCAACAGTTAAACAGTTAAGTAATAATTCAATCATTAATTTTCATGTTATTTAGTTTACAAAATTCAGTCAACCTAATATTCCTCTTTAAACTATATTTTGTATATAGAAATGCTAAGAATATTTTCTCAAAGTGAGACTCTATGAACTCTACACTACCTCATGTTTTTTGCATAAGATTTTACAATATTGACACGCGAATTGTGCCAAAAACGTGATAAGATGGGGAGTCAAAAAAAAAAACAAATCTATGATAGTATAGAAAATAAAAATATATATGTCAAGTTCTATACTAACATATTTCCTCATTTCTTAATATAAAATCTATCGTTGTATAAAAAATAAAAATAAACCAAGCCCCTAAACTTTATGTGTTGGGTTTAAATATATTTTTTCATCTTTGTTTAATTGATAAAGAAAACAAAAACTTCATTTAGGCCGGCCCATACATAGAAGATTGAAAGAGTCATCAGTACAGTAGTCACAAATCTTTCAACAAGACTTCAACCAAATAAAATAAGAGTAGTGCTATCCAAACATTTTTTTTTTTTTTTTAACTTTTCACACATACTTGTTAATATTTGTTCATTGATCTTCTTTAATTTATACGAATTGATAATTAAAAATTAAACGGGATCTGAAAAAAGTAAGAATAAGTGTATTGTTATCACCATCCCAAAATAAAAGAAATGAGCCAGATGACCCCTGTAGAAGCATTTTTATAAGAATTGGAGCACATCTTAAAAAGGAAAAAAAATATGAAAAAAATAGAAATTTTAAATTTGGATGGAATTACTTGGAATTTAAAATATCAATTTAAAAATATAAATAGAAATAGTTGGAAAAATTAGTCTTCTGAATCATAATTAATGCTTAAAAGTTAAGTAATACAAATCGCCTTCACCCCCCCCCCCCCCCCCAACCACGTCATATCATATCCCCCACCACCAACCGAAAAACACGATTCAGACACTGACCGACTCCCCCAGTCCCTCTCCCTTATCGCTTACCAATCGCCACCTCACATCCAATCCCCCGCGCCCCGAGCCCACCCGCCTCCCGCCATGTCTAAACCCTCTGACGTGTCCTTCTTCCTCCTCCTTCTGGTCCTCTGCGGCCAGGCCCACGGAGGCCGCTTGCTCCTCTCCGACTTCAACCAATCAACGTCATCCGATCTGATCTCCGATGGAGTCCACCACCACCACCGGTCCCATACCTTCGCGCCCTACCTCACTCTCAAGAACGCCCTTTCGGCGGAGGACTCCACCTGCGAGCAGACCTACGGGTTCCTGCCCTGCACCACCACCGTGATCGGCAACCTCTTCCTGATTCTGGTGTATGGTTACCTGATGTACTTGGCCGCCACCTACCTCTCCAACGGCAGCGAGCTGTTGCTCGAGATTCTCGGGCCCGGTATCATCGGAGGCTTGTTCCTCCCCATCCTCGGCGCCCTTCCCGACGCCATGCTCATTCTCGGTCAGTCTCTTTTTCTTACTAGCTGTTTGGTTGCCGAGAAAGTGATAGAAAATTATCATTTTTTTGTTTATTTCGGATGAAATTATGCATTTTTAAATATCGACTTTATGTGAGTGATGTACAGTGATAGACCATAGTAATATGCACTGTTTTGTTTGTGTTTGCTTTCGAATAATTCAACTTTTTCCCTTTGGAAATTGAAAGATTATACCTTTAAACTTTTGCAAGCTTTGTGTTCTTTTCTTCTTTTCAATATTTAAATAAAACAAATTTGAATTCTCAACTTTTTTTCGAATGTATCTTTTCATTTGGATCCCAGTAGAGAGAATATGATATGAATTTTGAATTGTGATGTAGATTGGATCCCACTTTTGTTAGTTGCTCTATCTGTTTGCGATTCGAATTTGGGATTGGCCCCAGTTGTTTAGCTTTATGCCTTGTCCTTAATACCAAAATTTTGCTCGGATTTGAAGATTTTGATCTGGAATAATTGGACCTGTTTCGGTTTAGTGATCGTACTTCAGAAGCAAATTTAAGATAAAAAAAACAAAGATCGAATGCTTAAAAGCTAAATCAAGAAGAGAAAGTGTTCCTGCAATATAAATTGTGCTGAATTAGCCCTTTGCATATGCAAATTTTGGAACTTTAGGGCCTGTTTGGTATCGTATTAATTTGTTTTTCATAATTTCTCAAAACATTTCTTAAGAACATGTTTTAAGAACAATTTTATTTAAGATCCAAAAATTTGTTCGCTATGAGATTCAAATTGTTTTTAAATTTTAATAATTAAAAAGAATAGAAAAATATCGTACAACAACTCAATTGGAGGGTCGGAGGAGAGGGAGATTAGAGAGAACAAGAGAGATGAGAGAGAAAGAAGAGTGAGAGGAGAGAGATTCGGGAGAGGAGGGGAGGTGAGAGAGATGAGAGAGAAAGAGCAGATGGAGAAGAGAAAAGTAGGAGAGAGAGATTCGAGGGAGGAGGGGAGGAAAGAGAAAGAGGAGAGAGATCTGGAAGGGAGGAAAGAGTAAGATATGATAGAGAGAAAAATAGGGAGTGAGAGGAGAAGAGAGAGTAAAAGTAGTGGATTTACGGTTTAAAAACTCACTTTCTGTGTTTTCTAGAAGTAGGTTAATTTTCAAGTTAGTTTTGAATTCAGTTTTTGAAAACAGTCCTACCAAACAAGCATTCAAGTTGTAAAACTTAAAAAGTGGTTCGAGTCTAAAAAGTTGGATTCAAGTAGAATACCAAACAGGCTCTTACTTTTATGCAATAGTCTAATATATCATTTTCTCAAATACCTTAAACCTTCGCATTAGTCTTTAGCTATACATGTTCGGTTTTCGGGGATGTGTGGTGTGTTCTAAAAAAAGGATGCTCTTTGTTTTATCCATCCTATTTAGATTATCTATTTAATAATTAACTTTTAATGGCTTCTGATATGTAATGTATTATTTTCAGTATCCGGACTTTCTGGAACTAAAGAAACTGCTCAAAGTCAGGTCTCTGTTGGAATGGGCTTGCTAGCTGGTTCTACTGTAATGCTGCTTACGGTAATATGGGGTTCCTGTGTTATTGTCGGAAAGTGTGATATTCAGGGATCGGTTGCCATGGATAACAAAGATACAAAAGGGTTGAGCTTAACTGGTAAGTCTATATTCTCTTTGCACGTTTATTTGAGAAATGTAAATTGCAAATTTTATATGCCTTGTTTTCACCTTACAAACATTGTTCTCTTTATCTGTGGTCAGAAATTATTTTCACCTATGGTAAATGGGAAAATGCACAATGACGATTAACAAAGGATTGATCCACATGTGTGAATGCATGTGTTATATGTTGACCAGTGAAAGTTTAATAAGTGATGAAATTCTAAACGAAGATTGAAAAATGAAATTAAGAGAAAATTTGTATTCCTACTGACATGTAGTGGGAAGAATGCTTTGTTGAATTAGTTGTATATTTGTTTCCTAATCTCCGGTTCTGTGAACAAGAGAGAGCAAGTTGTGAATGTTCCAACAAGAAAACTGGACTACTTGACCTTCTTGTTCATCTTAAAAAACCCAGTTTTATATGCCTTGTTGACTGAATCTTTTAAATTATTGTGTTTGCCACTTCAGGAATCATAAATTTTGAATGTCTGATATATAAGGAGATATGAACTAAAGCAGAACTGTTGGTAATTGCAGGTTCTGGTGTCAGTACTGATATCTGGACAAGCTATGCTGCAATGATTATGATTGTATCTGTCATCCCATTTCTTATTGTGCAATTACCGCAGCTCCTCAATTCCACCTCGGGTAGACACCTAGCAGTTTTGATCTCACTCATTGTCTCGGTAGCACTATTGCTTTCTTATTGCCTTTATCAGGTAATTATAGTTTTGATGCAGCAAGTCAGCAATTACATACACGGTGTAGTGTAACCAATCTTTTATATTTATTTACTTTTTTTTTTCTGTTTGCTTAATTTATAAAGCTTATTTGTAATTTACGGCTAACAAATTTGTCTGCTTTTCTTCCATCTATTGTAATTTGCATTTTCATGTGAAGATTGCTGGTACTTATGCCTAGTAAAGCTAACTTTGTCAGCTCGTAAGAAAAAGGAAAAATAATTGAAGATGACATAACAATTGGTTACTCCTTTAGTGAAAGAGGGGGTGTTTGGGTTGTTTCATATCTTTAATAGGTATTATAAACTAAGATCACAGAATTTATCTTGGTTTCTTATAAGGATTCCATATCACTAGATTGGTGGAAACTGTTGCTTGTTAATTTTTTAAACTGTGAACTCCAGTTACTAATGGGAATTCGGGATATGCTTGGACAGCCCTATTATTAATCAAGGGTGAGCAACCGCCTATGCTTTGTAGGTTTATTATTAAAAGGTCTGAGTACTTTTAAGCGCATTAATATTCTGTAAGTTCTTTTATACCAAAGGTTTGGATACCCGTTGCGATTCTGTCATGCTAGTTCCGTAGGTAACATAAACTGTTTAAATTTTCTTTTTCCTAGTATTACGAATTGGATCTTCACGCTTATTTTCACTGCTATTGACTTATATTTAATTGTTGTTGCAGGTGTTTCAGCCTTGGATCCAGAGGAGAAAAATTGCTTATGCAAAGCACAAGCATGTAATATCAGGACTCTTACAACATCTGAAGAAGCGTGCATTGGGAAAGCTTCTTAATGATGAGGGTGAACCTGATGCAGACATTATCAAGAAGTTAGTATTTTATAATAGTATTACCAATGGAGTAGTTAGTCATGTCTGTGCTTTGTGTCTCTTTGTTATGAGAGACTGTTGCATTTTTTATTTTATTTTATTGTTGGAATTCGTTCTAACTCGTTTTCTGATTGGATATGTGTCAGGTTGTTTTGTACAATTGACGAGGATGGGGATGGGTTTCTTTCAGCTTCTGAATTAAGAGCACTGATTGTAGGAATCCGGTTTGATGAAATACAGTTGGATAACAATGAAGCTGTAGAGAAAGTGATGAGTGATTTTGACACTTCTCGTGATTCCTATATCAGTAGTGATGAGTTCTTCATTGGCATCTCAAAATGGCTCAATGAGGCAAAGCGTCAAGGAGATATCAGTACTGACCCCAGTAATCGTACAATGAAGTTTTTAACAGACTTTCACAAGGTAATGTTTGCTTATGAAGATAGATTTAAGGTTTGCTTATTTGATACGACTTTTCTATGCTAATCTGTAAATGCTTTGTCGAGTACAGCGAACAAAAGAAGAGCACGCTCTTTTGGGGGCGGATGACCAAAGTGATGAGGTTGTCGAGGGTGTTGAGAATGTGAAGTGGACCTCTATCAAAGCAGGATTAATGTTGTTGGTAGGAACTCTTATTGCCGCTGCATTTGCAGACCCCTTGGTAGACGCTGTTGATAATTTCTCCGATGCCACAAGCATTCCAACTTTCTTCATCTCATTCATTGCTCTACCTCTGGCTACTAATTCTAGTGAGGCTGTATCAGCGATTATCTTTGCCAGCCGCAAAAAAATAAGGACTGCCTCGTTAACATTTTCTGAGGTTTGTATCTCACATATCCCATCTCTTGATGTTTTACCAATCTGCAAGCCTGTCAATATTTCACATCTTCAACAGTTGTATAATTTATCAGTTGGAGCTTTTACAAGTTTGCCATAAACTTACAACTTTAAGTTTTAGACTTTCACTCAGATCAAACTCTTTTCTAAAGTGTCCAACTCAATCCTATTAAATTATTATTGACCAAATTCAACATTGTTTAGGGTATCCTGCACAATTAGCAATTTAACATTCTTCTGTTTGTCATGATTTAACTATGTTGATGGAGGAATGATATTTAATTTGAATCTGTGATTTCACGCTCCATCGTATTAGTTGATTGACATAATGCGCTCATAGTACAAGAAGGTTTTATTTTGAGTATTTGACTGAAGCCGAGATGCTATATTAATTGATGGGTGCTCGAGAGCACTAATACAATTGCATGGAAGATTTATTTTGATAACTATTGCACTGAAGGTACTATTGAAGGTGCTGCATCTAACCAAAAGAACAGAAAAAGAAAAAAAAAATGAATGTATGAAAGTACTGCATAATTTGAGTCCAATTCATGAACGTGAAAAGTAATGTACTGTATGGTTTTGTTGCTGTCACGCCGTTGCAATCATGCGGTTGAAATATGACCTCTTTATCTGTGTTTCTCGTTGCAGTTATATGGTGCAGTAACCATGAATAACCTCCTCTGCCTAGCAGTATTTTTGGCCCTGGTTTACGCCAGGGGATTAACGTGGGACTTCTCATCGGAAGTCCTGGTGATTCTCATCGTTTGCGTTGTGATGGGTCTTCTAGGCAGTCTCCGCACTGTCTTCCCTCTTTGGACGTCTTCAATTGCTTACCTACTCTACCCATTCTCCCTGGCGCTGGTTTACGTCCTGGACTATGTTTTTGGCTGGTCATAGACACATGAGGTCATACGAATCCGTTTGAGTGGTCTTCGGCTTATATAAATCGACATGTTTTTTTCAGTTTTCAATTTTCTTATGGTTTCCATGATCTTTGATAATGTTCTTGTGAGTATGCCTGTTTCATTTTCGTCAGAAACTTGAGATTTGTAGGGGCACTTGTATTATCAGACAATTTTCTCTGTATAAGCAAAACCCTGATATGTTATTGCAATTTTAACATCTCGAGTTATACCTTCTGAAATTTGTCATCTTTTTTTAATTTTTTTGATCAAACAATAGATTTTGTTAGATTAGTTATCGACGGGATTTGAACCTACGTTATTATGCAAGAACTCAACACCTTTCTACTACTGTCGTGAATGGCTACTTGCTATCTTGATTGACCTAAACATTTTTTGCTTCGATTATGGGGGTTACGGTTAGCGGTTTTATCCCAGTTTATCTTTTGACACTAAAATACTCAAACTGGAAGTGTCGGAAGCTAAACTGGAAGTGCCAAAATTGCCAACTATTCGAGGATAAATTACAAGTTTGGCAACTCATATGCTGACATTTTTTAAGATAATGTGGGCACAAATATTGCTGACGTGGCCACACGATTGGCTGAGGACCTCGGTTGACTTGCTGCTGAAAATCTGCTTTATGTGGCATGCAGTATCCAGATTATCATAAAATTGGGACTGCAATCTGAAGAGCCAAAAAATTTTGAATCACAAGAACTTCAACATCCACCTGAAAAAACCATGTTCAACACGTTGCTATTTCACCGTCTCTTCTTCTTTCTTATCCTCTGCGGCGGAGTGGCTGCGAGCCACAACATCTCCAGGCCTCAATCCTCACCGCACGATGTAAATGTGTCTGATGGGGTACACCGCCAGTCTAACAACTCCACAGTGCCCTACCTTACTCTCAACCGGCCCGGAGACATCGCGGCGGAGGCGGAGGGGGAGTGTGAGGAGACGTACGGGTTCTTACCTTGTACCGACAGCGTGCTAGGGAACCTGTTCCTGATTTTGGTGTACGGTTACTTGATGTACTTGGCAGCAACGTACCTGTCTAATGGGAGCGAATTATTGCTCGAGATTCTCGGCCCCGGTATCGTCGGAGGGTTGTTCCTCCCCGTCCTCGGGTCGCTTCCCGACGCCATTCTCATTCTCGGTGAATATCTCTGACTTACCCTCTCATGCATTCTCTGTTTGCTTTTGGGCGGGAAAGTCTGGGAAAAAATTGAAAGAAAAGCCGAGGACAACGTTGAAAAAGTGAAGCAGCATTAAAATTGTTAGTTGTTACTTTTTCGACAAACCATGTGGCCCACGATTAGGGAAACACATCTTCTTTTACTCCTTTTACTAAATTATTGGCAATGATAGGTGACTTTCAGCCAGATCGGATAAGATAAAAAAAATAAGATTTTCAATTTTTTATTTAAAACTTTTTGAAATTAACTTTTCTTTTAAGTTGGAAACTTTCGGTTTTCTGGAATCGGTGGTTTTTTTTGGAATTTTCGGGTCATAATTTGAAATTTCTACATCTTGCATGTTTCGGATGTGTTTACATGGATCTTTTTTCTTCTGCATGCAATTCAATAATATTTGTAAACAATTATGTAAATTATAATACATTTTTTGGTATATTATTATCCTACTGATTGTATACAACATAGAAACATTATAATCAAACACTTTTTTCAATATATAATATAAAAGCCATGAACAAAATTACTTAAATTAACAACGAACATGACAATTGAAAAAAATAAATAAATAACGAACATGACAAAATATAAAAAATGTTTACAAGATACATAGAATTAGTGAATAACTGTAAAATGTTGGATTTTTTTTGGAATAATTTGATTGGATTATCCAAATTAACAATGAACATGGAAAAATATAAAAAAATGTTGAGAAATGCCAAGGGGACTCTCTAAAAAATGAGACTTTTTTTTATGAATCCTTTGCCACCTCATGTTTATCTTGTATTTTTTGGTACAGTGTTTTATAATGTTGCTACCGAAATTGACATTAAATTATGAGATGACAGAGAGTCATTTTTTAGGAGAGTCCTCTTAGCATTTATAAAAAATGTTTACCAGACGTAGTTAATTATAGTGTCGGAAGATAGACTGGGATAAAATTGTTTCTGAATTAAACTAGTCTTCTTAATTTGCAGTATCCGGACTTTCTGGGAGTAAAGAAACAGCTCAAAGTCAGGTCTCAGTTGGAATGGGGTTGCTAGCTGGTTCAACTGTATTGATTCTCACATTGATCTGGGGTTCCTGCGTTGTCGTTGGCAAGTGCGATATCCAGAATTCGGTTGCCATCGATAACAAAGATACAAAGGGCCTTAGCTTAACCGGTATATTCGTCCACTTTATACAGTATACATTTTTTCTTTCCTATGCAGTCTACATTTGTCAAACATGATACTAAGTTCTTACAGTAAAATCATTTCCTACTGAGGATTCAGAAACACATCAAAAGACATGAAGAGGAAAGGATCAATGCTCAATATTTGAAAACCTTCCATGTATTTTTCACCTCGGAGCTAATTTTTTATTTTATTCAGTCCTCGTCCATGAGATTTGAACACGACCTCCTCCAGCAGAGTGGAGTGTTACTTTACGAAATGGTTGTTCGCTCCTCAGAGACCCTTGAAGTTTTGAAAAGCTAATGAGAGAACACAAATCATGATTCAAACAAAAAAAAAATGGACTAACATGATCTCCTTTTTCAACAGTTAAATGGAATAAAACTCCCGTTTTTACCGTCTTTGTTTCAACCCTTGACCCTCTATTTAGTAATTAATTTGCGCATGAGTTTAATATAATTAATCACAATTCATAATAGCTTTTGTGAACTGGGAATCGGAAATAACTCGTTTACAATTTACATGACATGCCTATATATTTGCTGCCTGAATGTTTTAAATAACTGTGTTTCTCACTTGAGGAATTATAAATTTGGAGATGTTTTGTATTTGCAGGTTCTGGTGTGAGTACTGATATCTGGACAAGCTATGCTGCAAGGATTATGGCTATATCTATCCTCCCTTTCATTATTGTTCAATTACCAGCGGTTCTCAGTTCAAAATCCGGCAGCCAGATCGCAGTTTTGGTTGCACTTGTTATCTCTGTCGCACTATTTATTTCTTACTGCCTTTATCAGGTAAATTTGATGTTCATGTAGCAATCAATTACATAATTGTCTAGTCTGATATGTCCAATCAAGCTTAATCTGAGCTTACAAAACACATTTAATTGTGGTGCAGGTGTCTCAGCCTTGGATCCAGCGGAGGCGAATTGCGTATGCAAAGCACAAACATGTTATATCAGGAATCTTACAACATCTAAAAATGCGCTTCGGAAATCTCCTTACGGATGACGGTGAACCTAATGAAGAAAATATAATAAAGTTAGCATTGTTTATCAAATTTTTCACTAGGATTAATGCACTTTTTTTTAATTTTTTTTATAATGCAGTTACCTCGTTCGTATGACGTTATTATTTATATTGTCCATTCTTGACCTTACAACATTCTTCGTGTATAGGTTGTTTTATGCAATGGATCAGAACGGGGATGGACATATTTCACGTAATGAGTTAAGAGCAATGATTGTAGGTCTCAAGTTCGACGAAATAGAGTTGGATAAGAATGATGCTGTGGAGAAAGTGATGAATGATTTTGACACTTCTCACGATTCTCAAATCGATCGGAATGAGTTCCTCTTCGGTATCTCAAAATGGATTCATGAGGCAAAGCGTTCGGGAGATGACAATGATCATCGCACGATGAAATTTTTGTTTGACTTTCACTTGGTAAGGTTCGATATCTCCAATTGATTTTGAGTTGCATGCTCTAACTTCAACACTAACTGCTCAGAAACTAACGTGCAGAAAACTAAGCAAGAGCACGATCTTCTCGGGGGGCAAAGTGATGAGATCATTGAAGGTGTTGAAAATCCCAAGTGGACATCCTTCAAAGCAGTTCTAATGTTGTTGATAGGAACTCTTATAGCAGCTGCTGCTGCAGATCCCTTGATTGACGTTGTTGATAATTTCTCAACTGCCACCGGCATTCCGACTTTCTTCATCTCATTCATTGCATTGCCTCTGGCTACTTCTTGTGAGGCTGTGTCTGCAATAATGTTTGCTAGCCGCAAAAAGATCAGAACCACCTCTTTAACATTTTCTCAGGTTCGTATATCACATATCCGATCTCACTCTATGTTATATCACTCTGTGAACCTGACAGTACTTCACATGGCGAAAATTTGTGTCAATAACTTATTGAAGAACAGAAGAATTCTACATCAGAAAATATACATGACTTTTATTGAGTAGTTTCACTACTAATTATTACACCAATGTCCCTTTCGACAAAACCTCGACCCTGCCATGCTGGGCAGCTAGTAGAATGCGAGTTGGTGCACAATATAATCGGTGTGGTTAGAAGTGGACCGCTAGGACTATATCCATAATAGGTTCGACTGTTCTCCAATTTAATAGTCCAGTTTCATCATTATTAAGTTTACTAAACGCCCAATTTTAACTATAGGCTTCTAAATCAACAAAAATCAGAATGTACTTACATGTCAAATGCTTTTCACAAGTAGTTATTCTGCTATGATGCTTTGTTTTTAACTGTAACATATGGAAACTGCAGTGTATGCTGAAATAAGACCTCTTTATCTCTTTTGTTTCTTGTTGCAGTTGTACGGATCAGCGACCATGAACAACGTCCTGTGCCTGTCGGTCTTTTTGGCCCTTGTTTACTTTCGAGAGTTAACGTGGGACTTCTCAGCAGAAGTCCTTATTATTCTCATTGTTTGCATCGTGATGGGGGTTTTCTGCAGTTTCCGCACTGTCTTCCCTCTTTGGACATCTTCGATCGCTTTCCTACTTTACCCATTCTCCGTCGCACTGATTTATGTCCTGGATTATATTTTCGGCTGGTCATAGACTAGAGGGGCCATATGAACTTAGTAGGGTGTTTTCAGTTTATGCAGTTTGTCTGTGGCCTGAGGATTTGAGGACAGGTTTCAATTTCACGTGTATTATTGTAGTGGATAGCTCGTTTTGATCTTATGAACTTTTTTGCTTTCAACAAAAATTTTGTTCTTAAGAAGTTTGTGATTTCCTTAGTGATTGACATATTCGCTTACAATATATTTGACAAAAACCATGAAAACAAAGAATATCAAGAAAATAACCCAAATCATTCTTAGCAGAATCCAAACGTTGGTTTTCTAACAAACAAAAATGTTTTTGGCTATATTTGACAAAAAAAACTTAAAAGTGCTTACAAATCATAGGACCGCTCTCTTCTTCGAGAAGTAATTGGATTTTTTTAATAAAAATTTAACACATTTCACATAAAAGTAATAGCTAAAGCTCTTATGAGCAAAAGTGCTTCATAGAGAAGTAGTTTCAAATGGACCTTAAGTCTAAAAAAGTTATGATGCTCAATTAATACAAGATTAAAAACAAACAGGGGTTATCCTAATTGCAAAAGACAGTGATGTGATGAGCAAGAATGGAATCAAATCCTTCCGTAGTGACAAATCTCAATATTTTTTCTATAACGAGTTTAAACGTAAAGCTGAAATGATATATATAGAGAGAATCCCCTTGAAATCAACACACAGGAAAACATCTGAGTCACTCGCCAAAATCACATCTCTTGAGTCACACATATAGGTTGACAAAACTGTTGATATTCAGACAATCTTTTATCTCAATAAACTAAACACACGGATTAGGCTAGAAAGATGAAGCAACATATGACAAATATGAGCAGCAGCTTGCTGCAGGAAAATAGAGGGTAGAGAGCAAATGGGGAAACAGAGGGCATAGAGCTTTTTCACAAAGAGATCTTTTTTTATATTGATTGAATGTCCTAATACATGGGACAACTGATAAGGCAAATGCTCAGCCCTTTTACAAAAGATCTATGCCGTACATGTGGCAATAGATTAAAGATCCAAACATTTCAAATTACATAAAAAGATTAACTTTAAAGCAAAGGATTAACTTTAACACTCCTCGTTAATGCTTTGCTGCTTCACTCCCAACAGTTCTCTTAGGTAGATGAATCTGTCCTTTGGTAATGCCTTGGTGAAGATATCAGCAACTTGATCTTCTATCATGCAGTAGACCACATCCACTTCCTTGTCTTCCACAACACCTCTGATGTAGTGATGCTTTAGAGCAATATGCTTTGATTTGCCATGATAGACAGGATTCTTGCTCATGGCAATTGCTGACTTGTTGTCACGAAGGATATGAGTTGTTTGTCACCAAAATCTTGCATAATTCTTCTCAGCCACACTGCTTGAGAAGTTGCAATTGAAGCCGACACATACTCAGCCTTTGCCATTGATAGTGCAACTGATTTTTGCTTCTTAGACACCCAAGAGAATACGCCAGCCCTTAGAGTAAAAGTATAGCCAGATGTGCTCTTCAAGTCATCCACACTACCTCCTCAATCACTATCACAGAACCCATACAATTTTGGCTCAACATTCCTTTCATACATAATACCAAAGTCAAGTGTACCTTGTATGTATCTTAGGATCCTCTTTGCAGCTCCATAGTGAATGCGACTAGGCTTGTGCATAAATCTGGACAACAAGCTTGCATCATACATAATATCAGGTCTAGTCGCTGCCAAATACAACAAACTCCCAACTAGGTTTCTATACATAGATTCATCAGCATCACCACTACCATCTTCTCTTTGAAACTTTTCATTCACAACTAGAGGTGTTGCAACAGGCTTGCAACCAGCCATTTTGAATTTTTCTAAAATTGTTTTTGCATATTTCTTTTGAGTAATAAAGATACCATCATTTGATTAAATGATACTAATTCCCAAAAAAATAATGCAACATGCCTAGATCACTCATCTCATATTTCCTCATCATGTCATTCTTGAAATTCAAGATTATTTGATCACTACTTCCAGTATAAACCAAAACATCAACATATAAGGAAACAATAAGGATATCTGAAATACCTTCGGTTTTGACATAGAGGGCAGGTTCATTCTCACTTCTTTGAAATCCCCTTTCATTGAAATATGAGTCGATCTCTCCATACCATGCTCTCGGAGCTTGTTTCAAGCCATAAAGTGCATTCTTAATCTTATCCTCTAAGAACAAATCCTTGAGGTTGATCAACGAACACCTCTTCTTTTAGGACTCCATTTAGGAAAGCGGACTTGATGTCAAGTTGGTGTAGAAACCACCCCTTCTGCGTAGCTACATAAATAAGGCATTTGATTGTTTCATGCCTAGCTACCGGTGCAATGGTTTCTTGGAAGTCAATCTCGGGTTTCTTAGAATAACCCTTTGCTACCAATCTAGCTTTAGTCCTTTGAATGGAACCATCTTGATTGAGCTTAGTCTTATAAATCCATTTCACTCCAATGACGAAGTTGTCACAAGGTCTGTCTACTAGTTCTCATGTCTTGTTTTTCACAATGACATTAATCTCCTTTTACATTGCAGCCTTCCATGTATCTTATTTCACTGCATCATCAAAGTTTTTCGGTTCTACAACACAGAAATTACAGCTTTCATAGACTTCATTTAAGCTCATTAACTGAATCGGCGTTGAACTTGGACTCGAAGTTGTGGGATAGTGAACTTGAGGACTGTTTTCAGGTGACTATCGTGGAATTTCCGGCTCAATTTCCTCTTCATTTGGCCGATTTTCTTCTTCAATTCTGATTAGTGCAGATTCCTCTCAGATGGTTGCTTGATTGCAATCCCACGAAGATTTCTCACTAAAGAGAACATCTCTACAAACCACAACTTTCTTCTTTTTTAAGTTGTAGAGTCTGTACCATTTTGTGTGTGAAGCATAGCCTACGAAAATGCATCACTTGACTCATCAAGTTTTTGTCTTAGTTCTTTCGGAACATAAGCAAAGCAGATTGACCCAAACACTCTCAAGTGATTCAAGGAAGGCTTTCTTCCACTCCATGCCTCAAATGGTGTCTTGCCTTCAACCACCACTATCAGATGCCTATTCATCAAGTAGACCGCTGTATTAACTGCCTTACCCCATAAATATTGAGGCATTCCCTTGTCATGCAACATTGCCTTAGCCATTTCGACTATGGTTCTGTTTTTTCGCTTGGCTACTCCATTTTATTATGGAGTGTAGCTAACAGTAAGTTGCCCTTCCAAGCCAATATCTTAATAAAACTTATCAAATTCTGTGGATGTGTACTCTTAAAACTTATCAAATTCTGTGGATGTGTACTCTCTTCCTCTATCACTTCTAAGAACTTTGATTAGATAACCAAATTGTCGCTCAACCATAGCTTGCAACTGCTTGAAGATTGAGAACACTTATGATTTCTGTCTTAGAAAGTATACCTAAGTCATTTTGGAATAATCATCCACGAAGATTAGGAAATACTTGTTTCCCACTTGAGTAGAGGCCTTCATGGGTCTGCAAACATATATATGAATCAATTCCAATGAAGCTTTTGCTCTCCAAGCTTTACCATGTGGAAATGAATCTTTGTGATGCTTCCCAAGTGCACAACATTCACATATTTCTTCATTTTCTTGGATACTCGGCAACCCACACACCATTTTTTTTTCTTGTAGCTTTTTGAGACTTTGAAAATTCAAGTGGCCAAGTTTTTTATGCAATAGCTTTCAATCTTCTTGCACTTCCATCTTGAGTGCATATTGAGTTGCATAGAAAGCTTCTACTCTTCCTCATCTCAATCTTAGCCAAGAGTTGTTCATGATTCATTCCATCATATATCTTGCAAGTATTGTCTCCAAAATACAAGTAGTAGCCATGCTTAATGAGTTGTCCAAGACTTAGCAAATTTTGCTTCAAATCAGGAACTAACATGACATCCTTGATGAACATCTTTCCATTCTTCGTATGCACGTCAATAGTACCTCTTCCCAAGTATCAACTAGCTGCCCATTTCCCATCTTCACTCGGGTTGGGTTTGTAGTGTCAATATTATGGAGAATGTTCTTGTTCGTCGTTATATGATTGCTACAGCCACTATCCACAAACCAAACTTTAGCTTCTTCTTGGACGGTTGTATTATGACCAACATAAAACATATTGGTCTCTTCACCTTCAGCTTTGGTGTAGTGAGCTAGTTGATTATCTTTGTAAGTACAATCCTTTTTCATATACCCGAATCTGCTACACTTGTGGCATTTCACTTTTCCCTTGAACCAACATTCATCAGAATGAGCTTTGTCACAAATTTTTCACTTCGAAACATACGAACTCTTCTCAACCTTTTTCTTCTCTTACCCTTTCCTTCCCACACTTTTTTTTTGCCTTTCCAATTCTTGTTGGACTTGGCTTTGCTTTGACTTGAACTAGCTTTAGTTTTTGGATTCACTGTAAGTGTTTGGAAAACATTTTCTACATCATTGTTGTCATGCCTGGATAGTCTCTGAGCAAAACCTTTGAGTAAACCAATCAATTCTTCAACACTCAAAGTTGACAAATCCTTAGTCTCCTCTATGATTGAAACTATGTTGTCATACTTTCTTGGCAAGCTAATTAGATACTTCTGAACTATTCTCTCATCAGACAAGGTTTCACCATAACTTTTCATTTGATTAATAATCTCAGACAATCTACTCAGGTAATCATCTAGTAATTCATCATCTTTCCTTCTTATGTACTCAAAATCTCTTCTCAAAGATTGGAGTTTGACTGCCCTTACCTTAGTAGAGCCTCTGTAGACTTTCTCCAGCACATCCCAAGTTGATTTGGCATCTGTCTTGTTCGAAATTCTCGGAAAATTTTCATTTGAGATAGCATTTTGGATGACCCCAAGAGCTTTTGCATCTCTCTTGATGTTTTCCTTTAGTTCCCTTGTTTGAGCCTCTATCAAAACCACAGTACTTAGAGGTACCACATAGCCATCTTCCATCAAGCTCCACAAATCATGAGATACAAATCTTGTTCTCAACTTTGTCCTCTAGAAGTCATAATTCTCTCCAATGAAGATAGGAGTTCGAATCTCTCCACTACTACTTGAACCAGCCATGAATTTGAAAATTTTGATTCTAGGGTTTCACTTAGAATTTTCCCCCTTTTGAGAATCAAAAAACGCCCTACTATTTGATCAAACCATGTTGATATTCAAACAATCTTTCATCTTAATAAACTAAACACACGGATTAGGCTAGAAAGATGAAGCAACATATGACAAATATGAGTAGAACAGGAAAATAGAGGGCAGTGAGCAAACGGGGAAACAGAGGGCAGAGAGCTTTTTCATGAAGATATATTTTTTGATATTGATTGAATGTCCCAATACATGGGACATCTGATAAGGCAAATGGTCAACTCTTTTACAAAAGATCTATGCCATACATGTGGCAATAGATTAAAAATCCAAACATTTCAAATTACATAAAAGGATTAACTTTAAAGCAAATGATTAACTTTAACAAAAACGACCTAAAGCGGAAAATCCATACTGAAGTGAAAGTAAATTAAAAACTCTCTTAGAGAGATGCAACAAAACTAAAAACAAAATTAAACTAGAGGTTTCTTTCTACAACTTATTAATAAAAGCGCTCTAAACTATACATCTTAAAACTCATAACCCTTTAGATTATCAAAACTCATACTTTTGGTATAGTAGTGTCACCATCCTACCTAAAACACCAAATTTAGTAGTGTATATGAAGTGGGTGGTGTGGATCCAACAAGATGGTTGAGATTTGAGACAAATAAAAACCAGAGTAAGAAGAAATCACCAAAACGAGATTGATGACGAGGTTCAAACCATAATTAATCATTAGGCGATAAAAATTCAATCGAAATCGTCTTCGGTAAGTGTATGAAGAGTGCAAGAGAGCACTTTATAAGAGAGTTATTGTGATAGTTGGAATAATTTTATCTTATAATTTTTTTGAAGAACCAACTATAATTGTATGCTCACGAATGAAATATACAAAAATTAACGATTAGAATTAACTAGCACGACTAATGCTAACATTTTTCCAGGCAACATAGGCCCAGAGTCTCACATCAAACGCTTGCAATTATAGTGGATGTCATATGTGCCTACCCCACATAAAAAACGATAGGACAAAGCACTGTCAGATCTTCCACAATCCACATGCAAAAGTTTGTTAGCAACTGCAGTGCCTCGGTCATCCACCAACTAAAAAACAAACTCAAAACATAACTCAAAAGATCCCAAAATCCCAAGGCACACAAGCACTTTTGACTTCATAAGAATACAATTGTAACCACTCATACAGACAAATCTGCATCTCCATGTCCATTTTTCCTTTCCAAACTCTTCACCCTTCACAAGGCTCAAGCTTACATATGCAAATAAAAGACCCATCTAAGTATAAATTTAAATTATGAAAAAGAAAAAAATTATAATTTGGTTTACAGAGAAAACAAGATCCACAAGAAATGGCCTAATTAATAAATAAATCGGATTTTATAACTTCAAATTGAGATCAACACTTTCTCCTACTTCACCATTGCAATTGTTGTTTAGAGTGGTCGCTGCCCTACCATTTTGTGCCTTTGCTAGTGGGAAGAAGCTGTAGAAAGCTTGTTGTGGATTTGGAATACTTGGTCCTGGCTGGTAAATTGTGTCATCTGCATTGTTCCCCTATAACAATTCGAATGAACGAAAAAAAAATTAGACAATTAATGAAATGAAACTGCTAAACAAAGTTAGTGAAATGAGAAGTGGGCTGTATTGATTATCGCACTTGATAGTGAAATGATTCAAAATCTGGAATTTCACGGTTATGAAACGCAAGATAAGATGGAGGGAGGTTGAGCTTTGGGCTGGGACATGTCCAACTAGTTGAAGGAGGGGCTAGGGTGAGAAAATCTCCATTGACACTCCCATTTTCTTTGATGCTGCTTCTTGAATTCGACTCAGAAATTGAAGTTGAGCATGAAGGTCCTTCTCTGAATATGGTGCAAAGGAAAGAAAATCCATGTGAGCAAAATAATGTGCTTGGTGTAAATAAATGGAAGATAATTAGAGATAAACTGACCTGAAATTTGTTTTGATTGCTGGATCAAAATTAAAGGCGGATCTGTTCCCACATGAAGTTGCTTCATCGGCTCTTATAGGAGGAGCAACAAATGTAGGGAACTTGATGGAGGGGACCGGTGGATTCTCTAGAGAAAATGGATATGGCCTCTTCATGCCAACCATCTACTACATATTAAAGATAGTAAGAATTAATCAAATGAAGTATTATTCGAGTGATATTCTATATATTGATTATATTCTAATCTAAATTACGAGGAGGAAAATTACAATTTGGGTTCAGAAGGAGGACCACATTGCTATAGTCAACTTGGCTACTCATAGGTATGTATGAACACCAATCTCTTAGGTGCCTCACAAAATTATCAAACAGATTGTACTCAAATTCAAATTCAATTGCATCAAAATAAAACAAACTGAAATATAAAAGTATACAAATTCTTTCTGAATTCCAATGTGAAATAGGATTTCCAAATCTAATGAAATCCCACTGGTTGGACTAATTCCCACTAGGAGAAATAATTTGCAAAATAAGTACTGAGAAATTTTAAGTTTTGAGATGCTAAAATTAGATACATATTTCAGGAAAAAGAGGCAATCATATAGGCTAAATATAGAGGTGAACAGAACAAACCTTTTCTTCATCCGGCCACATAGGAGTATAGTTGCTGTAATAGCTTTGGTTTGAAGGGGGCTCTATCTGCAAATTTAGTACAGATGATGAATTTGCTGTTGACAGATTAACCTGCAATATTTCCCATACACCAACAATTCATTCTCAAATAGAATTAAAAAGAGTGGATCATCAAAAGTTCATTAATTTCTTCACGTAACTAAATTTTATTTTTTTTATACGACAATATTCTAAACTACTTTAATCTACAAAGAGGCACGCTATCCTGAGTTAACACTTGCCTAACTTGAATCTAACATTTCTTCACATAATTAGATTTTTTCTAGAACTACAAAGAGAAAGGGGAAACTGAAACAAACAACGAAGAAAATAGAGTAGAAAGAATGTGTTACCATTGAAGGAGGAGGAGGAGGTGGCGGTGGAGGAGGAGGCTGCTGGTGATGAAATTGCTGTGTTCTTGTTGGAAAATTGGAGAGCGGCCAAACGGGGTTGTTGTTGCTGGACTCAAAAGGCAAATTCATAGTAGACCTGAATGCCAATCCAGGATCCAACCCAGGATTACAACTCACCTTCTGATCAAGAATATTAAACTCACATGGATCCCACAAGTTGGGAACATGATTCCCATTGCCACCACCATTAATGTTATTGTTGTTGTTATTATTTCCCACACCAAATGGAACAGTTCCACTGCTGATCATTGGCTTCCTACCATCAACGCCGCTGTGGGCCGATGGAATAAACTGCGGATGGAAAATCGAGTTGGGGGAGGGCAGATCCAGTGATGGGAATGGGATTGAAGAGGGAGGCTGATAAAAATGCCTGATCGGAACCGAACTAGTACACGAATATGAAGAAGATTTTGTTGGTGATGGGAGAGAAGATGGTGGGGTGGTGGACAAAATTGCAGCTGCTGCTGCTTTCTTCTGCTGTTCTTCAAGCCTGATTTTCTCAAGCTGTGCAACACCAAGTCCTCTCTGTGGCACTTTTTTCTGCTTTGTTTTTTTGGATGAAGATCTACTACTGATGATGTTATTGCTTCCCAACCCAATAATTTCAGTGCTAGTGTTTTGGGTTTGTTCTTCCTCATGAGCCATTTCTTTTGCTATGTTAATAAATCCATCTACTTTTATAGCAACAAAAGATTGATAATAAAAAAGAGGGGATTTCTGGATCACACTCAGAAACTCAGGATTTGAAATGGGGATTTATGGGAGAAAAACTAAATCTTGATGGTGATTTGAGTTGGAGGAGGAACATGTTCTTGTGGCTTTTGTAGTGCTTGCTCTTGTTCATCTCTTCCATGAATAAAAATTTGGGTTTTTTATAACTTTTTTTTGGGAGTTTAAGGAAATAAAGAAACAAAGATTGGAGAGAGATACCCAAATCCTTGATTTTCAAGAAACCATGATTTGAAAACAAACTCTTAGAGGAATTTAAGATTACCCAAAATCTCGCTTGGGGAGGAACAAACCCAAAAGCCTAGCCAAGTTTTTAGCAAAACAAACAGTACAAAAATTAAAAAGGGAAAGGGGAGAGAGAGAGAGAGAGAGAGAGAGAGAGAGAGAGAGAGAGAGAGAGAGAGAGAGAAGCGGAAGAGAGATAATCTGAGAGGTTTTCAGATTTTTCTCACATGTCCGAGAGAGATCAGATGACAGAGAGAGAGAGAGAGAGAGAGAGAGAGAGAGAGAGAGAGAGAGAGAGAGTATATGCAAATTTATGACCAAAAAATCTGTATTTTTTGTAGGGTTTTTTTGAAATTCAAACCATGCAAATCTAGAACACTATGATTAATATTTTTCTCCAATTTGTCGCCCACATTCTCGCTCCACTCCTCATTTGCTTCCTAGACCGACTCTTATGAGCTCTGTTTTCTCTCACTCACTCACTACTTTCGCTCCTGAGAAGACAAGTGAGAGCCAAAAGTCGAAAGCCGAAAGCCATAAGCCAAAAGCTGAAAGCTATATTTTTGCTCTCAAATTCCAATTGGGTTTGTTTGTGAGTTACCAAATTGAGCTACGAACCAGAGTGTCACCAATGCTTTGCTTGTTTGTTTCATTTTTGGGCATCCATGCATGGCTGGCTTTTGCAGCTTTAGCGTATAGGGCCTACCATCTCAACTCCCACGTACGCGGGACCCGTTTAAAGAATCCCCAACACGGACGCATGGAATTCACCGCCATTAAATTTGCCTAACGTAGTAACGTATAGGTTTATTGGATAATATTACTAAGATAAAATTTATAAACAAAATTTACAAATTAAATGATGTGTCATCAAAATAAATGAGTACGTTTATCAACGTTTAAGTAATAATTCAATCAACAACTTCCATGTCATTTAGTTTATAAAGTTTTGTCTACAAATTTAGTTTCCTTAATATTATCCATATCTACTAGCATGTTTTTGGAATTTGAAAAGTATAAAGTGTTGCAATATGGGAGTTTTCACATTCTTATTTGGACAAATATCATATGCATTTTAATTTAAATATCGACATTGTGTTCACATGACAAAATTCCTTTTAAATAACACAAGTTCAAACTTTGATTGGCACTACCCTTGAATTTACATACTAAATTCTTTGATAGGAAAGCTAGAAGCACTAGAAAAACAAACAAATACCATATGCAAACTATTCTTATACAATTTGAGATAAGTGTTTGTTGTTTTTTGCAATGATGTTGAAAACTATAAATTAATCTAGTGACGTGAGTTTTTAGTTTTTCTTTTTTTTAATTTTTTTATGCAGTTTGTGCCTCCTTTAATTTTACCCTTTTCGGTTTGTTTCATTTACAATTTTGTTAAGATTTATGTCTTGTACGTACGGTTGAGGTTTTTAAATGAATATCATTGACTAGAATGAGTGAATGACATGTTACATGTCTTTGAAGTTGTCATTGTTACTAATATATGTCCTATATCCTTGATGGACAATTAGTTGGATGATCATTCTTTCGTTATAACATTGTTGTGCGTTCATTATGTCATCGTTTATCTTTGGGCTAATTATCCATTCTTTATTTAAGGTGAAATTGTTTCATCTTTCAAGGCAAAAAATAGTAAAAAAAATTTGAGAACAGAATGACAAATTCAACCCCATCCTCCATTGTCATACCTAGGGATGGCAACGGGGTGGATTGGGTTCGGATGTGCCATCTCCATACCTGAACCCATTTATTTTCCTTGAACCTGAACCCGTGGAATTCCCGAACATATTTTCCCCATAATCGAACTTGTCGGGTGACGGATTTTTGATTGAGGAACGGCTTTTCCCATTATGATATTTATATTATTAACTAAATGAAGAATATTAAATAAATGATATTAAATAAATTGCTATTATTAATACAATTGATACAATGCATCTAATAAGTAATATTAAAAATTTATATTACTAAGAAAACATTTACACTCTTAAAAATTACTAGCATATGGGCACACACAAAGTGTGTGAGAATTTTTTTTATTTTTGTTTGTGAAATAGGAGGAGAGAGAGGGAGAGAGTGATAGAGAACGTGGGAGCGGGAAGGTTTTTTTATTTTATTTTATTTTATTTTAAATTGGAGATATGTTAGGATTACATGTAGTTGAGGCTTTGAAAAAAAAAACAGTAAAATTTGGTTGTGTGAAATTAGATTTCTGCCCTATATTTCTTATTTATATTATGTTATAATTAAAGGGTTAAACTAGTAATTTCATAGGGTTTTAGTTGACAATGAGTGTTTTCTTAATTAGTAGAGATAAGCATATAATTCATATTATTAATGATATAAAAGTAAATAATTGATTTCATATTTAATAATGCATGATTATTAACAATCCCTTTTCATATAATAAATATTTATATTTTTTTTATTCATAGATGAAATTGTTCGGTTTCGGGTATGGGTTCGGGCCGAATACCCCAATAACCACAACCGAACCTGAAACCAAACCATTCGGATCGGTTACTTACGAGAATCATATTTGATAGATTAAATTGCCATCCCTACCTACCGTCATTGTCACTCTAAACTTCTTTCCTTTCTATACTTTAAATTCAACTTGTTAGTTTCTATTTCCTACTTCCTATTGATGGAAAGTTAGTGATAACAATTATAAATGATTATTAATGGAAATTGAATAGGAAGTTTACTTATAACGTTAACTTATTTTGAACGTTATGCTTTATAAGAAAAGATATTCTACGGTTCATATTTACTTACGAACTATAGCAAGAACATAGTTGAAGATAGATATATACAGACTGGATCAATTTTTATGTTTCCCCCTTCCGATTGGATATACGTGAGCAAAAGCTTCTGTGAGAACATCAATGTTATATATAAAATCGTATACTTTCTGTTACCGGAAAAAAAAATAAATCGTATACTTTCAATAATAACTAGATGGTGTGTGTGATGATTTGAAACTGAAGAAAATAAGTTCACGTTTTAGAAAAAAATGTGTTAACACAAGTATATAATTTATTCAAAACAAATACGCCTAATGTTATACATTAGGCTTTCCAGAATGGTATACCGCATCAAAGAAAAAGTAAATTACACACACACACACACACACACACACACACAGACACACACACACACACAAATGATATAAAATCTACACTAAATTCATATAAATTATATTTAGAACCTATAAACGTTTCCAAAAAAAAAAAAAAAGAAGACATATATCATATATATGCATGTCTCAAAAGTGCTTGCTTAATTTTCATACAAATGATATATTTGCTTTTAAGTGACCATCACTTGGTTTTTTTTATCACCAAATGTTTTAAGAACCAAGACGTATAGTTCCGCATGATTCATTTTTATAGTAATTAAGAGAATAATTAAAGTATTAGAATAGGAGATTTCTCAAATTTAATGGTGATCAGAACTTGGATTTAGGTTTTAAGTTCAATCTATCATGAAAATTGAAAATCTACCAAAATTGGACACACTAGATCCTATTTACTTTATTTATTTTCATTTGGTTTATGAGCCACGAGCCGTTAGTTAGATACTTTAAATTCAAATTCCATCCAATAAAAAATTGACAGTAATATCAAATTCTTAGCCAATTCAAAGATTTGAGTCAAATTAAGGTAACCATAATCTAATCATAAATTTGATAATCTGAAACAGATAATAGATAACACAAGTTGAGAGGTCACTATATATGATCGAATCCTCAAATATTGCCTTGTGACATACCAATGAGCAAAGCTAAAATCTACCTTTCTTGAAAGACCCCACTTTGGCCACAGCAAACTATCCCAACTTTCTCAAAACAAAACAAAAATGGTGCCTTTCAAGAAAAACCAGCCACCCACCATCCATATATTCCATAGGGGACTGTGGAGCCTCCATGACACCACTCCTTTTGTCACATAAGAAGCCAAAGATTTTGTTGGATTCACAAACTATAAGGCGTCCATCATAAATATAAAGCATCTATCAATAAGATTCTGTTTATTTTGCCTGATCTCATTCTTGTTTTTCTTTCATTGGTTGTTCATTGGTTTGAGTACCATGTAAGAGAAATGCTATAAAGAGACTTTTTCAAAGTGAGATTTTCTTTGAATTCTTTGTTACCTTATAGTTTAATGTCAATTAATGTGCTAATATTATAAAATATTGTGACAAAAAAAATGATGTGAAAGAGAGTCTATAAAAAGTCTTACTTTTGAATGTCTCTTTAGCATTATTTGGTATTTGAATCATTTGGGGTGAATTTAAAATCTTCAACAACCAATACTTTATTGTGGTTGATAGCATCATAAATATTGATGGGTCGTGTGTTTAAAGTTGTATTTAGTGTGAACAAGATATGAAATTGGTTTTGTATGAGTGAAATTTTTTTAGTGCATGATGATCTCGAAATTGGTTTTGTATCATTTTATAATTTCTCCCTTTTTTTTTTCATCAACGAAGATAAAATATTTGAACTTGAAACTTCTTTAATATTGAGAAGAGAAATTAGACTAAGAGCTACATTTAAAATAAATAAAAAAATCTTTCATGCTATGAGTTATATATGAAGTGATTGAATATCTAATTGCTGAGATGAAAATTCTTTTTTTTTAGTACAACGATATATTTTTGCACTAAGGGGAGTGAGAGTTCGGTTAAGCCATACAATGACAATCTAATTTGGTACTGAATTCGCCATCTACGATATTCGAACCTAAGACCTTTCACTTACAAGTGAAGAGGAATACCACCAGATCGTAGTACTGACACTGGTGAGATTGAAGCTCTTTCGGTTTTGGAGTGTTGGTTTTGTACATTTTGTGCTTGTCACACACATATCCATCAATATGGTGACTATTAAATTGACAAAGCTGGTATTGTTTTTTCTTTCTTTCTTTCGAATTTTTTTAGTTTGAAAACCATATTAATTTAATTCAGGGTACCTTATTTGAAAGTTTGTACATTTTCTTCACGACCTAAAAAGTTTTCGCTCCTTCTGTGAGAGACCTTTTCTCCTTCCGTGAGAACCTTTCTCAGTTTAGTGTGAGTGGTCTTTTCGATTAAACCAGTGTTATCGCCGGCCCTAGCTACTGCTAGGGTCGGTGGTAGTCCCATGGTTTTTCTTCCTTTTTCTTTTCTCCTTGCTCTCCATGTTGTCTACACTTTCCCCCATCCATGCAAATATCAGTTTCCTCATCCGAAATCTATCCTTGCTTTTGATAGTACCTTCTCGAACTCCAACCCCCGGTCATTTGCTTGCTCCATCCGCCTTGATCCATCCCCTTCCATACCCCTCCATCCATCTCCCTTCATCTTTTTCATCAATTGGCTCCCTCATCTTTTGGGGTTCTTGCAGGTATGACCTTTAGTGATGGTGGTGGGCGTCGGACCGTGGTGATTGATGTTTACTTTTCTGGTGGCGGCTGTTGTAGGCGCCGAAGGAGGCGTTGTGTGTTTCTGAGTTCTGTTTGTGCGTGGGCTGGGCTCCAAAGCTGGCTTTGGGCCTTGTCCTTTGTGTTATGTTGACCTTCTTTCTGTGTTAATCTTGTATCTAGGCCTTTGTTTGTACTTGCTTTTTGTTGGTAATAAAATTTACCTGTTGTCCAAAAAAAAATAAAAAAATAAAAACCAACCTAATAAAACCATTATCGTTTCATCTCAATGTATACATAAAAATCCATTTTCTTGAGACATATGCTACTATTGATGGGATTGTGAACATGGCTAAGCAATTAGAGTCCATTGAGCAGTTGTTATGCTCGCGAAATTGTAATAAAGTGGCTCACTCTGTGGCTTCTTTTGATAATCGTATTAGCGGTTTGCATAGATGGATGATAGGGTCTCCGGGATGGTTTAGTCCCATCTTGAAAATGGTGTAAACATTTTATTATTTTGACAAAAAAATTTACAAGTGATATTTTACACTAATCTACATTAAGAGGAGGGGTGAATTTGTGAATTTGAACTTGGGACACAATAAGTTGAAGAGAAAGACCATAACCACTAGGACAATTCATCACTTGACTCATACTATTTTCTTAGTAGATCGATAACATTAGTGGGTTATATAGTTAGTCGTCACGAGAAAAAGGAAATGATAGAGATCAAACCCGTACGAGAGTGTATAGATATACTTGCTTTCTGCTACTATTGTAAAGCATCATCTACCATACTATTTTGAATCAACTTCGTCTATTTTTCTTTGTTTTCAATATCAAATGTTTGTTAGCTACCTACCCATTGTGGGTAGGGTGTACCTTGTGATCAATCTAGCATTGAATTCAACAGCTTATACGACAAATTACTTTAATGTTTAGCCTTGTTACAAACACTTCAGCTCCTATATTTTCTTTAGCAATTTCATAACGCATTATTCACCCAACTTGGCTAGAGTTTGTAAGTCCTCCTAAGTTATAATATACATAGAATGGAACTTTGAAATAGATCGTTCTATAGTATGAATCAAGTGAATAAACGTCCAAATGAGTGACTAATGACATTGATTATCTGGGAGTCGGCCTCTTGGAACACTGAGATAATTAGTTCCTTATTTCCTCCTTGCGAGGCAACCTTGATTCTCTCAATCCCGTTAAGTCGCAAATTGCCTCCGGATTACCTGATTTGGCATTATGATTCTAAGATGTTGTTTTCTGTCAAAAGTGCTTGTAAGGTTGCCATCTCTTTGCGTGATCTTGCTTCCCCATCCAATCAAAGCACAATTGGTACCTCTACCCGGAACAAACACTGGAGAGCCTCGATCCCAGGAAAGGTCAAAATCTGTGCTTGGAAGGCTTGTCTCAATATCCTTCCTACTCGTTCGAACTTGGAGAAAAAAGGGGTGGCGGTGGACAATATTTGTGTTTTGTGTAGTTCCTCTTCGGAGTCTATGCTACATGCGTTTTTGCTTGTCCATTTGCCTAAGTAATGTTCTTCTCCCCCAACATGAATTTGGGTCAGAGACCTACGACATAATCTTCATTTTGGGATTGGTTTTTTTGCGTCTATTGGCTTTCTTTCTCCTACTCTTTGTAACTTGTTCTTGATGCTTATTCATTCAATCTGGCACGCCAGGAATGCCTTGTTATGGGATGGTAAGCTCGTGAATCTGACATTACTTTGCAAGTCTTCAACTGGACCCCTTTACCAAAGCCCAACCTGCATCCCAACCTCAGTCTGTGCACTTGATTTCCCGTTGGTCTATTCCTCCCACTGGATGGATTAAAATCAATGTTGATGGTGCTTTTTTTGCTGCTTCTAAAATAGGGGGGATTGGTGTGATATTCCGTGGCGAAGCTAGTAGCTATGCTGGAGGTTTTGTTTGCCGAATATCTCACGTCAATAACCCCTATATGGTTGAATTGCTTGCTACCCGAGATGGCCTTTTTTGGGCAATGCAACAGAACTTTTAAAGTATTCTCCTAGAGGGCGATGCTTTGCAAGTTGTTCAGGGAGTTGGGAGCTTGAAGAGGGGGTCTTCCTCTATGGATTTGCTAGTGGATGACGTTCGAGAGAGTCTATAGGGCTTTGGTTCCTCTAAAATCTGCCATATTCCTCGTTCTGCCAATGGTGCGGCTCATAGTTTGGCCAAGTTGGCATAAGTTTTTTCTTCTAATTTTCATTGGTTTGAGGAACCTCTGGATATAATCTAGGATATCCTCTTTAAGGATTGTATGCCTTCTTTTTTATATAAATAAAATCACTATCGTTTCCTCTAAAAAAAAAGGATGACTAATGCTACAATAATTAAGAATTCCAACTGCCAGTAAGGGTGTCAGTCCTTAATTACTATTATTATTATTATTTTTTTTTTTTTCTGGACTCAGTCCACACAAAACCCATTTACGAATTAGATGAACAGGTTTAGATTACAAAAACTAAGACAATAACTATAATAATTGGAACTTTCAATCGTATAACTATTTTCCTTATTACAGTTAATAATGTAAATCAGTTCATTACAATAAGCAGGTCCCGTAGCTCAGTTGGTTAGAGCGTTGGTCTTATGAGCCGAAGGTCGCGGGTTCGAGCCCCGCCGGGACCATACTTTGATTTGTGTTTAATTTTTAGCCCTTTTTTCCCTAAATTTCACCATATTAACCATTTGATATTCTGCAAAATGATATGAGATTCTATCCCTTTCGTGTTGTCGACTGTTAAGTGTTAATTCCGAAGATCATACACCGCTAAAAATCAATTTTGTTGGTGTTGAAAAATAACCCTTAAACTCGCCTTCATAGGTTTAGGGTTTAAGCTTTTGTATTCTAATTCAACTTCTGTCATATATATTGTCCCACTAATCCAACCACCTTCTTTATACATGGTCCCAAACATCAAGCGTTGCTTCTAGTTTCTGTTGTCCTATTTCTGTAAAAATTCATAGCAATGCTCATTCCTCAACAACAATTTGTACCTAGAGAGGGTTTTGATCCGGAATCATTTGGTTCCTTCTTCGATCCCGTTTTGTATGTTTTAGTATGTGTCCTTACACGGTCACACCTCCGTAGTATTTGTAATTTGGTTCTCTTGTTTGTGGATGTTTTTATTATTAATTTATGCAATTTGTACTTTAATTGAAGCAATAGGTGGAAGAAGGGAGGAATGAATGATAATGTTTAGAATCTTTACATGCAACTGCAAATTTTCAATGAGAGAAATAATGAATAGAGATTTCGTGCTATGTCACCAATTGTAATTTCAGTAGTGGCCAGCGTGCATTGGATTTATGTGGTTGATTTGTGAAGTAAACCCTGCATCTTTCTCAATGGTATCTGGTCTATATATACGACTGTTTTGTACTGTGGCATATCAGCAGCATCTTGATTAATACAAATGAGTTCAGGGATTCCGTCTTATGAAGTTTTCATTTGGAAATTCGCTCATTGTTTACTCAAGGAATTGCCTGTGGTTGTAATTCTCAAATTTTGTGTCTGTTACTATTTTAATCTGCACTCATACATTACAACCTATTTTCTAGACAGGTACAATCTGGTGCCAAAAAAATCAAATGCACTTCTTGGTGTCCCTGAAAACCAATTGAAGATATAGCTGTCGCTCGGATTTAAGCTGCATTTTCGGCATCTAAGCTAAATCATTCTAATGTGTAAATAGTTTTGCGCTTCGGTTGTATTCGGTTGTATATGATAATTTTTGCATGAGTATGCGCTTAGGGTACAAGCAACAACTGCACTGAGCTATTTGCATTTAGGGGACTAGAATAAGATCAAATTTGATCTAGCGATAGTGTATGGTCAAGGGATCCACACACATTAAGCTTAAGAAACTTGAGGTAACGTTGCAGAATGTAAGAATCTCAAATCAGAAAATCGACAAATAAAATACTACAATATATAATGAAGAGCTCTACTACTATTTCACCGAGTTCCTTTTGTTTGTTGTTTTTCTGTATTAGTGTTTGGACCCGATTTTACACCATTAGCCCAAGCGATCGAGGCCGTTGAGTAAGCATGGTTCTTAATCGTCGGATAAGAAAGTTAGGATAATTTGCTATTGTTAAGAGATAATATTATGGTTCTTAATCATAATAATTATCTTTTAATCAATTATCTTAATTTTCTTATGCAAAATCAATTGTACAGATTCTTGGACACTTCACATGGCTTAACATGGATCTGCAATTCAAAGATAATGGTGAATAGGAAACCTAATAAGGTTAGGTGATCGATGCAGCTTGATATCTAGTCAGTTGCACAGTTCCATATTTGAATGGATTTGCATTCAAAACCATGTGGAATAATAGGATAAGGGAAAATCATGGTCTTAGATAATGATGACGCAAGGAACCTAAGTAGGCTAGTCCTTTTTCTATGATGTTTTGATGATCAGATAAAGCATGGCTACTGATGGGTTTTTATGAGAAGCCTAGGTGGGCTACAAATGTGATGTGATAAGCCTAGATGGACTTTTATTAGGTTTGAATAGTCTTGGAATAAATCCCACGGCTCAGTTTGAAGGATATGCCTTGGTTTCTGATACGGATCAACTTCAGGAATTAGAGTTGCAATTAAACTCTGCAACATTATCTGACCTTGCAAAGCAAGTACTTCAGTCTTATAAATACAGATGCAATGGCAACGGAAAAAGAGAGCTTCAATTCAACACATAACTGCCCTGTGCAAAACCTCTCAAATATCTTGAGATTTTTTATTTTCTTTTTCCGCCGACACATCTTCAGTTTGGATAAACAGCATTGTGAAGGCAATCGGCGAATACCTTCAGTTTGGATAAACAGCACTGCGCCGAGGCCGACTGGTTATCTATCCAAGTCTCGGTCGAGAAGGATTTTTGAATCCTTATTGGCAGAGGTCATCTCATTGGCCTTCTCGACGAAGTGAGGTGTTACCAGGTTATTACATTCGGCACATTGAAAGCCAATTTGATATTGAACTTCGCAGAACTAGCAGCTTTGTCTTTAGGCTCGAGAAACCAAAGGCCAAGACTTGTTCCTTCCTCGGCCGCAATCGCAAGATCAAGAAGTCAGCATCAATGCAACATCAACAAATTTTACTCCTCGGCCGAGCTCGGCCGACGAGTTGGCACGCCCGTCATTCAACCGAAGGACGTAGTTAACTCATTAATTACTTAGCCTGCGCGCCACGTAGGGTTTGTAATTTTTAGGGTCAACAATTAGCAATTTCAGAGCATCCCCAGCACGTATGTCTAGCTTCTCCTGGTTACCCATGCTCTTTAACTTTTCATCAACTTGTCACCTGCATCTTCTCTTTGCCTTCCTCTGCAGGTATGTTTTGCTTGTTTGCTTGTAGCATCATTTGCTTTTTTGCTTGTAGCAGTACGTGTTCCAGTAAAATCCAATGGTTGCCAATCCATATAGTTGGGGTGGTCAAGAGGCTTAGGAGCACTCAAGAAACAATGCATCAACCATGATCATTTGGTTCAGCGGCACTCAAGACTTTCATACAGCAGCCTCCCAACTCACCTTAAGCTTGCGTACCTAAGGCCACGGTGCTTATATCTCCATATACGTAGCTGTTTTTTTTTTTCTTTTCTTGGCATTGGCAGCCAAGACCGCCACCATGATCAGACCGGAATCACTAGAGTACTAGTTTTGTTCCTCCTATCAGCCTTACTTTGTTTAACCGTGCGATTTCTTTGTATTACAAGTCCCGGTGCCTCTCGATTTTAATTGGTGAGACTGGACCTGCTACATATCCTTCGCTTTTTGCAGGCAAGGACTTAGCTGGCTGCGACCGTGATTAACCTGATGCTCTTTCTTAAGGTCTATAGCCAGAGAGAGGGGTGTGGACTTCAATGAAGTATTCTCTCCTTTTGTGAAAGACAGCTCTATTTGTGTCCTGCTTGCCATGGACCATGGTTGCACTCTTTTGATGGGCGATTGCGAAAAAGAGATTGATTTTTATATTGATAAGAGATATCGTTCCTATAATTCTTCCTATGGCTATTTCCGATCCCAAGAATACGATGTTGTTTCAATACCATTATCTTCCCTTCCTCCTAGCTGCCACCTTAGTTGTTTTAGTTGCTCCCTTGATTTGGCGTAGGGAAGGTGGAAGCTCTATAGGACAAGTGCTTGGGGCTATTTTGAAGCTATGCTATATAGGAAGAGATAGCGGCGGCTGGCTAGTAGCTTTGCTTTTGTTATTAGCTCCTGCTAGCGCTAGTAGTTAGCTTTAGGAGCCATTTTCAAGAGGTAGAATAGCAAAATAGCGCTGCTTTAGTAGTCGTGTACAACCAAGCAGGCAACGCAAGTTGCCCTTTTTTTTTTTTTGCCCCTCCTTTGGCTTATAGCTCAAGCTATACATCTGCAAAAAAGGTAAGGAAAAAATACAGTGTCTAGGGTTTACGGTTTAGGGAAAAATAAATGCATTGTCTGGTCCCTTGATAATTCAATGATCACTGCACGTCCAGCGGTCCATTTCCAAAGAGTAATGATAACAAAAAGCCGACAGATTCATGTATTTTCAGACATTTTTTGTTCTGGGAAATGGATCTAATCCAATTTTTGTAAGCTGATCTATAAGATTATCTGGCATTGAATGCATGGCAGCATAACTGTTGAGTTCCAGGTGAAGGACTCACAGAAAACTGTTGGAAGTTATGGTTTCACGATTAGTCTTGTGAGTTTATCCTTATTCCAAACTTTGTATTAAGCAATTTCAATTTGGAAGCGAAGAGTTCTTTTTCTTGTTTTTTAATCACCAGTGGTCGTGCACGAGATTTTAATCTAATATCTCCTCTAACAAAGTTAGAAAGTGAAAATTGCGTGCCACTAAACTAAACGAATATGGATAATTGAAGAGTTAATTAGATGATAACCACACCATTTTTCTCTCATGCACACCTGTGTTTAATCATGTCATTGTTTCCGTTTAATTTATATTCAATCTAATAGCCATAAATCAAAAGAAGTGTGTATAACAAGAAAAATAGTGTGAGAAGAGAATTGATTTATGCACTCCCTTTGAACCATCTACACTTCCTTCTCGTTGCTAGCCACTAAATTGAATAATAAAAGGAAAACTGAAGGACATTATTGTTAGCTCATTACGAGACTTATCCCACTCCTACACTAAATTAAATAATATCGTTTGTTAAAAAAAAAAAAAAAAATTAAAAACTGAAGGACGAAATTTTAAAAAAGTGCAGCAGGTGTTCTTCTCCGTAATTATTGCATAGGAATGTAATTTCTCATTGTAGTTAGTGTGGGATTCCTACCAACTCTGTATATATTGTACTAATACCATTAGACTGTAGTACTAAGGGGCACTATTTTCATATGTTAATACAAGGAGACATAATTTTACATGGTGTCCCTCATCTTGGTTTTCTCTTAGGTCTAGGTTTTTCTTTTCTTATGGCATCGTCTTCTTCCTCCCTCCCGGCCAAAACACTGCAACCTTCCTTCAACTTTCTTTAAACTTTCTACCATCAAATACATTGTGAGGGTTCGTCAACTCAAAGCCTTTGGTCACGATCTCTTGAAATATGTAGAATGTTCTTCTCCTCTCCCCACCCATCATTGCCAATCCTAAATACCTCGACGGCTGTCTTCTCTCTCTCCCCATAAAACAACTCTTGTAGAAAAGGAAATTTTTTTCAATGTGTCATAAGTGGTTGGATACTTAAATTTTTTTTTTTAACAACTTGAATTATGATACTTGGCCTATCAAGACGTGTTACCGGCACATTGAAAAGTTTCTCATAGAATAGGGTTCATTTTTCGTTGTGTGCTGCTTTTGTACATTTGTGGTTGGTGCGAGCTCATGAGCTTTGTATCTTGGATTCTTGTGGTTCTTATTTTATTGCATAAATATATTACTTGTTATTTTTAATGCCCACCCGTGCAATTAACTCTAGATCATGTGTGTGTCCTTAACCTATGATCGCAACTGCTCAACCCAATGATTTGAATTTTTTAATCTCTAATTATTTCTTTTGTGTTTTTAATGCTGTATTAACTAATGAATTAGAAATTGTATGGATGTTGGGTGGATTATGGCCCAAAAGCTGTAGAGCAGAAAACCAGCATGCAGGGACCGACCTTACATGCGTGAACAGATAAATATATTAGATTACAGCTAATTAACATATTAGATTCACATTATCCATTCATTACCCACATGCTTTCTTTGGTTTGTTTGGTCGTCTACATCCAGACATGATACAAGGAGGACAAGTTCATTACTATCATAGCGTTCCGAGCCGCTAAAACAATGCGATATGAAGAGAGACATGATCTTGTATTAGTGGTCGAAAACGATAAGATACAGTAAATCCATTCCACCTATGTTTTTCTAAAAAAAGACTCTTAAGCCTTCACCCTTTTATCATTTGTTAAATCCTTCCGCAGAAATCATCCTTAAAACTTCATAAAAATAAAATAAAAATAAAAATTTATCCTTAAACCCCGACAATACATTCCTCGACTTAAATCCTTTTTAATCTTCTTCCGCCGGAGCTTAATTCGGAATGCTGAAGCTTCACTTCCGGGGTGGGAAAATTGGGATTTAAACAATATTTGCCCCAACGGGGAAGCTACATAGGGCTCCCCCTCCCCCTCTTTTAAGAAGTGAAAAAAATGTGTAAATCTACATTATATTTAGTCACTCCCTTGTTGAACACGAATATTGACAAAGTGCTAAAAGTGATGGTAACTCGAGAGGAATTCTTTTTGAATATTTAGTGGGATTCCTTGTGAGTACATACCGTTCTATGAATAGGAACAAAAAGCGCTAAAAGCGATAGTAACATGAGGAATTCCCTTCGAGAATCGAAGTGGGATTGCATGTGAGCACAATTCCAATGCGACTCAGATCTCAACCGTCCTACGAATAGCAACAAAGAGCGCTAAAAGAGATAGTAACTCAAGAGGAATCCCTCCTGTGAATTGAAGTGAGATTGCAAGTGAGCACAATTCCAATGCAACTCAAACTCCAACCATCCTATGAATAGTAACAAAGAGAGCTAAAAACGATAGTAACTTGGGAGGAATTCTTTTAAAAAATCAAAGTGGGATTGCATGCGATCACAACTCCAATGCAACTCAGATTCTAACCATCCATTTTTTAGGTTTCTTTTCAAATATTATCCTGCGAAAAAATAATCGAAAACTATTGATTCTTATATGTGATCAAAAAACAATAAGGGGGGCTCTCCATACTTGCATTCACTTTCTATTGCAGTGTCACCATCTCAATAGAAGCTAGCTAGTAGGTGTTTTATCTTGAAGGGAAAAAAAAATAAAAAATAAAAATAAAAAAGGGAAATTTCCAGCTAGGGGGTCTTAAAAGGTTTTTGTTAGGCACTGAGATTTACAGTGGGTAGAGAGGAAAGGGGACCATTATAGACAGATGGGCAAGTACTAGAATTTTGGTGGTATCCATCTGTGTACTCTCTTTTCATAATTGAGAATTTTTGTGATCATCCCAATACCCTCCCTTTCATGGCTCCCTCCTGCAGATGTACTCCACTTAACCCACTTGGTCTTTACCCTGCTCATTCTATATCACATGGACCATGACCCTTAGATTCCTTCAAAGCATGGACACACCCTTGTGTCAAAACTCAAATGTAATTTTGAAGGGAGACTTACCTACACCGGTTAAGCCTCCAGGGGCGTACGGCTTTGACAGTGTCTCAAACTAATGATGCAGTGTTATGTAAGAAAGTTGAAATGCATAACTTTGTGTTACTGGTTCGGGATACTAACATAGGTTGTGCGCAGTGTAGGTAAGCCGTTCCAGTGATTTTAAAGGAACAACCTTTACTAAGGTGACTATCACATCGGATGTGTCCAGTGTGAAATCCAGTGATATCAGAATACAAGGGGTCACCTGTTTTTATGAATGGTGCCCCTACAGATGATGCAGTCAGACACCCTACCCAAGTCAGTTGAACCAAACTAAGCTAGTTGAACTAAAATTCTACCAGTTAAGGTAAATTAAAAAAAAAGGGATTCAATGTAGGTAAAAAGGTTGACAGTTATTCTTGTTGGAGTCAAAGTGCAGACAGGACCATGTTCAGCTCACACTCAATTGGGTAAATGTGGTTTCAAGATTCATCAAATTATGCTATCACTTTTACACAAAGAAGAGTTGTTTTAGCCATTTCAAAATCCTAGCCTCCACATTCAAATTGTACTCCTTATATGCTGCAATGCCAAAGGAGAGCAATATGGAGCTAGAAGGGAAAACCCTGCTTAAGTTGGGAATTTACCAAATATTGCATATTTGGGAAGAAAATGGACTTAAACAACAAGCTATTAGTCTACTCCATCCCCAACAATTTCTACTGTTTATGGAAAATGACTTCTGTTCCGTCTTCGGAAACCAGGACAGAGACTTGCATGAAGCGAAAGGAAGGGAAAGGAAAGGATAGAGATGGAAAAGCCAATACTTTCTGCTTCAATTTGTTTTTGAAGGTTTGAGGCAAGCTGCTGAGGACTATGTACCCCTTCACTCAAAAGTAGTAAAGAGTAAAAGAATGACAAAGGGAACTACAGACTCTTTCTCCCAGTGAAGTTTACTATTTCCAAATGAGATGAAGAAAAAAGGCCCCAATTCCCTCTTCTGTGCTTCTCTTTCATTTCTGGAATAAAAGAGGGCTAAAATCTGCCAACTTCCTATATTGGGTGATCTGGGGTTCTCTCAAACTTTCGGAAGAATTCAGAATTTGGGGGCTCGGGTTTGTGCTAATGTATCAAAACACAGAACTTCCATTTAACTCTAGGAATGAAACAAGTCAAATTTAGCAACATACTGCTAGTCTAGCAACAGAAACACAAATCCAACATAGAGCAAGCAAAAAGTTTGAGCTTTGAGAGCTCATCTCAAACATGAAAACAGAGCTTTTAAAACAAGAAGCAACAAACTGATGAAATAAAAGCTAAAACGAACCGAGGGATCAATAAAAACCCGAAAATGCACTCAGATTTCTTCATCCCAAGGCGCACGCCATTGAACAAAGCGACCGAAAAATCGTCTCCTGGCCATATATGAATTGGGAACCAACAGGTAGCTCTTGTAATATCTCTGTGGAAGGCAGAGATGAGATGAGAGCTTGAGCCCTGCAATAACACAAACCAACACAACAAGCTAACAATGTGAAAATTCATCCAAAACAAGCAAAACGGGCTAGAAAAACAAAACCAAAATTTGCAAAGGTAGCACCTTTTGAAGAGAAGCTCAGTCTATTTCTTTTGGTTCAATGGCGAGAATTGGAGGAAGCAGAGGACGGCTTGTCGGAAGTACCGTCGTGCTCCTCCTCGCCGTGAATTCGTGCCGGGATGTGGAACCCGGAGAATCCGCCTCCGGAGGCGAATCCCATGCCGGAAATGGACTGTTGATGATGAATGGATTGCGAGATTTGATGATGATGGTCGTGAGAAATGGATTGTTGGTTTTGCTGGTCCATCATCCAAGCACGAACTGACGGCGAGTTACTGGACTGAAGGGGTCCCCTCTGAGAAAAGAACTGACTTTGGCCGAACAACGACTGCTGCTGCTGTTGCAAAGGACTAGTACTACCCTGCTGTGTTGGCAGCAGCGAATTGAATATAAACCCGCCTGCCGACGATGGTCCGCCGTTACCACCGCTATCTCCGCCACCGCTGTTCCAAGCCACCATTCTCTGGAATCTGTTCATCTCTTGCTGCTGCTGGTTGTGGTGATGCTCTGCCCACGAGCCGGAGGTCCCATCAAACCCGAGCTGGTTTTGGGATCCGGAGAAAAGGGTTTGCTCGTTTTGGTGGGTCTGAGCGTGGTGGTGCTGATTTTGGGAGTCGTGGTGGTGGAGGAGAATTGGGTCTTGGAAGGACTGCAGGGAGAGGCGCAGATCTTGGCTTTGGCTGCTGGCTTTAGAGAGCAAATCAGGTGGGTAGTTCTGATGGAACTGTATCGTCGACGATGGAGCCTCGGCGGCAGCTGTGGCCGCGGAAGCACCCATTGGGAAAAAGGACTTGATGGTGTCTGCAATGGCGTCCGAGTCGAGCGACGGTGGGAGGAAAGTCGAGTTGCTATTTGGGTTCTGAGCAAATTGCTGCTCCGAAACTCCACTCCCCACCATTGTTCTTCGATTAGCAGACCCAATTGCGTCCACTGCCGCGAAGCAGTGGATGCCGGTGGCGGACGGGTTCTGGGTCTCCATGGCTGGAACCGCCGCGGTGGTCGAAATCGAATGTGGGTTCCATGAGGGAAGCTCCTCGAGCTCGTCTATGGCGGCCTTGGCCTTCTTGATTAGCCAATCGACGGCCTTGCTGGGTCGGTCGTAGCCGAGCCGGTCCTGGACGTCGTAGAATTGAATGGCGGTGTGAGCGGCGAGCCGGACGCGGCGGTCCCTCGGGCCTTTTGCCGTGCAAACCTTGCTGTGCCTGTCTTTCCGGCCCGTCGCCCGGACAATGTGGCTGCCTCGTACCACCTCCACGATGTCGGTGCCGACTCCTCCGCCGGATGACGGCGGCCTTATCCCCAGGCGAGACGACGTGGTTGCTTGGTGGTTGTTGAGGTGGTGGTGGTGGGAATCTTCCATTTTTGATCTTGCATATTCGATGCTCTGTTCCACCAAAGTTGAAGAAGAAGAAGAAGTACAGCTGCGTTTCTTTGGAGCTCTCTGCTGGGTTTGCTGCTGGGTTTCTCCAAAGAAATGCTGGTGCTCCTGCTGGGTATGTGGGTCTTGGTGGAGATACGGAAAGTTGAAAGCTTGGTGGTGATTCTGCTGGGTTTGTTGCTGGGTTTCTTCTTCTTCTTCTTCTTGGACAAGATGGGTAAAATTGAGAATTGGGTTTTGGTGGAGATAATGGTGGTGGTGATTCCTTTGAGGATCCAGAGTCAGACCCTTGTGATTTTCCTCTTCCAGTTTTTAATGGAACAGTACAACTGCTTCTGCTTCTGCTTCTACAAACAAGTACTTTTGCTAATAGACTTTTTTTTTTGCTAGTGGTCTTTCTTTGCTGGTGTGATCTCCTGATGCTTGTGCTGCCACCTCCCCTCTGAGCCCTGAAACTGCTTCTGCTTTTCCTGGTTCGGCTTCTTCTGCTTCTGGCTCTTCGGAAAGGCTCTGCCATTCAATGTTTTCAGTTCCATATCACAAACTACCCCACCACCACCACCAATTTTTTCCAAAAGGGTCCTCCCGTAATTAAAACCCAAACCAGACTAAAAGAGAGAGGCTAAACCGGCTACCTTGCCAGCCTAACCCATCTCTCTCTCTCTCTCTCTCTCTCTCTCTCTCTCTCTCTCTCTCTCTCTCTCTCTCTCTCTCTCTACTTTTGGTATTTGTGCCTCTTAATTGTGCACTTGCTTCTTCAGCTCTATGATGTGGACTGACTGACTTGACCTAATTACCAAAACTGGTTATGGGGGTTAATAATACCCAGCAGAGCAGGCAAACCCAACAACAAGAAGACCAAATCCCAAATTCTAGAGAGAGAAAGTGGAAAATTGGGGGGAATTAAAGGGGGAAGAGGAGTGAAATATACAGTTTAATTGGTATCCTCCTACAGGTATAGGGGGAGTTTATGATGGCAGTTAAGGGTGGCAGTGTTGGTCAGAAAGAGGATTAAAGATCTATGTGAACCCATCATTGCGTCTTCTCTCTCTACTGTAGATCTACACCTCCTCCACCACACTACTACTAGTTCCACTCTCTACATACAACTACACAAAATACAGGAAAGAAAAAGACCAAACTTTATTGTTTTGGGTTTTCTCCATTTATTTCAATCAGTCAGCTCCAAAATTTAACTCCTTCCCTTATTTACCCTTTTCTTTAACTCTCCCATGGTATATTAATATTTTTCATTCATGTGGAAGTACAATTGTCCAAATTTGACTCACATAAATAGTGTATTCGAAACCTAAGCGTTATGGTTGACGTATTATGTAGGTTAGGCAAATACCCCCATTTAGAATAGAATGTCATTGTATAAACAAAAAACACTTCTCTACGAAGAAAAACACTTCAGTTGGGGCGAATAACATAGTTTTTACAGTAATTAATTGGAATTCAGTTTTTAAGAGTTGGTTGAAACAATGATCAGTTTTTACATATTGTCATTATGTCATCGTTGTGTGATTGTTATGTCGTCGATATGTAGGCATAACTAAAAAATGATCATTTCTGCAACCAAACATCAAAAATTGATCATGCCAGCTAATTACCCTAATTTTTAAGACACTTCTCACAAAGATATGAGCCTTACTATGTTTTGCTTTTCATCTTGATCGATAGACTTACATGCACCCTGTAACACCAATAGTATAATCATGTGAGAAAATTAAAATATATAGCATTGCGTCGTGTAAGTACTTAATACACATGTCTAGTTCAAGAATTGACCTGATCAGACAAACATATCGAAGTTTCTATCCCATAACCTCTCTAGCGGTTGTTTTAATTTTCAGGTTTTACTTGGTGGACACAAGTTTTTTTTTTTTTTTTTAATTTTTTTTGAACAAATGATATTATCTACATTAAGGGAGAGAGGGTGAGCTTAGCCTTATAATGAGTTAGTAATAATGTGGCTCAAACTCGTCTTTAGTGAGTATCGAACCTAAGATCTCACACTTACAAATAAAGAAAAATATTATTAGACCGTAATACTAAATGGCTTAGTGGACAAGTTAGAACCGTTGGTTTGAGGTCGAGGGCACTCAGTGTCTGCACGATGCTTTGGTAGATTAGATCCTTTACATGCCACCATCCACGCCTTCTGAAAGTGACCCCCTTTCCACCTTTTTATGTTCTCTCTCTCTCTTCTTTTGAAAGAAGGTTAAGCAAAAGCAACAACGTCATATTTTTCTGTTTTTTCTTTCGTTTGCTAAGCTTCCATGTCCTTTACTGATTACTTTACAATTTACGTGGTGTTTTTGGAAACTGTCTTTTCTTTTTTCTCATAGTACTCTTTTGACAATTTAATGTAATCTTGTATGGATCAAAAGATTTTAGTTTATAAAAATAGCATCTTTAGTGAAAAATAAAGATAGTATAAAAGTAACATAAGCAAAAAATCATGTTTATATTTCTTTCAACCTTGCAATGCTAGCAAAAATTGGATGGAGGCTTATACTTGATCCGGAGTCACTCCTTGCCCAAATCTTAAAATCAAAATCTTTCCAAATTCATCTCTCTTAGAGGTTTCTCGCGGGTGATATACGTCGTGGGGTGGAAAGAGATATAGCAAGGACGGAAAATTATAACTGCTGGAGTTAGATGGAGAGTGGGTGATGAAAGACACATCAGGGTAAAACATGACCCATATGACTGCCTATGCCCCGAACTGTTAAGCCTATTTCGCGTTATGATGAGATGCCAGAAAGAGTGGTGGAGTTACTTGATAGAAGAATCGGGGGATGGAGAACAAATGTTGTTGATAGATGCTTTGAAGTGGATGAACACGCATAATCTTGAGCATGCCACTAATTAAGTTTGGTGTGTAGGTAAATTAATTTGGCACTATACGAACAATGAAACTTACTCCATCAGGTCTGGCTATAAAGTAGCACATGAACTAAGTTGCAATGGGAAATTAGGGAGGAAAGGTAGGGCGAATCGAGTGCGGGGCAGGCAGGACATAAGGTGTGGCCAGCTATGTGGCTATGTGGAAGTTTGATGTTCCCCAGAAGTTGCGCCATTTTGTTTGGCAAAGTTGCATGAATGTATAGGCAGTTAGGGTCAACCTTCGGAATTCGACTTGAGACATCTTGTCCCAACTGTGGTGTGGAGGAGGAGTCGCAGTGTCATTTGTTTTTTCAGTGCCCATATGCGAAGGTATTTTGGTTTGGGAGTCAAATTCAGCTTGATTCTAATATGGTGCAGGGAGTGGATTTTCGTGAGTGTTGAAAATGGCTCCTTAAACGCTATGAGCGGGAGAGGGAACCCGGTGAGTTTTATTGAGAAGAAAAGTGTCGAACTCATGGTTGCAGTGATGACGTTGCAACAGCAATGGGGAGAGTAGGAAGATATGAAACAAAGGCAAGAGGTGCGGGTGGATGAAGTGAGGCTTCCAGTTCGGTAGCAGCCTCTATTCTCACCTGCTGGGAGCGACCGCCTTTTCGTGTTATTAAGGTGAACTGTGAGGAGCGTGGCGTAAGAGGAGAAGTGGTTTTGGATGGGTGGCAAGGGATTTTATAGATGAGACCGTTTTGAGTCGGAGTAGTTTTATACTTTGACCTCTAATGTAAACATTTATATTTGAATTCAATTAAATTTTCTATCCTTCGAATTTTTTTATTTTTTATATTATGCTATTGAACCCTGCAATGATTGCCATTGTAAGAAAAAGTTGAACGTGACAAGAGATTTTAGACTAAATTTTTTATAAATGATAATTTTGATGGACTGAAAAATATGGATATCTCAAAAATTTACATTGTTTCTCTCAAAAAAAAAAAAAAAAGTGTAGTCCTAAGTTATAAAAGACTTGCGCATACTTATTGCATTGTTACGTGCATACGAGTGTATAAATAAGCTCGATGAGGGTTTTCTTCTAAATTTTTTGGATGTCCACAAATAATTCATGCTTTCGTAAGGATTATTATTAATATTTTGCTTCTGTTTTCTTTTTTCACAAGAACAATATGATATAAAATAAATGATATATATGTTTAATTTCTAGAAAGAAAATTGTTCTCTTTAAGAGAATGGTTTTCTTACTTTTTTTCTTAATTTTAACACACAATTTTCCTTTTGTTATGTGAGAGGATGATATAGACAATTAGACATCAACATTTTTCTGTTTACCATTTTACCAGCAGTAGGAAACCTAATCAAGAAGTGGTGCTGAGTAGGGACATAACATCATGCTAGTTCGACCACTGATCACCAACCCTAATCAAGGTTGTTACTTAGGGTACATTAAATTTATTTATTTCTGAGTCCTCATCATGCTCCATTCTTCAAACTTGTCTTAAAACTGGCTTTTCCAAGTTTGATTGGCTGCAACAATTCAAGGCAAAATGATCATGACATTTCTTTACTAAAAGTGGTTAGATTGAACCATAACATGGAGTGACCTCAGTAAATTTTTACAATGTTTTTTAATGCTATGTCAACACGATAGAAAACGATAGTTTTGCTCGTGAGGATCAATTTTAAATGTCCAATTGATTTATTTTGTTTGGAATCTTGGCCCGCTTTCAATAAAAAATAAATTTTTGTGTTTCGAATCTTTTTCTTCATGTCCTTTAATAATTGTACTACTCTGTCCCAATCATCTAAACTATCTATATTAACAAAATCATCTCTGTCAACTAAAAGAGGGTGAAAATATCAAAGTAACCCTATAAACAAATAAAGAGAAATAACAAAAATAAAAGTTATGGGCAATATAGTGAACTAAACACAAAATAATTTTACTTTTTTTTTCAAAGCATCAAAGCCAATTGCCCCCATTTTCTCTTTCATGGTTTTCTGTCAATTTAAAATAAACTTTTAGTGACAAAATAGTTATTTAAAAATAATCTCTAAAGACATAAATAGCCTGTTCACGACAAAAAACCGTTCGAAGATTGTTACCAAAAAAAACTTTACCAATTATTTTATATTTTCTCTCTGTTTTTTCTTTTTCAAAATTTTAATAAACACAAGCGTGTACAATCGCTAGTAAAAGATAATTACAACACTAGTAGGCAAAAAAGACTCACTCTCAACTCAAAGCATGTTGGTCAATTCCAAATTTGGCACTATACGAACAATGGAACTTACTGTCTGGCTATAAAGTAGCACATGAACTAAGTTGCAATGGGAAACTAGCGAGCAAAGGTAGGGCGAATCGAGTGCGGGGCAGGCAGGACATAAGGTGTGGTCAGCTATGTGGAAGTTTGATGTTCCCCAGAAGTTGCGCCATTTTGTTTGGCAAAGTTGCATGAATGTGTAGGCAGTTAGGGTCAACCTTTGGAATTCGACTTGAGACATCTTGTCCCAACTATGGTGTGGAGGAGGAGTCTGTTGAAAGATAACTCGGCTAGGGTTTAGAAATATGAAGTCTGGGAATTAACTTTGAATACTTTCTTATTAATTCACAGTTGAATACAAGACTTATATAATACAAGACTTATATAATACAAAGAAGTCTATTCTAGGAAGGAAACAAAGATGATTTACATTGATTCATACGGATCAATTCTACTCCTAATATCAAGGGGACGATATTGTCGTCCAATACTCCCCCTCAAGGTGGAGTGTGAATGTCAAGAACACCCATCTTGCCAAGTAGAGAACGGAATGCTGACTGTCCAAGTGGCTTGGTGAATATGTCGGCAAGTTGCTGTCCAGTAGGTACATAGGCTGTCGAAATAATCCCAGAACGCAGTCGTTCTCGAACAACATGGCAGTCGATCTCTATGTGTTTGGTGCGTTCGTGAAAAACGGGATTGGCAGCTATGTGTAGTGCAGCTTGGTTGTCACAGTGTAACCTTGCCGGACCCTTGTGATCAATTTGCAGATCAGCCAATAGGTACTTCATCCACGTAAGCTCACATGTAGCTGAAGCCATGGCACGATACTCCGCTTCAGCTGAGGATCTCGAAACGGTAGATTGTTTCTTGGTTTTCCAAGAAACTAGTGCACCTCCAAGAAATATACAATAGCCTGTGACAGATCTTCTTGTAAGTGGACAGCGAGCCCAATCGGCGTCGCAATATCCTTTCAATGTCAAACTCCCATTTGAAGGAAAAAGAAGCCCTTGTCCAGGTGATCCCTTTAAGTATCGTAGAAGACGATGCACTGCGTCTAGATGAGGCTTTCTTGGTTGTTGCATAAATTGGCTGAGTATATGGACCGAGTATGAAATCTCCGGCCTCGTGATTGTGAGATAAATAAGTTTCCCAACAAGCCTCCTGTATTGCGAGGCATTATGGAGAAGTTGCCCTTCCGTTGGAGATAATCTCAAGTTTTCTTCCATTGGGAACTTTGCAGGCTTTGCACCAAGTAAGCCGGCCTCATCAATAATGTCAAGTGTATATTTACGTTGTGAGATGGCGATTCCTTGAGAAGACCGAGCCACCTCCACGCCGAGGAAATACTTTAAGTGTCCAAGGTCCTTAATGCGAAAATGGGATTGAAGAAATTGCTTGAGGTCACGGATGGCAGCCTCATCGTTGCCTGTGATAATCATGTCGTCAACATAAAGCAAGACGGCTGTAAACGAATCTCCACGCACCTTAGTGAATAGGGAGTAGTCAGCCATTGACTGCTGGTAGCCGGCTTGACTTATGGCAGTGGAAAATTTATGGAACCAGCTGCGAGAGGCTTGCTTAAGGCCATAAAGGGACTTGTTGAGTCGGCATACATTATTCTCCCCCTGCCGATGAAGTCCAGGAGGCAGCTGCATATAAACTTCCTCACAAAGGTCACCATGAAGGAAGGCATTATGGACATCCATTTGATGTAAGGACCAATGACGAACCGAAGCAACGGCTAATAAACAACGGACGATGATGAGTTTGGCAACAGGAGCAAAAGTTTCCTTGTAATCGATACCTTCGCGTTGAGTAAAACCTTTGGCCACAAGACGAGCTTTATAACGCTCGACGGTACCATCGGAATGGTACTTGATTTTGTATACCCATTTGCAACCGATGGCGCGATGACCAGGAGGTAAGGTAGTGAGAGTCCATGTGTTGTTTTGTTCAAGGGCCAGAAACTCAGAGTCCATGGCAGCACGCCATTGAGGATCACCGTTAGCCTGTGCAAATGTAGTTGGTTCGACAAGAGTCGAAATAGCACAAGCAAAAGAGCGATGCGATGGTGAAAGATGAGCATAAGATACATAGTGAGATAAAGGATAGCGAGTACCTGACATGGAGGAGGACGTGGCGCTTGGAGCAAGAGATTGCACATGATATAAATGGTATCCCTGAAGCCTGACGGAGGGCTTGAGGGCACGGCCAGATTGGCGAGGGGCAGGTGGGGCAGGGGGGGCAGGTGGGGTAGGAAGTGGTGGAGAGACTAAGTGAGGGTCGGTTGGTGTGGGAAGAAAGGGTGCTATGGGAGTGAGAGGAGCAGTTTCTGTCGGTGTGGGTAAAAGGATGTCGGTCGGTGTGGGTACAGGAGGTGCAGTCGGTGGCGGTGTGGGATTAGGATGAGATGGAGAGTCGGTGGGGATAGGTAGGATAGGTGTAGCAGGGTGATGGTCAAGTGGTTGAGAGGAAAAAGGGAACGTGGCTTCATGGAAGATCACGTCACGAGTGGAAAAAATTTTGTGTGTGGTAAGGTCATAAACACGATAGCCCTTCTGACCTAATGGATACCCAACAAAAATACATCTTTGAGCACATTGGTCAAACTTATGGTGAGGATGGAGGTTGGTAGCATAACACAAACAACCGAAAACCCGAAGATGCGAAAAATCGGGAGTGTGACGATGCAAAAGCTCATAAGGAGTTTTATGACCAAGAAGAGGTGTAGGTAAACGATTAATTAAATAACATGCTGTTTGTATGCTTTCCCCCCAAAAATGTTGTGGTAAATTGGCTTGAAATCGTAGAGCTCGACCAACATTGAGGAGATGACGGTGTTTCCGTTCAACAACCCCATTTTGTTGGGGCGTGGACGGACAAGAAGTTTGGAATATGATACCCTTGTTATCAAGGAAAGGACGTAAAGAGGTAAATTCACCACCATTATCAGCCCTAAGTGTTTTAAGCATGCAATGAAATTGTGTTTGGACCCAAGCGATAAAGGAACGTAACAATCCTTGTGTTTCGGATTTAAAACGCATGAGATGTATCCAAGTATAGCGAGAATAATCATCAACAATCGTTAAAAAATACCGAGCCCCCGAATGGGAATTGACTCGGTGAGGTCCCCAAATATCACAATGTATCAAATCAAAAGGTGTTTTAGAAGAAATAAAACTGGACGGAAAAGATAACCGGGTTTGTTTAGCAAGAGGACAAATGTCACATGTATGACTGGAATCAAATACTATTGATGGAACTTGTTTGGTTAAAGTTTGCAGAGGACCGGTAGAAGGGTGCCCTAATCGTTGGTGCCAGAGGGTGAAGTTGCGGCTAATGTGATGAGCGAGGCGAAGGTTGTGTTCTGGCGCCAAGTAGTAAAGCCCATTATATCGCTTGCCCAGGCCAATCGTCCTCCTCATATCCATGTCCTGTATCACACAAAAATCAGGGAAGAAAATCACTATGCATCGTAATGCTTCAGTAAGTTTGCTAACAGATAATAAGTGAACTCGGAAGTTGGGCACATGGAGCACTCCATCAAGTTTAATGTGTGGGGTAACTTGTATAGAACCAATCGAGTCTATTAAGGCATGTCCTCCATTCGGCAATTGAACAGAATCCAGCATGGATAATGACTTCTTGTCTAGCAAATGAGGAGAAGGAGATACATGGTCTGTTGCCCCACTATCAATGATCCAATATAAAGTTTTCTCTGACAAGTCAGAAGAAGGTGTGATTGTACCTGTTGCATTTGCAAAATGCTGCGGATTACCATCAATGTTGCTCTTCTTGAGCATTGCCATAAGTTGATTATATTCTTCTGTGGTGAACTTTGGACCGTCACTGGACGTCACCTTGTGTCGTGAGTCTACACCCTTGGTGGTCTCGGTCTCCACCGTGACTTGGTTTGCCGCAGGTTTTCTTTTATTTGGTGGCTTGACTGATTTGCCATGATACTTATGGCCAGGCGGGAAACCATACAGGTAAAAGCATCGATCCACGGTGTGGTATTTTTTATCACAATATGAGCATTGAATGGTGTTTCCTTTTGATGCAGCAGTTTCCCTGTTACGGGTTATATTCATAGCATGCATATTTATATTGTTACGATTTAGAGATACCTCTACTTGCTTCTCTTGTTGGAGAACAAGGGAATATGCCCTCCGAGTGTCTGGTAGTGGCTGCATCAATAGTATCTGTCCACGTACTGCTGCATAAGTGTCGTTTAAACCCATCAGGAACTGCATCACCTTTTCTTTCTCATCTCGATCATTCATCTTCTTCAATCCCCCACAGGTGCAAGTCGAAGTTTCATTGTAGGATGCCAGTTCATCCCACAACGCTTTCAGTTTCGTGTAGTAAACCTGGATCGATTGTTGTTCCTGTCTGTGTTCAACGATCTCTCTCCTGATTTGATAAATGCGTGAGTCGTTTCCTTGTGAGAAACGATCTCGCAGGTCTGCCCAAACATCGGCTGCTGTTGTGTAATAAGAAACGCTGCTCGCAATATCGTCGTGGACTGAGTTGAGAATCCAGGCAAGGACCATATCATTGCATCTTTGCCATGATGCAAATTGTTTGTCAGTCTCTGATGGAGGGTCAATGGTGCCATCAACCATGCCAAGTTTATTTTTCGCGCTCAAGCTGATTCGCATAGCACGACTCCAGGTATTGTAGTTGTCTCTTTGAAGTGTTTTGGAGACCAAAATATTCCCAGGTTGATCTGAGGGATGTATGATAAAAGGGTTCGAGACATCTGTGAATGTCTCCATAGGTTTTTGGGTGTCAATGGACGTCTTAGGTATTGGATCGCCCATGGTGGTTTAGGTGATGTTGTGTTTGTTAGGATTTGCGGAAGCTGTGTGGGTATTCAGAGTCACCAGAAACGGTGCTCTGATACCATGTTGAAAGATAACTCGGCTAGGGTTTAGAAATATGAAGTCTGGGAATTAACTTTGAATACTTTCTTATTAATTCACAGTTGAATACAAGACTTATATAATACAAGACTTATATAATACAAAGAAGTCTATTCTAGGAAGGAAACAAAGATGATTTACATTGATTCATACGGATCAATTCTACTCCTAATATCAAGGGGACGATATTGTCGTCCAATAGAGTCGCGGTGTCATTTGTTTTTTCAGTGCCCATATGCGAAGGTATTTTGGTTTGGGAGTCAAATTCAACTTGATTCTAATATGGTGCAGGGAGTGGATTTTCGTGAGTGTTGAAAATGGCTCCTTAAACGCTATGAGTGGGAGAGGGAACATGGTGAGTTTTTTTGAGAAGAAAAGTGTCAAACTCATGGTTGCAGTGATGACGTTGCAACAGCAATGGGGAGAGTATGAAGATATGAAACAATGGCAAGAGGTGCGGGTGGATGAAGTGAGGCTTCCAGTTCGGTAGCAGCCTCTATTCTCACCTGCTGGGAGCGACCGCCTTTTCGTGTTATTAAGGTGAACTGTGAGGAGCGTAGCGTACGAGGAGAAGTTTTGGATGGGTGGCAAGGGATTTTATAGATGAGACCGTTTTGAGTCGGAGTAGTTTTATACTTTAAACTCTAATGTAAACATTTATATTTGAATTCAATTAAATTTTCTATCGTTCGAATTTTATTTTTTTTATATTCTGCTGTGGAACCCTGCAATGATTGCCATTGTAAAAAAAAGTTAAACGTGACAAGAGATTTTAGACTAAATTTTTTATAAATGATAATTTTGATGGACTGAAAAATATGGATATCTCGAAAATTTACATTGTTTCTCCCCAAAAAAAAAAAAAAGTGTAGTCCTAAGTTATAAAAGACTTGCGCATGCTTATTGCATTGTTACGTGCATATGAGTGTATGAATAAGCTTGATGAGGGTTTTCTTCTAATTTTTTGGGATGTCCACAAATAATTCATGCTTTCGTAAGGATTATTATTAATATTTTTCTTTTGTTTTGTTTTTTTTTTTTTTTTTTCACAAGAACAATATGATATAAAATAAATGATATATATGTTTAATTTCTAGAAAGAAAATTGTTCTCTTTGAGAGAATGGTTTTCTTACTTTTTTCTTAATTTTAACAAACAATTTTCCTTTAGTTATGTGAGAGGATGGTATAGACAATTAGACATCAACATTTTTCTGTTTACCATTTTACCAACAGTAGGAAACCTAATCAAGAAGCGGTGCTGATTAGGGAGATAACATCATGCTAGTTCGACCAATGATCACCAACCCTAATCAAGGTTGTTACTTAAGGTACATTAAATTTATTTATTTCTGAGTCCTCATCATGCTCCATTCTTCAAACTTGTCTTAAAACTGGCTTTTCCAAGTTTGATTGGCTGCAACAATTCAAGGCAAAATGATCATGACATTTCTTTACTAAAAGCGGTTAGATTGAACCATAACATGGAGTGACCTCAGTAAACTTTTACAATGTTTTTTAATGTTATGTCAGCATGATAGAAAACGATAGTTTTGCCCGTAAGGATCAATTTTAAATGTCCAATTGATTTATTTTGTTTGGAATCTTGGCCTGCTTTCAACAAAAAATAAATTTTTGTGTTTCAAATCTTTTTCTTCATGTCCTTTAATAATTGTACTACTCTGTCCCAATCATCTAAACTATCTATTAACAAAATCATTTTTGTCAACTAAAAGAGAGTGAAAATATCAAATTAACCCTGTAAACAAATTAAAGAGAAATAACAAAAATAAAAGTTATGGGCAATATAGTGAACTAAATACAAAATAATTTTACTTTTTTTTCAAAGCTTCAAAGCCACTTGCCCCCATTTTCTCTTTCATGGTTTTCTCTCAATTTAAAATAAACTTTTAATGACGAAATAGTTATTTAAAAATAATCTCTAAAGAAAACTTTACCAATTATTTTATATTTTCTATATTTTTTTTCTTTTTCAAAATTTTAATAAACACAAGCGTGTACAATCGCTAGTAAAAGATAATAACAACACTAGTAGGCAAAAAAACTCACTCAACAACACTAGTAGGCAAAAAAACTCACTCTCAACTCAAAGCATGTTGGTCAATTCCAAATTGGTTGTGTTGGATGGATCTACTTGTTTTAGTATTGTCGAGACCCTGTGGTGGCTTAGAGGCTTGGGATACTCTTTACGGTGTCGAGAGGTCGTTCAACGACAATTCCCTTCCTCGTATTCTCATTTCCATTTCAGGTTACATCTTTGTTTATTTAAATAAGAATGTTCTACATGACATTCTTAATTTATAAAAAAATTGGGATTCACCAAGGGGAGTTGGAATGTAAAGGTATGAATAAGAAACAACTTTTCGTGCCAAAACTATACTCAATATATATATATATATATATTATTTTTTTTTATGATGAAATGTAAACTTATTTTGTACATGCGTATCTCTAGTATCAAACTAATTTTTAAGGTAAATTACATTTTACCCCCTTAAGTTTGAGGTCGATTTCAATTCCTTACAACATCTTTAAAACATTTCAATTTCATACATTTACTTATCATTTTATTTCAATTTCATACATCAGTTAGAAAATCTGTTAAGTAAACCGTTAAGTGATAACGTGACAAATGTAGGGTCCTCATTTGTGCTGACGTGACTGCTACATTTATGCCATGTGGCTAAAAACTTAATAAAAATTTTAAAATAATTATTTAAAGAAAAGTTAATATAAAAAATAATAATAATAATAATAAAAAAAACCCAACCCAGATCCCCTTAGTCTTCCCCAGAATCCCCACCTTCCTACCCCCATCACCCGTAGCCACTTCCTTCCCCACTGTGCCTCCATCTCCGACGAGAACCTCCCCGCCGAGCTCTTCCCCCAGTATACTGGCAAAACTCGCTGGCAAAGTAGCTCCATGTCGAAGCTCGTCGAATCGACGTTTGGGGTTCGTTTTTCACCAAACCTAGCAGAGCAGCGGCAAAACACCTGGTGTTGACAGAGCCACGTGTCACTCTACTCCCTTCCTTTTCTTTTCAAAAACTCATCCAAACGGCACAACAATAGTAGTTGCTCAGTCCCTCATTCTTCCTCAGAAACCTAGCAGAGCAGAAGAGTAAGTTTTTAGCTTACAGTGAAGCCATCGTCGCGGTACAGCTCGTACGATGTGCGTTCCTTAACCTCTTCGCACTTCTCCAACCCGTCGTCTTCCACAGAGCTCAAGCTCCTCATTTCCTCACTCGCTGTCATCAAATCCAAGCCCCCAGATCCCAATATCTCCACGATGGTGAAAAAGTTCATGGAAAAGCGGTCGACTTCCAAGGCCAAGCCGATTAACCCAACGGGGTTGGTGATTCCGTTGGATCTGATCGTGGGCGGATTGAAAAAGCAGGCTAAAAACGGGTCGGGTTCGAATTTAGCCGCGTTGGGTAGGAAACTGTTTGGGAAAGGAGTGGGAATGACCTCGTCGAATAAGAAAAATGAGGTGAATGCGTTGGCTGAGGGAGAGAAAGTGGTGCGAGAAAAAACGTGTTAAGGGGTGGAAGAAATGGTGGGTGATGAAGGATAAGAGGGTAGGCACAGGTGGGGATTATGGGGAAGAAGGGGATCTGGTTATTTATTATTTATTTATTTTTTAACTTTTCTTTAAATAATTATTTTAATATTTTAAAATTTTTATTAAGTTTTTAGCCACAAGGCAGCCACGTCAGTACAAATGGAGACCTTATATTTGCCACGTCATTATTTAACGGTTTACTTAACAGATTTTCAAACGGATGTATGAAATTGAAATAAATGATAAGTAAATGTATGAAATTGAAATGTTTTAAAGTTGTTGTAAGGAATTGAAATCGACCTCAAACTTGAGGGGGTAAAATGTAATTTACCCTAATTTTTATTCCAAATTTTTGTAGTTATTAGCAAACAAATTATGTGAAATCAACTTTATTTTTATTTTATTTGAAAGAAATTTACTATTATTAGGGGAGGAGAAGTGACATACCCCGACCTGAGTCAAGGCATGTTGGCCGTCACATGAGGGTGACGTAGCCTAGTGTGCAACAGAAGTGATAGTAACAAGAATATGTTATATATATATATATATGTGTGTGTGTGTGTGTGTGTGTGTGTGTAGGAGCGACCAAAAATGAAATACAAGTATTTAGAGTATAGGCAATCCAACATTGCAGTCAAACTGAACAAGTACTAATTATACAAATAGGGAGAAGATCCCTACATTTATTTATGGAAATGTCAAAACCGCCAGATAGTCCTAGTGAGCCACAGATACGAACAACTACCTAGGACCTAGAGGGGCTCAAAATAGAAGGGTGAGTGGGCAAAAACAAAGCTTCTGAAAACATAGTTATCTTTCTAAACATAATAACTCCTCACTGTAAAACCTGTATAATTCCCAGACAATAATACTACGTATATATGTAAAAACAATGTACAAGGGCAGTGAAAACCAAAAGATGCCATGTCATAACGTTTCAGCACTAAAACATGTAAGCCAGGTGTAGAATCAATATAAAATAACATGCCAGTTGGAGTTACCTAACATGACCTATACGACTGGACCTATAGCTCATCAACCTAGGCTAGCACATGAGTCGGAGTCACCTAAAGTGACCTATATGACAAGGCTGGTTGTAAATATGTACACTCAAGTGCTACGATCACATGAAGGATGTGCGATAAATTCCGGGTTACCTACGAGTCGGAACCACCTATTATGGTCTGTACGACAGGCTGGCACGAGACTTGGATCCAAGGTGAGCGTGCGGTGTGAGAGGTGAACAATCAAGTGAAGGACTATACCCTGGCCCGAGATAGGAGCACTAACACCAGGGTGCAGCAATGATGAGCTCTAAAGGCATTTATGCATACTAATGTAAGGCAACCAACTCAACCATATACTAACTCACTTTGAGTTTACCTGGGCCTCCGTAGCGTCATTCAATGTAATTGAATTCATAACAATGTAATGTGTATAAATATCATGCATAATCGACATGGCATTCAAGGCATAATTCATTTTAAAACGTTAATAGGAAATTGTAAAGCATATACACGTGTGTGTGTGTATAGAAAACAAATGCCCACTTACTGATAAGTAGCAGGATCGTAGCCCCCTAATCTGGCTTGTCCACGCTCGTCCTCGGGGTATGTCTCACCTATATGCGATTCAACTATTTTTACGTTAATTAATTAGCACATATACAAAATCTAGGATTAACTTCTCATAGCTTGCTCAAATGAAAGGTTTGAATATACGAACGTGATCTACTCGACGATACGAACCCACATAAAATTTTAGAAAGATTTTTGGACACCAGACGTGCCCTCATGTGCAGGCACATGCACAACACACTGACGGAAACGCTAACAGCGTTAGGAATATTCCGTCAAAATAGGCGAAATATTTCGTTACATGGTAACGGCGTTACCTAACGCCGTTAGAATATTCCATTAAAGTTAACGGAATATAACTTCTTTTTCTCCGGTCTCCACCGCCGGCTGACGTCTGCACTCGTTGGTTTCTGGAAAATTTTCAAAAGCTTATATCTACTTCAATTCTTAACAAAATTCCTTGAAATTTATATGGATTTGAAGGTTTTGAAGAGTAGAACACGTTCGTACCTATTAGAAGTCCAAAATCCAACGAAAAATGATCGGAAAATTCCTTGGAAAATCCAGCCAACTCTGCACCCTCTCAAACTTGCCTATTCCGACGTCCACTCCACTCCAAAACTACTCCAATGTGTTAGGGAAGCTGAGTGGATACCTTTCTAAGTCCTAAAACTCCTTAACCTCACTAGGATTGCATGGGATTAAACTTGGCTCCTTTCTGGAACTTCTGGTTTTCGAGTTCCCGACGTCCGTTAGGTGATCAAATGGTATCAATAAGATCATGAGGCCATGGGGAACACGATGATGTAAAGCTCACGTTCAATTTGTGAGGTTTTGATGGGTTTGGGTGCGGGTGTGTCACGGTGCAAAGGGAAGAAGAAAGGAGAATAGTCGAGAAGGAGAGAGAATGAGAGTGTATGTGTGTGCGCGTACGTGATTGGGCAGAACAGAAAGAGAAGGCCAGTTTTAATTGGTCCAAAAATAATAGGGCCACAAATCTGATTGGGCTCAAGAACATGGGAACTAAAATAATTGGGTAAGTAATGCACATAAGGGTCAACATCCAAGGAAAAATACAATGCTATTTACCCATTTACGTATTCAAATAATCATAACTTTTTCATTACGACTCCGATTCGGGCCTAACTCGCGTCAACGCATTTGTGACTTCGAGTACGATTTAATTACGACGACAAAAATAATAATTCAAAACTGCTTATGTACATCCACATCACTAAGCCAACGAGCGTATATTCGTCACTTTACACACTTGGGGAGAAAATTATATAATAAATTGGGACGGGTCGTCACAAGGAGAGTTCGAAACTGTTACACTAATTTAGAGGATGAGGAAGTTTCCAACCTATGACATATGAGTAGAAACTCAACACTTTATTCACTAAGATATTAGACCATATTTTTTTATTTTAATTTTACTAGTATTAGAGGAAGGGAGAGAGTTCAAACTTTATTTTATTTCAATTCCTAGAATTTAGTAAACATTATTACAACTTTTTGTCAAAAACGAAAAAAGTAAACCTTATAACTGAATTTTCTTTTTTCCTTTTCATGCCCACTATGATATGTTTTTAACCCGATTCATGTTCATTTTAGTTCCTTCTTATTCTGATTTCAAGTACGTAAACATGCATAAATGTCACAAGGCAGTGATGTCATTGAGTCTCATGCAGCTCTGGGTTTTCAACTTTTCGGATGCTCACTACCGGTTGGCTCAAGTCTCTGTTGAATTTGTGCAATTATTTTTCTCTCTTCCCTCTCTTCTCTATTATGTTTTTCTTATCCTATAACTATATACATCTCTTAGTTTGTGTCGCTCTTTTGCATTGTTGATGAGAGTCTTCGTGGTTCTGGCCACTTTTTAGCGCTGTCGAGTAGAGCATTTTATGTTTCTTATAGTTTTTGCACTTGATAAATGACTATGAAAAAGAAGCTCGATCTTAATTAAAGGTGACTCATAACATAATTTCTTTGCCGATTGTAAAATCATTAGATGTTGGTGTAGTATTACTCATGATGCATTTTCTCCTTTCAAATAAAACAAAAAATAGGAAGGTGGCGGCAAAGTGGCAAAGTGCTCAATCTCCCCATGCTGCTTATGTAAATATTCTTCTTCATCAACTCTAATTATCAAAATCAGATAGAAGGACATTAAAACAAGGAGAACAAATTAAGAAGGACATAACGGCATGTTCGTTAATGTTTTGTAAAACAATTTTTCGTTTTCTCTAACATAAAAATTGGTGGAAAATTGCATTTGGCAAACTGTTTTATGAAAATAAATTTTAAAAATAAAAGGCTTAATCAGATTAATAGTTCCTGTGATGATAGGGTAGTTGAAAAATAGCCATTGTGATAAAAAAAAAAAAATTAGGATTTAGGTTCCTGTGATGAAATCTGTTAGGATTTAGGCTCAAAATTGTAAATTTCGTCTACGTTCCATTAATTGTTAGCACATAAGACTCACATGTGAGACTAAAAAGATAAAGTTAGCCTCATATGTAAACCATACGTGCTAACAATTAACGGAGAGTTTTGTTTTAGCCTAAAATGTTTGGCTTACATGCTAATAATTAACGGAGAATTGAGATATTTTCAATTTTGGGCATAAATCCAAACCGACTTCACCATAAGGGCTTAAATCTTAGTTTTTTTTTTCTTTTTTTTCCTTTAACATAGGAGCTATCTTTGAACTACCATATCACCACGGGGACTAATAGAACATCAAATTGATATTTTGTATGTTTCCAAAAACAAATTTTGCCACTTAGTACTACTATCTAGTGGTATTCATCTTCACTTGTAAGTGAGAAGTTTTAGGTTCAATTCTCGCCAAAGGTGAATTTGAACCATATTATTGCTAGCCTATTGTGAGGTTTAACCCACTCCCCCACCTCTTGAGTGTAGATAATATTGCTTGTTCAAAAACAAAAACAAATTTCAGGATAATAAAAAAAATACGTTAAAAACAAGGTTGGAGTTTTAAGAACAATATAAAATCATGCAGGCCACCACAAACATCACCATCAATACCACCACCCTTCACCGTCTCGCCACCGCCATCAACCTCCACCATCTCACCCATATCTGAATCATTTCCTGACTTGAATTAAGAAGAAACCTTTTATCAACTAGATCAGGATAACTGGGGGGCGGAAAGCACTCCTACCACCGCCACCTCCCACCATCATGACCTTCATCATCGCCATCACCACCAACACAATCTCTGTGACCATCATCCCTACCATCTCCAATTCAAACCCACCACCACCACCCCCCCCCCCCCCCCCCCCCCCCCCCCCCCAAAAAAAAAAACCACCACCATTGCTAGCAGCACCACTCCCTTGCTGCAAACATCATTCCTATCACCACCGTTACCATCTTAATAATATGACGAAAACACTACTACTAAACTCGAATTTTTTTTTTTTAAATTTATATATTGGTACTATACACGTTTTTAATGTTTTCTTTCTTATAAATTATTTTGGAGTTAAACTACCGAACGCATTCTCAAATCATAAAAATGTATAATCCTATTTATCGTTTTCGTTTAACAATTATTTAAAAACCATTTTACAAGACGTTACTGGAAGGACCATAAGTTTAACATTATAGATAAAACTGGAAACACCTTCCAAACTTTGAAAGGAGTGTAAAAGTACTGATTTGGCTTATTATTTAAAGACAAACTTTAATTCATTTCTAAAATTATGTTTCCATGCAATGCATTTCCCCTTCTTGTTTTGGACAACTTCTTACCCAGATCTTGTTTCTCTCCATTTTAGTGAATGTATGGTACCAACGAGCTTTACGTACCTACACTATGTGGTGGTTTAATCATCAATGCTCTAACCCTTTTAAAATTTATTTTTTTAGCGAGATTACATTTAATTACTTAGTATTACATTTTAATAATATTTCTTTTCACTTATAAGTTAAAGGTTTTAGGTTTGAATATCGTAGATGACGAGTTCAATCCCCTAAGTATTGTCCCACCCCTTTAGTGTAAAAATGTCAAAGAGAAAATAACATGTGCAATGAGTAAAATTTTTTGGACGAAAACGACACGTAAAATTTTAGTGTGACATTCCATCGAACAAATTTTGGTCAACAATAGTCATTTGCCAAGCCATTTTGCGCGTCTATCGACAGATGCCGATCAACAACTTCCACGCGAGTTTGTCAACATATGTTAGCATATGCAAATATATCAACAGATGCTGACAACAGCGCCACAAAGGCGATGTCGAGTCTCACTTTCGGCTTTTTGTTGAACACCTACGAAATGACTACCACCCGGACGACCAAAGGATCATCGGAGGCACTTCCCTACAATTTGTCCGACCACCACGGGATCACGCCAATGTGAATTCGCCAGTACCCAATTGGAAGTCATCGTTTATGGCAAAAAAAGCATGCCAATTGATCTTCATGAAATCGAGCAGCTGACTAGCTGCTTGCATATTTTGACGCTTAATATAAGAAAGCGGTTAAATATGTCATTACCATATACATATATAGTTTGTTTTCTCAAAGGAACGTCCAATGCTTTTTTTTTTTTTTTTTTTTTTTTTTTATTCGAGCGATAGCGTTAGTAAGTTATATGTTAGATTAGTCACCAACGGGATTTGAATCTATGCTGTGACGCAAGGGTATAACACATTTTCACCACTGTGGACGTCTAATGCTTTACATATTATTCTACCATGTAAAAATAATATTTTCTCCCTTTTAATGAGATTGCCAATCTAGCTAAACTATTAAATTGATTTCGTTTGGACATACAATCTAGTTTAGTAACAATCATAAGCCTCTTGGCTCTTTTGGTTTCCTAGCATGAGTACAAATGTGTTCTATAATGTGACGAAACTAATTGGATTGAATGCACTTTGAATGAAAAGAAAGGTGTGCATTTATAGGAGATTTTAGAAATAGCCGTTGCTAATGCAAGATATAGGTTTTATGGCCGTTAATTACATGTTGGGTGCAACTCTTCGGAAGAGAAAATGGCAGCAACTCATTAAACTAAAATAGCCATCAAGCAAAAATTTTGGTATACCATTGAAAGATGGCAGTAAATACGTGAAGTTGATAATAGTCTTTAAAATAATAATAATTTTTTGTGTAATTCAATGAGGATTTTACCTTAAGAGATAAATTTTAATCAAATATTACTTAGCACTTGACTTCAAAATCATAAATAATTAACTTCAATTTTTCCAGTGCAATGAAGAGCGATTGTCTCGAATTTGGAGTCCAATATGACTTTTGACTCCAAAATTTGTAGGCCATTCAGATAATTCATCAGAACAATTTTTTTAAAGCCGACCTGTTTATATTATATAAAAAAATGTTGCTTTGTGCCTGATATGGCAAGCAAATATGTTTCAAGACGTGAGGGCAAAAATCACAAGTAGTAACCGTGTTAACATGCAACGTACAAATTTGACATTGATGGGTTATTAGTCAAGTTCCATCCCTTTAACAAAGGAATATTTATATAATTAACGAAAGTTCCGTCCCTTTAACAAAGGAATATTTATATAATGCCATACTAAAATCATGTAATGGCATTGCAAATATTTAGCTAACTGCCGAAAATTATTTGGTTTGGCAATATCCTCATCATCCGGGGCCATTACATGATTTTAGTATGGCCAACAAAGGAAAGCTAAATTATAAAAGAAGAGCCCACTTATGTTATTCTGCATTTTAAATTAGTAATGTATTTAAGAAAACCGACTATTATCTCAACTTTTTCCATTTTAACTTATACGGCATACAACCTAACAATGGCATATAAATATAAATAATCGAGGTTCAAATGACGTGAATTCAAACAAATAAAATAATCCCACACTAATTGGGACTTAAAATTTAAGGTTGTGACATTAATGTTACATAGTACTGAGTTGTATATGTGCTTTAGTTGTTAGATTTGATTTCCACGACTATTAGAATTTTCATTTTTTAATTTCAGTCATTTATTTTATCTACCATGCACATGCTATTAAAAAAACAATTGCTAATTAAAATAGTATTTTAACAATAAAGAATAATTAAGAATGGGATAGCATATTGTTCTTTTGCGTTGACACCTTATACATGACATGGTATCTTGTCAAGAGATTATACATATTCAAAAGTGATCCAATGCCGGGGTGTTTATTTTTTACTTTTTGGTTGAGATAATCTAATGGGGACTTGAGTTAAGGAATTTTAGGTATCAACTAGTCTCACCCTATATGAATATTTTTGTACAGTATAGATGTTTAATCACAATTAGCATCACTTCTTCATGTTGTCTAATATTCTAGTTGATACGGTGTTAGGTTTCCACCCATGAGTTCTCGGTTCAAAACTCCTCATTCTCCTTAAAATAATAGTTTTGAACATTCCCTCTCTCCTTAATAATAATACAATTAGTGTCACCCACTTTGCATCTCAGTTCTTAATTTACATCCTCTTTGTCCAGTTTTGAAAATTTTCATGTCTTTCTCTATGAAAAATAAATAAATAATTTTTTTTAACAAGTGAGGGAGTGGGCTAAACCTCACAATGAGCTCACAATAATGTGGTTCGAATTTGCTTTTAACAAGAATCAAACATAAAACCTCTCACTGACAAATGAAGATGAATATCATTAAACCGTAGTATTAAGTGACATAAATAAATAAAATTAAAATTGAATAAGTCCACATTCTTTTGATGAATGCTATGTTCAAACGAGATAATATAGCCAATCCTCCACGACAAACTAATCCCTGAAGTCATTATATGAAGGTGGATCTATAAGAATTATTGTGAGGATCAAGAAGTTATAAGAATTATTGTGAGGATCAATAAGTTGTCAATCAGGTCACTTGATTTTTCAGTATTATTTAAGTGAGTTGAAATTTGAGTGATCTTGCAATCTCAGTATGGCTAGAATAATAGAGTCTTAATTCTAATTGACCAATCACGTAATTCCTATTTGCTAAGTCTTTATTATGGTCGGATATAAAAAATATAATTGTAATTATGAGTATTTTTCATTTGATAATAATCTTGATTGAGAAATATCCTAACAACTATATAAGGATTGTCCCATCTCTCACATATAGTTTTGAGAGAATAAAAGACGTTCTTATGCATGTGCGGATTCCTCTTTTACAGTCCTAATGTCTTCTTGTTTTTATGATTTCAGAATTTCTCTTACAAGATCTTATAACTGTGCCTAAAAAGTTGGCTACGTTGAGCACGCACTCAGCACAGTACGTAGCATGTGTCTGTATTTAACCTAAAAACAAGGCAATTGTCAAGGGATGCCTTTGTATTTGCAACTTGTCAAGCCTAGAAGATTGCGCCTGTTCCATTGTTGTTAGGTCGATCGATCGATTCAAGCCAAGTGCTGCTACGGCACGAAATTTTTTAGCATTCAGCAGTCACAAATGGTACGTTGGGCAAAGCGTTTTGAACAACTTTTTGGCCACCTTTCGATACAAAACTTCAAAAGAAGGGATCAAATTTGAACTGTTCTCAAATTTTAGAGAGCATTTTTGCTCACCACCATTTAGTATGGTGTATGTTCATCATCCTATTTATCACCGTTAGATGAGTTTGAATTTCGAGATTTCTGTAGTCGATAGGCACAAATCTCAAAATTCAAACTCATCTAACGGTGATAAATAAGTTGGTAAGCATATATCACACTAAATGGTGGTGAGCAAAAATGCACTCCAAATTTTAAGGTTTGCAAATCTTCCCACCATGATTTTTTGTTTTGTTTAATATTTGCTAGCATTTGGTAAGGAAGCAACTTCAGTAGGGGATGACTTTGATCATTTTTATCCTCAATTTGTAGTTTGGTTTAGTAAGTTTTTTAATTTAATTAGTCATACATTAAATTTTGGCAAGTATATATAGTTCTGAAATTTATGAAAATTATAAGTTGTAATTTATTTCGGCTTTTCAAAAGAAAATACACAGCATATAAAATCTTTTTGGATATGTAGGCAGGTGTTGAGATCTAAATCCATGAGCTTTGGAGAGATAATATCCCTCTTTCATGCTCAAAAACACAAGAAGCTATACAATCCCATCGAGACCTCAACATGAGACAACTGCTTACACGTGAGTAAGTAATTGTTAACCGTTGATGCAACATGTGGACAATTGTTGTTTACAGTTTTCATCCTACTACATAGGTTACAAAGATTTGAAATTAATCGATTTGTATGTAAGTTACTAGTGACATTATGCTTCTTGTGGTTGAAAAAAAAAAAAATTTCCGAAAATTATACTGAAAAAATTCCGATCCCAAACTGAAAATCTTGAAAATTTTGGTAGGTCATCCCGAATCAATCCCAAACTATTCCGTACGAAATTCGGTTTGACCTATTGGTCTCGGCTGTCCGTTGTTATAGGGTTTATGTGAGAAGGCACAATTCCTCAGACTCTCATTCGAAGCATCTTCCTCCCATAGACAACCACCTTCTCTTTCGCTCGAAGCAACTGCTGCAAGCCTCGCTCTTTCTCGACCTCACCTCACTCTGCTATCTCATCCTTTGCCAATCTATTTTAACCTCACCTTCATTTGCGAGGCGATCTCATGGGTTCCCTCACCAACTCCTACAAGTCCCTTTGCTCCTCCATCGATAAAGCCGCGAAGAAGCTCGAGACCTCGAAGATCAACTCCTCCTCTGCCACCAAATTTACCAAAAAGTCTAAGACCAAGAAGATCGGCCGCGTCAAGACCAGGCTCAAGGAATCCAGCGGCGATTTGTCGTTTTCAAGTTCAAGTCTAGCGCCGTCATTGCCCTTGTCCTTTTCGTCGTCTTCGGGCTACTTAGCTCGATGTTCGAGGGGAAGGTGGTGGCGAAATTACCCTTCAAGCCCTTTGGGTTGGTGATGAAGATGACCCAAGATGGTTGCAAGGGGAGGATGCGACATACTGCTCAATGGTTGGTGAAATCCCGAGCCCTACCGGAATCCCAAAATTTTGGTTCGGTTTAGTTTCGATTTCAGAATCTCTTCCGGAAATGACTCGGTTTGGGATTTGGATTACTCTTTTCGAATCGAGATTCCGATCCGAACTACCTTTAATGTTTTTTTGTACTAGTGTAATTGTTTGTATTAATAAATCTCATGTTTTAGTTACTTGCGACCACTGTTTGAAATATCCTGGATATACTCGATGTGGAGTAAAAAATAATCAAGAAAATTATGGAGGCGACTCGTGTACTTTTGTGTGAAAATGACAAAATTACCCTTGAGGCACACTGAGATTCCCACGTGCATGCAACGGACAACAACGGCTCAATCAAGGAAGAGTAAAAGGTGATCAAAATGGTAATTATTCAAAACCTTCTCATCACTCCTCCTGAAATCCTCACTCAAAAGGTAACTCCCAATTTTTCTATTTCATTTGGGATTAATTGCCAAGTTAATTGCAAGATATTATTTCACATAATATTTTGCAATTACACTCACAATTTGACCATATGTGGTCGGCCCCTATTCTCCAAATAGGGCTAGTCACTCCCCTATAAATAGTCATGCTTTCCCACTCTAAAATGCTAGGCCATTCTCTCCCCAAAAATTCCTAAACATTTTCTCTCTTAAATTCTAACAGCATCAGAGTTTCTTCGGCCAAAGCCCCTCATTCATCGTGGGCACGTGAGGCTTTTGGCCTTAATCTTAGGTGTTATTATTTTGCAGGTGCATTTTCATCAAGGGAGAAAACGGCGAAAATTTGCATCCACAAATTGGTGCTTTCATTAAGAGTTTGATTCACACAGTCGAATAAGACTCTTGCATTCAAAGTTTCTCATTTCTCGTTCGTTTGTAAATTTTTCATACTTTCTTATTCCTAGAATTTTTTAATTTTTTGAATAGAGGTAAGGGAAAAATACAATGACGGGAAATTCGGAAACCACAACGAGCGAAACTTCCTATGTTCAAATATCCGGATGAAATGATGGAGGACGAGACGTAGCCCTACCACGATGATCCATGAGGCTCAATGCGATGGCAAGATGAGCAACTTTGCCACTAAAGAGCACCACCACCATGGCAGTCACAGTGACCACTGTGGTAATGGGTAGTGGGCCAACTCTGTGGTAGCGGGACCATCAGGCCACGATCTAAGAGGCGCAAGCCCAGAAAGCAGCCCAACTTGTTGCCATTTCAATAGCCCAGGCGCAGATATAGCAGTAGCAGCCTGGCACGCCTAGGCCCACAGGGCAACATCAAGCCTAAGCTCGCACCATTTTGCAACGCCAAGCCCAGGCCCGTGTCGTACAACAGCCGACCCAAGCCGCGTAGAAGGCCCAGCCCATGCCAACGGTACAACCCACTTCATCGACTCGACCTGTTTTCGAGGTCTAGCCCACTTCCGTGGCTCACCAAGTAATCCTAACTAGTCCAAGATCGGTTCAATCATCCCGGCTTTAGATTTCTGGACCGACGATTGAACCGGGGATATTTTTTCCCCATTTCTTCGCAGATTTGACTTATCCTAACTCAAATCTCGCGCCGGGAGTCCTTTACACTTCCACTACTCAAAAAGATGTATACTGTCCAAGCTTTTCCACCTGAAATGGCGAACAACACTTGTCTTGACAAGTCATATAGTTAAAAAGCGCCTTCGCGCTTCAGACTACCTTGGTGAATCAGCTCTTGCAGTATGCCCTAGACGAGGTGTCCCAAAGTAGGACAAGGGCAGACGACGAACCTCTTCAGCAACATCTTAGTAAACAACCACTTGACTAGTCACGAACTAAGCGTTATGGCAGTGTACACTCTTGATTGGGCTCTCAAAATAGCGTATACTCTTATCTTAGAGCGCAGAGTGTGCATTCTTGGTTAGGCTCATGGACGAGCATACATTCACGGTTGGGGCCACACTTCGATAATCAACATGAGCAACCTTCTAAGTGAAGTGTTCATGGACGGTTAAGGCAGCAAGGAACATCCTCCACCTCACATTAGAGTAGGTAACATGATGGACGAAGAGAAGCAATCACTCAATTCAGCTCAAGTTCAACCGGAAGCCTACGAGTAATTCGGTCGCCTACTAGGAACGTACCACATGCACCGCAGTGGCGACATAGACGAGCTAAGCACATGAAAAAGAAGCCTAGACCAACAGGTAACTATAAGGGGCAGCCAGAAGCTCCGCTGCCCAACTAGAGGAAAATTCAGGAAGAAGTTGAGAGGCTCCTAACTGAACGATTACGCGATTTCCAGTGTAACGAAGCTACTGACGAGGTACTCCGACGAGACATGACCAATATAAGCAGGTCACCTCTCATTGACAAGATCGAGCAAATGAGACTATCCCTCATAGATTGTTGGATACAAAGATTACTTATGTCCGACAAACGCAGCACATTGGCCTAATGGCGCGTTTAGGACAGACGAGTACCAGAAGGACACACCAGCTCAATTACCAAAAACCGAGGGAATACCTTGTTCTCAACACTCTAGACGATTCAATACTGAAGCAGCACATCACCAGTAGCCGAGCATCACAGACTTAGTGGTCCAATTCCTTCTTTTGCCCACAACCTGGCCCAAGCTAGCCACAGCTCTACGCTTACAGTCGTGCCTACCTACTCCATAGCTCCCGACAACCCTTGATCTGTCACCATGGTTCTTAACTATGCCGATCTTGCACCATCGCTCTCAACCGTGCCGATCTTGCTTTGTGGCTCGATGAAGCAGAAGACAGCTTTATTAGCAGCCCTTGCTAGCGAAAGACTTAGCGATGAAGAAGCTTGCAAGCTATTCAGATTCTCAGCTGAACACCAACCAAAGCCTCAAAAGGGCACACGACGAAACATCTAACAATGGCGCAATACTTGAAGAAAGTCTGGAAGCAATTCACCGCGCTTCCTACATACACCTTTATATGAGTTCCACAAGTAGTACTAAGTTTCAAGTAGATCGGTGAACAAGACCTCACATGCTAAGGATTATTTCAATTGTCTAGCAGTCCAGTTTTCCTTAGCTACACTCACAACAACGACTTTCATGCTCTCCAGTGCGAGAGGGTAAACTAATTGCTCTCCAGTGCAAGATGGTAAACTAATTCTCCAATACACATCTGGGTCTGCTCTCCAGCACGAGAGGATAAACTAATTATTCTCTAGTGTGATAGGGTAAACTAATTCCCCGACACCCATCTCGGCCTACTCTCCAACGCGAGAAGATAAACTAATTGCTCTCCTGTGTGAAAGGGTAAACTAATTCCTCGACACCCATCCGGGTCTGGGTTTGCTATCCAGGGCGAGAGGATAACCTAATTGCTCTCCAGTGTGAGAGGGTAAACTAATTCGCCTCTCCAGTGTCAGAAGGTAAATTAATTCGCCGACACCCATTTGGGTCTACTCTCCAATTTGAGAGGATAAACTAATTGCCTTCCAATTCGAGAGGGTAAACTAATTCCCCGACACCCATCCGAGTCAGCTCTTCAGTGCAAGAGGATAAACTAATTGCTCTTCATTGTAAGAAGGCCATACAACTCAAAAGATAGAATACTCGAAGACCAGCTAAGCAGCAAATGGTCAGGAGGCAACAACCACTTTGCACTCAACAGTTCGTTCATCCGACATTCCATTTACAGCAACTAAGAAATCACACTCAAGCAGTTTCCTCATTCTTGACAAATAGCCCAAACCGTGACCCATGTCACGCCACTTCCTCAGCCCATGCCGAGCCAGCCTTTGGCTTCAATCAAGCCAAGCAGCACAAGATGTGGCCCCTAGCACACCACCTCTATTACTACAAGATTACCTATAACTAGTGGTCCAAAAAACAACAAGAAAACATATTTTTTGTCGGATATTTGGGCAAAACCGACATAAACTCATGCAATGTCGGATAATAGAACCGACACCATTGCTAGCATCACGAAATGGCTTTTGATGTCAGTTAGTCCCCTTAATCCGCCACAAGGAAGGAAAGCAATATAAAATAAAAAAATAGTATTGTCGGTTAAAAGTGACATCAAGTCTGATGTCGGATACAGGCGACATTAACTATTAACAAACACTGTCGGATGGAGCAGTTTGGTGTCGGTCCTAACCGACACCACCTTAGAATTTGTTTAATAAAATAACCAAACTAGTGTCGCCCATAAGCGACACCACTAACTATTAATAAAAAAATAAATAAAAAGCTTGTCTGGGTTTCTAACTGATAAATTATAGACTATGGGAAACCGAGACAAGCTTTTGGAATGTTGCTCCTTGAATCCCAGAGTCCCAGCATATAACAGAAGTTAGACTCCCACAACACCACAAGAGCACGTTTAGCAAACCACATTGGTAAGCAAGGACCCAGATCGACAAATCACAAGCACCATAAGCATGGATTGCGATCAGCAAACCACACTGATAAGAAAGGATCACTATTCATGACCACATTGCTAGTGTGACTTTCTAGCTTAAAAGAGAAACCGATGCCATCGAAACCCCATAAACCATCATCCATCATACTTTCAGCATGCACAGATATACGTGTTATTCAAACTCATGTACTGCATGGCCCATAGTCTATAATTTATCACGGCATAACTGTTCCATCCAACATTAATTCTATATCAACTATACAGTGATATACAGAAAAAAAAAAAAAAAAAAAAAAAAAAAAAAAATTAAAAGCCAGATAGCAAAGAATATAATTCAATAAAACCCCCAAGAGCCAAACCAGAAAAAATAAATGCACGTACACCGATTAGTTCCTTACGAGCCTCCTGCACTTCATCATTATTCCTCCGTTCCTTAACAAGAAGTGTTTTGTAAAGTTCCTATACATCGGTATACTCCTCCTCCTTCTCCTTTAACTTGCTTTTAATTTCCTCCACCTTCTTCTTGGCTTCCCATAGTCTATAATTTACCAGTTAAAAAAAAGCTTGGAAACCCATAAGCAGTTTGGAAGGTTGCTCCTCGAATTGTTCATCCATGGTGATTGAAGCGAGAAGGAGAAGGGGAGAAGAGAAGGAGAAGGAAAGAAGGAGGAGAGGAGAAGGAAAGGGGGAAGGGAGAAGGCAGAGGTGCAAGGAAGGGAGGGAAGGTTTTATTCTGGATACTGTCGATTAAAACCTATAGCAAGCTTTTTTAAAAAAAATATTACACTATTACCATCTGCAATAAAATTCCCTTCCAAAATTTTAAATTCCTTTCCCCACCCCCAAAAAAAATTTGTCACGATTTAAAAATTCCCTCAAAATTTTAAATTACCCCCCAAAATTATAAATATTTTTTATTTGTATTTTCTTATAACAATTAAAATTCTCTCAAAATTTTAAATTTCTCCCCAAATTATAAATATTATTTATTTGCATTTTCTCATAACAATTCAAGTGACAAAATCAATTATTAGTGTCGGCTACAATCGACACCGTGTTTTAAAATGTTTAAAAATAATTATTAGTGTCGGGTAGAATCGACACAATTCTTTTTTTAACCGACACTAACTTTATGTCGGTTGAAAATGACACGATTTTCTTTTTTATACAACACCACCATTTAAAAAGATTAAAAGTTGTGTTGGTTATAAGCGACATTAACAATCTAGGTTGGTTATAAGCGACATAGACAGTTTATGTCGGAAATGTCTTATCCGCTAGTATATTATATAAAACTAACACCAACCACCGACATAATAAGCCACTTTTGTGGTAGTGCTCCTCGGCCCATGCCAAGGTGACTCCTGGCTCCTGCCAGCCGACATGCCGCACCACCTCGACGGCTGCCCAATGGCAGCACCACCCAAGAAGAAGACAAAGAAAATTAAGTTTTTCTTACATTGGTGCGGAGCGGAGAAGACAAAGAAATCAACGGAAGACAGTTATTTGCATGGGCAAGCAAAGAAGAGTGCTAGGGGAATGGGAACAAATATCCTGTAGCTTTCTCTCTTTCTTGTAGGGATAAATAATTGCCCTTCGAAGTTGATTTAATCCCCTACTAAAGGTAGGCTACAATAGGCTTTGGAGGCGATTTATTTCCCTTTCCTAAAAGAATCTAATTCCAAGTCCAGGTGGGAATCTGCATCAAAGTTGGAGATCTCTACACCTGCTGCCCTTTCTTGCGAACAGCCTAGCAGGTGTGAAGGCATTTGTGGAGCAAAAAATAATCAAGAAAATTATGAAGGTGACACGTGTACTTTTGGGTGAAAAAGATAAAATTACCCTCGAGGCACATCGAGATTCCCACACGCATCCCGGCCCGGCCCCCACCATATCCTAGGCTCGACTCCACCGTAGCACGATATTGTCCGCTTTGGGCCCCGACCACGCCTTCATAGTTTTGTTTCTGGGAACTCACACGAGAACTTCCCAGTCGATCACCCATCATAGGATTGCTCACGCACGAACTCGCTTAACTTCGGAGTTCTTATGGAACCCGAAGCCAATAAGCTCCCAAAAGGCCTCGTGCTAGATAGAGGTGGGAATATACATATAAGGCTTAGAGGATCCACTCCCCTGGCGCGATGTGGGATCTTACACAACCCATCTTCGACCATTTTTGCAGAATCAGTTCAACTCATCCTCGACCATTTTTGCATAATCAGTTCAACACGTCTTTGACCATTTTTGTGCAACCCGTCGTCGACCATTTTTGTAGAATTAGTTCAACCTATTCTTGACCATTTTTGCAGAAGCAATTCAACCCATTCTCGACCATTTTTGCAGAATCAATGCAACACGTTTTCAACCATTTTGCATAATCAGTTCAATCAATACTCGATCATTTTTGCAGAATCAGTTTAACTCGTCCTTGACTATTTTTGCAGAATCAATTCAACCCGTCTTCGACCATTATTTTTCTAAAGTTTCCTAGCCTAACTTGGTGGACTTGGCTTTTCCATCTTGCTGCTATACTTGCTAGAGTTTTTTAGCATATTCCATGCACCGACTAAGTTGGTGTTGGTTTTTTAACAAAAAAATTAGTCATCTATTTGTAAACAAAACGCAAAGTAAAAACAAAACAAAAACAAATTGAAGCAGCTCACGTATACACGGTGCACTATTGACCGCTAAGCTTGGTATGGATTTGTTAGATTTGATTAGAAAGTGAATGAGAACCATAACTTTGATAACAGAGTATAGTTGATTACTGGTCTAACTTCAGCAGAGCCTCCAAATTTTAATTTAGTGAGTATGAATTAACATGCCAATTATACTTTAGGGATAAACTGCAATTTTTTTTTTTTGTTTTTCCTGTTAAGCACAGAATGCATGCATTGACCAAGAATCTTTTCATAGGAAGTATGTATGTTTGTTTCTCCATATCCAGCCATGAGGGCTCATGAATTAAGATCATCAGTATAAGATGATAACTTTTACTAGGAAAAGCTAAGATCATCAGTATAGGATGACAAGTTTTATTAGGAAAAGCCTATTAGAGTAAGTTTGATCTAACTCCAGTTTAAACCAATTTAATAGTAATCCAATAATATTGTTTCATTTCTCCATCAGCCGATATAGAAATAAGGCCAAAATTCAAGTTTCCACAGAAAGCATCAACAAATGCATATGCAGATTGCAAAGCGGAATAGCCCAAGCAGCAATTTCGTAATCACAACAACCAAAACAATAACAAGACAAGCCGGATCTCACCTTACAGCTTCGACGTTTGCTCTCATTTGTTCCTAATTTCAATTAGCCTCAAAGTATCAAATTTGCTGGTGCAAAAACGTTGAAGTAGCCGAGCAAATGAGTTAAGAGAAGGATAAAAGCAAAAATGGGGCCAAATTTTTTTTTTTTTCGAGAGAGAAGGGAGCAAAAGATGAAGGAGATAGAGGTGTGAAAATATTTTACAACTAAAAAGGGTATTTTCATAACTTACAAAAAAAATAATGATGTCATCTTTCATATATATTACCTTTTGTCTTTCCATGAAATGTTTGAAAAATGTTGTCTCAATATAAAATTAAATATTAAAAGTATACTCTATATGTAATTTTTCTTAATGTTAAAGAGATTAAAATTTTAAATTAAATTTTGTAAACTAAATGATGTGATTGAAGATGATTAGATTATTATTTAAATGTTAATTAACTTGTTTATTTTCTACTGGTAACACATATTTGGTTTACAAATTTGGTTTAAAAATTTAGTCTCCCTAACATTGCTCTATACGTAAACAAGGAACTTACAAATAACATTCAAAGGAAGTTATAAATAAATTCAACTAGGCGCGCATTTGCGAATTTCTCTTGACACATGTATACACAAATTCGTAACTCTATTAGTTTGAGTTTTAATCGTTTTTATGTTTTGTCAACTTATTAGTTTGGTTCCTTATGTAAAGAATAATTTATTTTTCTTTCTTGATGATTTTTATTTTTTATTTTTCTCAACTTGTTTTACAGGTTATTAATTTTCAAATTTTGTTTCAGAGGAGTTAGGTCTCATGTCTCCACCTTTTTTTCTTGTATCTTTCTTGTTTTGTTTCTAAATGATCAAGTTTGTGTCCTCCTCTTTACATGTATATTTTTGTTCATGTATTTTGAGGGGTAAGATTTATGTCATTTTATGACTAAATATAATTTATTTTTCATATCAACTCTAAACTTCTCCTCGTAACGCCAAAGTTTATTAATCCTATGTAACTAATGATGGAATCAGTTCTACATAAACAGTCTCAAACAAGCAAGTACACGAGAACACTAATGGTTTATCTTATATTGCAAATAGTATTTCCCAACCCTAATATATACGTAGGGACTGTAAATATTTTCATCAAACTTGGTGATCTGATTCGATGTACAATAACTCTTTGATGAAAATGGATCGGGTCAAATTCAGGGTTTTAAAACTCAGCGTCAAAGCTACGAGTTCGACCTTCTTCATCACAACCTTTATTAGCATGTCCTTCTACCCAATGAGCTATGGAACGACCATGTATATATCATGTGTGTGAAGTTTAGGATCCAATACTCACTGTATCCATACAACGGCTTTACACTAACTCCTCGCGTTTTGATTACGTGACAAATTGTGAGAAGCACTTCGTATAACTAATATGTTCAAACTCGTTTCTTTGAGTAAGATATTCTTCATGGATATTTTTTTTTTATCGTTAAAGAAAATTGATTGCAGATGATAGCTAATCATGAACAAAAATTTTACCATACTCTCATCGATGTATTGGAATATTGAACGACCAAAAATTCTGATGTATAGTAAGGTGCGGTGCATGTCAGAAATCCCTCCATGCAAAACTGTGAAATGGGATGATCAGTACGTTGCCCTCTATTGTCCAGCATCCGTGCAGTCTCGTGATCCAAGATCACCAAACATAGCATGCAGCATCATGTATTGTCTCATATACGACCGCATTCAAAAGAAGAAAAACACTGACAGTTATAATCAATTAATTAATTGGAATAAGTTACAAACTCGTATAACCTTTGTCTTGCTCATATATTTATGACGTGGCCTAAAAAGAGAGAATTTATTTTTCATGAATATAATTTGGTATATGCGTAAATGAAAGATTTGCATTTGCATACATTCTTCGAAATCACTATCACAGGCACTCTTCAAAAATCACACTTATGTCAGGATAGCATGCTTTTTTTTTTATTGCGATATTGCGTTAGTGGTCTTTAACGTTTTAGAAGTACATGCCCAATTAAAATCATTAACCAACATACTCGTTCAATCTAGCGACACTGAATCAACTCTCTTAAGGGCTTTAAGGCAGCATGAGTAAGTCTGTGCACTCTATAGGTGACATGGCCTTTTTTATTTATTTATACAACAATATATTTATATTAAGGGGTAAAGGATTTAGTCTAAGCTATACATAATGAGTTTGCAATAATAATTTGATGTCAAAGTTATCATTCATATAAGTCAAATTTAAGACCTTTCACTTACAAGTGATTGTAAGAACATCACTAAACCATATTATTAAGTGGCTGAGCTAATGTTAAGTGTTGTAGTAGGAAATATTAATTTCTAATCAATTTGTTTTGGAAAATTAAGTCAATTTCTAATGCTGTGTGTTCAGATTAATTGACATGGTTTTCACATTGGTTCAATTCCCCTTTATCTAAACTCAGATAATCTAAGTCACAATGACAAGTCTTAATTAAGGTGATTTTGATTTCATGGTTTAGAAGCCAACTAGGTGTTAGCCAGTTATGGCCGAGCATTTATGCTCCAATTGACAACCACAATCTTCACGCGTTAAAGTGATGTGGATCGATGGTGCAATATCAACAATGCAGTCTTTTTCCACCACTAACGGTATTTGTATAGACTATTTCAAAAGATTAAACAAAAAAAAAAATGTATGTATGTATGTATGTATGTATGTATGTATGTATGTATACAATATGATTGATTTCTTGGCAAGTAATAACAATACAAAGTGAGAACAATTCCATTAAAAGATGTCATATGTTTAAGAAATAAAAATGTACATCTCATCAAACTCAGGATGACATCACTTAACGAAACTATTATCTCACTCAATGTCCCAACAATACGACAATTGGCAAATCAATTGTATAGATGTCAATTAGACATGAAAGAAGAAAATCATGTAGAAGATCTTGTAACTTTAGGTCATTGTTAGAGATATTGGGGATGCAAATTTCTTCGTCTTTATTGTTGAACAAAATTGCACCTGCAAAACAAATAACACCTTTGGTCAAGGCCAAGAGCCTCATGCGCCCATGATGAATGGGGGAGGGGGGCTTTGGCCGGAGAACCTCTGATGCCAAAGTTAGAATTTAGAGGGAAAAGTGTTTGGAGAATTTAGAGAATTTAGCAAGAGAATTGGAATTGAGTTTTGGAGAGAATAAGGTAGTATTTATAGGGGTGTGGCCGGTCCCTTTAGGAGGAGGAGGAGGACCGGCCACTTGGTTGGTATTTTGGGTGAGGTTCATGATTTGTAGCTAATTAGGAATAATTGAATAATAAATCAATTAATTAGCTAATTAATATAATTAAAAGGAATGATTTGGGGGCTACCTTGTGGAGAGGATTTGATGAGGATGGATGACATAGGTTTAAAAATAAATACCTATTTGGGCATTTTTGACTTTATTTGGGCATTTAGTTGGGAATCAAAATGAATTGCGAGTTTTTTCACCGCCACCATTCGGAGGCCTGCTAGTAAGGCCTTGTACTCTGCTTCATTGTTGGATGCTTTGAAACCTAAAGTGATCACATGCTCGAGCATCAAATTGTCTGGGGTAACAAGGACTACGCTTGCTCTCGAATCTTTGTAGTTGGATGTGCCATCAACATGCAAATGCCAGAAGTCTCCAGCCGATGAAGCAAGCATTGCTAGGGCGTGCTCGGTTACCTCCGAGACGTCGTTGGGCTGCTCTATTGCATCATGAATGTGTGGTAAGGAGCCGTGGAGCTAGGGCCAGTATTAGGCCACTCTAGAGTTGAATTATGGAGCAAGGCTCGGCTGGGGTCGTGTGACATGTAGCAGGAGGTAGTGTTCGACTGTCGGTACATGTTGCTCCTATGTAGAATCTTTTGGGGTGACGAGGACAAAACTTGCTTCCGAGTGTGTCTTTCTAGTGTTCTTCTGCCCTTGGCGCGCATTTGGGTCGAGTTGTTGCGTTCGTCAGAAAATTATGCATCCACCAGTGTCTACACCTTTATCGTCACGCATTTGGATTTGGTGGAATAGTGTGTCCTAAAGATGACTGCGTGCGTCTGAAGGTAAAACTTGAGCTTCAGGGTTGCAACAACTATGGGCAAAGTTAGTTTTTGAATTTCTGGTAACATCGAGGAAAGCTTTTGAACTGTGGAATACAGGTAGTAGAGCCCCCAGCTCTTCTCGTATGATGGTAGAGCTTAATACTGTTTCAGATACCGTCAAACATGCGAATAGGTCATATACTGCTTCTAGTTTGGATAGTAGGGAAGTGATGTCAGGTTCTTTTTCAAGTCCTTGCATTTTGATCAACGAGGCCTGTCCCAAAGTGCGTACTTATCTGTCAGAGCGAAAGAGTTTACCAGAGTTAGATGATCAATTTTTCGAACAGCGGGTGGTCTGCCGAAGTGTTTTTTGGAAGACTACTTTGCCTGCTCAAACTCGTCTGTGAAAGGTGACTTACTTATGTTGGTCATGTCCCATCGTAATGCCTCATCGGTGACCTTGTTGTGTTGGAAATCACACAATCACTTGGTCAAGAGTATTTCTACTTCTTCTTAAATTTGCCTTTGTTAGAGTAGTGGAGCTCTCGGCTGCCCGCGGTCGTGACATGCTGGTCTAGGCTGTTCTTCTATGTATTCGGCTCGTTTACACCGCGGCTGCGATGCATGTGGTACGTTCCTAACAGATGAACGAATTTCTCGTAGGCTGCCGATTAAACTTGAGCCCGATTGAGTGACTGCTTTTCTCCGTCCATCGTGCTTCCTACTCCGATGTGAGGTGGATGATGCTCCTTGAGGGCTTAGCAGCGAATGAACACTTCGCCTGGAAGGTTGCTCATGTTGACTATCGAAGTGTGGCCTCAACCGTGAATGTATGCTCATCTGTGGGCCTAGTTGAGAGTGCACATTCATCTGCGCACTAGGATGGGAATATACGCTATCTTGAGAACCCAGTCGGGATTGTACACTGGTCGAACGCTCGGTTCATAGTTGGTTGCCGGGAAGTTGCTGGAGAGGTTCTTTATCTGCCATTGTCCTATTTCAGGACACCTCGTCTAGGGGACGTTGCATCTCAGTGAGCTGCAAAAGCTGGTTCATCAAGGTTGTCTGTTATACGAGGGCGCTCGTCAACTCTATGACTTGTCGAGATAAGTGTTCTCCATTTGGGTTGGAAGAGCATGGAAGGAATTTATCTCCTTGAGCAGTGGAAGTGTGGTAAACTCCGGGCGTGAGATTTGAGTTGAGAAATGTTAAATCCATAGAAAAATGTGGTGAAAATACTCCCGGTTCGATTGTCGGTCTGGAAATTTAAAGCCTGGAAGGTTGAACTAATCTTGGACCGATTTGGGCTGTTGGAAGGCCACGAGAATGGGCTGCTTGGTGGGAGCAGGTTGGCCACGGGAGTGGGCTGCTCGGCGTGTGCCGCACATGGGTGCGAGGCTAGGGCTTGGCTTGGCAACGCGTTAGGCTTTAGGTGGCACGGGCTGGCTCGGCTAGGCTTGGGCCCTTAAAGGTTGAAGTGGCATGGCTCGGGCCGTGGTTGTGGTGCCATGTACCTTGCTGTGGGTAGTTACCGTGGTGGTGTCTTGTGGGGGTGCCGCTCCACTCATCGCCATGTTGAGCCTTGAAGATTGCCAGAGTCCTAATCTTTGGACGTTGGAATTTCCGTTCGTCGAGGTTTCCGAATCCCTTGCCATTTGTACTTTTCTTTTACATTTTATTAAATAATTTTTAGAAATAAAAATTCCAAGAATAAGAACGTACGAAAAATCTACAAATAAGCAAAGAAACAAAAAACCTTAAATGCGAGAGTCTTCTACGAGCGTGTGACTCAACCCTCAATGAAAGCACCAATTTGTGGATGCAAATTTCTTCCACCTTGTTTGTGGACAAAATTGCACTACAAAACAAATAACACCGGCGGGGGGGGGGGGGGGGGGGGGAGGGGGGCTTTGGCCAGAGAACCTCCGATGTCAAAGTTAGAATTTGGAAGGAAAAGTGTTTGGAGAATTTACACAATTTAGCAAGAGAATTGGAATTCGGTTTTGGAGAGAATAAGGTAGTATTTAGTATTTATAGGAGTGTGGCCAGCCCCTTTAGGAGGAGGAGGAAGACTGGCCACTTGGTTGATATTTTGGGTGAGGTTCATGATTTGTAGCTAATTAAGAATAATTGAATAATAAATCAATTAATTAGATAATTAATATAATTAAAAATAAATGATTTGGGGGTTACCTTGTGGAGAGAATTTGATGAGAATGGATGAAATAGGTTTAAAAATAAATACCTATTTGGGCATTTTTGACTTGATTGAGAGATGATTGTCCACTGCTCGAGCGTAGGAATTCCGATGTGTCTCAAGAGTAATTTTATTTTTTTAACCCAAAAATCCATGTGTCGCCTTTTAATTATTTTTGGCTCCACTAACATTTGTACTAAGAAGAAATAGGGTCCATATAAACTTGTTGATTGCAGAGTGAGAGAGACATGCAGATGCAAGTCGATGTGTGGTGTGGGCGAGTATTAAGCAGGCATGCCAAGAGTGCATCATGTTTGTCAAAAAGTGCATACGACGAGGGTAATAGTCACAACAATTGGTGGCTATCATGTGCTGCGGGGACGGTGACACCAAAATACTTGGTCCTTTGGGACTCATGAACGATCCACGCTTACTAGAGAGAGAGAGAGAGAGAGAGAGAGAGAGAGAGAGAGAGAGAGAGAGAGAGAGAGAGAGAGAGAGTACATTGATGGTTATTCATGTTGTTTAATTAGTTTTTTTTTTTTTTTTTTTTAAATGAGAAATTTCATTAAATTCAATTGGAAACGAACAACATGAATATTTAAGGACACAAACGTTTGTTATGTAATATGAAAATTAGTATTGTTTTGTGTCTTCTTACAATACAGTTTCATAATTTAAACCTCTTATTTTTCAAGTCTCGTTCAATGATAATCTTTAAGAGCAATCGATTATATAGGAAAATATTATTTAACCATCACCAAAGAAATAGATATTAATTACGAAGATAATGATATCAACAAACATTGAAATATGAAGATAATAATCAAATAGTTATAACTTATACGATTTATGATTGAGTTATTTTGTCGGTAAAGATTATCTGACCCAAAGAATACATGGATTGCATCACAGGTTCATATTTCTAAAATGAATCTAAAAGAACATAAATACGTATTAAATTACAAGTGCAACATGTACTCTATCCAAACACAAAGATGGGGTGGTCAATCAGTAGTATGATTTTTTTTTTTTTTTTTTCTGCCAAATCCCTTCTCCATCAGTCCCCTCCTCTCTCACTTTTCTCTTCTTTTTTTTTTTTTTTTTTTTTTTCTCTCTTTATAAAGATATCAACACCAGATGTTCACGAGATTTTATCATGACTGTTTAAATATAAAGTTGGAGAGGAGGAGAATTTGGAGGGGAGAGAATTTTTGTAACATTCCACATCGACCGACTGAGAGGGGGTGATGTGCCTTATATGTACATGCCCATCTCCATATAGCACGAGACTTTTTGGAAACTCATTGGCTTCGATTCCATCGGAACTCTGAAGTTAAGTGAGTTCGGGCGAGAGCATTCTTAGGATGGGTGATCCACTAGGAAGTTCTCATGTGAGTTCCCAGAAACAAAACTGTGAGAGCGTGATCGGAGCTCAAAGCGGACAATATTGTGCTACAGTGAAGTCGAGATTAGGATGTGACAATTTTACTCTGGTCAAACATGACAACCTCATCAAATTTTTGTTATATAATTCTCATTATCCTTACATTTCTTTTATTTTAATATGCCAAAATCATTGTCTGCCTCCCCATAAGAAAATCACAATATGATATTGTAGATTTACAAGGTAGCGGTAAGAGGAAAAAGAGTGATAGAAATTGTGATCGGTTTGGGAAGAGCCAATATATGTTTTTTTCCATGTGAATTGTAGCATCTTATCTATAAATAATTTTCTTTCCTTCTTTTTCAAACAAAGCCGATAACTCGATTCCTTTTACACCAGAAAGCTAAAGTTACTTTAAATTTGATAGTGAAAAATTGAAATCCCTCCCTTTCTAAATGCGCATGGCTAAGGAATTTGACAATTGATAAAAAAGATCCATGCTTCTTTGGCAAGAAACTTTAGCTTAGGGATGAAAAAGAGAACTCCATATTTGGTTTGAAATGTACAACCAGTCATAGTTTTTTTGTCCTTTGTTTTTGTCAAAAGGTCCTTTATTAAATACAAATATGAATGTTCACCTCTTCAATCAAGATATTGAAAATAAATTTAGGACCAATTTATAGACATCGAAATTTTGGTGGTCAATAATTCAAAATTTGACCACTTGAATAGTCGAAATTGGCTAGGCCAATTCATGGGTAACACATGACAAAGCGAGCAATCAGGAATGACAAATGTCAACATCTGAGACCTCATTCAAACAAATCAAATCAAGTACAAAAGGGAACAAATTAACCCTAATTTGATTAATATATCAATTAGGGTTTAATTTCCTAAATAAAAGATTCTGATTTAATTAAGAGCTAAACTGATTAATTAGCTCAAATTAAATCAAATTAGAAAATTAATCTCACAAATTACAAGATTCAAATTTGGGATTCTAAACTAATACACAATCCCTTGCATAGAAATAATAGGCTCATCTTGAAGAAACAAACTTGAGGGAAAGGAAGCAAGCTCAAGCCTTTGGAGAAAACCAGAAAATTCTCTGGCCAAAGCAAATACCAAACACTCAAACACGCTTGTGTTCTTCATCAAGCTGGTGGAGAATAAACAAGCACAACAAACACATATGTCGATTCATCCACTACCAAAGCCAAGGATCATCCACCACATGGCACAATTGGTGGTCCCGATTTGTTCAAAATCAAGCATCGACGACCATTGAAGAAATTAAAGCCCGATTCAAGTCCAAGTGTTCACCATTCTTGCGTCAAATTCTACTTTGGAGATCGAATCAAAGGAATATTGTTGTAAACAAATAAACCACAAAGATTATAACTGTAAACATCATTAATACATAAATTTATTTTGTACACGTGTTCTTGTTTTAATCATAGCAGGAAATTTCGTGTTTATAGTCTCACAAGTGAATACCACCATGCTTAACTATGTATAGGCCACACTATTGTTATCACGAAAGGAAAACAAAAACACAACGGATCTTAATAATTTTGTAAACATGCATCCTGTAGAGACACATTGAGAGGCGGATTCTTAACCATTGATTGATGAAGGTCAATTATAAAACAAATCAATGAAAAACAAATATGCATCACGTTTAAATTAACGAAGGATTAACATTTGCATTATAATTAATAAATCAAAGCTAGTTGCTAAATTATTATGTTTTAGGTAGCTTACTTTTTGAACAAAGGCTACTATTCAACAATTTACTTGTCTCTATCAAGAAAAATTTGCAGTCTCTTATTCATCCGAACAGAGCCTCACACTTGATTGAAAAATGGAAAAGTTCAAGTGAACTTTCACAATCATGCTTTTTTGTAAACCAAATAACACGACTGGGGTGATGTTAAGGCTTATGGCGCAAGGCATGATATGATTTCTTAAGATATTGACTTGGAGGATTAAAGATTTATAGGAATGAATAGCCTTGGTCAAGCCTTTGGACCCACTCTCTTAAAACTCTCTCAACTTACCCATCAATCAATATGGCATTTCTTAAGAGATTATAATTGTTGGTTGAGGCCACAAAGTCTTGGTATTATACATCTTGAGTAGAAGAGTTTTAGTACTCGTTTGAAATTGTTTTATAAATGATTAAAAACGTTATAAGAGAAAATATTTTTGAATTCTAAAAATGGATAAAAAAAACACTTAAAGTGCTTCTTGGAAGAAGAACATATTTTTGTAGAATTCATTTGCGTTTTTATTAAGAATTAGTTTCAAAATCATTTTTAATAAAAATGATTTCAGTTATTTAAAAGAACTTTTAAACGAGCTCTTATATTTAGTAAAATGTATTATTTGCATTATCTTTAAGGAGACGATTTTCTATTTATCCATCAATCATCATGGCATTTCTTAAGAGATTATAATTGTTGGTTGAGGCCACAAAGTCTTGGTGTTATACATCTTGAGTAGAAGAGTTTTAGAACTCGTTTGGAATTGTTTTTTAAATGACTAAAAGCGTTCTAAGAGAAAATGTTTTTGAATTCTAAAAATGAATCCAAAAACACTTGAAGTGCTTCTTGGAAGAAGAACATGCTTTTGTAGGATTCATTTGTGTTTTTACTAAAAATTGGTTCCAAAATTATTTTCACTAAAAACGCTTTTAGTTATTTAAAAGAACTTTCAAACGAGCTCTTATATTTAGTAAAATGTATTATTTGAATTATCTTTAAGTAGACGATTTTTTATTTATCCAATTAAAAGGTCAAAAAACGAATATGAGTGTGCATGGGAAGGAAATGTATGTGTTAAAATCACTTCCAGGTCTTTAAAGTAGGATCAAATTACAATATCAGAATTTAACTAGACATGAGATAAGCTAGCACCTTTGCAATACTCATGATACATTGATACGCTCAGCTAAACTACGGTGATGCCTCATGAAATATCAAGAAATTCTCCGCTGAAGTACGGTGACACCTAACATTTAAGATTTTATTTTGGAAGCAACTTATATTGCTTATAGAAGAAAACATAAACAGTAAATGGGAAGAAAATTCTTTACTTAAGGGATTATGAATGAATGAGAATCCCGTTCCGACGGAAACATCCATCTTCCATTGCAAGGGCTGCAGTGCATGTTGGATTTGTGCTAAGTGGGCTGTTGGATCAACTGGCTGGGCCTTCACTATTAAAGGTTTCTGATCCAATAAGGCCCAACCTAGGAGAGGCAGCTCTGTTTGAATAAAGTGTTACTGTGTAACTTATATCTATGACAAGGAAACAATCTAATTACAACCCATAAGAATGTTAAGTGGTTATGAACTTATGGAGAAGGGTTTTAAAGTCATTCGAGGTAGGAGTGGTACTTGGGACAGAAAATCGAAATCGAAACACTGATCAAATTGGACCACACTAAATGGTTCAGTTTTGTGGTATCGATACGGTTTATGTTTGAAACTGAATTGAAAACAATTTGGTTTCGATTTATAATATTTGAAACTGAATCCAAACTAAACCGAACCATATAATATAAAAAATATTTTTTTTGGTCGAATTTTGGTATAGTGTTTTTTGGTTGCTGGGATTTATTTTTCCATTTTGAAACAAGGGGATGTCATCGAATTTTAGTATGGTGGTTATCAATTTTAGTTTTACTTACTTTTAAACTGTTCTTCTCCTGTGTTTTGGGGCCAAAACAAACTGAAAATAAAATTACAAAAATAAAATTTAAAATAAAAAGTTTGGAACCCCAAACAGAAATAGATGTAAGCTAAGCCGAATTTTTAACAGGCCTAAACCAAAACCAAAACCGTTTGAAACTTAATCGAACCAAAACCATTTGAAACCTAATTGAACCAAAACCAAATAGTTTGGTTTCACTTTGTTTCTCATTATCAAACCAAATCGAACCAAACCACAATAAATTTTCAATTTCGGTTTCGATTTTACCTAAAAGCCGCCCGCACGAAACGGTCTCCAGCCCTTCAGCGAGGATATATCTCCATCTAGTAACACTCATAATGTAATCAAGTTTAAGAAAATACCACCGTGACGTGTAAGACTCTTAATTATGATGACTGAGATGCTCCATAGTCCATACAGGAAAAAGTAAGCTTAGAGTTTACACCTTAAATTCTAGGGTGGTGTTATCCCCCACTCATTTTTACTCTCCACACATTGTTTGTTAAATTCTGTTATTTGACCTTCTTCAATTAATTCGATTTGATGGCCGAAAATCGAGACAGATGAATAGAATGTAAAAAGGAGTGTGGCTAACACTACCCAAATTCTACATGTCTCTTTTTAGCAAGAATCTGCATATTCCCCCATGAGGTAAAAAAGAATGTGGACACCCAAATTCTAATGCCTGCTCGTTGTCGAAAATGCTCTTCCTCTTGTTGCATTGTGAAGGGAGGAGTCTGGTTTAAAGTAATTGGCTTTCTTTTTCTTTTTCAATGAATTTTTGCTGTAAAGGTTTCATGACCCATTGTTACGGGGATTTTGAGTTAAGAGGTTTACAGGCAGGGTTAAAGAAGAGTAAATTGTAGTGGTGCATTTTGTGCAAGAATGATTTGGACACTTTCGATCACATTTTTATTATGTTGTCCTGTGGTCTTGGGTCTTTGGTTGAATACCATGCTTGCAAACTCAAGGTTTCCGGCAGCCACTTTGTTCTAAATTTTTATTTGTTTTTTTAATTGATTATCAAAGAGAATATCATGCTTGCCACTTACTCAGCTGCATGTTGTAGGTTGGTGATTTTGCCATTGACAATCGAGCAGGCATTAGCAGGACATTACACCGCATTACTGGCATTAGGAATCGAAAAGGTGTCATTATTGGTCTAACTTGTCGTGTTGGTAGGGCAATATCTGGCAGTGCTGTCTTGCTGCGAGATTTGGTTCAAGATGGCGGTTCTTTGTTACTCATTGGGCCTCCGGGGGTAGGAAAAACAACAATGATCGGGTTAGTCTTTCTTGTTCTCTTTATATTTGAGTCAACGCACCCTATTGCCATATCTGAATTAGTAATTTACACGAGATATCGCAGATATTATGCTTCTTAAGGAATTAGAGTTTCCAAAGTTATGTAATTTGAAATTCCCGGATGAACACATTACTGATAGTTTATCTTAACACTTGCAGAATGAATTATATTACAATGCAGCTAGCTATTGATCTAGTGGTACTTCCCTTCACTTTGCCGGACCTAGTTCAAATGATGCACCCCTCCCTTCTCAATAAAATAAACTCATCACAAGGAGTGTAATTGGTACCTCAGTGTCTCATCTAAGTTTGTGTGTATACCTTACATTGTCTCATCCAAATCAATGTTCTTATGTTCTGTTTTCATCATGAAATCGCATGCTTATTATCTACTTTTATTCAGGTCTTGATAGAGGCTGTTGAAAACCATATGCCACAAGTGATTGTAATTGATGAAACTGGCACTAAACTTGAAGCTCTGGCTGCAAGCAAAATTGCGCAACATGGAATTCAGCTAGTTGCCACGGCTCATGGTGTAACCATTGAGAATTTAATAATGAGCCCTTCATTAGAGATGCTCGTTGGACGAATACAGGTGAGGTAGCCATGCTTATTTTCAAATAATAGTCAGTTCTTTCTTTTTATTATTCTTTATTTTCTCCCTTATATTTAATTTTTCATTCTTTTCACTTGATTCTTAAGCTTGATATTCAAGTATTGATCTCTGTCTTGTGTTAAAATAGTGGTGGTAGTGTATCGATCCCTTTATGCTAGTTCGTAAATGTTTCTCTTTGATTTCTATTTAATTTACTTATATTGAATGCCTAAAAGTTTTAAGTTCTTTATTGTTCAATTACGTTATTTCCATCAATTTTTAGAGCGTGACACTAGGAGATGAAGAGGCCAACCGCCGGGGGGTTCAGAAGACAGTGCAAGAAAGGAAAGGCCCTGCAACATTAGTTGTGGGGTGGAGATAATTTCAGGGGATGAATTGAGAGTTCATAGTAGCCTAGAAACAACAGGGGATGTATCCTCTCAGGTATGCTTCTTTGGAAAAGTCAATTCTTTGTCTTTTTATCTTCCTTCAGTAAATTAATTCTAAAATCATGGTATCTTGGTGAAGGTCGTTTCCCAAAATTTGAGGTTCTTAAAATGCACTCTTGGGGACCGGAAACGACGACAACAACAACAACAAAGCTTTTTTTCCACTAAGTAAGGTCAACTGTATAAATCCTAGAAAGTCATTGTGTTTGGTTATGTGACACGTCTTCCGTTAGATCCAAGTACTCTAAGTCTTTTCTTAGAGTCTCTTCTAAAGTATTCCTAGGTCTTCTTCTATCCCTTCAGCCCTGGACCTCTGTCCCGTAATCGCATATTCTAATCGGAAAGTCAGTAGACCTTTGTTTCACATGTCCAAACCACCGTAACCTATTTTCTCTCATCTTTCCTTCAATTTCGGCTACTCCTACTTTACCTTGGACATATCCAAACCACCACAACGAAGCATTCTCATCTCCGCTCTACTACACTCATGTTATGTATGTGTTGATACTTCACCGCCTAACATTCCGTCCCATAAAGCATTGCCGTCCTATAAAACTTTCCCTTCAGTTTCAGTGACATACGGCGGTCACACAACATGTCGAATGCACTCTTCCACTTCATCCATCCATCTTGTATTCTATGGTTAAGGTCTCCAACCAACTCTCCGTTCTTTTGCAAGATAGATCCTAGGTAGTGAAAGTGGCCCTTTGGTACTTCCTGATCTCCAATCGTCATCCCTAACTCATTTGAGCCTCCGTTTGCACTGAATTTGCACCCCATATACTCTGTCTCTGACCGACTTCGGTGAAGACCTTTAAATTCCAACACTTTTCTCCAAGGGTTAAGCTTCGCATTTACTCCTTCCTGAGTTTCATCTGTCAACACTATATTGTTTACAAAAAGCATACATTAAGAAAAATCATCTTGAATATGTCTTCTTAACTCATCCATTATCAATGCAAAAAGGTAAGGAAATAAAGATGAGCCTTGATGTAACCCTACAGTTATGGGGAAGCTTTTGATTTGTCCTTCATGAGTTCTTACGGCAGTCATTGCTTCATCATACATATCCTTTATAACTTGGATATATGCTACTCGTACTCCTTTCTTCTCTAAAATCCTCCAAAGAATGTATGTTAGGACCTTATCATACGTTTTTTCCAAATCTATAAAGACCATGTGTAATCCTTTTTCATATTTCTCTATCTTTCCATCGATCTTCATAAGAGATAGATTGCCTCCATGGTTGAGCACCATGGCATAACCCAAATTAGTTGTCCAATACCCCGTGTCTCTTGACTCAGTCTATGCTCAACTGTCTTCATGGTTGAGCGCCCTGGCATGAACCCAACTGGAAACTACTGAAATGGAAAATTTTATTTACAGTTCCTTGGATGAAGAGGATGAAGATGTTGTAGCTATGGCCGATAAAGGATCTGGCAATATTGATTTCAATCCTGAGGTCTCTCCAAATATGTGAAAGGATTATTGGGGTGTTTGTTTATGGGGTAAGACATATGTACCTTGAAACAACCACTTAGAACAAGAAACTAGTATAGGACAAGGACAAATACTTGAAAAGTGACCCATTGCAAATAGTTTGCCATCATACTTGTGCTTCTAAGTGCTTAATGCAAGAAAAATGAGAGAAGACAATAAACCCCATTGGATAGTAACACAAGAATTCATATTCCAATCAACATGTGTCGAATTCTTCAATTGGTTCACCTCTGTTTCTTTTAGAAGAAATGACAAATTAAATAGCCGGGTAGCACTTGCTTCTCTTTTCTTTTGGATATACGGTGGAACTTTTTTCATTCTTAACACTTAGGTTTATGACTCACAAATCACAGCAGCAGAGGAGAAAATTTTGAAATTATCTTTGAACTACTGCAAAGGTTAAGTGATCTGTAAATCATTGAGTAGCCTCTTATTTAATATGTTCCCTATAAACTATTCTTGCTATCTCATAGTTTTTCGATCACTATAAAATTATGTAAACTCTTGTGCTGATAATCGGGTTTGCAAGAATTCTACATGAACTTAACAAGTTGTGATAAAGGAGAGGTTATGTGTTGATAATATAGTTCTTAAGAGTTTTAATACGCGGAAAAGTTAATGTCCTATTATTGTGCAAACACATTCTAAATACTGGGAAATAACTTCTTTGTTCAACTGATATTCCATCACTTCACGTCTACCGAGATTTGGGGCAATGGGTTAATAACCACACTTCCACGATAGATGGAAGTTGGCTGCCTTGCCTCTTTAAATGCAAAAATTCCCTGCTCATAAAGACACGTTCTGGGATTAGGGTTCTATCACCATAAGAACATAAGGGCTTTCAATGAGTAGAAGAGTATTCTGAAGCAACCATTAACGATCTCTTATCAGTTAAGTGTGAATTTTCCAACATTTGGTATCAGAGTAAGCTTAACTGGTCCTAGTCCATAGTTACATATTTTTTTCATTTTTTTATTTGGAATTAATGAATGGTGATTCAAAACTCTTAAAAGTGTCAAGATTATTTTCTAAAGAGCAGTATGTATGAATTGTCGAGAGTTTTAATCAGTGTATTGGGCCATATTGATCTATCTATATGTTAGTCCAAAGACTAGATTAAAAATTGCATAAATGATCCTGTGAATGGTGGCTGTACAATAAGGAAATAATGGCAGTTCATATGCCTAGCCTAAAGGCGTGATATAAACATGCATCTGAATAATTTTATTTGTTTGTTTTGATGTCTTCCTCAACTTTGAACCTGTCTTCCATTGAACCCTTGAGTGAAGGAAATTACAAAAAGTGGAGAGAAGATGTTGAGATCATGCTAGGGCTAATGGACCTTGATTTAGCCTTGAGAGAAGATGAACCAACACCATTAACTGATGATTCAACTCCTGATTAGATGATGAAATTTGAAAAATGGGAGAAGGCTAATAGAATGGCTTTGATGGTGATGAAGAGGACTATGAGTGATACAGTGAGGGGTGGCTTTGCATGTGACAAAGCAAAAGATTTCTTGGAAGTTGTGGGAGCGAAGTTCAGAAAGTTCAGAAAGTCAGAAAAGGCAGAGATGGGAGATTTGATGACAACCCTGAAACTTAATGAGAATAAGAGTGTGAGAGAGCACATTCTTAAACTTGTTGAGACTGCTGCCAAACTCAGAGAATTGGATGTTCCCATTGACGATGCATTCATAGTCCACATGGTCCTGAATTCGTAGCCTCCAAAGTTTAACCAACTGAAGATCTCCTATAATACTCAAAAGGAGAAATGGGCATTGGAGGACTTGATCTCGATCTGTGCACAGGAAGAAGTAAGAATCAAAAGGGATGAAGTATTTCACACCATTAATATGGTGCATGCTGACAAGGGTAAGAGAGTGGCTTATAATCATGGCAAGGTTCCTAACCCATACCTTAGTTTCAATTCTGCCATTCCATCCTCCTCTAGGGGCCCCATGACACACATGGATTACATGGACAATGTTAAGTGCTATTTTTGCAAAAAGTATGGGCACAAGAAAAAAGATTGTGAAAAACGGAAGATTTGGAAAAATAAGAAAGGTACAAATTTTGTTGAAATTTGTGTTTGTTTTGAAACTAATCTTGTTGAAGTCGCTCCAAATTCTTGGTGATTTGACATTGGTTGTTCGATTCATATCACCAATTCGTTGCAGGGGTTCACAAGAGGAACTACAACAAAAAGAAGTGAAGATATGTTGGCAATGGAAACAAAGTAGCAGTGGAAGCAATAGGCAACCTAAAGCTAAAGCTTTCAAGTGGTTTTATTTTAGAATTAAGTGATGTTCTCTACGTACCTTCTTTAAGAAGGAATTTAATTTCTGCTTCTCAACTTGTAAAATCCAGATTTGCTTTTAGTGGCGACATTGAAAGTATAAGGATTTTTATGAAAAATAATCCAAGTGAAATACTTGGAATTTGTTTCTTAATGCATGATTTATGGCATCTGCTTTGCTCAGTTTCAAATGATAAGGATTGCCTAAATGTGATTTCAACATTGCCAACTAAAAGATTGATTTTGAACGAGAATTCTTCCATGCTTTGGCACCATAGGCTAGGTCACATTTCTAGGGCAAGAATGGAATGGTTAATAAAAGAAGGGATTTTACCAAACTTGGATTTCGGTGACCTAGTCAATTGTATTAATTGCTTTAAGGAAAAATTAACCAATACAAAGAAGAATAATTCGACAAGGAGTCTGAAACCTTTGGAATTCATCCATTCGGATGTCTGTGGACCTTTTTCCACAAGGACTCTTTGTGATAATGTTTATTTTGTAACCTTTACTGATGATTTTTCACGGTATACTTATCTTTATTTAATCTCCGAAAAATCTTCCGTTCTAAATTGTTTTAAAATCTTTAAAACTGAAATTGAGAATCAATTGGATTTGTCCATTAAATTGTGAAGGTCTGATAGAGGAGGAGAATATTATGGTAGGTATACTCAGGTCAGGCTAAGGGACCCTTGGCGTTATGTTCCAAAATGGAATATAGGCACAGTACACGAATCCTGGAACACCACACCAAAATGGTGTTGCAGAAAGAAGGAACATGACTCTTATGGAAATGGTCAGGAGCATGATGAGTCACTCAAACCTTCCATATTCCTATGGGGGTGAAGCTTTAAAAATGGGGAACCATGTTTTGAATAGAGTTCCATCGAAGGTAGTAACTAAGACTCCGTGTAAGCTTTGGACGGAACCTAAATCAAGTCTTAATTATCGGCATGTATGGGGAAGTCCTGCAGAGGCTAGGATGTTCAATCTAAGTGAGAAGAAGCTGGATCCTACAGTCTCGTGTAACTTTGTGGGTTTTCCTGACAAATCCAAGGGGTATAGATTCCATTCGCCAACCTGTTGAATATAATTTATGAAGCAGGATGCGCCAAGTTCATTGAAGATGGAGAAGAAGCAGTAGACCTTGTTGATAAAAACGAGGGATCACGGTTTGAAGAAACTGGTATTGTGCAGCCAGAGAAAGAAAATGATATATTACTTGACAATGAAGGCAACGGAACAAATACCATGCATCATAGCCATGAAACCTTATTTAATGCCTTACCACTCATCGAGTTGCGAGCCCACAATTTTGATCATGATCCTGAAAGGATTGAGCCAAATGTAGTGATGGAATCTTCAACTAACGTAGCAAGCTCTTCAACCAATGTTGTGGGGTCATCATCGATGAATGCAACCCAACAAACTGACCCAATCACCACTATCAGGAGGAGATTGCAGCCACCAAGAAGCAGAAAATCTGCAATTCCTGATGATTATTTAGGGTATCTCCAAGAGTTTGATGTTGCTGAGGAAGTAATAGAGGAACCAATGACTTTCGAGCAAGCTATAAACTTTGAGCAGGCAATGTTGTGGAAAGATGCAGTATATGAAATGAAGTCCATGGAAGCAAATAAGGTATGTAGTGTTGTTCAAGCACCAGAAAACGTTAAACTAATTAAGTGCAAATGGATTTTTAAAATGAAGAAAGACTCAACTAGTAAAATCGCTTGGCCACAAGGCCAAACTTGTGGCCAACGACTACACTCAAATGGAAGGGGTTGACTACTCTGAAACTTTTTCCCTAGTGTCAACTAAAAACAATCTTCGAATCATGCTGGCATTGGTTGCACACTACAATCTCAAACTTCACCAAATGGACGTGAAGACGACTTTTCTCAATGGTGATTTGAATGAAGAAATTTTCATGGAACAACCACTTGGTTTCATAAAAGAAGGAGAAGAAAGAATGGTTTGTAGATTGAACAAATCAATCTATGGACTTAAATAGGCATCGAGGCAATGGTTCTTAAAGTTCGATGAAAAAGTGACAGCTCTCGGATTCAATGAGAACAAAATCGATGACTGTATATACTTGAAGGTATGTGGCTCGAAATTCATAGTTTTGATTCTATATGTGGATGACATCCTTCTAGCTAGCAATTGTTTGAATTTGCTGGTTGAAACTAAGGCTTTACTGTCCAAGAATTTTGAAATGAAGGACAAAGGAAATGCCTCTTTTGTTTTGGGAAATGCCTCTTTGGTTTTGCTTAACACTTTTCAAAGAATTTGCTGGTTAAAACTAAGGCTCTACTGTCCAAGAAACGAACTGGAAAAATAAAGCATGACGAACAAGACCTATGCATTTTTACTTGGGAGCTTGATGTATATGCTCAAGTTTGCACAAGACCTGATATTGCTTATGCCATAAGTGTTTTAGGCAGATATCAATCGAATTCGAGAGAACAACATTGGGTAGCTGCTAAAAAGGCATTAAGGTATTTGCAAGGGACGATCGTATATGCTGGTTTACAAAAGGTTGCAAAACTTGGAGCTTGTGGGATATGCAGATTCTGACTTTGCTGGCAGCATTGACAATAGAAAATCAACGAGTGGAAATGTATTTCTTCTTACAGGAATTACAGTGTCGTGGAAAAGTGTTAACCAAAAGGCACTCGCAACCTCAACAATGGAGGCTGAATTCATAGCCTTGTTTGAAGCCACGAAGAAAGGGATGTGGTTGAAAAATCTCATCACATTCATGAGATTGGTTGACACCATTTCGAGGCCATTAAACATAATCTGTGACAACAAAGCAAATGTGTTCTTTTCGAAGAACAACAAGAAATCAGAAGCAACTCGTTCAATGGATGTCAAGTATCTATCAGTGAAAGACCATGTGAAGAAATGAGAGATTTGTGTTGAGCACATAGACACAAAGTTGATGATAGCCGACCCATTAACAAAGCCACTAGATGTGGGGGTGTTTAAAGATCATGTTGCAAACATGGGGCTGCACGAAAACATTGAATCTACAGAAGTGTGGGAGTTAATAAGGCTTTCATGTACAAGTTAATTTTCATTTGTTCATTTCAAGTTTATGGCTGACAATGTGTTTTCATTTTGAAGAATGATTAATATCAGATAAATGCATAATCATTATTCCAAAGAATGTGTTATCCGAGTGTTTATCATGCAGGAAACTTGAACTGGAAAAGTCTAGTGATTGAAGACAGTGGCTCAGAAGTCAATCAATGAGGTAAACTACACAAAATGTGGGAGAAATAAAGAAATGCCAGTTATTTATTGTCATTAGAAATGTGTATAAATGGATGAATACACTTGCATTATACGACATGAATTTAAGGATTGTGATCTCAGGGTGAATACAGTACTAGTACATATATTATACTAGTACATATATTATTTTCTGAGGTTCAATCCCCAAATGATTGCTGGTAAATGTGAATGCGACATTAATTGCGTAAAACTCAACACGTGATCACATAAGGATGAGTTTATATTAGGACATGGAACCTTAAAACCACAACTAGTTAGCATCCATGTGGGAGAATGTAAGAATCCTACATGGACTTAACAAGTTGTGTTAAGGGAGAGGTTATGTGTTGATAATATAATTCTTGTCCATGTGGGAGAATGTAAGAATCCTACGTGGACTTAACAAGTTGTGATAAAGGAGAGGTTATGTGTTGATAATATAATTCTTAAGAGTTTTAATATGTGGAAAAGTTAATGTCCTATTATTGTGGAAACACATTCTAAATATTGGGAAATAACTTCTTTGTTCAATTGATATTCCATCACTCCACGTCTATTGGGATTTGGGGCAACGGGTTAATAACCACACTTCCATGATAGATGGAAGTTGGCTGCCATGCCTCTATAAATGCAGAAATTCCATGCTCACAAAAACACGTTCTGAGATTAGGGCTCTATCACCATAAGAACATAAAGGCTTTCAGTGAGCAGAAGAGTTTTCTGAAGCAATCATTAACAATGTCTTCCTCAGGTAAACATGCGTTGATCTTTTCTCTCTTATGTGACTAGTGTTATCAGTTAACTGTGTGAATTATCCAACAGGGTTATCATCGTTGACTGAAATTGCAGTATTGTTCAGGCCAGTAGATGACAGTGAACATAAATTAAAAGTAGAGGACAAGTGCGATTACTCGAGCAATTTTCTAATACAATACTTACAATATGAGCAGTTAATGTAGATCCTAGAAGCCAGCGTGATACAAGTGATTAAACAGTTGAAGATGGATGAAGCTGCTGCCCAGTTAACAGATGATATCAGGCGGGCAGATGCACTACTTGCTTTGCAATCGAAGCTCAAGAAGAATCCGCCGCTTCAAGCTGTTGCTAAATCTTATGAAGCGCCCGTTTATGTGACTAAGGTAATCAAAATTATACTTTCTTTGTTTTACCAAAAACTTTTCATTGATATGGTTCTACCATTGATTTCTCCACCTTCTTCCAGTCAAACTCGTTGATGGAAATTAGAAAGGCAGTTCGGGCATTAATAAGTGATCATAAAGATGGGCTAAGGGATTATGGATCTGTAGAGAATTTGAAGTCATCTGAGAAGATTGATGCTTTAGAGTGATTTTGATTAATCAGTAGTAATCTCTGTGGAACATTAAGTCTAATCAAAGTCTAGTTCAATAATTTTGCATGCAATACTGTTCGATAAAATTGTTATCCATCTTACAGGAGGCAAGAATAGCCATTGAGCAGGTTGTAATTCCAAAAGGGGAACCAGTGGAACTTTTCCGAGGCCATCCCACATTATGTCTCCTCAGATGGATCTTATTCGCAAGTACCAACTAGAAGCAGAAAGAATTAGTAAAGAACCGGATGTGTCTCCGTATCCTTCCATTTCATACTACAGTGAGTCAGTGGCAGAAGAGAATCATGCTAGGCTTGCTAGCGAAAGAATCGATGCCAATGATGTACTTGATGACTTTCTTGGTACCAACGGAAGCACGAATGGTTCACTCTCCATTGTGGACAGATTACCACTACTTCCTGAATAGGATGTTGTCAGAGTATAGCTAGTCTTTTGTTGCTAAACCTCACGACGCTAACTGCGAGGGGCGAGGGTCTGCAAATCTGTAACATTACATTGTGTTACCTTGTTCATAAGAGAGAAACGTGAAGATAAGTTTGATAACAATTGATCTGGTATGTATGATTCCATTAAGCACTCTTAAACACAGAACTTAATTTCTTCTTATTAATCCCGAACCATAAAAAATCCCGATCCCAAACCAAAAAAATCCCGAACCGAAAATTCCAAAAATTTTGGTACCAATCCCAAACTGATCCCGAACCATTCGGTACGGGAATCAGTCTCATATTTTTCTTTGTTCGGGAATCCCAAACCGATATATATATACATATATATTATTTAATTAACCATTCCTCTGCCCAATAACCTTTGGAAATCCAAACCGATATATACATATATACATATATATATATATATATATATATTATTTAATCAACCATTCCTCTGCCCGATAACTTTGATCAACCATTCCTTTGCCGAATAATCTTTCTTCACTGCCTTTTCCTTTTTTTATTCTTTCTTTATCTCATGACTCATTGTCTGCCATCTTCACTAACCTTTGTTCTTTATTTTATTTCTTGATAACTCGCACTCTCATCCCACAGACAGGCACACTCTCTCTCTCTCCCTCCACCGAGTCCCTCAAATGCAGAAGCAAGCTCAAGGCCTCCAAATACTTTCTCAATCTTTAAAAGCAGCCACACCCGCAGCTTGCTTTTCCCAAAACACCATACTCATTGTAGCATTCGTCTGAGTAACCCAATCGTTCTTCCAAGACATCAGATCCATCGCTCAAGCCTGCAAAGTAGAGTAGCCCTCTAATGGCGATTTTGTTTGGCAAGACATGGAAAAGCTCACACATCGATAATGGTCGATACCTGATTCTGTTCGATGCACTTCGCAAAGCCCTCCGTCTTCCGAAGGCAGCAAAGATAAGCCTAGGAATGAGAGGGATGGAGATGGGGGTGGGAAGGTCGACGAATCTAAGATGAGGGTGTGGTCGTGTGGGCTGGCAGGGAAGGTGGGAGGTCGATGAATCCCGAACCATACCGAAAGATTTCGGGAATACCTTCATTTCAGTTCAGTTTTGATTTTGAAAACTCTGTCTTGAAAAAAAATGGGTTTGGGATTTGGGATCCCATTTTCGATTTAGAATCCCATACCAAATCTGCCTTATTTTAGATTGTATAAAGTGATTGTTACTGATACTTTAAAATAGTCATTTTCAGTCCACTTGTGGGCGGTTTTGAAAAAGCAGCCGTCCAGTCCACGTATATTCAGCTCACCAACCATGTCATGTTCAACAACCCAGTTATTTACAAATATCAAGCCAAAAATAATGAAAAGGGTTTCTACTTTCTATCTTATTATTTGACCTCCAAACATCTTTTTTAGAAACTCTGCCAATAAATATAAAGACGTTCTAGTATGCATTGGTCCATACATTCTTTTATCACACAAAATATTAATATTTTAAGCTAGATTAAGGCAAAGATGTGTTGAAACTCAGCATGCAGTAAGTTAAAGTGGAAGGTCCTATCTACAGGAGAAATCCATCACTTGCTGCAGTGGTGCATACGTTCAAATTAGATAAAATCTAGGGAAAATTTGACATGAGTCCAATTTTGTGAGCCTTTATGAGGTATAGTCCAATTTTGCTTGATTATTGACTTAGGTCCAATGGCTCATTGTACACATCAACTTATTTTTATTCTCTTGCCAAATTTATCCCTAAATTGACTAATTAAGTAATTAATATATTATTAATTTTTTTATATTTATGATGATTTTTAATCCTTATTCATAGGATTATCTTATGCTTAATGATCGGATTAAGTATAGGAATTTAATTCTCTTTGAAACGTTTCCTATTCTTCCTTCTCTTTCTCCCTCACGATGTCTCCTTCTCATCCCTCACGATATCTTCTTTTTTTCCCTCCTCCCTGCTCCCAAGCGTAGATGATCAAAGATGTCCAACCTCAAATTTCTACTGTTGGTTTGATTTATAGAATTTAGCCAATCTTGTATGCTTTAATTCTTTTTTTTTTTTTTCATGTTTCTCTGTTCTTTTTTTTTTTTCCTATTCTAAACCTCTTCGTGTTTTACTCCCTCAGCATCATCTTTTTATTCATCATTTTCTATGGATCTTCTTGGTATATATATCACATCTTTTTTCTTATCTACCTCTGTGTGTTTTATACTACCTGTGTCATGGATAAATTGTATTATCTACCTATCACACATTATTGATAATTTGTCTCAAGTTAATTGTGTTTATCTACCTGTATCATAGGTTATCTTGTTCTATCTACCTTATACCATGGATTAATAATGCACACACATTAGTTCTTGATATTCTAATTCAAATTAAAAGTATATATCTACCTATACCATAGGTTTTTGTTCATTGCTTATATTACAAGTTTTTGTTCATAGTCTACCTATATCACAGGTTTTTGTTCATAGGTTTTTTCATATGTTTTATATATATCATTCATTTCAACTTAAGTCGTGGGTTTATAGTCATACACATGAACTTACTTTTAAATTTTTTTCCTTAAATTGTGGCTAGACTGAGGAATTCGAAGATTCAAATTTTGAAATTCAAATTTGAGTAAATAATGCATAAATTAGGAAATTTAAATATATATTTATTTTTACTATAAAGGGCAAAACGGGAATAAGATGAGATCAATTAGACCTAAACTAGGAAGAATATCTAACTGGACTCAATCCAAAAGTAGCTGATTTTTTGGACCTGAATCTAAATGCCCCTAAAATCTAACGGATGTAATGGTAGCATATAATATAATTGAAGAGGTTCAGTTAGTGATAAGTGATAAGATATATAAATAAATAAAAACATAACTAATTAAATACTTTAATAATTTATTACCAATATATTTTGAAATGACTTAGTCTCGCAGTTTTGTCTCACAGTTTTGTTCACCACTCTCAAGTGATGGTAATATTTACCATTCTATTTATCATCATTGAATGAGTTTAAATTTTGAGATTTATATTTATCCACTATACAGATTCTGAAATTTAAACTCATCTAATGGTAATAAATAAGATAGTGAACATGAATATCACCATCAGAGTGATCAGCAAAAATATTTCTAATTAATTAGGTAACATTGCGTCTATTTGTACAAAATTTATTGGTTCACCGATCTTCTACAAAACCCTAAACACCACATATGTGAGTGATACACACTTTAATTAAAAGGTTCTCATCAATATAATAAATAGATATATAAGAAAGAGGATGCTCTCTGGATCCACTTTGTGGGGATCTTAGGGATCCTCACATCCTAACCGTTTATTGTAAATCGTACGGTCAGTTTTCGTCAGATACTATTTGTGTTTAATTTTATATAAAAAAAAAAGTCAAATAATTTCTGACTGCACGATACATGATGAATGGCTAAGATATGGGATCCCTAGGATCCCCAAAAAGTGGATCCGAATGGAATCTAATTCCGATATACAAGGCTTTTTCAAGCGCTTTTACACTGTTTTTCATTTAGCTTGCTTATAATCTTTCGCACATAATAACCATCCTTAAATACGAGATTGAACAAATAGTTAACAATGCGATACCTTATTATATGAGAAGTGATTTTCATAGGCCTTTTTTTTTTTTTTTTTCCCTCTTGCCGGGCACACTTTTATTTATTTTTATCCTTAAGACTGAATAAATCAAAATCAATTGACATAAGTAAATAGAGACGTGCAAAAAGAGAAAGCATCATTTAAATTTGCAATTGACATCCTTTTCCTAATCCTTAAAAACCAACTTTCAAGTGTCAAACAGTCCCTATCATGATTAATGAAGCATATCGGATTAGCAATTTTGTCAAATACTTATATTATCGAATTAATGTTTAGGGTAAATTACAAAAAAACTACCTTAACTATCAGTCGCATAACAATCTCATACCTCATGTTTTGAACATTGCAATGTCATACCTCATTGTATGAATTTGTTCCAATATCAAACCTTTGTTAACATTTCGATTAATTTTTCTGTTAAATGCTGAAGTGGCATAAGAACAACCTACTTTTTTTCTAATTAGAATAAAAAATTAATTAATTAATAAAAAACTAGTTGTTATTTATTTAACATTTAATATTTAATTATAAAAAAAAAATTGTGGGCCTCATCACAATCTCTCTCTTTCTCCCTCAAACTCTCCCTTCTCTCCCAACACTCACCATCTTTTCTTCTCTGTGTTCACAGAGAAGCCGAGCCCCAGAGAACGGCCATCACTAGACCACTATCACAATAGTGTCACTCTCTCTTATTTTCTCCCTCAACGCTCAACTCCCCAATTTCTCTAACCTTTCATCTTCTCTGTACAACAACATAGATGGACTCCACCACCACCTCGCGGTTTTCCGATGAAAATCCGTCAATTCCTCGTCAGATTGGACGAGACTTGGACCATGGATCACTTCCCCTTCATCCTAAGGTTCGGATTCGAGCATGGGAGACTCGAATCTGCCTCAATTTCACGAGAAACCAAAAACCCAGTTTCGGGCTAACAACCCCAGGCCATTCTCAGGCCAGTATTTGGCCACAACTTGGCGTAAAAGGGAATATATCGCCTCCTTAAATGCCAATGAACGCATCATCCGACACGTTGAGGTTAAAATGGAGTTGAACCATATTATTCTGGCAAGTCCATTATAAGGCTTAGCCTATTCCCACATCCCCTTAGTGTAAATACTGTCGTTTGTTAAAAAGAAAAGGTTAAGGAGGAGTTCTTTTTTAAAATATTTTGTGGCCTATTTACAAAATTTTGTGCTTATGATCAGAATTGTTCATATTATAAGTCATTCTGTAAAGATTATCTCTGTAAAAAATAAAATAAAACTAGGATCGTTTAGTCAAGCAATTAAAGCAAATAGATAGATGGTTCGTAATGCTTTTATCAATTATGTTCATTTGTTTTATACAGTTTGATGATTAAATGATCTCATATTTTATTGACTTTTTGCAGAAATGATCTTTACATAGTAATTTATAATATGAACAATTTTGATTATAAGCATAAAGTTTTGTGAATCAGCCACTTAGTGAATTGAGGAAGAACTCTTTCTCAACTATCAAGGAGACAAGTTAATTCCTTATTTTGTAACATACGTTGTGCCAAAAAAAAGTCCATGAGAACATCACACCGTCTTACGTACGGAAGGTTGAAAACCAAGAAGCGTATATATCCCGGCATGCATGCTTGCAATATCCATATTAATGTAGGACTTTAATTTTCACAAAATAAAGGTATATCTTATTTTTATTATCATCACTGGAAGGTTGCATCTAATTATTAATTGGGCAAATTTATTACAAGTTCGAAAGATATAAATGTATATAGATTTGCACCAATTTAGTGAATCATAAAGACGATAAGAATCATTCACTCGACGCATTGCGTTGAACTCTCATACACAAAATGTAAAACCGACACATGCGGATTTCGCGCTCGTTCTTATGAAAGTCCAAAGCAGCTCGAATGTTAATTTTCATTTCGGGATATACTAATGATGTTGCGGATCAGGTCCTCCCGGACTCGGCCTTTTGGACTCGAAAGGTTTTCCGACTTGTGTTTCACTGCTAGCCTTCAGCACTTGTTTGGCACTCTCCATCATAGCTCGTTTGTTACTTCTGTCTGAAAATGGCACTGGAGAACGAGCTTGATCAGAACCTGAAAAAGAAAGCAAAATGAGTAGAAGGTAGAACCAGAATTTGAGGCTACCCATCATCACGTTGGGGTCTGCGTCTCACAGCTTGTAGGTGTTTTACTCCACGTTAGATTAGGGTATGGTGGCGTATATATAGAATCCTATGTTTCCAATGTGCTAAAATGTGTGGACCAAAAAAAGAATGCGATCAATATGTCGACCAAACAAAATGTGCTTAAATGGATTACTTTACGTAATTAATAAAGCATGCTTGGGTTCTCTGTCTCATATGCCAGTTCATGAATATTCCATTCCTCTACAGATAAGATTTTACTTAAAATAGAAAGTAATGATGGGATATATACGACTTGCGAAAAGGACTTTGAAATTTCACATTCATTTACAGTTCAAATTCCCTGTTCTTTTATTTTTGATGAAAAGGAGCATTGCATTTCATAATTGCAAAAAGGGAAATAGATGACAGGAGAACAAAAGAGTCGGTCTAATCACAATGAATGATCATCCTCTAGTACATCCGCGATAAAGCCAAGAGGGGTATCTAACCTAACAGCACTAAATGAATAGCGGAGTAGGCGACGGGCTACTCCATTGGCTTGACGATGGATGTGACTATAAGAAGCCTCAATGATCCTGATTAATTAGGAGCAAAGCTTTAGAATTCTTAATAATATAATGTATTAGTGACGATATCCTTCAGCGCCTAATGATCTAAAGCAAGTCGCTCTCCAAAATAACACTGTTCAACATTCCTCTTTGATTAGATGATATTTTATCAACAACACATAGTCTCCAACTACACATTAAGACAATTTGTACCACATTTGTTAATAACATTTCCGATCTATTCTTCAAGTGAAATTCACCTATATATGTGACACGATACTTCAGAAAAATTAAGCTATGAGCACCAATCCGACCGAACACCAATTGACACTAAACAAAGTGGCTGCAGAATCTTTAAACTATTCATTTTCGATGTGAATAGTACTCTCAACACCTATCTTTTATTTGTAAGAGTTTGGTCATCAATGCATCGATGGACATTTAACCATTGAGATATGATTGTTACACACAAATTTTCTCCCTCATGCACATTTCTGAAGTTTTGAATTGAATAAAACAAAAGAAAATTAAGAGAAAAATGATGTAAGAAAACCATTGCCGATAACCAGTGCTAAATAAAAAGTTTAATACCAGACCATTGCAGTGACATACCATTTTAGATCCATTGCATGATAGTGTTTTGTCAATGCAATGATCGTTTGAAACGCCATAAGACCCAGTTGATGGCCACCAACCAGGAATTATTATTATAATTATTTTACCTTCAAATTCAGGACCTTTGTTAAAATCAATCTCTATAGTTATACAAAATCTTAAGTGAATCTTCAATCAACCTAATTGATTTTCAGCATATACCCAATTGCTTTTCAGCAAAACCTTTAGCCCTTCAACTACAATATCAAAGCCTTTTGTCGAAGCAAATATTGCCTACGATCCCTAAGATCTAAATTTTTTTACAGCCTTGCCCTCTGTGGTATGATTTGGTTAACGTATAATTCCAACTATCATGATTTTCTCTCTGAGGCATATGCTTTGTTTTAGGTCCAATATGATATCAATGATCTCAGTGGACTCTTCTAGCATTATAATGGTCATTATGGCTTGAATCTTGTTAGAGTTTTACTGTTGTTTTTTTACATTTCCAGTCAATTTACATTTCAAGATATGTAGCTCAGCTCATCGGCCCAGAGTTTACTTTTGTGAACATTTCTAATCTTGGCTCCATTATGAAATAACTACATTCTGTTTCTTGCTTTAGTTTTAATTTCTCTTTCATTTACGTTTTAGGAAAATACAGACAAAGTTACATGGAATTTTAAGTCCCCGTTCACTCGAGACACATAAACTTAACTAAACTAGTGTCTAACTCGGTTTATAATCATTTGGTTAACAAATCAAATTTACGCATAATTTTCACACCTATTAAACATAAACACTATCCGTTGGCATCCTCCAATAGTGGCTCACCTATTCTCTCTTTCTCTTGAGCCATCCTATAGCATCGAGACCGAAAGCAGCACTCTGGATAAATACGTGTTGAACATAATACAAGCTCTGTCCGAATTTTGACACCCAACAACCTCCACCATTTCTATTATCATCGTTGCCACCACCCCTGCCACCACAACCACAACCGTCATTGACACCCTCACCGCCACTACCTCCACCTCTATCGTCGTTGCCACCACCTATGAAGACAACCATCAATCTTACACAATAACAGCCATCACAACCACCATCGTTATTACCACCACCACCATGCCACCATAACCGCCACTGCTGCCCTTATCGTCACCTTCACCCTCGTCGTTGTTGTCGCCACCATCTACGACGACAACCAACAACCTTACATCACTGCAGCCATCATGACCACCATCATTGCCAAGGCCACCACCAACAGTGCCACCACAATAGCCATCACTATTACCTCTGCACCTCAACCATCGCACCCTAATATTGGCACCACCACCATACCTCCACCATTGCCGCTACCGTCACCACCACTATCCTCACCACCGCTAGTGTCAACACCACCCTACCATGTCCCCTTACAAAAAACAAATTATTGAGAATGAATCTCACATTGATGACAGAAAAGGACCTTACAAGGGCTTACAAGAGGTTGGACTACTTCCCATATTGCCAATTGGTTTTATGGTGGAACCTCAACTTTCTTCATGGTATCAGAGTGGTTGTCCACTCCACATCACCCCGTTTGTGTTGTTCACGTGTTAGGCTTGAAGGGGAGGGGTGGGGGGCCGCAGGGGGCGTGTTGAGAATGAATCTCACATTGATGAGAGGAGAGACCTTGCAAGGACTTATAAGGGGTTAAGCTCCTCCTCATATTGCCAATTGATTTTATGGTGGAACCCCAATTTCTTCACAAATGCTTTAGGTTTAAATCATCATATCTATAGCGTCGTCCTTGTCAGCAATACTTTAAACTAGACGGAAACGACAACCCTAAACCCTTGTACAATATTAATTAAGATGGTGATTATCTAGCTGCCTTGCAACACTATGTAGCTAGCTAACTACTGGTGACTATACAAAAAAAATGAATCGACTTGAAACAAAGAAACTTTTCAGACCCAAAAAGGGAGAATAACGTACATTAGCATGCAGGATCCAGATGTGATTCAGCAATTCCTGATTTTAATTGCATAATTTGTGAGGGAACTTTTTGTCACCTTGCTAAAATTCCATGAATTTATGATTCAGCACGCAAGTGTTAAATTTGCTCCAGTTTCAGATCGATGCTGATATTGGAGGAACAGAAGCAGCCAAAAAATAAGAGTACGTAGGAGCCAACAATCAAAGACACTGGAGAGAAGCTGCTGCACCTAAAAAGGGATGACTTATATACGACAATTCTTTGTGCATGACATTCATTTTGTACTAAAGGATTCTCATCGATAAGATACTGTTTGTGGATGATATATTGATAACATATAACGTTTTGTTAGCAAAACAATGTTACGGACATATTATTGATAGCATCCTTTATCGGAAAGTCAAGTAAAGTCTCTAAATAGTAATCTTAATCAAGTCAGAGGGTTGGGAATCAAGGGGCCAACCGTTGTCACTAGTAAAAAAAATCCTCGCGCGACGAAACACACATCGTCGCACATAGCTACTTTGCATCACGAAATTTTGAACTTTGTCGCACAAAGTCTTGCGCAACAAAATTTTAAGCGACGAAACAAACATCATTGCTCAAAGTCTTTTCAAAAATTAAAAAAAAAAAAAAAATTTAAAACCTTTGCTCAAGGAAATCCAAATATTTCGTCACCTAAACCAATTTATTTTCTTTTTTTATTTAATTTTATATTATAAATTTTAAAATATAGTTATTTTCATAAGTTTTTTAAAACTTTGCACGAAGAATATCAATATTTCGTCACCTAAACCCTATTTATTTGTTTTTTTATTTTATTTTATATTTTATATTGTTAAACTAAATTATTTTCTTTACTCGACGAATCAACATTTGGTCGCCTAAACACTATTTAATTTTTTTAAGACTTTACGCGACCAATATTTCATCATGCAAACTCGTTTCATTCATCGCGCAAAGTGATACAGTTTTTAAAACCAAAATAACTCATCGACAATTTTCTCAATGTCTTTATGTATTCTCTTACCTCTCATCTCCTTCCCTCTCCTCAAATCCGACCCTCTCTCTCACATTTACTCCTCTCACTTAATCTCTCTTCTCTATCACTCACTCTCACTCACTCTTTCATCTCTCTCTCACTATCTCCTATAACTCTCTCACACTCACTCTTCTCTCTCATTCTCACTCACTCTCAATCTTGCCAAAAGGTATTTTCTCCCCAAATTTTAATTTTTTTTTCATTAATATGTGTTTTTGGAGTTAATTAATTGGGTTTAGTGTGGGGTGGAGTTTGGGGTATGTCAATTTTAGGGGAGATTATGCCCATTTTTTGGTATTATTTTATGTTTTTTTTGGTTATTTGACCATGTTTGTTTTGTTCGTAGGGAATCGTTGAGACTTTGACGGCGAAAGTTGAGGAATAGGACACCATCAGACCATATCCCACGACGAAAGTTGAGGAATAGGACGCCATCAGACCATATCCCCCGCCAATACCACCACATTAGACTTGTATTAGGATTTTATTATTGTACTTTGTTAATTTATGTGTACATTTTTAATATAATATATATTATGGATAATTTGATCCCTATTTTTCATACGTAATTTTATTTTGAATATGTCAATTTAAATTAAAGTAATTAAAAAAATAAAGGTACAATTAAATTAAATTTAAAAAGTAAAAATTCGAAAAATCTTGCACTACCAAATATTTCGTCGGGCAAACAATTAATATAATTAAATTAAAATAAGAGAAATAATAAAACAAAAATAAAATACTTTGCACGACAAAATATTTCGTCGAGCAAACAATTAATTTCGTCGAGCAAAATATTAATTAAATTAAAAAATTAAAAAACCAAAAACTTTGCGCGACAAAATAAAAAAAATTAAAAAACCAAAAGTATGATTTCGTTGCTCAAAACCTTGTGCAACAAATTTTATTTCGTCATGCAAAGTATTTTTTGTAGTAGTGTGTTGTAGGAGTAGTTGATAATTACAAAAGGAGTTGAACTGCCTAGTCTTTCTATTAGGATTTGGATCCCATCCGGATCCTCACACTCTATCTGTTTATTGTACATCGTGCGGCTAAAAATGATTTAAATTTTTTTTTATTTAAAATAACACAAACAATACATAACGAAAGTTGACCGCATGATATACAATGAACGGATAGGATGTGAGTGTCCCTAAGATCCTCACAAAGAGGATCCGGAGAGGATCCTCACAAAGAGAATCCAGAGAGGATCCTCATCCTTTCTATTAATGGTCAAAGTGCTATATATTATGAATGGTAAGTGCTTTGTATAATTTGGATAATAATCCGTAGTCAAAATTTGGAGCATTGTTCTTTATATTTTGACTCAATTAGAATTTTGGTTTTTAAAATGAAAATTTCTAGGTATTGATCAACTTGTCTGTAGTGAATATTGGTTTCTTTTTTTAACATTATTAGAAATTTCATTCAGAATACAGAGCTTAAGGGATAAATGAGAGACGAGAATTTAACTGAGTTATCTAAAAACAACCAATGCTCTACATACTAATAAGTTCAGAAATCAATACTCAAGACTAGCTTCAGTTTGACTAAAGTTCAAAGACAATATTCTAATTTTATTTAATTTACTATACCAGTTATATAATAGCACTGTGACCATTCATGCTTTAAATATTCATTAAACTTTCGGTGATTCTGTTAGCTAGCAATCTTGAAATTTTGTTTAACCACCCACCCTTGGACTATATTGTACTTAATTAAGTGGAACCTCCTGAGTACACATATATTAGAAGAGGATTTGTACTTATCTAATTCCTAAATCTACATTAATTTTCAACTCACGGGCATAATATTGATACACGATTGACTTTGGGAAAGTAGTTTTATATTCAGTTGAACTTATCTTATTAATGCTATACCAAGTGAAAGTGGCCACCATAGTTTAGTGCATCACTTAACATTATCTTCATCGTTGATGAACAAAACAAGTGTGGATTATGTGCATGATTTAACACTTATGTTCATCAAGTGTGGATTATGTGCATGATTTAACACTTATCTTAGAGCACTTCCATCAGGAGTGGGATAGGCCGGCACACAGTTAAAAAAATGGCCCAGTACCTAGGGAAGTCTCTCCAGCCCACGGGATTGCCTGGCACCCAGCCCAAGCTGGTCTCCAAGCTAGCCCAAAATTGACAGACCTTGGGACCAGCCCGTATGACACCATGCTGACGTCAGGGATGGAAAGAGCCACGGAGGGAAAAGGCAAATGACCTGAAAATGATGGCCCGAGTTCGATGGAAAATCTGAAAACAAAATGCACCGACATCATTTTTGCATCAACACAAAGGTTTCCAACACGATTTATATGTTAGAAACCATAAAAATAGGATTGAGAACTTACCCAGGTGAAATGCAAGAGATTTCACAGAGATTGGACCTTGAACTTGTCGAAGTTATCCGTTTTCCTTTGTCGGAATCACATGCAAGGAATTGAGCCCTCAAATTAACCACAAAAATTGCAACACAACAGGATTTAAAGCTCAAGAACACAATACAGTGATAGAAACATCACCTGGGTTAGAGATTGAGAGCTTAAGCTCTCGGCTTCAATGGTAAGACCTCGCACCATGCACCGATGCCGCATGTAAGGCCGTGGTTGGGTTCCTTGAGCTCCAGGGATTACAAAAATAATATTTTGTGTTTGATTTGTTGAAGGTTTTGAAGAGGAAGGAGAAGGAGAGCTCACGGGAGTGAGCTAGAAAAGAGAGAGAGGGGGAGAGAAAATAGAGAGAGAGAGAGAACCGGTTAGTGGAAAGGTTCCTGATTTATCTCTTTTTTTTTTAATAAAATTATTATTTTTATTATTATATAATAAATAATAATAATATTTTAATAAAATTGATTAGGCTATTTTTTTTTAGGGGTGGATATGCTCTTGGCCTATTACTGTTCATTGGGGTCTATCATTGTTCACTGAGTGGATAAATGCGCTGGGTGCTGGCGCAAAGTCTTTAGGGGTGGAATTGCTCTAAGGTTGACCCTATTTCCCACCAGAAATACATGTGGATATGTAATATATATTGATGCTTGCTAGCTATTACTTGTGAATGATATCTTTCCACCCAATGGATTTCAGAATTTACCTGTTAAATCATATTAGAAATGCTTATTTCATCTTTCGGTTAGAATCGGGGAGGGGAAATGCCTATTTTTAAATTGGTCTCAACCTTTTAAAAGATTTCAAGTACCTACTTAATGTTTTGAAAAATAGGATACCAGTTATGGAGCCAAAAATAATCAAGAAAAATATGGAGGCGACAAGTGGATTATTAGGTAAAAAGACAAAATTACCCTCGAGGCACATCGGAATACCTATGCGCAAGCAGCGGACAATCACGACTCAATCCAGGTCAAAGATGATTAAAATGGTATTTATTCAAAACCTATTTCATCAAGCGTCATCAAATTCTCCCCATAAGATAATTTCTATTTATTCTTTTCAAAATAGGATTAATTAGCTACTTAATTGATTAATTGCCTAATTTATCCCAATTACACCCAAAACCACCATAAGTGGTCAGACCCCCTTTCTCCAAATAGAGGCTGGCCACACCCCTATAAATAGCTCCCATTTCTCCCAAAAACCTAAGTCCAACTCTTTTGCAAAATTCTCCAAATTTCTCTAAACATTTTCCCCTCAAATTCTAATTTTGGCATCTGAGGTTCTTTGGCCAAAGCCCCCCTCCCCCCAATTCATCATGGGCGCATGAGGCTCTTGTCCTTGCCCAAATGTGTTAATTGTTTTGTAGGTGCATTTTCATCCAAGAAGAAGAAGACGGAAATTTGCATCCACACCAGTGTTAAGTGTTGATGTCATTATCTTTAATTAATGATGTTATTAATGTTAAGTGATGTGTGAACAGATATTGAAGTTGGTATTCACTAATACATCATTTATAGGATTCTAAATCATCAAATGTACTCCTATTAACAAGTTAAACACTAACTTTGTTTAGTTGAAAGGGATCTACTTAAAGATTTAGATCTCAAGTGGCCCTTTATCACAGTGGTGGAAAAGTGTGAGTCCTTGCATGACAGCGTGGGTTCAAACTCCGTCGGTGGCTTATTTAACATCTAATCTAACAAAATCTATCGTTTGACCAAAAAAAAAAAAGGATTTAGATCTCTATGAACAACGTGGCAGTGAAATCTCACTTTAATACTTGTCCAGGTCATCATTTAATGCTAGTGACCTAAAAAGTGTCCATTTTTCATGCGTTATGTAGTTGTTTGAAATGTTTTTAAATGGTGGCAATTTGAAATCACCTCAAAAAATTGGGTAATCATTCGTGCTTAACTCATATGTATTGAAAATCTAATGCTATGACTAAATTATATAAAGGGCTCCAATTTGCGAGTCCTAAACAAATGAACGATGCAGATACTGAAATTACATTGCGAAATGAGCTATAGTTATAAAGATTTGTGTACAGTGGTGGTGGTTTAGGGGACAAGGTACGCACGGTTTTAGGCGTTCATAGGTAGTTATTTTTTAATCAAGATTCTAAAAGACCCCAGGCGCTAGTTGGGCGGTGGGCTGGGGCCTAGCGCCTAAGCAGGTTTAAGTAAATCTATTATATTTCGTCTAAATTAGTGTTTGCTTATACTTAAAATATATATATAATTTTATCATAAACTACAAAATAGAATGCATATATATTATAAAGTATTGGAACATAATGAAAACATGTGAAATAAGGATATAATGTGTGTTCATTTAAGTATGCAACAAGTCCCTTACAATTTATTGGAAAAAAATAAAATGGAAAATGAAAAGTTATCTATTTTATGTCCAAGTGAGTTGCAACCTAAGCGGGTCTAGGTGGGCACCTCAACAGGTCTAGGCACCCTTTTTTAATTTTCAAAAGCCTAGGCATTAATCGAGGTGGTGGCCAGCCACCTAACGCTGAGGCGGGAATTTTTAGAACAATGTTTTGAATACATGTGAAAATTGGTAAAAATTTGGTAGAAAATATAAAAATTTGGTAAAATTTTAGAATTAGGTGAAATTGTAAAAAATTATGCTTAAATTTTGGTAAAATTTGTACAAATATGTGAGCTTCTAGGAAATATGTGAAAATTTGTGAAATTTGGTAGAAAATATGAAAATATGGTGAAATTTTAGAATTAGGTGAAATTGTAGGAAATATGCTTAAATTTGGTAAAATTGTAGAAATATTTGAGCTTGTAGGAAATTTGGTGGAAAATATGAAAATTCGGTAAAAATCATGAAATATGTGAAAGTGTGTAGGAAATATGTTTAAATTTGGTTGAATTGAAATTATGATTTTTTTTTTTCACAAAATTCTTTACGCTTAATTACCAATGGTCGTCTGCATCCGCCTCTACTCAGAATGAGAGGTCATCACTTAGTGCCACCAGGCGGCCACAGCTGAGTAAATGGGTGGCCCGGTTTGTGCCATTAGGGTGGGTGGCCCGGTTTGCCAGGTACTCGGTGACTTAAAAGCGAGTTGGGTTCAAGACCTTGGGGGGAGGGGGGATGTCTTCTTCAGCGAGCTATCATCCTTCGGCCGAGACGTCTTCCATACTTTAGCATGTGAAGATGGAGCTAGCGCTCTAAAGAAAAGAAGCTAAATGACAAAGAGAAGAAGCTGCATTCCTAATAGAAGAAGCTACTTGTGAGCGAGAAGTTGTTGTACGCGACTGAGAAATGATGCGAAAATAGTTAAGCATACAAATTAACCCTCTTTTTGTCAAATTGTAGTAAGTATGTAAGTAGGGATCGTTCTTAACCGGGGATTATGAGGGATTGCAAATCTCTTGGAAACTGACTCAAAAACGTAAAATAAAGTTTAAAACACTAAACTAAACTCAAAGAATGCAAAACTAAACACTTAAAACACTAAAACAAACCAAAAGACTCAAACAACACCCAAAACACTCAAAACTGCCTTAAAAACACTTTCTGGGCAGTTTTGAGCACTTTGGTGAATTTGGACGAATTTATGTAACAAAATGAATCAAAACACTTATAAACACAAACTAAGACACTTTCTAACTAAATTAGACAATAAAGTAAAGGGGGATTGAGTTTTGGACGAAATTAAATAAAATGCACAGATTCAAATTAAAACAGATAGTAAAGATGAATTTGATGGAATTGAATGGATGGGAAGCTAGCTAAGGGGTTCATCTCCACACATGTTATACTTGCATATAAAACGATTTCCAATTGCCTTTCAATAAACCATGAATTCTCAACACCCCAAGTTAACCGTGATGCACTAATTAACCTTCAAATCTTCCTTATGTCAATGAATTGGATGATGCATGCGACAATTCAAATCATTCTCCAACGGTCCTCAACATGAATGCATAGAAGAGGTACAGTGAGAGATCATTATGCTCTATGAAAATTATAAATGTTGACGAGGCAATTGTAACTATGAATGCATGAAACTCTTGCCAAGAATTCATTTAACGCGATTGTTTATAAGCAACCTCCACTACTTGTGAATATAAGTTCATAACTATTAGGTGAAACTCACTTATATTCTAGCGTCATATTCATGCATGAAAATTAAGCGTGCACTCTCAATAAACATACATAAATAAGTTATCAATCAAACAGTTAAACAAATTGAATTCACAACTTATGAAACACAATTAGAAGTAATCAAATTATATTGCAAGCATAAACATATATTTCGAATCACCCCCTAGCTAAAGGGGGTTTAGTTCCTCATACGTACAATACAAAGAGAATTGAAATTAAACATTGAAATCAAAGAAACACCTAAACATTCTAACAACTCAAACTTGAATTGTATGAACGTTTAGGCCCTCTTTTCTTCCTCTTTGTTGCTGCACAAGGTCTAAGGTGAGTTTTGGGGGTTATGGATGGTGTAGAATGATGTGTTTAGGGTAGGGATGGATGTAGGGGAAGGCAAGGAGTGTTTTTGGGCAGAAAATATGACAAATGGTGAAGTATGGCTGTGTTAGAGAGAGGGAATGAATTTCTGACGTGAATGGTTGTGTATGAGAGATGGATCTTGTGTTGAGGGAGTGCATGGTTTTATAGGGAGAATGGGAGAATATGTGGCTGAATAATCAAATGGGAAAGCATGTGGCTGAATGGATTAAAGAGGGAATGATGATGGGATAGCATGTGGGTGACAGCTAGGTTGGCATGTGGCTGCAATGGTAAAGGGGGAAGTGCATGTGGCTGTAATGGATTAAAGGATGGGAGTGCATGTGGCACTAATGTAGCCTTCTAGAAATCAGGTTTTTAGGCCCCCTTGCAGCTCCCTAACTGAATTCAAGCCTTTCAAATTCGTCCATCCTCATGCCTCCATGCTTGCACTATCCAATCTTGGCCCAAAAATGCTCTAGAATGCTCCAAATTGCTTCTTTTTGCATACTTTGACAATAAAACCTGAAATTGCACGAAAATAACTTTAAATACTATAATTAACATAGTTTAGCTAATTAAATGCAAGAAAACAAGCTAACTAAGTCGTATAAATATGCTCATATCAAGAAACAGTGTGCCTATATAATGCTGGGATAGCCCAAGCAATGTCAGCTTCTGGCATTCGCATTCTCGAGCCCTTGACCAACCTTCAAGCGCCATTCCCTAGCCACCTGAGCACCCACCCGAGTAGTTTAGGTTTATTAGTTTAATTTTTTAACATGATTTTTAATGTAATTAAATATTTTTTTAAAGCTTTCATTAATTATAGATTTTAAAATTAATATAGTCACAATTTAATTAATTAATTAATTATTGCAAATATTGTTATAATAACAAATTTAAAAAAATAAAAAAAATTAGCCCGACTAATATTTTTGTCGAGCAAACATTAAATTATATTTTAATTTTGGTTTTAGACAGTTGGCCCAACGACATTTTTGTCAGCTCAATATTTGAAAATTATTTAATTTGATGTGGGGCGGCAAAACCTGGTAGTTGGGCAAGAAATATTCATCGGGTCAAGTCAGTCAACGCATATTTACCCGACGACTCTGTTCGTCGAGCAAACCCTGTTTCGCTCGACGAATATGTGTTTTCATCGAGAAAATATTTGAGTGACCGATTTTGCACTACCAATCTTTTCGGACGAACTTCTGTCGGCTAAAGTATATGGTGACGTAAAACAGTTTGACCCTAATTTTTTTTCGTCTGCCAATGTGTTTTTTTTTCTTTTCTTTTTTTGGTAGTGTAAGCATGTTAATCAACATTTATAACATTTAAGTAAGAATTCAATAATCAACAACTATGTCATATGATTTACAAAATATGTTTAAATCAATGGTGTCCCTACCCTTAGACAATAGCAAAGCATCCGAAGGGAGAAGCTCTTGAGAGATCTTTTTGCAATGTTAACCGGGATTCCAAATCTTTGAAGCTCAATCTGATTGAAGCACACACCTAGGACAAGACAACAAAAGAATTAACAAGCAGAAAGAAAAAGCAAAGTGAAAAAGTGGGTAACACTTGATTTGGAGTTGTGTGTACAGATCGAAAACAGGCAAATTTTAACCCAAAGTTATTACGTACCCCCAAAAAGTATTTCAACTTTCCTCGCTAGCTACCAAAGAGACAAATATTTCAACTTGGGTACGAAAAAAAATGAGAGTAAAAGTTGAACCAAATTTATCTTGTATATTTCCAAAGTTTGACATCTTCTGAGGCTTTGCCCATAAAACTCATGCATGCTGCGTGAGGCCAAATCTCAAATGACTCGGCACCAACTTCTTAAAGGTGAAAACTAGACATGGCATTCATGAATGAATAACAATACCAATTAGTATTATATTTTCCTGTCGTGTGAATGACTAATATCTAGCTAGCTAGTTAGTTGACACATTGCAATATTTTATCTACTTAGAAACTGGGAGGCAAACTCGGCATACATACGTGCTGCTAACCTTTAAATGAACTGATGAATGAATTTTAAATTTCAGTCTGTTGAAAGGTTCCATCCTGAAGTTAAATAATTTTAAAGAATTCATCAAAAACCAAGCCCTATATTTATACAAGTGAATGAAAACCGAGAACGGATAATGAGAAAATTGAGACATGGTTGAAAAATGCATGGATTGTTATTGGCTTTAAAAAGGTCATCTGACACTAAAGTTTTTTCATTATATTTACACACAAGCAGAGATAAGAATGACTTTTTAAAGTGTAGGTTATATAACATATTTCTAGGAAATCAATTTGTATAACCTAATTAGTAATTACTTAAAGCATACTAATCCTCCACATTCAATTCCACATTTCGTTAGGTTATTAAAGGCATAATTGAAGACAATTAGCACTTCGCACAAAATCTCACTTGTGCAATGGATACCAGCAAACAAAACAAATGTCAGTTTGTAAATGATTTTGTCTTTCTTTGGTAGTGGAATGCAGGCACTAAAATATAAGTTTTTGACTCATTTATCAGTGCTTGCAATATTATTAAAATGTGAAGGCGATATTGGAGGCCTATATATATAAGAATCTATATGTGCAATCCTTCCCGGCTCACAGGATCTCAAATGTCTATACATTGAGCAATTTTTAAGACACATTGCCTCCACAATGGCTGCTAGTGCAAACCTCAAATTCTCCTTCTGCCTTTTCCTGGTGTTGCTTACAATTTCCAACTCCGAGTCTCGTTCTCCTCCTCTTCCATTATTAAACAAGATTACCAGAGAGCGCACATTGATGCAGGTTTCCAAACAGGTCTTGAAGGCTAGCATTGCACGACAAGCTGCCGCTGCCGGAAGTCAATTAAGGGATTCCAAGAGAGTTAGCCCCGGTGGACCTGACGGCCACCACAACTGACGTGTCATTAGGAAATCCTGCAAGGAGGATGATTTGTGTACTACTTTTTTACCCTCGATTTTGTTGTGTACTATGATTCAACAATTATCATTCATGAAATGTCAACACAACACTCCTTTTGACAAAGTGGTGTAACAGTCATTGGCTACTTTCAAACCTTTTATAACTCCTAAATTTCGTACCTAAAACTCTTATCCATCAACACCAATGAAGTTGAGTCATTTCTTGTTTGCATGAGATGCACAAACTTTTAATTTAGTCACTTAATATATTTTTTTCTCCAAATTAGAATATTGAAACTTAGGGAATCTAATCTAACATGGATATCCATTCATTTTCATGGGGTAGATAAAAGTTAAAAAAGTGGGAGGAAAACTAATAAAATTAGAGGGGTGCTATGCCCACCCCATTTATTTTCCCACACACCATAAAAAAAAAAACTAAAAAAGATAAACTCTCTGCTTCCACCGACCCTTATTCCTTATACAACCTTTTATTTTAGGGAGGTTTAATGAAACGCTTCCGATACCGTTCATTTTTAACAAAAAACCATATTTATACATTTATCTGGTACTGTTTGGACCTAAATTTACGCTATCGGCCCATACAATCAAGGTCGTTAGATGAGTAAAGTTCTAGACCGTTGGATGATAAAGTGGTTGAGATAATTTTCAATTATTATTAAGGAATAATATTGTGGTTTTAATCATAATATTATCTCTTAATATATATTGGATTATCTAAGCCTAATATTGGCTATATCCAGCGGATCGTTTAAAGATAAATGATATCTAAAAGATAGGTTGTTGCTTACCTTGAGAAGTCTTTGACCTAGACTCTAGCTGTTGAGTTTGAATTAAAATCAAATTCTACACAAGTGAAGCCGCACCACACATCTGCTTCTATAAATACAAGGCCGCGAACACCATAGAGAGGACCTTCACAATCAGCATACAATTGCCCTGCGCAAAACCTCTCAAACACCTTGAGATTTTTTCCTTTTCTTTTCCTGCCGACACACCTTCAGTTTGGATAAACAGCACTGTGGAAGCGCCCGGCGAGCACCTTCAGTTTGGATAAACAGCACTGCTGCCGCAGAATCAGCCGACCGAGAAGCACCTTCAGTTTGGATAAACAGCACTGCGTCGAGGTCGACCGATTATCTATCCAAGTCTCGGTCGAGAAAGGTTTTCGAACCTTTGTTGGCAGAGGTCACCTTGCTAAACTTTCTCGGCATAGTTAGGTGTTACGAATCACATTGCTCGGCGTACAGGACGCCGAGTGGTTTTATGATTGGATACTCGCAAGTAGGTTTCAGGGTTCGGCATTCCGACGGCCGAACTACGTTTACCATCAAGACATACATCACGTTCGAGTACCTGTGCCCATACACCTTGGTCTCGATTCGACGTGCTTATACTCTCACGAATATAATCACGGTGACCGAATCAGGCTCCGACGATTATTGAACTCCGCAGAATTAGCAGCCTTGTCTTCAGGCTGTAGAACTCAGAGACCGAGAGCGTTCCTTCCTCGGTCGCAATCGCAAGATACAGAAGTCAACGACGCGTTCCAAGCGACATCAACAAATTTTACTCCTCGGCCGAGCTCGGCCGACGAGTTGGCACGCCCCGCATTCAACCGAAGGACGTAGTTAGCTTACTAGTTACTCGGCCTGCGCGCCACGTAGGTTTTGTAATTATTAGGGTCAACAGGTACTATTTACTATAACTTTAAAAATAGCTTTTCATTAAAAATGAAATTTTTTTTGAAATTTTCGTTAGTTTTTTTTTATTTTATCTCTATATTCTTTTACATTTTATTTATAATATAATAGGATATATATTTGCATTATCTGTAACAAAACAAATGATAAAAAATCAATTAACCATCCCAAATTCCAAAGCATCGAAACAGCAGACCTCCAAATCCCACCTGCACCACGACCAGCAATACAGCAGACGCACTAACAACCAGGCTACCCTCCATCCAACCTTGGCAGCATATAGCCTCGAAACTGCCCACCTCCACAGGTTCACCCATCTTCCTTCACTGTACACATTCTCTTTCATTGTCGGAATTGGATCGAGGTTGTACACTGTCATGAGAGAAGGGGAAAAGGGAAGAGTTAAAGAGATTGGAGCCGATATCGACGCCGTCGGAAGGGAGGCGTGTGGGTGTGGACTTGTCGGGGTTGTAACAGTGGCAATGAGGGGTGGGGGGGTTTCTGAAATTTTATTGTTTTTCTTTTCTTCTATTTTGGTTTTTAATGGGAAAAACCAATGCTTACGTGGCAAAATATTGTTTGTTATTGTTTAGGTCCTTACAGCCATTCTCGGACAAAGTTGTTAATAATATTTTCACTTTTAAGTGGGTGGCTTAACACTCCTATAATTTGGAGGTGGATTGTCTGCTCTTTTATTTCCATACTTTTTTCATGTTCTCTTGTTTGTGTGATTACGATTAAGCCACGTCAATATTCTATATTCTTATTACTTTTTGTTTTATTATTTCTATAAAAAACTAATATAAAATATTGACATGGCTTAACCGTGATCACACATCACAGGAAAGTATGAGAAAAGTATGAAAATGGGAGGGTAGACAATCCACCTCCCTATAAATTAAGGCTGTTTGGACTCATTTAATTTAAACTGTCAATAGAGCAAGTTGACATATATCCTAATTATATTTGGATTTTCATCACAAAAAATCTTTAAATTTACATAAAATTATTATTTTAGTCCTCAAGTTGATGATCAATTAATGTCGTCCTTAAATCTTACTACAACACATCAATGTCATTCATACCGTTCACTTTTGATAAAAAAAAAATTTGTTAGTTTAATGACGTCAAACACTTATGCACACTCACATATCCAATTATAAGGTGTGTCGTGAATTAAGCCCCCTTTTTTTTTTTATCGTAATAGATGATTCCTGAAATTGAGTAGTAGATTGCATTGATGGATAGAGTCTTTCTATCAACGCACTATGTATGACGTTCAAACCATTTTTTCCTTCTTAGTATAGCTTAAATTAATCATATTGCTTGTAATGAGAAAAAAATAGTCAAACCTATAGTAAGAATAATAAATTTACATGCATATGGGGGTTAAGTCAACTAGCCAAAAAACTGTGTTCATAATAATTTGGATTATATATCCTCTCGTGAATTATTGCCTAAAACTTGTAAAAATCATTTCAAGGATGAAAAAACAAAGTAGAGATTGGCATTGATGGAAGTCATTTAATGGGTAACTAGAAACTTAAAATATGAATCGATAAGCACCTTAACTATAAAAATGGAAAGAGATGATGAATCATATTAACTTATAAGCTAAAATTAAACAAGAAGAAATGATTGATTTTTTGGTGTATCATTCATGCGTGGTGCTCTAGTACTTATCCAATATTCATGCACGAGTCCCTTGATTGTCATATCCAAGTTGTACCTTAATGACTAGCTTTATCTTTCCAGACAAAACGTGATTATCTGAACTCCTGAAATGATGTGTTCTTTGACCTTTTCTGCCTTCTTGTGTCACCCTTTTATATCTTATTTGCCATGACTTCAATAGTTCCACAACTATTTGAAGAACTTTTATTTTTATTTTTATTTTTATTTTATAACAGTTTGCTCTTTGTATTTTTAATTTGTTTATTTTTGTTAAAGAGAACTTCATTAAAAAGACACAACAATTACAGAGGAAAAGATTCATCTAGGAACAAAAATATTAATATGCAATTGGATTATAGAAAATAGGTGTGAATTTTATTCACATGACACATTGGATATGTGTGTAGAAGCACTAACATACTTAAGCAAGACCTAAGAATCTATACGTACACTAAGATAAGCAATATGCGAAGCAGCCTTACCATAGTTAATGATTTAAAACAATGGCTAAGTGGATTGAAGAGGAAATAGACCGTCAGAAGATAAAATGACGCATTGAGAATTCGTAGGTATGGCGTTCGAGCTCTGGTTTGAGCTCACCTTTTGTGGAGAGGGAATGACACCGCCGTTCAAACTCACGTTTGTTCCGTGATATAAGATGAATTTTAGTCATCCGATGTCGTTTAAGCTACCAAAACTGCATTTAATTTCTGTAATAAAAATCGAACTTTTCGTTTGTCGTTCGATTAATGTCACTTACTTTTTTTTTTTTTTTTTTTTCCTAAGCCTCTTAAGTTGTTCAAAAGTTTTATAACACGGCCTATTTAAGTCGTGGCTGCTTCCTTTTGGGTTTCTCTCAAACTCTGATGAATTCCGGAAAACTTATTCTACGAGGGTTTATGTTCGTATCTCTCTTCGCTTGTGCTGGGTCAGTTAATTAGAACATCCAGAACCATAGACTACATAGGCCGGGGAAAGGGCATCGCCCCTCGAACGATATTCCGTAAAATGCAGTGTCAGTGAGATCCATTTGCTTCCTGCTATTTGGACGTGCGAAAAGCCGAAAGGCTTTTATGTCTTTGTGTTTCGTCTGGGGTCATTCTTGTGGTGACCTAAGAGATAAAGGGAATGGGTAGATGTGACGAAAAAACGAAGTGATGACAGTCAGTGAGAGGAGAGACACAGATCTGTGTGATTTGGAGTGACTTAACAAATTGTATTTATGTAACTTCATATCAGACAGGACAGCCATTTCTTGTAGTATTCTATTACGCATGATATGAGAGCAATTTATATTTAATCAAAGACCTCAAAGAAAGATTCTCCCACTTTCTCTGTGCTTCAATATATATATATATATATATATATATATGTGTGTGTGTGTGTGTGTGTGTGTGTGTGTGTGTATGTATATGCTCAAAGCTACTTTGACAGTAGTTGTCATACGATTTTAAGCCTTTCACTGATCAGCATGCCTAGTTTTCTCAGGGCAAGCTGCTTGTTGCTCCCATATATATTAGGCTCCAAGCTTCTTTGACAGTAGTTGTCATACGATTTTAAGCCTTTCACTGATCAGCAAGCCTAGTTTTCTCAGGGCAAGCTGCTTGTTGCTACCATATATATTATGCTCAAAGCTACTTTGACAGTCGTCGTCATACGATTTTAAGCCTTTCACTGATCAGCATGCCTAGTTTTCTGAGGGCAAGCTGCTTGTTGCTACCATTCATGATCATTCCTTCGATGCTCGTTGTGAGCTCAGAGGGGTGTCTTTCTCTCGTGTTCGCAACTCTTCCCAATAAAACTGATAGCAATATATGTTTTTGTAAATTTGGGTTCCATGTACCGAAAAATGAGTTTTTTCGTTGAAGGTTTCTTCTTGGTGACGTAAAGAGACCTGCATCTGGAGGACCAGATCCCCAACATCATTAGCCAACTTAGGAGTTTTCTTTTTGCCAGAAATAACGCTAGAGTTGCCAAAACATGTCTCAAATCTTAGTCGCCAAATGATGTAGCAGATGACATGGTTGTGTGTAGTTACGAGTTGGCCAACTCTATGATCGTTTGAGCACTCAAAGATATGACAATCCCTAGTACTATTGTTATTTTGAAAATCTGAATTCACCGTGCCACAACCTGCTGCCGGTGATCTGATCTCACTCCAAGTCTCCAATTGTCCTTTTGTTTTGTTTTGAATTTTAACTCCAGAAAGGATTTCCTTAATAAATTCTATTTATCATCTAGGGAATGTTGTATTGTTATAATTCAACATGATTTTTTCGTGTTACTATGTTCACAGGAACATAGAAAATTTGATTCAGGAAGCTGTGAGGAGATTGCTAGTGCTGCTAAAGAATGGAGAATCCGTAGTGATCTCACAGAAGTCGGCACTCATGCAGATAAACTTGGATATCAGTGTGGCGGGTGGACCATCGAGCGGCAGGGAGCAAGCGGCAATAATCTCACAGAAGGTAAATTGAGAGCCTTCTCTTTCTGTTGTTTGAAACTATCTGTCAGGACCAAAATATCTACCTATTAAGCGCTATATGAAACTTTCCGACCAAAAAAAGAAGCTCTAATGATACTTATTTTTCTTCAGCAGGTAGCACAATTATTAGTGCCATAAAGAACACAGTGGATCCTACAACCGCAGTAGTTTACAACGAAAATTCCTGACTCTGACTTTGTGGAACCTAATGAATTTTCGCATGCTGGTAGGAGAACACCGTATGCAGAGAACTATGGTGACAGCTTAGATTCGACAATAGCTGGTCCTCGCCCGAGCACCACCACAAATGTTTGCAGGGCTGTGAAATGTGTTGTTACGTCATCTCTGACTGTCCTGTTGAGATCCAACCCTATGTTCCGATGATCAATGCTCTTGTTGCAGCTTGGCTTCCAGGAACAGAAGGCCAAGGGGTTGCTGATGTTTTGTTTGGTGACTATGGTTTCACTGGCAAGCTTCCTCGGACTTGGTTCAAAAGCGTTGATCAATTACCTATGAATGTTGGAGATGCACATTATGACCCTCTCTTCCCCTTTGGATTTGGCCTCACCGCAACAGCGACCAAAGCCAACTAGGAAATTCTTCAGGATTGAGAGACACACTTTTATGGCCCTTCGATTTACCCGTTTTCAACCAGAAATTAAGTTTATAACTGTGAAGGAAGCTGTTACAATTAGTACCGGTATGGAAAACGTACAAGAAAACTAATGCAGAATATTATTTTCTGGGTAAAATACATCATATATGTAAGTAAATATAAGATTCAAAAGTGTGTAAGTACTCATATATGGTCCAAATGTTGCTTCAACTACTGAACTCCCAAAAACTTCTGACAATCGATGGAAAGAGTGTACTGGCAATACTTTTCGTTCTTCATGCAGAGAAAGAAGCGTTCGTATGCTGATGCCATTTTCGTTGCAGTGAACATCGAAACCACATATTTCTTGCAAGCCAGGCCTTTCCTCTTCAGCACACTAGATCCGTGTCTAATCGCCAACTCCAATGCCTCTATGAAAGACTTGACATTGGGCGAAAATGTGTATCCGAATTCTTCATCTACAACCACAGTCCCAACAATGCTTGGATAATTCAGTGTTAAAACTGGTTTCCCAGTATGCATTGCTTCGATCAATGTAAGATCAAGCCCTTGAGGTCTCAATGTTGGATTCACAAACACATCGAGCGCAGTGTGAAATTGAGACAACTCCAAAGGCTCCAATGCTCCTAAAATCTTCACATTTGGGCCTAATTCGGCGTACCTTCTTCTCCAAGGACCTGCCCCTGCTACAAGTAAAAAAACACTGGGGTGGCGCCTCACAATCGAAGAAAAGGCCTCATAGAGAAGCGGATGCCCTTTGTCCCTCACCAACCGCCCTGCAACTCCCATCACAATGCTCGCATCGCGGAACCTTACACCCGCTTCTTGGTCCTGGGTAAATTCTGTTTCGTCAACGCCGTTGAGTATGACCTGTACATTTCTCTGGGGGAGTTAATAGATGTTCATTAGAACCTCACCGACACTACTGCTTATGCATATGTGCTGGGTGTAGCTTCTAAAGAATCGAATTTCCTCTACGAGCCTTGGCATTGCTTCGTGAAGCTCTGCTGTCGGGTCTGCCAGCTGCCACCCTTTCGGAATCAAAAGAAGCTCTTGCAGCAACTTGGAGTGCATAATTTCGTACCATATCCCATGCCAAGTGACAGTCACGTTCGTAACCATTTTCGCACGCCAGTACACCAGCGAAACGCTCTCGGTGTGCACATAATCAAACGCCGTATTTGCATTGGCTTTATTGAAAATTTCAAATGCTCAAGAGATGTTAACAGAACCATGATTATTGGATGCAAAATACAAATGAAGGTTACCTTCATGTATGTTCCACCGTGCCTGCCCTTCTGTCAGAAGGCACGGTGAAGACATGAATCTTGTGGCCCTGGCAGCAAGCTCATGGTACAAAGTCGAAGCATGGCGCTCCATGCTGCCTGGAGCCGGGCCAACAGGCCACATCTTGGAGAAGACGGCGAGCTTGAGCTTTTCGTATGTCGGTCCAAAACAAAGCTGGTTCCAAGAGAACTTAGCATCTCTAAGATCATCATTGAATTGGGGAAAATGGGCCCGAAAAAACGGTTCTTGAACGTTCCTAGGGGATGCAAGGAAGACGAAGAAGGATGTGAAGAGTAGGATCAATGGGAAAATTGTTGAATATCTGAAAGAGAAAAATTTGGAGGAAGGTTTGGGAGCTTGGTGCTTCAATCCCATTTCTAAGAATCTCTCAAAGAAAGTTTTGGTTTGTTTCACATTTTTTGTTGTTGAAGAATATGGTTTGATTGATATTATATTAAGTTGGTAGTGCAAGTTGTTCGATGACTTTTTGTAGAAAATATGGAAGAGAATGCTTCGTGGAAAATATGGAAGAGAATGCTTTTTCTCATTAATTTTTCTCTACAAGATTACAAGGATATATATACATGATACAAATGTGTAGATAGGACAAGGTAGCCGTCCTAGTGTGTAGGTAGGACAAGGTAGGACGGCTGTAGAGGACAAGGTAGCTGTCCTAGTGTGTAGGTAGGACAAGGTAGGACGGCTGTAGGACGGCTTATTCTTCCAATAATAATATTATATACAATTACACAAGGACTCCAACCATATTCCTTATTTGTCTAACACTCCCCCTCAAGTTGGAGAGTGGATGTCAAGAACTCCCAACTTGCGTAACATACCCGAAAACTTTTCTTTCCCAAGAGGTTTGGTAAACAAGTCTGCCAACTGTTGTGCCGTACCCACATGCTTGGTCTCTATTGTGCCATCTACAATCTTATCTCGTATAAAGTGACAATCCATCTCAATGTGACGAGTTCGTTCATGAAAAACAGGATTGGCAGCTATATGTAACGCTGCTTGATTATCACAAAATAAAATGGAAGGACCATCCAAAGGAATGTTCAAATCCTTCAACAAAAAACGAAGCCAAACTATCTCAAGCACCTGCCATGGCCCTATATTCCGCATCTGCTGAAGAGAGCGAAACGGTTTTCTGTCGTTTCGTCAGCCAAGAAATCAAAGAACCGCCCAAGAATACACAATACCCAGTAGTCGAACGGCGAGTGATAGGGCAACCTGCCCAATCAGAATCACAAAACGCAGTTAACTTGGTCTGGTTGTCAGAACGAAATAATAAACCTTGACCTGGAGTAACCTTCAAATAACGAACAATACGAAGCGCAGCATCCATATGAGATATCCTTGGCTCGTGCATAAAACGGCTTAGAACATGCACAGAATAGGTGATATTCGGCCGAGTGATAGTGAGATATATTAACTGACCTACTAATCGTCGATACTTTTCAGGATCCTTGAGAAGTTCTCCTTTATCAGATAATTTTGTGTCATCCATAGGAAAAGCAATGGGTCGTGCTCCCAAAAAACCATAGTCCTTGAGAATCTCTAATGCATACTTGCGTTGAGAAATATAAATCCCTTGTTTGGAACGAGAAACCTCAATACCCAAAAAATATTTTAAATCACCAAGGTCTTTTATCCGAAAATGATCATGGAGAAAAGATTTCAGAGAATTAATGGCACTAGCATCATTGCCTGTAATCACAATATCATCCACATAAATGAGCAAAGCTGTGAAAGAAATACCAGACTTTTTAGTGAACAATGAATAGTCAGCTTTGGATTGTTGAAAACCGGCAGAAATGATGGCACTAGTGAATTTGGCAAACCATTGGCGAGAAGCCTGCTTAAGACCATAAAGTGACTTGTGAAGGCGACACACAAGATTCTCCCCCTGTCGCCGAAGACCAGGAGGAGGAGACATATAGATTTCTTCATGTAAGTCACCATGTAAGAAAGCATTATTAACATCAAGCTGATGAAGAGACCAAGACTGACTAGCAGCAAGAGCAAGAAGACAACGCACCGTAATCATCTTAGAAGTAGGAGAAAAAGTGTCATGATAATCAATACCTTCAGCCTGAGTGAAGCCTTTAGCAACCAAACGAGCTTTGTAGCGGTCAATAGAGCCGTCGGAATTGTGCTTGAGTTTGTACACCCACTTACAACCAATGGGAATTTTGCCAGGGGGCAAGGAAGTTAAAGTCCAAGTACCATTAGGATGTAAAGCTTGAAGCTCCTCAGTCATAGCACGTTGCCAATTGGGGTCAGTGGCAGCCTCGACAAAGGAGGAAGGCTCCACATTCCGACTGACAGAGTTAATGTAAGAAAAATGCCTGGGAGAGTAACGGTGATAAGAGAGAAAATTACAAAGTGGATATCGCGTACCTTGTGTAGAACCGGGTTGCGAAGTAGAAGATGGGTGGGATGGCAGAATCACCTGCGAGCAAACGTAGTCTTTTAAATAGGATGGAGGTTTATGGGCACGGGAAGAGGTGCGGGGAAGGGGAGGATTAGTAGGTAGTGGGGGGGGTAGGGATGTCCGTGGGTAAAAGGGTGAAAGGTAAGGAAGTAGCGGGGGGCGGGGGGAAGGAGGGGATGCCGAGAGGGCAGGGGCATGGGGAGGAACGGGTAATGGGGCAGCAAGGGAATCTGTGGGAGGCGTGGAAGGGGAGGAAGGTGGTGGGTTATATGTAAAGTCCAAAGGGGGTGGGATGGGTAGGGTAGGCGAAGAGGATGGGATAGGAGGGTGAGAAACGACATAAAGGAAAATAGTTTCGTGAAAGATGACGTCTCGACTAGTGAAAATGCGGTGATTGTCGAGATCGTAAAGGGTATAGGCCTTTTGTCCATGAGGATAACCGAGAAAAATGCAACGATGAGCCCGAGGGGAAAATTTGGTGGTGGGAGTGACAGAGGTGGCATATGCCAGACAACCAAAGACGCGGAAGTGGTCATAAGATGGGGTTTTCGAAAAGAGAACCTCAAATGGGGATTTATGATGGAGAAGACGGGTAGGGAGACGATTGATGAGATAAGTAGCGGTAAGAACACATTCCCCCCAAAACTTGATAGGAAGATGGGATTGAAAACGAAGGGCGCGAGCGGTTTCAAGAAGATGACGATGTTTTCTTTCAACAACGTCATTTTGTTGGGGGGTATAAACACAAGAAATTTGTAAAAGCACCCCATGATCAGAGAAAAAACTACGAAGAGATAAAAATTCACCACCATTGTCAGTACGAATGCATTGGATGGTAGTGCGGAATTGGGTAGTGACATAAGGAAAAAAATCCTTAATTAATTGTTGAGTGTCGGATTTATGTTTCATGAGGAAGACCCACGTAAAGCGAGAAAAATCATCCACAATGATTAAGAAATAATGAGCACCAAAAAAAGAAGATTGACGATTCGAGCCCCAAATATCACAATGAATTAAAGCAAAAGGGAAAGTTGATGAAATTGAACTCAAAAGAAAAGGTTGACGAGTTTGTTTTGCCAACGGACAAACATCACAAATATGACTAGAATCAAAAGTACAATTAAGAGAGCTAGATGCTAAAGCTTGCAAACGAGTGGAGGAGGGGTGACCAAGACGCCTATGCCAAAGGGAGGAGGGGATGGTAATGATGTTGCAGAGAGGTTGACGGGTGGGGAGAGAAGAGGTAAGGGCCACAAGGTAATACAGATCGCCACGTCGCTTACCTACACCAATCATCGCCTTCGAAACCAAGTCCTGCAAAACACACCAAGAAGGAAAGAAGGTTATGGAACACGATAATCCATCTGTAAGTTTACCAACCGATAAAAGGTCCACTCGGAAATTAGGGACACATAAAACATCCTTCAAAGTAACTGATGAATTTAAAGGAAGAGTGCTGGTAAAAGTAATGGGAGCGGAAGCACCACTAGGCAAAGAAACAGGCGGCAAATGTGAAGGAAAACGATTAACCAAACATGAAGCGGAAGAAGTAATATGATCCGTAGCACCACTGTCAAGAATCCATTGACCATGACGAGAGGTGACAGGTAACAAACCTTGGGCAAAATTAGTAGTGAGAACGGCATTGGCCTGAAGAGGGGTGGTGGTGTCACATAGAGCAGCTAGAACACGGGAGTGCTGCTCGGCAGAGAGGTCAGGCATGGCAAGCTGCAAGTCATGCAAAGTGGGCTGGGCCTCGTGCACTTGGTGGGTCGCTGGAGTAGAAGAGGAGGCGGGGGCCTGGGTGCCTTGCACGTGATGGGCCTGGGTGAAATTATGGGGCCGGGAAGCAGAAAACCGTGGCTGCCGGGGAGGACTGGAAGGTGCATGGCTGCGGGAAGAACTGGAAGCAGTGGCACGGCGCGGTGGTCGCCACGGTTGGCCATGGAGGGGATGGCCAACGGGATAGCCATGAAGTTTATGGCAGGTGTCTTGGGTATGATAATCAAAATTGCAGTAGGTGCAGTGGAGGGGAGGACGAGCAGAGGAGGGACGGGACGGGCCACGAACAGCCATGGGAATGGCAGAGAAAGCTGCCGAAAAAAAAAAATTAGGGCTAGGGTTATAAACCTGCTTTGTATACCATGTAGAAAATATGGAAGAGAATGCTTTGTGGAAAATATGGAAGAGAATGCTTTTTTTCATTAATTTTTCTCTACAAGATTACAAGGATATATATACATGATACAAATGTGTAGGTAGGACAAGGTAGCCGTCCTAGTGTGTAGGTAGGACAAGGTAGGACGGCTGTAGAACGGCTTGACGGCTGTAGGACGGCTGTAGGACGGCTAGTGTGTAGGTAGGACAAGGTAGGACGGCTGTAGGACGGCTTGACGGCTGTAGGACGGCTTATTCTTCCAATAATAATATTATATACAATTACACAAGGACTCCAACCATATTCCTTATTTGTCTAACACTTTTCGCAAAGGATTAAATAAAGGGCTTCGGCCATTGCTGCCTGATCCATCCTCGAACTTGTTCCATTTTTGTATAGTAACTGCAGCACATGATCCATCCTGATGAGATATCGGCAACTCTGTAGTTCAGAGTGGAAGTTTTTTCATACCATGGCATAAACCGTATATGGCTCATTTGAAAATACTTTTAAAACGACGGAAAGCACTTTTAGTGAAAATATTTTTTAGACCAATTCTTAATAAAAATACAAGTGAAACCTAAAAAAACATTTGAAGTGCTTCTTGTAAGAAGCACATGCATGAAGCACTTCACGTGCTTTTGAAACCCAAAACATTTTTCCTAAAAGTGTTTTCAATCATATTAGAAGAGCTTCCAAACGAGCCATATTCCGATTGAGGGGTTGGGAAGAATGAATTGGTTTGAAAGTCATCATTTACAAATACAAAACAATTTCACTAGACTAGTACCAAGAGACATTTCACTTTCAAGTTGCAAGTGTATATTTTGACAAGTAATTGTCGCACCCTCCTTGACGTTGTAAGCTCTTCTGCTAAATTTTGTCCCTTAATTTTTTTGTTTGACTGGCTTAAAAAAATGGAGGAGTTATAAGGGGGAGTGATTTCTACTCCCCTTTCTTTTCCAAATTTTTGTTCTTTCACTCGAGGATATGCATATGACGGCGACAAAGTGACTATGATGGAACCCATGATTTGGTATTAAGCTTAGCCTCCATGTAACGTATTAAAATTAAATATTAACAGTATACTTTAAGGATTAGTATTTTAAATGCATATAGTGGATAGAGTTGGGTTTCTACTCGCATGTCCAGGGCTCGAGACTCCCTCTCCTCTATTCATGAGTGAGCTTAACTTGTTTATCCAAAACAAATAACAATATCCAATGAAAATAATAATAAAATCTTAAAACAACGACAATTACAAACAAAACGACACAGTGGGAACCAGGGGGAGATCCATCCATGTGAAAGTCCGATTAAGTGGTTGTGAGGGCTTTTGAGGACAACCCAACAATCTAGGCAGGTGGTGGAAGAGAAGATCACCATGGTTGTACCGATGTTGTGCAACATAAGTTTTGAACAAAAATAAAAAAATCTAATTTCAAACAAAGAGAAACGTATAGAAGACCACCATGACTCTTTTGTTCTTGAACCTTGTTCAAAGAAAGATTTTCTCTCTCTATTTCTCACGAGACCAATCTCCCTTTTTTCCTTCTTTAGTTATAGACCAATCAAGATGTGCCGCCATTTTAATTAATAAATGATGATGTATTACGCAATTAATATTTTTTTATACCATATGTTTAACACCACAAATTTTTTATGAAATCACTAGAAATTCCTAGGACCTCAAAAAAAAAACCTAGCCCCATAGGCTTAGACTCTGATCCATCGTTCGATTAACACCTAATGTATTAGCACCACCGATCTTAAAATCCTGAATCCGATTGCACTAGCATCACTACTACGATTCCGAATCCTTGTCGAATTCTCTTTGTGAGGATTCTGAAGATCTGTAAATCGTGTCCGTTCATCGTATATTGTCCGATAAAAAATTATTTTAAATATTTTTATTTAAAAATAAACATAAACAGTATTTGACAAAAACTGATCACATAATATATAATAAACGGACACAATTTACGAATTCTCAGAATTCGATCAGGAGATGATGCACTACTACTGCAGAGAGCCACTATCTGCTACCACAAAGGTACGACAACCTCCCCTGCCCATGATCCCGAATTTCACCAAACCCTAAAAGTAGGAATCTTTGTCCCAAATTCCTAGAACAAAATTTAGGGTTTTCAGCAAATTTAGAAATTTAGGGTTTTTCAACAAAAAAAAAAAAAAAATTGAAACTCAGGGTTTTTCATGTATTAACTTTTAGGGTTTTCTTCCCCAAACCCTAGCTTTTATTCAATTTCCATTTCTGCAGGCGAATCTTGAAGAAATCAAATTTCAGGTTTTTGGAAGCATTTCCTTATTTTGGTTTCAGTACCATTGGTAGGTGACGAAGCGAGCAACAAGGCTATTCCAGAACAAGTCACTGTGCCAACCATGTCCTCCACCACTCATCGCCGCCGCCCCAGAACCTGACGCAACTCTGCGGCGCACTGGCGTCCAACGATTCGACGAGCCACAATGGCCTGCTGCCGGGCCTTGCCGAGCCGGACGACGGTCCGCGTGGGTACGCCAAGTTCGGGAACATGGTTCGGATTCGGTTGAATTCTCAGTCCAAGGACGATAGGAGAGAGATTAAGGGGAAGCTGATGGGTGAGCTCGAGCAAGTCAGGCGCTTGGTGAAGAATCTTGAAGCTAAGGAGGTTGATCTTGGTGACAGGTACGGTCAATCGCAATTTTCGGCTAATTATGCGGTAGATAATGTTAAACCTACAATGAGGGTCAACTCGGAGGCAGGTTCTGTAGGACTCCGTGATTCGGGGCTGAATCGGGGTTTGAGTGTTTCGGTTGCAGAGAATAGGAATGGGGTTGGTCAGTTTGTGGAGAAAGAGATAGTGAAGAAGAGGCCGAAGACAAATCAGTGTTCGGAGTTTCCAATTGGCAAGGGAAAGTTACCGCCTTCGGGGAGTAGCAAGAAGTTGAAACCCAATGGAGGGGGGAGAGGTGGGGGTGGAGGAGAGCCTTGGTTCAGGTCAGGTAAGAATCCGAGTAAAATGTTCAAGAATTGTTGTGCTTTGCTAGACAAGTTGATGAAGCATAAGTTTGGCTGGGTGTTTAATAAGCCTGTTGATGCGAAGATGCTTGGTCTTCATGATTACTTTAAGATTGTTAAGAAACCGATGGATTTGGGCACGGTGAGGACGAGGCTGAACGAGAATTGTTATAAGACGCCTGAGGAATTTGCAGAGGATGTGAGACTTACATTTAATAATGCAATGTTGTATAACCCGAAAGAGCAGGATGTTCATCTTATGGCAGACCAATTGTTGAAGATGTTTGAAGCCAAGTGGACCGATATAGAGGCTGAGTATAATCTCAATCTGAGAAATGGATTGGGTAATACTTCAAATTTCACAACACCTCTTTCAAGAAAGGTTGAAGCTCCTGTTCCTCTTCCGGCATCAAATATGAGGACTTTGGATAGAGCAGAATCTACGACAAAGCCTGTTGATCCCAAGTTGAAACCTGTGGGTTCTGGTCATTCAGGTAGGGTATCAGTTCCAAAGAAACCAAAAGCTAGGGACCCCGACAAAAGGGATATGACTTATGAGGAGAAGCAGAGGCTCAGCGCAAGCCTTATGACTTTGCCTTCTGAGAAACTAGATAACGTTGTGAAGATTATTAGGAAGAGGAACCCAGGGCCTTTTCAGCAAGAGGATGAGATTGAGGTGGACATTGGTAGTGTTGATCCTGAAACGCTTTGGGAACTGGATAGGTTTGTGACTAATTACAAAAAAAGCTTGAGCAAAGTTAACAGAAACGTGGAGCTTGGTCCTCAATCAATAGCAGAGCCCAGCGATGCCGTCCAGGAGATGGTAAGACATTAAATTAGTTCCCTACCCTGCTTCTCACTTTTAAGTTTTTCTGGCTAATACATGATTAACTTATCATCTTTGCAGACTGTAGAACCAACCACTACAGTTGCAGCAAAAGACGCCAACGCAGGTAATAAATTTTAACTCTTAAACATCAGTGGCACATTGGTTGAGGTCACTCTTGAATCTATGACGTTCTATTTGCTTAACAATTCCTGTTTCGTTTATAGAAGAGGAAAACAACAGTAATGCCTTTTCCCCGGTTCGAAGAGAAGAGCAAGGTGATAATGTGAGTGGATCAAGTAGTTCTAGGAGTGATTCTGAATCCTCTTCAAGTGGTAATTATCAGTGTTTTTCTGTTACTATTCATGTAAGGTCCTAGTTCTGTTTGATGTTGTTGAGAGTTTATTTATTGTGGTATACTCTGTTATGCAGATTCTGACAATGAAAGTTCCTCCGGTGTTGAATCAGATTCAAATCATTGACCTAGGACTTGAATTGATTTAGTTGAGGTAGGTGGCACTATCTTGGTTAATGATTTTGTTCTTATTTTTTAGTCAAAGTTGGCCTGTCGACTACTGAATAAATCTTGAATCAAGAACAGACAGTAACAACGGAATTATAATATTCAATCTTTGGGGTTCCATGATTGGTTACAATTGAGTTTCTTTGATCTTGGAAACCCTAAAAAGGAAACTAGAAAGAGAGTAAAACTCTGAGTTTCCGTTATATAACTAAACGATAATTTGTATTGTGCCAGTTGTCATTGCAGCAATTATGATCGTTCTTTTTCTCTCCGCTCAATGGCTATTTGTCAATAAATAAATGCAGAGATATCTGTCAGAAGTGTTAGACCGTTGTAGTTTTTCCATTAAAAGTTTTTCATTTTATTTGGATCATAATAATTGGCAGGAGACCAATTTATAAAATGTTTGGGGTGCCCTAACAGTAGTTTAATCTAACTTTCCATTAGACCAATGGGAAATTGTTTGTTTCTTCAAGTTTTACAATCCCAAATTGTGTTCCATAATATGTTGAATGTCTTTGTTCTGTATTTCATGACATTTCTGGTTTAAAAAACTTTCATCACTCTAGTACCAGTGAGGCTCTCGCCTTGAATTTTTGTTTTGCAGTGGCTGTCCACTGGATTTGTGAAGTTTCTCCAATTACCATGAAATTTTTCAAACTGTGAATGTCTAATGGAATTTTGAACCTTATTTGTGTTCCTTAGTTACAAATGATGAAAAGATATCATGGTCATAGTTTATTTACAACGCTTCTGCATATGTATGGATAAGCATGTGTGACTGCAGTGTGTTCATGTGCATGTCGGTGAAGAGTCCATGTGCGTGCGTGCGTGCGTGCGTGCACACTCATGTATCAAGAAAACTCTTGCTGGTTTGAGAGCAACACTTGCGAGTTGCTCCAATAATATTCGTTTTAAAATATGGCCACAACCTCTAAATGTTAGTGTATATGCATATACTAGGATTCTGAGTTTGTATTATACATAGATAGCTTGCGTGCTACGGACATCTTTAAATGCACATACAAGATCCAGTAGTTATGTGACAATCTTTAAGATATTTGATTTTAGTAACAGACATTTGCATAAATTCGGATAATGTTATTAAATCCCGATTCATAAGCATGCTAAATTTGCAACGGTTTCCTAAAATTCAGGTTGAGTGATAATGTAAATGCATGACATATTCAGTCATTCACTAGTTATGTGGCTTCTGTTATGATGGAGACATCTCACACAAGTTTCTTTCACATTTCTTGACATCTCAGATCTTTTGCGAAGTTTTTTGTTCGACCTGGGACATAGTTGGTGTAGATCAAAGCATCCAAAGCGGGTCAACTGCTGCTCCTGTTTAGAGTTCGTCGAAGGTGTACATTGATGTAGGAAGGTAAATTAATTAGTTGTTGATTAGGGAAGACATTGTATGAAAGTCGTAGAACGAACAATGATGATGGCAGGAAACAGTTTGTATGAAAAATGTGTACGAGTGGAAACTGCAAGCTACTTGCTCATCATTTTCTTTTAAAAAGTGATATGTTAGAAGTTGTTTTTATGGTTGTGCTTCTGACTTGTCTTAGTGCACACCCTTTTGGTTTCTTTACCTGGTCTTGGGGTCACTCTGGTTTTGTTATCTGTAGTCCAAGAATTTAATTTGGGGTTGGCGATTACACCATAGTATAGTAGAATTTTCGTCGAACTAAACTGATGAGTTCTCCAACGGTGTATCACTTTTTGAGTACGTCAATTAAAAGTAATAATTCGTCTGTTTCTGACTTAATATTTAACCTTATTCTTAGAGAGATTCTCTCTTACATTTGATATATAATTTCAATGGCGTTTTCTGCCCAATAAACGTGAAACAATTTGTCCAGGATCTGCTTACACGTGTTGGATTGATAACAAAAAACTCTCTCGTGTTTAGGGTTTTCATCACGTTCGTCCTGGTTTTCATCACGTTCGTCCTTAACATGAGATTCCGTTACAATTTCTGTTAAGATGCTTATGTGGCATGTGTGGGGCCAAGTGAATCTGTGCGAAGGCACAAATATATGAAAGCCCCCCCCCCCCCCCCATTCAAACAGAAATTGTGATAAATCCTTGGAAGTTCAAAATAGTGTCTTTTCTTTTCAGTTGCACTTTTACCATTTGTTTGGAGCATCCTAGGCCTTCTCCGTACAAAAAAAAAAAATCTGGAAGTTGTAGTTGTACCGGAGTTGCAAAGTTTTGGAGTTGAAAGTTTTTGCATCCGGTTTGCTGGAAATTTGTAAATGTTTGAGAATGTTTAGTGTTAAATAATTAGAGGCCAAATACCAAATTTTGTCCGAGTTTAAGGTAGAAGATAGATGACCCGTGAAGGTAACTTATTCCTTCTAATCCTACATTTCGTGGGGATTAGAAGGGATCCGTTCATGATTATTCCACCTAATTCATTCAACTAGGACACAGTTTAGTAATTGACCTTAAATCCGAATCGATTGAGTTATCCGATCATAAGCACCAAACACAACCTTAAGCTACTACTATCATCCTAAATTTGCAACAGTTTGGAGTTATTAATCCTAATTCATAAGCATACTAAACTTGCAACATTTTCCTAAAACTCATGTGTAGGACATTAAGGGTTATGTTTGGGCAAGGAACTTTCAAAATCCAAAGGGATTTAGGCATAGTGATGAAGAAATCGACCAGAAAAAGTTTGATAGGAGGGATTAGAAATGCAGTACATGAGCATTACAAAGGCATGAAATTAGTCATTTACAAATTCCTACGACGTATAAGAGGTGCATTTTTGAATTCCTCCTGTCCAACTTTTGTGATCCACTTCTTCCTCGTTTTGCCTATATGCCTTAGAATTTGGAAGTCACTCGTCAAACATACTTGATTTATGATGAAGGCGTCTTACACAAGTCCCTTCACATCTCTTGACATCTCGGAGTCTTAAGAGAAGTTTATGAACAAATTGGATGAAACGGTTTTTCGTCGAATTTGGTCAATCACCCAATGATCAAGATCTAGCTACCAATAATGCCCGTGTATAAGATACACCGAAGCATAGTAAATCTTTTGTAGAATTTTGCCAAGATCTATACACCGCTCTGCCCAAGCAAATAGAAACAAAAAGAGGTCTACTCTTAGGTGAATTTGTGTTTTGTAGTCGTGGAGGTCACGCCGCCCTTTGATGGAATCCACTTTGAAATGAGCAAATGCCGAGTCCAAGTGGGATCCTTGTTCTTTAGCAATTTGGAGCGTCCCGATGTTCAAAAAGTGAACCATTTGCCAAATAGAGGTTTGTGACATGGTGAATTGCTGACAAAAGAACTTTGGTAGTGACACATTCATACCCCTGTTGCTTGCCTCTTTTCACGCAACGAGAGACGACATGCACAAAACTATTTTGAAGAAATTGCGAGAAAGGAAATAAGAAATATTTGCCTCTACGCACCACAAGAAGGCGTAAACACATTCAAGAAACAGGCAGAAGAAGATAATATCACAAATCCTTATAGGTAAAACCGATGACGATCAGACTCGCAACTCACAAGCATTATGATCCAGTTTCAGTGACTAACTAGTAACCACTAATCAACTTTTGATTCGATGAAACATTATGATGATTCAAGTTCAAACAACTTAACCCCCTCCCATAACATGTCATTGGGAATTATTTATAGAAACCTTGGTCTCTTAGAGCTTACTCCAATGAGAAGAGCAAAGCCGATGCCTGTGCCGCTGGCAGCACTAAAAATACAATACTACTTGGACAAATGCAAAATTTGGATGTGTTACCATCGGGATGAGTAGATAAACCCCACCCCTCAAGGCACCAATAATACATTACACTAACTCTGGTTGGCAAACTGGATACCCTTCTCGATTGATGATTTGAGCTCAGGGATCAATTTTTGGAGTCCTTCCTGTTCAAAGTCCGAGAGATTACCCAACCCCAAAACTTCCTCGACTCCATTCTTTCCAAGCCTCACCTGAAAACCAATGCAGAGTATTGTTTATTGTTTATTGCTTATGACAAGAAAGGTAAAGGAAAATATAGCATCAGCAATTTCACGACCAACTAGACAAACACGAGACGCAAGATTAAAACTGGCCATTGTATGGATGAACCATTACGGTGATATGCAATGCAACTGACCAACATATGCTATATCTATTAAGTGTCTACCCTCCATAAGCATGTGTTACAATTTGAGCTTTTTGAGTACATCAATATTATTTTTACACTAAGGGGAGGGGGAGTTCGGCTAAGCCACACAATGGGCAGCCTGTATCGATTTCGCTATCCACGAGATTCGAACCTAAGACCTCTCACTTCCAAGTGAAGAGGAATACCACCAGACCGTAGTACTAAGTGGCAATTCGAGCTTTTAACTCATGTAACATGCAGACATGTATGCAACCACAATGGTTGAGACATACTATTAACTAATATATTTCAACCACCATATGGTGAAAACAGAACAGCCATCAATAGCCAAAACAGGAAGTGCACCGTCTAGCAAAGAGATTTATACACAAATGTTCCAGGCGGTAGCCACCAGGGAAACACAATCAAGGCACAGGCTAGTATGCATGACTACAAACATAATCACATTTGGAGACATGATAATTAGCACACTGCAATACTAAAGCTGAACAGCACTCATCCATAAATCCAATTCCTGGTTTATTAAGAAATAAAAATAGCTCGAGGAAAAACAAAAGAAAGTTATGAACTAAATGCTTAAAAAAATTCAAAGATGAGGAGATGAATCCCTAATTTGTTGATCTCACTAACCTTAGAAGCAAAGAAAGGAAGTTCAGTGATGCTTGATTGCACATACGAACATTCCACAACATCGGGTACTCCATTAAGTCCCTTCAGACAAGCATCAGCGAAAATAGCTCCAGCATAGCTGCAAGATAAATGGTAAGTTAGTCCAGCAAAAAACATAAATTTCTTTTTCCTTGTTTCCCCAACAAAAATAGAAAACTGAAACAAAGAAATCAATGGAGGAATACAAAAGGGAAACAACATTATGGAAGAATGCGTAACACCTTGGAATAGCTATGGAGCCATAATGTTTTAACACATAAAACATATTATTAGGAAACATCCACCACATACATTTTTACATCTTTGTGCATTACATGAGATATAAATGTCAATATAAAAATAAGCACATATAATGATGAAACATAAAGTCGAATCATCTTTGTAAAACAAAGTGTTCACGCAATGGTTTTATCCTAACACTTACGCCATTGACAATGTTGCCGATCCCTTTCCAGCCTTCGCCTCCACAACTTCCGTTCCTCCATCTTGTGTTCTCTTTGTCAAAGCTACAATAACATCATGAGGCAAATTGGCTGCCGGGGTAGCCTAAAACATTAAAAAGAACAGTAAAAAATTAGACATCTCTAAGCCAAGCCCAACGAAAGCAGATGCCACAGGAGGAACACTGAAATTAATCTCATACAATCCAACTACAAGCCTTAAACTATTCGAGTGATATATACCTGAGAAAATAGTGGCAGAATGGTGATGCCAGCATGACCACCAACAACTGGTACATTAACCTCTGCAAACACAAACCATTTCCTCTGTTTAGTACTGAACAAAACGCAATCTTACAAAAGAACTTGGCTTCGAAAACCCCTCAAAAAGTACAATAGAAATGCTTTAATTACATCTAGCTAAGTTGAGATTCAAGAACATCAATCTTTTGCAAAAACCCGAAACAGAAGCACAAAAAATGATAAACATAGCTAAAAGGACAGAGCTTTTAGAAGGCGGGTCAATAATGTATATACCAGCAACATTAACATTGGCCTTTCCAGCATAGAAAGTCTTGGCCCTGACCACATCAAGAGTAGTGACACCAAACAACCTCTTCTCGTCGTACTTCCCGGCCTTCTTCAACACCTCGGCCGCAATCGGGACTGTAGAGTTGACTGGGTTACTAATCATGTTGATCAGTGCCTATAAAAAACAATCACCCAACATCCCAATTCGATCAAATACTCAAGATTTCCAAAAAGTTCATAAAAATATAGGGTACAAAAGGGATACTCACATTGGGGCAGTACTTAGCAATGGCGGTAGTGAGACCCTTGACGATACCGGCATTAATGTTGAAGAGATCGTCTCGGGTCATGCCGGGCTTTCGGGGCACTCCGGCGGGGATAATTACGACGTCGGCTCCCTCCAAGGCTTGAGCAAGCTGCTCTTCTCCGGCATAACCTTTGACCTAATCACCACAGTTCACCAAATCCCCGAAATAATAAAAAAAAAAGTTCACAAATTTACGATCGAATCGGAAACACCCAATCGGCGAAGACGAAGTATTAGAGAGGGTTCGGAGTACCTCAGATCTGGTGTTGATGTGGCTGACGTCAGCGGCGACACCGGGGGTTCCGGCGATATCGTAAAGGGAGAGGTGGGAGACGAGGGGGTTGAGCTTCATGAGGAGAGCCAGGGGCTGGCCGATGCCGCCGGCGGCGCCGAGGACTGCGACCTTCCTCTCGGGGACGGAGGCGGATGAGTAGCTGCGGCGGGCGACTCGGTGTACGGATCTGGCGATGGACATTGAAGGCCTCATGTTTTTGCTTTGCGAGTGTCGAAAGCCCTCTGCTTAGCTTTGTTTCGCGAGTTGCAAGTACTGACACAACAAGAAGTAATCTAGAGAGCGAGCGACAAGCGGTAATGCCTGCTATTGGTATATTTCTATGGTTGGTTCCTAGGGATTCGTGGTGTTGAATATTATTTTCAATGTGTAATTTTAAGAGGTCTTCAAATAATAAATAATTATTACATTGTCCTGCACCTTTTTCGACAAATGATAAAATAAGTAAATAAATTTAGACGTAAAGGGCGATTTGAACACGAAATCTCAATTGTAGTTTGAATGCTTTTAACGAAATGAGTTACAAACATCTTTGGTCGTTGGGCTAGAGCATCCAGTTGACAGCGACGTTTCTACCTAGATTATGTCACTTCCCAAGTTGAGCTGCAGGGCCAAGCTCCAATAAAGGGTCTTCACCTCCTCTTGCATTTTCCAAGCAGATTACCTATTTTAGGCGATACCATTGCTCTAAACTATCAAAATATGTCACTTAGTACTACGGTATAGTGGTATTTCTCTTTATTTTTAGGTGAGAGGTTTTAGGTTCGATTCTTGCTCAAGAAGAATTTGAATCACATTATTGCTAGCCCATTATGAGGTTAAGCCGATCCCCCTCCCCCCTTAGCGTAGATAATATTGACTATTAAAAAAAAAAAAAAAACTATCAGAATCTTGGTTCCCCACAAGATAATCACAAATCAACCATGGTTTCTTTGGTATGTAATAATTAGATCTGCAGAAGCCCACCTTACCGAGATTATGATTGGTGAAGGAAGCAATGCCTTTTGGAAGGGCTTCCAATATGAAGGCCTAACTAAAATGTTTTATTTTTTTTATTTTTTATTTTGTGGTAAGATAGGCTATGAGCAGTGGGACTGCACCGAGATGCCATATGAGATAGTGGAAAACAAGTGACTAGACTCTTTGGGATATCATGAACAGAGCCTTTGAGAAAGATTCCATTTTTCAGATTTCACTTTCTTAAAAATTAAAAGAAAAAAAATAAATAGAAAAAAAAGAAAACTTTAAAGCCAACTTTTTTTTTGCAAAAATCGCTTAAGTTGCAGGAGAGTGACTCAAGCCTATTTTCCTTTTATTCCCCTTTGGAGATGAAAAAATAAAAGCACATGAGAACATTATTCGTTTATCACTACTACATTGTCTTTTATTTTCTCTCTTTGTCCATTGTTAGCCTTTTTTAAAAAAAAAATAATAATATTTATTATTATCATTGTTTTAAAAAATTTCGTCCCGTTTAAGCGTTAGGCGGTTAATTATTGTCTTATCTCTAAGCATTTGATAATTAAGAAATGACGCTTTGATGACGCCTAAACATCCACCTAGTTCGCGACTGTCATTTAAAAAGAAAATATATAACTTCCATTTTACATTTTATTTTTTCAATAAATTATAAGAAACTTGTTGAATACTTAGATCAACACCCATTATATGCATGTTCCTCATGTTTTCAATATGTTCTAATATTTTATAATCTATATGTCATTCTATTTTGCAATCAATATATCCCAAACAATCATGTTTTTTAGTTTTTTTTTTTTTTTTTGGGTATAAGTAAACATATAAAGACATTTATTTATACATTAGATAATAAATTTAATTAAAATTAAGAAAACTGCCTAGGCCTCGCCTAGACACCTACCCGCCGCCCAACCAGCGGCAGGAGAAGGGAGTTTCGTACCATAACTTATGGGTAGAAACCCAACACCCTATCAATTAGGATATTGCACCACATGCACTTTGTCCATTGTTAAACGATTAGTAAACTTGTGGATTTATTCACCAAATCACTATAAATTACAAGTTTATGACATTTTAAGTGGTGAACAAAACTACCATCAAACTCAAAACTTTTCATGCTATTTTAACAACTGCAGAGAGCTAATGTCAAGACTTTGAAATCCATATGTTGAATGACGAGTTCTCACAAAATGATTTCCGATGTAGTCCTCGGCCGGCTGCAGCGATACATCGGTCGAGCCTTAAGACATGAACAACCGGTTTAAGCCAGAGCATCAAAGACTAACCTTTCCGGAGTTGTTTCGTGAGATTTTCTGGTCCGACAGAGACAAACTGAGCACAACTCAGGTGGAATAGTGGATGATCATGTAACACTGGTTGGTTTGGCAAAGATAGAACCTCAATGAAGTGAATTATCAAGTTCCGATTTGTTGTTGGACCACTGTGTTTTTCTTATCCAGTCTAGAATGTCTGAACAATCTTCGCGTCTGATAAAATGCCTTCGTGTCGTAAACAAAACTATTTAGTATTTTGTCCACTGTGTCAATGTTGTGAATATCGCGTTAACGAATAGGAAAAACAAAACAAACTCGGGAAACTGAAAATAAAATAACCAAGACAAATAACACCAAAAATTTACGTGGTTCAGCTATGCGGTCAGCAACAACAATCTTTGACTATATCAATAACGAGTACGACGAATAATCTTGCCAAGCCTCTAGGATTAAGACTTGACGAAAAACCCAACAGTCAACTATTAACTTAACTGCAAGCCTTCAGTGTTTGTAAATCATACCTATTTTTGGGTCGATAAGCCTTTAGTTCGGCAACTTCTCGATGGCTTGTTAATTCTTTCTTCATCCTCAGTGATTCAGGCACAACCAAATTTTCGGTGTTATCATGGTATGCATCATAAATGAAGTCGAGCACTGTTTCCTGCATAAATTGTCCATTAAGCATTCACTGATTCACAGGCTTTGGGGAAATGAAGAACTTACACAGCCAAAACTTTGATTGACGAAAATAATATAGGAACAATGCTTGGGAGGGCAGAAAGCCAAATCTCTCTTTCTGAAAAATAATGAAAACAAGATTGGAAAAATACCAAGGGTTTGGAAGCATCCAGCCAGTTATAGATACGCTCGTTGAGAAACCATGTTAGCTGCCGTTTTGCAAGATTTCTGCACACGAAATCGAAAAAAAATTCTATGACTGAATGTAATGTGTGAGAATCTTACTCTACAAGGCCACAAGGAGTATTAAGCTCTCATTGTCGCACCAGGTTTTCGACACAAACACGCACGGAAAGTTGGAACCTCCTTTTGCTGATGAATAGACCGTAAAACAATTCGATAATCATAATACAAAATTAGAATCCAACCTGCAATTCCTATATTTACTAACTGAAATTTAGTTTTGTTGTATCCCCACAAACACGATTTTTATAATGTACATTGAAAATGTCTCCTAGTTTGGCAAAGCATATGGTATTATGGCTTTTGATCCATGAATTTGAAGTAAAAATGCACTACTGAGACACTTTCTAAAATTTCAGATAAAAAGTTGTAGAACTCTCTTGGAGAACTACCTCCTTGCTGCCTACACATCAACAGATACTCCATAGCCTAAAATCGAACATTTCTTACTGTTACTACTATCACAGATAATAATAAATTGACCAAAAAAACAGTGTCACGCGATTTTAATGAAACAAAATCAGACAACCATTGCTTCAAAAATTAAAGAACAATAAACAATAGCGGTCGCATACTTGTCTGTAACCAATTGCTCTGGTTGCTGAATTTGAATTTGGAAGAAGACCCGAATCAAGAAGCCAATTAGCTTCCGACAAGATATCATCATTTACTGCAGGAATTTAAAAAAAAAAAAAAAAAAAAGATTAAAAGAAAGAGAGGAAAAAAAAGGTACCTCGCCCCAATTGAAATTGTAATCCTAACAGATCAGGTTGTGTAAAACAAATGAATTGCCTGATCTGATTTTGAAACTTCAAAGGCGAATGATCAATTTGTAGTGATGTGTTATAATATATTTACCTGATAGCATATCTTCACATCGGTAGTCAATTGATTTATAAAGATCAACTCTTTTGATTGAGAGGAAAAGATAAATAAAATCATAGTCCAATGCCTTTGATTTTACTTCCTCCACAACATCAGTTGAAGGACGAGCGTCATTTGCATCACACTGTTTCCGGAAAGAATCATATGGCACTTGAAATGCAGATGGAGGTGATCCACTAGACTGCATTGCAGAACATGTATATGTTATGCATCCAACATCAGTAAAATGGAGGGACATAAGCTTCTAAATGCAAAACAACTCAACTAAATAGTGAATATTCAGGCAGATATATCAACGATATATTGATGTGTCTGTGTCCAAGGAATGCATAATATTAGAACCAGAACAAACCAACCTTAATAATCTCAAGGCTGCGTCTTAATCGATACCAGTCATTAGCAGCCAAAAGTTGAGCCCTTGAGTCACCTTCCTTGACCACCAACTCCACAGCTGCATTCCAGTCGTCAATTTTCTGTAGGTCCTCTAAATCGGAATACACTTCAGATGCAATCTCTAGAGAGGCTTTGGGAACATCTGGTTTTCCGTATGTGAGCCTTATATGTACAACAAAAAATCAATGCTATCAATAAAACCACAAAGTAGAGAGAAAAATAATTAGGCTTACTACTCTTAATTACAGAGATTTTGTTTTTCTTATTCAGCAATGTCACCAATCAACATGCAGATGCCATTGCAAATTATATTATTTCACAAGGGAAGCCAGTTATGTTAATGTCTACTCAATATTTAAACTTTAAACAGACCAAAAACAGCCTAACTTTAAAATGATGAGAAAAACAAAGAAGATATTGGCACATACCATCGCAAGTACAATCCAGTACCACCAGTAACTATGGGAACCCAGCCACTATCAAGAATACTTCTTATAGCTTGCCTAGCATCCTCAAAAAAAACCGTCCAACAGAATAGTCTGAAGAATAAAACACGTGTTGAAGTGGCAGAACATAAATATCCAAAATCCCAAACCTAGCAACACACCTTCAGATGGGTGCAGTATGCCAACAAGATGATGTGGCACCTCCTGCACCAAAAGAAAGAAAAACACAAAACGTTAAAGAGTATCACAATGAATCCACCAAATGAACCAAATTTGTTGGACAAGTTCCAGTTACTAATAACAGACCAGTTGAGAATAGAATGCAAAGGGAGACGTTGTCCAATCAATCATTCACAGTAAAATTTGAAATCGAGTTAAATTAACATACATTGTAATTATACTTAGTTTTGTTTCTTTGTTTCTGTCATATTTTGGATTAGCAAGAAACACTCTGTTTTACCAATACAGCGAAGTATTTCTTTTTGCACGAAAAAAATTCGCACTGAAAGGCTCCTGCCTGAAAAAAAAAATGTGGTGAAGTTATTCTATTATATATATGAAATTCTTCTTTAAAGATCAAATCTATACAATAGAGTTATAACATATGATACTATTCCTGAACTGCACATTAACTGTGGATATTATAGGATTTGTTGGAGAAGATAATATGAACTGCTAGTCTTTGAAACTGTTAACATTCAAGTCAGATATGAGTCACATGATGGAACGGTAGCATCCACAAACATCGTGTTACAAATGATAAAACGTCAAATTTAAGCATAACATCAACACCATAGTGACAATTATTCGGAATCAAAGAGAATTCAAAACCTAATTTAATGGGAAAACATAAAACTAACACGGCATACAATGCATCTGAAATCAACATACTCAAGAAATCTAGATTAACATAGTTCAATTACAATGTAGAATCATGCCTGCACAAAATGTACAAATTTCTCAATTACACAAGCACCTGTCTTTCAGCTGGCGAAGGCTTGGCAGATCCAATATCAAGACCCCGATATACCTGTGGCACAAAAGCCAAAACAAACAAATTCTCTTCGAAAATACGGCACTACCTATTAACTCTACAAGCGTCAACAAAAGGAAATTCAATCAAGGCAATGCCATAAGGCTTTCTTTGTTCTCATGGCAGAGAGAGCGATGCTATCCATACACCAATAAAACCCACTTTTACTGAAGTAGATTGGAATTCAATCATGGCAACGTCTATAAGTGGGGGCCTTAGCATTACTGATTGAAGGCAGGCTTGATTCACGAAATTGACCAGAACAAGTCAAAATTCTCAACGAAACAAATTCAATAATTTCGGGTATAAAACAATGTCAACTTTCTACCTATTACCTTCCTACATTTTCTCATCAACCAAACAAAATGGTTTATCACTAAATTCCCAATAAACTAAATTACTTGCACGTTAGAATCTAGAGAAAACCCAACTACCCAGTTTGCCGCTTAGTTCGAAAGAAGCTAAATTTTCCCATTTTCCTCCCCTTTTTCCCAGTATCCTAACAAAGAACAACAAAAACCAACAACTGAACTGGGTATTGTATTTTTGCTCAAACCTGGACGGAGTCGGTGCTTATAATCTCTCCATTGAGCCGCTTAGCGAGCTCCAGAGCGAGGAGGGTCTTCCCGGAGCCGGTGGGCCCAGATTCCACTATCACCTTCTCCTTCTCTTTATTCTTGGTGGCTGAAACAGAGCAGGCGGTGGTCAGACGCCGCCGGCGGAGAGTGAAAGGCAGCAGCCCAGCCGTCCTGAGGACGCGCGGGCAAAATGTACGGACACAACTGCTACTGATTATCATATTTTCGGTTAGGGAGGAAGAGACAGGTTTGGATTGGATTGGACTATTTTTGTGTCCGGTCGTATGGGTTTAGGGGTTTTGGGTCTCAACTCTTATTGGACATTTCATCGTGTTTTTTGTTTATTTTATTTCATTTTATTTTTAAATTTCTTTTTCTTATCACACTTAAACTTGTTCATCAAGTATGAGAATTTTTTTTTTTTTTTAATACAAGTGTTATTTTACACTAATTTATACTGAATGGAGAGGGTTTGAATCCGGAATGCGGTAGGTTAAAGTGGAACACCTTACCATCAAGGCAATCCATCACTTGTAAGTATGAGAGTGTTATTTACGTGTAAAAAGTTATACTTCCCTATGCACAAATTAGAATTTGAAATTAATGTGTGCTTAAATTTTTTTTCTTTTTTTTTCCTTAAAAAAAAGATCATTTGGTGGCTTCGTCATGACAGTCCACCCTTCAAAAAACCGAAAAGACTCATATAGGCATTTCAGCGTTTCGCTTGCCACTTAAACTTCCCTATTTTGAAGTGTTAAATGAGGTATTTCCGTTGTGAAACCGCCACCATTTTACTATAAACGGTGATGTGCTTAAACATGCCACCTCTCTTAATCCATGGAAAATATTGTTACTTGAAAAAATAAATAAAATTAATTTAATAATAAGAAGATTTGTTTACTATCTAAACAAAGCAATCACAGGATTCACAGCTTGATCCTACCAACTGGTGGTTGCATGTTGTGACTTCACCTAAAACACTTAGAACTCAAGCTACCATTTTCAATTACTTCACCAACAAAATGTCCTTTAACAATCAAGCACTTCCGCACCCACCACCTTCATCCCCTTCCCCAAATGACAAAGCAGCAGCCCTCCCTGGACCGGCGAATCCAGTCCCTCTTCCCTGCTGCACTGGCCTCGCTGCTTGTCCTAGGGACCGCACGCCTAGTCCTCGACGCCTTGAAGAGCAATGACAGCTTTGTCTTTCAGATGTATGGCTGGCCAAGAGGCCAGAAACCGAGACCGGCAGTTGTTATTTCACCGGATGACCGGATTGACGAGAGCTGCAATGTGTTTGAAGGGAAGTGGGTGTGGGATAATTTGTCACATCCTCACTATACAGAAGAGAGCTGCCCCTACTTGGTAAAGCAAGTTACTTGCCAGAGGAATGGGAGGCCTGATTCTTACTACAAGAATTGGAGGTGGCAACCAAATGACTGCAACCTCCCAAGGTCAAAACTCTAATTTTTTAGTGTATAAGACCATCGTATTGTCACGTGGTCTAACTAATTCATCCAGGTCATTACACGTTTATCTGTTTGTTAGTGTTATACCTTAATCCATCACATATCAACATTAATTGTCATCTGATCATATTATGTTAGTGAATTAGTAATATCATGTGACTGTGTGACGGTCATGCTAAAACATATGTGTTAGAGGCATTCCATGTCTTTTTGTTTACTTAGTGAGTGGCTTTGGCTTTGAAAATTCAGGTTTGATGCATTGAAGCTAATGCAGATTTTGAGGGGCAAAAGGCTGATGTTTGTTGGAGACTCAGTACAAAGAGGCCAGTTTGAATCCCTGGTCTGCATGGTTCAATCTATAACACAAGGAAAAAAGTCCCTCCAAAGAGTCCCTCCTCGAAAGATCTTCAGAGTAGAGGTAAACCTTACGTTTTATAACACTAAACCCTACTCACGGCAAGAGTTCGACATCCCCTCACCCCTTTTTTCTTTCGCAGGAGTTTGATGCATCGATTGAGTACTACTGGGCTCCGTTTCTCGTGGAGTCTATTTCGGACCACGAGACGAAACATACTGTGCTGAAACGGCTGGTGAAGCTTGACTCCATAGCTAACCACGGCAACCACTGGGAAGGAGTAGATATCTTGGTGTTTGAGAGCTATGTGTGGTGGATGCACAGCCCTACAGTCAATGCTACGTGAGTGACATAAATTTGTAGGGCATCCCTACGTTATAAATCTCAGTGCGCTTCCGATTTCAGTTATTATCGCGTGTTTCTCTATCTGTCAAACGAAGAACTGTTTGAAAACATTACCACACGAAAGCCTTATGTTTTTTTTTTTTGCATTTTTGTCAGATATGGATCTCCGGATGTACAAGAATATAAAGTCACCACGGCATACAAACTAGCCTTACAAACTTGGGCAGACTGGTTAGAATCCAGCATCAACCCTGAAAGGCAAAAGGTCTTCTTCATGAGCATGTCTCCAACACATTTATGGTAAGAGTTTCACACTTCTCACTCAAACATCCTCAAAAGCGTAAAGAGGAAAGTGAAAAAACGTTTTTTCAATACAAAGCGATATTGGGAAAATGGAGAGTCGAACACGAGATCTTGAATGTAGAGGTGGTCCCACAAAGCCCCTTGCCATATATAATAACACGTGTCATGAATCTGGCGTTCACGATTTAGAGTTTTATTCGTAATCATGGAAACTTGACAGAAATTTCTTTTGTAGGAGTTGGGAATGGAAGCCGGGAAGTGACGAAAACTGCTTCAATGAGTCATACCCGATTGAGGGTTCATACTGGGGAACTGGTTCAAACATGGAAATCATGGATATTATAAACGACCAAATGCAGGATCTGAAAGTGAAGGTCACATTTTTGAACATCACCCAGTTGTCAGAGTACCGAAAAGATGCACACACATCGGTTTATGGAGAACGTCGGGGAAAGCTCTTGACGAAGAAACAAAGATCGGATCCTAAAAAATTCGCCGACTGCATTCACTGGTGCCTACCTGGGGTTCCTGATACATGGAATGAAATTTTGTATGCACATTTGTTGAAGAGTCACCAAAATATTTTGTAACACGAATTTAACAATCAAGCCTTCGATAAAATGTACGAAAGGCACATTTGTATGTTAACATTGAGGATTAGTAGTGCAGCATTTTTCCAGGAAGAAGAGAGATGTGACACCTGCAATAGCATTTGTATTGAACTCTTTTGTTGATCATCTTCAACCAACAAACGAAATACGACTTGAATTGAATTTGGTGACCGCAAGCATACAAAATTCAAAACGCTTTCGCTGTTCTTCTTAGCCAGCAAACAACGGACAAGAGGAGATAAAATCCAGAAACAATACTAACCAGCTAGAACTCATTACTATAATTTTGAACTAGTTTATTTTGTGTATTTCAACAATGAGATCGAGGAATCATCCTCGATTTATAAATATGCGGTTTGGTATAATTCTCACCATATTTACCTGCAAAGGCAAGCGGCCCTTCAACCACTCCATTGAAATATTTACAGGGACACGTTCTTATTTACAGGAGCTCCCATTCAGAATCACAGGCATCATCAGTTTCCGAACTTTTCACGTTAGAGAGTGTTTGTTGGCTGGTTTCTATATGACTGTCTCCGAACCAAATTGCTAGCTGTTCGTACTCCTTTGCCAACCTCTTCTTTGATGTAAAAGCATCCTGGATTCTTTTCTGAATTTAAGAAAGGAAAAAGAAAATTGATCAGTCAGGCTCATGTTGCTATTTAGGCACATAATGTTCTGATACAGTTTCATAATTTTCAAAAATAATATATAATAAAACTTTTTTCCGATAAAATCATTGATCTCTAGAAAGTTCAGATGGGTGACTGCAAAATAAATCTAAATTAGAGTTAACTGTAAAGTGTAAATATGCTTTAAATGTGAGAACGAATCCATAAGCATATTATCAAGTATGTAAAATGCCAGTCTGAAATGATGCATGTAATCTTCTTTGTCTTCTCATTCATTTCAATAGAGATTTGTAAGTGTTTGGACAATGGAATACCGTATAACATGTACCTTGTATGATCTTTGTTTTCTTGCCCTGCTAGAGACAGTGTGCAGTACGCTATCGTCTACAATGACACAGCTCTCCTCCAGCTGTACCTTATCACGGAAATCAACACTCCTCTCCTCCAGCTTTACCTTATCATGCAAATCAATGGTTTCCATAGAAGAGCGAGAAAAATCACTACTTGATTCATCTGAACTTCCTGTAAACAATTTACAACATTAGAGAAAAGGTGACATCATAAAAGGATCTGGTCTAGATCAGTTCAAAGCTAATAGATAGCGTTAAGGCTCTGCATGATTGCAACATCAATCGCAACACTATTGCTTTTACTACCAACAAAAATCCATATGAATGTATATCAGGATTCTCACTTCTGATATCTCCATGAAGGCAAAAGACTTTGAGCCTAGGAGTTTTAAACATGAACAACAGGAAAGAAAATAAAAGTACCAAATGCACATTCTGCCACACACCAATATCTAAAGACGGCTTAAGAGCATCATACTGAACAGAGTCGCAGATTTGAACTTGCTTCTTTCTAGATGGTACTGTCAGAGGCATGAACTCTGCAGTTCTGGGAGTGCCTTCTGCTGTAATAGTAATACACAAGTTAATCAATACTGGTTTCTCATAGAAAGCAAGAGTACATCTATAACAAGCCAACCAAAAATACTAACCTACTGATTCAGGTGAAATGTCATCAAACTCTGGAACCGACAAGTCAGACTCCAATACCTCAAGAGTATTCAAGGAAGCTGGAGAACTAAGTTGACCTGCAAGGTTATATTTACTGAAGATAAGACCCGGCTGGTATGGATCAATTACACTGGGGTGTGTAGGTGTTTGGTTTTCAGTTGCATCTAGAGAATTTTCATTTGTCCAAACTTCATCAGTATTTTCCACAGATAACTCAGACTCTAAGACCTCGAGAGTATCCACTGCAGCAGGAGAACTAGATTGATCTGCAAGGTAATATTTCCTGCCAGCAAGACTCAGCTGTTCGGTCACATGATCCATTACATTGGGCTCCATAGGCGATTGCTTTTCTGTTGAATCAAATGAGTCTTCAATGTTTCCCACAGATAAGTCGGACCCTGACACCTTAAGAGTATCCATTGAAGTTGGAGAACTAGGTTGATCTGGAAGGTGATACTTACTAGAGACAACACTCAGCTGGTTTGTCCCACGATCCATTGCATTGAGATTTGTAGGTGATTTATTTTCCGTCCCATCTACAAGACCTTCACTTGTCAAAACTTCATCAACCTTTCCCACAGATAAGTCAGACTCTGGCACCTCAACAGTATCTATTAAAGTTGGAGAACTAGGTTGATCGGCAAGGTGATATTTACTAGAGACAAGACTCGGCTGGTTTTTCACTGGAGTCATTACATTGGGCTCTGTAGGAGATTGCTTTTCAATTGCAACTAAAGACTTCTCATTTGCCAAAACTTCATCGATCTTTCCCACAGATAATTCCGACACCTCAAGAGTATTCATTGTTGGAGGATTAGGCTGGTCTGCAAGGTCATTTTCCGTAGAGACCAGACTCAGCTGGTTTCTCACAGGATTCTTTACATTGGGCTCTCCAGGTGATTGGTTTGCAGTTACATCCAAAGAATTTTCCTTTACGTTTTCCCTCGACTTAACACTAATGGCAGATTTCTGTCTAACCATAGGAAGTAAATCTTGGACGGTACTAGAAAATTTCTTCACACTTTTACCCACAGTCTGCACCTGGTTTTCAACATATTTAATTGAGTCCTGCAAAAGAAATATATTCATTATTACGAGAGGAATTGACGACTTCAGTTACTGCATAGCAGCAACCACACTAATCAAAGACAAGATGCAAATGAAATATTTTTCATTTGGGCTTTTTCTGCCCTTATTACCTGATTCACAATACCATCCACCTCCTGGCGGATTGTTTCAAATTTCTGGTAAATGTTTCCAACCCAATTCATACTTTTGAGTTTTTTAAAATCCATCACGACCACCAAACTGTACCTGCAACCAGTCAAATTGTATTTTGTTTTATTCAGTTGTTTACGTTAGTCAGACATAGAGAGGACAGCAAAAATTACCATCCCAGGCTCCCAGCTCAAGATACAGGCATAGTGAGAAAACAGAGATATAACATAGAATATCATAGTAGATGAACTACAATGTGCATAATAAGTTCACATTCAGTCCCAGATTACAAATTTTTCGAGTGACAAACAAAACTGTGCATAAAGTTAACAAAAGGCAGAAGAGAACAAAACAAAGGTATTATAGGTTACGGGAAGCATCACAGTTGCAGTAAAATAGAATCGAAGCAAGGAAATTGGTCTAAACCTGACAGTGAATGAAAATGCATGAAAAGACCAAATCAATAAACCAAAATATTTCTGACGAATTGAGAGGTTACTGGTCTAGAGAACACGGAGAACGGAAAATATCCAAGATAACCATCAATGCAACGATTGTATATTTGTATATATCTGAGGATCACTATTTTGTGCGTACAATATATTAAACATACTTATTCACACACACACACACACACACACACATATATATACACACTTATATGTATATGTATAATTATAAGTGCGGGCTCTGTAAACCTATTCAATGTCTTCTAAAACTAAATAGAAAACTTCACTAACTTATATCAAAGTTCCTCAAATTCAAGACTCTTACCTATTCTTTAGCACTTAAAACACAAAAGTCTTGAGCAACACCAATATTTTCGTTTACACCGCCTTACCATTGCTTCTTTCATTTACACCACCTTAGCTGCTTTTATGCAAGTCTCAAGCAACACTAACATCAACCTCGTGCAAGCACATTCTTAACGGGGGTTTCAATCTTTAAACTCATAAGAGAAACGAAACCAAATAAAATTTAGGGTTCAACAAATTCATATAAATTTCATACATGAGTCTTCCATCATCATCTCGCCCAAGAACAAAAACAGAGTTTTTTTATCAAACAGTAATCACAATTAAGCTATTAATTTAAACTTGATCAAACCATCTCATCAATCACCATCATCAAATTCAATTCCAAAACCCAAAACTCACACTGAAATTAAATCATTCTCAGAATTCACACAACAGGCAAACAAAAACAAAAACACAGCAGCTCTCTAAATACAGAAAAACATAAACTACGTATAATTGTACACACAAAATTCAAAACAACGATCCAAATATAAACACATACATGCATACATAATTGTCACAATTCGGAAAAAGGGTTTTTCTGTACAAAAGAAGAAAAAAAACAGCAAAAATAAATTTAAAGTGTGCGAATTGAATGGAAAAGCAACGAAATTTGAATGAATAAGAAAGACAGAAAAGAGGAGAAGAAGAATTACCGGCATCTGGTGACACCGGCAAGCTCAGTTGGACCTTTCTTTGATGGCAAAGAGAGAGAGAGAGAGAGAGAGAGAGAGGAGAGGGAGGAGAGAGGTTTAGGGAGAAGGAAGGGGAGGGTTTAATAAAGAACGTCTTTGTTATGTTTGTTCATCTTAATCGCATAATAATAATATTATCATTATTAAATACTAAAGTTTAAATTATATAATTTCAGTCCTACTGAACTTCCAAATATTATTCATCCAAAAAAAAAACTTCCAAATATTTGATTGGGAAAAGGTCAGCCAGGCCGCCGTCTCCTCCTCCTCCTCTCCTCCTTGGGCCCTCCTCCTGTCCTCTCCTCCCTTCGCTTTTTAGAGTGCCACTACACTCATCCCGTTTTTATCTCCTATCCCCACTTATTTTGCCACCTACCGTTAAAAGAAAAAACAACAGGATGATATTTTCCACACCCGCCATTATTTCTAAAATAATCTTAATATTTTGAATTCTTAACCAGAAATAAAAAAAAAAAAAAAAACAATTAAAAGATTATTTTTGTTTAATTTGCTCAATGGATTATTTTCGATGGTGTCAATGGAAAAGCTTGAGATAACATAGCTTTTTGAAAGTTTCCCTTTGGATCTCAGCTGGAGAAGTTTGTCGTGGGTTGGATTTGGGCGAGAGAAGTTATCGCCGAGAAGGCCTTCAATGTGTTGAGTCTAGCAATTTGTAACATCTCACTTCGCCGAGAAGGTTGATGAGATGACCTTTGCCAACAAGGATTCAAAAATCCTTCTCAACTGAGACTTGGATAAATAACCAGTTGGCCTCGAAGCAGTGCTATTCTATGACTCCAGTGATATTTATCCAAACTGAAAATGTCGCTGGTTGCCTACGCTACTGAAACTCTTCCCGTAGCATCCTGAGACAACCATGCAATGTTTACACCCTTCTTCACATCCAAGTACATGCATTGCCAAAGCTAAAACGCTTTAAGCCATGCCGTGCTTGTCCCCGGAGTATATACTAATTATTAGCATATATTTTGTGCTACTAATTATCCCAATCTAGAATATGCCACTCCATTATCTTTTGATGATCATCAAGTACCACTATTAACCGAAAGAACCTATATGGTTGACCGACTCCAAACACACGTGAAGGATATTCCCTGTGATTTCGTCTTGGCATCCCATGCATGCATGAAGACCATGCTCACGACAATTCTGATCAAACCCATCATGCTGCTCCAACCTGATAACGAGAATCTCAAGTCCATTTGAACTGTACTGCTTGCTTGGAGATAATTTGAATCCCATTTAACCCGTATAAGAAAATATTAAGATGAATCATATTAACGATAATTATCATGATAAGGACGCCGCCCTTGGGGGGGACCAATACTGGCCAGTGGTGGTCCTGGTGGATATGGAAGGAGAAGAAAAAGATTGGAAGGGGAGTAGGGGACGATCTGGGCAGGAGGGTTCTGCTATTCTTCCTTTTTATTTTTTTATTTTTTATAACTTTTTCTTATATTTAATATTCAAATTGAATTTATAATTATTTATAGATGGATTTTTTTATTTTTTTTTATTTTTAGGTTTTTAAGTCAAGATTTTATGGTGGTTTTCATGTGGTGTTGTTCGTATTCGTCCAACGCGTATGTCATGTCGTAATACTAACATAATAGTTGACGGAAAGAGAGTGGAAGAACGACATTGATTTGCAACATCTATATTCATAGATAACATTAATTGATTTTTATTTTCAAAGATTGTGTTGGTGAGTTGCGTCAATTTCATGACCATTTGCTATAAAAATCTTTAGTTTTAATTACAAGTCTTACTTTGTCAAAATGCTTTTTTGTTTAGGTCCTTCAAGGCCACTTTGCAAGAGGATAAATTTGTCAACAAAATATTTCTTTAATTTAAAGTGGGTGGGGAAATAAGACATAGGGGTTGGAATAGCAACACTCGCTTTTTATTAGGACATACGATTGTTAGTATATGTGGATCTGGATTGTATTACTCTATTTGATGTAAATTCATTTGGTTCTTATTTTTAATTTTCATAAGGGTATGAGTTGGACTCAATTTGTATAAAAATGAGTCTAAAATCGAGTTCATATTTCTTATGTCTGGATAACCCGGCCCAAACCGTTTAAGGTTGTCTTAGTATTTGCCATTTTATTAGTGGTCCACAATGAAGCTCATTATTCATGATTTCGTATCTATCTAACCCTAATAGTAAAACGATGTTCAAACTTCTTCAAACAAATAGTTTTTGAGTCCCCTTTAGAACATTTATTGGTTTTGACTTTGTTGGACGTAATTTTTTCATAACGAAAACACATAGAGGTTGTTTTATATTGTTGTTATATTATACAACATATAATTTAAAACGTATATGTTCGACCCCTAGGAATTGGGCATTATCAAACGGATCCAAATGAGCCAGTTGCACCAATATAAATACATAGCTCGAACTTGTTTACAAAAAAACAAGTCGAGTCCAAGTTCACCAAAAACAAGTCTGTGGACAAGTCAAATCCGTAATGCTTTTACCGAATACGTCTATCTGTTTTGTAAAGTTAAATGGCTAAATATTTTTCATATATGATTAATTTTTTTCAAAAATGATCTTTATATAGTCACTTATAATATTAAAGGAAAACTAATATTAATTCCAATTAGAAGTACGAAAGTTTGTAAATCGGTCACGAAGTATTTTAAGGATGACTCCTTCTCATCATCTGGGGAGCCGAGTCAATTTGTAAGTGACAGTACTTTGGCAAAACGCAAAGTATGTGAAATTTTCAACGCATGCATTCCTTTTGTTTTTTGTTTCTTGTGCAGATTATTGTTTCGTAGTCAACAGTGTAAAAAATCGTCTTCATAGACTAATTGTTGAGAACACACTAAACCCACACGCATGAAATTAGAAGGGATAAACCTGAACGAATTTCCCAAGTTAGCATTCATTTCCTCCTTTAATACAATGTACACTGTAGACACCATTCGTGACCGCTGTTTTCCGTCAATTTTATATGGCTGGTTTGGTTAGACATTGAGTAGGTGCTGTTGGGCAGACTTGTCGGCCTAAAGTTTGATCCCACAAGTTGAAGGGTACAAATCAATTTGAACTCACAGAGGGATCTTTCGGGCAGCCGTCCCTCTCAGAGGCCACGTTTTCAATAAATTGACTCATACATCTTTCAAGTTTCTCCTCTTTTTTTTTTCTCGAGTCGCCGATTGATGACTAAGACCGATATCAGATATCAGAAAAAACAAACGTAACGACGAATAAAGCTGAAAATTGATGCCCAATCGCTCTCTACTTTCACTTTCAACATAAAAGAATGTACACTTACACAAGTTTCAAACATCAATCATACACCTTCAGCTACTACGGTGCATCACCGTAGTCCGGCTCACACAGCGAAACACAATTCATCTCACGAAGATTTGGCATCACAGTACTCCTCTACATCTTCATCACTTCTGGGCCTCTGGCCCCAAAATTCCACTCACTGCCCGACAAAGAGAAAACACTCGCAGAAAAAATCCGCCTCGACCACCATAACCGACCACCATAACACAATTCATATCACCAAGCTAAAGCATCGACATATTCCTCAAATTCTTCACTTCCGGGCCTCCGGTCCCCAAATTCCACTCCCCGCCCAACAAAGAGAAATCACTTGGGACGAAAAGAATGGGGCGAGAAGACAGCGAGACAACTCAAAATCACATCAGACAGGAAAAACGTTCCACAGTTTGAAAAAGGAAACTATTTTCCTAGGTGTAACGAAAAAACTATTTTTCGGACAAGAACAGTCAACATTATTGGAAGGGAAGAGTAGTTTGTCAATCAAATAGCACCAAACCATCTAAAACGGAAAAAGCGGGACAGCGAAAACATAACACAACACTGTATTGGATGGATATAACAAGATACGATGTCGAAATGACTCCACTGGAGGGTACCGTCACATAAATTGATATTCAGCACAAATGTCTACTAAGAAAGAAAAAAAAACAATCTGAATACATAACAAGAACACCAAGGAAAACCCCACAATATTCACAACGTATAAAGGAACTAATGGATAAACACATCATAGTCATACGAGACCATAGGGAAACCCACAACTGTTGCAGTGTGGGTTAAAAACCAATGAAATGTAACCAATCTTTTTCACCAAAAAGAAAGCTTGAGATAACCTCACCAGCATAATTTTACAGCAAACATAAGTTGTAAACTCAATGTGGTAACCTATGTGCACTTGTAAGACACATATAACAGCAGCAAGCCCCCATCTTGAGAGCTCCGTACAAACAAAGTCATATCAATTATCAACTAAAGAAAGAGCAACAACCACCATACATGCATTCTCAAAGTAAAAGAAACATAAATCCCGTTATTATAAAAAACAAACTATACTTTATGGTAAAAAAACCTACAGAGCACATCAATTCCCGACAGAATACAGAAAACTAGTCTAATTCGGTCACTTTGGCTACCATAACTCGGAAATGACCTACATCTTAAAAGGTGCAGATGAAGAGGCGATAAAAGCACAGCTAATACAATCATCAAACCACAGCATATAGTCTGCAATCACGCAATCACCAGAACCATATAAAGCATCTGCGCCAACAAGCGGTCATACACCTGAATCAAACATCAATCAATAACTCAATCCATGTTCAATTGAACCATAAAGCACACAAACACATCAATTCAATAAACACGCCAACAGATCAAATCAATGACCCCTCAAAACACATTTCACACAACTTGAAATAAAATCAAAACGAATCACAGGGCATAGTGCTAGCTCATGTACCTTTAACACTAACATACAAAATCAAAACATCCTTGCTACCTTACCAAAATATTAGAAAATACTCACACAACTAGAGAACAATAAAATGATAAGATAATTCAAAAGTGACAAAAAAAAAAAAAAAAAAAAAAAAAAAAAAAAAAAAAAAACAAATAATACGACTGTATCAAAATTTAGAAGATGAATTCATCATCTTACAGCAAGCTATACTTCATTGAACATAAAAATAATTAAATAAAATTAACAACCAATAGTTGGCTTACATCAATAGAATACTGGAATGTGGAAATGTTTTGACGGTTTCATTGGTAAGTCAAGCTAAACTTTGCACTGACCAAGAAAAAAGCAAATCTTTCCTCAAATAAATGTATGAATGATATGAGGCAATCGTATGCATGATTTTTTGTTTTTAGGAGAAGAAAAGGCAATCACATAATGATCGCACTACTTCAATAACCCTCCAAATCAATTGTTACAAAAGCTCCACACACACATTATTAACCACAATTCCTAAAGCCAAATTTATATCACCCTTCGAATATTACAACTACAAAGATATGAATGCTTTGAATATTACACAGTGCGGTCACCAGAGCAACCACTAACCTCCAATAACAAATAAACAGCTCTTCGTAGAAAGCAGCGATTTAGCTCAAGTATTTGATACTGCATGTATGTTCTTAAATATACATATACATAATTCTGTATCATATACATATTTAAATATTTTTAGTACTAATATTCATGTCTCAAAGCCTACACTCGATTTGCAAGACGGAGAAAGCCCTATACTTTTTTTTTGCGTATTAAAACACTGGATGAAACCCACACGCTAAAATCTGACTATGAGCAAAGCTCATCATCCATGTAAGTCACTTGCTATACCTCCTATGGCATGTTTACTTGATTGGATTTGGGAAAGTGATGAATAGGAATGAATCTGGTTGTATAGGTATGGAATAAACTACCCTCATGTGATATCTTATTTTACAGTAAGACCCACTATTTTTTTTATTCCTCATGTCTTAGGCTCTTAGCAGACACAGAAAACGTCACTTATTGGAATCTATAGTGTTGGACTAATGACATTACTGTTGGACTCTATCACTTAAAGTTATGATAAGTTGCTCAATCAATCCCATCAAATTCCCAACAAAAACTGTATACAAATACATAAAATATAATAAAAGTCACAAAAGAGATAATTAAATTCCTTCTCAAGTATTAAGCTTCCACGCACATTGATCAAAGGAAAAAAATGCACACAACTCCATCCACACTCACCAAACAAAAAAGGCTTCACTATGTGGACTGGAGAAGCATCTTGTAAAGATTAAAGATTGTAATATCCATATTACTCCATAATTAAGGACTAAAAAGTTAACACTTAACACATAATTCAAATTTCAAGTCATATAAATTTCATCGGTTAAGAGAAAATAGAAAACACTAAAATTCATTTGGAAACTCAATTGCTAAAGTTCTTCACTAAATATGACCCAACATCATAAATTATAATGAAATATCCACATCTACTATTTTTGCTAAAATTAAAACTTTGGAGGCAACACAAAAAGTACTGTTAAATCATTTCATTGAAAATAAAAAACAAGAGAAATACTACAGAAAAGGGAAAACATCTTCGTCTTATGTAAAAATGAAACACTTGATCGCCTCTCAATCAACAAAAGCAAAGGGAATTCACGCAGAAGCATGAACAAAGACGTCCTAGGAACACATGTAAACAAAAGGAAAAAACAAATGCAATACACAATTAGTCTAAGCCACAAATTTTGTAGCGAAAGAACCAAAACAAGAAGCAGCAATCATACACAAGTATTCTAACCAGGCACCAAGAAATTCAACCTACACCACCAAGCTATACACATAATAGCAAAAGATAAAACAATGAAAATACCTCAGAAATAAGGTGGCACATTTGGGTACATGCCACCTTGAGGAACCCTTGGATGCGGGGATGTCCCAGCTTGCTGGTGGTGCTGATTCTGATATGCTGACAGGGCGTAGTGCCCGCCCTCTGGATACCTACCAGATGGTAGCCCACCTGAACTCGGAGGCAATCCATACAAAGATGACCCGGTACCCACACCCGGACCACCCCCAGCCGACCCAGCACCACCTAGTCCAACACCCAGCCCACCAGCACCACCTAAACCATAACCCCCAGGGCCGCCATAGTTACCATAAGGCCCACCCAACCCTCCATATCCGCCACCACCACCCAAACCCGAATTCACCTGGTTTCCAATACCAGACAACCCAGGCCCACCCAATGGATGGTGACCCAACGGAGGCTGGCCCTGAAGCCCACTGGTATACCCACCATAAGAACCAATTCCACCTGGGATGCCGTACTGCCCAGGAATCGAAGACGGTGGTGCCATCCCCATCCCATCGCCGTGCGTATTGGACCCACTCCCGGGTCCTTGACCCTGACCCGGCCCGTCTGACTTGCCCTTTTTCCCATCAATCGCCAATTTACAAGTCAATTGCCTCCCCTCGATGTTCTTCACCGGATCGACGAGTGCCGCCTGAGCCCCCTCCGGAGTCTTATACACAAACAGCGCATACCCCTTGCACTTCCCAGTCTGCTTATCAAAGCCTAGCGGCCCCTCCTCTATCTCCCCGTACAGGGCAAAATGGGCCAAGAGCTTATCCGACGGCATGTCGTACGGAACATTGGCCACATATATCTTCCGCAACGATACGTCGGCAACGTTGTTGGAGGCAGTGTTGGAGTTCGAATTCCCCGCGGAGGCGAGCTGCGTGACGGTCATGCGGCCGTCGATCTTCTTGCTCGGTTCTTTCAGGGCCATGAGAGCGCCGTCGACGTGGCGGAACGTGACGAACCCATAACCCTTGGATTTCCCGGTGGTTTTGTCGAGGATGACGATGGCCTCCTCGATCTCTCCGTAGGCGGAGAAGAGGGATCGGAGGCCCTCGGTGGTGGTGTCCCAGCCGAGGCCGCGGATGAAGAGCTTGCGCTGGGAGGCGTCGGGATCGGCGATGGAGCGGACGGCGTCGAGGACGTCGACGTGGCGGGAGAGGGCGTCCTGGAGAATGTCGAGGAGTTGATCGGGGGTGAATCGCTCGATGAGCCTGCGAGCGTCTTCGGGGGAGAGCTTGGGGGCGGAGGAGGGATCTGTGTCCAGAACGACACCGTTTTCGTCGAGCTTGCGCTTCTTGGTTGCGTCCATAGGGAGAAGAGAGAGAGAGAGAGAGAGAGAGAGAGGGAGGAGGAGGTGGTGAAGAGAGAGGATAAACCCTAACCCTTTGGGAAGAGGAAGAGAGCGGAGAGAGAGGGGTGAGGGGTTGGGAGTTTTCCGAGTAAGTGATTCTTCTGTGTGTTTTTATACCGGATGGATACCTTGGGCCTCTTCATATGAGTAAATATTCGAGTTAAATGGGCTTTGTCGAGAGTATGGGCTTTTCGTAGTATGGACTCGACGGGAACATATGTAGCTAGTTGGGCTTCTCGTGGTATATTCATGAAACATTTTTTTTTTTTTTTTTTTTTTTTTTAACGAACGATTTTATCTATGCTAAATAAGAGGAGTCGGGCTTAGTCTCACAATGAGTTAACAGTAATGTAGTTCAAATTCGGCTTTGGCAAGAACTGAACTTAAGACCTCTCACTTATAAGTGAAAATAAATATAACTAGACCGTAGTATTAAGTGACATGAACCATACTTTATTACTAGTTGGGATTTATATAAATGTGATTAATGTACAAGAAAAATGAGGCTGTATGGTGATTTTAGTGGTGGCATTGCATATCTGATACTGATTGAATAATAAGGGTTATGTAGCTCGGTTGATTAAGAGCATTCACTCCCAAACCCGAGCTTCCGAGTCTGATCACCTCGTCTCGTCTCGTGCCTGTATGGAATAATCTTGACAGGTGATTTACACACAGTTATGGATGTTTGCATTATTTTTTGGTTCATAATTTGTATGAATGAAATCAGCGTCTGATCGATGTTCGGGTTTCCATCAGGAGATTGGTTGCTCCATACTCAATTCTCAATCATGTTCCACTGGTTGGTTATATGGGGGAAGCCACTCACATTCGGCAGAACACAGAGAACTGGAGCTATTATTTACCTATTTTGTCACCCTTGGTTGCCTTTGTATCCTTCCCTAGACTTCACTGTTTGGGAGCCGCATGCATCAGTGCTGTCATGGGTGAAAATTGTGATATTATCAACATCCATCATTCTTTCCTCGACATAAATGCATACGAGGAGCAAAGTTTAAGCAAGGAGGTTCCATCAGTTAATGACAACGAGTCTCTGATGAGTATTAGGAAGGAAGAAAAGGAGAGACACAGACGGAAAATAATAGGACAAGCCAACAAAGGGAGGATACCATGGAACAAAGGCAGGAAACTTAGTTCAGGTACATAGAAACTGAGAGTAAATGTTTGTTGGATTTTAAACCTTCATAGTTTGGTTGAATCTGAAGTTTTGATCTTTCGTATAATGCTGAGACTTGTGAGTGACTCAAGCAGAGAACGATACAAGCGTTAAAAGACCCCAAGGGTGAAGTCATGTATGATTCAATGATATTTTCTTCGAATATTTATGCTTTTGAATCAGCATATAAGATTCAATCAGCTATTTTTCTTTGGAAAATTGCAATTTCATTGACATTCAATGTTTTCAGGTTAGAAAGAAGATGTTTGAGCATCCCTGTCCTCATAGGTACTAAGTCTTTGTCACATATACTCGTATGAAACATAAGAACTTCATAAATTAGATGGGTTGTCTCGTTATAATATCTAGCAACATTCTCACTTACCTTCTCATGTCAACCTTCTCACTTCCACTCATGCTACATGTAATTAATGAAGATGATGAAGAGTTGACAGTTCCTCAGGGGCTGAAACGTAACAAGAGATTAACTAAGGTAATTGCTAGTTAGCAGAAATTATGTAGTTCAATGTTGTTTGTTCGTGTCTTACTGCATTCTACTCTTTATTCTTAATGGCTTGACAGAAAGACTTTAACCGATGGCCGGGTTGCTGCTCAACGGGACATAAGCAAGCATGTCACATATCACATCTTTGGAGAAACTGGATCTAGAGTCTGTAAAGAGAGAGAAAATTCGAAAGAAGTTTCGATCGCAGACCAGATCAGAGCTGCCAAAAACAGAAAAATGGAACTAGCTATGGTAACCTCATCCTCTGTTAGCGCAGCGAATGAGAAACGAGGGGAGTGTGCTTAAGTTTCTACATTCCTAGGAACAGAGGAAATAGCGTATGGTAACCTCATCCCTTATTTGTTTACAAAGTTTCATGCCGAATTGCCAATATTACAACGAAGCGTTCATCGAGCTGAAGTGCAATATTCTTTTCATGAGAAAAATGTGTGTTCGGTGAACTGCCATTGCCGGAAGATATGTCTCACCTTCACACACATGAAATATCCGGCATGCCTTGCCAATATTTTAACATTGATCAAAAGCCTTGCGGGTGTGGTCGATGGATTTTATTTTTCAGATTTGGCTTCTATTTTCCAGTTTGGTCACAATTTTATTGATTACAATGTTGTGTTGTGGATGCAGAATCTACCGTAGAACCGTAGTCTATTCTCCAAGATAAGTTGAACAGCAGCATAACCGTATCTTTTCTTTGCTTTTCTTTCCGTAACCAGCACACTACAGGTCGTAGACTTCTTTCTACCGCTGAACTGCGTTATAATGGCGGTACGGTCGCAGTGGTCGCAATGGTGATATGGCGGTGATAGCGATGCTGGTAAAGTGAAAATGTCAGAACAAAGGACCAAACCATGCAATAGCTTATAAGAGAGTAGGGTACTCTCCACATAACCAATTAGTTTTATGATGAAACTTCAACTTTCTTACGGTATCAGAGCAAGTTAGCTCAAGTGTGGAGCCTAATGGCAACACGTGCTCCAAGTCACCTAATTTATGTTGTCTATGTGTTAAGCTTGAAAATTTGCCACACGTAAGGAGACGTGTGAGAATGTGATGACAAAGTTCCACACCGGTGAGGGACCAAACCATGCAAGGACTTACAAGGAGTTGAGTTATTCATCATATTGTCAATTGGTTTGTGGTGGAATCCCCAACTTTCTTCATGTGAGAATGTGTGGACAAAATTCCACATTGATGAAGGACCAAACCATGCAAGGGCTTATAAGAAGATGAGATACTCCTCAAATTGCCATGGTGGAACCCCCAACTTTCTTCATGTGAGAATGTGTGGACAAAATCCTACATTGGTGAAGGACTAAACTATGCAAGGGCTTATAAGAGGATAAGTTACTCCTCATATTGCCAATTGGTTTTGTAGTGGAACCTCAACTTTCTTCATAATGCCACTTGCCCAGCCCTAGAGGCAATATTAATTACGGTCAACAACTATTATGGCATAAAAACGGCATCTTAATGGATAGATACTGCAAGTATGATAGGTCAGATACAAAACTCAATGCTTTGAAAAAATGAGAAATGTCTAATCTTCCAAGAAAAATCGTTTCACCGGGAAATTAACTTGAACGTGTACACTAATTCATATGAAAAGTCCAGATGCATAATTATGGACCAAATCGAGGAATGAATTAACTTGAACGTGTATACTTATTCATATCGAGTACATTTTGAGACTTTTCAAGGTTGTGGTACTCGATATCCTATTTGTGCCCTTAATACACGGCAAGATGAACAACACTCACTGTTTCTCTACAATATATATGCATTTTAGCCAAATAATGTCATTTTGCTAGGTCAAATATGCATTTTAAGTTTTGAGATAAAGAACACTTACTACTTCTCTATTATTCTTAATTTGAAGTTGGGGCTTGGCAAGACTAGGCATGTTTGACAACGTTTTAAAAGTTACTAAAAGTGTTTGAAGATCACCTAAAGAGTTTTTAACAACGTTTGGCAAAAAAAAAAAGCTAACCGTAAATGTGAGTTAAAAAAAAAAAAAAAAACACTACTTGAAGTGCTTTTAGAAGGAAGCACATGAAGGAGATAAAATGCTTTTTTTTCTTCTAAAAAGCACTTAGCATTTTTTTTTTAATGTTTTCATGTGCTTCGGGCCTAATTAAGCTTATTATCTTTGTTGCTATCATCTCCCCATCTTGAATTCTCTTTAGTAGATCCAATTAGCGAAGGTCGTCGTTTGTGGTTTCTTTAGTGGAAAATCTCTATTCAACGTTGGGAAAAAAAAATTACATTGTGTGATTATGGTTGTTTGCCAAATGGTTGACAAATTGCATTGGGTTTTTTTTATAAATGCAGAGACTCGAGATCCTACAAAGACAAAAAGCATTAAACTGGTACCACAGCCTTCTAACACAATGGCAAATGGCTTCCTTTTCATGATCCTCTTATTCACGTCCATTATATCTACAAATATCCATGCATGCAACCAAACTGAACGTCACTCTCTCTTGTCCTTCTCCCTTACTCTATCCTCTTCTCCTTTAAATTGGACTTCCGTTAACTGCTGTCGTTGGGAAGGCATCGCTTGTAATTCGGAAGGTCAGGTCATCCATTTGCTCTTACCCTCAAAAGAGCTCGACGGAGATATTTTTACCTCGTCATTGTTACTTTGAAACCTCATGCATCTCACCCACTTGAATCTCTCCCACAATTCACTTCATGGTTCACTTGAAAATAAACACTTCTTGTCCTTGAATCGTCTTCAGGTTCTTGATTTGAGCTATAACCTTCTTTTTGGAGAACTGCCTTTGTCTCTAACATTCGACAACATCCGGACACTCGATTTGTCAAGCAATCGCTTCCATGGTCCAATTCCATCTTCGTTCTTCATGCATGCTTGGAAATTGACAAGTTTCAACATCAGCAACAATTCCTTCTCCAGGTACATCCCATCCTCTATATGTCTCCATTCTAACTCCATGATTAGAGTGTTGGATTTTTCCTCAAACCAATTCAGTGGCAACATTTACCGCGGTTTTGGGAGGTGTTTCGAGCTGCAAATTTTTCGTGCTGGTCACAATAATCTCTCAGGGCCACTTCAAGAAGATATCTATAATGCTATCAAACTCGAAGAAGTTTCAGTACCTCAGAATTCACTATATGGAGGCATTAGTGATAAAATTGTCAACCTCACCAACCTCGCATTCCTTGACCTCTCCTTCAATCAACTAAATGCAGTGCTCCCTCTCCGTTTGGGAAAGCTCTCCAGGTTAAAAATTGTAAAGCTCGATTTCAATGACCTACAAGGTCCGTTGCCCCAATCTTTGATGAATTGCACCAGCCTTGCAGAACTACATTTGGGACGAAATAACTTGGAAGGAGACATTACCAAGCTTAATTTCTCCAAACTTGTTCAACTTACTAAACTTGACCTGTATAGGAACAAATTCACTGGTAAGTTGCCAACAAGCCTTTACTCATGTAGATCCCTGAAGGCAATTCGATTAAGTTCGAACAATCTAGAGGGGCAAGTACAATCCGATATTCTTTCGTTGAACTCTCTGTCCTTCCTCTCTCTCAGTTACAACCGATTGGAAAATGTCACAGGAGCAATGAAGATATTGATGCATTGCAAAAGTCTTCGAGCACTAATCCTTTCGGACTCCTTTAACGGTGAAGGAATGCCATCTGACAATAATATGGTTGGTTTTGATGGATTCCGAAATCTACGACTTTTGAGCTTGGCGTATTGTGATCTCACTGGTCAAATACCTGATGGTTAGCAAAGCTAAAAAGCCTAGAGATCTTGGCTCTGGGAGGCAACAAAATCACAGGGACAATTCCTAGCTGGTTGGGGACTGATCTACCAAGACTTTTTCATAGGCTTGTGAATGAACCTTATTTCAGGTGAATTTCCGAAAGAACTTTGTAAAGTACCGGCTATGGTACATGAACCTGTTGCAGCTCAAGCAGACCATTATGATCTCGAATTTCCTCTTTACACGGTGATGAATCCCAATGGCTTTCGCCGTAGATGGTCTTGCAGATCGTCTAACTTTCCTCCATTCCTAGATCTTTCTTTCAACAACATTACCGGTAATATACCTACTGAGATCGGCCAACTGCAGGTTCTCCAAGGGTTATATCTAAACGACAACAACTTCTCAGGCATCATTCCAGAACAAATATCTAACCTTAAGAATTTAGAGGGTTTGGATCTCTCCAAGAATCGCTTGTCCGGAAAAATCCCATCATCTCTGGTGAGCCTTAATTTCTTGAAAAATTTTGATGTCTCTTACAATAATCTCGAAGGACCAATCCCAACAAGCACTCAGTTCCAAAGCTTCGAAGCTTCTGCATTTGACGGGAATCCAAAACTTTGTGGTGCTCCGCTTCCGAACAAGTGTCACATTGATGTGCATGATAAGAACAAACGAGATGATGATGAGGACAACCAAAATGATGAGGACGATCGGCATCAACTTCCATGGTTCTATGTTTCCGTTGTGTTGGGGTTTATTTTCGGATTCTGGGGAGTATGTGGTTCTTTGATCGCAAAGAAGACATGGAGATATGCATACTTTCAGTTCATAGACAATGTACAAGATAGGCTCTTTGTCATGTTAGCAGTGCGCATGAATAGGATGAAAAGATGGCTTAGCTAAATAATCTCTATTAATGATTTGTTTGCTCGGTTACATTTGAGGGTTTCTAACATAAAGCTATGATATGCATTTTATTTCATAATAAACGTCCCTATGTTATCAAAGTTATTGCTTTGTAAATGACTCGTAAATCTTGATTTGCAAATCCCACTAAAAAACAATATACGAAAGAACGGCAACACATAATCTTCACAGAAGACTGCGAGCGTCTTCGAGGGAAAGCTTGGGGGCGGAGGAGGGATCTGTGTCCAGAACGACACCGTTTTCGTCGAGCTTTCACTTCTTGGTTGCGTCCATTGGGAGGAGAGAGAGAGAGAGAGGAGGAGGAGAAGAGAGAGGATAAACCCTAACCCTTTGGGAAGAGGAAGAAAGCGGAGAGAGAGGGTGAGGGGTTGGGAGTTTTCCGAGCGGGTGATTCTTCTGTGTGTTTTTATACTGGATGGATACCTTGGGCCTCTTCATATGAGTAAATATTCGAGTTAAATGGGCTGTTGACGACAGTATGGGCTTTTCGTAGTATGGACTGGACCAGAACCTATGTATCTAGTTGGCTTCTCGTGGCAGTTTCATGAACCAGATATATATATATATATATATATATATATATTTTAACAAATGATTTTATATACACTAAAGGAGAAAAAGTAGGTTTTACCTTACAATAGGCTAACAGTAATGTGGTTCAAATTTTCCTTTGGCGAAAATCCAATCTAAGACCATACTATTAACTTACAAATGAAGATAAATACCATTAGACCATAATATTAAGTGGCATAAACCATACTTTATAGCTGGTTGGGATTTATATAAATGTGACTAATGTACAACAAAAATGAGGTTGTATGGTGATTTCAGTGGTGGCATTGCATATCTGATACTGATTGAATAATAAGGATTATATAGCTCTGTTAATTAAGAGCATTCACTCCCAAACCCGAGCTTCCGAGTTTGATCCCCTCGTCTCGTCTCGTCTCCTGCCTGTATGGAATAATCTTGACAGGTGATTTACACAGAGTCATGGATGTTTGCATTATTTTTTGTTTGATAATTTGTATGAATGAAATCAGCTTCTGATTGATGTTCGGGGTTGCCGTCTGGGGATTGGCTTCTCCATACTCAACTCTCAATCATGTTCCACTGGTTGGTTATGTGGGGGAAGCCACTAACATTCGGCAGAACACAGAGAACTGGAGCTATTATTTACCTATTTTGTCTCCCTTGGTTGCCTTTGTATCCTTCCCTAGACTTCACTGTTTGGGAGCCGCACGTATCAGTGCTGTCATGGGTGAAAATTGTGATATTATCAACATCCATCATTCTTTCCTCGACATAAATGCATACGAGGAGCAAAGTTTAAGCAAGGAGGTTCCATCAGTTAATGACAGCGAGTCTCTGATGAGTATTAGGAAGGAAGAAAAGGAGAGACACAGACGGAAAATAATAGGACAAGCCAACAAAGGGAGGATACCATGGAACAAAGGCAGGAAACATGGTTCAGGTACATAGAAACTGAGAGTAAATGTTTGTTGGATTTTAAACCTTCATAGTTTGGTTGAATCTGAAGTTTTGATCTTTCGTATAATGCTGAGACTTGTGAGTGACTCAAGCAGAGAACGATACAAGCGTTAAAAGACCCCAAGGGTGAAGTCATGTATGATTCAATGATATTTTCTTCGAATCAGCTATTTTTCTTTGGAAAATTGCAATTTCATTGACATTCAATGTTTTCAGGTTAGAAAGAAGATGTCTGAGCATCCCCGTCCTATGAGGTGCTAAGTCTTTGTCACATATACTCGTATGAAACATAATAACTTCATAAATCAGATGATTTGTGTTGTTATAATATCTAGCAACATTCTTGTCACATCCCGACCCGGGCGGGACCACTTCCCGGGCTCAACTCCACCGTAACACGATATTAACCGCTTTGGACCTCCAGTACACACTCACGGTTTTGTTTTTGGGAACTCACACGAGAACTTCCCGATGGGTCACCCATCCTGGGAATGCTCTCATGCGCTACTCGCTTAACTTCGGAATTCCTATGGAACCCGAAGCCAGTTAGCTCCCAAAAGGCCTCATGCTAGGTAAGGATGAGAATATACATATAAGGATCGCTCCCCAAGGTGATGTGGGATGTCACAATCCACCCCCCTTAGGGGCCCGACGTCCTCGTCGACACACACGCGACCAAGGTTAGGCTCTGATACCAAATTGTCACATCCCGACCCGGACGGGACCACTTCCCAGGCCCGACTCCACCGTAGCACAATATTGTCCGCTTTAGGCCCCCAGCACACCCTCATGGTTTTGTTTTTGGGAACTCACACGAGAACTTCCCGATAGGTCACCCATCCTGATAATGCTCTCATGCGCTACTCGCTTAACTTCGGAGTTCCTATGGAACCCGAAGCCAGTGAGCTCCCAAAAGGCCTCGTGCTAGGTAGGGATGAGAATATACATATAAGGATCGCTCCTGGATGATGTGGATGTCACAATTCTCACTTACCTTCTCATGTCAACCTTCTCGCTTCCACTCATGCTACATGTTGTATTCCACTAGCACGCGAACATAAGAGCAAAGAAAGTAGGACAAGCTAAAGCAAAAACGGTGGCAAGGCTTGATTGCGAAGAAGATGGAGTAATTAATGAAGATGATGAAGAGTTGACAGTTCCTCAAGGGCTGAAACGTAACAAGAGATTAACTAAGGTTAAATCACTCTCATCCCCTCTTATTTGTACTGTCACAGTTAAATCACGTCAATATTTTATATCACTATCATTTTTTGTCTTATTATCTCTATAAAAAAATTAATATAAAATGTTGACGTAGTTTAACTATGACCGCATAAAATAGAAGAAAATGAGAGCATATGAGAACTGAGAGGGCAGAGAAGCCGGGTCCAACCCAATAATCCCCATTCCCTTTATTTTCCACTATCTTTTCTTTCCTCTTTCCATAATGCCGTGTGTTCCGTCCACACTTTTATTTTATTTTATTTTTTCTTCTCTTTCTTTCCCACTTCCGTGTGTGCTCCTCCCTTCTGTCCGTTCCTCTGCCTTTTTTTTTTCTCTTCACCCGTTTAAGAATTGTATTATAAAGACAAGACTTACTATTTGATCCACCACAAGACAAGACTACTCCACTTAAAAGTATTCACTTTGGTTTAAAATCTTCTTTTCACAACAAAATGGCCGTCCTCCATTTTCGTTGTCCCCAACCTTATCTTTTTGGTCAGATAGAACCAAATGCTACGTTATTAAAATGTGCAGATGCAATTATTAATCTCTACTCCAACTAGATTCCACTAGATTTGGCTTTCAGTAACCTTTGAAGCCCATTTCCTGTGAGAGGACTACGACAGACGTATGCTTGATATGATTATCTTCAGCTGACCTCAAAAATTCAACCGTTTGCATACTTTTCTATTGTTAGGGAGTTACACTAGTTAATGACACTAATTATAGAATATTGGCCAATTGTCCGTTATGTTGTAACTCCATATTTATGTGTATATTTATGGTCTTTAAGATGTAAGCGTAGAGTATTAGCTACTTACTTGTATGCGTGTGTGTGTGTGTGTGTATAATGTAGATTGATGGTGTAATAACCAAGGAAAATCAGTTTCTACATCCACCAAACTCGATCATGCTACTCCTAGAAACACAAAATGGCAAAAGTATCCCAAATACTTAAAACTTCCAACTAAACTAGACAAGAAAACAAATATAAAAGGACGAAATATATAGTATAAAAATTGGTTCATCACGGTACCATAGTACCACTTGCCCATCTTCAAGGGGCTATCTTAATTACAATCAATAACTATTGATGCGTAAATACAGCATCTTAATGGACATTGCGAGGAGAAAAATGAGTGACGTCCAATCTTCAAAGAAAAATCATTTCAGCAGGAAAATAACGTAGAGCGTGGAATTTAATTCATATGAACAATACAAATGCATGCATTTAATTAGACCAAATTATTGAGCAATTCGAATACAGTTTGAGACTTTACGGTTGGGGTCTCCAATTTGTGCCCCTAATACACGGTGAGATGAACGACAGTTATTGCTTCTCTATGACATGGGCGTTTTAGCCATATAACTAGCAAGAGTGCCCGCGCGAGGCTGCGGGTTTTAAAACTGTATAAAATATATCACAAGTTTTAAATATACATGATAAACCGTACTACTTGTATATGTGTGGAAATCCAATTACAGCCCTGTCACATCCCGGCCCGGGGCGGATCACTTCCCGGGCCCGCTCCACCACCGTAGCACGATATTGTCCGCTTTGGGCCTACCATTCCCTCACGGTTTTGTTTTTGGGAACTCACGAGCAACTTCCCAGTGGGTCACCCATCATGGGATTGCTCAAGCCCTCTTCTCGCTTAACTTCGGAGTTTTTACGGAACTCGAAGCCAGTGAGCTCCCAAAAGGCCTCGTGCTAGGTAGGGATGAGAATATACATTTAAGGATCACTCCCCTGGGCGATGTGGGATGTCACAATCCACCCCCCTTAGGGGCCCAACGTCCTCGTCGGCACACCACGGCCAGGGTTAGGCTCTGATACCAAATTGTCACATCCTGGCCCGGGGCGGATCACTTCCCGGGCCCGCTCCATCACCGTAGCACGATATTGTCCGCTTTGGGCCTACCATTCCCTCACGGTTTTGTTTTTGGGAACTCACGAGCAACTTCCCAGTGGGTCACCCATCATGGGATTGCTCAAGCCCTCTTCTCGCTTAACTTCGGAGTTCCTACGGAACTCGAAGCCAGTGAGCTCCCAAAAGGCCTCGTGCTAGGTAGGGATGAGAATATACATTTAAGGATCACTCCCCTGGGCAATGTGGGATGTCACAAGCCCTATCTAAAATAAGAAACAATGAGTAGAGTTGAACTTCCTTAGTCAAATGAGTTTGTTTCTTCACTTTGTTCCTCCTTTCTTCTCATATATGCAAATGGTGGAAAATTTTAATTTTTAAGTTATTAACTTTTTAACATACATAAATCACCATTTACATAGGAACACGTGATGTACCACCTCGTGTGACGGCCATATTGAAAAATCTCTCGATAGAGGGTGGGTCGATGTTTGACGCGTGGAAAGGTAAAGTAAAAACAATGCGGTCTAAGCAGAGAAAGAAACGATGAAAGGCCCGAGTCTCGGAAGGGCAAAAGAGACTTTTTACTGTAGAAAGCCTAAACAGTATGTTATCCAAAGAAGAAACTGAGGGCATTTCTGTCCTTTCACTGTTAATGAACAGTGCTAGAGAACTGAATTTTAGTATATGTATAATATCATTTTGCTAGGTCAAATACGTGTTTTAAGTTTTGAGATATAGAAGAAAGAACACTCACTACTTCTCTATTCTTAATTTAGAGCTAGGCTTCGCAAAATTAGGCATGTTTAACTGCTTTTAAAGTAACTAAAAATGTTTTAAAATCGCCGAAAGAGTTTTTAACAACGTTGGCAAAAAATTGACAGTAATTTTGTGAGTTTTATAATAAAATAATAAAAACTACTTGAAATGCTCATAGAATGAAGCACTTGAAGCAGCTGAAGTGCTTTTTAGAAAAAAAAAACCACTTTTCCGTGTACTTGGGGCCTAATTAGGCTTCTTATCATAAAAAATTAGGCTTATTATCTTTTGTTGTTATCATCTGCCCCACCTTGAATTTTCTTTGGTAGATCCAACGAGCGAAGGTTGTCGTTTGTGGGTTCTTTAGTGGAATATCTCCATTCAGCGTCTTCAAGGGGTTGGAAATATTGCATTGTGTGGTTACGATTGTTTGCCAAATTCTCAGTCGGGATCTTGGAGGGCCCCTCGACTTCTAATGTGTGATTATGGTTGTTTTCTAATGTTGCAAAAGCTGCTTTTTCATCTAATCAAGCATCATTTTTTAAATGTAGAGACTCAAGATCGTGCTATATATATACGAAGACAAAAGGCATTGAACTGCAGCAAACCTTCAAACAAAATGGCTCATGGCTTCCTCCTCATAATCCTCTTATTCACGTCCATTATATCTCCCAATATCCACGCATGCAACCAAAATGAACGTAGCGCTCTCTTGTCCTTCAACCTCACTCTATCCTCTCCTCCTTTAAATTGGAGTTCCATTAACTGTTGTACTTGGGAAGGCATCACTTGTAATCCGGAAGGTCGGGTCACCCATTTCCTCTTACCCTCGAAGGGGCTACACGGAGTTATTTTTACCTCGTCATTCTCACTTGGAAACCTCACTCATCTCACCCACTTGAATCTCTCCCATAATTCACTTCACGGTTCACTTGAAAATAAACTCTTTGAGTCCTTGGATTCTCTTGAGATTCTTGATTTGAGCTATAACCTTCTTTTTGGAGTACTACCTTCGTCTCTAACATCTAGAAACATCCGGACACTCGATTTGTCAAGCAATCGCTTCCATGGTCCAATTCCGTCTTCGTTCTTCATGCATGCTTGGAATTTGACAAGTTTCAACGTCAGCAACAATGCCTTCTCCAGCTACATCCCATCCTCTATATGTCTCTTCTAACCCCTTGATTAGAGTGTTGGATTTTTCCTCAAACCAATTTAATGGCAACATTTTACGTGGTTTTGGGAGGTGTTCCGAGCTGCAGATCTTCCGTGCTGGTCACAATAATCTCTCAGGGCTACTTCCAGAAGATATCTATAATGCTACCAAACTCGAAGAAATTGCAGTACCTCTGAATTCACTATATGGAGGCATTAGTGAGAGAATTGTCAACCTCAACAACCTCGTAATCCTTGATCTCTCCTTCAATCAACTGAGCGGAGTACTCCCTCTCCGTTTGGGGAAGCTCTCCAGGTTAAAAATCATAAAGCTCGATTTCAACGACCTACAAGGTTCGTTGCCCCAATCTTTGATGAATTGCAGCAGCCTTGTAGAACTACGTTTGGCAAAAAATAACTTGGAAGGAGACATTACCAAGCTTAATTTCTCCAAACTTGTTCAACTTACTAAACTTGACCTGTATAGGAACAACTTCACTGGTAAGTTGCCAACAAGCCTTTACTCATGTAGATCCCTGAAAGCAATTCGATTAGCTTCGAACAATCTAGAGGGACAAATACAACCTGAGATTCTTTCGCTAAACTCTCTGTCCTTCCTCTCTCTGGTAGCCTCCGATTGGAAAATGTCACAGGAGCAATGAAGATATTGATGCATTGCAAAAGTCTTCAAATAGTCCTCCTTACGCATTCCTTTAATGGTGAAGGAATGCCATCCGACGATGACATGGTTAGTTTTGATGGATTTCGAAATCTTCGATTTTTGAGCTTGGCGCATTGTGATCTCACAGGTCGAATACCTGTATGGTTAGCAAAGCTAAAGAGCCTAGAGATCTTGGCTCTGGATGGCAACAAAATCACAGGGACAATTCCTAGCTGGTTGGGGATTGATCTACCAAGACTTTTTAATATAGGCTTGTCAATGAACCTTATTTCAGGTGAATTTCCGAAAGAACTTTGTAGACTACCGGCGTTGGTACATGAACTTATTGCAGCTCAAGCAGACCAATATGAACTCGAATTGCCAATCTACATTATGAACAATGGCCGGGTACTAGTTTCCTATGGATTACGCAGCCTATTGTATGGCTTTCCTTCATTGATAGATCTTTCTTCCAACAACATTACCGGTAATATACCGTCTGAGATCGGACAACTGCAGCTTCTCCAAGAGTTGTATCTATACGACAACAACTTCTCCGGCAACATTCCGGACCAAATGTCTAACCTTAAGATGTTAGAAGTTTTGGATCTCTCCGAGAATCACTTGTCGGGAAAAATCCCATCGTCTCTGGCGAGCCTTAATTTCTTGGCTATCTTTATTGTCTCATACAATAATCTCGAAGGACCAATCCCAACAAGCACTCAGCTCCAAAGCTTTGAAGCTTCTGCATTTGAGGGGAATCCAAAACTTTGCGGTGCACCGCTTCCAAACGAGTGTCGCATTGATGCGCATGATAAGAATAACCGAGATGATGAGGACGATGGGCATCAACTACCGTGGTTCTATATTTTCACTGTGTTCGGGTTTATTTTCGGATTCTGGGGAGTATGTGGTTCTTTGATCGTAAAGAAGACATGGAGATATGCATACTTTCGATTCACAGACAACGTACAAGATAGGCTCTATGTCATGTTAGCAGTGCGCATGAATAGGATGAAACGATGGCTTAGCTAAATAGAGTCATTTGTTTTTTCTCGGTTACATTTGAGGGTTTCGAATATAAACCTCTGTTATGTATTTTATTTTATAATAAACGTCCCTATGTTATCGAAGTTATTGCTTTGTAAATGACTCGTAAATCGTAATTTGCAAATCCCTCTCATATCGTGAAAAAACAATCTACGAAAGAATAGCAATACATAATCTTCACAGAGGACTGCAAATTAACATGTTCCATTTAACAAGGATCCCCATGCAGTCTGCTTTCTGTCAATATAAAGAACACTCACTAGTTCTCTATTATTAATTTAGAGTTGGGGCTTCGCAAGACTAGGCATGTTTGACAACTTTTTTAAAGTAACTAAAAGTGATTTAAGATCACCAAAAGAGCTTTTAACAATGTTTAACCAAAAAAGCTAACCGCAGCTGTGAGTTTAAAAAAAAAAAAAAAAAAAAAAAAAAAAGAGGCACTACGTGAAGTGCTTTTAGAAAGAAGCACATGAAACAACTAAGGTGCTTTCCGGGACAAAGCACTTAGCTTTTTGTTTTTATTTTTATTTTTTAAGTTTCCGTATGATTCGGGCCTAACTAAGCTTATTATCTTTGTTGCTATCATCTCATCGTGAATTCTCTTTAGTAAATCCAATGAGCGAAGGTCGTCGTTAGTGGTTTCTTTAGTGGAAAATCTCTATCCGAGGCCTTGAAGGGGTTGGAAAAAATTGCATTGTGTGATTATGCTTGTTTGCCAAATTCTCAGTTGGGTTTTTGGAGTACCCCTCGACTTCTAATGTGTAATTATGGTTGTTTTCTAATGTTGCCAAAGCTGCTTTTCCATCTAATGAAGCTTAATTTCTAAATGCTGACACTCGAGATCCTACTATATATACGAAGAGAGAAAAACATTGAGCTGCAGCAAGCCTTCTAACACAATGGCTCATGGCTTCCTTCTCATAATCCTCTTGTTCACGTCCATTATGTTGTGCCTTGGCTGATTATCTTCACCAACATACAAACCCACAGTTGAATAGTTTAAAATACAAGAAATAAAGACATCGAGAAATTTACGAGGTTCGGCAAAAAACCTGCCTACGCCCTCGGAGAGATATTGCTCTTCACTATGAGAAAAACAGTACAAGTTACACATGAGTTAAATCGACATAACCCAATCCCATATCCCTTGTACACCCACTCACAGAATTTTCCCAAGAGCCTCACTCTACCCCAAGAGTTCTTTCACAAGAGACCTTTCACTCTAACTCTCTTGATTTCTCTCTGCAACTCTCTCTCACCCGTGCCCTTATTGAGCCAAATGCTCTCACCTTCTCTTTTTATGCTTTTCTTAATCCAAGCCTTCTCCCACCCGAAAGCCAAATAATTATGGCTTTGAAAAAGCCACAAAACATGGCTTTGAAAAAGTCACAAAACATGGCTTTGAAAAAGCCACAAAACAAGGAACAAATCAAGCCACAAAACAAGGAAACATAATCCTCATCATGATGTTCCCTCATCAATATTGTTTTGTTTCCTAGCCTAATTTGGCCACTATCCAACACATTATATCTACAGATATCCTTGCATGCAACCAAAATGAACGTAGCTCTCTCTTGTTTCTCAACCTTACTCTATCATCTCCTCATTTAAATTGGACTTCCGTTAACTGCTGTAGTTGGGAAGGAATCACTTGTAATTTGGAAAGTCGGGTCACCCATTTGCTCTTACCATCGAAAGGGCTCGACGGAGTTATTTTTACCTTGTCATCCTCACTTGGAAACCTCACGCATCTCACCCAGTTGAATATCTCCCGCAATTCACTTCATGGTTCACTCGAAAATAAACTCTTTGAGTCCTTGGATTCTCTTGAGATTCTTGATTTGAGTTATAACCTTTTTTCAGGAAAGCTACCTTTGTCTCTAACATCCGGAAACATCCGGACACTCGATTTGTCAAGCAATTGCTTCCATGGTCCAATTCCATCTTCGTTCTTCATGCTTGCTTGGACTTTGACAAGTTTCAACGTCAGCAACAATGCCTTCTCCAGCTACATCCCGTCCTCTATATGTCTCCATTCTAACCACTTGATTAGAGTGTTGGATTTTTCCTCAAACCAATTCAGTGGCAACATTTTACCCGGTTTTGGGAGGTGTTCCGAGCTGCAGATTTTTTGTGCTGGTCACAATAATCTCTCAGGGCTACTTCCAGAAGATATCTATAATGCTACCAAACTCAAAGAAATTGCAGTACATATGAATTCACTATATGGAGGCATTAGTGAGAGAATTGTCAACCTCAGCAGCCTCGCAATCCTTGATCTCTCCTTCAATCAACTGAGCGGAGTACTCCCTCTCTATTTGGGGAAGCTATCCAGGTTAAAAATCATAACCCTCGATTTCAACGACCTACAAGGTCTTTTGCCCCAGTCTTTGATGAATTGCACCAGCCTTGTAGAACTACGGTTGGGACGAAATAACTTGGAAGGAGACATTACCAAGCTTAATTTCTCCAAACTTGTTCAACTTACTAAACTTGACCTGTATAGGAACAACTTCACTGGTAAGTTGCCAACAAGCCTGTACTCATGTAGATCCCTGAAAGCAGTTCGATTAGCTTCGAACAATCTAGAGGGACAAATACAACCTGAGATTCTTTCGCTAAACTCTTTGTCCTTCCTCTCTCTTAGTGAGCTCCGATTGGAAAATGTCATGGGAGCAATGAAGATATTGATGCATTGCAAAAGTCTTCAAATACTCATCCTTATGGATAACTTTAACGGTGAAGGAATGCCATCTGACGACGACATGGTTGGTTTTGATGGATTCCGAAATCTTCGAATTTTGAGCTTGCCATTTTGTGATCTCACCGGTCGACTAGCTGTATGGTTAGCAAAGCTAAAGAGTCTTGAGATCTTGGATCTGGCAGGTAACAAAATCACAGGGTCAATTCCTAGCTGGTTGGGGACTGATCTACCAAGGCTTTTTTCTATAAACTTGGCAATGAACCTTATTTCAGGTGAATTTCCGAAAGAACTTTGTAGAATACCGGTGTTGGTACATGAACCTATTGCAGCTCGAGCAGACCAATATGAACTCGAATTGCCAACGTACATTATGAACGATGGCCGGGTACTAATTTCCTATGGATTACGCCGCATATTGTATGGCTTTCCTTCATTGATAGAACTTTCTTCCAACAACATTACCGGTAATATACCGTCTGAGATCGGCCAACTGCAGCTACTCCAAGAGTTGTATCTAGACAACAACAACTTCTCCGGCAACATTCCAGACCAAATGTCTAACCTTAAGAAGTTAGAAGTTTTGAATCTCTCCAAGAATCACTTGTCCGGAAAAATCCCATCGTCTCTGGCGAGCCTCAATTTCTTGAATAGCTTTGTTGTCTCGTACAATAATCTTGAAGGTCCAATCCCAACAAGCACTCAGCTCCAAAGCTTTGAAGCTTCTGCATTTGAGGGGAATCCAAAACTTTGCGGTGCCCCACTTCCAAACGAGTGTCGCACTGATGCGCATGGTAAGAATAACCACGATGATGAGGATGATGGGCATCAACTTCCGTGGTTCTATATTTCGGCTGTGTTCGGGTTTGTTTTTGGATTCTAGGGAGTATGTGGTTCTTTGATCGTAAAGAAGACATGGAGGTATGCGTACTTTCAATTCATAGACAATGTACAGGATAGGCTCTATGTCATGTTAGCATTGCGCATGAATAGGATGAAACGATGGCTTAGCTAAATAGAGTTCTTTGTTTTTTCTCGGTTACATTTGGGGGTTTCGAATACTCTGTCATGTATTTTATTTTATAATAAACGTCCCTACGCTATCGAAGCTACTGCTTTGTAAATGACTCGTAAATCGTAATTTAAAAATCCCTCTCATATCCCTCCCACATTTCCAATCCCCTCTAACTTGGTCTCGATTCCTTGAGACTTGGAAATCCCTCACCCCAAACATAGCCAAAAGAAGTCAAAATTTTGATTCAGGGGCCAAACTGAGAATCGGGTTACCAAATTGACAATGTAACATGTCATTTTTCTAGCAAAATAACATCACCCCCAAAATATGCAAAAACAATCTACGAACGAATAGCAACACATAATCTTCAAAGAGTACTGCAAATTAACATGTTCCATTTAACAAGGATCCCCATGCAGTCTGCTTTCTGTCAATATGTGCACTACCTGAAAGAACTCATGCTGCGCACCAAAGTAAAGACACGACTAATCGCATAAGATGACCTTGAAAGTGTAATCATATTCGGATGAAAGGCAACCACGATCCGACCACAGCAATATGCCAATATTGCTCCTGATCACTCAATCACGACAATGGCCTATGATGCAGATGGTAAAAGGTTGGTATACCACTCCTTTCAAATGTTATTGCGACCTACACCTATATTCCAGGCAACAAGAAAATTCAATCTTTACATTAAACGCAATGCAGGCTCTTTTCATGCGGGACAAGTAAAGATGGAGAATCTCATGTTGTTGAATGGAATGAAAATGATGGTGTAATAAAGAGGAATTACGTAGGATTTCAAAAACCATCTTTGGGTGTTGTTCAGTTTGATACAAGCAAGAATAAGTATTTGGCTGTTGGCGATGACTATGCACTCAAAGTTTGGGGCATGGATAAAATCAATATTTTGACCACTGTTGATGCTGAAGGCGGTCTACCAGTAAGTTTCCTTTAAAACTATGAATAACGAGTAGTGACTATATTCTAACGAAGTTGCTATAATGCACAAGGGATTGCTTTATTTTTTAGGAAACTTGGATTCACAAAGGATACCACAATCTATTTGACCGAATCAAAATGGGACAGCAGTCTTGATGATCTGAAAGACATCTTCCCGAAGACGTATATCAAGGTGCACACATCTGTTATGCCTTGCATTTTTTACCATGTTTCAGTTTCTTTCCGAAACCCATATCATTGCAATGCTATTTCGGATGTAGATTTTGTACTTAATGAGTCTGGAATTCATTGCAGGATGGCATTATCCCAGCAGACAAGAAGTCAAAGTACCTGGATTCTGAATTAGTTATAGAAAGCTGCTTGGAACCCCTACTGGTGCATTTCTAGATCTGTTCTCTACTGTTCGAGAAAGCTGCTTCACTGCTTAAGAGAAGAGCAAGAGATAATGTGCACGAAAATTCCTGAAATCAGATACATATCAAACCAGGATGGACTCCTGCAGTTTGATAATTGTAGTATTTCATACTCTTTTTCTAAGGGGGTTGCAGCACAAAACTTTACGATTATGCAAGAGATACCGATATTGCTAATCACATGTTGTTTTCGGGCTTTTTTTTTTTTTTTTTTTTTTTTTTTTTGTGATTTTTATGTGGTGTTTATATGTGCAGGTGACAGTCGCCTTGAGGTTGGTCTCCAACGGTTTCTCATCAACTCATCTACCGAATCCACAAAACCAACTGCAGCTTCTTTGACTGAATGAACTGATGCCTTTACTGCCTGCTTGGACTTTTTCTTCACGGATCTGGTGAGTGATTTCTTCAGCAAATCCTAAATTTTTCTTGGATGATCTGGGTGTACGTGCGTGTGTGGAAATAATAAATGTTAAATTTGAATGTAAATTTGGTTGAAAGATTGATTTGTATTGAATTGAAATGATATATTGATGTGTTGTTAAGAATACAAGATAAAGCCTCTCTTATAGAGAAGCCGAGAAGGAGGCAAAGACGCAAGAAGCAATTAGTCGTGCCTCAATCACTCCAAATTTAAGGAGAGAAAGTAGCAGAAAGTGGAAAGGAAAAATAAGGAAAAAAAAAGGTGGGGTATGGTGGAGATGATGGTGTCCACGGAAAGCAAATAATGATGAATATAATTATTAATAATAAATGTATTTGGCTTCTATATATGTTCTCTTAAGACCAACTCCAAACCCAAATTACCCTCTAAAAGCCAAATTACCCTCCAAAATTTCCCCCCAAACCCACTCCAACTCAAGGGAAAATTTTGGGCTAAATGTTAAATGCTAAACCAATGCCAAATTTCCCCCAAAATTTAGCCCAGAAATCGGAATAGACTCCACCCAATATTTATCGGAATTTAAATTTTTTTTAGATTAAAATGTTCATAAAATTAATTTACGATAGTTTACATATTTATTTATTTTTTAAAAAAATTAATTTAACAAAAAAAAAGCCTAAGTTCATTCTTTAATAATCCCGGGCTAAAATTTTAGACTAGAACGGTTAGAGCAAAAAAACTGTTTCTGGGCTAAAAGCTAAATTTTTCGGGCTAAAAAATTTGGCTTTTATCCCAACCATTGGAGATGGTCTAATGTACATTATTTTTTGTATATTTCAGAATTTCAATGTATACAAAAGGAACAACCCTTGGAAGTGGAACTCCCTCCAAGGCCTCCCCTGAAGAGAAAGTGGAGGGGTCTATTGCATGTAAACATCTGCTTCAAATTTCTATGTTTCAATAATTTTTTTATGATTTTGTAGTATTCTTCGTATAATTTGCCATTGATTTTGGTTTTTTTTTTTGTGCATTTTTTAAGTGAATTTGGTCGTGAGTTTGGATTTTTGTCTATAATTTTTTTGGTAATTTCATTTTCTGCATTCTGATGTTTGTTTATAAAATTTTGGGCCATTTTAATTTCTTCGTTCTGTATTTATTTGCCAAAGGATTGACCAATGATATTCTGTATTTTGAACTGTAATTTGGATTTTGAAATGGTTTTCTGTGCAAGTTTAAATTTGGGTAACAACCACAAATCTTCATTACTCCTCAATGTTTGTCCATTGCAGCTTCAAATTATTTTAAAGCCATGTTTATGGAAGAAAAAAGGAGCTCCCAAGTTCCCAACCATGAAACCCAATAAAGGTAGTAGTCTTCTCTTTCATTGTCAACTTATTAGAAAATGATAACCTAACCATTGTTGTTTTCAACTTATTTGCTTAGTGTGAAGAAGTTGTTAGCCTTTGTTGTGGCCATAATTGATACACATTTCAATTCACCTTTTGTGAGTAATGTTTCAATCTTTCTCCATATTTCACACTCAATTGTTAATGGGAATTCAATATGCTGCCTTTATACGCCTGCAAAACTGTCTTATACATAATATCAAGTATGTTTTATATGTAGTTGTGGTAGCTGCAAGGAAATGAAATATTTGTGCTGATAATTGGTCGTTTAAATATATAGAAATAGAGAAGAAATATAAATGGAGCACCTAGGATATTTAACATTGTTTTCTTTTCTATGTAATTTTTCTCATGTTTAACATCTGCTTTTGCTTATGCATTTGATTCAAGTGCTATTTTTATTAGTGTTAATTTTGGGTTGCATATCCACAAACTAGCTCAGTTAATTTTGCTTAGTGTTGATGTATAAGGAGAACTCTCATTGCATCAACTTGAACAAACATTCTTCTACTTAGTTGCTTAGCTGCTGAAACAAGAACGATTTACCTTTTATGTTTTTTTGTTTAACTGCTAAAACAGGCTGGCTGACCTGCAGGACATATATTTTGCCATCTTAACTTCAAGGGCAATATTTGTGTAAAATGCATGTTGCTTAGGGAAACAAAGCATTTTTTGCAACCACATCTTTTGTAATCAACTCGGTTGAATGTATATAAAAGCCAAGCTGCTTATCTTGCCTACACCATTCACTCATCTAAGCCTTTTGTTTGTTCATGATTATATTGATTTTTTTTCAGGTTAAATGTGTCTTATGCATGTAGTTAAGACTAGTGCATTCAAGTCATGCAGCAACACGGGGGCATTTTACCAGTTCAAGCTAAAACGCATGCCACTACATGCAATTCATCCATGACGTTTGGATTAAATATAAACATGAGTGATTCATTAATCTTGGTGAAAATCCTTTTGGTAAACCATGTGATTCCCAAGAGAATGATATTTACGTTAGGAGAAATTACAATCCTCACTCACAAGAAGCATAACCAATTTTAACGTGACATTCGTTCAAAATTGCATCCGATGACTTTTCTAAACTTCTTAATGGTGATCAAGCATCAAGGCACATGTTTAATTCATTGATTGAAAATATCAAAGCAAGCATGTAACAACATATAAGCAATTAAAAGAGAAATCTACGTATTCAAGTTAAGGCTCATGGCCTCACTTTAACGAAAGGAAATTAGTTACACATACTTGTATTAATACATAAGAAATTATCTATGAAAAATCAAAGAAAGAAGACACCCTTTCTTACTAGACGAGCTCTCCATTCCTTTGCTCTCCTCTGCTCCTGACTTCCTCTCCTCTGCCCTTCAATGCTCTTCCACTGGCCTTTCGTCCGTTTCTCCCTATGCCTTTTGTTTTTCCTCTCCGAGTCTGTTCCTTCTCTTTTGCTCTCTCTTTGTCCAAGTAACTGTAAAGTTGCCAACCAAAACCCAATCGACCTGGCTTCTCTACCCTCCCAATTTCCATACACTCTCATCCTCTTTTATTTGTACTGTCACGGTTAAATCACGTCAATATTTTATATCACTATTGCTTTTTGTTTTATTATCTCTATAAAAAAATTAATATAAAATGTTAACGTAGTTTAACTATAACCGCACAAAATAGGAGAAGATGAAAGCATATCGGACTAAGAAGGCAGAGAAGTCGGGTCCAACCCAATAATCCCCATTCCCTTTATTTTCCACCATCTTTTCTTTCCTCTTTCCATAATGCCGTGTGTTCCGTCCACACTTTTATTTTATTTTATTTTTTCTTCTCTTTCTTTCCCACTTCCGTGTGTGCTCCTCCCTCCTGTCCGTTCCTCTGCCTTTTTTTTTTTTTTCTCTTCACGCGTTTAAGAATTGTATTATAAAGACAAGACTTACTATTTGAATTTTGATCCACCACAAGACAAGACTATTCCACTTAAAAGTATTCACTTTGGTTTGAAATCTTCTTTTCACAACAAAATGGTCGTCCTCCATTTTCATTGTCCCCAACCTTATCTTTTTGGTCAGATAGAACCAAATGCTACGTTATTAAAATGTGCAGATGCAATTATTAATCTCTACTCCAACTAGATTCCACTAGATTTGGCTTTCAGTAACGTTTGAAGCCCATTTCCTGTGAGAGGACTACGACAGACGTATGCTTGATATGATTATCTTCAGCTGACCTCAAAAATTCAACCGTTTGCATACCTTTCCATTGTTAGGGAGTTACACTAGTTAATGACACTAATTATAGAATATTGGCCAATTGTCCGTTATGTTGTAACTCCATATTTATGTGTATATTTATGGTCTTTAAGATGTAACCGTAGAGTATTAGCTACTTACTTGTATGTGTGTGTGTGTGTGTGTATAATGTAGATTGATGGTGTAATAACCAAGGAAAATCAGTTTCTACATCCACCAAACTCGATCATGCTACTCCTAGAAACACAAAATGGCAAAAGTATCCCAAATACTTAAAACTTCCAACTAAACTAGACAAGAAAACAAATATAAAAGGACGAAATATATAGTATAAAAACTGGTTCATCACGGTACCATAGTACCACTTGCCCATCTTCACGGGGCTATCTTAATTACGGTCAATAACTATTGATGCGTAAATACAGCATCTTAATGGACATTGCAAGTATGATGGATCAGATATGTAACTCAGTGGTGGAGAAAAATGAGTGACGTCCAATCTTCAAAGAAAAATCATTTCAGCAGGAAAATAACGTAGAGCGTGGAATTTAATTCATATGAACAATACAAATGCATGCATTTAATTAGACCAAATTATTGAGCAATTCGAATAGTTTGAGACTTTAAGGTTGGGGTCTCCAATTTGTGCCCCTAATACACGGTGAGATGAACGACAGTTATTGCTTCTCTATGACATGAGTGTTTTAGCCATATAACTAGCAAGAGTGTCCGCGCAATGCTGCATGTTTTAAAACTATATAAAATATATCACAAGTTTTAAATATACATGATAAACCGTACTACTTGTATATGTGTGGAAATCCAATTACAGCCCTATCTAAAATAAGAAACAATGAGTAGAGTTGAACTTCCTTAATCAAATGAGTTTGTTTCTTCACTTTGTTCCTCCTTTCTTCTCATATATGCAAATGGTGGAAAATTTTAATTTTTAAGTTATTAACATTTTAACATACATAAATCCTCATTTATATAGGAACACGTGATGTACCACCTCGTGTGACGGTCATATTGAAAAATCTCTCGATAGAGGGCGGGTCGATGTTTGACGCGTGGAAAGGTGAAGTAAAAACAATGCGGTCGAAGCAGAGAAAGAAACGATGAAAGGCCCGAGTCTCGGAAGGGCAAAAGAGACATTTTACTGTAGAAATCCTAAGCAGTATGTTATCCAAAGAAGAAACTGAGGGCATTTCTGTCCTTTCACTGTTAATGAACAGTGCTAGAGAACTGAATTTTAGTATATGTATAATATCATTTTGCTAGGTCAAATACGTGTTTTAAGTTTTGAGATACAGAAGAAAGAACACTCACTACTTCTCTATTCTTAATTTAGAACTAGGCTTCGCAAAATTAGGCATGTTTAACTGCTTTTAAAGTAACTAAAAATGTTTTAAAATCGCCGAAAGAGTTTTTAACGATATTGGCAAAAAATTGACAGTAATTTTGTGAGTTTTATAATAAAATAATAAAAACTACTTGAAATGCTCATAGAATGAAGCACTTGAAGCAGCTGAAGTGCTTTTTAGAAAAAAAAAAACCACTTGCATTTTTTTTTAAATGTTTCCATGTACTTGGGGCCTAATTAGGCTTCTTATCATAAAAAATTAGGCTTATTATCTTCATCTGCCCCACCTTGAATTTTCTTTGGTAGATCCAACGAGCGAAGGTTGACGTTTGTGGGTTCTTTAGTGGAAAATCTCCATTCGGCGTCTTCAAGGGGTTGGAAATATTGCATTGTGTGGTTACACTTGTTTGCCAAATTCTCAGTCGGGATCTTGGAGGGCCCCTCGACTTCTAATGTGTGATTATGGTTGTTTTCTAATGTTGCAAAAGCTGCTTTTTCATCTAATCAAGCATAATTTTTTAAATGTAGTGACTCAAGATCGTGCTATATATACGAAGACAAAAAGCATAGAACTGCAGCAAGCCTTCAAACAAAATGGCTCATGGCTTCCTCCTCATAATCCTCTTATTCACGTCCATTATATCTCCCAATATCCACGCATGCAACCAAAATGAACGTAGCTTTCTCTTGTCCTTCAACCTCACTCTATCCTCTCCTCCTTTAAATTGGACTTCCATTAACTGTTGTACTTGGGAAGGCATCACTTGTAATCCGGAAGGTCGGGTCACCCATTTGCTCTTACCCTCGAAGGGGCTACACGGAGTTATTTTTACCTCGTCATCCTCACTTGCAAACCTCACGCATCTCACCCACTTGAATCTCTCCCGCAATTCACTTCACGGTTCACTCAAAAATAGACTCTTTGAGTCCTTGAATTCTCTAAAGATTCTTGATTTGAGCTATAACCTTCTTTCTGGAGAGCTACCTTTGTCTCTAACATCCGGCAACATCCGGACACTCGATTTGTCAAGCAATCAGTTCCATGGTCCAATTCCATCTTCGTTCTTCATGCATGCTTGGAATTTGACAAGTTTCAACGTCAGCAACAATGCCTTTTCCAGGTACATCCCATCCTCTATATGTCTCCATTCTAACCCCTTGATTAAAGTGTTGGATTTTTCCTCAAACCAATTTAGTGGCAACATTTACCACGGTTTTGGGAGGTGTTCCGAGCTGCAGATTTTTCGTGCCGGCCACAATAATCTCTCAGGGCTACTTCCAGAAGATATCTATAATGCTACCAAACTCGAAGAAGTTGCAGTACATATGAATTCACTATATGGAGGCATTAGTGATAAAATTGTCAACCTCACCAACCTCGCAATCCTTGACCTCTCCTTCAATCAACTAAGCTCAGTGCTCCCTCTCCATTTGGGGAAGCTCTCCAGGTTAAAAATCGTAAAGCTAGATTTCAACGACCTACAAGGTTCATTGCCCCAATCTTTGATGAATTGCACCAGCCTTGTAGAACTACGTTTGGGACGAAATAACTTGGAAGGAGACATTACCAAGCTTAATTTCTCCAAACTTGTTCAACTTACTAAACTTGACCTGTATTGGAACAACTTCACTGGTAAGTTGCCAACAAGCCTTTACTCATGTAGATCCCTGAAAGCAATTCGATTAGGTTTGAACAATCTAGAGGGACAAATACAACCTGAGATTCTTTCGCTAAACTCTCTGTCCTTCCTCTCTCTTGGTGGCGGCCGATTGAAAAATGTCACGGGAGCAATGAAGATATTGATGCATTGCAAAAATCTTCAAAAACTCTTCCTTCCACAATCCTTTAATGGTGAAGGAATACCATCTGACGATGACATGGTTGGTTTTGATGGATTCCGAAATCTTCGATTGTTGAGCTTGTCGCATTGTGATCTCACCGGTCAAATACCTGTATGGTTATCAAAGCTAAAGAGTCTTGAGGTCTTGCTTCTGGCAGGTAACAAAATCACAGGGACAATTCCTAGCTGGTTTGGGACTGATCTACCAAGGCTTTTTTATATGAGCTTGGAATCAAACCTTATTTCAGGTGAATTTCCGAAAGAACTTTGTAGACTACCAGCGTTGGTACATGAACCTATTGCAGCTCAAGCAGACCAATATGATCTCGAATTGCCAAGCTACAGTTACAACCGGAGCGTAGGCCGCATATTGTTTGGCTTTCCTCCATTGATAAGTCTTTCTTCCAACAACATTACCGGTAATATACCGTCTGAGATCGGCCAACTACTGCTTCTACAAGAGTTGTATCTAGACGGCAACAACTTCTCCGGCAACATTCCAGACCAAATGTCTAACCTTAAGAACTTAGAAGCTTTGAATCTCTCCAAGAATCACTTGTCCGGAAAAATTCCATCGTCTCTGGCGAGCCTTAATTTCTTGAAGAGCTTTGATGTCTCGTACAATAATCTCGAAGGTTCAATCCCAACAAGCACTCAGCTCCAAAGCTTTGAAGCTTCTGCATTTGAGGGGAATCCAAAACTTTGCAGTGCACCGCTTCCAAACGAGTGTCGCATTGATGCGCATGATAAGAATAACCGAGATGATGAGGACGATGGGCATCGACTACCGTGGTTCTATATTTCAGCTGTGTTGGGGTTTATTTTCGGATTCTGGGGAGTATGTGGTTCTTTGATCTTAAAAAAGACATGGAGATATGCGTACTTTCAGTTCACAGACAATGTACAGGATAGGCTCTATCTCATGTTAGCAGTGCGCATGAATAGGATGAAACGATGGCTTAGCTAAATAGAGTTCTTTGTTTTTTCTCGGTTACATTTGAGGGTTTCGAATACTCTGTTATGTATTTTATTTTATAATAAACGTCCCTACGCTATCGAAGTTACTGCTTTGTAAATGAATCATAAATCGTAATTTAAAAATCCCTCTCATATCCCTCCCACATTTCCAATCCCCTCTAACTTGGTCTCGATTCCATGAGACTTGGAAATCCCTCACCCCAAAAGAAGTCAAAATTTTGATTCAGGGGCCAAACTGAGAATCGGGTTACCAAAATGACAATGTAACATGTCATTTTTCTAGCAAAATAACATCACCACCAAAATATTCAAAAACAATCTACGAACGAATAGCAACACATAATCTTCAGAGAGGACTGCAAATTAACATGTTCCATTTAACAAGGATCCCCATGCAGTCTGCTTTCTGTCAATATGTGCACTACCTGAAAGAACTCATGTTGCGCACCAAAGTAAAGACACGACTAATCGAATAAGATATGACCTTGAAAGTTTAATCATATTTGGATGAAAGGCAACCAGGTTCCAACCACAGCAATATGCCAAACAAAATATCATTCAAGACTAGAAACATTGAAACCGACAGCCCATCTCGAGCAACCTCCTCGTTTATCTACAACATGCCTACAAGACTCATCATACCGCAACTAGCCTCAAGCTTAGTAACGGTTTGGACCAGGATTGACTCCAGCATCCATGTCTGGCGTGTAGTTATTCTAGTATTGTCCAGGGTCCTTCCATCCTGCATTAGAAGGCGGAGCCATGTTTGTTGGCACGAGAAGCCCAAGTAGCTACATATGTTCCGGTCGAGTCCATACTACGAAAAGCCCATACTCTCGACAAAGCCCATTTAACTCGAATATTTACTCATATGAAGAGGCCCAAGGTATCCATCGTGAAACATAATTTTGTTTGTTTGTTTTTTTTTTTTTTTTTTTTTTTTTTGACAAACGATTTTATCTATGCTAAAGAAGAGGAGTCGGGTTTAGTCTCACAATGGGCTAACAGTAATGTGGTTCAAATTCGGCTTTGGCAAGAACCGAACTTAAGACCTCTCACTTATAAGTGAAGATAAATACAACTAGACCATAGTACTAAGTGGCATGAACCATACTTTATTGCTAGTTGGGATTTATATAAATGTGATTAATGTACAAGAAAATTGAGGTTGTATGGTGATTTTAGTGGTGGCATTGCATATCTGATACTGATTGAATAATAAGGGTTATGTAGCTCGGTTGATTAAGAGCATTCACTCCCAAACCCGAGCTTCCGAGTCTGATCACCTCGTCTCGTCTCCTGCCTGTATGGAATAATCTTGACAGGTGATTTACACACAGTTATGGATGTTTGCATTATTTTTTGGTTCATAATTTGTATGAATGAAATCAGCGTCTGATCGATGTTCGGGTTTCCGTCAGGAGATTGGTTGCTCCATACTCAACTCTCAATCATGTTCCACTGGTTGGTTATGTGGGGGAAGCCACTCACATTCGGTAGAACACAGAGAATTGCAGCTATTATTTACGTATTTTGTCTCCCTTGGTTGCCCTTGTATCCTTCCCTAGACTTCACTGTTTGGGAGCCGCACGCATCAGTGCTGTCATGGGTGAAAATTGTGATATTATCGACATCCATCATTCTTTCCTCGACATAAATGCATACGAGGAGGCAAAGAGGTTCCATCAGTTAATGACAGCGAGTCTCTGATGAGTATTAGGAAGGAAGAAAAGGAGAGACACAGACGGAAAATAATAGGACAAGCCAACAAAGGGAGGATACCATGGAACAAAGGCAGGAAACATAGTTCAGGTACATAGAAACTGAGAGTAAATGTTTGTTGGATTTTAAACCTTCATAGTTTGGTTGAATCTGAAGTTTTGAAGCAGAGAACGATACAAGCGTTAAAAGAGCCCAAGGGTGAAGTCACGTATGATTCAATGATATTTTCTTCGAATATTTATGCTTTTGAATCAGCATATAAGATTCAATCAGCTATTTTTCTTTGGGAAATTGCAATTCATTGACGTTCAATGTTTTTAGGTTAGAAAGAAGATGTCTGAGCATCCCCATCCTCATAGGTACAAAGTCTTTGTCACATATACTCGTATGAAACATAAGAACTTCATAAATTAGATGGGTTGTCTAGTTATAATTGTTGGAGTTTTGAGCTCCTTTAGTCCCACATCGGGGAACTCAAGGGAACTTGAGGTCCTCATATTAATTTAGTCACCTGTTAAGGTAGTCATCTTTATTAGTGATTAGGTGTTGGACCATTTGAAATAAGGATTGAGGTTTGGGCTATTAATTAAACAAGACAAGGACCTCGGGGCACTTGGAGCTTAAGAATTAAAATTAATCAGATCATTAATTTTAATTTTGAATAGATATAAAATAGCCTATATCCAAAAGGTATTTGAATAGATATAAAATAGCATGCATATCACTATTTCATCAAGTTTTGGTAGGCCTGAAGTCATTTAGAAGGGTATAATGCACACCTGTTAATGTATACAAGGGGCAACACCCAAGGTATCCATGGACATTCACCGAGTCTTGGTAGGCAGTTGGAGGGCATGTATGAAGCCAACTCTAATCTTCAAAAGGGAGCATCCAAGGTATCCATTGGGTGCTATCCATGGACATTCACGGAAGTTCGGAGAGTTAGCACCGAAGGTATCTATGGACGTTTACCAAAGTTCGGGGGGTCAGCTAACCCCCTGCCCCTCAATGCATCCGCCACTGAGAGTAGGGTACTCTTCATATAGCCAATTAGTTTTATGGTGTAACCTCAACTTTTTTACAGTATCAGAACAAGTTGGCCCAAGTGTGAAGCCTAATGGGAACAAGTGCTCCAAGTCACCTAATTTATGTTGTCTATGTGTTAGGCTTAAAATTTTGCCATACGTGAGGAGACGTGTGAGAATGTGATGACAAAGTTCCACATCGGTGAGAAACTAAACCATGCAAGGGCTTATAAGGAGTTAGGTTATTCCTCATATTGTCAATTGGTTTTAAGGTGGAACCCCCAACTTTCTTCATGTGAGAATGTGTGGACAAAGTCCCACATCGGTGAAGGACCAAACTATGCAAGAGCTTATAAGAAGATGAGCTACTCCTCATATTGCCGATTGGTTTTACAGTCGAACCTCAACTTTCTTCGTGATGCCACTTGCCCAGTCCTAGGGGCAATCTTAATTACATTCAACATCTATTGCAGCGTAAAAATGACATCTTAACAGCATCTTAATGGATAGTTAATGCAAGTATGATAGGTCAGATACAAAACTCAATGGTTTGGAAATATAAGAAATGTCAAATCTTCCAAGAAAAATCATTTCACCGGGGAAATTAACTTGAACGTGTATACTAATTCATATGAAAGGTCCAGATGCATGACATTTAATTAGCGGAGCAAATTATGGACCAAATCGAGTACATTTCGAGACTTTTCAAGGTTGTGGTCCTCGATATCCTATTTATGCCCCTAATACACGGTGGGATGAACAACACTCACTGTTTCTCTACAATATATAAGCATTTTAGCCAAATAATGTCATTTTGCTAGGTCAAATATGCATTTTAAGTTTTGAGACAAAGAGCACTCACTACTTCTCTATTCTTAATTTGGAATTGGGGCTTGGCAAGACTAGGCATGTTTGACAACGTTTTTAAAGTTACTACAAGCGTTTTAAGATCACCTAAAGAGCTTTTAACAACGTTTGGCAAAAAAAGCTAACCGTAAATGTGAGTTTTGAAAAAAAAACCATTACTTAAAATGCTTTTAAAAAGAAGCACATGAAGCTGATGCGAGATTTATACGCACACAAACTAAACCCTATTTGTGACAATTGTAGTAATGATGTAAGTAGGGATCGTTCTAACCGGGGATTAACTAGGGATGCTAAACACTTGACTCAAATAAATAAAACTAACTTTTAAAACACTAAGACAAACTAAAAGACTCAAAACAAGTTCAAAAGTCTCCAAATACTTAAAAACATAAAATAAGACAAATCAAATGATTAAGACTTAACAAAATAAGGGGGGGGGAAATTTGATTTGACGAAAATTGAAATAACAAAACAAGTTAATAAACTAAGCAAATTGTAAAACGAATAAACGTAAATATGAATGTGATGAAAATATGGATGATGGAATAGCCAAGGGGTTCTTATCCACACATGTTACACTTGCATACAAGATTGATTCTCAGTTGGTCTTTCGATAAATTATGAAACTCAATGCTCCAAGTTAATTAGGTCCGCTTAAATTAACTTTCAGATTTCCCTAGATTCATTGGATTGAATGGAATACGCATTACAACCAAATTATTCTTAATCAAAGTCCCTAACTATGGAATACGCATGATAGAGACATTCAACCAAGATCATTAAGTTCAATGAAAATTATAAGTGTTGACGAGGCATTCGTTACTATGGAATACGCATGAAACTTATGCCAAGAATTCGTTTAACGCGATTGTTTATAAGCAACCTCCACTACTTGTGAATATAAGTTCGTAACTATTAGGTGAAACTCACTTATATTCTAGCGTCATATTCATGCATGAAAATTAAGCGCGCATTCTTAATAAACGTACATAAATAAGTTATCAATCAAACGGTTAAACGAATCGAATCCACAACTTATGAAATTCCAACGAAAGTAATCAATTCATATTGCAAGTATAAACATAGTTTCGAATCACCCCCTAGCTAAAGGGGGGTTTAGTTCCTCATAACTTTGAAATCAAAGAAACACCTAAACATTCCAACAACTCAAAATTGAATTGTATGAACGTTTAGGCACTCTTCTCTTCCTCTTCGTTGTGGCACAAGATCTAAGGAGATGTTTAGGGCTTTAGGTGTATGTGGAATGGAGTGGGGAGTGGTTGGAGATGGAAGAATGGATTGATGGGGAAGGCACGGCACAAAAGGGAGTTTGTGTGTGTGAATGGATGATTTTCTTGAAATGGAAGAGTTGGAGTGGGGAGTGAATCCAATTTTCAATGAATGAGAATGCAAGGGTTTTTATAGGAGGAATTAGGGTTAATGGCTAATTAGAATAATGGGCTATGTGGTGGATGCGGCACTAATGGGAATTAATTAGGTTTTTAGGTGGCTGCCTTATATCAAATGGAGAATGGAGAAAAAAAGCTTAGGAATTAAATATTTGATGAATGGGAGACACGGCTTATGGAGTGAATAATGTCTTATGGTGGCTGATTTAATAAGGCTCTAGGGTTTCTTTTTGGTTTATTAGGGTCAAAAATAAATGGGGGGCCACGGCTTAGAAAAATAATGGGAGATGTTGCTTCGGCAAGATTTGTTTTTGGGAGTGAATGGCTGAATTTTATCTAGGGTGAAAAATTAGGTGCGGCTTAGATTTGAATAATAGGAATATGGTGGCTGAATGATTTAAAAATATGAATGCATGCAATGAATTAGGTCGGCTAGGGTTTAAGGTTAGGAAAGGTTACCAAAACGGGAAACCTAGGGTTAACTTTCCTACTTCAATTAGGAATCCTTGTTTGAGTAGGATTCCCCATTTTGGTAAGAATTCATCGTTGGAGTAGGAATTCGTCGTTTCATCAAGTCTTCAACTCATTCATTCCTCTTTCGCTCCAAAAGACTCCAATTTGCATCTTCTTGCACACTTTGGCCTTATAATCTGAAAATACACAAAAGTGGCCTTAAACACTCAAATAACTAAATAAACACAACATAAATGCACGAGAACAAGCTAATTAAGTCGCATGAATATGCTCCTATCAAATTCCCCCACACTTAACTTTTGCTAGTCCTCGAGCAAAACAAGACAACTAAAGTAAACAAGACGAAACGAAACAAACAAAACATAACCTAAACCTTCCAACGATTGCCTCAGGGATTTCCAATGAAACATGACATGTCAAAGATCATTACTCACATAGCTTTTAGTCTTCCTTCCCCTCAAGCACATACTTAATCATAGTCACCATTCACTAGTTCGCATTTAATCAATTAAAACACATTTGGAATGTAATAACATGCCTTCGAGAATTCCCTCAATTCCTCACTAGTTATGCACTCAATTTTCACTCAGATTTTCTGACTACACACCCTACACTAGTTATATGTGAGAAGATTGATGTAAACATGAAAGACTAGTACTCACATACGTTATAACAAAGAAAGCAATTTCTGGAGTAATTAAACGTGTTTAGATATGATCTCATGAATGGAACGCTACTACTTAGAACGAGAACCAGTGATTCCATAAGCTCATACCAAATTCAAACTCCACATATTGAATACATAACATCAAGATAGAAGTTGAGGGTTGTAACGGGGATAAGGGTAGTGGTTTAACAAAGAAAGGTAAAGTAAAACAAAGGTTCTTAAAGCAATAGTGAGCAAAGTATTGAATTAGGCACTTAGAATTTCCTTTAGAATGCAAAAATCAACTTTGAACACCCAAGGGGAAGTCACACAAAACTTAGGGCCATATTCAACTTTTTATTTTTTTTTATTTTTTATTTTTTATTTTTTATTTTTTATTTTTTTTTCATTCTTTGGCCGTGCCCTATTATCTTCCCCCACACTTATTTTCTGCAGTATATTGATCAAAAGGAGTTCATTCTAAGTCATGCTTCACTATCTTTTAAGAACAAGGGGTTAACAAAGAAAATAAGCTTGAAAAGGCTCAAAAGGGGTAATCCTACAATACATGTGAAAAGGGATAGGCTTTTTGGCTTTGGCTTGACTAACAACTTCATCTTATTGTATGTTATGCAATCAATATCATGCTTTGAATGAAACGGATATAAGTTCTAGCATTTAGTTCTATCATGATACAATTGCATTCTAAGTAGCAACCAAGCAAGGAATAATGAGATCATGCAACAACTTTAGAAAACAAAGAATCACAGAAAATAACTCTCCAAAGAAGGTAATGGCTCGAGTCTCACAGGGTCGTAGCGTTTGTTTGAGTTCCTTCCTTCAAGCATGTTACAAAAACGAATTTTTCTTTTATGATTGCATGTGAAGTCATATATTATAACCATAACCAAGCATATACCAAGAGTAAATCAAACTTTTCTCTATGTTTATAACTCTTTTTAACAGTCATGCAATTACAAACCAAATCCTTATCATTGTGTTGGAAGGTACCCTAAGACACAAACACACAAAAACGACTCAAAACACTCTTTTTAGGCTTTTCAAAACATATTTTTCAAATTTTTATGTGATTTTCGGAGTTATAAAAACAAAACATACTAAAACACTCTTAAACAACTTAAAAACACCTTAAAACAGTAAGGAACAACATTTGAAGTAATGGGTGATAAAATCCCACGAATTTGTATTAACAACATTAGTTACCCCCCCCCCACACTTAAATCAAACATTGTCCTCAATGTTTTAAGCATAGATTCACACAAAACATAAGTAAACACACAAAAAGCACTTAAACATATTAAACATGGCAGAATGTAATTAACAAAGAGAAGAGTTTAGAGACGCAAATCTGGTTATAGAGTGTAAATTCCATCTTCTCCTTGGTAATTGCATTGAGGCTTTGATCTTTGTGATTCCACAGGCTTACTCTTGAACTGCGCTGCTCCCATCGTTGATTTTCCTTTGTGCTACTCTTGAACTGGGCAGCAGGCTTCTTTTGGTCTCCCCCGAAGGTCTGAGCTTACTTTTTTTGTCTGTTTCTTTGTTCAATCTCTCCAATTCGTATTGAAGAGGGTTAGATGATACTCAGCATATGCAGTTGTTGCTTGTCTCCACATGCTTCAATGTATCATTTTCACTTGCCTTACTCGCTCCTCTTTGCAGAAGTGGTCCCTTCTCTGGAAGTGTGTCAACCGTTGAAGATGACTACTCGAGAGCAACTCTAGGTAAGCAATCAGGAATGGATTCCAGGCAGTCGGTTCCAGAACAGAAGACTGACTCCAAGTGCCTCTGATTGCTTTCGTTTACTTTGCCATGCGAGTAATAACAAGGACAAAGAAAAGGACAGGGAAAGAGCATGATATGAGATACTTTTGCTTTAGACCTTGATGATATAAGATACCTTTGCTTTTGAAGAAACAACGAACGAAGCAGCACATGTATTTGTTGTGGTTGTCTCCACATGCTTCGATCGACCGTTTCCTTCTGCCTCATTTGTACTCCAGGTTTCTGGTATCTTCTTTGGAGGAGAAAAAATTGAGTATTTCAAAAGGCTTTGCTGGGAGTGCGCCCTCAGAGGTGAGAAAGAGTTGGGCATTTTCTTCATGTCTGCCTTGCCATAAGAGATGAAGGTCGACATATATAGAGATAATATCAAGTGGTGGTACTGTTATTTTACCCTTGTCGACAGACATTTTGATCCCGCAAATCCGGCTTTTTGAAATAGTGACGCCCCTTCGATTTCTGAGCAGGCGCCCCTTCGATTTCTGAACGACACATGGTAGTGCAGATGCGGCTCCTTTTGACAAAGCTGCACGCGTTTTCTGACAAGCGGAGAAAGCGTCGCCGGACTTTGCGCTTGTCGGCTAAAGATGTGTAGTTGCGATGATGGCCTCCACGTGTTTTCTGAAAAGAAGAAATCTTTTGACAAAGTTGAACACGTCTTCTGAAAAGCCGAGAAAGCGTCGCCAAAATTACGCCGGAAATTCCGGCTTTTTGAATCGGTGGACGCGTCGCCTTGGCTTTTTATAGAGCTATCGATCACCACAACAAACACAATCTGAAGATTTCCCATTCTTGAAAATCGACTCCGGCCCTTTGAAATTTAACTCCTTCCACCCCTTCTCTTTGAACACTTTTGAAAAATGGCAAACTCATCGAACCTTAGCTTAGAATTGAGTCTCAGCAGTGATGCGGGCGCGCCGCGTCAAGGTAACGTATGGCGCCCTTCTTTCTTATCTTCTAACGGTCCTCTTACAGGTGAAGACTCCGTGATGCAGGACGCCACAATAGCTACAATAGTAGCTAGGAACCTCCTCACTCCAAAAGATAGTAGGCTGCTGTCAGGACGGTCCGATGAGTTGGCCGTTCAAGAGTCCCTCGCACTTAGTGTTCAGTGTGCGAGCTCTGTGTCCAACATGGGCCAACGCTTGCTTGCCCGCTCCCGTCAGGTGGAATCATTGATGGCGGAGGTGGAAAGTCTTAAGCAAGAGATCAAACTGCTTAAGTACGAGAATAGAAGTTTGCATGTGCTTGCAAATAACTATTCGTCGGGCATGAAGAGGAAGCTAGATGAGCTGCAAGAATCCAATGGTCGAATGCAAAGTGACCGTCAAAGTGACCGTCAAAGGCTTGCGGCTTTCTTCCAGAGGCACATTTTTCCTGGCTCATCAAGTGTTCCACCAAGTGTTGAGGCCTCGAATGATCCATTTTCAACGTCTCCCGCTTCGATGCCTCCTGCTCAGATGCCTCCCGCCACTAGAATGGTGCCACGTAGTGGGGCTTCAAGCAAACGACCTTTGTGAAAGTCACAGCCTATTATTTGTTTAGCAGTGCCTATCAATAAATCAAACATTTTCTCAATGTTCCAATCATATTCTCACACAATTAACAAACAAACAAACAAAATAACAACTAAACAACCTAACATGGCAGAAACGAAAAAGCAACAAAGAGAAGAGTTTTAGGAATCTGGAATTGGAGTGCTTTCTAAGTCTTCCTTTGTTGAATGCATGGGTTGCCTCCCAAGTAGCGCTTTCTTTTACGTCTTGCAGCCGGACGGTACCTCTGTTTAAGCTTGACTAGGTTCCACGGCATGGAGGGGTACCTCCTCCACGACATGCTCCTCAAACGTCTCGTAATAGGGCTTCAATCGATGCCCATTCACTTTGAATTCTTGCTGCGTCCTTGAACTTTTGATTTGCACTGCACCATGAGGGAAAACATTAGTGACAATAAAAGGACCAACCCATTTGGAACGCAACTTACCCGGAAACAATCGAAGGCGAGAATTGAACAACAACACTTTCTGCCCAATAGAGAACGTCTTGGCACGAATCATCTTGTCATGGAATGCCTTCGTTTTCTCCTTGTAAATCCTGGCATTCTCATATGCTTCATTTCGGATTTCATCAAGCTCACACAATTGAAGCTTCCTATGTAAACCTGCGGCATCAGGGTCCATATTGAACGTTTTGACGGCCCAATGTGCACGATGCTCTAATTCGACGAGGAGATGGCATGGCTTCCCATAGATGAGCCGAAAAGGTGACATCCCAATGGGGGTTTTGTAGGCAGTGCGATACGCCCACAATGCATCGTTTAAGCGCAAACTCCAATCCTTCCTTGTAGACCCCACGGTCTTCTCAAGAATTTGCTTGATTTCCCTATTTGAAACCTCGGCTTGCCCGCTCGTTTGAGGATGATAAGGTGTGGCCACCTTATGCGTGACATTGTATTTCTTGAGCAACGCCTCGATGGTTCGATTACAAAAATGGGAACCTCCATCACTGATTAGCACTCGTGGCATTCCAAACCTTGCAAAAATGTTAGTTTTCACAAAATCTGCAACCACTCGAGAATCATTAGTTCGGGTGGCTTTTGCTTCCACCCATTTCGACACATAGTCCACAGCAAGCAATATAAAAAGAAACCCATGTGACGAAGGAAAGGGACCCATAAAATCAATACCCCAAACATCAAAGATTTCAACACTAAAAATGGGGGTTTGCGGCATTTGTTGTTTAGGACCAATATTGCCCGTTCTTTGGCATCTATCACAAGACATGCAAAATGTTCTAGCATCCCTAAAGATGGTAGGCCAATAAAACCCACATTCTAAGACTTTAAGGGCAGTGCGTTGGGTGCCAAAATGTCCCCCACATGCATATGAATGACAGAATGTTAAAATAGATTGAAACTCAGATTCATTCACACAACGTCGTACAATCTGATCGGGACAAAATTTCCAGAGGTATGGGTCATCCCAAACATAAAACCTAGCATCCTTTTTAAGTTTATCACGTTGATTCCTATTAAGTGTGCTAGGGATATCTTTAGACACCAAAAAGTTCACCAAATCTGCATACCAAGGCTCACTTACCTGGATAGACATCAATTGCTCATCGGGGAAGGTTTCAGAAATTGGCAATGCTTCCTCATGCACCATTCGACTTAGGTGGTCAGCCACCACGTTCTCCACGCCCTTCTTATCTCGAATCTCAATGTCAAACTCTTGTAGAAGCAATATCCAACGAATTAGTCTAGGCTTGGCCTCCTTTTTCGTGAGCAAATACTTGAGAGCTGCATGATCCGTAAAAATAATAACTTTAGTACCAAGTAAGTAGGATCAGAACTTATCTAATGCAAATACCACAGCAAGTAATTCTTTTTCAGTGGTTGAGTAATTCAATTGAGCATCATTTAGTGTCCTAGATGCATAATAAATAACATGAGGTTGTTTGTTCTTTCGCTGCCCCAAAACAGCACCAATCGCATAGTCCGAAGCATCGCACATCAGCTCGAATGGAAGGCTCCAATCTGGAGGTGTGATAATGGGAGCCGAAGTGAGAGCTTCTTTTAAGTGCTTGAATGCCGTGGAGCATGCATCATCAAACTCGAAAACCACCTCTTTTTGAAGCAATTGGCATAGTGGTTGTGCAATCTTGGAGAAATCCTTTATGAAACGCCTATAAAAACCTGCGTGACCAAGAAACGAACGAACCTCTCTAACCGAAGTTGGAGAGGGTAAGTGACGAACAAGGTCCACCTTAGATTTATCCACTTCAATGCCTTTTTCAGAAATAATATGTCCTAGAACAATACCTTTCTTAACCATGAAGTGACATTTTTCCCAATTTAGCACAAGATTCGTTTTAACACAACGTTTCAAAATTAAGGTCAGATTATTCAAGCAATGATCGAATGAATTACCAAACACGCTAAAATCATCCATGAATATCTTAATGATCTTCTCCACATAATCAGAAAATATACTCACCATGCATCGTTGAAACGTCGCGGGGGCATTGCACAACCCAAATGGCATACGCCTATATGCAAAGGTGCCAAAGGGGCACGTGAAAGTTGTCTTTTCTTGGTCCTCAGGAGCTATCACAATTTGGTTATATCCGGAATATCCATCAAGAAAGCAATAAAATTTATAACCGGCTAACCTTTCTAGCATTTGGTCCAGGAATGGCAATGGAAAGTGATCCTTCCTTGTCATGGCATTTAACTTCCTGTAATCAATACAAACACGCCAACCTGTCACAACACGAGTGGGTACAAGCTCTTGTTCTTCATTCTTCACCACCGTGACTCCGGACTTCTTTGGAACAACCTGCACGGGTGACACCCAACGACTATCAGAAATAGGATATATAACACCACAATCAAGTAATTTTATAATTTCCTTTTTTACTACTTCCAACATGGGTGGATTAAGGCGACGTTGAGCTTCACGAGATGGCTTGGCTCCCTCCTCCAAAAGGATGCGATGCATGCATGTGGTGGGACTAATGCCTTTGATATCCGCCAAAGTCCATCCAATGGCAGATTTGTGCTCTTTTAACACCCTTATCAACTTGTCTTCTTCTTGGGTCGTGAGTGAGCTGGTAATGATGACAGGTAGTGTCTGATCTTCTCCCAAGAAAACATACTTCAAGTGACTAGGTAATGGCTTTAACTCAAGTGCAGGTGGCTGCACAATTGATGGAAGTAACTTGTTAGTCAAAACCGAATCTAAAATTGAGAGAGAAGACTTACCAGAGTGTGAGGGCAATGACTCGAGGGCAGTAACCATTTCAAGTACTTCACTACAAGGGGGCACGGCAATATGGTCAGATTCCATGCCATAGCTTGTAAGGATTCCCCCACCCTCAATTCTTGCTCATATGCCGTGCACTAATGCCACTTCAAGTGCATCTTCGTTCATTCGATCCAAATGCACCTGTGCCAAAGAATCAACAATGTCAATAGCAAAACAAGAATGGTCCTCAATTGGATATTTAATGGTTTCAGAAAGATTAAAATGAATAATGTCCCCATCAAATTCCATGGTTAATGTTCCCGTATACACATCTATCTTTGTTCTTGCTGTTTTCATGAATGGACGGCCTAGCAAGATTGGCAATGATGGAGCATGGCTCGAATCCTCCATTTCTAAGACATAAAAATCTGCAGGAAAGATAAGATGATTGACCTGTACTAAAACATCCTCAAGGACTCCCTTGGGATAAGCGTTAGAACGATCGGCCAATTGAATTATAACGCCATCTTTTTTTAACTCACCAAGGTGCATAGATGCATAAATGGAATATGGCATGACATTAATAGAAGCACCAAGATCTAACATGCATTGTTCAAATCTAGTGTTTCCAATTGTACATGGGATAGTAAAGCTCCCTGGATCCTTACACTTTGGAGGTAACTTTCGTTGCAAAACTGCGGATACATTTTCACTTACTTTGACAACTTCTTTGTTTGAAATTCTTTTCCTAGTTGTGCATAACTCTTTTAAAAACTTCGCATACCTGGGCACTTGCTTAATGGCATCAAGTAAAGGAATGTTTACTTGGACTTTTCGAAAGGTATCCAAAATGTCCTTTTCGCTTTCTTCCTTCTTTGATTGTGCAAATCTGCGAGGGAAAGGAACATTGGGCAGATTAGTGTTCGAAATCACAACATTTGGGACAACATTACCTGAGATGGACGGATGGGAAGGTTTAGATGGTTGCGGCTTGGGTGGTGCTACACTCGCCGTGGGGTCGGATTGCTCATCTTCCTTGTTTTGGGCAGATTCATGTGCTTTGCTTCCCGCTTCTTTTCCACTTCTTAGGGTGATAGCTTTTGCAGATTCGAAGCCACCCTTTGGATTGACCACCGTAGTGCTTGGTAACTTACCATTCTCACGAAATTGTCCCAAAAATTCGGCCATTTGTCCCATTTGTTTCTTTAGTTCATTCACCTCCTTTGCTTGGTTCTGCATTCCCTGCACCATTGTGGTTAATAATTGATATGTTTTATCATCATTCATAGACGTACCTGAGTTGGTTTGGGATGATTGTGCTTGAGGAGGTGGTTGTGGTGCCATTGGCCTTGGAAAGAAACCCGGAGGTTGTCGGAATCCACTTTGTTGGGCAGGTTGTTGTGCATCTCTCCATCTGAAATTTGGGTGATCTCTCCAACCTGGATTATATGTGTTAGAATATGGATCGTTCCTTGGTTGGTTTTGATTCCCATAGCCCATGGCATTGGCAGATTCCCACCCTCCGTTCTCAATTAATTGAGGGCATGTCTCGGATGGATGCCCTTGAATGGAGCATACACCACAGATTGTAGCTCCTTGCGCTTTGGGGCCCTCCACAAACTGCGACAACATAGATGTAAGGTTAGCCATTTGGGATTGTAATTCGGAAATAGAACTTACCTCATTTACATGATGTGGCTGTGGGGCGTCTCTCTGCCCAACACCTTCATATTGTTGTGCATTTAGAGCACGGTTTGCAATTAGGGTCTTGGCTGCCATAGGTGTTTTGTCCACCAATGCACCTCCCGCCGAAGCATCGAGCATTTGCCTTTCAATGGGAAGAAGGCCCTCATAGAAGTATTGAAGGAGAAGCTCCTCCTTCATTTGATGTTGAGGACATGATGCAACAAGGGCTTTAAAACGCTCGTAGTATGCCGGAAAAGATTCTCCTTGACTTTGTTGGATTCCGCTAATTTTCTTCCTTAAGAGAATGACTTTTGAAGTAGGGAAGAACTTCTCCAAGAACGCTCTCTTCATGCTCTCCCAAGAAGTAACGGTCCCGGGTGCCAATTCATAAAGCCAATCCTTAGCCTTTTCCACAAGAGAGAATGGAAAAGCCTTTATCATCAGAATGTTCCCATCAACATTTATGGGTGTCATGCTCGAACAAACAACCTCGAACTCCTTGAGATGCTTGTTGGGATCTTCCATGGAAAGCCCATGGTATTTCGGAATGTGGTGCAATAAGCTTGACTTCAACTCGAATTCATCAGTCTTGCCTTGGGCAGCCTCGGGGTATTGAATGTAAAGAGGGGCTGCATTGGCCAAACCCGAGGCAGAAAGCTCTTTGATGGTTCGATTGTCCATGGCCATGGTTGGTACTTCTTCTTTAACCCAATCCGTGGCTTCCTCTTCTACTTCAGGTTCGGGACTAGGAGGATTAGACTCTTGCAATTTCTTGTTCCTTCTCAAAGTCCTCTCGAAATCACCGTCAAAGTCGGAGATATGCTCACGAACAGGTTGTGAGCTACGGGTCATAAACTAGTACCTACACACAAAAGTAAACAAGATAAATAACCAACTTAATAGACTTGGCACAAGTAAGAAAACAAGTTGCCACAAAAAAAAAAAAAAAAAAAAACAAAACACATACACACGGTGCAAAAAAAATTAAAACAAAACAGAAACTAAACAATTTAAACAAGACTCAAGACAAGGGATTAGCAATTTTGCCAATCCCCGGCAACGGCGCCAAAATTTGATGCGAGATTTATACGCACACAAACTAAACCCTATTTGTGACAATTGTAGTAATGATGTAAGTAGGGATCGTTCTAACCGGGGATTAACTAGGGATGCTAAACACTTGACTCAAATAAATAAAACTAACTTTTAAAACACTAAGACAAACTAAAAGACTCAAAACAAGTTCAAAAGTCTCCAAATACTTAAAAACATAAAATAAGACAAATCAAATGATTAAGACTTAACAAAATAAGGGGGGGGGGGAAATTTGATTTGACGAAAATTGAAATAACAAAACAAGTTAATAAACTAAGCAAATTGTAAAACGAATAAACGTAAATATGAATGTGATGAAAATATGGATGATGGAATAGCCAAGGGGTTCTTCTCCACACATGTTACACTTGCATACAAGATTGATTCTCAGTTGGTCTTTCGATAAATTATGAAACTCAATGCTCCAAGTTAATTAGGTCCGCTTAAATTAACTTTCAGATTTCCCTAGATTCATTGGATTGAATGGAATACGCATTACAACCAAATTATTCTTAATCAAAGTCCCTAACTATGGAATACGCATGATAGAGACATTCAACCAAGATCATTAAGTTCAATGAAAATTATAAGTGTTGACGAGGCATTCGTTACTATGGAATACGCATGAAACTTATGCCAAGAATTCGTTTAACGCGATTGTTTATAAACAACCTCCACTACTTGTGAATATAAGTTCGTAACTATTAGGTGAAACTCACTTATATTCTAGCGTCATATTCATGCATGAAAATTAAGCGCGCATTCTTAATAAACGTACATAAATAAGTTATCAATCAAACGGTTAAACGAATCGAATCCACAACTTATGAAATTCCAACGAAAGTAATCAATTCATATTGCAAGTATAAACATAGTTTCGAATCACCCCCTAGCTAAAGGGGGGTTTAGTTCCTCATAACTTTGAAATCAAAGAAACACCTAAACATTCCAACAACTCAAAATTGAATTGTATGAACGTTTAGGCACTCTTCTCTTCCTCTTCGTTGTGGCACAAGATCTAAGGAGATGTTTAGGGCTTTAGGTGTATGTGGAATGGAGTGGGGAGTGGTTGGAGATGGAAGAATGGATTGATGGGGAAGGCACGGCACAAAAGGGAGTTTGTGTGTGTGAATGGATGATTTTCTTGAAATGGAAGAGTTGGAGTGGGGAGTGAATCCAATTTTCAATGAATGAGAATGCAAGGGTTTTTATAGGAGGAATTAGGGTTAATGGCTAATTAGAATAATGGGCTATGTGGTGGATGCGGCACTAATGGGAATTAATTAGGTTTTTAGGTGGCTGCCTTATATCAAATGGAGAATGGAGAAAAAAAGCTTAGGAATTAAATATTTGATGAATGGGAGACACGGCTTATGGAGTGAATAATGTCTTATGGTGGCTGATTTAATAAGGCTCTAGGGTTTCTTTTTGGTTTATTAGGGTCAAAAATAAATGGGGGGCCACGGCTTAGAAAAATAATGGGAGATGTTGCTTCGGCAAGATTTGTTTTTGGGAGTGAATGGCTGAATTTTATCTAGGGTGAAAAATAAGGTGCGGCTTAGATTTGAATAATAGGAATATGGTGGCTGAATGATTTAAAAATATGAATGCATGCAATGAATTAGGTCGGCTAGGGTTTAAGGTTAGGAAAGGTTACCAAAACGGGAAACCTAGGGTTAACTTTCCTACTTCAATTAGGAATCCTTGTTTGAGTAGGATTCCTCATTTTGGTAAGAATTCATCGTTGGAGTAGGAATTCGTCGTTTCATCAAGTCTTCAACTCATTCATTCCTCTTTCGCTCCAAAAGACTCCAATTTGCATCTTCTTGCACACTTTGGCCTTATAATCTGAAAATACACAAAAGTGGCCTTAAACACTCAAATAACTAAATAAACACAACATAAATGCACGAGAACAAGCTAATTAAGTCGCATGAATATGCTCCTATCAGAAGCAGCTAAAGTGCTTTTTTTTTTCTCTTTCTAAAAAGCACTTAGCATTGTTTTTTTAGTGTTTTCACGTGCTTCGGGCCTAATTAAGCTCATTATATTTGTTGCTATCATCTCCCCCATCTTGAATTCTCTTTAGTAGATCCAATGAGCGAAGGTCGTCGTTTGTGGTTTGTTTAATGGAAAATCTCTATTCAACGTCAGGAAAAAATTGCATTGTGTGATTATGGTTGTTTGCCAAATGGTTGCCAAATTGCATTGGGTTATTGGAGGACCCCTCGACTTCTAATGTGTAATTATGGCTGTTTCCAAATGTTTCAAAAGCTGCTTTTCCATCTAATGAAGCATAACCCCTAATAAAGAAAACTAGATTTTAATCCTTAAATAAAATAAAATTTAGAAAAATATCTTATACAAGATTAAACTTTGATTTTAGTCCCTAGACTCTATTTAATGCCAGCATATTAAATATCTCTATTTTTTTTATTTATAATTTTATGGTGTTCATAAATTAAATTTTATGAAAATATTATGAATTTTAATTCTCATTATGGTAAGTATCTTATATAAGCCAGACAATTCCTGACACGACCCGATAACCCGACACGACACGACACGAAATTAACAGGTGTTCGGATCGACACGATAACGAATCGGGTCATTATCAGGTAACCCGAAAAGCATCTGTTAAGATAACGGGTTGGTTCGGTTATACACATGGGTAACACAATACAAAATAAGCAAAATATTAATTTTATAATTTTATAATCCTAAAAAAATATTTTATATATTATATATATTAATTTAACAATTTTATACCCCTGAAAACTATAATAATTATATATATATATATATATATATATATATTAAATTAAATATTAAAAATTGGTGACCACTGGATTGGCTTAAATATACATATCATTCAATTTCTTAAGTGTTATACGTACAAACTAAATAAATTTAAATCTACTTAATAAATATATATATACACACATCATTGAACTTGATGGGATACAAATTCTACAAAACTAATTTGAACGATCCAACCATCAAACTTGTTTGTATATGCATCGAGATCGCATTAGCAAAAATCGCAAAAAAGAAACATTCAGAGATCAAGTAATGGAACAAAAAATTTTTAACGGTTATCAACGAAAAATCACGATTTAACGGTTATTTTAACTCTGATTTTGATGATTTTTTACAGCTACACTCCTTGACCCTTTACAAATACAATGAATGAACTCGATCTTCAATTTAAAATATTTACATTAGTGGATACTACAAAATCTTATGTTATACTTAATGAAAGTATGAATAAACTCTTAAGTGTTAGTGAATCTATTATTTTGATGGGATACGCATTCTACGAAACTAGTTTCAACGATCTAATCGTCAAACATGTTTGTATATACTTCGAGATCGCATACGCCAAAAATTGCAAAAAACAAACATTCAGATATCAAGTAACTAGACAAAACTTTTCGACAGTTATCAACGAAAAATCATGATTTAACGGTTATTTTAACTCCGATTTTGATGATTTTTTATAGCTACACTCCTTAACCCTATATGAATACAATGAATGCACTCGATCTTCAATTTAAAATATTTACACTAGTGGATACCACAAAATCTTATGTTATACTTAATGAAAGTATGAATAAACTCTTAAGTGTTAGTGAATCTATTGTTTTGATGGGATACGCATTCTATGAAACTAGTTTCAACGATCCAACCATCAAACATGTTTGTATATGCTTCGAGATCGCATACGCCAAAAGTTACAAAAAACAAACATTTAGAGATCAAGTAATGGGACAAAACGTTTCAACAGTTATCAACGAAAAATCACGATTTAACGGCTATTTTAACTCCGATTTGGATGATTTTTTACAGCTACACTCCTTGACCCTATATATATAATGAATGAACTTGATCTTCAATTCAAAATATTTACATTAGTGGATACCACAAAATGTTATGTTATACTTAATGAAAGTATAAATAAACTCTTAAGTGTTAGTGAATTTATCGTTTTGATGGCATACGCATTCTACGAAACTAATTTCAACGATCCAACCGTCAAACTTGTTTGTATATGCTTCGAGATCGCATAAATCACAAAAAACAAACATTCAAAGATCAAGTAACGGGACAAAACTTTTCGACGGTTATCAACGAAAAATCACGATTTAATGGTTATTTTAACTCTGATTTTGATGATTTTTTACAGCTACACTCCTTGACCTTATATGAATACAATGAATGAACTCGATAATAGTGGATACCACAAAATCTTATGTTATACTTAATGAAAGTATAAACAAACTCTTAAGTGTTAGTGAATTTATTGTTTTGATGAGATACGCATTCTACGAAACTCGTTTCAACGATCTAGCTGTCAAACATGTTTGTATATACTTCGAAATTGCATATGCCAAAAATTGCAAAAAACAAACATTCAGAGATCAAGTAACGGGAGAAACTTTTCGACGGTTATCAATGAAAAATCACGATTTAACGGTTATTTTAACTCCGATTTTGATAATTTTTTACAGCTACACTTCTTGACCATATACGAATACATTGGATTAACTCGATCTTCAATTTAAAATATTTACACCAGTGGATACCACAAAATCTTATGTTATACTAAATCAAAGTATGAATAAAACTCTTAAGTGTTAGTGAATCTATTGTTTATACTTCGAGATCGCATATGCCAAAAATTGGAAAAAACAAACATTCAGAGATCAAGTAACAAGACAAAACTTTTCAACGGTTATCAACGAAATCATGATTTAATGGTTATTTTAATTCCAATTTTGATGATTTTTTACAGCTATACTCCTTGACCCTATGTAAATACAACGAATAACTCGATCTTCAATTTAAAATATTTACACTAGTGGATACTACAAAATCTTATATTATACTTAATGAAAGTATGAATATAAACTCTAAGTATTAGTGAATCTATCATTTTAATGGGATACACATTCTACGAAATTAATTTCAACGATCCAACTGTCAAACATGTTTGTATATACTTCGAGATCGCATATGCCAAAAATTGCAAAAAACAAACATTCAGAGATCAAGTAATGGTTCAAAACTTTTCGACAGTTATCAACGAAAAATCAAGATTTAACAGTTATTTTATCTCTGATTTTGATGATTTTTTTACAGCTACACTCATTGACCCTATATGAATACAATGAATGAATTCGATCTTCAATTTATAATATTTAGCCTAGTGGATACCACAAAATCTTATGTTATACTTAATAAAAGTATAAATAAACTCTAAGTGTTAGTGAATCTATTATTTTGATGGGATATACATTCTATGAAAATAATTTCAACGATCCAATATTTAAACTTATTTGTATATGTTTCAAGATCACATATGCCAAAAATCGCAAAAAACAAACATTCAGAGATTAAGTAACGGGACAAAACTTTTTAACGATTATCAGCAAAAAATCTCGATTTAACGGCTATTTTAACTCCAATTTTGATGATTTTTAACAGCTACACTCCTTGACCCTATATGAATACAATGAATCAATTCGATCTTCAATTTAAAATATTTACACTAGTGGATACCACAAAATCTTATGTCATGATGATTGATGAAAATTGAGGATTTTGTAAAAGGAATAATATGCAAGCTTTGAGTTCCATTGGCAAGGTTTAAACTTTTGAGAAAGGCTTCACAACCTTGAAAACAAAAACTCTTTCATTTTGCATATCCTTGCACATTTAATATTTTGTAATAGACTAGTAGTGTATGAATGCTTGTTTATTAGGCTCTTATTTTCAAGTGTAGATGTAGTACATAAACGACAAATGTGTTTTAATGTTTTGAAGTGATATATATGTGGCAATATGTGGTATGTGAAAATTTAAGGAAAAAAATACATTTTTCTTAACGGGTCAGGTCACTTTACCCGTTGGGTAAAGTGACCCAACCAGTTAAGGACCCGTTAAGATAACGGGTGTGACACGACACGACTCGTTAAGATAACAAGTGTTACACGAAAACGACACAAACGCGACAAACACGACCCGTTTGCCAGGCCTAATCTTATATAAGAAAATATTTTCGTAAAGATTCGGTACACATGTTTTTGCATATTTTCTTATGTGCCACTAATTCATTACAATATATTTAGCTTCGAACATTTTGGTACACTAGGTTAGTATAATATATTTACGTAGATTAGGCAGGTTTGACTGTGCTTTTTAAAGTAACTAAATGTGATTTAAGATCGCCAAAATAACTTTTAACAGCGTTGGCAAAAAATTGACAGTAATGCTGTGAGTTTTATAATAAAATAATAAAAACTACTTGAAATGCTCATAGTATGAAGCACTTGAAGCAGCTGAACTGATGTGCTTTTTAGAAAAAAACACACTTTCATTTTTTTTTTAAATGTTTCCATGTACTTGGGGCCAAATTAGGCTCACTATCTTTGTTGTTATCGTCTGCCCCACCTTGAATTTTCCTTGGTAGATCTAACGAGCGAAGGTCGTCGTTTGTGCGTTCTTTAGTGGAAAATCTCTATTCGACGTCTTGAAGGGGTTGGAAATATTGCATTATGTGGTCGCCAAATTCTCAGTCGGGCTCTTGGAGGACCCCTTGACTTCTAATGTGTGGTTATGGTTGTTTTCTAATGTTGCGAAAGCTACTTTTCCATCTAATCAAGCATTTTTTAAGTGTAGAGATTCAAGATCCTGCTATATATACAAAGACAAAAAGCATTGAGCTGCAGCAAGCCTTCAAACACAATGGCTCATGGCTTCCTTCTCACAATCCTCTTATTCACGTCCATTATATCTCCAAATATCCACGCATGCAACCAAAATGAACGTAGCGCTCTCTTGTCCTTCAACCTCACTCTATCCTCTCCTCCTTTAAATTGGACTTCCATTAACTGTTGTACTTGGGAAGGCATCACTTGTAATCAGGAAGGTCGGGTCACCCATTTGCTCTTACCCTCGAAGGGGCTACACGGAGTTATTTTTACCTCGTCATCCTCACTTGGAAACCTCACTCATCTCACCCACTTGAATTTCTCCCATAATTCACTTCACGGTTCACTTGAAAATAAACTCTTTGAGTCCTTGGATTCTCTTGAGATTCTTGATTTGAGCTATAACCTTCTTTTTGGAGTGCTACCTTTGTCTCTAACATCTAGAAACATCCGGACACTTGATTTGTCAAGCAATCGCTTCCATGGTCCAATTCCGTCTTCGTTCTTCATGCATGCTTGGAATTTGACAAGTTTCAACGTCAGCAACAATGCCTTCTCCAGCTACATCCCATCCTCTATATGTCTCCATTCTAACCCCTTGATTAGAGTGTTGGATTTTTCCTCAAACCAATTTAATGGCAACATTTTACGTGGTTTTGGGAGGTGTTCCGAGCTGCAGATCTTCCGTGCTGGTCACAATAATCTCTCAGGGCTACTTCCAGAAGATATCTATAATGCTACCAAACTCGAAGAAATTGCAGTACCTCTGAATTCACTATATGGAGGCATTAGTGAGAGAATTGTCAACCTCAACAACCTCGTAATCCTTGATCTCTCCTTCAATCAACTGAGCGGAATACTCCCTCTCCGTTTGGGGAAGCTCTCCAGGTTAAAAATCATAAAGCTCGATTTCAACGACCTACAAGGTTCGTTGCCCCAATCTTTGATGAATTGCAGCAGCCTTGTAGAACTACGTTTGGCAAAAAATAACTTGGAAGGAGACATTACCAAGCTTAATTTCTCCAAACTTGTTCAACTTACTAAACTTGACCTGTATAGGAACAACTTCACTGGTAAGTTGCCAACAAGCCTTTACTCATGTAGATCCCTGAAAGCAATTCGATTAAGTTCGAACAATCTAGAGGGACAAATACAACCTGAGATTCTTTCGCTAAACTCTCTGTCCTTCCTCTCTCTTGGTAGCCTCCGATTGGAAAATGTCACAGGAGCAATGAAGATATTGATGCATTGCAAAAGTCTTCAAATACTCCTCCTTACGCATTCCTTTAATGGTGAAGGAATGCCATCTGACGATGACATGGTTAGTTTTGATGGATTTCGAAATCTTCGATTTTTGAGCTTGATGAATTGTGATCTCACAGGTCGAATACCTGTATGGTTAGCAAAGCTAAAGAGCCTACAGATCTTGGCTCTGGATGACAACAAAATCACAGGGACAATTCCTAGCTGGTTGGGGACTGATCTACCAAGACTTTTTTATATAGGCTTGTCAAAGAACCTTATTTCAGGTGAATTTCCGAAAGAACTTTGTAGACTACCGGCGTTGGTACATGAACTTATTGCAGCTCAAGCAGACCAATATTATATCGAATTGCCACTCTACATTACGAACTCGAGAGAGGTACTAATCACCTATGGAATACGCCGCATATTGTATGGCTTTCCTTCATTTATAGATCTTTCTTCCAACAACATTACCGGTAATATACCGTCTGAGATCGGCCAACTGCAGCTTCTCCAAGAGTTGCATCTAGACAACAACAACTTCTCCGGCAACATTCCTGACCAAATGTCTAACCTTATGAAGTTACAAGCTTTGAGTCTCTCCAAGAATCACTTGTCTGGAAAAATTCCATCATCTCTGGCGAGCCTTAATTTCTTGAAGAGCTTTGATGTCTCGTACAATAATCTCGAAGGTTCAATCCCAACAAGTACTCAGCTCCAAAGCTTTGAAGCTTCTGCATTTGAGGGGAATCCAAAACTTTGCGGTGCCCCACTTCCAAACAAGTGTCGCACTGATGCGCATGGTAAGAATAACCGCGATGATGAGGACGATGGGCATCAACTACCGTGGTTCTATATTTGGGCTGTGTTCGGGTTTATTTTTGGATTCTGGGGAGTATGTGGTTCTTTGATCGTAAAGAAGACATGGAGGTATGCGTACTTTCAGTTCACAGACAATGTACAGGATAGGCTCTATGCCATGTTAGCAGTGCGCATGAACAGGATGAAACGATGGCTTAACTAAATAGAGTTCTTTGTTTTTTCTCGGTTACATTTGGGGGTTTCGAATACTCTGTCATGTATTTTATTTTATAATAAACGTCCCTACGCTATCGAAGCTACTGCTTTGTAAATGACTCGTAAATCGTAATTTAGAAATCCCTCTCATATCCCTCCCACATTTCCAATCCCCTCTAACTTGGTCTCGATTCCTTGAGACTTGGAAATCCCTCACCCCAAACATAGCCAAAAGAAGTCAAAATTTTGATTCAGGGGCCAAACTGAGACTCGGGTTACCAAATTGACAATGTAACATGTCTTTTTTCTAGCAAAATAACATCACCCCCAAAATATGCAAAACCAATCTACGAACGAATAGCAACACATAATCTTCAGAGAGTACTGCAAATTAACATGTTCCATTTAACAAGGATCCCCATGCAGTCTGCTTTCTGTCAACATGTGCACTACCTGAAAGAACTCATGCTGCGCACCAAAGTAAAGACACGACTAATCGCATAAGATATGACCTTGAAAGTGTAATCATATTCGGATGAAAGGCAACCACGATCCAACCACAGCAATATGCCAAACGAAATATCATTCAAGACCAGAAACATTGAAACCTACAGCCCATCTCGAGCAACCTCCTCGTTTATCTACAACATGCCTTCAAGACTCATCATACCGCAACTAGCCTCAAGCTTAGTAACGGTTTGGACCAGGATTGACTCCAGCATCCCTGTCTGGCGTGTAGTTATTCTGGTATTGTCCAGGATCATTCCATCCTGCATTAGAAGGCGGAGCCATATTGTTTGGTGGCACCCCTCCCGGGTTATTGGGAGGCATCTGGTTGTAGTTGTTGGGCGGCATCTGATTGTAGCTGTTGGGAGGCGCCTGATTATAGCTGTTTGGTGGCCCAGAATTCCAGTTGTTGCTTGGCTGGGGATTATTGTAGTTGTTTGGTTGACCCATGTTGGGAGGTGGCATTGGAGCCCTGTTAGGGGGTGGAGGACCCATGTTGGGAGACATTGGAGCACTGTTGGGGGGTGGAGGACCCATGTTGGGAGACATTGGACCCCTGTTGGGGGGTGGAGGACCCATGTTGGCAGGTCCAGGTCCCGAATTTGGCCCAGCTTGATTAGGCATAGGAGATGGACCCGTATTCTGAAAATCACGATTCTGCATATTTTCCCTTCTCCTTTCAAAGTTCCTTGATCTGTCGAAGTTACGAGGTCTGTCATTACGCCTGTTTCTCTCATTTGCTCGACTATTGTTTCTTATCCATTCCTCATGGTACTTGGGATCATATGGCACTGCTTGGCCATTAATAAAAGGTTCACCTGCCAAAACAAACAAGAAAGCAAACAAATCGTGGATAAAAGAATTTTCCTACTTAACTTAGTTGAAAACAACATAGAAAAAGCTATACAATGTAGAAAAAAACACACGCTGTTTAATATTACTATAACACTCGGTACCCAGACCACAATTCTTGGGAGTACAGAAATTTTGAAATGAAAATTACCGTGGATCATTTTTTTCGGATGTAATCGACACGCGAAACTAGTTAGTTCAAAATTATGATATTTTACACAAAAACTCTGTACAAAATGACTAGGGTTGCAGAAAGCCTTCAACAGGGGTCTTTATATTTCACCGGTTCTACACACCACTAGCACTGCTGCCTAATAACTTTCACATCTGTCACATTCTAGAGCCTCAAACTATCCTTTGTCAGAAAAAATAAAGAAATAAATCTAAAATCAAAATATCATCAGACTGCCAGAGCAATTACGGAATGGAACTTATGACTTAAATGAATCAATTGCTATAAATAATTTGTTTTCTTTGAAATTCAACTAGAAGAAACAAGCATATCCGTACCTCCATAATCTTTGTTCTTAACATCCAAGTAGGAATCGGGAAGTACCCAACGGACTCCAGGCAACTCTGCAAGAATTTTACAAATACACACACACATATATATATGAGAACTCAGACACAAGAAAATAATAAAATCCCAACTTAGAAGCAGAATCACCTTTGATTTTGAGTGAAACCTCTTCAGATACAAGCGCCCCAAACGCATAATAGCACCTAGTTGAAACTGAGTAGATCTTCATTCTTGCTTCTTCCTCACTGCAGTTCAGCCGAATGCGTACAAGCAATGTAAACTTGGTTATATAAATCTTCATTACAAAATATAAATCACAGGAAACACAAACAATAGGAATACAGTACAATCCTATGTGCTTTTTGAAATGTGAAAGCCATGAATCTTACAAAAACTTTAGTCTGTAAGAAAAAAAAGTGATCAAGACCATGCTATAAGAAACATGATTAAGACCATACTATTTAAGAGATCATTAAGACCCTGCCACAAAGTGGGTTTATAGTTTAGATTTTGAATATCAAAAGCCTACAAAAAAGTTAATGAGTTTTGCTTTTGTTAGAACTTCAAAACATATAACCCAACATTAAGAAATTTAGCGCAACACACACATTTATGTGATATAAAAAAAATCAAGTCAAAAACCCTACAAAAATGATATAAAGGCCAATTGCAATTACAAAATCATTTTCTATCTTACAACAGAAAGCCATTAACTTAACCCAAAATACTACTGTAATCAAGAGCGAAAAAGAGAAAATTAAAAAGCTACAACTTAAAAAAAAAATACAGATACAAATTGAAAATTAATTAAGAAACAAATACACTATAAACACAGCCATATAAATTCTGAAACTCCATTTCCAATTCTGATTTCTCATAATCCAAAGACATTAAATTAGTGACGAGCTATCAAGCTCTTTTCAGTTTCGGATTAAACGGAGCAAACAAAATCAAAAATGAAAGAACACATTCTTGAAGATTGTTCACACGGAGAATGTTACTCTGCTGATGCCATTCATTCACACTAAAGCTTGTGAGCTTACACAACCATACAAAAACTAACCGTTAGAGGAGAGAGAGCCAAAACAATTCTTAGTTAATCTCAGCCCTCCATTCCGTCTAGCCTATGAGCTAAATACAAGTGTCCTATCGAATGCTTATGAGCTATGTAACTAATACTCTCCAATAACAACATTACAGTTGGAATTCAAACATAAACAGCGAACACATTTATATTTCAACAGTTTAGTGGCACCCCTCCCGGGTCATTAGGAGGCATCTGATTGTAGTTGTTGGGAGGGGTTCATGGCCCAGAATTGCAGTTGCTTGGCGGGGGATTATTGTAGTTGTTTGATGGACCCATGTTGGGAGGCGGCATTGGAGCCCTGTTCGGGGGTGGAGGACCCATGCTGGCAGATTCAGGTCCCGAATTTGGCCCAGCTTGATTAGGCACAGGAGATGGACCGGTATTCTGAAAATCACAATTCTGCATATTTTCCCTTCTCCTTCCAAAGTTACGAGGTCTGTCATTACGCCTATTTCTCTCATTTTCTTGACTATTGTTTCTTAGCAAGAAGAAAAGGAGAGACAGAGATGGAAAAAAAAAAAAAATTAATGCAGAGACTTGTGAGGATAACAAAGGCACAAAACGTAGTTCAGGTAAATAGAAACTGTGTGTAAATGTTGGTTGGATTTTAAACTTTCATCCATTTGGCTGAATCTGAAGTTTCGATCTTTCATATAATGCAGAGACTTGTGAGCGAATCAAGCAGAGAACAATAGAAGCCTTAAAAGACCCCAAGGTGAAGTCATGTAAGATTCAGTAAGTTTTATGATATTTTCTTCGAATATTTGTGCTTTTGAATTAGCATATAAGATTCAATCAGATTCAATCAACTATTTTCTAATGTTTTTCAGTGTTGTTTGCTCGCGTCTTACTGCATTCTACTCTTTATTCTTAATAGCTGGACAGAAAGACTTTAATAGATGGTCAAGTTGCTGCTCAACGGGACATAAGCATGTCACATAACTCACCTTTGGAGAAACTGGATCTAGAGCTTGTAAAGAGAGAAAATTCGAAAAGAAGTTTTGTTAGCAGACCAGACCAGAGCTGCCAAAAACAGAAAAATGGAAGTAGCTGTCGTAACCTCATCCTCTGTTAGCACAGCGAATGAGAAACCAGGGGAGTGTGCTTAAGTTTCTGCATTCCTAGGCACAGATGAAATAGCGTATGGAGGGTAACTTTTGTTCTTTCATAATTTACTTTGAAACAGATACAATTTGCTTGTTTTTGGTGTATATTAACGTTAGTTTTCTGGCGGCAACAAAGAGTTCATCGAGCTGCAATGCAATCTTTTCAAGAGAAAAATATGTGTACATACGGTGAAATGTCGTTGCTGTTAATTTTATCTCCCCTTCACACGCATGATATATCCGGCTTCCCCTGCCACCAGCATCCGGCTTGCCTTGCCAATAATTTAACATTGATCAGAAGCCGTGCGGCTGTAGGCGGTGGATTTTATTTTTCAGATTGGTTTCTCTTGTTCAATTTTGGTCACAATTTTGTTGATCTGCAAGGTTGTGCTGTGGATGCAAAATCTACGACAGAACCGTAGTCTATTTTCTCCAAGATCAATTGAACAGCAGCATGACCATATATTTTCTTTTCTTTTCATAAGATCGTAGACTTCTTCTTTCTGCAGCTGAACTCGGTTATAGTTGTTGTGTGGTGTGGTGTGGTGATTGCAGTGGTGGTGGGGCGGTGGTAGTGATGGTGGCGACAGTACCATGGTACCACGGTATGACTTGCCCATCTCAATGGGCAATCTAAATTACGGTCAATAACTTTTGCTGCGTAAATACGGCATCTTATTGGACATTGCCAGTATGATGCATCTTATTTTAATTCATATGAAAAATACAGATGCATGACATTTAATTAGTGGACCAAATTATGAAGCAATTCGAATACAGTTTGAGACTTTAAGGTTGGGGTCCCTGTGTCCAATTTGTGCCCCTAATACAAGGGGAGATGAACAACAATTAATGCTTCTCTGTGACATATGAGTGTTTTAGCGATATAATGTCATTTTGCTAGGTCAAATACGCGTTTTAAGTTTTGAGATAAAGAGCACTCACCACTTCTCTATTCTTAATTTTAGCTAGACTTCGCAAGACTAGACATGTTTGACCGTTCTTTTAAAGTAACTAAAAGTGTTCAAGATCATCAAAAGAGCTTTTAACAATGTTGACAAAAAATTGACTGTAATTTTGAAAGTTTTTATAATAAAATAAGAGAAACTACTTGAAATGCTTTTAGAAAGGAACACTTGAAGCAGCTGAAGCTGAAGTGCTTTTTATAAAAAAACACTAGCATTTTTTTTTTTAAGTTTCCATGTACTTGGGGCCTAATTAAGCTTATTATCCTTGTTGCTATCATCTGTCCTACCTTGAATTTTCTTTGGTAGATCCAATGAGCGAAGGTCGTCGTTTGTGGGTTCCTTAGTGGAAAATCTCTTTTCGACGTCTTGATTGGAAAAATTGCATTGTGTGGTTATGCTTGTTTGCCAAATTCTCAATTGGGATATTGGAGGACCCCTCGACTTCTAATGTGTGGTTATGGTTGTTTTCTAATGTTGCAAAAGCTGCTTTTCCATCTAATGAAGCATAATTTTTTAAAGGAAGTTTTAACAAAAAGCTTACAATACTGTTCATTTTAATGAAAAACCATATTTTTACACTAAAAAGTCAATTCTGGTACTATTCATTTTACCCTTTATTTTGTCCTTATCGTTAAAACTCAAAATTTTCAAACCCTTTTCATTAGTTTTCTTTTTTTTAAATGCAGAGACTCGAGATCCTGCTATATATATGAAGACAAAAAGCATTGAGCTGCAGCAAGCCTTCAAACACAATGGCTCATGGCTTCCTTCTCATGATCCTCTTATTCACGTCCATTATATCTCCTAATATCCATGCATGCAACCAAAATGATCATAGCTCTCTCTTGTCCTTCAACCTCACTCTATACTCTCCTCCTTTAAATTGGAATTCTGTTAATTGCTGTAGTTGGGAAGGCATCACGTGTAATCCGGAAGGTCGGGTCATCAATTTGCTCTTACCCTCGGAACGGCTCGACGGAGTTATTTTTACCTCGTCATCCTCACTTGCAAACCTCACGCATCTCACCCACTTGAATCTCTCCAGCAATTCACTTCACGGTTCACTCAAAAATAAACTCTTTGAGTCCTTGAATTCTCTTAAGATTCTTGATTTGAGCTATAACCTTCTTTCTGGAGAGCTACCTTTGTCTCTAACATCCGGCAACATCCGGACACTCGATTTGTCAAGCAATCACTTCCATGGTCCAATTCCATCTTCGTTCTTCATGCATGCTTGGAATTTGACAAGTTTCAACGTCAACAACAATTCCTTCTCCAGGTACATCCCATCCTCTATATGTCTCCATTCTAACCCCTTGATTAAAGTGTTGGATTTTTCCTCAAACCAATTCAGTGGCAACATTTACCTCGGTTTTGGGAGGTGTTCCGAGTTGCAGATTTTTCATGCTGGTCACAATAATCTCTCAGGGCTACTTCCAGAAGATATCTATAATGCTATCAAACTCGAAGAAGTTGCAATACCTCTAAATTCACTATATGGAGGCATTAGTGATAAAATTGTCAACCTCACCAACCTCGCAATCCTTGACCTCTCCTTCAATCAACTATGCGCAGTGCTCCCTCTCCGTTTGGGGAAGCTCTCCAGGTTAAAAATCGTAATGCTCAATTTCAACGACCTGCAAGGCCCGTTGCCCCAATCTTTGATGAATTGCACCAACCTTGTAGAACTACGTTTGGGACAAAATAACTTGGAAGGAAACATTGCGAAGCTTAATTTCTCTAAACGTGTTGAGCTTACCAAACTTGACCTGTATAGGAACAAGTTCATTGAACAATCTAGAGGGGCAAATACAATCCGAGATTCTTTCGTTGAACTCTCTGTCCTTCCTCTCTCTTAGTGACATGGAAAATGTCACTGGAGCAATGAAGATGTTGATGCATTGCAAAAGTCTTCGAGCACTAATCCTTTCATATTCCTTTAAAGGTGAAGGAATGCCATCTGACGATGACATGGTTCGTTTTGATGGATTTCAAAATCTTCGAATTTTTACCCTGCTGTTTTGTGATCTCACCGGTCGACTACCTCATGGTTAGCAAAGCTAAAGAGTCTAGTGATCTTGAGTCTGCAAGGTAACAAAATCACAGGGACAATTCCTAGCTGGCTGGGGACTGATCTACCAAGACTTTTTCAAATAAACTTGGCAATCAACCTTATTTCAGGTGAATTTCCAAAAGAACTTTTGTAGAGTACCGGCGTTGGTACATGAACCTGTTGCAGCTCAAGCAGACCATTATGAACTCGAATTGCCTCTTTACACGGTCGCACACAGCTTACCCCGCAGATTGTCTAACTTTCATCCAATGATAGATCTCTCTATCAACAACATTACCGGTAATATACCGCCTGAGATTGGCCAACTGCAGCTTCTCCAAGTGTTGCGTCTAGACGAGAACAACTTCTCCGGCAACATTCCAGATCAAATGTCTAACCTTAAGAACTTAGAATATTTGGATCTCTCCACGAATCACTTGTCCGGAAAAATCCCATCGTCTCTGGCGAGCCTTAATTTCTTAAAGGGAATTGATATCTCGTACAATAATCTCGAAGGTCCAATCCCAACAAGCACTCAGCTCCAAAGCTTTGAAGCTTCTGCATTTGAGGGGAATCCAAAACTTTGCGGTGCACCGCTTCCAAATGAGTTTCGTATGGATGCGCATGGTAGGAATAACCGCGATGATGAGGACGATGGGCATCGACTACCATGGTTCTATATTTCAGCTGTGTTCGGGTTTATTTTCGGATTCTGGGGAGTATTTGGTTCTTTGATCGTAAAGAAGACATGGAGATATGCGTACTTTCAGTTCACAAACAATGTACAGGATAGGCTCCATGTCATGTTAGCAGTGCGCATGAATAGGATGAAACGATGGCTTAGCTAAATAAAGTTCTTTGTTTTTTCTCGGTTACATTTGAGGGCTTCGAATATAAACCTATGTTATGTATTTTATTTTATAATAAACGTCCCTATGCTATCGAAGTTATTGCTTTGTAAATGACTCGTAATTCGTAATTCACAAATCCCTCTCATATCCCTCCCACATCTCCAATCCCCTCTAAATTGGTCTCGATTCCTTGAGACTTGGAAATCCCTCACCCCAAATATAGCCAAAAGAAGTCAAAAATTTGATTCAGGGACCAAACTGAGAATCGGGTTACCAAATTGACAACGTAACATGACATTTTTCTAGCAAAATAACATCATCACGAAAATATGCAAAAACCAATGTGAGAGGATAGCATGCAAAAACTGTAAGATTATCCCAAGGATCTAACAGCATGGTATTCGGATCACAGAAGAAAAAATATGCAGACCATATTCATATATGCATGTTGCATAGCATTAATGACATGCATATATATGATGACACGCCCCGACCTCGAGGTCCTACGGACATCGAGATGGTCACGTGCTGGCCGACACCTGAAGGGTGACGAAAGCCAATTAATTTAAACAAAAACTAAGAAATAATCTAAAGTACACAATAAAGGCTAAACACACAAATAAAAGTTCAACTTCTAAGTATTGAAATTAGGTAATACACAACACGTCCAGAGCATAAGTCTAACACAGAGTACAAGCAGAACTAAGATAGAGAAGTGCTATTACAATAGATGGCGAAACAGAGCGAATATAACACAAAATCACTGGTAGGGGAACGCCTCGTAGCTCAGGTCGTATTCCTCGTTCCTAGGTCCTGAAGGGGGCGCAAAACAAACATGAGTGGACCAAGTTGATATATATATATATATAATAAAACAGTTATCAACATACTAACCCCCAGGTTTTATGAAAACACATATATAATGAGAAACATAGGTTTTCCGAAACCTAGCATGTCGTACAATGTCTCAAATCATAATTTGCATAAAATAATAAACACTAGTGAATGTCCGATATAACTCTTCAGGCCCCATGCCGGCTCCCCGTCTCTGAGCAGACAGTCAAAGGAAAATACACTTCAGGCCCCTTGCCGGCTCCACGTCTCTAAGCAGACAGTCAGAGGAAAACACACTCCAGGCCCTATGCCAACACCAAACCGTCGCCCGGGACGAACCGGATCTATCCCTACGTCCCGTAGCGAAAATGACCACTAGGTAAGTACAAAACCAGTGAACATACATATATTGAAAATCAACTTCATAGTATAAAGTCATCCATCATCTATACTATAAAGAAGTGTTCTAAACATGTTCTAAATATCATATCGTCATCCATCAGATATTCTATAAGAACATGGGTTATAGGAAAAATAATATAATTCAAACTAGCCTCAATAAGCATGTTATTTCGTAAAACGTTTCATAAAACATAATCATCAAATCATGCTTTTCATGTATGCAATTCTACCATTAAAACATGCATTTTTTTTAAGGGGTCCACTTACCGTACACCAATGGTGCAAGCCGTACCAACCAGGAATAACGGAATCACTGCTAAGAATCGCACCTAAACACACAATTGATACTTTCAGTCAAACTCTACTCAAACGATTGAATTTGAGAAAACGAACATCGGAAACGGGTTTAGAACGTCGAAATTAGCCAAGGAGGGTCCCCGCACGAAAACTCAAAAAGTCAACGGTCAAAGTCAATGTTGACCGTTTACTGGTCAAAGTCAAAAGTCAACGCTGACCATTAACCCAGTCAACGTCAACGGGTCAGGGTCAACGGGTAAGGGTCACGGGTCACGGGTCACGGGTCAGGGTCAATGGGTTTGGGCTTTAGGGTTTGGGTTAGGATAATTGGGTTTAGGTTTTAGGTGGGCTGGGTTTGGGTTTGAAACCATATGGCCCAAAGGCCCAATTAAAAAGGGTAATGGGTTTGGCTAACAGGCCCTAAGGCCCAATTAAAAAGGGTAATGGGTTTGGCTAACAGGCCCTAAGGCCTTTGGGTTTTTAAAGAAACAAAAATAAAAACAAAAAAAGAAAGGGTTAGGGTTTTGGGCCAAAGACCAAAACAGGCCTAAAGCCCGTGGGGGGTGGAGAACGGCCCGAAGGCCTGGGTGCACCGGAGAAGGACGCCGGAGCTTTCACAGCTCCGGCCAACGCCAAACATGCAACCTAGACCCTGATCTAGGTACCAAAATGAAGCACTAGACGAGAGGAGTAGTTTTATACCTTTGGTTCGCTGTGAAACGGCCTGTGGTGGCCTGAAAACCCTTGGAAACCACACAACTCGCCGGAAATTTGGGTGAGCCTTCACCCGTGCCAAAAACACCACAAAACCTTGGAAATAAAGAACCCACTCTCAGTAAACACATCTAGGCCACGTCTAACATGAAGAAAAAGGAAGAAACAAGGCTTACCCAACCGAAAAAAATAACAAAACTCGCCGGAGGTGCTCGTGTCCTCCCGGCGCCGCGAGCAGGGGGGAGAGAGAGAGATGCAGTTGAATGGTGACGATGGTGACTCTCCCTGAGCTGGTGCAACTGTGGGTGTGTGTGTGTGTGTGTGCACTTTCACGGTGAAGAAGAAGGAGAGAAATGGGAGAGTTTCGAAGGAGAGAAGAAAGGTGCAGACAAAACAAGACAAAAGAAAGGAAAAGAAGAAAAAGAAAAAGAGGGAAGAAAGAAAGGGCGTCACGGCAGGTGGGGGGGGCAAAAGAGAAAAAGGGAAGGGAGTTGGGGTGCTGCCACGTGGCAGCCTAGGGATAGGATAAGAATTTAAATTTTTTAGATCTTGATTAGGTGACAAATTGAGGACTAAAGTGATAATTCTATAAATTTTTAGGGAGAATTACAGAATTATCCTTATAAGCAGGGGCGGGTGTAACATATGATCGTGAAATACTTACCTGTCGCCATGAGTGCTTTTGGTGCAAAGTTGAAGAAGTCTTCTACTTCCAATACCTCTTTATGAATTATACTATCGAAATAGGTTTGTAGTTTTGTGATTCGAACGGTATGGAAGTAGGGACTGCTTCTTGGTTATATATCTAGGATTTCTATCAATTCCACCCTATTAACGGAAAGGATATCCACCCTAATATCCTCTAATCAAATCAGAGTCCCTTCATGACTCTCATTCCTTGTATTATCCTAATAAAAGGCCCTAAATTGATTGCAAGTAATTAGGACTCCAATATGTTTATTCCTTTAAGGTTCCGAGAATCATGAAAGATTTCATTAACTTGATTGCCAAGTCAACTAATCTCTCAAAGATCCTTGGCATAATTCATTGCCATTCACAAATGATTTTACATTCTCCCACTTGCATGTCAATGAGAACCCCTTAATGAGATAAAAATATATGGTGATCACTAGAGTCCACTAAAATATGCAATCATGCCCTTTTACAGTAACCTGTCACCCTTGAAATTAAGTGCAGAACCAAGGAAATAAAAATACAAATGAAATTGTATTTTTCCTCCATGATCACATAAACACTTATCTCAAAGGTATTGTGTTACTAATGAGATCATGATGTATAGAACTAGCAGTCAAAATTCCAGTTCCCTATAATACAAACTGATTCATCCATTAGTACAAAATTATATGTCAAAGAAATTTCAAATATTAATTCTTCAATCCAATAGTCAAATAACAATCCAAAATAACTTGAAAGAAACAACTATCAATCAATCGAGTGCTTACTCCCACTCATTAATTGAATCAAAAGACTCTCTAATGCCCATATTGTGAACATGCCGTTTAAAGACTCCCACTAATAAAGCCTTTGTCATTGGATCAGCTGTCATAATCTCAGTGTTGATGTGTTGAATATCCACTGTTCCTTTTCTCACTTCATCTCTAACTTTTAAACTTTTAGATACTTTATGTCCATCACCATCAGTCTACAAGCTAACGATCTTTTGTTGTTTTTCGAAAAGAATACTGATGCCTTGTTGTCGCAGTATATCCTTAGTGGTTTCTCAATATTATCAATGACCCTTAGTTCCTTCACCATATTTCTCAACCAAATAGCTTGTTTAGTTGCTGCATAACATCCGATAAATTCAGCTTCCATAGTGGAAGATGCAATAGTGCTTTGTTTTGCACTCTTCCACGAGACAGCTCCGCCTGCGAGTAAGAAAATATAACTGTTGGTTGATTTTCTGTCATCCACACATCCAGCCAAATCCGAATCTATGTATGCCACTAACTGCAGGTTATCAACATAGCTATAAGTCAACATGTAGTCCATTGTCCTCTTCAAATACCTGAGAACTTTCTTGGCTGCAATCCAATGAGCTGTACCAGAATTTGATTGAAATCTTCCTAACACACTCACTGCAAATGCCAAGTCAGGCCTAATGCACACTTGAGCATACATTAAACTGCCAACTAAAGATGCATAGGGCTTGTCCTTCATGCTTTCCTTCTCCAACTCATTTTTGGAACTTTGTTCAGTACTCATTTTATCCCCTTTTCCAATAGGCAAGTCTCCACTGGAGCACTTTTTCATGTTATATCTTCTGATGACTCTGTCAATGTATTTTTTTTGAGAAAGACCAAGGACTCTTATGTTACGATCTCGTATTCTTTCAATGCCGAGCACAAACTGAGCTTCACCCAAATCTTTCATATCAAAGTTTTGTCAACAGTTTCTTGGTTGCATGTAACAATGATATATCTGAGCTTGCCAATTGTATATCATCGACATATAAAACCAAGAATATAAACTTAGAGTCACTGACCTTCAAATACACACATTCATCCATCCTGTTTTCCTGAAAACCTGTTGCTGTCATAACTTGATCAAACTTCTTGTTCCACTGTCTTGAAGCTTGTTTTAGCCCATAAATGGACTTGTTTAATTTGCAGACCAATGATTCCTTCCCCCTTTCAACAAATCCTGGTGGTTGTGCCATGTAAATGTCTTCCTTCAAGTCTCCAAGGAAGGCAGTCTTGACATCCGTTTGATGAAGCTCGAGATCAAAGTGTGCCGTAAGAGCTAGAATAACTCTCACGGAATCCTTGGTTGACACTGAAGAAAAGGTTTCATTGTAATCGAATCCTTCTCTCTGAGTAAATCCTTTAGCCACCAATCTTGCTTTATGTTCGTCAATTTGTCCCTGAGAGTCTTTTTTTGTTTTGTAGACCCATTTACAGCCTACCACTTTTGTAACATGCTGATCATTTGGGACTAAGGTCCATACATTATTTTTGTGCATCGAGTGCAGTTCTTCTTCCATAGCTGCATACCATAGCTTTGATCTAGCACTCGAGACTGCTTGATTGAAAGAGGTAGGATCATCATCATCTCCTATATTATGCTCAGCTTCATTGAGGTACACAAAGTCTAAGGAAATGTTAGCTTTTCGATTACTTTGAGATCTTCTTATATTCTGTGCTTCCTGTTGAACTTCAGTTGGTATATGGAATGATGCAGCTGCTGCCTCATTGAATGCAGTAGATAGTGATGCTGTGGTGACCTTAGTTAGTGCAGGCATATTTGCATTATCAGTGTAGTCAGGAAGCATTGCCGCACTCTTGAAAATTAACTGTCACTTTGGAGCAGCATTGGTTGAGATATTTCAGTAACTTGGACAGTGGTTTCTTGGAGATCAAGTAATGGTAGACTTGTTTCTTCAAAGTCAGGTGCTACTCTTATTGAATCGCAGATGGAGCTTTCTTCGATAAATTTGGCATTATTAGTCTTCATAATGCGAGTGCTAGAATTGGGACAATAAAATCTGAATCCTTTAGACTTATCTGGATAGCTAATAAACCAACAGCTAGTTGTTCTTGGATCCAACTTCTTCTAATTAGGGTTATGGAACCTGGCCTCAGCTTTACATCCCCACACATGGAAGTGATGAAAGCTAGGTTTTCTCCCCGTCCAGCATTCAAAAGGCACCAACTTTACTGACTTACTTGGAACACGGTTCAAAATGCAATTAGAAGTCTTCAATGCTTCTCCCCAAAGAAAACTCGGCAGCAATGAGTGTGCAAGCATTGATCGAACCATGTCCTTGAGAGTTTTGTTCTTTCTTTCTACCACTCCATTTTGGTGTGGAGTTCCAGGGGTTGTGTACTGAGCACTAATGCCATTTTGTTCAAGGTAAGTTGCAAAAGGTCCCTTATGCTGTCTAGTTTCAGTATACCTGCCAAAATACTCACCACCTCTATCGGATCTCACAATCTTAATTCATTTTTCAAGTTGTTTTTCAACCTCCAAATGAAATATTTTAAAACAATCAAGTGCTAAAGACTTATTAGAAATCAAAAACACATATGAAAACCTTGAAAAATCATCAATAAAAGTGATGTAATAACTGTTCCCACAGATTGTTTTATTTGGAAATGGTCCACAGATATCAGTATGAATTATTTCTAGCAAGTTTTGACTTCTATTTGAACCTAACTTTCTTGTATTCGTATGTTTTCCCTTAAAACAGTCAATACACTCCTTGAAATCACTGAAATCTAACTGTGGCAATAAGTGTTGTTGAGAAAGTGCTAACAATCTTTCTTTTGAAATGTGTCCCAATCTTTTATGCCAAAGTATTGATGATTTTTCAGAAGTTATCTTGCTTTTAGAACCGTTTAGTGACACATTAAAACACTCATTGTAATAACTACAATCCATTTGCCACATGTCAGTTTTGAGAAATGCACTGCCAAGCAAGGTGTTGATATTATGTGAATGGAAAAACTTTACACTTTCATTGTCTCCAACAAAGGTAATTCCTGACTCAACTAACTTTGATGTTGAAATTAAACTCCTTCGCATTGAAGGTACAAATAAAACTGGACTTAAATTCAAAATAAAACCAGACGCTAAAAGCAACTTGACACTGCCAACAGACTCCATAGCCACCTTGCTCTCATTTCCCACAAAAACGTTGTAGACGTCATTGTTTACCTCCCTTGTTTCCCCCTGCAAAGAATTGGTTATGTGGATGGAGCATCCAGTGTCAAACCACCAGCTTTGAAGGGGAATAAAAACTAAATTTGACTCAACACAAACAAAAACATTGATACTTTTACGTTTCTTAACAAGCCAGTTTTTGAAACCAATGCAATTCTTCCTCATATGGCCTGTTTCTTTGCAGAAATAACACTCTTTTTCTTTATCAATTTCAGTGTTCACAGGTTTAAGTTTGTGAGATCCTTTAAAAGTGTTAGTATTCTTAATTGAAGGGAAAGAATTGACCTTTTTCTTCTTGTTGGCAGCATTCACAGGACTAGCATTTAGAGCCTTTGTGCCTTTTTCAGTTTGAACAAAATGCACTTCTACAGTCTTATCAATTTTAAGCCTGTCTTCTTCTTGAGCACAGATTGAGATTAACTCGTCAATGCCCCACTTGTCTTTCGAAGTGTTATAGGACACCTTGAGCTGACCATATTTTGCAGGTAGTGAATTCAGTGCCATATGCACTGATCAGTTACAGCCACTTCAAGGTCTTTGAGTTTTTGAGCAAGGTCTGCCATTTTGACAATGTGCTCACGCACACTCCCAACTCCATCGAAATTCATGGAAGTGAGTTGAGTAAGAAAGGTGCCAGCCTCAGCCTTTTCTGATTCTTTGAATTTTTCCCCAATAGCAGCAAGAAAAGCCTTAGCATTGGTATGCTTTGGGATTCCTCCTTTCACTGACTGAGCCATGGCCTTTTTCATTATCATCATTAACATCCTATTTGCTCTTTCCCGTCTTTCAAACTTGACTCTTTGATCTGCAATGCTTGCATCAGTGATTGCTGCAGGCTGATCTTCTCTCAAAGCCAAATCCAGGTCCATCAGTCCCAGCACTATTTCAATGTCCTCTTTCCACTTCTTAAAATTCAAACCAGTCAATGTTTCAATATTGGTAAAATTGAGTGACGTGGTATGAGGTACTACATCCAGCGAACAAGCAATTTATGAATATTTGATATAAATTTTATGACAGATATAGAGAAGAACCTTAATACAAGTTTCCTCATTTCTTCAACAGCATATAAACACAACAACATCTTTGGACTGAAGTTGCTTATATTAGTTTTGCATAATCCAAACATAGAACACAAGGGCAACATATATATATATATATATATATATATATATATCCAACACTTTTGAGCAGATGGATTACATAATCTTGTCATTTCCATGCTCCATTATACACTAACTCATTTGAATTTCAACAATAGTAATTAAACACCTATAGGCAGATTAATAATTTCAAATTTATCAAATGAGTCAGGTCCAATCATTTGGACAACAAGCAATCAAAGCACACTAAACACTTTTGAGCAGATTAGCCATTTTGATTCTTGTAATCAATTTTACATTATATTCATCAGTATAACATTGATGAACAAATGTTCTTCTAGCCAGGTTATGACCCATGTTCTTTACTTCTTTCTTTTTCGTTTATATCTGTCGATGGTTAAAACAGCAGCAATATATATGCAACTTCATAGTTTATGCATGAAGATTACAGGACAATATCATCAACCCAGCGGAAGTTTATTATCACAGGAATCTATCATCCCCGGATCATATCTGTAAGACCTAATATTGAACCCTAACCACACTATGTGGCTCTGATACCACATGTAAAATTATCCCAAGGATCTAACAGCATGGTATTAGGATCACAGAGGAAACAATATGCAGACCATATTCACATATGCATGTTGCATGGCAAATGACATGCATATATATGATCGTGAAATACTTACCTGTCTCAATGAGTGCTTCTGGTGCAAAGTTGAAGAAGTCTTCTACTTCCAATACCTCTTTATGAATTATACTAGCGAAATAGGTTTGTAGTTTTGTGATTCGGACGGTATGGAAGCAGGGACTGCTTCTTGGTTACATATCTAGGGTTTCTATCGATTCTACCCTATTAACGGAAAGGATATCCACCCTAATATTCTCTAATCAAATCAGAGTCCCCTCATGACTCTCATTCCTTGTATTCTCCTAATAAAAGGCCTTAAATTGATTGCAAGTAATTAGGACTCCAATATGTTTATTCCTTTAAGGTTCCGAGAATCATGAAAGATTTCATTAACTTGATTGCCAAGTCAACTAATCTCTCAAAGATCCTCGGCATAATTCATTGCCATTCACAAATGATTTTACAAAAACAATCTAGAAAAGAATAGCAACACATAATCTTCACAGAGGACTGCAAATTAACATGTTCCATTTAACAAGGATCCCCATGCAGTCTGCTTTCTGTCAATATGTGCACTACCTGAAAGAACTCATACCGCGCAACAAAGTACAGACACGACTAATCGCATAAGATATGACCTTGAAAGTGTAATCATATTTGGATAAAATGCAACAAGGTTCCGACCACAGCAATATGCCAAACGAAATATCATTCAAGACCAGCAGCATTGCAACCTACAGCCCATCTCGAGCAACCTCCTCGTTTATCTACAACATGCCTACAAGACTCATCATACTGCAACTGGCCTCAAGCTTAGTAATGGTTTGGACCAGGATTGACTCCAACATCCCTGTCTGGCATGTAGTTATTCTGGTATTGTCCAGGATCATTCCGTCCTGCATTAGGAGGTGGAGCCATGTTCTTTGGTGGCACCCCTCTCCGGTTATTGGGAGGCATCTGATTGTAGTTGTTAGGCGGCATCTAATTGTGGCTGTTGGGGGGCGCCTGATTATAGCTGATTAGTGGCCCAGAATTCCAGTTGTTGCTTGGCTGGGGATTATTGTAGTTGTTTGGTGGACCCATGTTGGGAGGCGGCATTGGAGTCCTGTTGGGGGTGGAGGACCCATGTTGGGAGATATTGGAGCCCTGTTAGGGGGTGGAGGACCCATGTTGGGGGACATTGGACCCCTGTTGGGGGGTGGAGGACCCATGTTGGCAAGTCCAGGTCCTGAATTTGGCCCAGCTTGATTAGGCATAGGAGATGGACCCATATTCTAAAAATCACGATTCTGCATATTTTACCTTCTCCTTTCAAAGTTCCTTGATCTGTCAAAGTTACTAGGTCTGTCATTACGTCTGTTTCTCCCATTTGCTCGACTATTGTTTCTTATCCATTCCTCATGGTACTTGGGATCATATGGCACTGCTTGGCCATTAATAAAAGGTTAACCTGCCAAAACAAACAAGAAAGCAGACAAATCATGAATAAAAGAATTTTCCTCGTTAACTTAGTTGAAAAGGCTATACAATGTAGAAAAAACACACGCTGTTTAATATTACTATAACACTTAGTACCCGGACCACAATTCTTGGGAGTACAGAAATTTTGAAATGAAAATTACCGTGGATCATTTTTTTTCGGATGCAATCGACACACGAAACTGGTTAGTTCAAAATTATGATATTTTACATGAAAACACTATACTCAATACTGACTAGGGTTGCAGAAAGCCTTCAACAGGGGTTTTTATATTTCACCGGTTCTACACGCCACTAGCACTGCTGCCACATCAACTGCCTAATAACTTTCATCGGTAACAGTCTAGAGCCTCAAACTATCCTTTGTCAGAAAAAATAAAGAAATAAACCTAAAATCAAAATAGCATCAGACTGCCAGAGCGATTACGGAATGAGACTTATGACTTAAATGAATCAATTGCTATAAATAATTTGTTCTTCTTTGAAATGCAACTTGAAGAAACATGCATATATGTACCTCCATAATCTTTGTTTTTAACATCTAAGTAAGAATCAGGAACCTCCATAATCTTTGTTCTTATGGGTTGTCGTTATAATATCTAGCAACATTTTCACTTCTACTCATGCCAATCAAACACAATTTCTAAATTAGCCCCTTTATCACCGCGAACAAACCACCACCTCGTCCACGCCAAGAATCCACCAGACAACAGTAATAACCACCCCAGTCCCTGACCGTCGAATTAATCAGCGACGCCCCATCTCTTCTCCCTCTTCCTATCTTTTTTTCTCATATTTCCTCGATTTCTCTACTCTTACTTCGACATGGAAGCCGAAGGATGTTCGGCGGCAACTCAACCTCAAATCGGTGTGTCCAACCCCGTTCTAATTATGTTGAAGTGGTCGGCCTTCCTGTGTTCTTATCCTTTATGTCGTGCTCTGTGAGTGGCTAAGTCTCCAAAGTACATACTAACATGGTAGGTACATAATTGCACACAAAATTTGACTTCTATGTAGCGCCGAGTCCAAGGCAAAGACGTGTTCTTCACTCGGACGTGTTTGGGGCCGGCGTTTGAAATGGAAACGGTTGCAGCTCGTCCCTGAATCAAAATTTGTCTACTCTTACTTCGACATGGAAGCCGAAGGATGTTAGGCGGCAACTCAACCTCAAATTGGTGTGTCCAACCCCGTTCTAATTATGCTGAAGTGGTCGGCCTTCCTGTGTTCTTATCCTTTATGTCGTGCTCTGTGAGTGGCTGAGTCCCCAAAGTACATACTAACATGGTACATAATTGCACACAAAATTTGACTTCTATGTAGCGCCGAGTCCAAGGTAAAAACGCGTTCTTCACTCGGACGTGTTTGGGGCCGGCATTTGAAATGGAAACGGTTGCAGCTCGTCCCTGAATCAAAATTTGTCTACTCTTACTTCGACATGGAAGCCGAAGGATGTTCGACGGCAACTCAACCTCAAATCGGTGTGTCCAACCCCGTTCTAATTATGCTAAAGTGGTCGGCCTTCCTGTGTTCTTATCCTTTATGTCGTGTTCTGTGAGTGGCTGAGTCCCCAAAGTACATACTAACATGGTACATAATTGCACACAAAATTTGACTTCTATGTAGCGCCGAGTCCAAGGTAAAGACGCGTTCTTCACTCGGACGTGTTTGGGGCCGGCATTTGAAATGGAAACGGTTGCAATCGTCCCTGAATCAAAATTTGTCTACTCTTACTTTGACATGGAAGCCGAAGGATGTTCGGCGACAACTCAACCTCAAATCGGTGTGTCCAACCCGTTCTAATTGTGCTGAAGTGGTCGGTTTTCCTGTGTTCTTATCCTTTATGTCGTGCTCTATGGGTGGCTGAGTCCCTATAGTACATACTAACATGGTACATAATTGCACACAAAATTTGACTTCTATGTAGCGCCGAGTCCAAGGCAAAGACGCGTTCTTCACTTGGACGTGTTTGGGGACAGCGTTTGAAATGGAAACGGTTGAGGGAGAAATTTTTTATTTCATGGGTAGAAAGCATAGCAGAGGCGGCTGGTTTGGTATTGATGTGCTTTGAAAAAAAGCTGATTCTGTTATGCTGTGAGAATAAGCAGCTGTGAAATAAAGCAGCAGAGTGTTTAGTAAACTTTTTTGTAAAAGTGTTTTTGAAAAAAAAAACAGTATTATAGTGTTTGGTAAACTTTTATGTAAAACAGATGTGAAAAAAAAACCGATTTTTCAAAGCTGGGTTTTGCACCTTCTTGTTTTTGGCTTTTTTTCACCCAAAACTGTGAAAAAAAACTGAAGCTGAATGTTTACCAAACACAAAAACAGCTCCCAGCTTTTTTCATAATCACCTCAGTACTAAACCAGGTCTAAGTAAGGTGGGAGTGGACAGAAAGAGTTGTGTTGTGGTAGCTATATATGGGAAAATAAAAACAAGAGTTACATCTCCAACAGCTTCAGCACGCTGCAGAAAGAAATAAGCATAGACAAAGGAGATGTCAAAGAAAAGAGCAAAGAAAGAAGAACAAGTTAAAGTAAAAATGGTGGGAAGGCTTGATTGTTAGCGCAGCGAATGAGAAACCAGGGGAGTGTGCTCAAGTTTCTGCATTCATAGGGGCAGAGGAAATAGCGTATGATAACCTCATCCCTTATTTGTTTACAAGGTTTCATGCCAAATGGCCTATATTACAACGAAGCATCGACCTGAAGTGCAATCTTTGTTAAAGATCAATACCAGCCTTTTATATGTAAGGAAAACTAATTAAAATAGTTTAAAAATTTTGAGTTTTAACGATAATGACAAAATAAATGGTAAAATGAATAGTACCAGATTTGATTTTTTAGTATACAAATGTGGTTTTTCGTTAAAGTGAACAGTATCGCGGACTTTTTATTAAAACTCATTTATATATATGAGATACTTGCTATCGTAACTATGAAAGAAGAAAGCAAACAAAGAGATAGTAGCAACCAAAAAAGTAGGCAACCAAGTAAAAAAGTGAGAAGTTTTGTAAGTGAGTAGTCATTGAATTTTATTTTTCGGATTTGGCTTCTATTTTCCATTTTGGTCACAATTTTATTGATTTGCAACGTTGTGTTGCGGATGTAGAATCTACTGTAGAACCGTAGTCTATCTTCTTCAAGATAAGTTGGACAGCAGCATGACCATATCTTTTCTTTCCTTAGCTAGTGATAGGATTTTTATCACCTACAAAAGTAGAGATAAAAACACTTGAGAGATAAAAACATTTAAAATACTTACAAGAGAACAAGGTAATTGTAGTATAAACGGCTCAAGTAAGGTCATTATAAACATGAATTATTTAAAACAATTTATGCAAAACCCAATCTTAATTAATTACTTGAAACAAAGTTTTGTAAAAAAATTGATTTTAAGACCAAAAACAGAAAAAAAAAAAACGAATTTAATTAAAAATATTAAACAAATCGGCAATGGTAAAATAAACTAAAATAAAATAGTTTTGAAAATTAATTAGGATTCCACCGTCACTTTAACAATTCTTCGTAATTCTTCCAGTTACTTATGAATTGCCCATGCATATTTTGAAAGTTAGGTTTACCTAAAGTATATTCTACTTGGACCTTTAACCTAGAACGTATATCAAACATGCAACATGTCCGAACGTTCGGATCAAATGTGAACATAAAAGACTCAATAAGTTTTATGAAAACCTTTTGAAAAATCATGCAACCCTTAGAGCACTTTCAGCCTAACAAATATCCCTTAGGGGATTATTGATTTAATCCCCTCTTGGGATAGTTGATTTAGTACCAGTTGGTACTGCTTAACTTTAAAAAAAAAAAGGGTATCAAAAAAGCTCCCTGCACTTTTGTGTTTCGTAAACTTCTAAAATCAGTTTTTTTTTTCACAATTTTGGATGAAAAAAAAAAACTGAAAAGCCAAAGCAACAAAAGCTAGCTTTGGAAAACCGAGTTTTGGTGCTTCCACAACTTCTACGAAAACCTAATTTCCCCAAAAGTGCTAAGCCCTTTAAACTTTCAAGCACCCAAAATGACCTTAAACAATTAAATAATTTACACATCTACCAACTGGAAGTCTGGAAGGACGTCCTTTCTCCCATATCTCGTCTGTACACTCCCACACCGACAAACCCACACCAAAACAACACCACCATCTTTTCTGGCAAGACAAGATTAGGATTCAAATTTGGTATTTGCAACGTGGACTTTCCCAGATCATACCACATCATGCGCTCTTCTGTAAGTCCGATTCTACCCCCAAATTCGAAGCTTCGGACATCTGGATCCTCATAAAATGCCCTGCTTCTTCGTATTTCTAAAAATTAGGAGAGCCAGTGACTAATCTGATCTTCATTTTCTTCCAGAATCCCTAACCCTTAAAATTGTAGGTTTGCTCCTCTCTCTCCCTCCCTAAAAAACACTTCAAAACCCACAAACCCAGTGAAAAAGATGAAAGGTTAGGCGGAGAAATGACACAGAAAAATCCAGTAAGGAAGATGAGAGGTTAGACGGAGAAAACAAGGGTAAGATATGTTAGACAGAAAGGAAATAGGGTCTAATTGATGACTCTAGAAATTCTAGAAGGATTCTAAATAAAAAAAGTTATAATAAAGAGTTATAAATAAATAAAAAAAAGGTTATAATAAAAAGTTACAAATAAGAGCAGTTCCACCATGGTGTTTAACCCAGTGGACTGGGGATGGAACAGGGCCAAATAGGCCGAGGGATAAGGTCCAGCGTATGCCAGCCCAAGGGACAGGCCAGGGCCGAGTAACATGCCCGGCAGGGATTGCCAGCCTGAGAGCTCAAAGGCGACCTGACGCAAGGCTGATGTCGCCCAGACGTCAACCACGTATTTTATTTTTTTCTATCAGGCGCGTGGGCTTTAAGCGCGCGTCGTCTGATAAGATTTCAGAAGCGGGGCCCGCAACGCATTCTGAAAATGTTACCGTTAGGAAGCCACGTGGCTTCCCCTCGTCCGTTGGATTTCCAACGGTAACAAAATTTTAAAAACCTTATTTAATTTCAGCCGTTGGATCTCAGATTAACGGTCCACGTTATTCGCCCTTATAAATTAAAAAAAAACAGTTTAAAATTCTGAAATGTTACCGTTGTACCACGTGGCACAATCTGGAGTGTAGGAATTCAATTTTTTTTAATCCAACGGTAGAGATTAATTAGGTGAGTAAAAAAAATTTTAAAAATGTAAAAATTAATAAAAATCCGGAAAAAAAAATTTGAAAAATTAAAAAAAAAAAAATTTACTTTTCTATAAATACCTTATCATTATCTTCTACCTTACACCACAATTTCATATTTTCTCAACTACTTTCAACCACATTCTTATCTTTCTCTCAAAGTTTCAATCCAATTTTTTTCCAACAAAATGACTACTGATGCAGTTACGAATTGGATGCTTTTTGAAGATGTTGCGTTGTGTACTAGCTGAGTTGAAGTTACTCATGATTCTCGTACAGGTAATGAGATGCAGTTGCAAAAAATGTGGAGTCTTATTCATACCAGTTTTCTTGGGAAAACTGGTGGGAAAATAACCAAGGAATCGATGTCCAGTCGTTGAAAACTACTTAGCCAATCATTTAGTACGTGGAGAGACGCATTGGCACATGCTAGTAGTAATCTTCGAAGTGGGGAAAATTTAGCGGATCAGGTAACAATATATTAATTATTTGTTTGTACTATACCCAAATTTACATTATAATTATTTGTTTGTATTATTTATTTGTTAGCTACCTTCATTATAATTATTTGTTTGTATTATTTATTTGTTACCTACTTTCATTGTAATTATTTGTTTGTATTATTTATTTGTTACCTACTTTCATTATAATTATTTATTTTCCCGCATTATGTAGACACTTCAAAAACAATCTTGGTATACTGCCAAATCTAAAAACCACAAGCAATCATTCAACTGGTGGGAATGTTGGAATATTGTCAAAGATTGTCCTAAATTCAGAGTTGTGCCTGTTGGTCCCAAAGTTTTCATGAACAGCACCCCTCTACACTCTATGCCCTATCATTGCTCGCATGTTCGTGAAGATGACGCAAAATAAGTGCCCGAAATGCCCCCTGAACAAGCGTCGGGGTCGACCCATTATCCAATTAGGCCTCAAGGTAAAAAGGCTTCAAAGATAAAAGGGAGTGCTTCCAAGAACGATTATGCAAAGTATATGGAAGAACTTGCTCGCCAAGGTGAATTGAGTTTGGCATAGGAAATGGCTAAAATTGAGGCTGATAAAGCTAGAGAAGAGGCAAAAGTTACTGCTATTGAGAGAGAATTTCAAGCTAATAAGAAAGAAAGAGAACTACTTAGGCAAGAAATGGACCAGGTTAAAGAAGAAAGAATGGCATTTAAATAATGGCATGATCATTTAAATAATGGCATTTTGCTAGGTCAAATACGCATCTTAATTTTTGAGATAAAGAACACTCACTAGTTCTCTATTCTTAATTTGGAGTTGGGGCTTCACAAGACTAGGCGTGTTTGACAACTTTTTTAAAGTAACTAAAAGTGATTTAAGATCACCAAAAGAGTTTTTAACAACGTTTGACAAAAAAAGCTAACCACAACTGTGAGTTAAAAACAAACAAACAAAAAAAAAAAAAAAAAAAAAGAAAGAGGCACTACGTGATGTGCTTTTAGAAAGAAGCACATGAAGCAACTAAAGTGCTTTCCGGGAAAAAGCACTTAGAAGTTTTTTTTTTATTTTTTATTAAACTTTCCATGTGATTCGGGCCTAACTAAGCTTATTATCTTTGTTGCTATCATCTCCCCAATCTTGAATTCTCTTTAGTAGATCCAATGAGCGAAGGTCGTCGTTAGTGGTTTCTTTAGTGGAAAATCTCTATTCGAGGCCTTGAAGGGGTTGGGAAAATTGCATTGTGTGATTATGCTTGTTTGCCAAATTCTTAGTTGGGTTATTGGAGTACCCCTCGACTTCTAATGTGCAATTATGGTTGTTTTCTAATGTTGCCAAAGCTGCTTTTCCATCTAATGAAGCTTAATTTCTAATTGCAGACACTCGAGATCCTATTATATATACGAAGAGAGAAAAGCATTGAGCTGCAGCAAGCCTTCTAACACAATGGCTCATGGCTTCCTTCTCATAATCCTCTTGTTCACGTCCATTATATCTACAAATATCCATGCATGCAACCAAAATGAACGTAGCGCTCTCTTGTCCTTCAACCTCACTCTATCCTCTCCTCCTTTAAATTGGACTTCCATTAACTGCTGTACTTGGGAAGGCATCACTTGTAATCCGGAAGGTCGGGTCACCCATTTGCTCTTACCCTCGAAGGGGCTACACGGAGTTATTTTTACCTCGTCATCCTCACTTGGAAACCTCACTCATCTCACCCACTTGAATCTCTCCCATAATTCACTTCACGGTTCACTTGAAAATAAACTCTTTGAGTCCTTGGATTCTCTTGAGATTCTTGATTTGAGCTATAACCTTCTTTTTGGAGTGCTACCTTTGTCTCTAACATCTAGAAACATCCGGACACTCGATTTGTCAAGCAATCGCTTCCATGGTCCAATTCCGTCTTCGTTCTTCATGCTTGCTTGGAATTTGACAAGTTTCAACGTCAGCAACAATGCCTTCTCCAGCTACATCCCATCCTCTATATGTCTCCATTCTAACCCCTTGATTAGAGTGTTGGATTTTTCCTCAAACCAATTTAATGGCAACATTTTACGTGGTTTTGGGAGGTGTTCCGAGCTGCAGATCTTCCTTGCTGGTCACAATAATCTCTCAGGGCTACTTCCAGAAGATATCTATAATGCTACCAAACTCGAAGAAATTGCAGTACCTCAGAATTCACTATATGGAGGCATTAGTGAGAGAATTGTCAACCTCAACAACCTCGTAATCCTTGATCTCTCCTTCAATCAACTGAGCGGAGTACTCCCTCTCCGTTTGGGGAAGCTCTCCAGGTTAAAAATCATAAAGCTCGATTTCAACGACCTACAAGGTTCGTTGCCCCAATCTTTGATGAATTGCAGCAGCCTTGTAGAACTACGTTTGGCAAAAAATAACTTGGAAGGAGACATTACCAAGCTTAATTTCTCCAAACTTGTTCAACTTACTAAACTTGACCTGTATAGGAACAACTTCACTGGTAAGTTGCCAACAAGCCTTTACTCATGTAGATCCCTGAAAGCAATTCGATTAGCTTTGAACAATCTAGAGGGACAAATACAACCTGAGATTCTTTCGCTAAACTCTCTGTCCTTCCTCTCTCTTGGTAGCCTCCGATTGGAAAATGTCACAGGAGCAATGAAGATATTGATGCATTGCAAAAGTCTTCAAATACTCCTCCTTACGCATTCCTTTAATGGTGAAGGAATGCCATCTGACGATGACATGGTTAGTTTTGATGGATTTCGAAATCTTCGATTTTTGAGCTTGGCGCATTGTGATCTCACAGGTCGAATACCTGTATGGTTAGCAAAGCTAAAGAGCCTAGAGATCTTGGCTCTGGATGGCAACAAAATCACAGGGACAATTCCTAGCTGGTTGGGGACTGATCTACCAAGACTTTTTAATATAGGCTTGTCAATGAACCTTATTTCAGGTGAATTTCCGAAAGAACTTTGTAGACTACCGGCGTTGGTACATGAACTTATTGCAGCTCAAGCAGACCAATATGATATCGAATTGCCACTCTACATTAAGACCTCGAGCGGGGTACTAATCACCTATGGATTACGCCGCATATTGTATGGCTTTCCTTCATTGATAGATCTTTCTTCCAACAACATTACCGGTAATATACCGTCTGAGATCGGCCAACTGCAGCTTCTCCAAGAGTTGCAACTAGACAACAACAACTTCTCCGGCAACATTCCAGACCAAATGTCTAACCTTAAGAACTTAGAAGCTTTGAATCTCTCCAATAATCACTTGTCCGGAAAAATTCCATCGTCTCTGGCAAGCCTTAATTTCTTGAAGAGCTTTGATGTCTCGTACAATAATCTCGAAGGTTCAATCCCAACAAGCACTCAGCTCCAAAGCTTTGAAGCTTCTGCATTTGAGGGGAATCCAAAACTTTGCGGTGCCCCACTTCCAAACGAGTGTCGCACTGATGCGCATGGTAAGAATAACCGCGATGATGAGGACGATGGGCATCAACTACCGTGGTTCTATATTTCGGCTGTGTTCGGGTTTATTTTTGGATTCTGGGGAGTATGTGGTTCTTTGATCGTAAAGAAGACATGGAGGTATGCATACTTTCAGTTCACAGACAATGTACAGGATAGGCTCTATGTCATGTTAGCAGTGCGCATGAATAGGATGAAACGATGGCTTAGCTAAATAGAGTTCTTTGTTTTTTCTCGGTTACATTTGGGGGTTTCGAATACTCTGTCATGTATTTTATTTTATAATAACGTCCCTACGCTATCGAAGCTACTGCTTTGTAAATGACTCGTAAATCGTAATTTAAAAATCCCTCTCATATCCCTCCCACATTTCCAATCCCCTCTAACTTGGTCTCGATTCCTTGAGACTTGGAAATCCCTCACCCCAAACATAGCCAAAAGAAGTCAAAATTTTGATTCAGGGGCCAAACTGAGAATCGGGTTACCAAATTGACAATGTAACATGTCATTTTTCTGGCAGAATAACATCACCCCCAAAATATGCAAAAACAATCTACGAACGAATAGCAACACATAATCTTCAGAGAGTACTGCAAATTAACATGTTCCATTTAACAAGGATCCCCACGCAGTCTGCTTTCTGTCAATATATGCACTACCTGAAAGAACTCAGGCTGCGCACCAAGTAAAGACACGACTAATCGCATAAGATATGACCTTGAAAGTGTAATCATATTCGGATGAAAGGCAACCACGATCCGACCACAGCAATATGCCAAACGAAATATCATTCAAGACCAGAACCATTGAAACCTACAGCCCATCTTGAGCAACCTCCTCGTTTATCTACAACATGCCTTCAAGACTCATCATACCGCAACTAGCCTCAAGCTTAGTAACGGTTTGGACCAGGATTGACTCCAGCATCCCTGTCTGGCGTGTAGTTATTCTGGTATTGTCCAGGGTCATTCCATTCTGCATTAGAAGGCGGAGCCATGTTGTTTGGTGGCACCCCTCCTGGGTTATTGGGAGGCATCTGATTGTAGTTGTTGGGCGGCATCTGATTGTAGCTGTTGGGAGGCGCCTGGTTGTAGCTGTTGGGAGGCGCCTGGTTATAGCTGTTTGGTGGCCCAGAATTCCAGTTGTTGCTTGGCTGGGGATTATTGTAGTTGTTTGGTTGACCCATGTTGGGAGGTGGCATTGGAGCCCTGTTCGGGGGTGGAGGACCCATGTTGGGAGACATTGGAGCCCTGTTGGGGGGTGGAGGACCCATGTTGGGAGACATTGGACCCCTGTTGGGGGGTGGAGGACCCATGTTGGCAGGTCCAGGTCCCGAATTTGGCCCAGCTTGATTAGGCATAGGAGATGGACCCGTATTCTGAAAATCACGATTCTGCATATTTTCCCTTCTCCTTTCAAAGTTCCTTGATCTGTCAAAGTTACGAGGTCTGTCATTACGCCTGTTTCTCTCATTTGCTCGACTATTGTTTCTTATCCATTCCTCATGGTATTTGGGATCATATGGCACTGCTTGGCCATTAATAAAAGGTTCACCTGCCAAAACAAACAAGAAAGCAGACAAATCGTGGATAAAAGAATTTTCCTGGTTAACTTAGTTGAAAACAACATAGAAAAAGCTATACAATGTAGAAAAAACACACGCTGTTTAATATTACTATAACACTTGGTACCCAGACCACAATTCTTGGGAGTACAGAAATTTTGAAATGAAAATTACCGTGGAACATTTTTCTCAGATGTAATCGACACGCGAAACTAGTTAGTTAAAAATTATGATATTTTACACAAAAACTCTGTACAAAATGACTAGGGTTGCAGAAAGCCTTCAACAGAGGTCTTTATATTTAACCGGTTCTACACACCACTAGCACTGCTACAACATCAACTGCCTAATAACTTTCATCTGTAACATTCTAGAGCCTCAAACTATCCTTTGTCAGAAAAAATAAAGAAATAAATCTAAAATCAAAATATCATCAGACTGCCAGAGCAATTACGGAATGGAACTTATGACTTAAATGAATCAATTGCTATAAATAGTTTGTTTTCTTTGAAATTCAACTTGAAGAAACAAGCATATCCGTACCTCCATAATCTTTGTTCTTAACATCCAAGTAGGAATCAGGAAGTACCCAACGGACTCCAGGCAACTCTGCAAGAATTTTACAAATACACGCACATATATATATATGAGAACTCAGACACAAGAAAATAATAACATCCCAACTTAGAAGCAGAATCACCTTTGATTTTGAGTGAAACCTCTTCAGATACAAGCGCCCCAAACGCATAATAGCACCTAGTTGAAACTGAGTAGATCTTCATTCTTGCTTCTTCCTCACTGCAGTTCAGCCGAATGCGTACAAGCAATGTAAACTTGGTTATATAAATCTTCATTACAAAATATAAATCACAGGAAACACAAACAATAGGAATACAGTACAATCCTATGTGCTTTTTGAAATGTGAAAGCCATGAATCTTACAAAAACATTAGTCTGTAAAAAAAAAAAAAAAAAAAAAAAAAAAAAAAAAAAAAAAAAAAAGTGATCAAGACCATGCTATAAGAAACATGATTAAGACCATACTATTTAAGAGATCATTAAGACCCTGCCACAAAGTGGGTTTATAGTTTAGATTTTGAATATCAAAAGCCTACAAAAAAGTTAATGAGTTTTGCTTTTGTTAGAACTTCAAAACATATAACCCAACATTAAGAATTGCACCCCCAAATTTCAGCGGAAATATATAGAAACAAAAGAAATTTAGCGCAACACACACATTTATGTGATATAAAAAAATCAAGTTAAAAACCCTACAAAAATGATATAAAGGCCAATTGCAATTACAAAATCATTTCCTATCTTACAACAGAAAGCCAATAACTTTTACAGCTGCATACAACAGAAAGCCATTAACGGTATTAAGAAAATGTTCATATATTATGTTATACACCATAATCGAGTCGGTGTATAACACAAATAAACTAATATCCTACAACAAGATAAATGCCAGAAAGTAGCATGAGCATACAACCCTCCCCCAATAGAGAAACCACCTCTTGTATTTTCTCAAACAAAAGTTTCCTGGAGCAATTCAAATCAACTTATCCCAAAACACTACTGTAATCATGAGCGAAAAAGAGAAAATTAAAAGGCAACAACTTTGAAAAAACAAATACAGATATAAATTGAAAATGAATTAAAGATACAAATACACTATAAACACAGACATATAAATTCTAAAATTCCATTTCCAATTTTCATTTCTCATAATCCAAAGACATTAAAAGTAAGAAAAATGATTGAATCAGACAGAAATTAATAGTAGGTGTTACCTTCCGACGACGGTAGCCAGGGTTTTGATGTAGCTATTGATGATCTCATCCCTAGTGATATCACCCTGAGGGGCCTCCATGACAACCAACCAGTGCTCGAAGTCACACCCATCGAGGAGGATCGTCTCCTTGGGAGGCCGGTTCGACCAGTTAGGGTTCGGGTCCCTGAGCGACGACGTAGTCGATCTGGTCGACAAGCACCGGACGATTGCAGGGGAGAGCCTTCCGGCGGAAGCCATGACTCCGGCGAGAGGGCGGAGGCGGTGGAGGAGAGAAAGCGAAGAAGAGCGAGATTGGGCGGCGGTGGTGGATAGGGAAGTGGCGGAGGTGGCGGTGGAGAGGGAGCGAGAGAGAAATGAAGCCATGGCTTGGGACTTGGGAATCGAGCGAGAGAAGAAATGGGTCGCCATGGTTGATCGCGACGAGGGTTTGGGGCTCTGATAAACCCTCAGTGGGAGATAAGGGCAGTGTTAGGGTTTTGGCGGAGGTTTTATAGCAGCGACTGAGTGATGATAAATACCCCTCGATTTTCAATTTATCAGTATATCTCAAAATGGCATTCCAATTATCTTCTTATCTTTTTCAGTTATTTATGCATTCAAATTTTTTTTTTTCATTTTTTTTTTTTTTTTTACAAATGACAACTTTATTGAATTAAATTATTAGTTGTAAGAGAGGGATGTCGGTGGGGATCAAAATCGCATTGTGATGTATGAGTATGATTATTTTCTATTTTCTACCACTGCAGTAAAGTGTTATCTGCTTTTCATTTTCTAAACGTGCTAGGAGAAAAATTTGAATGTAACAATCAAATAAATTGGATGACCATGCAATTTTACAAAGGTACAAACTTCTCGATATTTAAGTACAATCTAGCTCTCTGTTAATCTTTGAGATTCTTTGTCTTTCGATTGAAGTGATTTAGTAATTTAAAAACAGTATTAAAGGTTTTAAGCGATATTTTTCTCAAAAAAAAAATATCTTTCGTAAAGACTAATGAAGCACATCTGATGTACTTTCTTAAGAAATCACTTAAACTAAAAGTGATTCTACATAATCATCATGTTTAACTTCTTATATGATTATGTTTAATTATGATTAATCCAATAATCATAAATAATAAAAAAATATGTGTGACAAGCTTAAAATTTCGTGTGAAAATCACTTTCCCGACTGTAAGCCTCTTCTTTCTTACTTTGGCAAGCCCATAACCAAGATGGGCTTCGCTCACACTCAATGTCAATTAGATGCAATTGACTAATTGGTCAAATATTGAAAAATTCCCACCAAACTGGCATGATACGGTGATGAGTTAGAGTGGGGCAGATAGTGAAGCAACCAACATCAGCCCTACACAGTCAATATTCTGCTCACCTGAATGAACTTCCCAAAAGGAGTCATGGATTTTCTTCTTTTGGGTTTTCACCAAACCCTCCGGCAAAGTTACGAGAAATTTATATGCGTACCTGAAACACAAGTCACGTGGTGTATTATTTTATATGTTGTAATAAGCGTAAACAACGAATCAACTGGTTATCATTTAAGTGGAATAGTAATGTTACGTGACTGTGTTCCAAGTACACATAAAAGTTACGCCAAAATTTATGTTTGCCAACAAGAAAACTAGAAAGTGAAAATATCAAAGCTTTGGCTTCTCCTCTACGAACCCTAACTTGTACAGCAAACACACAGTTTGGTGTGTTAGCTCATCTCCTCTATTTCATACACACTATCCCACAAATATCCCATTTTCTCTCTCACTTCCACTCGTCCCCGCAATATGGAGTTGCCTGTGAAAATGCCTGTCTCCGGCAGCCATATAACACCATACAGAATTGAAACCAGAAACTTGTGCTACAAACTATCGACCCGATTTTATGAAATGAAGCACCTGTGTTGCAGTGACAGTTCGAGGACTGTTCCGAAGTTCATCTTGAAGGATGTGAGTTGTGAAGCAAGGCCTGCAGAGATCACTGCAATTGCTGGCCCTAGTGGGGCTGGAAAAACCACACTGCTAGATATTCTTGCTGGGAAGATATCCCCAAAGAAAATGGGTGGTCAGGTGCTGGTGAATGATCAGCCTATGGACACGAAAAGTTTCCGCAGAATGTCGGGCTATGTCACACAGGATGATGCCCTATTTCCGTTACTTACAGTTGAAGAAACGCTCGTGTACAGTGCTCTATTGAGGCTTCCTGGTGGGAGAAAAGAGGCTGCAGATAAAGTGAGGAAGCTGATGAAGGAGCTCGGGCTGGAACATGTCGCGGGTTCAAGAATCGGTTGGGGATCAAACAATGGGATTTCAGGTGGTGAAAGGCGCAGGGTTTCGATTGGAGTTGATTTAGTTCATGATCCAGCTGTGGTTTTGATTGATGAACCAACTTCAGGGTTGGATTCTGCCTCAGCTTTCCATGTAGTCTCATTGCTCAAAACAATGGTGTTCAATCAGGGTAAAACTATCGTTCTGACCATTCACCAACCAGGTTTTCGAATCCTAGAGATGTTCGATCGCATTGTTTTGCTTTCGAATGGAGCTGTCATGCACAATGGATCACTACATCTTCTCAAACAAAGGCTCAATTTTGTTGGCCATCGTATCCCCAACCATGTCAACTTGCTCGAATTCGCCATTGATGTTATCAAGAGCTTGGAGGGTACACAAACAACAGAAGCCTTGCACAACCAATGTTTCAGGCCTCTGGAACAAAGGCTTGTATGCTCTAATAACTTGGAAAAGAAGCTTCTAGTCTACCCGAATTCTCGTCCCCGGGAAGTTGTTATACTAGGGCAAAGATTTTGTAGCAACATATTTAGAACCAATCAATTGTTTGTCACAAGAGTCATACAAGCCTTGGTAGCTGGATTCGTACTGGGAAGCATTTTCTTTAATGATGGAAGGGAAAAAGGGAGCATTGCCTTGCAAACACAAACTGGATTTTTCGCCTTCAGCCTCACTTTCTTGCTGTCTTCCACCACAGAAGGCCTGCCGATTTTCTTACAAGAGCGAAGAATACTAATGAGTGAGACTTCCAGGGGAGCATATAGAGTTTCCTCCTATGTCATAGCAAACACCCTCATTTTTCTCCCCTTCCTTTTGATGGTCTGTTTTTTGTTCACTGCACCGGTTTACTGGCTAGTCGGATTGAGGAGGGACATTGATGGATTCCTCTACTTCTCTCTGGTGGTCTGGATGGTTCTTCTGATGTCCAATTCTGTTGTGGCCTGCTTCAGTGCTCTCGTGCCGAACTTCATCATGGGCAGTTCCCTGATTTCTGGGCTCATGGGAGCTTTCTTTCTCTTTTCGGGCTACTTCATTTCGAAGGACAGACTCCCACGCTACTGGATGTTCATGCACTACTTGTCTCTTTTCAAGTACCCGTTCGAGTGCTTTATGATAAATGAGTATGGAGGGGAGCAGGGAAGGAGATGCATTCAACAGATTGACAAGGAAGGATGCAATCTTTTCGGGGACGGATTCTTGAGACAGCAGGGTTTGAAAGATGCACAGAAATGGAGCAATTTAGGTGTGATGCTGGGTTTCGTAATTGGTTATAGAGTGCTTTGCTTTCTCATTCTGTGGTGCAGATGCTGCAGAAATAGAAACTAGCTAGCTATATATACTTACACAAAAGATAAACAATCACTTGTGCTGTTTCTGTTTCAAATTCTTTTGAATAATTCTTTGAGGATGATCAAACTATAGTATCGTCTTCGCACGAAAATGTTCAGCTTTCATGAAATATTAACCATAACATCCAGTTTCGATTTGATTGATGTTTCGAGTTTTCGTATGCCTTTGAAACATGTTGATTCACGCCGAGTCCACTCCGAAAGTTCTACTTTTTATCCCGTTTCAAAGTTCATGGATAGTACATTATCCATAACAAAACATTATCCAGAAAAATAGTTCTTGCACAAACAGATGCTGCCATGAGAGGGAGAAGGCTTTTGCGAGGATGTTTCTGCTGCGGGAGAGGACAGAAGGCTAGAACAGCCCAGTTAAAAGATGACGTGTGTTTAATTTGACAACCAGTTTTTATTTCTTGATCACATTTCGATCCATATGATTCATTGAAAAATGAGTAAATAATGTGGATTTTGCCTACGACAATTCGAAAGAAACTGTTTTGGGACGACAATGGGGCAATGCCGACACAATACCTGGACTCGAAGAAAAGGATGAAAGAATTGTATATAAAGTCGAGCTTTCTTCACACACCAAAAAAACTGAAATTTGATTGACTACAAACATTTTACACCTGAAAAGTATGGCTAGTTCTTTGGAAGACATTCGTGGAAACAGCTTATTTGCAAAGTAAGGGTAAGGTTGTGTACAATAGACGTTTCACTCCAACCCTCGCAAAGCGGGGAGCCTTTGTTGGCTTGGGGTCGCTCTTTCACTTGTTTCCCTAAACAAACTAGAAGAATTATTATGCCTACAGCCTGACCAAACCAGAGGGAATACGAAAACTGGATTCTGCCTGCCCTAATTGCTTCGGTCATATATAGAATTGAAGGTCATAGTAGCAAATGATGTGGTGGCGGTCTCTGATGAAGATGATGAATTGATAAACCTCCCTGAGTCGGATATCGTGTGAGATGGATTTCTTGCTTTGGCCTTTTCTCTCTCGCATTCTCTCTGCTCCATAAATTCAGAAAGCAGTCCTGGTTTCGATATCTGCCCCTCATTCACATCTAATGCACCCGTCAGCATTTGAACAACAGTAGACATGGATGGTCGGAGCTTGGGCATGTCTTGAATGCAGAGAAGGCCAATCTTTAGGAATCTGCAAGCCTCCTCAACGTCGAAGTCTCTATTCAATGATGCATCTACTAACTCCACCAGCTGCCCCTTCTGATGGTGTTCCCACGCCTGCAACAGGAACTTGGATTTCATAAGTCTGCTCAAGGTTCTAGTAATTGCAAAGTTATTATTCAATACATGTTTCAACAAGAGATGATGACTAGCTGGGGCACGTAGCTATCTAAAACAAGAAAAGCAGAAGTTTAGAGGAATAATTGAAAATAAATGCGAAGTTGCAAGGAATACACATTTGATGCTCATGCTATAAACTAGCGCTTCAAGCATTCACTTGATCAAAAATTTGTATGGCAGGTTCATCAAGGTTCATCACCCCTGCGCATGTTATTGTTATAAATCGTTGATCGTTTATTTAGCATTACTCTAATTTATTGAACAAGGAAAAGCTACAAACCAGTCCAAAAGCTTCAATTTAGTCATGGAATGCAATATTACAGAAAGGTCCATACCCGTGCCAGAAGATATTGTTCTTTGGGTGGTAAATGTCTGTTTGTGTTACACCTCCCACAAACAATTTCCAACAGTAAAATGCCAAAACTGTAGATGTCTGATTTCCTTGTCACTTGACTTCGTATCGCATACTCAGGCGCCAAGTAGCCTCTGCAGAAATCAAACAGGGAACCAAACATGTCAATATGATTACAAGTAATTTGAAAAATGTAAAAAAGAGAAAGTAGAGAGAGAGGGGGAAAGAGAAGTGAAAATTTATGGGCGGGACATCAATTAGTTACATTCTCGGATAAACTTATTGAAAGAGACTAGCATTGGAAATGGCAAACTTACGTTGTTCCAGCAACACGAGTGCTAAGATGGGTCAAGTTAGGTGCAATAAACTTTGCAAGACCAAAATCTGAAATTTTTGGTGAGAGGTCTTTATCAAGGAGAATATTGCTTGCTTTAATGTCTCTGTGAATAATATGAGGGCTAACCTCCTCATGGAGATAAGCGAGCCCCCTTGCAACACCAATGCAAATTTTACACCTTGTAGGCCAAGTAAATTGGATACTGCTGTAGCCTCTACCTATAAAGTACAGAAGGATGAAGTCCTTACCAATACAAAATCATTCATTCAAATAAGGAACAAGTAACATTGCTTACCAAGAAGTGTTTGTGCTAGGCTATTATTCTCGAGATAGCCATAAACCAATATTCTGTGATCTCCTTCTGCACAGCAACCATATAGCTTAACTAGGTTATCATGTTCAACGGTTGCAATCACCTCGATTTCTGTCAAAAATTCCTCAGACCCTTGACTAGACTCTGTTGACAATACTTTTATAGCCGCCAAAGTGCCATCCTTGAGTGTTCCCTGATCAAACACATTTTGAAATAATTTCTTAGCCCGTAGAGGTAAAAGTAAACAAAAAAGTCTTTAGCACAATTCGGTACTCAAAGACCGAGTATTCCTCAAAACTCATAAGCAAATAACTTTAGGAGCAATTACCTTGTACACGGAGCCAAAGCCTCCCTGACCAATTTTATTTTCTTTACAGAAGTTCTCAGTGGCAATTTGCAGTTCCTTGTAAGTGTACTGTTTGACATTCAAAGCGCCTGAAACCACTGTACCCACAGGAATCTATTAGACTCTTTTTGGTAGATGAAGATAGAATGGTAAACCTCTAACAGAAGTTAGGTCCCATTTTGTTCAAAATGATGACAACCAAATTCAAGTTAAAGCTAAGACTTACTAACAGCATTTAGTTCAACAGCATGTACATTGAACAAAGTAAACAAAAGAAGATTTCATCCAAAAAAAATATTGAGTGCGTGATAAAAAGCAAAATCAAATAAAACATAAGTAGTTGATTTAGCATGACCATTTGACTTCCTGAAAAGGCCAGGTTGTCCAAGTTCTGAAAGAAGCCTGGTCATCCATAAAAAAGAATGATTATCTGAATGGAAGCAAATTGGTAGTTTGGGCTTTAAGTAGTCGCAGACTTAAAACGGGTTCATAAATCAGTAACGCTAATGAAATTAAAGTGCTTAACATAGAAAATGCTCCTCCCATTTGAAGATCCATGTATGAACTAGAAAAGTCCTCCATCCATTTCACAATTGCACTGAGCAGCTAATTTGACAGATAGCATTGTGCCTAAGTAACTAATATTGACACTGAAAGTATGTGCATAATCTCTATAAAAGGAACGACAGAATAAACACGTGCACAGTCTACCTTTGTCGATTTCAACAGGCCGACTAACAAATGGAGCTTCCTTCTTTTTAAACAAGCAAGAGAAACAAGACATCACCAGCTTTTTATGTTGGCCAATATCACCAATCGATCAAAATCGTTGCCCTGTCAAAGTACACAAGCAAACATAAACTTTTTGTGATGTAACTACAACTGCATGATCTGTTAGATTTAGGAGGAAGACAGATGAGTAATCAGGAATGCATTAGTCATTATTCACTTAGATAAGAAGAAACTCTAAAAAAAAGTGAAACTTATAAACTCAAATTGCAAATCAAGGTGGCCTCTTTAATCTACATGTACTATCTAGCAACTGGTATACATGAATACCCGCAGCATTGTAAATCATTGTGTAAACTATGATTAAAGATGCTTGCATATGCGCTAGCCACGTGCTTACTGAAACTCACTGTAATTTCAGTAGCAAAGTAAGTTTGCACATCCTCTGTACCACATGATAAGTTTTAACTATAGCCTACACCTGTTTTCTATGAAACATTCAATGCTCCTTACTTAAGGCATCAAAAGACAAAACAAAATAAAAATCCCACCCATCTGAACTGCCAGAAGTTAAGGGGAAACACTAGAGAGATACCCCGACACAGTAAGGTCTCGACACAGTAAGGTCTGGGACTGCACCGAGTAATGCCATAGACTCTTATGCCCCATAAGATCAATCAGAAGTTCAGTTCTCTAGCCGAGTCCTTCAGTTCAATCGATTATCAATACTTACACCAACTACTAAAGTAATTCAAGGAAAATGGACCCAACTCCGCATTAACACGAAACTTCCTGCATCCCTCAATACTTTAGGCCTAAAATCGGAATTCGATAATCAAATGCTACAATTCAGCTCATGGCAGCTTAGCAACTAGCAGAGGCTAGAATTAGAAACATGGTTTCATGATAGGAATTTGGAAAGAAATTATTTGTCAGCCAATGAAATGTGATTGTGTAGTCAACTATCCTTCTGATTGTCATTGCACTCAATTATAAGACAAACAAACAGAAGACATCTATCGTTTTGACCAACTTTCAAATTAAAAAGTCAACCTAGGCGGCACCAAAATTGAAATTGCAGAAGAAGAAGAAGAAGAAGAATTTGCTTCAACATTAATTACCTTACAAATTGGCAATCAATTGCACTTGGGTTTTGCTAATATTTCAACCTTGAAGTATCCCTCTGCAGAAGAGAAACTAAAACCAACGTAATAAGAATATTTGGATTGGTCAGAATATGATATTTCCATATTTTTTTTCGGAAGCATAGCAACTGTAAAGAGAAACCCACCATTCTTTTGGGTTGAAGAACCCAGCTGAGGCCGCAAACAGATCCAAAAGCCTATCTTTCTTCTCGTTCTCTCCAATGGATAAATCAGAAAGTAAAAAAGTCTTGGCTTTTCTTACATTTTCTCAGCTCCCAAACGCAAAACTGCATGTAAAACCCAGATAAAATGCAAGGTTTTCACATCGACTGTGGTGACTGCAACAGAAATGAAGAGAGAGATATGGACAAAATAAATTTATGAAATTGGATGCTAAATTTTGATTATATATGATAAATTCTACTGGTAATGTTTGGAATTGACTATTCTTCCTTTTGGCATTGACTTGCAGGCACACGGTTTGGAAATGGTATGGAATTTTCTTTTTCTTAATTTTTGGGTTTTGCTTCCACGAGAATGCTTGAAATCGTTTCCAACTTTTTAAATATAATAAACAAGTTGTACTTAAAAATTAAAATCTTGTTCGACTCTCAAACGTATTATTTTTCTATTTAGACAATTTTACACAATGATATTATAGTTAAGTTGTACGAATGCGAACTATGATAAGTAGTTGAGTGAAAAAGTGCAAACATCAGTTTCGTAAAAGAAACGAAAGGTCCTAAGTTTGATACTTTGTAAAATGCGAATCTGTTTAATCGTGACAACAGGTAGGATGCAATTCTCAATTAGTTTCCTTTGGATAAAACAATGATGAATAATTGTGGTTTTCCGCCAGTTATTCTCCTTTTAAAAAAGGAAACAAATGTAGGCTATAGTAAACTTATCATGTGGAATCTCATTAAGTAACACCTGATTAACCGTTGAAGTTAAAATACCTCAATTAGTCCTATTGCAAGTGTTATCACCAACCAACTCTTATGCAAACACACGTTGAAAGTATACTATAAAATATGGAATGTCGTTAAGTGACACCTCAATAATCTGTTATAAAATTTAATTCTTTACGTATAAGAAGTTACAGAATTATTTACCTGTACACCCAAGCAATTCATTCCCAAGCAATTCATTCTTTTTATCATTATCTAAATTTTATTATCAAAATTGTACTTAATTTGAAAACATGACTATGCTTGTAAGTAATATTCTAAAAAATAAAAGCAACGGTAAAAAGTCATCAGAAAATTTGACAAAAACCCATGCAGGTGATTAATCATTGTAAACTGAAGGGAGACAAAAAACAATTGGATCCTTTTTGACCCAAAAATAGTATCGTGACAGGGAGCCGACAACTTGATGCTAATTTATTAGTTTCTTGACAGAGGGACCCTGAATGAAGAGTGCCTAATACAAATTACAATAAGTAAGGCTGTAAAAGCGCTAGGTGCTAATTGAACGGCGTGGCTTATGCTGTTTTTTAATTTAATTAAATTTATTGTACAGAATATAAATGAATGATTACTTATAGTTATAAAATATGTAATTGTAGGGGTATGATATCTACACATTCTTTTTTACTTTTCTCATACATTTTTGGTTTTCGTTCATCGGATCGAATGAATTGAAGAAGATCAACGGACAAAAATTAACAAGAGATGTGTGAGAAGTAAAAAAGGATGTGTGGATAGCACATCCCTAATTGTATTGAGATATATAAATTGCAAAATAGAATGAGATATAAATTAAAAAGTATTAGAACATATTGAAAACATGAGAAACAAGAATTATTATCCAAGTATTCAACAAGTTTCTTATAATTTATTGAAAAAATAAAATGCAAAAATAAAAGTTATCTCTTTTCTGTCTAAGCGAGAGTCGTGATTTATGCAGGCACCTAAGCAGGTCTAGACGCTCTTTCTTAAAGTTCTAATGCCTAGGGATTAATAGGAGCGGTAGCCAACCGTCTAGCGCCTAAGCAGGGTTTAGACGGCGCTAGGCGAGGAATTTGAGAACAATGACAATAAGCAAGCTCAATAAAAATTGCGGATAGCCAAAAACTCAATCAGCAGAAATATAAAAGATGAAATAAAAATTAACGATCTACAGGATAGAGATCTAGTTTGTCTTAAGACAAAAGACAATGATAAACACCAAGGAATCGGCATACAACTTCAGAAATACGATGAAGAACGCCGAGAAAACAAAGCTAAGCTACTAAAAATGAGAAGCAGATAAAAAAACAAGAAATAAACGGGGATCGCCAACAATCCCAACCAAAGGAAGGGCTCCGCGACGAGATCGAATATGTGCGAGAGAGAGTAGGATTCTTTTCCCTTATACTGCTATTCATTTTCATTTTTTCCTCTCACATTCTTTTTTATGTTTTATTCTTTATATATAAAAAATTCAAAACAAGATGTAAACGTGGCGTAATCGCAACCGTTTAAATATGAGAAGATAAAAAAAAAAAATATTAGGAGGGGAGAGAATCATACTCCATGAGAGAGAGTAGGCAGGAGCGATATTAGTAAACAATATCCAATGAAATCAATTGAACCGAACTTTTTTTCTTTCATTTTTTCGGATAATTGAACTAAGAGATGTTAAAATGATAGTCTCTGGTATTTTAAATGCTTCACCATTTTGCTACTTTCACTTTATATATAAAGAAGAGATGTTAGCCGCCGCCAAAAGCGTCATCCGAAATCTTGAAACATCTTTCGAAAGATAGAACGAAGACTTTTGACCACTTTGTAAAAAAAATAATTAGGAAAAGTATTTTCCCACATATCCCAAATGTCGTTGAGGGCTCCTAACCTGTTAATTTAAAAAGAGGACATGTTATCTAGAAAATATGAATTTTCTCTACTAATTAATCACGTGTGAACAATTTTAAACTTCAACTAGCTAGCCACCAATGGTAGCCAACCATGAGTAACACCATGACATATTCTTTGTTTACATTATTAAAGTAATTGAGTAACATTTTCTGACTAAATAATTTTTACGTTTGGTTGTTAAATTATTTGAGTAATCAACTGCGTAATATGATTAACCTACCACAACAAAACATGTCAAAATGTTAAATCAAATTATATTTATAATCATTAGCTATTAGTTTAGTCAGAGCCGACTCTAAATAAGCACAAGTGGTGCCACCTCACAAGTTCCAAATTAGAAAGGCGCCCCTCATTTTTCATTTTTTGCATGCATTTATATATATATATATATATATATATATATATATAATTTTTTTTTAAAATTTGTAGATAGTTTACAAAATGAGTTGTTAGCGTGTCTTTGTCCTTATGCTACTTTATATCCTCCTAGAAGTGGTTTTGAAACCTGCCACAACTGTTTTTTCATTTTTATTTACTTCTTTATAACTAAATGCATGAATTTTAACAAAAAAATAAACAAAAATTCGAGCCATGAACCTCTTAAAATTAATGGAAAACAACAATACACCGTAACATCAATTGGTTTGATAAAATTGTTTGTCCTATACAATTTATAGAAAATGCAATTGAAGAGAAAATAACTATCACAGCATTATTTTGGATTTTCGATTTACTTTCGTACGTGATCGGCCCTGAGTCTAATAATATTTCATCGTCAAATTACCGATAATGCTTAGTTGTCAAGTTGTTAAACATCAAGTTCTTGTCATGGGTATTTTTTTATTTAAATTTATTATATTATCCTTTTTTGAGAAGATTTTTATTTTTGTAAAGTCCATTTTTGAGAAGATGACGCTTAGCAGACACTTTCTTTGATAATTCAATGCAAAACACGTCAAACATCAATTAATGTTCCTGGATTGTTTTCTTCTGTCTGTTAGGATATTGGAAGTTAGCGTTTGTAATTTAGTTCCACAATTTCCAACAAAATAAATTCACTTCTCCACGTCTTCCGGCTCTCAAAAAAGTGAACCGTTGGTTCTTTAAAAGAAGAAGAAAAAAAAAAACCAGTTTAATTATCATGTCGTTTTTTGTTTTTAATTTTGTATAAGACACATAGAAGAAATGAAACGTAAAAACAAAATAGTTATCAAATGTGAAATACGTAGGTCTGCCTAAGGGTGCAACTCATGCGGATTGGGTGGGTTGGAAGGTCAACTCAATCATAACTCAACTTTTACAATTCGAGCTCGGGTTCGGGTTAGGTTTCATTCGGGTTCGTTTGGGCTCAGGTTTAATTGAATTAGGATTTACTTGAGTTGGGTTCGGATTGCCCAACTTTTTCAAATTTAATCTTGTAACAATTTAGTTTCTAAAAATTCTTAAAAAAATTAAGCCAAATAGCATCAAAACTAGCTAACTTTAATTTCATAACTTCATCTACTATAAAGCTTTAGGATTTAAATACTACAAATATAACCTTATTCCCTAGGAGCTTAAATAATTATAAAGGGTAATTTACTAAAAAAAAAAAATATTAGAAAGCGCGTTGATTCTTGGACTGGGCTCACTTGGGTGTAGTATGAGCATTAATTGATATGGGTTACAATCTGGTAACCAATCAATGAACAGGTTAAAATTAAGTTAGATTCAGACGGATTATAACTAAAAAAAAAAAACCCATTAGTTCGGGTTTAAAGTAGGATTGAACATGAACGGGTTTGGATTGACGCAACCCAAGTTAGGTCTGCCTACAACAACGATGATACTACAAAACTACAGATGAACTCTTTTATGGTTCTAACAGACTGTTCAGTACAAAACTACAGACGAACTCTTTTTTTTTTTGGGTTCTAACAGAGACTGTTCAGTACAAGACTACAGATGAGCAATACCAAAGCCAGTTCTCTACACATTTATTTATACACGAACTCCGTAAAGCACAAAGGATTCACACTGAAATATGAATCCAGCTTTCCGTTTTTGGTAGTCCCGGGCCGAAAGTATGGGGATGCAACTTATACCAGAACATGAGCTCTAAGGATGAACGAAAAGAAGGAGTTTCGCGAGCTCTATTGCTTCCTTGCGGCCAAGAAACTTCTCAACAATTCCAAAAGCGAACTCCATTGAAGTTCCTGGTCCTCTGCTGGTGATGAGGTTGCCGTCAACCACCACCCTGTTCTCGATTTCACTTTTATCTGACAGCTTGTTGCACATTGCGGGGAACGCTGTCGCCTTTTTGCCCTGGATCAAAGAACAAAGCTCACTAAGTGGTTTCAGCAACATCAAAAATTTAAATAGCAAACACTAAAGTGGAAAAGGCATATAAAAAGTTGATATTTTAAAACGTTTCTAAAATGCAGTGATGGACGCATATGAGATTTGAATGTAAATAAGTTCCTGAACGAGTTTGAACGATGCAAGAAGCAGAAAGGTTCGGTGAAATGATTATAATGTTAGGTCCAGTTAGTACACTACTCAATTACAAGAGGGGCAGCCAGAATTGGGCCAACGTTAATGGAATTGCACAAAATTGTACATGCGATTATTAGGTTGTTCAACGTTGAAAGCATACCTTGAGTAGGGCATGGGGTTCCAAAACTAGAGCTGGGGAGGCACATATTGCTCCATAAGGTCTCTGTGATACCCTCTGCTTTTTTAACAAATTCACGAGCTTTTCCGATTTTGCAAATGCTTGGGCACCACCAAGTCCACCCTGATCAAAAAAATACGAATATTGTTTGACAAATCAATAGGGTAAAGAGAAACTGTTAAACAGTAGAAAGCTGGAAACCCTACTTACAGGCAAGACAATCAGGTCATACGAAAGTTTGATAGCTTCATCGAGGGACATATCTGCCTCCAGTTTAACTTTGCGGGAAGCAATAATTTATAGTTTATCCTCTACAGAGGCCACCACAACATCTGCTTTGGCCCATCGTAGAATATCAATGATTATAATAGCTTCCATTTCCTCTGTGCCATTCGCAATAGGTACAAGAATCTAAAGGATAACAAAGACAAAAGAAGTTATAACTTACAAAGCACATTATACCTTAAACAATTGTTGAAATTCGAAAGGATCCTAGAGATATTTGCAAATGTAAATCACCACCAAGTAAAGCACTCCAGTATAGCCCCTTTTTTAGGTTGCTTACAACAAGATTTGAACTTGAATTTACACTTCCTACCCTATCTGAATGCAACTTGAGCTAAAGCCCAATAAAGTAGACAAAGAAATCCACACACAATGGTGTTCTCAAACTTCGTCCAACAAAAGCCCAATAAAGTAAGGACAATGCTAGGGAGACCAAACTTTTAAACCAAACTTGCAAACCAAATGATGTGTCCCCAATAGGAAATAAGCACGTTAATCAATACTTGAGAAATAATCCAATCAATAACCACATCATTTGGTTTCAAAATTTAGTCTCCCTAGCCTTACGCATAAAGTAAAGTAACAGCATGCAATGTACAATAAAATGGATAAGAATATAAAAAATTCACCTTAGGGGAATCACTGGCAGTCCACTCAACTGAGTTTAGCTCAGTTATGACATATTCATCCCCATGGTTGGACCGCATCACCTGAGTACAAAAACACTGTTACAGACCCACCACAAACAAAACCGAAACAGCATTCTAAACTGCAGAGTCTAGGGCTTCAGCCAGTTGGGCCGTTAATCAAGGGTAGCAGGTGAAGCCAGATAACAACAGAATCATATTTGTTTCAATTTTCCCAGACAATGAATAGCTTTGAAGTCGGTAGACAAGAAAGCCACCTGCAGAATGACACCACCAAAAGCTAGCAATAACCACCTCCACCCAATCAATGACAAGGTAGACCTTTAAAAATACAAGCCGTGTACAAGCAGCAGTTCAAGCATACATGTTACTGGATCGAGCTTATTTTATATACAAGGAAGAAGTTAAGCTCAAAAAGGTCCATATAGATAGATATTTAAAGCCCACAAGTATAACAAAGTAGCCCCTTTTTCATTTAAGTACTCACAATATCATCTACTGAATACTCTATCCTAAGTTTTCTTATATACGAACCTCGAATGGTTTTATTTTCCTTTTTGTCAAATATATTAGCAAAAATATAAATTTCAGCCTCTGGGGTCTTTACCATCTTTTCTCAATTCAATTAAAAATACCAGTTTATTCAATCCACACATTTCTAGACTATGGTAAATTCCAATGAATCTCCATTTCTCATCGTTTCCCTTAATCTTTGTCTTCATTGTACTAAATCTGCAATGATTAGAGTGCCCAAGGGAAATTATCATCAAACCTTTTTTCTTATATTCTATGCATCCATTTTTTTTCCCTTTTAAATTGGGGTGAGGGATTGAAGAATAACACAACCAATCAAAACGAAGAACATTGAGAAAGTATATACCAGTGGCCCAGAAACTTCATCAGCTTTTTCTTTCCCATACAATTGCTCGACCAGTGCAACAGCAAACTCCATGGTAGTACCAGGTCCACGACTTGTCACAACTTTGCCATCCACCTGCACTCTTGATTCAACAGCGATTGCACCAGATGCTAATTGCTCCATAAAAGGTGGATAACCAGTTGCCTGTTAAAAACCAATAGAGCCCAAAAGTTCAGAGTTAGTCATCAAAAACGGCAAAAAACACTAATTAAAATTTTATAATTAATGAAACATTGGAGGTTCTTAGAGATCTTACTTTCAGTCCCTTCAACACGCCCCATGATGCAAGTGCCACTGCAGGTGAAGCACAGATTGCAGCGTAGAGTTTCCCATCTGCAGCCTGCTTCTTCACCAAGCTTTCCAGAACCTCACTATTCTTAAGATTAGCAGCACCAGGGATGCCTCCCTACAGCATAAAAACGGATATAATAAAATTCAAGTGTACCTAAAAAGGAGTAGTACAATGCAACAAGAAAACATTAAAGCAGAATTGGAGAAGCCGGTGAGAGCACGATACACACAACGATGGATAAAATCCTTATTCCACCCCATACAATACGGATTACATCAGCAGTTCAGCTTCGTCTGGACATTACTTGGAAATTAAATAGTGGCATTAGGCAACACATTAATTTGGGCGTGACGGACCAAAATCCCACACTCAAAGAAGTTAAACACATCTGCTTCAAGCAAAAAATTCTTCAGGTAAATCGAAACAAACTGCACGTTTTAAGTGATATTAGCCAAGTTTGAAAATTGAAGTAATATGAGCCAAGTTTTACACTTTGCATTCGATTGTATCAGCACTTTCAGAAACAAACAAAAGTAGCCACATTTCAAATTTCTAATACACAAATAGTAACAGAAGCATACATATGCATATACTGTAAATATACATATACATATACAAATACAAATACGAAAAGAGGGAGAGAGTGTACGGGTAGAGCGATGAGATCGAAAACAGTTTGGCTACAATCCGAAATCAAAGCATCAGCGACGATCTTAACGCCGTGGTAACCATCAACCCGAAGCTGCTTCTCCACAGAAGCCACAGTAACATCGGCCCCAGCTCGCCGCAGAACATCGACGGTGATCACCGCCTCAATCGCCTCCGTGCCGTTCGCAATCGGAACCAAAACCTGCGCCACAGTCAAAATCTCACTCACAAGCAAACACAATCATCGAATTAAAAAAAGAAAAAGAAAAGAAGATGAGCTGATTAGCGTGGTGATTAGTGAGGTGATTAGTGGATGATTGTGATCACCTTCTTAGCAGGAGAATCGGAAGCCATAGCTGCAGAGACGGAGGAAGAGGAGAAGAAGCACTTTCAGAGAAGAGGGACTGAGGGTTTGAGTTTGGAAATTAAAAAGAGGAGAGTGGGGCAAGAGAAATGGAGATATTTTTTCGTAAAACACGTGTCATCGTATAAATAATGAAATATGTTTATTAAAATATTAAATTTTACTATTTATATAAAAATAAGCAATGCATCATTTGTGTTTTTGGTCACATAAAAAAATTTCAGAGAAATGAGAGAGGAGGGGTTAAGACCATCTCCTTCAAATTTTAAACATAAAATTTGAATTTGATAGTTTATGTGGTAATTTGACATCTTTTAAAATTTTATCCTTAATCTGATATATCAAATTAAATTATTATTTTATTACAATATTTTCTTTTCATAATTGCTATTATATATTTAATATTTTTACATATATAAATAATTGATAATAAAAATTCATGTGAGGACTAGTATTAGTCCCAGATTCCAGCTCCTTCAGTATGGAAATACATAAAATAGCAGAGGATGGTGCGTGCTTTCATTGCTCACCTGAGCTTTTTCGTTAAAAAAAACCCAAAAGATTGTCCTCCACACTCGATTTCATACACTGAATTCTCAACTCCTGACATTTCAGTTTCCCCGGAAAATGGCAACCCAAATCACAAACGGCGATGGAGTCGCCAGAGTCTCCGCTCTCAACTGCATCGATCGCTCGAGCTCCGACACCCACCAATCCGTCTCTTTACTCAAACAGGTTAGTAACTTACGACTCCCGCATAAATTCTTCAACTTTTTTTTCTGGGTTTTGAAGATTTTATGTTTTTCTAATCTGGGTAGTGAAGAAAAACTGAGTTATGGGTTGCTTTAGGCATGTTTGGATTGCTGGTTTTGCTACCTGGTGGTCATGGAATAAGCGAGGAGTTCATGGCGGAGGTGGATAAGGGAGGGGACGAAATTTGCACAGAGATGGAAAACACACAGGAAAGAGAATGGAGGAGAGAAGAAAACAATAAAAAAAAAATTTAATAATTAACTAAAAAGCATGTGAAGCTGCTGTCAAATTTAACATCAGGAGGAAGAGATGTTATTCTATGGCCTGGTTTGGTACTGAGTTGATTCTGAAAAAAGTTGGTATAAAAAAAAAGTTAGGAGCTATTTTTGTGTTTGGTAAACATTCAACTTCAGCTTTTTTTCACAGTTTTGGATGAAAAAAAGACAAAAACAAGAAGCTGCAAAACCCAGCTTTGAAAAACCAGTTTTTTTCACATCTGTTTTACATAAAAGTTTACCAAACACTATAATACTGTTTTTTTTACAAAAACACTTTTACAAAAAAGTTTACCAAACACTCTGTTACTTTGTTTCACAGCTGCTTATTCTCACAGCACAGCAGAAACACATTTTTTTAAAAGCACGGCAATACCAAACTAATCATATATCATGCCACAACAGATATGACTTCTCGATTAGAATTCATTGTTGATGTTTTTTGTTACCGTTATTGCTGATATTGACAGCAAGAGAGGGATGTCATTATATATCATGTCACAACAGATTTGACTTCTCGATTAGAAATTATTGTTGATGTCTTTTGTTACGATTATTGCTGATTTTGACATTTTTTTAAATGTCATCTGGCCTTCCGGGTTCCGAGGTTTCGCGTTGTTTCTAGAAGATAGCTAGCCTATGATGGTTGTGTGGGTTCGGATGTGGATATGCCTATATGGCGGACGTGAGTTTTGCTTTGTGGGCTAATCTTTGGGCCGATCTGGACCCAGAAGTCCAAATCTTATCTTTTATATCCCAATTTGTCTTCATGCAACCAAAAGCCCATCCGAAAAAAAAAAAAAAAAAAAAAAAAAAAAAACACTACTTGGCTGCTGCAAATTCAGTAGCAACTTCTGTTTTTATCTAATTACAAATGGACACGTGTCCAATCTGTATTTAAAATTTTAATTGTTTGGACACACATTCATCTGTGTTGAGTGGAAGCAGAAGTTGTTGCAGAATTTGCAACATCCAAGTAGTGTTCAAAGAAAAAAAAAAACATGAAAACTTCCTCTATGAGTCCATCCATCCCGACTGACTATTATATTGCTCGCAACTATCCGGTCGGGATGAGGACTAATAAAGAAAGAATCAATTTTTGTAAAAATAATTAATATAAAGTTATCAAAAAGTATATTAGGAAAATATTGGTGCTAAACACGATTTATTGTCTTCATTTTTGAAAAATTTTATCGAATGAAATTTACCAAATTTATTCTCATATCCTATAAATAAATAAAATTTCATTTCACTTTTGTTTTAAACGTTACCAAACAAGCTTTAAATATGGGGTACTAACACGTATCAACAGAAAAAATATGGAGAAAATTAGAATGCCTTACATCTTTTCTATAGTTGTTAGATTAAACATTCATCCCTTATAAAGATTTGATTAAGGTGCCTTGATCAATTACCATCTCAATAATTTTCTATGTGACAGCCCGTTCCGGAATTTTCGAACCGTAGGGATGAAATGACGATTTTGCCCCTAGTGTGATTTTTCGTTGTGCGGTTGTTTTTGGATTGTTGTTGGCAGGTTGTGGACCACACACACACTCTCCCACATTTCTCTCACCCTTTCCCTGCCCTGCACCCCCTGTCCCGAGCCTTTCTCTCCCCCATTTCCTATTCCATTTGTACGGATACACCCAGAAACCCTCCTAATCTTCACAGATCGAGGAAACAAAGTATATATTCATGCTCGTGAGGTCCGTAGAAGCTCAACCATACCCATTTTCAGGTAAGGATACCTTCGTTTTCACGTCGAACTCGGGATACCCCAATTTTGTCACTGTTCATGCACACGTTAATTCTTGTGTTTTTTGGAATTTCAAGCTTGTAGGAAGCTTGGTGAGGTCCTTAGGAGGCTCGGGGCGGTTCGTTTGAAGGTTTTGGACGTCGGGATCGTGAGTTACAAGGTTGGCCGGAGTTGGTGGTGTTTTTCCGGCGAGATTCCGTGGATTTTAGTACTTGAAAGTGGTATGAATTTGTTCCTCTCGTTGTAAGCTTCATTTTGGTACCAATTTTGTGAAATTTGGTTGAAAAAACGAAGAAGATATGAAGTTTTGAAATTTTCACGATTTTCCGGCGCCGGCGACGGCGACGGCGTCGGAGCCTCGCCGGAGAAGACAACGGAATATTCCTAACGGCGTTAACGAAATCCGTTAAAGTTAACGGAATATTCCTGACGGTGTTAACTGACGCCGTCAGTGTGCCAGGCACGTGCCTGCGTGTGGCCGGCGCGTGGGGGGGTGTGCGGCGATGAAAAATTTTTCTAAAAATATGGGGATGTTCCTGAGGTTGAGGAGATCACATTGGTATATTCATACACCCTATTTGAGCATTGTATGAAAAGCTATTTCATAAGGTTGGTTATGTGTTTCAAAATTAACGTTTTTATAATTGTTTTGCATATAGGTGAGACCTATCCCGAGGACGAGCGTTGTCACTCGAGGTAAGGGGGTTACGACCCTTCTACATACTAGTGAGTGGACTTTTGGTTTTCCGTATATACGTATATACTTATGTTTTTCCCAGGAATTGATTTGAAACATTATACATTTATATGCCATGCCTATTGTTTGTCATTTATTTACGCATTATGAGTCGCATACGTTTATATATGTTTGGTGCTGCGGACGCACATGTAAGTGCCAGATGAGTTATGATTTATGTTTACGTTCAGTAGTGATTTGAGATGCATAAAGAGCTCATAACATGCACCCTCGGTGTTAGTGCTCCCGCCCAGAGTTGGGCACGGTCCTTCACGTGATGTTCACCTCCCAATATATACCAAATATACCATAAAACCATAAAACCAAATATACCAAATATACCAAATATACCAAATATACCAAATGTACCATAAAACCAAATATACCCATTGTTATGTAACCCTTTTGATACATTTAGATTTCAAATGTACAGATAAACCAAATGTGCCCATTATCTGGTAACCCTTTTGGTATGTTGAGATTCCAAATGTACCAAAAGACCAAATGAACAAAAAATCACAAATGTACCACAAAACCAAATGTCTCTATCTGATAACCGTTTTGATACATTTACATTCCAAATGTACAGAGAAATACAAAAAATCAAATCCACTATAAAACTAAATGTGTCCATATTAGGTAACTAGATGTAGCTATATAATCAAACAAATCTTTATTATGTGTTGAGTTTTCTAAATAATAAAATCTGACAATTTTTTTTATAAATATTCTACTATATTCACAAAAAACAAAAAAGTAAAATTATAACAAACAATAAAAAAATGCATAGAAATGGATAATAAATGCATACATACAAGGATAAGAGGAAAAGAAAAAAAAAAAAAAACGAAATGTCCAAAAAAAGTTGTGAAAAACTAAAATTCTAAACAAAATAAATTTATGTGAAAAACTGAAATTAATAACCAAAATTTTAGGAAAATGCTTGATCAAAATTTCAAAAGAAGTGTATGTTTAGTCTAAAGAATTAAAAAACGAGGCGCCTATATCAAAACGCCCAAAAAATATGAGATACACAAATTAACTAAAAAAAAGTTGGATTAGGATAAATTTTGTCATTGCATGGGTGACAAATAGTGTAATAACATTGAATTTTACTGGCATTTATTTCAATTATTACTCTGAGCTAGTTCATACAAAGCGCTATCTATACTTATCTTTTTTATTTAAAAAAACCTCAATGGTACGAGGAATATATTATTAACAATGAATTCTTTTTATTAAAAGCGTTGTTCGTGGTCTGTTCCACAATTTTTATTGAAGCCACTTTAAATGAATTGCAAGTAGAAAGTTACAAACAAATTAGCATGAGATGAGATGTACACTCACATCATAGGTTTAAACTCTTACAGTCTTTCGTACGTACATGGTACACCACACAATAAAACTAGCAAGGGTATATTGTATTTTTTGATTCCGTACATCGTGGAAGTACGCTAAGACAATGTTTTGTCTTTAAGCAATTATAGTAAGAAAGTTCGAAACAGTGCAATCGGTCTTTATACTTGTAGAAAAGATGAATTATCTTACTATTGAAGTTTTGGTGATTCGTAATTACTCGCAATAAACATACCTGATGTATATAATTCGTGAATTATTACATGCATCAAAAGTTCACCATTGCATTAAAAAAAAAAAAAAAATTCATAACGATCTTTCTTATTACTGATAAAAGTATAATTGAACCCAAACAAGCAACCGAAACTCAAACAACCTATAAATGCCAACAAACCATAACATGATACATTGTCTTAACACTCATCCGAGCAGATCGAGCGCACAAACCCAACATCATGAGAGAGAGAGATATCGGAAATATAACACCATCCTTTACCATGATCAGCGTGACCAAATATTATAAACCCTACTTTTGGGGGCTGGTGTTTATGGGGTTCAAAATATGCAAGGAGACAAAGCATAGTGGGTTTGACGAGAGAGACAGAGAGATGAGATGACATGGGCTGCTCACATGGAAGATGATAGCATGAGATTTAGGAGGGAGGGGGAGAGAGAGAGAGAGAGGAGAGAGAGGGGAGTGTACATGTACATGGCATCTGTTGTACATGGAGCACTTTCCGGGTTATCAAAAGCCCTTATTCTGCTGGAGTTTTTTGCTGTCTACCGTTACGGCTAGACTGTTAAGTGATAAAAAGCAGACCCCCTTTTCCCCTCTCTCTCTCTCCCCCTCTCTCTTCTTATCTCCTCTCTCACTCAAACCCATTATCTCTTTCTCCTCCAATTTCAAAACCCTAATCCCAATTTCCTGCTCGGATCTTCTTTGCATGTCGATTGGGAAATGCATCGCTAGGTGAGTTTGTTTAAACCTCATTGTTTCTCTCCCAATTGGATTGTTTTTCAGCTGATTTGTCACTAATTGGAAAAACCCTTTTGAGTTTTTCACCAATTGTTCAATCCCTAACACCAGTTTTGTGCATCTATCAGCTCTGCATGTTGATCAGGAAATGCATTGCATTGGTGAGCTACCTTTCTGGGTTTTTGTTCATTTGTTCGTTTATCTGGTTTATTCTGTTGTGTGAATATGTTCAATGGCGGGGGAGTGAATTGTGGTTTCTTCAACCAGGAAATGTGATTTTATCAGGATTTATCTGATGGGTTTTGATCTGCATAATCATGGGATATTTTAGGATTTTTTTTGCTTTTGATGTTTCATTCATTTCTGGTAATGGGTTTAAATTTGTTGATTAGTTTTCGTTTTCGTGGGTGTGTATGAGTTTTCATGTCCTTGGGATCCAATGCATGGGTGATATATATATATCCTGTTGTTGTCTCGGAAATCTCCCTCTGTCTCTATTACTGATGTGCAATATTGGGATATTTTCTACCGGTGAAGAATTCCTCATAAGGTTTATTATGATTACTAATTTTTGATTCAAGCTCAATGGTTCTACTCGTTTATTTCATGTGCATTTAGAGAGTGCTAATAATAACAAAAATTTACTGCGTGCCTTGAGCTGTATCTGTATTCTGTAATGATACAAACTAAGAGAGTGTCCTTTCATTTTTTTTTTTTTTCTTTTCGAGTTTATGAAAGTATAAAAGAGGTTGCATTGTTTCTGGGGGAATTGAACCATCTGTGTACCTTCATGGGGTTGCAGTCCTTGATCGAGGCATTAGACTGTTTTATGTCATTGTGTGTGTTTATTTCCTGACTAGGTTAATATTGGAAATGACCGTCTTGTTAGGAAAAGGATAGTTTAGAACATGGAATGTTAAGGGGAGAAAGTTTCTTTATCTATTTCCTCGAACTAGGCTTTTGGTATGAAATGCATGGCACCAATATATTACTAATTACTAATATCTTCTTTTTATCTATAAAAATCAAAACAACTCATTGTATTTATGATTTTCTTTCTGGAACTGAAGGTTAGTTGGCAATTTTGTTGATTTATCAATCATAGTAACGTGCACTACCTAAATCTTGGTTGTGATGTGTGTTTTGGGACGTAACTAGTTCCTCTTCAACATGCACGTAAAACAGGACGATTGCTTTAAAGAATTTAGACAATTTTGTTTTCAAGTTTTTATGCAAAGGGAGCTGGTTATATACAAAACTAAGGGAGCTTATTATCTACAAAACTGTCTCCCCACGTAAAAACCATCTCCCAATACGCAAAAACCATCTACCCTGTAACTACCAACGCTTATCACTCTAAAATAAATGCATGTCATTGTTTAAAATGTATAGTGAGTTGAGTTACAAGTAAGCATTTTCGACATTTTCAAATTTTATACAAGTCCAATAATATCCTTGTTTTTTGTCAAAATTTTATTTTATTTAAGCAATCTTTTATCCATTTTTTTCCTCGTTGAATACTGAATGTACTAATGTAAAATGGTTCTAATATCTCCATTTTACGTAATTCCCCCTCTTTTCAAGACTGCAGACGTTTACTTATGTATGCAGGATACATGAAGGGTATTTCTAACATGAATTGTGGTGTCCTGTCAATGAGAAACTACATCATTAATAATATTTTTGAAGATTCTTCCTTCCTATTAAGCAGTGGCAAAACTAGAATTTTTTCATTAGGGGGACCGTTTATGATTTAACTGAAACTAAATAAGAGCCAAATGCATTTTTGATATAATTTTTTTATCTTATTTTGGACGATCTTTCAATTATAGTACATACATTCATGTAGAAAAATGAATATTGGCGAAGTGGTGTATAGCAGCCTAGTGAACTGGTGAAAGCAATGTACGGAAATCACGAGGTAAATATGAGTGCATATTGGCGTATCTTATGTAAGTTAGATTTGGAATCCACTGATTATATCTTTCTTCATTGTCCATACACTTTGGGTTTGTGGTTGAAGCTGGACAGTGAAGCTCACATTTTGTTTGGAAGGGTAAGAAAGTGAAGGTGATGTGGGGTTGCAGAATTCTCGCTGTGTTTTGGGGGGTATGGATGGAGAGAAATTTTTGAAGATTATGTAGGAGCTGGTTTTCCGGAGCTTTGGGATAGAATTAGGTTTTTGTCAGCCCTCTGGGCTGCCATTTCTTCTGAGTTCAGGGGAATTTCTCTCTCCTGAATTTAGGTAGATTAGAAGGCGGCTTCCTTTTAGTTTGCGTTAGTGCATTCTTCAGCTTTGTGGAGTTGTCTTTTTCTATTTTTGTTTCTGCTTGGGTGGTTTGCGTGACCACCCTTTATGCTGTTTGACTGTTTCTCCTTCTTTCCTCTTTTAATAAAGTCGTCTCTTTATAAATAAAAAATGGCGTTGACTTGTTTAATTAGTAATCTTATATTTAAATTTTATATAAATTACTGTTTAAACAACACAGATTATGTGAGACTAAAGATTTGAAAGACTAGTTGTCTTTCCACGTGTGAGAATTTGAGTCAGATAAGGTTCCTATTGTTTATGTTGTAAAAGTTCCTCTTCTTTGTTATTATAATAATTAATTAGTTTGATGTGATTGCAAATGTTATTCATGTGAAGTTAAGAATAGTAAAACACAGCGAGAAATCTTATTTGGTTGACAATAGTAATTAAATGCATTTTGCATTTAGGTCTAGGCAATGGAGTTCTATGTTGCCACTTGTTTGGTAAAATGTTATATAAGTTATGTTATCATTTACTAATTATGGGAATTATACACACACCCGCACGTACCAAAATGTCTCATAAGGGCCTTAATTAAATTTTTAGATGAGATCATGTTTCTTGACCGTTAGATCATAGATGGGTTTAGGGTTTAAGGAGAGAGAGTTATGATGTCTTGCCTCCTGCTTATGAAAAAAAAAACAGCATGTGTGTTTGTGTGTAGAGAGAGAGAGTTATGATATTTGCTTAATGGTTTGACATGTTCTATTGCCATAATGTGAATAAGAATTAAGTGTTTAGGAGTTTGTTTTTTCTTGTTTTCTTTTCTTTTTAGATGCTTTTGATGCTCCTGTTGCATTTTACCTAGTTTCTATAGGAGTTCCAACATTTATAGGTCTGTCAGTGACTCAGTAATCAGTGTCAAATTGGTGTGAATTAAGCCCAATCTGAATATGAATTCTATTTATCCATATACGTTTGAATGAAGTTGAAATCTGAAAGAACGTCCACAAACTCAAACTCAATCAAGATTTGAATATTTGCATTGTATGTACATACTAAAAGATTTAAATGGATTAAAAAAATATTCTAGTTGGAGCTTGATCTGATTATGGTCAGCTGCTACGAATTAAGTTTAAATTAACGGCTGGATCTGTTGATCTGTTAGGGTATCGATTCTTAGAGGGATATATGGATTGCATTTGAATTTTGATTGGTATCTGTAATGTAAGTGTTCGAGTTATTTTGTGATTTTCCTTATTGGAGGGAAGGGAGTTTGGCTGTTTTGTCTTTCAAAAGCTATAGAGTTAATGGAAGAATTGAGGTTTATATTCAGTTTTGTCGTACACCGCTAGGAGTGATTTTTGGATGTTGTTAATTATATGAGTTCTACATCCCAAGTTTTTAATGCACTTTTCCTTGTGATTGTAGATTCTTCAACAGTAGTTGGATTGTTTGAGCTAAAACATCAGCTTTGAATGATGACATTGATGAGGAACACTACGTTGTTTTATATGCAGTGATTTGTGAATGAAGGCCATGTAGTATTGCCTTTTCTGATGTTGGATATATATATATATATATATATTTATATATATTCACTAAAGAAAGGAAGAGACTGAACAAGTTTGCTCTCAATTAGTAGAGATGTTATTTTCCAAGTACGGAGATTTCCATGGCTTTGGGGTTGGCAGTTGTTAAATGACTTTACCTGTACTTCAGTATTTATAGTGATTTTGTCAAGGGCAGATTCCAGATTTTCAGCAGCAGTTAAACAGAGGAATATACAGCAGGGTAGATCTCACCTTTCGTGCTGATGGTTATATGTAGTGCAAATCAGGAAACTTAAGGAAGACTGGTAAAGTGGAACTGCTGTGAGTTGACAGAGATGTTTCTCAGCAAAGAAATTGACGATTTGCATGATGATGGGTTTGAAGGATCGAAAAATGAGCACTGTATATTCACAGAGGCTTTCTTTGGTCAAGACATTGGTCGTACTAGTAATAGATGTCTTGTTACTGGAATGATTAACTTTGAATGTGAGTCAAGTAAGAACACTGATGGAGCACCGTCTCCAAACAGTGAAAACTCAGTTGTAACGAGTCACTCCTCAAAAAATATCTGTTTAGAGGAGTTTTATAAAGCAGCCGAAGATTTTAGAGAAACCTCTGCACCAGGGTTTTCCTTGGACAGATCTGCTTTGTTAGATAGGAATGGTGATGATGCGACTGTTAATAGAATGACGTTTTCAGTTGATGAGCTTCCTAATACCAAACCTGGTTTAGGAAGGGTCACATCTGGTCTAGCTTCAAACTCTGTCTCTGAAACAGTGACATTTCGTTTGGTTGAATCTTCTAGCCAGGGAGTCACGTCTAGTTGTTATCTGTTTAAGCAACATGCAGAACTTAACAAACTGGGCGTAGCAGGTGACCCAGATGTTTCAAAGTGCAGATTGCGAAACTCAGATGGGGACGATAGAAAGGAAGTCTGCCTAAGTAAAGCTATTGCTTCACATGAGAACTTCTTGACCAGGCTTCTGGTTGCAAGTCCATTAGCCACTGTTATGGATAAATCCAGAACTCCTCTACATTCTGAGGGAAAGCCCAACGGATTTGAATCTTCTGTTTTGGATGTCTCCAATGTTGCCTTGAAGATGGAGAATAGTAGGGACCCTCGTCCGCTTCTCCGATATCATGTTGTTCGCTTGCTTGAAGCTGCTGGATGGCATATTGAGAGGCGAAAAAGACCTAGTAGAAATTATATGGAGACTGTTTATATAACACCTAAGGGAAGGTTAATTTGGGAACTCCCCAAAGCTTGGCGGTTATGTGGAGAAATTCTGTTAGCAGATGGGTACAGTATGCTGCAGGAAGATACAAAGGAGTGGGCCAATATCAGTCAGTTCTGGTCAGATCTGTCTGGTGTTTTAGTAAATATTGAGAAAGAGATTCATCATCCACAACCTGCTACTGCATTGGCTTACTGGTGGAGGCTTTTAGATCCTTTTGTGGTTGTCGTGTTTATTGAGAGAAAGATTGGTAGTCTAAGAAAGGGAGAGATAGTTAAAGCAACTGAAAGTATAGCTGATTCGAACCGTAAGATTGATTCTGCTTTGGCCTTGACTAGTGCCAATAACATAGAAAGTCATTTTACTAAGGAAGATGTGTCAGCTCCTCTCTGTGATTCCACACTGGCTAGGAGGGTTGGATTGGCAGTTTCTAAGCGAGATTACAATGCCTGTGGGAAATCTGGTAATGAAAGTTCCTCAAAACATTGCGGACAGACAAGTAATGAGGAAGTGAAATTTCTTATGGGACTATCTATTTATTCAGCTATTGCAGAAAGTCATTGCTTGGTGAATGCTGGTAATAGAGTTGAAAATGGGTTCTCTGGGAAAATAACTTGTCCGGATTCCTTACCAGTTTGTGGGTCTGGTGGCATTTGTATTCAGTCAGCTACTCATCGAGATGATCCCATTACTTCTAGAAATTGTAACAATGTGCATGGAGGTTCTGAAGCTGTCTCGCCTCACCAAGATGGCAATGCAAATTCCCCTGGCTCTAATAAACAGAGTTCTGGACTTGATTTAGAAACGCCTAAGGAAGTTATGGAAGACACCTCAGTGGATTCTTCTGAGGAAAAAGATGAATTGGAGGGAGGCAAGGTTGATGATAAGCTGGAAAGTGCTCAGAAGGGATCATTAGATAACCAAGGAAACTACACAATTGATGTTCTGAAAAGAAAAACACGTAGGAAGTCTAAAAAGATATCTGAAATTGAACCAAGCTCGTTATACCGAAGTGGCCTTTTAGATTTTACTTCAAGTGAGAATGCTGATTCCCTGTGTATTGATGCTAATGGTACCCAGTCAAAGTCGACAGAGGTCCAAGATGAATTTACAGGCAATAAAAGATGCAAAGGAAGTCGCAAGATGTACTTACCTACCGACTCTTGCCAGCAACAGATTGGGAGAAAAAGTTCAAAGTTGATGAAGATTTCACGTGAATGTGATGATGTCCAGACTGGAAGAAGTAAATCATTTAAATGCCAAATTGAAGATGATGACTTGTTGGTTTCAGCTATTATAAAAAATAAAGATTTTAGGACAACGCATGCTCAATATTCTTCTAGAAAGAAAGCCTACAAATCAAGAGCTCATAAGAAAGGTAAAACTAAAAGCCAAAAGAGTCATTGCAAGTTGCTTCCAAGAAGCCTGGGCAGTGGGGGAAAGCACTTTAAGGATGGAAAATGGCATTCTGTAGGAGTGAAAACAGTTTTGTCTTGGTTAATTGATGCTGGTGTCTTATCTCCAGATGATGTGATTCAGTATCGGAATCCTAAGGATGGTGGTGTCCTTATAGATGGTCTGGTTACTAGGGATGGCATTTTTTGCAAGTGTTGCAGTAAAGTAGTTTCAGTTTCTGAGTTCAAGAGTCATGGTGGGTTCAAACAGAATCGTCCATGTTTGAATCTTTTCATGGAATCTGGTCAGTCCTTCACCTTATGCCAGCTTCAGGCTTGGTCAGCTGAATACAAGACCAGGAAAAAGAGCACCCACGTCGTGCGAGATGATGCAAATGATCAAAATGATGATTCATGTGGACTTTGTGGTGATGGTGGCGAGCTGATATGCTGTGATAATTGCCCCTCTACTTTTCATCAGGCTTGTTTATCTCTGCAGGTTTGTTTTTGCTGATTTTTAGATACGTTTTGTTTATTTTTCCTGAAACTTCCTCCTTATTTTTTGTATCCATTCCATTCTATGTTTTTATAACTTTTGCACGGTTGGTTCTAGCGCCTCTAAATGTTTTCATAACTAATTATGCTTCTGTTCAGCTTAAACATTTCGTTAAGAAAATATGTCTATTTCCATATTTTCACACAATTAGATTACTAATTATTAACTTTTTATATTTTATTCATAGAAGGATTCTTGTTGATTTGCGACTGTTTTGGAGTTTATACTTGTTTTTCTCTTAATGTAAACTAATCATCTGTTTTTGCTTTTGAACTTCAGGAGCTCCCTGAAGGCAACTGGTATTGCTCGAATTGCACCTGTTGGATATGTGGTGATTTCGTCAATGATAAGGGGGCTTCGAGTCCTGATGGATTTAAGTGTTCACAGTGTGAGCATAAATGTAATTTTCTTGTTTCTAGATTATCTTTCTTGTAACTAAAACTGTTTTCGGTACATGTAGATAAATTGAAGTTTTATGTGGTATGTACATGTCTAACTATAACATGGTGCCTAATATTCTCTTCGATCGCAAAGATGGTATATTGGTGTTCTAATATTTATTAGAAAAATAAAAGGATAATTACCCTTCTTAGATTTATAGAAGTTAATTTTCCACAATTTCCTTCGATGGATATTCAACACCAAAATGTGATCTATTTTTATCCATATTTTCTCGTTGGTAGATTTTAATTTATATTCGCTAGAGAGCATTAGAAGCTTGTTGGAGTTGATTAAAAACATAAGTATTATATATGAAAGTGGACAATAAATTGCCATAAAAAGTAACTTGGTTATGTGTTTTCATACTATATAGTCTCTGTAAGGAAGTTCAACCCATTTTTGCCTATTAGACTACAAGGAATTGATTTTTTATTTCATGTTATTGTTTATTATCTCTGTTCTAATTAATCTCCTCTCTGTTATTAACTTATCAGTGGCCATCTTGTGATTAAGTTGAACTTACCCTTTTATTTATGTTCTTTTTTTTCTTCTTTCCATTGTCTAGCTTACCTTATAATTCTTTTATAAACAGATCATGCGGCATGCCTGAAAGATAAATGTACCTACGGAACCATACCGGATACTTATTTCTGTAATAGAAGCTGTCAGGAGGTAATTTTATATTATCTTATGAATAAAATTTCAATCAAGGAGGATTTGTCAGGATTTACACAAAAATAAATTAATGAGTTTTCCTGGCTTCTAGTTTTTTTCCTTGGGTGAATTAAGGACTTCCTTCAAATACTTATTTTCTTTTTACGTAAATGAAATATAGTGGATTTCCTTTCCTAAAACGTCATCCTACAACTTTTTGCACGTTTGTGATGAACCTTATTTGGCTATAGGGAACCGGTGATAGAGTCAAGTAGTTGTTTCTTTGTTCATTGTGATTTGTTTCTTCCAAGTTGTCATAATTGTTATGAAAGAGCAATGTGATCAAATTTGCTTACTGTTTTAGGCCAAAAGAGAGCGTTTTGAATTTATTAGTCTTCATTTGCTATTCTTACTGGTTTTCATTAATTCGAATACTAATTTTAATGGTTGTGTGTAGGCTTATTCTGGTCTTCAATCTCGCGTTGGCTGCATTAATCATTTTGCTGATGGATTTTCATGGACACTACTTAGATGCATTCATGATGACCAAAAGGGTCATTCTGCTCAACGGTTTGCTCTTAAAGCAGAATGCAATACAAAACTAGCTGTTTCTCTTACAATAATGGAGGAATGCTTTTTGTCAATGGTTGATCCAAGAACAGGCATAGACATGATACCCCATGTTTTGTACAATTGGGGGTGAGATCATCTCTTTATTAAAGAATCGTGATTATTTTCCGACTTGATAAGTAGGGCTCTTAAAAGTGTAGCTTTGAACAGTTATATCTAAAATATTACTTCCTCTTGCAATTTGCTGTAATTTGGTTTAAGTGAAGTTGCTTGTCAAATATCATTTGTATTCATGAAAATACTTATTGCTATTTTTGTGTAACTTTCAGGTCAGAGTTTGCACGTTTGAATTTTCAAGGCTTTTACACTGCAGTCTTGGAGAAAGATGATGCATTGGTATCTGTAGCATCCATCAGGTAGTACGAAATTAAGCTGTTTGTGATGTTATGTTATGTAATGTTTATATGTTAGTTGGTCCGTTCTTTTGATCTTCGTTTTGTTTAGGTTTCTCACCAGTATTTTGTTCTAATGTTTCTTTCTTCAGCTTGCATCCGCATTAATCTATTGTCTGTTATCTGTTAGCATGTTTTTCTTTCTTGTGAAAAATAAAAACTTCCTCGTTGATTGCTAGCTGTGCAGTTCAGTGACATTGTGGTTTTGACTTCGTGAATGAATTATTAATGCTCCCTTGGAGCATCTTCAACATCTCCAACCAGAGTCAATTCCACGGTGGAGAGGTCTAATTGACACAATTAGGCAACTCTTAAATATTAGGCCCACTTGCGTTGAATAATAATAAAGTGCTATATTGATTTGACTTCTTGGGTGGAGTAGGGGCTATGCATATTTGCCACATGTGGTGTCGTTTGGCTGCACTCTAGAGGTGTATGAGTTTTACGTACGGTGTACGTCATGGGAGTGGGTACAGGACCAGGTACTTCAGAGGTTTTCAACACTTGGCATTGAAATATCTCTGCATGCATCGCCATCATTTTGATGCACGTACAAAGCTGTGCAGACGCACACCGTTTGAGCTTTTCCACTGTTCTTCTCAGCTCCCCTGTCTTTACCAACCCAAGTTTTCTGAGTTTCTTAGTGCTTCATTGTTTTGATTTTGAACTTCTGACATATTTTGCCAACTTTGTTTGTTGCAGGGTGCATGGAACAACAGTTGCAGAGATGCCGCTCATTGCAACTTGCAGTAATTTCCGTCGCCAGGGAATGTGCCGACGCCTTCTGACTGCGATTGAAGAGGTATGGATGTAGAATATGTAGTTCATGGCATCTTCCTTGAAATAATTGGATTTATTTTTCTGCCAAAGATACACAATATATCAGGATTTATACCTATTTATGGAAACGTAGTTTACAAGTCTTCCTTTATTTCTAAATTCAGGATCAAGTAATATTCTTAATTTCTTAGAAATAAAAGTAGGATCGATCTGTGTATAGGTCGGACCTCTGATTTTAGAATTCACTGGTCCAGCAGATATTCGTCATTTGAGTCTTTTTAATTGGTTCATATTATTAATATGTTTCTTTCTCCGTGTGATTGTAGATGCTAATATCTTTTAAGGTTGAAAAGCTTGTCGTAGCTGCCATTCCCGATTTGGTAGAGACGTGGACTCAGGGTTTTGGCTTTGTACCCATAGAAGGCGACGAGAAGCGTAGTTTGAACAAGATCAACTTGATGGTCTTTCCTGGAACAATGCTGCTCAAAAAACCCTTGTACGAAAATCAAAAAGCACATAGGCATTCAGGTAAGTTATTCTTTTCCCCTCCTCGGGCATGTTCGGGAGCCTAATGTATGGCGTTCTGCTAATGACACTGATGTTAAAACAGAAGCAGAAATGGAAACCAACAGAGTTGTTCCTGATGCGGAGTTAGAAGTCGGTTCTGAAGCTGAATTCAACGATGCTATCCAGCCATCGGAGGGAACCGGTTGTCAGATCGAAGAAGGCTGGGAATCTGAACTTGGTACCAAGGAAGCAGAAGTTATGGGAAGCAAGAATGTGCAACGTGAAGCCGAAGGAAGCACTTTGCAGGGCGAATTTTCAAAGCTGTCTAGTGAAGAAGTGGCAGATCTAACATTAGGAAATAGTGACGGGCGTGAAACCGTGACTAATGTTGAATCCTTGAAAATGTATGATGAAATACAGCAGCAGCTTCCTTTGGACGAATAATCGCAGGAAAAAAAAAAAAAAGGCGATGTTGAAATGAATAAAATGGTTTAAGTTAGTGTCTTGTGCTCAAATGAAATATTCTGTGAGGGGCGTTGTCTTCAAGAAAGATTGGACCGTCGAGAAAACCAATGTTCTTGCTCAACTTTTTTTTTTTTTTATAACTTTGATCTTGTTTGTTGACATTCGTTGTGTAGGGTACAGAACAAACTTTGATATTAGGTTTTAACCAATATGACACTATAAATCCAAAGTTTGAAATTTACATCTTAAAAACAGTGTTGGGATCAAGTTGAAGAAAATAGATTATAAGTAAAAAAAATTTCAATCCTATGTATGGAAGCAGCATCATCCTAGCGTCCCGTGTTAATGATGCAACACCATGTTGAAAAAACTTGCACGCATCGATGTGTCGTTGGCCATGTAAAGGTAGGGCGTTCCACTTAAATCTCACATTTTATTATTTGAATTTAGAATCCTGATTTCTTTCAAGAACAATTTTTTCGATACAACCATTTTCATACTAAAAAATTATCACTGGACTAAAAATTATTTGGTGATTTTTTTGTCATAAATGAACGCCTAAAAATCCTCGCCTAGGCGCTAAGCAGTTGGCCACCACCTCGATTAATCATAAACGTTTGAAAATTAAGAAAGAGTGCCTAGACCTACACAGGCGCCTTCCTAGGCACCCACTTAGGTCGTGACTGTCACTTAGATAGAAAATAGATCACTTTCATTTTGCATTTTATTTTTCCAATAAATTGTAAGAGATTCGTTACAACAATGGTTGACCAGTGAGATTAAAACTAAATCCACCTGTGACAGCCCGTCCCGAATTATTCGTATTGTAGGTGCGAAATGACGGTTTTGCCCTTAGTGGTTATGTTCGTTGTGTGGTTGTTTTGGGGATTTGGTTGGCTGCATCTGGACCCCACACACACACCCACACCCTCATCCTCATCTCCTTCCTTGTCCCGTCTCTCTTTCTCTCTTCTTCTTCTTCTTCGTACGGACCAAGACCAAATCCTTCAAAAACGTTGTAGATCGAGGTGGAAAACTATACCTTTGTGTTCGTGAGGATCATATGAGTTCAACCATACCCATTTCAGGTAGGAAATCCTTCGATTTCACGTCGAACCATGGAACCCCGATTATGGTTCCTGTTCATGCACACGTGAAATGTTGTTTTTTAGGGAATTTTAAGTTTGTAGGAAGCTTAGTGAGGTCCTTAGGAAGCTTGGGGTGGTTCGTTGGAAGGATTTGAACGTCGGGATTGTGACTTGCAGGTTTGGCCGGATTTTGTGAAGTTTCTCCGGCGAGATCTGTGAATTTCAGGGCTTGAAAGTGGTAAGGTTTTGTTCTACTTGTTGTAAGCTTCATTTGGTGCCAATTTCATGGAATTTGGTTGAAAAACTAGTGAGAAACGAAGGTTTGAAGTTTTTCCGGTTTTCCGGCGACGTCGACGGCACCGGAGGTGTGCCGGAGAAGAAGACGAAATATTCCGTCAGTTTGGACGGAATATTCCTAACGGCGTTAGGTTAACTTTAACGGAATCTGTTAGTTTTAACGGAATATTCCTGACGGCGTTAACTGACGTCGTCAGTGTGCTTGGCACCTGGCTGCGCGTGGCCAATGCGTCTGGCCGTGCCTTGGCCGGCACGTGGAAAGTTAGAAAATTATTTTTAAAATATGGGGATGTTCATGAGGTTGAGTAAATCACATTGGTGTATTCATACACCCTACTTGAGCTTTGTATGAGAAGTTATTACCTAGTTTTGGTTATGTGCTTTAAATTAACGTTTTTATAGTTGTTTCGCATATAGGTGAGACCTATCCCGAGGACGAGCGTAGTCACTCGAGGCAAGGGGGTTACGACCCTTCTACATACCAGTGATTGGGCTTTTGGTTTTCCGTATATACCTATATACTTGTGGTTTTCCCAAAAAATGAAATGGAATGTTTATATGTTTTAAATGTCATGCATAGCGTTTGCCTATTTATTTATGCATTAGTAGTTGCATATATGTATGTTTGGTGCTGCAGACGCACAAGTAAGTGTCAGGTAAGTTATGGTTTATGATGATGTTTAGTAGTTATGTGAGATGCATAGAGAGCTCATAACTTGCACCCCCAGTGTTAGTGCTCCTGCCCAGATTAGAGCACAGTCATTCACGTGATGTTCACCTCTCGCACCACACGCTCATCTTGGATCCAAGTTAGGTGGTTCCGACTCATAGGTGACCCGCGATTATTCGCCCAATCTTCACGTGATCGTAGCACTTGAGCGTATTTATTTACACCCAGTCCTGTCATACAGACCACTTTAGGTGGTTTCGATTCGTGTGCAGGTATAGTTAGTGAGTAGGGGATTTGAGCTCTAGATTCAGCCGTACAGGTCACGTTAGGTGACTTCAGCTGACATATTACATTTCATTGATTGACATTACCTGAGCTATGTACATTTTATGTGGAGGCATTCGACATGGCATATTTCTGTGCATGTTTTCTATATATGCGTATATTCTATTTGCTGGGAAACTATACAGGTTTTACGGCGAGGGCTTAGAACTTTTGTTAATGAAATGATTTTGAAAAGCTTTGTTTTTGCCCACTCACATTTTCTGTTTTGCGCCCCTCCAGGTTCTAGTTTGGATTGCTCTTTTGGTGGCTTATGAGGAATTCACGGCATATCTGACAGATTATCACCAGTGTAGGACCCCCTCTGGGTGTGTTTAGTTAGTATTTGTTTCTCTGGACTGCACTAGGTTTTCTGTGCTCTGAATATTGTTTTTCACACTTACACTTGCACATGTATGTTAACTACTCTGGGTGTAGTTTGATTTTTATTTGTTCATACTTTTATTATTATTCTTAGCTTCCGCACTGTGCACATGGTTACGTCACCCTCATGTGACGGCCAGCATGCCCTGATTTCGGTCGGGGTGTGTCACTACCCCATATTGGTAGCACCTTATATTGCTCCACCCTGGCACCAATGCTTTGTGCAAGCAACAATGGTTGATGTGTGCGTCAACCCCACCTCGTTTTGTGTGCCGCATTTACGCCTAACCGCTAGGCCCTTGTTTGCCGCTTGACTAGTGCCTAAAACCTTTTAGAACCTTTTAAATAGAAAACAAATTAAGAGAACAATTTTTCCAATTTCCCATTTTAACTTTTATTATTTCATTTAGCCAATTTTTCACTTAGACCAACTCCAATGGTTGGATAAAACTTATACCCGCCCAAAGCTTAGCCAATCATTGGGAAAAAAAGGTTGGATTAAAACTTATTGTTAGGCCAAATTTAGCCCAGAAAATGAGCTAAGGTTAGTAGCAAGGACTTAGTTGCTGACGTTGTCGGCCACTTGCGGAAAGACCGACTACAAATTTTTTATCAGACAACACACGTAGTTGGATCAACAGCCTATATTCAATTTTTTTTATGTATAAAAAAAATAAACTCTATATATACATTAAATCTGACATTTGAGATAGAATACGAGCAAATTTAACGGTAAAAAAAATTCTAACAACTCAAAATTAAATCCAAGGCTAAAACAATTAAAAATTTTATTTAAATCACAATTCACCCATACTCTATAAATACCTATGCATTTGTTCAAACATCCACACAAACTTCACTTCCATCAAACAAATTTTTTCTTTCTACCCACCTATTTATTTGTGTCTAAGAATGGGGCAGGCTGTGTGGTTTTCCACGTTTTTTCATGTGGTGCATATGTGTAAAAATGAGGTAGGTTTGGTGATTTTTCATTATTTTACAGAATATAAATATTTTTAGGTTGAAATGTCCATAAAGATACATTAGGACAATTTACATAAATTTTATTTTTGAAAAAGTTACCGAAAAATATTAGACTAAAATCATTTCTTAATAATTTTGAGCTAAAATTTTAAGCCAAAACCATTAGAGTAGAAAACCATTTCTTGGTTTAGAACCAAAAAATTTAGGTTTAAACCATAACTATTAGAGTTGGTCTTAAGGTACATTTCATTTAATGTCACATTTTTTTTTTTTTTAACAAACGATATTATTTACACGATGGGGAGGGGATGGACTTAACCTTACAATAGGCTAGCAATAATGTAATTCAAATTCACCTTTGACGAGAATTGAACCTAAGACCTATCATTTACAAGTGAAGAGGAATATCACTGGATCGTAATACTAAGTGGTCATTTAATCACATTTTAATAATGAAAAATTAAGAAAAAAATATACCTAAGAATGTACCCACCCAAGTTGGTCTTAAGCTAGGAGGATCCTCGTCTGATCCTCTTTGTAAGGATCATTCAACCACATCCGTTCATCATGCATCGTACGATTAGAAATCATTGTAATTTTTTAATTTAAAATTAAATGTAAACAATACCTGATAAAAACTGACCGTACGATGCACGATCAATGAATATAATTGAATGATCCCTAAAATCCTCATAAAGAAAATTCGACAATGATCCCCTCCCGATCTTAGGGGACGTCTTTGATTAACAAAAAAAGAAAAGGTACATATTCATTAGCGAGAGGTCAACTGACGTAAGTATGTACCTAACTAACTTCACCCACTAAATTGACCCAAAAAAAAAAAGTAATTCACTAAATTGACCAAAAAAAAAAAAAAAAAGATCTACCTCACCAAAAAATTATGAAAAAAAAAAAAATGGTTTGTATCTAAACCAAATTGGAAATGTAGTTATTAATTTTCCAAAACGCAAGAATAAAATCAAGTTATGAAAAGATTCAAAAACGGAAATCACCAAGCTCCGGAGTCCGGACTTCAGACCAGTAACGTTAACGGCCAGTAACGGTAACGATTGAGGATTCCTTCTCTTACAGATCACTCCCAAGAACCCTAGATTTTCTAGGGTTTCTCCCTCCCTCTCTGAAGCTCCAAAACGATGCCTTCATCCCCTAAGTTCTTCCACGCGCGCCAACCTCCCTCCGCTCTCAGACCAACCGTCCTGATCGTCGCCTTTTCCCTCGTAATCGGACTCTCCGGTTTCATCGTCGGAATCGTCTCGGTTCTCCACCCGAGCCAGTACAACTGCCTGATCGGCAGCGCCAGATCGGTGAAGGTGGTTTGGGAAACAAGTGGCGGCGGCGGTACCAGCAGCAGCACTCAAAACGGTCTCGTTTTGGGGGTTGGAGATGGAAATGATGATAACAAGAGGCACAAAGTGATGGGCTTTGTGGGGATTCAAACCGGGTTCCGATCCACGGGTCGCAGACAGTCCTTGAGGAAGACTTGGATGCCGTCCGATGCACTGGGCCTTCAACGGTATCAATTTTATTTAAATATGTTTTCATTCATATCAGCAATTTGAATCCTAATTCACATCATTCTAATGTGAAAATGGCTGAAATGATCAATTTACAAATCTCAATTGCTGAAATGATCACTTTTCAGTATCTAATGTCGTTAATATTTGATCAATATATGTGGACAAGATTTGATTTGATGAGTTCAATAATTGAGATTTCCAAACGATCATTTTGGTCAATTTCCCGATTTTAACAGCATATATTGTTTGTTGCAAATTGTGGTCCTAGGAAAATGATTATTGATTTTGAACTTTGATTTAGACGATGTTATATGCTAGAGTGGCTTGAAAAATTCGAAAGCTTGGTAATTGTGATTGTGTTGTTTGGTATTGATTGGAAAAGTGGGGTTGCAGCTTGGAAGAAGCCACTGGTTTGGCTTTCAGGTTTGTGATTGGTAAAACCAAGGATAAAGCAGAGATGGCGGAACTCGCCAAAGAGGTGGCTAAATTTGATGATTTCCTGCTATTGGATATTGAAGAGGAGTACAGTAAGCTCCCCTACAAAACGTTAGTTCTGGATTACTTATAGTCATCTTTCATGCCCCTAGTTTATTACTGAAGTGTCAAAATGAAAATGTCGTTTGTTTCTATTGCAGGTTGGCTTTCTTCAAAGTTGCCTATGCACTTTATGATGCTGACTTCTATGTTAAAGCTGATGACGACATATACTTAAGGCCAGGTGAGTAGATTTGTAAAGATTATCCATATCATATTTAGTGTGTCTAATACGTTATTTTCATTCTGAGATTTTTTGGAGTAATGCAATCACTTTGCATTGATATTTTCAGATCGCCTTTCACTGCTCTTGGCAAAAGAGCGTTCTCACTCTCAGACATACCTTGGGTGCATGAAAAAGGGCCCCGTCTTCACAGACCCAAAGCTTAAGTGGTTAGTTCTGTTTCTTTCATGATTTGGTTGTCTTTTCTCTGGCGTAATCCTTAAACTTTATTATTTTATTTTTTTTATAAATATTTTATGCCTTTATTAGTCTGTGCAACTACTTGATTTAAGACTATTGTGGAATCATTTGGGGAAGTGTAACTGAAAGTAAAGTGTCCAGTTATCCTGCATCCAAGTGAAAATGGTTCACAGATAACCAGAACTTTCAATTATCTTTTCTTCCAGCAGTAAAATGATCTGATCGATGAAAGTATTGCAGGTATGAGCCACTTTCCTATTTGCTTGGAAGCGAGTACTTTCTCCATGCCTATGGTCCAATATATGCTCTTTCTGCTGATGTTGTTGCAAGTTTGGTTGCTCTTAGAAACAACAGGCAAGTTTTAACTCATCAACCAAACTTTGCTTATTTAGTTCATATGTGCCCTTAGATGTATGCACCGGAAAGTTATTGTTTGTTATTATGTGTTTTTCGGTCTCTCTTAGTCTCTTACCATATATATATGGTGGGAAGCTGATGGCATGATCTTAATCAGAGATCTTGAATGATTGAAAAAGTTTCATCTTTACTTTTCTCTTTGATCTAGTTAGTTGGTGTCAGTATGATTATTTTACCCTCGGGAACAATTAAGCCCTAGGCATGACCACTCCATTATCCCTTGAGACAAGTCCCGGTTGGCTGAACATGTCCCTTTTTAATGCCAACTTCCCATAAGTTGTTTAAGTTGTCAATTTTATCCGTTGGAAGCAGTTTAACTTATAACCATGTACATAGTGCTGGGAAGGTTAAGGGGTGGCTGCTTTCAGTTCTCCTTCTATTGTTTTATCTTTAGGCTTAAGAGGAGTTCTTGAAACCTAATGGAGAGGTGACAAAACCCTATACTTTTCATTACAAAACCAATAAACCCGAAAGATTCCTCTTTGATCCAATTGGTGGGTGTTGGTAATGTTATTCAGCCATATATGGCCAGTTTAAGTTGTTCTACGATATTTAGGAGACACTATTATATGGTACATGTCTATATACTTGCTGTTGTGTCATATTCTTTTACTTTCCTGAACAATGAGTGCCTCTTAGATCTGACCACTCTTTTATCACTTGAGCTAAGTCCTGGGTGTTTGAACAGTTTCCATTATTAGTTGTTTAATTGTTTATGAGATTGATAGGTTTGCAGGACAGTAGGATCTTGACTTATAACCTTGACTGTATTTGTTTGTCGGGATGTATGTATGTGAAGAAGTGGCCAGTGTTGAGTTTTATTGGCTTTTTGTGCCTCTGGGAGAAAATTCTGGCCATTAAGGCTACAAGTACTTTAGCGAATGCTTAGTTCGACTAAAATAAAGACGGGGTGAAGTTTATGTGGTCATGGTACCTCGTCATTAGCATTCTTCATAAAGCATTTCTAGGTCATTGTCCATGGCTTAATAAACCTAGTCCAACTCCAATTGTTACTAATGAGAGACTCATAAGGGCAGCTTGAATATCAAGTGGTTTTATGCTTGTGATACCACCTCCAATGATGTAACCCTTGCCCCCACGGTTAAAGTATTCTAGTTGGGATTTCTATAACCTTCTCATTATCCTATCCTAAGACATGATTGTCTTAAGTTAACTCATGTTAAGCTATTTGGTTTGTGTTTTTCCCATTAAATTCAAATATCAAGAAAATAAATTATTCAATTTGAATAGATCCTTACATCTCTGCCAATTTCCTACCCCGTAACATAGCTCATTTTGTACCATCTTCTGTGTAATTACAGTTTTCGAATGTTTAGCAATGAGGATGTCACAATTGGTGCGTGGATGCTTGCAATGAATGTTAACCATGAGAACAATAAAGCATTGTGCTCACAGGAGTGTACACCATCATCAATCGCTGTGTGGGATATTCCGAAGTGCTCTGGTTGGTGTTTCTTCTCCTTTAATAAATTTTAGAGACTGTTTTAGTAATCTCCGGTAATCAAACACCATATTCTAAAATTGCATTCGAGATCGGTGTTCAAAGACATAAAAAATTTCATCTTATGCAGAGACCCATTTTAATACAACCGAATAGGTTTGGACTTCAAGAAGTATTGTATTTCATATCCCGTTGTCCCAGATATTTTATCGGCCTTCAGAGCCACATGATTTAACTTGGGAATGAATGAAAGTAACTAACCATAGGGAATAATATTCTGTCTTGAAAAGGAAAACTCTTATAGAAAAACTAGGAGTGGTTTTAAATAAACCACAAAGGTTTATATCTTGGAATGAGAAAATGAAAACTGAAAGTAAGTGTTGAGCAATTTCTTGAAAAAGGTATAACTGGATTGGACATTTCACGTTAATATATAAGTAAGCGTACATGGTTTTATAGTGCTATTGTTAATGCAGGGCTCTGCAATCCAGAAACCAAATTGCTAGAACTCCACCAGATGGACAGCTGCTCAAAAACTCCGACGGTGGAATCTGATGATTAGTAGCCTTGCATTGCGTTGTTTGCTCTTGAAGTGGATCAACTGAGGAGTTATTTTTGGGTATGCGCATCCTTCCGTTACCTGACGATATCATTCTTTTGTTTTTCCCTGTGTAGTAAGATCACAGAAATATACACATTTTTTGAAGGGTCCCAGAGAGGGATATGATGAGAAGAGGGTGTAGGAAAAGGGTATGGCCCGTACCGGGTCATAGTTACAGGATTTAGGACGACAGATAGTAATCAGGGTTGTAATCATTTGTCAGCTTTTCTAATCTTATATCATTCTTTAGAATTTTGACTTCAGATCTTTAAACATCATTGAGCATTGCACTTAAGTTCGGATGAAAAATTTTCTTCCTTTTTTTAATATTTAAACGTAGATCGAGAATGAAGGTGACTGGAAGTAGAAACCCTGTTTTCCTTCATCCTTTCTGTACTAGTTTTAACAAGGTACACATTAAGAGATATATCTTGAAAACTTGGGGTGTTTAGTGGGTTCTTTTTCAGCATGTGTCATTCCATCCCTACTGCTCTCTGCAATGTCTATCGATAGGATTACCTCAAATCCGAAAACAGCCCCATTTTTCTTTCCTTTGAATGCATCTCCGTGGATATACGCAAACATGAAAAGCTGGAAACTTGGACTGTATTTTTCTCTTTGAAACCTCATAGGAACCTTCATCCAGATACAAATGTTCTTCCAAGTTTTCGCTTCTATTTGAAATCTTAGATCATGTCATACCCTCAAGTTTTCACCTGGATAAAATTCAAGTCGTTGTAAGCTATAAACCTCAAGCTCTTGCCCTTCCATCGTCATAGTCAAAACTCGTTCACCATCAAGGACAATGTAAACGCTTTCATTTGCCAAACTTAATGCTCTCTAGCTCCTACCCTTGATCCTCTCATGCTAAAGCTCTGTTCTCAGTTTGTCCAAGCAATTGAATTTCTTAGGAAGGGAACTTACCAGACCGGATCAGACCAGACCAGACTGATCACTCAATGGATTGATTTCGTTTGCTTATGCTATTACTTTAGAGTTCTAACTTCTAAACCAAATCCAAAAGTATTTTCTCTAAGAGCGTTTTCTGTCATTTTAAAAGCACTTCTAAACGAGTCTGTTTGTGTTTGTCAAATATGTCAAATGCATAAGCTTTATACATGTAATATGTTGTGTTGGTGTTGGTGGTCTCCACTCTCACCGTCCAACCCTAAACATGACCCCACTTGTTCAACTTGAGTTAGCATTTTAAAACTAGATTACTCAAGTTTGTTCCCTACAATACATAAACCCAAAAATTAAATTTGATGAGTTTATTATTAGGAGTTGCAAAAATCCAGTGGAATTAATGACTAAACCAATAATTACATTCGATAATTGAGCTTGAAATCCAAGTTGAAATATTGAATATAAAACTTGAGTAATGGATAAGTTTATGACATTGATCATGCCTATGAGATTTCTTGATGAAGACAACATGTACTAGGTTAATAATGTAGAAATGATTTTCGGAGTCTCGTTTTTACTTTATACATATCTCCTTTTATATCTACTCTTTAATTCTCTTTTGATTTATTCAATCCGATTAAAACGGAAGTTCAAGTAATGGAAAAATGAGCGCGAAAATCTTTTTCCGAAAATCTAATGACTCATGATTTGAGCACACTTATTCTGATTGGCCCCGGTGAAAATTTGAAAAGATGTTATTCAGCATATTTTAGTTCTTGATAGGGCTTGATATAGTAATACATGGGCCATGGGCATGCACTTCGGTTGGGCTACAAGTCCAAGCCAGGCCCAACTGCCTTAAATCAGCATGAAGAGCACCTCTTGTTCACAACTAGTGCTAGAATGCTTGTTTTAAGATCCATTTATGATATGACGCCTTGTAGTTCACGTGATTAATAATATTTACTCATGCACTCGACATTTTGTATTTAACTCTGTCATTTTGCAATATTGCTTGTATAAAGAAAAAAAAGTCCATTTTAGACAATTAGTGCCAAAAGTTACGAGTCATTTCTAATTTAAAAGGTTTACAACTCACATGATTAATAGCATTTATCTGTTGCACCCGAGATGATCGCTTGTATCAGAAAAATAGAAATGAAAAAAAAAAAAACAACTCATTTCTGACTTTAGTCACACTTTAGACTTTAGGAAAGAAATAAAATAAAACAAAGAGGTGCAGTGTGAGAGCATTCCACCATTTGATTATTTATATGAGCTACTAATCTGAGCCGAAGAACATCATTTAGTGGGTTCTGGTTTAAGTATTTGGTGAGCTTAGTCCAGCACTAATTAATCCATAATTTCAATCCCATTATGGTTATTCCCTTCATATGTCTCTCTAAACATCTCATTGTATATAACATATATACAAGCCCTTTCAAGGAAGACATCTTCATTTTTTGAAAAAAAAAAAATATTAGGAATTAGTTGTTCGATTCACTCTACGTCAAATTTTAACGATCTGAATCGTCTATTTGTAAGTTTCAATTGCAAGTCCTTACAAAATTTCCATTCAATTCGAACCCATTTCCTCAATTATTTGTCACGATGAAATTTAAATATTTTTTAGAACATAGCGTCCTCAATTAGATTTTTTAAAATTTTTACCATAAAAAATATTTTACAAAAATAATCTGCAAAGTACAACTTAAAAAATAAACGATTTAAATATTTAAAATTCGATATATTGTGAGCTCTGTAACTAATTCATTTTTTTCAAAATGGAATACCTTTCGTCAAAAGCCTTTGTGTGTGTGTGTGTGTGTGTGTGTGTGTGTGTAAGTGTGTAGTGTGAACAAGATTTAGATTTGACCTTTTATTAGTCAGCTGGTTTGTAAATTATAATATATAAGATGTTGGGTCAGAATTTAAAATTCAGAAAGTCACCAATATTTCCCATATTAATATTATAATAAAATGGGCATCACGTGCCTTCCCTCAGCCAGTCAGCCTCCTCATTTCCCTCAAATGCAACGCATCATGCCATCGTGCACGCTTCAAAACCTCTTCCCTTCTGACATGCTCTGCTTCAATGTTCAACTTGGGAAGAGATCATTTCCAGATCACTTCCACTAAAACACACCGATCAAATAATTTAGATTTTTGAAATTTAATTCAACGATTACAAATAAGAGATCTCTTTAAAAATTATAATAATTTTAGTCGTTGAATCAAATTTCATTAGTCCTGATTAATTGATTGGTGAATTTTGATGAAAGAAATCCGGTGTTTAATATACTATTAAAGCTGTGTACTTATTATTTTATATTTCTTATTTTATTGGAAAGAGAAATGTTATAAAGACTCTTTCAATATTGAGATTCTTCATACTCTCTACTACTTATGTTTTTCGCATAATATATTATAATATTAGTCTAGAAATTAACATTAAAATATGATGTGACAAAGAATACATAGAAAGTTCCGCTTTGAAAGATTCTCAATAGCATTTCTCGATTGGAAATATTATTTGGTGTCTCTGATTGCAAAGTGTTATGTTTCTTTTCTCTCTATTTGTTTACAGCCATGTGATTGTTTACATTAAAAAAACACATAAAATTCAAAGAATATTGAAAATAAAAGTGAATGATTGGTAATATTGAGTGAATTTGAATGGACTAGAAGGGTTAGACATGAAATAAGAAAAGAAAAAAAATACTTAACTCTTATAATCCTACCATTTTGTGGGGATTGGAAATAAAATTTTACTTAATGAGTAATTCATTATGTCTTAAAATGGACAAATTTCTCAGTTTTGTTCATTCAACAGCTTGAATTTACGAGTGATTTAATTTTAGGTACAACAAACTATGTGTTTATTTTCTCTCATTAAATGACTAGTTACATAATAATAATAAAGGAAAACTAATAAAAAGGGTTTGAAAACTTTGAGTTTTAACGATAATGATAAAATAAAAGGTAAAGTGAATAGTACTAGGATTAACTTTTTAATGTAAAAATATGATTTTTCGTTAAGATAAACAATACCGTAAATTTTTCATTAAAGTTCTCTAATAAGAATTCATAACAGTATATAGTTGATGATTAACAAATCTTTTCTTTGACTGACTCCTTGAATTTGACAAAAAGAAAAAAATAAAGGACTCAAAAGTCAAAACTGCCAACATTTGTTCTTGGAGCTACATATCATTGCTATATATATCACCAATTCATAAAGATAAAAATATAACCTACACAAGATTCAAGAAACAAGACATTCAATTGAACGAAGAAAAAGTAAAAAAATTGAATATATATTTAGAGAAATGCTAAGCAGGCTTTGTTAAAGTGAGATTTTTCATGGATTCTGTGTCATTTCACAGTTTAACGTCAATTTCAGTGTCATTATTGTAAATATTTTGCTAAAAACGTAATGTGATAGAGAATTAAAAAAGAATCTCACTTTTGAAAGAATCTCTTCGGTATATATATATAGAAATAACAACTAAGCCATGAGGACTGAAAACAATGACTGGACAATGAGGTTGAGGACAAATTAACAACTAAGCCATGAGGAAATTCATCAGCCCTTTTCCCCAACACATTAGGAATAGGAAGGAGAAGGAATCCAAGGTGAGAGAGACCAACACTGTATAAGTTTACAACGCATGTGGTTTACTGGTCCTTTTGCTAATTATTCAGACAGTTTTAATGTACCCTCCAAACACATCACTATCTAATCCAATCCAATCAGACCTAGCTAGCTTAAACATTATCCAATCCCATTGAGCAAACAAAAGGAAAAAGGACTATCCAAAGACATCTGGCTACCATTCGCTGAGTCCAATGGAAGTCCAGGATCAATTATCAAATCCATCATGATCATGTGCCAGCTTGTTTTTAGTTTTTGTATGAAATTATTTGTACAAGTTACATTATCTTGTAATCTCGTTGTAACTGAAAGCTATATATTATAACTTTATATATGAAAAGTAGATATACAACACATTCAACATTAACTACATTTGCCACTAACTGATCAAAGTTTAAAACGGATATATTATTAAAACAAGGAACAAATTCAAGTTCGAGAAGAACAATCAGCATAGCGAAACTTTGTTATGGCATTTACCAAGAAGTTACAACATGATAGTTACAAAATCATTTTTTGTTTGTGATTGAAAGTTGGATTTGATATCTTTTTTTATACAGCACATTCAATACTAACCATGCTACATCTAACACTAACTGATCAAAGTTAAAAACGGATAACATAGTCAGAAAAAGCGAACGAATCCAAGTTCAAAAAGAACAATCAACATAGCGTAATAGTTTCTATAATCAACAAAGACGAGAAGGGAATTCGAACTATGAATCGCGGAATGTGAAACATGACATTGGTGAATGGTTGAAGAAATGAAGCAAACTCAAAACGTGGGTCCAAAGTATTGGAAGCAGTTTGCTGGTTAAGTGAAATATGTAGGGGGACGTGAAAGCTTTGAGGGGGAGAGATGTTTCAAACCTTGTTGTGAACGAAGCAATCCCTCTCTGTCCTTCGAATAGGTCTGACAGACTGACACTAACGATTATTGTGTCTTCCTTAGTTAATTCATCAAAACCGCACTGTTTACGTCTGAGGGAGGAGGATCACGCGATCGAAAGAAAGCTTATAATTCTAAGTTTCCCTGCACCCTTCATCAATGGCTTTAAATTTGTCTTCTTGGTAAAACCAAGTGGCCTCGAGTACTATACTATCTATTATTGCTGCAAATTTTGACAGAAATTAATTGCTCATGGAAATACTGAAATAGTTCGTGAAACAATTTCAAATTACTTAGGCTCGTCCAGTATCTAGGATCGTATGGATAACTTAATATATTTAAAGTATGTTGAATGACGAAATTGTGTACAAGTTTAAGGAAAAAGATGGATTACTTGTGAATGAAACTGTAGACATCGAAATTTCAGTAAAACAAATGTTCACCAATGCATTAAAGTTTTGACGTGTCAAGGCATACATGGCATACGCCACGTGTTGTACAAATTGTACACATGGCGTGTGACTCAACAAAATAGGAAGAAATACCCTTGAAGGATTAAACAAGTTTTTCTTCTCAATTTGGGCAATGACAAGGTAAGCACACTTCAATCCATTACGGATCAAAGCAAGTTTTTCTCATTTGGACAATGACAAAGCATACACATTTCAAGTTTAAAATGGTATTAAGTGGGAAATTAGGCCATAAGTTACACCACTTCAATTTCAATATTGCATTAAGTGGGAAATTAGGCCATAAGTTACACCACTTCAATTTCAATATTGCATTAAGTGGGAAAATTAGGCAATGGTGCTTGGAAAGGAAAAAAATATTTTGTGGTGGTGATTCATTCTCAAAGCCTATAAATAGGCTTCTCCATCAAGGTATCAAGCATCAAGGAATTCACAAATACATTTCTCTACTCCAAAATTAGAAGAGAATTCCCCAAATCCTTGAAGCTTTGAAACTCTAAAGCTTTCAAGCAAATTCCGAAGGATCAAGAAAGCTCTCTTCGTTCTTCGTTAAATCCTCTTTCAAGATCAAGCCCCGACGGCCCTTGAAGAAAGTGTTCATCCGTTCATCCTAAGCATAAGCCCCCAACGGCCCTTTGGATCAACAACCTCAACAAATCCACACATCCAATCGTTCTTCAAGATTAAGCCCAAAAGCCCTTGAAGATCCGCTCATCCATCAACCTTCAAGATCAAGCCCAAAAGCCCTTGAAGAAATCCACACAACCATTATTCAAGATCAAGCCCCGACGGCCCTTGAAGAAAGTGTTCATCGTTCATCCTAAGATCAAGCCCCAACGGCCCTTTGGATCAACAACCTCAACAAATCCACACATCCAATCGTTCTTCAAGATTAAGCCCAAAAGCCCTTGAAGATCCGCTCATCCATCAACCTTCAAGATCAAGCCCAAAAGCCCTTGAAGAAATCCACACAACCATTATTCAAGATCAAGCCCCGACGGCCCTTGAAGAAAGTGTTCATCGTTCATCCTAAGATCAAGCCCCAACGACCCTTTGGATCAACAACCTCAACAAATCCACACATCCAATCGTTCTTCAAGATTAAGCCCAAAAACCCTTGAAGATCCGCTCATCCATCAACCTTTAAGATCAAGCCCAAAAGCCCTTGAAGAAATCCACACAACCATTATTCAAGATCAAGCCCCGACGGCCCTTGAAGAAAGTGTTCATCCGTTCATCAACTGTTCATCCTTAGATCAAGCCCCGACGGCCCTTGGATCAACAAATCTACATCTTACGGAGATAGAATCAGAGGACCAAATTTGAGAGAGATCGTAACCCCAAAATCATAAACACAAAAATATTATTTTGTACACGTTTATTCTGGTTTCTTGTTTCAAGGAATCTTTCGTGTTCACAAATTTGGCACGCCCGGTGGGATCATCTCTACCTCTCATCTCTGTCTCCGTTCAAGATATTTAAGCACAGTCCATGGCTTCAAACAAAGAACAAGTCATGACTATCGGCACTACCTCCATTGAAAAACAGTTGGTTCAGATGAAGGAAACAATTGCAAGGCTGCTAAAGACTGCAGAGGAGAAAAACTTGCAAACCGCCGGACTCATCAACCGTCTGGAGGCGCAACATGGCGTCAAAGTGAAACCAAGCTCTCTTCCAACTAAGAAGACCGAAGAAGGCTTTAACCCAAATGCCTACGAACTCATGTCAAAGGCTAGGCATGACTTTGCTTCCTCTTCAAATCTTGGAAAGAAGGTTTCAAACACCGTCAACGACAAAGATCGTGACCTCACCAAAACTCAAAAGAAGTTGAAGGAGCATGGTTACGGAGTTGACAACAACCAAAGCACACCTCCAAAATCAATGGCATCAAGCAAGGGACAAGCCGTTCTTGCAACCACCAAGGGAAGAAGCATAAGCACTTCCGCCGCAAATGGAGCATCCATTGGTGCCACAACCACTTCTCAACATGCCGCTGCAAAGTTGGTACTGCTAAGCAAGCAAGAGCAGCATCAAAGGCGCGAGTCGGTCATCCACCTGACCTTGATGGGGGCACCAAAGCATGCTATTGAGGCACACAAGATGACACCCCAAAATGGCCAATGGGGTGCTTCATCAGCACTATGGATGTCTGAAGGAAAGTCATGTCTATTGGTTGCACAAGTCATGACCATCGGCGTCACCTCTGTTGAAGAACAACTGGCTCAAATGAGCAAAGCAATTGCAAAGCTTACACAGACTGTGGAAGAGAAGGACTTGCAGATTGCCGCACTTGTCAACCAACTAGATGCGCTGCCCGACGTGAAAGTCGACCCAAATGTTGGCCTATTAAAGAAAGAAGTCGACGAAGAAGAGGAGCCTCCAGTGGAGAAAGTCGAAGAGAAGCTGAAGCTAGACCAAGCAACGGCGTTCATGGAATCTCTCTCTATCCAGCAGCTACAGGAGATGATCGCAAGCACTGTCAAGACACAGTACGAAGGAAGCTCGCATGACTCCGTACTGTACTCAAAGCCTTACTCCAAGAAGATTGATGCTTTGAAGATGCCAAGGGGTTATCAGCCCCCAAAATTCATGCAGTTCGATGGAAAAGGCAACCCGAAGCAACATGTCGCCCATTTCATTGAAACTTGCAACAATGCTGGGACAGAGGGAGACTACCTTGTCAAACAGTTCGTACGTTCGCTGAAAAGTAATGCTTTTGACTGGTACACCGACCTCGAACCCGAGTCTATCAACAGTTGGGACCAGCTAGAAAGGGAATTCCTCAACCGTTTCTACAGCACTCGTCGTACTGTAAGCATGCTAGAGCTGACCAGTACGAAACAGTGGAGAGATGAACCTGTCATCAACTACATAAATAGATGGCGCTCCTTAAGTCTGGATTGTAAAGATCGGCTTTCTGAAACCTCTGCCATTGAGATGTGCGTTCAAGGCATGCAGTGGGGACTACACTACATCCTTCAAGGCATCAAACCACGAACATTTGAGGAGTTAGCCACCCGCGCCCATGATATGGAGTTAAGCATCACCCGTCATGGGAAGAAAGAACAGATCGCCGACTACAAGAATGACAAAGTTTTGGGGCCAAAGGTGGATAAGGCTGCGTGGAAACCCACCAAGGAAGCAATGACGGTCAACACAACTCCAGTCAAAACCCATACACGAGGCAAGGCGATTCAAACCGAAGCTTTTCGTGATCAAGAGATACGTAGACGCACTTTGAAGGAGCTTGAGGAGAAGACTTATCCATTCCCCGACTCTGACGTGATTGCCATGTTGAAAGACTTGCTTGACAAAAAGGTGATCAACCTACCTGAGTGCAAACGGCCGGAAGAGATGAACCGTACTGACAGTCCAAGGTACTGTGGATTCCACCGCTTCATTGGTCATCCGACGGAAAAGTGCTTTGTGCTAAAAGATCTCATCATGAAGTTGGCTCAGAAAGGGATCATCGAGCTAGATCTTAATGATGTGGTGAAGTCAAACTATACCACCGTCACTTCTGGCTCTTTGAACTCAAAATCTTCACCTCAACCGCTGGGGGCATGCTCCAAAACCATGTCAGTCACGTCAAGTGAAGTTGAAGGATGGACTCATGTCACTCCGAAGAAAATGCACAAGAAACATAGGTCTCCTCCACAAGTTCACCAATCGGAAAGGGGGCAAAGCAGCTACCGTCAACCTTCAAAGCTACATGAAAGTGTTGAGGATGAGGAAGTTATGACACAAAGATCGTCCGTTGCCATCACAATGCGCGATTTCTTCCCCAAAGACTTCTTCAATCACTCGGTCAAGACTCCTTGCTATGAAGATTGCAAGGAATGCCTCTCTAAGATCGTTTGACAAATTCAACCAACGCTCCTCGTTCGCACGAGCCTAAAAGGCGACAACCAACGCTCCTCGTTCGCACGAGCCTAAAAGGCGACAACCAACGCTCCTCGTTCGCACGAGCCTAAAAGGCGACAACCAAAGCTCCTCGTTCGCACGAGCCTAAAAGGTGACAACAAACGCTCCTTGCCTGCACGAGCTGAAACTGCAAACGGCACCAAAACGCTCCTGGCCCGCAAGAGCATAAACTGCGTACGGCAAAATCATCATCAAAACCATCACTCATTTGAACTACGTTATGACTTGATCTCTTCTTTGGAAGAGTACGTAGGCAACTTGAAACTTCAAAACTTCAAGTACAGTCACATCAAAATAAATAAATAAATGTTTCATTAAAAGAAAGTCAATTTTATTACAAAAGGAAAAAAAAAAAAAAAAAAGATGGAGCTTTCACAAAGGATGTTCACGTGAAGCCCCATTACTTGGCAAAACTCTAGAAGCGGAAGGCATCGGAGCAGAAGGCATCGGAGCGGGAGGCATTGAAGCTAGAGCATTCCAGGCCTCAATACTGGGTAGAACGCTGGATGACCCAGGAAAAATGTGCCTCTGGAGGAAAGCCGCAAACCTTTGACGGTCACTTTGGATTCGACCTTCAGATTCTTGCAGCTCATCAAGTTTCCTCTTCATGCCCGTCGAATAGTTGTTTGCAAGCACGTGCAAACTTCTATTCTCATACTTAAGCAGTTTGATCTCCTGCTTAAGATTTTCAACATCTGCCATCAACGATTCAACCTGACGGGAGCAAGCAAGCAGGCGTTGGCCCATGTTGGACACAGAGCCTGCACACTGAACACTAAGAGCGAGGGACTCTTGAATGGCCAACAAATCGGACCGTCCTGAAAGCAGCCTACTATCTTTAGGAGTTAGGAGATTCCTAGCTACTATCGTAGCTGTTGTCGCATCCGTCATCATGGAGTCTTCACATGTAAGAGGGCCATTAGAAGATAAAAAAGAAGGGTGCCATACGTTACCTTGACGCGGCGCGCCCGTATCACTGCTGAGACTCAAGTCTAAGCTAAGGTTCGATGGGTTTGCCATTTTTTTTCAAAAGTGTTCAAAGAGAAGGGGTGGATGGAGTTAAATTTCAAAAGGCCGGAGACGATTTTCACAAACGAGCGATCTTCAAAGTGTGCATGTTGGAGGTGATCGATACCTCTATTAAAAGGAAAGGCGACACGACCACCGATTCAAAAAAAAAAAAAAAAACCGGAATTTCCTGCGTAAATTTCGGCGACACTCTCTCGGCTTTTCAGAAAACGCGTTCAACTTTGTCAAAAAGATATCTGACAAAGTTGAAAACACGTGGAGGCCATCATCGCAACTACACATCTTTTGCCGACAAGCGCAAAGTTCGGCCACGCTTTCTCTGCTTTTCAGAAAACGCGTGCAATTTTGCCAAAAGTGGCGCTCGTTCAGAAATCGAAGAGGCGTCGTTCAGAAATCGAAGAGGTGTCGTTCAGAAATCAAAGAGGCGTCGTTCAGATATCGAAGAGACGTTTGTCGACAAGGGTAAAAGAACAGTACCACCACTTGCTATTGAGAAATCCCTATATGTCGACCTTCATCTTTTATGGCAAGGCAGACCTGCAAAAAATGCCCAATTCTTCCTCACCTCTGAGGGCGCACTCCCAGCAAAGCCTCTCGAAATACTCAATTTTTTTCTTCTTCCCCAAAGATGATACCAGATGCCTGGAGTACAGATGACCCAGGAGGAAACGATAAATCGAAGCATGTGGAGACAAGCACAACAAATATATGTGCTGATTCATTCGCTGCTTCTTCAAAAGCAAAAGTATCTCATATCATCAAGGGCGAAAGCAAAGGTATCTCATATCATGCTTTTTCCCTGTCTTTTCCTTTGCCCTTGTTCTCACCTGCCAAGACAAGGACAAAGAAAGCAATATGTCGGAACCTCCACTCAAACTTGCACTGCCACCAAGAAGTGAGGGTCCATTCAAATGCAAGGTTTGCATTCAACTCCTGCATCAGAGGACAAATACTACAAGAGAAGATGCTAAACCTGCATAAGGAAATACCACTTCTGCAAATGGAGCAAGTAAGGCAAGTGAAAATGATACATCGAAGCATGTGGAGACAAGCAACAACTGCATATGCTGAGCTATCCTCTAACCCTCTTCAATACGAATTGGAGAGATTGAACAAAGAAACAGAAAAAAAGGAGTAAAGCTCAGACCTTCGGGGGAGACCAAAAGAATCCTGCTGCCCAATTCAAGAGTAGCACAAAGGAAAATCAACGATTGGAGGAAACCAGAAAATCTTCTAGTCGAACTCAAGATCAAGCATCGATGGCCCTTGAAGAAATTTCCGACTACCTGGAATCTATTCCCTGGTTGCTTACCTAGCGTTGCTCTCGAGTAGTCATCTTCAACGGTTGATACACTTCCAGAGAAGGGACCACATCTGCTTGGAGAACAGCTAAGACGAGTGACAATGAAACATCAATCTTGTGGATAGTCAGCAAACGCAACAACTGCACATGCTGAGTTATCCTCTAACCCTCTTCAATACGAATTGGAAAGATTGAACAAAGAAACAGGTCATCACCTCCACCTCGTGCTTGTCTGCCATGTGTCTGAATCCTGAAACCGCTCATGGTCCTATTTTCACTCAAGATCAAGCCTCGATGGCCCTTGAAGAAATCACAATCCCGATTCAAAATCAAGTGTTCTCCACCCTTGAATCAAATTCAACTCCAGATAAAAGGAGTAAGTTCAGACCTTCGGGGGAGACCAAAAGAATCCTCCAGCCTAGTTCAAGACTAAGCCTGTGGAAAATCAACGATTGGAGGAAACCAGAAAATCTTCCAGTCGAACTCAAGATCAAGCCTCAATGGCCCTTGAAGAAATTTCCAGCCCAATTCAAGATCAAGCCTCGACGGCCCTTGGGTTGACATCTACATTAAGGGACTTCAAAACGCATCTTCTACACGTGACAAGCACATGTCTACGACGCGCCTTGAAGTGGGGGCATTTGTAGACATCGAAATTTCAGTAAAACAAATGTTCACCAATGCATTAAAGTTTTGACGTGTCAAGGCATACATGGCATACGCCACGTGTTGTACAAATTGTACACATGGCGTGTGACTCAACAAAATAGGAAGAAATACCCTTGAAGGATTAAACAAGTTTTTCTTCTCAATTTGGGCAATGACAAGGTAAGCACACTTCAATCCATTACGGATCAAAGCAAGTTTTTCTCATTTGGACAATGACAAAGCATACACATTTCAAGTTTAAAATGGTATTAAGTGGGAAATTAGGCCATAAGTTACACCACTTCAATTTCAATATTGCATTAAGTGGGAAATTAGGCCATAAGTTACACCACTTCAATTTCAATATTGCATTAAGTGGGAAATTAGGCCATAAGTTAGACCACTTCAATTTCAATATTGCATTAAGTGGGAAAATTAGGCAATGGTGCTTGGAAAGGAAAAAAATATTTTGTGGTGGTGATTCATTCTCAAAGCCTATAAATAGGCTTCTCCATCAAGGTATCAAGCATCAAGGAATTCACAAATACATTTCTCTACTCCAAAATTAGAAGAGAATTCCCCAAATCCTTGAAGCTTTGAAACTCTAAAGCTTTCAAGCAAATTCCGAAGGATCAAGAAAGCTCTCTTCGTTCTTCGTTAAATCCTCTTTCAAGATCAAGCCCCGACGGCCCTTGAAGAAAGTGTTCATCCGTTCATCCTAAGCATAAGCCCCCAACGGCCCTTTGGATCAACAACCTCAACAAATCCACACATCCAATCGTTCTTCAAGATTAAGCCCAAAAGCCCTTGAAGATCCGCTCATCCATCAACCTTCAAGATCAAGCCCAAAAGCCCTTGAAGAAATCCACACAACCATTATTCAAGATCAAGCCCCGACGGCCCTTGAAGAAAGTGTTCATCGTTCATCCTAAGATCAAGCCCCAACGGCCCTTTGGATCAACAACCTCAACAAATCCACACATCCAATCGTTCTTCAAGATTAAGCCCAAAAGCCCTTGAAGATCCGCTCATCCATCAACCTTCAAGATCAAGCCCAAAAGCCCTTGAAGAAATCCACACAACCATTATTCAAGATCAAGCCCCGACGGCCCTTGAAGAAAGTGTTCATCGTTCATCCTAAGATCAAGCCCCAACGACCCTTTGGATCAACAACCTCAACAAATCCACACATCCAATCGTTCTTCAAGATTAAGCCCAAAAACCCTTGAAGATCCGCTCATCCATCAACCTTTAAGATCAAGCCCAAAAGCCCTTGAAGAAATCCACACAACCATTATTCAAGATCAAGCCCCGACGGCCCTTGAAGAAAGTGTTCATCCGTTCATCAACTGTTCATCCTTAGATCAAGCCCCGACGGCCCTTGGATCAACAAATCTACATCTTACGGAGATAGAATCAGAGGACCAAATTTGAGAGAGATCGTAACCCCAAAATCATAAACACAAAAATATTATTTTGTACACGTTTATTCTGGTTTCTTGTTTCAAGGAATCTTTCGTGTTCACAGAAACTTATCATTTCTGATGCATAAATGCGTGCATCCTTATAACTTATCGCTTCTAATCCTCTCGTAATGAAAAATCTTCATTGTATCTTCTTTTTTTACTTCACCGCACCTTCAATATTATGAGTTGTCCATTTCAATATTTCAGCCAAAAGACCTCAATTGGTATAGAAGAGTGCATAAGGTGAAAACGAGGATCCTCCCCAAAATGGAAAGATTAAACGGAAGAAGTTTTCTTTATGTTCAACCCTCTACCTTCAAATAAAAAATAATTCTCCTCTACCCTCAGAATAGCTTGGATTTATGGGTATCCATTCCAATTAAATTCTCATACGAATGAGGCCTAAGACATTATAATGTGAATATGAATCATTAATTAAGTTTATATTTTGTCAAACTTTGTGTTTTTAGTGAAAAATACATTCGTAAAATCACCTCCGGAAAAGTCATGGTTTGGAGTTCCCTTTTCCAAACAGAATGCCGAAACCTCAGCACATCTTCAAGTCGAGAATTAATGTAGTACTTGATCGGAACAACTATGCTCCTCTGGGCAGCGGCATTCATTCTATTAAGTTACTCTAAGCAAAAATAATTGCTTCCAAACTTTAAATTGAAAAAGAAAAGGAAGAATGCTAAACAGACAATAGGACAGACAGTAGACCATACCTCCTCAAATAAATGTGCCAATCCATTGTTTGACTAACAAATTTATATGGCTCATATTTAGATAGGATAAATGCTAAGGAGATTTTTTTAAAGATTGAACTCTTTATTGATTATCTGCCACTTCATATTTTTGGCACAATGACTTATAACGTTAATCCGAAAATTGACATTAAACTGTAAGGTAACAGAGAATTCATTTAGACTCCCACTTTTAGATTGTCTCCTTAATATTTCTCTTTATGTATGGCTTACATGCAATTTAAATTCCCAGCCCATTTCATAATTCCAACAAATACAAACCATAATTCCATTACATAGGATTCCTCCTTGATACTGTCAAGTGAATTGGATTGTACTGAAAAGAGGAAAGTAGTACTGATCTGATCAAATACATAATTCAAGTTCTTGATGGTTACATCAAGCAGCAATGCTGCATAGCCTGCACTGGTTTCAATTAAGAAAAAACAAAAAATAATAGAGTTTTAATAATTAATCAGTTTTGTACCAGCGCACATTATTAGGTATGCGTGACATTGCGAAAACTTTACATCACACTGAAATATCTCGTAGTTTTTTATTTTTAATAATTAAATTTTGATTGATGTGTTGTTAAACAAGGTTCTAACGATTAAGAATTTCAGAATATAGAGTATTCGGGGTATACTAGAAAACCTCGTGAGATTGTTCGAGCTTGAGAACTGAGAAAGCCTAATTTCAAGAAACATAGATAAGAGGCGGAGAGGCTGAAACAGAAATGCAGATAAGAGATGATGAGATATGGAATAATGGAAATATGGCTTCTTCTAGCTTTCTGAAAAAAGGAGAAGTCCACATCTCCAAAATCCAACTTCCCCCAAAAAACTTCAACTATCATGTGGCTGTCACGTGCCCATGCAGCTCCATGACAAAGTACGCGATGGACCTCACCATCCTACTACATATCACCCCATATTTTCTTTAGGGTTCTTCTGCATATGTCTGAATAACTGATATCCTTTTAGGCTCTGCAATCTGCTATACTGCCAGCTTCCATAATACCATTCGGGACTCAGTTTCCTCCTCTAAATTTAGTATAGTCGAATCCAGTGGAATCCAATCCAGTCCCATAGTTTTTTGTTACATTTTTTTACACAAATTTAAACACTTTCTAGGGCTGGACGCTGCAGAGTGACAATTAGAACAAAAAAACAAAATTTATAACCTACAAGGAAGGATTACAAAATCTAGTGAAAGAAAAACAAATTTGACTGGCCAGAGCATACCTTAGCAAGAGAGCAACATACATGAATCTAATTCATTAACACGTAGCATTCCTTGTTATTAATGCATTAATGTCGTGTGAAGAAAAAAATCATACATAGCAATATGTAACGGGAAATGATAAACACAAACATTTTTAACTTCTTTTATGACAAAAAAAAATGTATGAGAAGTTAAAAATTGTGTATAAAAATCATCTCCTTATACTATTTAACTAGGATGCAAATTGCGACAAACGCATTCCACGTAAGTCTTTCTCTCCAACAAAGGATTGGATAAAAAGTAAGTAAAAAGGTCAATTAATAACCAGGATCGAGGAAATTTTACCACCCCTTTTCCCCTCTTGGCCTTGTTTAACATTGAACTCAGATCCTCTCCTGATCTAATGATCATGAGCCTAAGGATCAAATGATCCGGGTTGTTGAAATTTAATCAAACGGCTACAATTATTATAACTTTTAAAGAGGTCTTCTATTTGTAGCCGTTAGATCAAATTTCAACAGCCTGGATTATTTGATCTTTAGGCTTAGGATCTGAGTTCTTTAACATTTAAAACCAAGTTACTCTTTCTCTCATGTGATGAACATGGCTAGTTCTGACCCCCCCATGATTATAGGGTCTGTAATTTAATCCTTAAAACCCGTACACTAGAACGCACAGAGGCTGCGAAGTCCAAGACATTCCGAGTTTGCATGGTTCTCACATGGCTGGTCAGATTCTGAGAAGTTGGAACACAAATATACAACATGTAAACATATATTAACAAGGAGTGTTATCTACACACTAATTTTTACTTTACATATACTTTTTGTTAAATTATGTACTTTGATCTTTTTCAATTCGTTCAAACCAATGATCAAAAATTAAAAAGAATGTAAAAAGCAAAAAGAAGTGTGTAAATAGCATCACTCATATTATAATAATACATACACAAATTTCTCACGGAATGTAAAAAAGTCATAACCTGTGGGCAACCTGTTTAGTAGATTATTAAGAGGGCGTTTACTTTTGGAGAGGTGGTTTACTTTTGGGTTTAGAATAATCCAAAGCTTTGCATTTCTGGAATGGTATGTAGGAACAAATTTGTTCTCATGTGGGTAACAAATTTAATGATTAATCATATGTTTATACGAAGGTACATTGGTTGGGAAGAGTTTCTTCTTTACTTATAAACACAGTTTTAAACATCTGTATTAATTCTCAAGTTTGTTGTATTTTTAGCAAGTTATTTAGGCATATGTGTCACACTGTAACTTATGATTAAGTACAATTTACTCGTCACATGTACAGAACTAAACAATGTTCTATTAGCCAAATCAATGTACATCATGCTAAGATAGATTACTAAGTCGACCTATGGGTGGGTGTGGTCTTAGTTGAATTGGTTTCACTCTCAAACTATAACGGAATCAACTAACCGTTAAGTGATGCAGTTCAACCTCATAATAATTACTTACATATTGATGATACATTTTAATTTTTTTAATGAGCTAGCATGATAAATTCCACTTAGTTTTCCTCCTTCCAAGTTGATGGCCATTACATCATACAAGAACACCTTTCCATTTGTGGGTTTTATGTTCCCAATCATATGGTGCCGTTGTCCTTTTCTGCTCTTGTGATTGTCACAAGAACATGTTATGTTATATTTGACGGGGAAAATGCTTAGCAGGCCCATCTCGTAGCTGTAGTCTTGTGGGGTGCTTGTTAGTTGCTACAATAGTGACCCCCTTCTTCTATGGTTCCTATCCGGTGCATATGACTAAGTGGGACTAATATTTAGCATGTGATCGTGCCCAGTAATTAATTAAATCCTCTTTTTCTTTGTGTTATCAATTTTCATAATCTAGGGTTGTGGTTGTTCTAGGATATGTGGTTGGGATATATATTATGTTAAATTTTGGTGTTGTGGGTGTTTTAGTTGTTTGTACAAGTTTAGTTCGTTTTAGTTTAGCCTTTTTAGGTTGTTGCTTTTGCAATCATATTAAGATTCGTATTTTGGGAACGTGTTTGATGTAATGTTAAAATTTTAAAATGAATATCATTTGTTTCTTCAAAAACTTCACTCGTCTTTCAGAATAGCAACTTACATAGAATGAATTTAACATCATCGTAATGTTAAAGATCTAATGATGCAGTGTACTATCACAAAAATTTATACGTGAATATATATTTCATATTCATGTACCCTATAAATTAAGCTTTAGCTTGGATCAACTTGCATTCTAAATTAATTTATTTACGTTGGCATCACTGAGCAATCAATTAATTGTTATGGCACTCAAGTCAAACGCCCGGTTTGGTACTATGCTTCAAATGAGTGCAACTTCTTTGCAAGTACTTGCAAGGCAAGGCATCGCTTTGGTTTGGATGAGGTGGGTCTAAGACCAAGACTCCCATGGAATAAAAGTGAAAAAGTAAGAATTTTAACAACAAAACAGAATTTTAAAAAGCATTCCAACAAGATTTACTTTCAATTTTCAACCATGAGTAATGTTATTTAGACCCACCAAACTCATTATAATTTTTCCATCACGTCCCGAAAAAGTTCATATTATAAGATGTGGTTAACAATGTATGTTCGACTATTGTGCTCTGTTTCATTTGGTCATATTTGGGTTCGTTCTATAAGTTACTCATTAAACACAAATAAATGAATGTTATATATGTTATCTGCTACATCAGTTTTTCTTTAGGAAAAGTACAATATTTCGTTCATTGATAAAAAGGTATTCTAATTAAATACATATAAAGAAGAACTCGGTTCAAAAAGGTCCTTAGGAACCAGATCTAAACATATTACAATAAAGCATTACTAATCATAAAATAATGAGTAGACTTCAAGCACTCATCTGATCTCATCGGAAACCACAAAATTACACTGATCCATAAAACTGTTAAACATTGTGTTACATGGAGATCTGCTACATCAGTTTGTCTCAAAATATTGAGATAGAAGTTGGTGCTCATATTACTCACATGCATGTTACTTAGTTGATAATTTGTAATGAATGAGGATCCTCTCCGGATCCTTAAACCGTGTCTGTTCATCGTATATCGTGTGGTTAGTTTTTGTCAAATACTATTCATGTTTAATTTTAAATAAAAGTATTTAAAATGATTTTTTACCGCACGATGTATAATGAACGGACACGATTTGAGAATCTCGGAGATCTGTGAATCATATTCATTTATCGTACTTCGTGCGGTCAGAAATCATTTTAAATATTTTTATTTAAAATTAAATACAAACAATATCTGATAAAAATTGACTCTACGATGAACAAACACGATTTTCAAATCCCTATGAGCATTACCCAAAGAATCCGAAGAGGATCTTGTGATTGTTCTACCCGGTCATGAGCCATGACCACATATAAAGTCATATTTAAGGATGCACATCATCCACTTTAACAGTGAAAGACAAATTCAAATGTGCCCTCAACTTTCTTTAATTAAATCACTCATAACTTCGTAATCCTAGTCCATCATGATAAGTTGATTGAGTCAAAGAGGTATCCTTTTCCTCGTTCTTTTACTCCAAATGGGCATCCCAGATCTTACCAATTTAGTGGAGTCACATGCGCGTATATGTAGACGTGTATCTACTATCTTTACAAGTTCTCTAAGAAAAAGATCTCGATTTTTTTCAAAAAATAGGAATTAGTTGGAGGACTCAATTTATATTGAACTTTAGCAATTTGAATCATATATTTTGTAAGTCTAAATTCATATATATTTTTTGTAAAAATTCAATTCAATGCAACCTCATTTGCACATTTAATTGTCACGATGAAACTTCAATGTTTCTTAAAACATAGTGTTTATCAATTTCTTTGAACTCAATTAGATGCCTCAAATATTTCTGATTTGGTTAATATTTTGTAAGAATGATCTATGAGGTGCAACTTGAAAAATAGACGGTTCAAATCATCAAAGTTTGATGTAGAGTGAGTCACACAATGAGTCCCTATTTTTATAAAAAAAAAATGGGAATCCCTCCCCTTAAAAGTTGTGTGCATTTATATGTATGTAGTTAACGAGGAAATTTCTTCAATACTATGTAAAATTGAATAATACATAAATGAATGGCTAGGATTATAAATAAAAAAATATAAACAACTGTGAAAATTAATCAAACAGCTCAAACACTCATGCCATTGAAGCCACACACCCGAATCTGTACTAGTCAAATGGGATTAATTATTAATAATTTGCTTAGGAGTTAGGATAGTTAATGAAAGACTGATGGGAATATTCATATTGAGTATTGTTTGCAGGTTTAGGTATTTAATTATGTCCCAACGGTCAACTAAATTGAATGGCCAGTATAAAGAGAGGCAAATTATCCGAGAACTGAGGACTCGGAAATAATGGATTTAACCAAGTGACTTAAACAGTAGGATTGAAAAAGAGCATGCATGCACGTATGTTTGTTGTTTTGTCCTACGAAACAAAGTTGAATTGGGTGAAAATTGTGCTGCGGTAACTATATATGCACTTGTACAGTTATTTTACTGTATATATGCTTTATGCAATTCACAGGAGAGCGATTCAAACTTAATACTACGTCCGGAAAAAAAGTATAACTAAAATGAAGTTAGGAGACAATGTTCTCATTAAGTGATTAATGGAGATTTTCTAGTATGTTTTGACGTGTTTTATGCATCGGAGCATCTTAAGTTTTTCACATTTCAATATATCATAGTGATATGTAACTAAGACAGTTTTGTAAAATGATACTATTTTAGTTATCAATTACGTCGGTAATATGATACTATTTTACGTTTTAATTGTAAATGAAGTTCAAAGTGAATACATATTAGGGTTACATTTATACGGTCAAAATTGTTTATTTCTACCAAGACAGTTTTGTAAAAAATGAAGGATCCTTGCATTAGGTACGTAAAATGAGAACGACGAGGGTAAGGAATGAAGGTAGTAAGCATGAGCTGAAGCGGGAACGGAGAGGAATCGAGCCCTACCCTACGTACGTACCGACATAAGTGATAGTCTTTCTTATCGGCCTAGATGCAGTTGGTTCGAACTGTCATCAAAATGTGGCAAGAGGCCACCCAATTAAGACCCCATATGAGCACACTAAATGTGGGAACATGGTCAAGCCAATTAGTTTAGCTGACCGGTTTATATAATACAAAAGTGTTGTGTGTACGAAGGGGGGTATGGAGGAAGACGTTTGTTTACATCCATTAATGTTTTGGACACAAAGAAGGAGACATCTAGCACCAAAACCACGAGCATTCCTGGCCCATAAAATGAGATCAAAGTCCTCCACTCTCATGGCCGGCTCAACCCCAATTGTGTGATCGATAGAAAGATGATGTAGTGTTTGAAACCTATCACGTGACGTTATGTACATATTTTAATTTTTAGCATAAAATAGAAGCGTGATGATGGTATCTGAAATTTATTTTGAAATTTATTTTGCGTTATCATGCATTTTCATTTATCTGCATGATTTTCTACGAATGATTTGTGACGTTGCCACCTAAATGTTTTTGTTTCAAAAATGTCTTTATATTTATTATTTTAAGTTACCTTGTAATATAAATTTCATGATCTAAAGGCTATGGTAGCTACAAATAGAAGATACTTTACTTGGCAACTTAATCTTATGGACCATATGATTGTTTTAATTGGGAAAAGCAAAGAGGATTCTAAGTAAATATATAAATATTGCAATGCAATGCCCCTTGAGGATGCATCTTTGGGCATTGTGCATTATGTATTGAACCTTCCCTAGAAGATATAATTATATTAATTTCATAATTAAACTCCTTATTCTATAGTTTTCAAACAAACAAAAATTAGATTGCCATAGAAATTGTAAATGTCCTACTTTATTTTTCAGTTTTCACCCCTTGAGAGATACTAAGTAGACTCTCTTAAAATGAGAAATTTTTTTTTTTATAAATTCTTTGTCATCTCAGAATTTAATGTTATTTCTCGTGCTAACATTATAAAATATTGTGCCCAAAACATGAAATAAGAAAAAGTACCATGAAGAATCATACTTTTAAGAAAATCTCTTTTAACATTTCTCTTCACCATTTTCAAATCCACTTTGTGAGAGTGCTAAAATATCCAAAAGTCTATACACACATTGGAATGGGAGGAAATCAAGTTAATCAACCATTTTTTTAACTCAAAAAAGTAACTAACATGGGAGGCCTCCAAGATAATGCAAGCCGTTGGATTGAGAGAGAACTGCTTGTCGGTGTAAGTACATCGACATGGAACTATCTTATAGATGCCATTAGAAAATGGCTCGTCTTTACTTTTTATTTTTCATTTTTTATATGATGGTAACGCAAAGATTTCATTCATCGGGACGCAATTAACATTATATACTATGATAGATGAATGGAAAAGCTTCACCATATCCAAAGACAATGGAATAACTATAAGCTCAAGATTGGAATGGGCATAGGAACATGTATTGATGTACCAGATCGGCTAATGCTCCCACGTTGAAGTGATGTATTCCCCTAGTTGACTGAACACTTGATTATTGGTATTCATTTGGTCCAGCATAGACTGAAATAGAAGTCAGTTCGATAGGAAACTTTTGAAAAAGCAGCCCACCTAGGTTAAGTTAAACACTTAAATTTTGACAACTTAATCAAACGGTTAAACGATTTATGATTAAGTTGATTTTTTTAGTCAACCTTCGACCTTATAGTTACATCGTTACTTTTTTCGATTCCATTTCTTACTTGATTACGTTACTCCATCCATTTCCATTATCATTCATTTTTATGAAACCAATCGCAATCTTCAATTATAAAAGGAGAAAGCACAACTTTTCCTTTTTTTTTGGAGTGAGGTTTTCATTTTATCTTGATATGTTAGCACTACAAGTCTACAACAACATGGATATAGTATGTTTTTGTTTTCTTGGGAATAAAGCAAAGAGTGCAACATTAGAAAATGGAGTTCAACACAAGTCTTCAACCAGGAATCATGACGAAGCTATGCATTTATATAATAACCTCGCATTCGTAACATATGAATCCAAAGATACCAAATGTAAATAATAAGCAAACCAATGAAGAAATGGAAAGAGGCCAAACCATCTTTGAGACTGAATTAATGTATTCATAGAATGAGAAATGTTAGTAATCTTTATACTAATTTTTGTATTTGGACCGTTTCACCTTTTTACATGACACGTGCTATTTTCTTACACAAAAAACAAGATCTGTAATGCCTTGAACATTATATTTTCTATTTTTCATTATTACCTACTCAAAAGCATTAAAATTCTTTCTTTTGTGTGTGTGTGTAAAAATGACACAAACTATACCAGTTTTCAAGACCGAAGTTATCAACCACTCGGCCATCTCTCCGAAAGATAATTTCTATTTTATTTTTATTCCACCAACATATGAGTTGATATCATTGCTATCATTTGAAAAAGTGAAAAGATTTAAATGCAAATTTTTTACTAAAATAAAAGGCCTTTAGTTTGGCACTCATTTGAGTTTTTATTTTGTTGTCTGTTTTTGTTCTTCTGAAATTGTGCCCACGCATGCTTTGTACTCTGAAAATAAAAAACCCAAAGATCTAAGTAGTTTTTATATACTAAGGAACAATATTTGATTCTTTACATGCAACGAGTTAAATCTATTTACATACATGCAAATTACAATTGATACATACACAAATTTATGCATTAAAAATTTAAAATTAGAGTTTTCATATTTGTAAACTTGTGATTTGTTTGTGAGAAGAATGACTACTTACATAGGAAGACTCAGTATCTTTCCATATAAGATTTACAAAAATAAAAAAAAAGAGCTGTTAGTTTGGTCAAATTTAGAAGTTAATTGAGTGGGAAAAGAAAAATATATTTTGCAAAAAGCATGTGACAATTGCATCTGAAAATACGACCGTGGAGTTGGAAAATATTGTCACACACCATTTTGATATATTTAAAAGATATTTTCCTCTTTTTCTTTAGTTTTATTTATAATTTTTTTAATAAGTGATCTTATCTATATTAAAATGATGAAGTTTCACATTGAGTTGATAATAATGTGGTTCAAATTCGTATTTGATGAGAATCAAATTTAAGACCTCTCACTTATAAGTGAAGAGAAATACCACTATAACGTATTACTAAGTGGCTTGTTTATAATTTTTTTTAATGTGTTTATATACAAAGCAAAGTGTATTTTATGTGTGTTTAAGATATATTTTAAGACGTTTTACAATTTGCATGCAAAATACTCTCACTATAATTTCTTGTTCAACATTTTAGTGGGTCACAGCTCACAACAGAGCTTGTGCCGTAGTGGTGCCACACATGCACCTTACCTGCTCATGTGGCCACGTACCACTTGTTGCACATTAGTTTTCCTTCATTTTTTTTTTTTCTCTTTAGGGCAAGTTAGGAAATTCAATTTTGAAATTTTTTTCAGTGTGACAGTAATATATTGGCGCTGTGTTACTAATTATTATGAAGTATAACTCAATCACTAATATAAATTAGGGTTACAAAGCAAAATTAGAATAAAAATTCTAATTTTCTAATATAAATTATAACACATTAGTTAGTAAAACGGCTGTGTTAGGATTACAAAGAAAAAGTAGAATTCTTCGACAACTTATTAGTAGTTTTTTTGTTATTTTCTAATTTGACACGTTTTCTACATTACATGTTTGACTATCGATGTCCGAATCAGATTTATTTTCATTTGACATTAAAACCTTTTTTAACATTAAAAATAGAATTAAAACTCATTCAATAAAAATTGAACTTAAAACCTCTTTCAACATCAAAAACAAAACTAAAACTCGTTGAAGGTTTTTCGATTCGTCGTAGTCGGATAAATCTATAATATCTTTAATTTTCACTAAAATTATGAAAACAAAAATACAAAAATCTTTGGATTTGTGATGAACACCGATTGCATGCATGCCATGTTATCATGTAGCCTACCTGGCATGAAATAGATCGCCTGGTCATCATTCTCCCTCTTTTCTATAACGTCGTCACTACGGATGATGGCCTCCTCCTCTCCTGTCACCATCCGACTCCCTGGACAACGAGAGAGGATCTCGTTAGACTTTTTTTTGGGAGGATTTTGAAGATTTTTTAATTATATTCGTTCATTAAGCATTGTATGGTTAGTTTCTGTTACGTATTGTTTATATTCAATTTACAATAATTTTTTACCGCATAATATACGATAACGAATATGATTTAAAATTTTTCAAAATCCGGCAGAGAATACGCACTTCCCGAAAACAACCCCGTAGCAATGACATAGGCATATTCTCCGGCATCGTACTAAACGACGTCAAACCCCACCGTTAGTTTGCTTAGCTGGACGCCACTGTTTGGCCCCAGGATTTCCCTGAATGCGCCAGCTGGCACGCCACTCTCTCCTGCACATGGCCAGCTACCTCTGTCCAGACCCTCGCAAAATTACTTAAACACCCCTATATCCATCGCTTGTTCTCCATAATGCCCTTGCTTCGCCGTTATCCCCCATTTTAACTGTGTTTTTCTCTCGGGCTTATCCAAGAGGGTAAAAAATAGGCAGCCAGGTGGCAGCCCAACATTAAAGGGTAAAAATGTGAAATAAGTGAGAGTGGCGGAGGGTAGTTTCGGACTTTTGGAGCAGTCATTAATCTTCTATTGTGTTGGCTCTCCGGCTTGCGTAATAAAGTAAAAAATCTGGACGGTACAAGAATCTAAGATAAGTAGCAATACCATATTGATCGGACCAACTTACATGAATCGGATTTTCGTTTTATAAATTTCAATCAAAAAATATAATATCATACAAAATGAAATTATAAATAATAATGTATTATTAGACGAAAGTTAATAACAGTAAATCTATTTCCAGTAAGTTATTTTTAATTATTATTTTTTATTCTTTCTTTTATCGTCTACAAGAGATTGACACATATATAGTATTACATCATTATTGACTACGTTTACTATATGTAATAATAATTCATAACTAACCAACTATGTGCATGGTTACATTGAATATTAATATCATTAGTGTCAAGATTTTTTAAAGACGGACCAATAATCTGCTACTAATTGGTTCTAAGTTTCTAACACTATAATGTTTTCAACTTGCACTTAATCACTTGCTCGCCCAATATATTTACTATTTAGGGATTTGATTGACCCAACATCAAACATTCTATCAACTATTTGAATGAGTTGGCCGTCGTATAAAACAATTAGCATGCTTTAATAGATTGATATCACATTAAGATTTTAGAAAAACAAATAATCGGCTCACTACTAATTAGTCTAACTTGCATTTAACCACTTGGTAGCACATGTTTGGGGTTTAACCTGCTTTGATACCATATCAAAATCAAGTAGAGATAAACCAGCAGCTCACTACTAAATACTAATTGGTCTAAAATCAATATTGTCTTCAACTTGAATTAACATAACATCACATAATTTGTGAATATTTCTTCACAAAAAACCTAATTTACGTTACAAATAGAATCACTCACTTATATGTTGTACTTTATTTTGTGAAATTACATTTTACAACATTTTATGCATCACATCCCGAATATGACATTATCAATAATGTTCTTTATCATAATCAAATTTAAAATTAAAAAAAAAAAATCTTTTAGAAGTTCACATAAGAGTATCATACATAAGAAATGGAATATTTTTACTCACTACACTTAAGTGATGGTGATACTCACCACCCTATATATCACTGTGTCACTATTGGATGAAGTTAAATTTCGAAATCTATAAATTAGAAAACATTTATGCCCTACAATTTTAAAACTACAAGGCAACAACCAAAAAATAGATGCAATGTACTAGCATGAAAGTTAGACAAAGCCTTGATGTAATTTGTGCACCTTACTCTATGCTTATTACACTCGTCATTTATTACACCCCTTCAACATTATACAGAGATATACGATTAAATTAAGAGCTAGTTAATTAAATAAACCTCGGTTTTGTAAATCATTTCTTAAAGAAAAATGAATTGGTGTATAAGCTGGCACTTTCTTAGGATACGTTGTCACTTTTTTATTTCATGCCTTAAAGCAAATTATGCACGAGTATAAATAGCACATAATTAGCCCTAACCAATATGAAAGTCAATCAATTCATTCACAAAAGAGAAAACGAAAGTAAAATCAATTCATTCACAAAAGAGAAAACGAAAGTAAAGGTAATGAAAAAGAGAGACCCCCAATAATATGCTAGGTGTCACCATTCTTTGCGTTTGTTTACGGGAATATTTTTATTTACCATTATGTGATGCTAACATTGTAATAATCATCGTTTAATGAGTTTAACTTTTAAAATTTATGCAATGAACAAATATAAATATCAAAATTTATATTTTTTTAATAATAATAAACAGAATTGTGAACATTAACACGCTCGGCGATGATAAAAAAAGATTTTAAGAGTTATAGATTGAGAAAAGAAAAAGGAAAAATAGAATAAAAATACAACAAGAAGAGAAAAGGAGAGAAACCTCAAAAGCCTGTCTCGTGAAGGAGCAGGTAAAAGGGAAGAAAGAAAAAACAAGCAATAAAAAACTTCTCTCCTTTCTCTGTCTCTCCTTCTCTCTCCTCCCTCTCGTTTTCTAAAAGAGGACTTCGCATTCATTCTTTGCTTCCTTCTTTCATATCACGAGATCCCCATCTCGGCTGCTCTTTCCCCCCTCTTTGTCTCTCTCTCTCTCTCTCTCTCTCTCTCTCTCTACCCCTTAATGTCTTCATCAGAATCTCTTCTTCTCCTTCTGCTGCTTCTGGGGTTTTCTGCGTCTGTATCTGCCAGCAGTCATCGTTCTTCTTATCGGAACAGCTTCACTGCCACACATTGCTGAGGAAGACGACGGCCCAGAAAGAAAGAACAGAAATTTAAAGATTGAGAGAGAGAAAATCGGAAAAAAGATAGGAGCTTTGCTGTTGTTTTCGGAAATGTCGCATTCCGGGAAGCCCATTTCGGAGCAGCTCGGCCTAGACTCGCTTAACGATCGATTCCGTGACTCGCTGAGTTGCGAAGCCAACAAGCCCGATTTCCGAGAACTCGATCTAGGTTCGCCCGTTTCGCCTCTTCGGACTCGCCAGAGCGGCGGCATCGCCACTGCTACAAGCAGTAGCTCCAGCTCATCCGGATCGGTTTCCGGCCGAAATGGGCCCAACCCAGTTGCCAGAAGGGCCGATTCAGCCCCCAACAACCACTCCGGCGAGCTATCCGGCTCTAGCGAGAGCAGTCCCACCGCCGCAGATAGCGCCCGATCCGCTGGAAACACCCGCAGTTTCAAACCGGGTCATACAACGGGTTCCACCCACCCGCTTATATACTCGGGTCAGAGCTCCGTGAGCTCTCCGCCGCCCAGTGTTTTGCCCACGGGGAACATATGCCCATCTGGGAAATTCTTAAAAACGGGTATGGTCCCGAACCGGAGCTCCAGAACCGACGTTTTGGGTTCGGGTACGGGGAATTATGGTCATGGGAGCATAATGCGGGGCGGTCAGGCTGCTAAAGGCGGCAGCAGTGAGGCAGCGAGTTCCCTGAGTTTGAGGGCGAGCGCCATGAGTTCGAGGGGTACCGGCGGCAACGGAGACTTGTTGAAGAGAACAATGGTGAATGTGGATCCAGAGGAGGTGAAGAGAGCTGGGAATGAGCAGTACAGAAGAGGCCATTTCGCAGAGGCTTTGAGCTTGTACGATCGGGCGATTGCATTGTCTCCGGCCAATGCTGCCTACCGGAGTAACCGCGCGGCAGCATTAACGGGTCTAGGACGGCTGACGGAGGCGGTGAGGGAATGTGAGGAGGCGGTGAGGTTGGATCCCAGTTATGGCAGAGCTCACCAGCGTTTGGGGTCTTTGTTTCTTAGGTGAGTTATTGGGATGTAAAGCAGTAAAGCTCAGTTATTTTTTTCTGAAGCTGATGTGATTAGCGAATTGGTTAGAGTTAATCTTGTTAATTAGTTGGTCAACATTGTTGAGAATGCCTACTTGCTTGGTCTCGGGATCTGCTGCGGTTTGCCCTTTCGATTCGGATTCATTGAATGGTTCTTCTGTGTTTTCTTGTTTGCTTTTACTACCTTCTTGTATGTTGCGTTTACTTCATGATTCGATCTAGTATTTGGTTGAATTGGGCAAGTGTGAATAGTTGTATTGCAGTTTGCTAACTCCTCGATATCTAAAGCTTCTTGGAACCTTCTTAGAGTTTTTGGGTGGACTTTCAAACTTTCTGGGTTCGTGTTGTTTTACATTCTTAGAATCCAGCCTTTGCTGGTTTATGGAACTGTAGGTGGACTGAATTTCGATGCATCTCTTCAGCTTAATGTAGCAGGAAATTTACTTGACTTAATCCTATTTACTGCAGGTTAGGGCGGGTCGAGAATGCCCGGAGACACCTTTGTTTTCCCGGGCTGCAGCCAGATCCAGCTGAGTTACAGAAATTGCAGGCAGTAGAGAAGCATCTAAAAAGATGTACAGATTCCCGTCGTGTAGGAGATTGGAGAAGTGTATTGAGGGAATGCGATTCTACTATTGCTTCTGGAGCTGACTCTTCTCCTCAGGTAAATATCGATTCCCGAGTTTTTTAAAGTTTGTATACGTGGATTTGTATTATTTGATTTAGTGAAAAGATAAGCAAAATGCTGAACTTGTTCAAATTGAATTTACAGCTCTATATGTGTAGAGCGGAAGCGCTTCTGAAGCTCCACCAAATTGATGACGCCGAATCAGTCGTATTGAATACACCTAGATTAGACACTCATTCCGACCTTTCACAATCTAAGTTCTTTGGGATGCTTTCTGAAGCTTACACTAACTTTGTCTTGGCCCAAATTGAATTGGCATTTGGAAGGTGAGTTCAAAGAATTTAGGCTTTATCCGAAATAATATGGTTAAGGGTTTTGTGGAGAGTGAGAATAGATGATGGATGTGTTGCAGGTTTGAGAATGCAGTTACTGCTGCTGAGAAAGCAGGACAGATTGATTCCCGAAACATTGAAGCTGCAGTGCTGCTAAGTAATGTGCGCTTGGTTATGAGAGCTCGTGCCCGTGGCAATGATCTCTTCAAGTCCGAAAGGTTCACAGAAGCTTGCGCAGCATATGGAGAAGGTCTAAGGGTTGATCCTTCAAACTCTGTTCTCTATTGCAACAGAGCGGCTTGTTGGTTTAAACTTGGGATGTGGGAGCGATCCATTGAAGACTGCAACCAGGCCCTATGTATTAAACATAATTACACAAAAGCCCTTCTCCGAAGGGCTGCCTCAAACAGAAAGGTAAATGCATGTCTAAACCTCTTCATTTTCGTTTCTTTCCGTTCGTAAATTTTTCTTTTAAGAGACTGCAATTTAGTCTGTTAGTTTTTTGTGTATTGCAGCTAGAAAGATGGATAGAGGCTTCAAAAGATTATGAGGTCTTGAGAAGGTTGCTCCCTGATGACAATGAAGTTGCTGAATCTTTGTTTCATGCTCAAATTGCATTAAAAAAATCCCGTGAGGAAGAAGTTTCTAATTTGAAGTTTGGCCGTGAAGTGGAAGAAATATTAGGTCTTGAGCAGTTCAGAGCTGTGATATCTTTACCAGGTAGGCCTTCCCATCTATGCTTCTGTCACCTTATAATTTCTACACCTCCGTCATTGCACAAGTGCCTAAAACTTTGCATTTACAGGTGTCTCCGTGGTCCATTTCAAAGCCGCCTCTGATTTGCAATGCAAGCAAATATCACCTTTTCTGGACATGCTTTGTGGTCGCTACCCATCCATAAATTTCCTCAAGGTAAAGTTGCTGATTGATGTTTATCATATACTAGTTTGACTGAAGTTTGCATGCACCTGTGATTGCTACTAAAGTACTTTTAAGAGAACAATTTTTTTTATACTTATTACGGTCATGGATCATAGGTTGACATTGAAGAAAACGCGGCAGTTGCAAACAGCGAAAATGTAAGGATTGTACCAACATTCAAGATTTACAAAAATGGGAGCCGAGTGAAGGAAATGGTGCGCCCCAGTCGCGATATGTTGGAACACTCGGTCAGGCATTATAGCTTTTAGAACTCAGGACTGTACTGTAATTCTGCATCTCAGCCATATTTTTGAGTTTCTCCTGTTGCTGCCCGGCACCCCAGTTTGTTAGGAACTCCCCTTCCGTTCCGTTCCTCCTCCCATCACATAAGGATTACCAGATACCTGTTACATTATCGGAATCACCAAATAATCTCATTAGCAGCCAATGCCAGTGGATCCCAGAGAGGTAGCTTAGTTCCTTGTTCAGTTTGCATTTATTCATTCATTCCTCATTGCTCTCTGGCTCCACTTTGTTCCTCCCTTCTCCTATGCCCTCTTTCTCTCCCATTTTGGTTTGGAATATCTTCGAACTTTTTTCATTTTTCATTCCGATATAGCCCGGCCTGGTTCCTGGATCCTCACTTCCAAGAAAAAAAAAGAAATTCTGTACAATCGTTAAGTTTGCTTTTAGTTTTATTTGAGAGGGAGAGAGGGAGAGGAGGGAGAGGAGAGAGAGATGGGTGGCTGGATGTAGAAGAGGATCATCTGTACATGTATATATGTGATGATATATACAAAAAAAGAATGGAAGTCATGAGGGAGATTGAGATATGTGGTGGGTACTTACTGGGTTTGTGAATGAATGGTGGATGTGCTGTTATTGTTGTTTCCTTCTCAAACCAATTATTTAACAATAAAAATTTCTACTGTTCTCTTCTTGTTTCTCACTCTACATCGGTTCAATTCTGTATCATGTTCTCTCACCTTGAATCTGCAACTGAAATGATCCAATCATGTCGAGTTAATGTGCATGTTCCGCTCACAAGCGTTTCTGCTACAAGTGCTTTTATAGAATTAAATTGAATTTGGATGTGCTTCTCCAAAACACGCCTTTATGACCTAGTACATTTATGTATTTTTTTGGGAAAAGTGTAGTCAGAAGTGCTTGTAGCGATGGAAAAACGCTTTTAGCTTTTCCAGAGGCACCTCTAAACACGCTCTTACCTCATATGCCTCTAGTTTAATTTGTCAACAATCTAGGGATGCACACATGCTGGTGTTAATTAGCAAAATTCAAGAATTCAAGGGAGTATTAATCAACATATTAGCCTTAATGCTAGTCCTGAATAGCTGGCAACAAAACGCGGTGAGGTGAGATCTGTTATTCTAAAAATGTTACGGTGCTTTGAAACATCTTATATTTTGAATTTTTTTATCAAAGGCCCAATCGGTGAAAAACTCTTTAACATATACTCCGAAGAATCATAGAAATTTAGACAGAATTAATTTGGCAGAGAGCATTAAGTAACCGCGTTGTGAGTATCTGTGATGACCGATTTGGTCGGATTAGTTTATTAGGTAGGGGGTTTTCCCAAATGGGAATTGTTGACTTTGTAGCGATAGGGATAAAGTAAATGTGGGGTTTAATGAAGGTTGGTTTTCTTATCAAGATGGATGGACATGGTGGTTGAAAGTTTGAAGCTATTCAATTCAATACCCTTTTCTTCTTCAACTTGATTCCACTCCTTTAGTGCAGAAATTTCGCACACAAAAGTAGTAACAACATGCCATCAACGGTCACTTTTAGCTATGATCGTTTTGTTATTCTGTCATGCAATGTTATGAATCTGTTTCTGTTTTGTGTTAATATTTAGCAATCTATTAATTGTTGTATTTTTCTTCATTTGTGATTGAGAGATCTTATATTCGACTTTCGTGAATAGTGAGTTTAATGCTAAATCATTATGACCGGCCATGTTTGTTGCTTAATTCAAATTTCTTGTTATTGTAAATATATCGTTGTATTCAATAAAAAGAAGCATGTACTACGTTGTTAGTGTTAATATCGCACACATGGTGTACACGCTTAGTTTTTTAGTGTTATCCATTTACCTTCATGTAAAATGCGATAACGCAGTATCTTAAACTACTTTAATTTATAAGAAAGAGTAATTCAAATTGAAGTGCAAAATGCCATGTACTTTGTTTTGGCACAACCAAATATGCTGTGAAGGGCATTGTTGGATTCTATTCTTTGTCCTTTTTTTAGCCAACCACTAATTGGTTGTATTAAGACATAAAATTAAATGGGATGCAAAGTGAGGAGGGGCACCCACTGCCACAGTGCTGTGCGTGACATGTGGATGTCGGTTGCTGCTGCTGCTGCTATCTCCATCTTATAAGGGAGAAACAACTTACATTTACCGTCACGTGATATTTGAATTTAAAAATAACATATTGTTAAATACAAGGAAAAAAAAAAAAATCATACATAGCATGTTTATTACAACATGGTATGAATAACATTATTCGTCTAATTATAAAGTCCAAAAGGTTCACCTGGTGGTGGGTGCTAATATCAAATGTGTGCGTGGGCGGTTGGGTGGCTGGCGCTGACGGCGACCACCGCACTAAGTAGGCCTAATGCCCTTTTAACTTTACTTTCTAAACAAGATTTGATTGATAATTATGTTTTGTGAGGCACTGATTGTGATTAAGGAGCGACTCTGTCTTTACATTCAGTGGCAAATTACAACTTGCCCTTATTATTATTAGGAATTGTTTTTGCCCACCACCAGAAATCATGGTGTATGCTTATTATACACGAGCATATATCTAGTCATTTATCACGTGTTTTTTTAACTTAATTCTAGTTGCTTTCACATTAAATGTTACATTTTCAATTTTGGAAAAAAATTAACCAAGATTAGATGAAATGACACATGATAAATAATTAGATGTATGATGAGCATACACCAGAGTCAGAGTTTTTTGTGGTGAGCAAAAATGCTCATGGGGTTTTTCTATTGATTGAGTTATTATTTTTTAAAAGGTTCTAACTCATGGGATTTGAATTAGAATTGTCAAAAAGGGAGTTAAGATTGGTTTAGAGTGTAAATCAGGGATAAACAGATGTGTAAAAAGTCTAAAACATCCTTGAATTAAACCGTTCTTTAATGGAATAGTGTGGCAAAAGAGTTAAAAATGTCGACTTCAGAAACACAAAATCAATTTCAATAGACAAACTGAAACTAAATAACAATTAATAAGCCAAAAAAGTATTACCAGATTTGTTTTATGTCACTTACATGGTTACATTAGAATAATTTTTTGTTTGATAATATTATCTTCAATTTTGTAAGAAAATTAAGAAGAAGAAAGAATTATAAGTGAGGAGAGGGACATGTGTGACAGGAACACTATTGATTCGGTCGTATCGAAATAATAAGACTTAAATAAGACATGACAAGTGAGTAGGTGGTGATTTGCATTTATAAATTCAACCGTCAAAACTCTGAAACTGCCCGGTCGGTGAGTCGCCAGCGGTCAAACGGCCGGCTGACCACTTTGCTGACGGGCTCATAAATTATTATTAGGGAATTTTTTTTGATAAATTAAATTAAATCTTTATCATAAAAAAAAGAAAGAAATGAAGCGTTTCGGAAAATAAGTATTGATTATAGAAAGCATAGCTAAAATGAAGTATTTGTAAAAATAAAAAATAAAAAAATCTAATTTACAAAGAGAAGTTTAGATAATATTTGACTTCTTATATATGTCGAGTCATTTCTCATTTTATGACAATGGTCATCATTTTATTGTATAAATATTATAATTTGAAGCATTTTTTTTTTAGATCATCTTTTGGATCATTTTCAATATACATTTGGTTTTGAGATTTTGTAATCATTTATGTGTGAAATAAACTAAAGTCATAGTATAAATAATGTTTTCCATTATTAAATTTCAACTTTTTTGTTTCGGACAGTTTCTAAATCGAACCAAAGTTTTTCGAGATAATTTCTAAATAAATATATAAAAAAATAATTTGAACAAACGATATTTTCTACATTAAGGAAAAATAAAAATGAACTTAACTTCACAATAAGCTAGCAATAATGTGGTTTAAATTCGTTTTTGACGAAAATCGAATTTAAAATTTCTCATTTGCAAATAAAGAGTAATATAATTAGACCGTAGTACGAAATAACAAAAAAAAATATAATGGTTTGAGCCACAATATTTGTAGAGAAAAATAATGCCTTAAAACTTAAATGTTGTACTTTTAAAAAACTAACGAGAACATTGAAAACAAAACACGAAAAACAAAAACAAGAACAAAGTTGAGGGAGGCGCGTGGGGCTGCACAGTGAACGGGGCAGTGGCAGAAGGGAGAGAGAGGGATCCAAAGTGAAACACTGAACTGAAGGACGGATGGATGGTTCGGACATTGTATGGCTATTTGTTTGTGGGGTAGGTACCCTACGCGTGACGTGTCTCTATCCTACATTGTAGGGCTGTAAAAAGGGCAGCCGTGAAAGTATCAAGGAAGGAGGATTCTCTTTCTGTGGATCAAAATGATCTTTTAATTGTGTTCGTTTATCATAAATTGTACAATTAGTTTTCTTCATATGCCATTTATGTTCATTTTTAAATATAAAAATTAAAATAACCACATGATGTACAATGAATGAACATAATTAGAGGATTCTTGGAATTTTTACAAAGAAAATTCAAAGAAGATCCTCATTCAGTATCAAGCATAGGAAAATCCGTTTAAGATTCTGTTGCGCTATGTCTTGTAAAATCTATGACTTAGATTACTTGTATTTCAAGTTAGTTGATTAGTATATACTTGTAATATTCTTGAAAACCATGTCGTTTTGTGGTGTTTTCATGTTTTGGATACGAGAGGAGCTTCACTACTTAAGATTGAAGAGGAGTTCTTACCTAGCTTCTTTTGTAACCGATTCATAGAATTTTGTATTTATAATAAGAATTATTTATATTATAAACCAATATGTAAAGATTTTATTTATAAAAAAATAATTAAAATTAAGATTATTTATTCAAGCAACTGTAGCAAATAGATATATGATTTTAGTTTAACCGAATAAGTCCATCTATTTCTATATAATTTGATGATTAAACAATCTCATATTTTAATGATTCCTTGTAGAGATAATCTTTAGAAAGTGGTTTATAATACTAACGGTATAAGTCTAAATTTCATAAATCAACCATGAAGTGAATTGAAGAAGACCTCCTCCCCCATGGAAGAGCTAAGTTAATTCTTTTGTTCTCTTTTCTGGTATGTTGGAGAGCGGAACTCAAATTAGTACAAAGCGTGCACAAGGCATCAGCCCATGGAATCCGCTACATCCAGACCCAATATGAATCCATGTTGAAACAGGTGTAACGCTTTTTCACTCTTTCTAGCTTCTTACGCACTTATAAGATCGAGTACTCATTACCGACATAATTTTAACGAAAAGTTTCCGATATTGTTCACTTTAACGAAAAGTCATATTTTTACATTAAAAAATCAATCATAATACTATTCACTTTACCCTTTATTTTGTTTTATCGTTAAAATTCAAAATTTTCAAGTCATTTTCATTAATTTTTCTATTTGTTCAAACGTATATTGAAATTTATGAGTTGTTCAATATTCAATCCAATCCAAACTAATCCAAGCAACCAAATACAATTTAACGAAAAATTGTCATAACTAACTGGGAATACAATTCTTCAAATCACAGCAAAACGAAAAAGAAAATTAGTAAATAATTATTCACAATATTCATTGCCAGAAATCCATATTTTGAAGTGCCTATAATAAACCCCACAGTCGTCGTTTGAGAGTGGAGATAGAAAATACCTTGATCCTTGATCATACAAGTTCCCAGACGAGCTTCCGAAAGAGATGGAACAAGTTTCAGGCAACAAATGGTAGCTTGTGAACATTAAACTTCCAATATTTCAAACATCCAATTCTTCCGAATTTTCATTTTAAAAATGACAGCGAATAGCGTACATTGCATTAATGTTATTTTAGGGAAGGATAAAGTTTCACCATGTCATTACACACCGCTTGCATATAAACGGGTCCATTCCTTGGCTGCGGGGATGGATCAAGGAAGAACGCATTAGCTTCGACGCTTTTTAATTGATATTCGAGTAATATGTAAGCTGGGGAAAACCAATAATAAGAAACACACCTGTTTCAACAGCTTCAGCCTCATTTGATTTCCAATGCTTTGCAATGTTCTCTGAGAGCGGGTCGTCGGGGTTTGGGGCACTCAACAGTGCCTGAATACTAGAAGAAAATGATAGCAACATCGCCAATAATTCAGTTTCAATTTTACTTGAAAGGATAGAACGATACATCACGTTAAAACATTTCCCCAATGATGCAGTGCCTGTATAAGAATAATGCAGTAGAAATGGAATAGCAGCTGCACAAACTCCAGGATACAGGCGTATGAACTATGCCAAAATTTATTCTGTTATGGAACACATAATTTATTGTGATATTTTAACCAGTGATCTACACTGATGTTTTGTTTTGTTTTGATCACAGAACAGGTATAGCATATTACGAAGACAATATGAAAGCATATACCTCAAAAGTACAGTTCGGATCTGGAGAGCAGGACTCCACTTGTCTTTCAATATATCAAGACATATCCTTCCCAGCTGATTAACAAAGCCGTGTGCATAAAAGGCATTAAATTATTTGGGGAACCTTTGAAAGTGAAAGGAAGGAAAAAAAAACATACGCACACCACAGCCTACCTTGTCAATGTTAGGATGATAAATTTTGGTGAGAAATCGAACCTGATACAACGGAAAGACAAATGATTACTTGATACACATACGTAAGGAATGTTAAAATGCCTGGGGGCATGCTTAATGCAGAAAAAGTGGAGCCTTAAACTGCAGGACCAAAACCATGTCCTGACACATTCACAAAATTAATAAACAATGACAACCCAGCTGCCTTAGTAAGTCTTTAACAGTTTCGTGTACCATGTTGGCATTCTGTGGAAAGGCCAGCTAATTATTCAACTGCACACTACGAAAATTTCACCCATGTGAGTATGCTACAATTGACAACATTTGCTAGTAAAGGTGAAAATATGTAGACTGTTCTTAGAATAGTTTTTTTTATCTAAGAAAAACCATCCAAGTAATACAACTATTAACCTATGGAAATTTCTATCATAAATTATCAACGATAAGAATTACATTAGTAAAAAAAAAAAAAGTGTAATATAAAAGATAATATTTATTCCTAAAAGCCAAATAACTTCAGTTATTTAACTCCCTTGTCTTTTGCAACTTTAAGAATTGCCCTCTGAGATCCTAAAGATCCACCCCATATGCATTATATATACACATACCAAACAATAATTTCTCCTTAGTAAAAACAATATCTGCTTTAAAAGACTACCCTGTTTCAGAACAGTTCTCAAAACACACTACAGCCATTGTGGGCAAAAACCACATAACTGAAAAAAGCACGGAACACCATTAAATCCCATCAAATTGCACGACGAGAATCATACAAATAAAACAAAACCGTGACGAAATCCATCACAAACGAGGAACAAGAATTGTGAAGATAAAACCCATTTATCAAATAACTGTATAACTCCAGACATCAAGAATTAAAAGCGCTCCTATACACGGCAATGTTTCATTTCATACTCTCCCTCAATCTTTGAGCTGTTTGGGATTGTGTTATACTGACTTCAAATCAAAGTACCTTTGGAGCAGCCATTGGGTATTCTTCAGGCAAAAAGAGTTCCAACTTGAAAACTCCTCCTAAATAGAAACGAAACATATCATGTTAAATCTACAAACTACGATGGTAAGTGATGGAAAAGAAAGCAAAGGAGTAACAAGAAAAAGGAGCCATGTTAACCCATATTACATTTCTGAAACTGACATCTGATATTTATGTTTCTGACTAAGAACATAATATGTAGTAACCAAGTGGCAAATATAACAACATATAAGAACAAATAAGCTACTATCATTTCTCTCAAGCTCAAAGCAAAGCAAAGTGGACTGCCACTTCACACAGATGTAAAATAGCAGAGTAGTGAATGGCTAGAAAGGCTATGATCAATAATCTAGCTTGGTTTATTGTACTTGACACTCTGTTGTGTGCCGTCAATGCTATACCCCTCTAACAGGCCAACGAACACATATTAGATAGACAGGCAGTACATAAATGGACCACACTTTCCCACCGTATGAACGACATACAAATTTGTCCAGGTGAGATATAACTTTCCCCAATTATAGGGCTAATTGCTACATCATCTCAATTAGCCTGCCTTTCTGAGTAGCATGATCTCTCCCTAGCCATCCATTGCAACTGAATCCAAAGCATTCCTGTTTGTTGTGCTCAGTCCTTCGGAATATTGCAAAAATCTCTAGTAGCTTCATGACATGGTCTAGCTGCATGCATCCACCGATAGTTCACTTCATACATATACTTCCATTAGAAATGCAAGGGAGATACGATTATGCTCTCTCAACACAAAGTAATCCCAGAGCACTCCGTTGCTACATTAAATTACTGAAATGGACAGGATACTCTTTTTGTACCCAAGACTAAAGACAGATCTCAAAGATAAGACAACCTTCGCTAACCTCTATATGGCTCAACAAAACGATCCAGCCTCCTAATTATTCCTCAGAAATACTCTGACAAACAACAACGTCCTTAATTTGTTCAGCTCATCTTCACATAAAACAACACAAACACATACATCCAGCAATGCAGACACAATAAATCATCATTCCCACAAGCAGAGTTCTATCAAGCTTGTACTCCCAACGTATAGCTCAAGCTTAAGAATTTATGTGCATAAAATAAAAGGAATTTCAAACAATAAAACTTCTATAGATCCAAATTTCCTCAAACAAGTATAAGATTTCAAACAATAATAACCAACCAGGTATAGATTTCGTAGATAACGCATTCCACAAAGCATTCAGTCCAGTTATATATACCTTCATAAGGAGATTGTGTTGGGCCAAGGATCATCACATTGAAGTATCGCATATTCTCTTCTGACGGTGAAGCACTAATCCCCGGTGCTGAAACCACAAATCGCAGTATAAAGTAATAACTAAACCGCATAAAACCCTTTACAAATAAAACCCCAACAAAATTAGCATATTTATATTATACTAAAGCCTAAAAACAACTATCAAACTCTCATTCGTTTTGAATTTCTCTATGAAACAAACTTGTAGACAAATCAAACGAATTTTAAGCATAATTTCAAATTCAAGCTCCAAATAATCAATGGGGAAAAGGTGAATCACTTACCAGGTTCACTGAGGAGACGTTGAGTTTCCTTCGGGATCAAATACAAAAAAGCAAAAATTGTTAAAAAATTACCCAAAAATCAAACCAACAAAACCCTAATCCCCATTTCGTCGCTACGAAACTCAATACAAAAATGAATAAGATCGAATCTTTTCAGGCTCAAATCACAGAAAATATTCGATGAAATTACCACACAAAAAAAGGCAATTAAAAGTTTCAATTTTCGTTTCAGGGGACGCAAACAGAGCGATCAGAGGTAAAATTAAAAGAGGGATCGAGAAGAAGATTGAAGGGCGAACCTTGATGATTCGTCGGGGAAGATTACTGTTCGCCATTCGAAGGTCGATTGCAGAATACGCAATGAGGGTTTTGCAGAGAGAGAGAGAGAGAGAGAGAGAGAGAGAGAGAGAGAGAGAGATAGGTTTTCTTTCTTTCTTTCTCTCACTAGGACGAAGAAGTAATCATAATAAGCACTCGGTTTACGAATATATTACGCGTTTTTTATTTCCGTGAAAAATATAAAGGAAATGATTTGACTTGTTTATTATTCTTTCTCTTTTATTTCTTTTTTTTTCTTTTAAATTGTTTATTATATTTTTTTTTACCCTTTTTTCAGTTGGTTGGAAAGTAGCTAAATACTTAGCCTAGATTTTTGTAATTTTTTTTTACAAAGCTTTAATGAAAAGGTTTTTCTCAACTTTTTATTAACAAAAAATTATTCACTAACTTTATTTAATGAAGATGACTTAAATTTTATAAAAATGACTTAAGTTTTAATAAAAAAATGACAAAAATTTAATATAATAATTAAAAATAATAAAAAATTAAAAACAAAATCTGACGCGCACGTCACGTCACATCACTTAATCATACATGCTTTTCATCCCTCTCTCTTTCTCCCTCCATCGTTTTTATTTTTTCCGACCCTCCGCTCCTCTCTCTCCCCCCTCTTTCACATATTCCTATCAAATTTCTTTCTCTTCTCATCTCACCCATTCACATCACATCAATTTTTTTTTTTTTTGAATTTTCTCTCATCTCTCAGAGTAGTTCTAGCGTGGGAACCCCCCAGGCAATACACTATGTTATCCACCCAGTAAACAGTAACCGTCTTTTGCATTTTCACCGTTGCATTTCAATAGCCCTGGCAATGGACAATAAAATATTAATATTTTTATTTATTTATAAAATAATACAAAATAATTTTATTTGTAATTTCGGATAAGATTTTTAATCGTTCTCGTTACGCTATATGTCATTATCCAAAAAATTATAAAATAATACAAAATAATTTTATTTGTAATTTTGGATAAGATTTTTAATCATTCTCGTTGCGCCACGTATCATAAAATCCGAAAAGACAATTATTGATGATGGATTTCCGATAAGATTTTTAATCATATTTATTGCGCCACGTGTCATTATCCGAAAATACAATTATCGGTGATGGATTTCCGATAAGATTATCAACCAATCACGTCGCGTCACGTGTCATAATCTATTTACAATCTTTGAGGATAGATTTCCATCAGATTTTTTACGAATGACGGCTTGCCACATGACATTATCTACAACTTAATCCTTTCTGAATCCTTTATATAATCCACCATTCATCCTCACAAATCTTACACCAATTTTCTCAAGATCTCTATCATTATTCATAGTTTCTGCTTCATTTTTACAATGTCTTTTTCTTTAAGGATGTTGTGGGAAATCGATCAGCAAGAGGCAGAATTGTTTAACCAATCAGAAGGAATGTTCAATCTCTAGGTGGCCCAAAATGAGAGGGATGAGGATGATGAATGTAGAAGGAGAGATGATGAAGCAAGAATGGGCAGAGCCTCACATTCCCGTTGAGTCATCCAAGCTGTGGGTCAGATCTGCATGCCCAGCCATTCTGGAAACCTTGATAGAAGCAGGCAACGACAAGGTATAGAACTTTTGGACGATTATTTTGTCCATAATAGTGCATTCCCTAATACGTACTTTAGATGTCGTTTTAGAATGGAACGACATTTGTTCAACAAAATCATGATTGTTGTTTGCATCCATGATTCTTACTTTGTGCAAAAGAATGATGCTTTTAGTGCTATGGGTCTCCTTCCTCAGCAAAAAATTAATGTTGCCTTGCGGATGCTTGTATATGAAGTATTTGCAGACCAAGTGGATGAGATAACAAGGATGGGGAAATCAACCATTCTTGAGTCCCTGATGAGGTTTTACGGAGCAATCGAATCTATCTACACTGCAGAGTACCTCCGGAAACCTACTGACATGGACTTGCAAAGGCTTCTGAAGAAGGGCGAGATGCAAGGTTTTCCTGGGATGATTGGAAGCATCGATTATATGCACTGGATGTGGAAAAATTGTCCAAATGCATGGCAAGGCGCTTATGAGGATAGAAAATGAGCAAAAAGTATCATTTTGGAGGCGGTGGCATCTTTTGATACATGGATTTGACACGCTTTCTTTGAGGTTCTGGGAGCTCAAAATGACTTTAACGTCCTTGCCCAATCCCCAATGTTCAACAATGTCCTGCAAGGAAAGGCACCAAAAGTCACGTACTGCGTCAATGGACATATGTACAACGGGCCATACTACCTAGCAGACGACATTTACCCAAAGTGGTCAACATTTGTCAAAATAGTGCCACATCCGCGAAGTGCAAAGAAAAAACACTTTGCAAGCTGTCAAGAGGGGTGTAGGAAGGATGTGGAGCATTTTTTTGGTATCCTCTAAGCTCGCTGGGCGATCGTCAGGGGTGCTGCCAGATTGTTTGATGTAGAGTCGCTTCGATCCATCATGATGACATGCATCATTCTTCACAACATGATTGTGGAAGATGAGTACGATTATGATGTCGTTGATGAATATGAGTCAGACACGATGAACAATTCAAGAACACGTATATATTGTGCTCATGGTGCCACCAAAGAACCCGTGCAACATGAGCCATTAGAAAGGGATGGACGTTACAATGAATTGATTATTCAACGATATACTGCACTTCAAAGGCCATATATACACAATGCCCGGCAAATTGATTTGATAGAGCACCAGTGGGAATTGAAACAAGCTCAAGATACTTAAGTTCTTTTAGTGTGTTTGTTTTTTTTTTTTTTTTTGTTTGGGTGTGTTTATTTAATTTTATTTGGTGTGTTTCTTTTAGTTCATTTATTGAGTTTTTTATTATCTGGTATGTTTATGTAATTTTATTTGGTGTGTCTTTTGAATAAAGATTCTCTTAGTATAAATAAATTACCAAATTAAATAAAGTACTAAAATCAATAAATTGGAAACAACATAAAGTACTTTATTCAATAAATAAGAAATTACAGCCCAAAGTGATTGGAAAATTATGGGCTCCGATTACAAAAAGTACTCTATTAATCATCACTTAACCAATTTGTGGTGCTAGGATGATCTTCACTTGTTGTGCTAGGACCATCTCCTATTGTTTTCGCTTCTCTTGCACGCCTTTTTCGCACCATTTCCGCTTTCTCCGACTTCCAAAAATATTTAGAATTTGGAGACTTCCCTTCTAAAGGCGTGTTCATAATGTCACGATCTCGTAGAGCCATTCTTTTGTCTCTAACATGTTCCCTTTCTTGCCTAATTAGCTCTCTTTCTCTCTCATTAGCTTGAAATGCTCTCTCAATAGCTGCAACATTTGCCTCATCTCTAGCCTTATTTGCCTCAAATTTCGTCATTTCCCGCGCCAAAGTCAATTCACCTTGGCGAGCAAGTTCTTCCATATACATTGCTTAATCATTCTTTGAAGCACTCCCTTTTCTCTTTGAAGCATTCTTACCTTGAGGCCTAATTGGATAAAGGATCGATCCTAACGCTTGTTCAGGGGGCATTTCGGGCACTTCTTCTGCTTCATCTTCATGAACATGCGAGGCATGATCAGGTGTAGAGTGTAAATGGGTGTTGTTCATGAAAACTTCTGGACCGACATGCACAACTTTGAATTTAGGACAATCTTTGATAATATTCCAACATTCTCACCAGTTGAATGATTTATTTTTGGTTTTGGTTTTGGCACCATACCAAACTTGTGGTTGAAGTTGCTACACAATGCGGGATAAGAAATAATTATAATGAAAGTAGGTAACAAAGGTAACAAATAAATATACAAACAAATAATTATAATGAAAGTAGGTAACAAATAAATAATACAAACAAATAATTATAATGTAAATTTAGGTATAGTACAAACAAATAAATAATATATTGTTACCTGATCCGTGTAAATTTCCCCACTTCGAATATTAGTACTCGCTTGTGCCAATGCATCTCTCCACGTACTAAACAATTGGCTCAGTAATTTCTAACTACTGGACATCGATTCTTTGGTTCATTTCCCACCCATTTTCTTAAGATAATTGGTATGAATAAGACTCCACATTTCTCGCAACTACATCTCATCACCCGTAAGCGAACTATGATTAACTTTAACCCAGCTAGTACACAACGCAACATCTTCAAGAAGCGTCCAATTTGTACTTGCATCAGTATTCATTTTGTTGAAAAAAAATTGGATTGAAACTTTGAGAGAAAGATAGGAATGTGGTTGAAAGTAGTTAAGAAAATATGAAATTGTGGTGTAAGGTAGATGATAATGAGAAGGTATTTATAGAAAAGTGAAAACAAATTTTTTTTAATTTTTTAAAATTTTTTTTCGGATTTTTTTTCATTTTTTTACAATTTTTAAATTTTTTTTATTCAACTAATTAATCTCTGTTGTTGGATTTAAAAAAAATTGAATTCCAACACTCCAGATTGTGTCACGTGGCACAACGGTAACATTTCTAAATTTTAAAACTATTTTTTTTTATTTATAAAGGAGAATAATATCAATCATTGATCTCAGATCCAACGGTTGATATTAAATAAGATTTTTTTATTTTTTTTTTACCGTTGTAAATCTGATGGTCCACATTATATAGCTGTTGAGATCCAACGGACCATGGGAAACCACGTGGCTTCCCAATGGTAACTTTTGAAACTGTGCCGCGGGCCCCAGGAGCTGAAACAGTGTCTGGTGACGCGCCCTCACACTAGGTCAGGTGCACGCGGCTGACAGAAAAAAATAAAAAATTGGGCTGGCGCCTGGATGACGTCAGCCCTGCGTCATATCCACTTCGGGCTCGAGAGCTGACAATTCCTCACAGGCCTGGTGCTCGGGCCTCTACTGTCCCTCGGGCTCCCCATGCTAGAATGTGTAGGCCGGGCTCTTGGGCCCCTTTCCTGGCCTGTCCCCCGAGCAAACTCCCACGCTGGAGTTGCTCTCATATCACTTTACTCTCACTCCATAAATATTACAATTTCTACTTTTTATTTTATTGTATTTTTATTTGACCATTGTTTCATAATTTTTTTTTGGAACAAACTAAGTAATAATATTACAAGACAAAAAATAAAGAAAATTTTTCATTTTTCAGTTTAATAAACAATGCTTATTTTAATTTCGAAATAGTGATTTTTATCTTTAGTTCGGACAATTTTTGAAGTTTGTGTCATGTCATGTTAACACTAGTTATTTTTACAACTGAACATTGGTTATTTCTAGAATCGAACGCTTATTATATTTAGAACTTAACACTAACTATTTCTCAAACCAAATAATGACTAACTCTTAAACCAAACACTAGTACTATCACTATTTCTTAAATTGAATACTGACTATTTCGTAAACTGAATATTGATTATTTCTTAAATTGAACACTAATACTATCACTATTTCGTAAACTAAACATTAACTATTTATTAAACCGAACACTATTACTATCACTAATTCGTAAACTAGTACTATCACTATTTCGTAAATTAAACACTAACTATTTCTTAAACCGAACACTTATACTATCACTATTTCGTAAACAAAACACTAACTACTTCTTAAACCAAACTCTAGTATTATCATTATTTCTTAAACTGAAAACTGGCTATTTCTTAAATTGAACACTAATACTATCACTATTTCGTAAACTGAACATTGACTATTTCTTAAACTAAACACTAATATTATCACTATTTCGTAAACTAGACACTGACTTTTTTTTAAACTGAACACTAGTACTATCACTATTTCATTAACCATGGCAGAGAAAACAATGGACAACAGATGAAGCTCAACTGGAAAATGCACACTAGCATCCATGGTTTTGGGGGCCAAGAAATTAGCAGCCGATGGTTTGAAAAATAAACTTGGAAAAGGCATGTCATCAACATTAACTAGATACAAATGATTAGTTGTGTTTTCTGATTAATTGTTATACTGATTAATGGATGAGTCGTGAACTTTCTAACAATGAATAGCTAACCCATATAATTATTCTATACACGAGAATGGCGTCAAAAGTATTATGATGGTCGAATCTCTTTAGGAAGTGTCATCCAAAGCAATTAGTTATTTAAGTTTGAAGAGAGCAAGTCTTTCTCTAATTTTAGGAAAGATGAGAGCCTATTCCATTCTCACAAAAAGTTCAAATAGGAAATTATCAGTTAAGATTATTATGGGAGATAATATATTACATTTTCGTTGAAAATAGCAAGAGCGGGAACATGAGGGGACCAATGAAAGTACTAACTATCATCATTAAAGCTCCTAAACATGAAATAAAGAAAGAGGAAGGAGGCACGTGAAGCTATGAGGCTAGGGTTTGAAGCTACTAAAGAAAATAATAATAAAAAGGTGTGGGCTGCTGCAATATATATGGTAAGTTTACAGAATTTACAATGCACGCGCTTTTGTAAGGTTATTTTTTGTTTTTTATTATTATTATTATTTTTTTGTCCTTATCATTAAATAAAATTATATGATGCTTTTTGGTAAAATGCAAGTTTTGAAGTCCTTTTCATTATTTTTTATTTTATTTTATTTTATTTTTTTAAGGAAAACATATGAAAAGTTAAAAAAAACTTTAGTTTTAATGAAAAATGACAAACAAAGGTGAAGTGAATAATATCCAGGTAAGATAAAAATGTGATTTTTTGTTAAAAGTAAATAGTACCATAAGTGTTCAAGAGTATTTTGTTAAAACTCCTTTTTTTTAATACATGAGATATTTTGTACTAATCTGCGTTAAAGAAGAAGGTTTGAACCTTTAGCCGCAGTAGGGCTGAACAAAAAAGTGATAACCTATATAACAATGCACCGCTAGTAAACTTTTGTACTTGATTCACTTGATTCAAAGTTCAAGATGTCAAAAAAGGATCCAAAAACAAAATTATGGGAAGTTTTGATGCTCTGGTGATTTTATTATTTAATTATTTTAATTAGGTTTTTTAACGTGAATTAACTTTGGCTCGTTTTTAGCTATTTTCGAGCGGTTCTCGTATATAAAATGGTCGTGTTACCAATTGAAAAATGGGTTCACCAACAAACCAATGAAAAGAATGTTTGAGCATATGATTTTGGTGAGCGATTATACAATATGAGCATTATTACATCAAAAATGATCAAAGAGTTAAATTGTTAAGTTCTCTAAGCTAAATATGACTCAAAAGTATTAAATGATCATCGAAATGTGCATTTTCCTATTCTGTTACTTTTCTTTTTGTGCAAGCAACCTTTGGCCGGGTTAAATCTTTTGCGATGGAAATGCCCTCTTCCCCCAACCCAAACTCAACAAAGAACAAGCACCTACTCCTACAAAATGAAAAGCGAGCCGCTCTAGTAGTGCTCCTTTATTTTTCAGCTGTCTTCAAATCAAAGCATGACTAATAGGAGCGTGCTACATCCTTATTTATTTTTGTTCCTAAATTTTTCTTGATTTATTCTGTTCAATAACCGATAACAAACAAGAATGTACAGAAGAAAAAGAAGAGTGCAGAAAGTACTCTATATCTAATAGATTATGACAATCTTATACGCTGCAAAACTTGAAGTAGGATTGTCTTAATTTTGTGTATCTTTGAGTATGGTTTCTAACTTTCTACCTCTTTCTGATCACCAATAAGTGAGCGTGCAGTTAATGGCATCCACAAGTTGGATCTTTCTTGCATACCAATAAGCGAGGAAAAGAAACAAATTTGATCTTTCTCCTTTGATGTTTGAGTTTAAGTATCATGCAAGCTTGTACACACAAATATTGAATAATACATTATAAAAACTAAAAATCAAAAACAAAAATATAAAAGCATCCAATATTCTTTCCAGATCGTGAAAGTGTTGCTCGAGAGTTCTATGAATATGTCTACAGTGGAGCATATTGTTGAAGACTCTAAGGTTGCTTTTCTCAGGATCACTGGAGCTTCGGTTACCCATACATGTCGTCAAGGCAATGATATTGCTTGATATATATTTAAACTAACCTAAATAATAGATTAATTTAAACCAAATTAAACTCGCAAGTGCATGAATCAATTGTAGGAATATATGCAAATACGAGGTCGATCCCATGAGGATTGCTTTTAATACCAATTCAACCAACTGATTATCCGAAACTTAACTTAATTAGGAAACAAATGATTGATTAATTGATTACGAGAAATAATTTAAACTCCAACTTATACTCAAACCAGAAAGATGAATAATGAAAACACACAACGACTGAAGGTTTAAACAAATTAATATGATGAAAGCTTATGGTCATGAATCCACCAGTAACAATCCTATTCCCTTTTCTTCAAGCCAATCACTATCCAATTACCATGCCAATATTTAAGGCTGTTCTTTCTAAGATGTGAATCAATATGTGGTTAGGCATCAACTCGTGTGTCTATACGTGACAACTATATCCTATTGGTTAGACATACAATTAAACACATGAAAACCCATTAAGCATTGAGAATCACGTCAACCAAGTAGGAATAATTTGATATTGGTCGTCCTCACTAGTTTTTCTACTCTTCTTAATATTAGTTCCAATAAATCTAATTGATTGGTCATCCTCTTAGATTTATCTAATTATCTAGAAACAAGTTCACAATGATGGCCAGTCACAAGAACATTCGAAAATAGAATAAATTAAATACAAATATTAAGAATTAAACATGGCATGTAATCGAATAATAATCAACAAAATACTTCGGAAATAATCATGTCATGGTTTCATCATAAACCTTGGAAAAGTAGTTTAGTTACACATAGTCATAATAAATATCACGGAAGAAGTCATGGAAGAAGATAAAAACCCAGAAAAGTATGGTAAAACGCACGCTAAGCTTCCCTCCTTCCCTTTGGACGAATTTTGTGTATAAGGTAGTCTTAAGAGAGCCGAGGGTATTATATGTAGTCTAGGAAAACCCTAAAAAGTCAGGTAGAAACTCTCCTAAATAAAAAAAAATTCCTAAATAATTAATAAACAAACTTTCAAAGAATCCTTCTTGGCTTGGAAAACACGTCATATGACTTTCACATCAAATGTGGGGTCAATTTATCTTCTGCAAAATTCTGTAAAAATATGGAAATGTAGCTTTATCTCTTATCTTTCCAAGCATATGTTGCACACCATTAGAAAAATCGAGAAAGCCTTCAAATTGTCATTCTCCCTCAACTGTGCAGTTCTGATGGGATTGCAACTTCTGCGGGATTAACTTACAAAACTAGAATGTTTGGCTTCATGGAAAATTATGAAATTCGGAAAAAATGGTCTTCAGCCTCTTAGCTTCTCCGATTGGCCTTACATCAAAATTCTTTCGGAAAGTCAAATTATCACCAAAACGTCCTGAGTGCACATATTGGTTGAAACTGAGAAAAGGAAAGTAATAAAAGTTCTTTTAAGACCAATTCGTTAACAAAACATAGGGATAAATGATATGAAAGAATAACAAATAATGCACTTATCATTGTTCATCGCCTAGCCCGCTTTGCTCTTCGTATGGATGCGGCTTCCTGCTTCTGGTTTGAGGAGCCGCCTGATTTTAGCATGAATTGCGTCTGAATGTAAATTGAGCTGGCTGTTCCTGCCGGCCTATGTTTGTAAATGGTACCAGTTTTTAATTTATGGAAATCTCCCATCGTTGCTATCAATAAAAAATATAAAAAAAACAAATAAAACTAGTCCACCAATATCAAAATTAAACTCATTGTTTGTTGGTCATGTATGATTGAATTTTCAATGCCCACTCCGACGTTAATTTTTTTTTTTAACTCTACTTAACTTTAATTTTAAAAGGAATTATAAAAACATAATACCATCAGCCACCCCACTCCACCAAACACGATCACCTCAACTCACTGTGGGGTGCAGTGTGGTGGCTATTCGTATTTTCGTATTTTTATTTTGGTTTCTAATTCTTTTTTAAATTAGTAATTAACATTTAAATTAAAGTTAAGAGTTACCACACATAGCATATATATGAAGGAGAAGTTAGATATTGGGAGAATTATAATTTCTTCCTGTATATATTATATAATTAAGCATTTCACATTAGGTAATGAGGAGGGAGAGTTTAGTTATACATATGATATCATGATAATGTACTTATTGATCTTGAGTCTCCTCGGGGAACAATTCCTTAAGAACTGCCTCGCACTCAGAAGTACTCTCCTTCTTCATGAACCCAAGGGGGTTGGCGTAGCGAGCCAAGGCGTTCACACCATTGTTGTGCGTGAGCAAAATCCTAGCCCTCTCGATGTCGAAGTGGTCAGCGCACTCATCGGTAGGGCTGCGCACGGTCCTCACCTCACAGATTTGCTCCTCAAATTCCTTGTGGGTGGCCAGACTGTAGATGCCATTCTTATCGGTCTTGCCTTCGACTACGTATACGATGGTACCATTTTCACGGCTTCTGCACTCCAAGGCTACCGTAGCACCTGCATGCATGCATGCATGCAATTATTTTTAGTTTTAACACGTGCATTGATCTTTGCACGATAAGATGATAGTCTGGTATTACGTTAATGAAATGACTTGCAGCTCAAATGATTATAATATTTACTATGCCCCTTCGGTTCTAAGGTCCAATTCCGTACCCCCGAATATAGTTTGTATAAAAAAAAAGAGACGCCTAGCATTTTCAAGTTTGAGGGACAAAATCACTTTGAGATTAGGGAACAAATAACCTTCACATAAAACCATCTTCCTTTCGTTTTTCGTAAACCAAAGAACATTTGATCATTTGTCACACATGGGAGATCTTAGATACCAACAAGAAGAAATGAATAGATAAAACAGAATATGTATGCAACAATTTTGATATGAACGGATATTAGGGAGACGGAGAATCAAAATCGGGACTTCGAATGTAGACATGTATACTCTTGATTAACCAATTGGTCTACGAGCTCGGTGCATATGTAACTTGTTAGACTACTTACCGTCAATGGGTGTGCTGAGTCTAGTCTCGAATTGGACACGACATGGGTCGCAGTACACCTTGCCCTCCACGAAGAGAGTTCTGGTGGCGGCACCCCTGGTGGCGTACGCGAGAGAGTAGAAGCAGGACAAGGTGACGAAGAGTGCTGCGATACCCAAAGCCTTGGCCATTTTATTTCCCCTTGACGGCGTTATGAATTTCTTCCTTATTATATATGGTGTTCCGCGTTCCCCCTCGTGTTAAGTTTCTTGAAGGCAACCAAAGAGTCCTTTTATAAGTGAAAGAAATTAGGGTTGGTTAGTATTGTGTGGTAATTGTTGGACTTTCTATTTTAAAGTATGTGGAGGGAGTCAAATTACTTGTTATTTTCCGCAATTTTTTCCCCTTCAACTAAAATATGACAAACTTTGACCAAAAAAAGAAAAAACTAAAATATGACAAATTATAAGTAAAGAGTACAAATGTTAAAATTGTTTGTTATTTGCTGTGAATTTCTTATCTGAAATTTGACAAACCATTTTTGAAACTTCAAATATTTGATAAATAGATAATAAAAATGAATACATTGTTCAAACTTCAAGCAAATAAGAAGATTTGAGTATTTTACGTGAAGCTATCAGCTACGACGATCAATTGGATCTCAAAATACAACGTATGTATTGATCAGTGCTTGCAAAATTTTCTTTGAAAAGCTTAGATGCAACATTAAAAGGTAAAACACATTGTATGCACCAGTAATCTAGGGTATTTTCTTCTATATGTAAACAAGAAATTTTAAGTTCGGATGACGAGTTTTATCTCTAATTTTTTATAGGGAAAATAACAGTCACAAAATCTTGAAACAAAGAAAAAGTTAGAAGGTATTAAAAAGAAATTAAAAAAAAAAAAAACAAAAAGTTTGAAAACAAAAGAGGATGTCAACCAGGTAAAGTAGCCAATGAAGAACTTGGCGGCAACTCTTCACATCTCACAAATGGCTTCCTTCTCCACCTTGAACCTTTCACCAAGTCCAAAACCCACAAAACCATTACCCCATTCTCTTCTAAAACCACTGATTCCGGCACCCGAAATCGATACCCGAACTCAAATCCAAACCCCTTACCCGAAGCTCATACTCACCGGCCCTTCCCAGCTCTCCGGCCATGTACCCATCAGCGGCTCCAAGAACTCAGCTTTGCCGATTCTGGCGGCGACCCTTTGCTGCTCAGGCACTTCAAGGATTCAAAACGTGCCCGATTTGTTCGATACTCGCACAATGGCTTCGGTTTTAGTGTCTCTTGGAGCTAAAGTTGAAGTCTTGGACAACGAAATGTTGGTTAACACCAATGGGGTTGGCTCAGTTGAGCCTAATGCGGATGAAATTCAAAAGATCAGAGGTGGGTTTTTCGTCATTGGGCCGTTGGTTGCCCGATTCGGGGAGGCGGTGGTTGCATTACCCGGTGGCTGCAATATTGGGGCTCGACCAGTGGACCTATACATTCGGGGTCTTCAATGTCTTGGCGCTGTTGTTGAATTGAGGTAAATTTTCCTACATTTTTCTTTAAGTTTACATCGGAAGCGCATAATTGTTTGATTTATGTGTTCATAGAATGGTTGCTAAATTTTTTTATCAGACTTGAATGAGAGTAAGCACAGTTTGTCTTTGCAGTGTAGAAGAGGTTCTATAGTCACTTTATGATAAATGTATCTGCCTGAATTGTGATATTATAGGTGGTGAGTCGCTATTAAGCGTAACGCCAGATGCACAATTTCTTTCACGAACTCTAGCGTGCCAAGTAACGAACGAAGCAAAAGGTGCTCTTGCCCACTGAAGCACAGCATATGTACTTTATTAATCATCAAAAGGCAGAGAATGTAGTGTGATGATAAAACACTCTCTATAGGACGTCCAAGGATTTTATTACTGATGCATATGTATATGTGTTCTCTAGTGTTAACCATCATGAAGTACATATTTTACCCTACGCATTTTCCGTTTGAATCACAGTTCTCCACCAATTTTGCCTGTGGTGCTCACAGTTGTTTACTAAAGTTTTTTGTTGTTGTTATTTTCATGGTTATGAACGATGAGATGAGTTGATCCAGTATAATTTTTGCAATATGCAGGGATGGGAAAGTTCAGGCATATGCCGCAAATGGAAGAGGATTAGTTGGAGGAAGTTTCCAACTTGATTACCCGAGTGTGGGGGCAACGGAAACTCTTATGATGGCTGCATGTATGGCTGATGGAAAAACTGTACTGTCCAATGTTGCCAGAGTACGATAAGATGAATCTCACTGAACATTTTAGATTCTGATTTTGATAACAATAGAAGTGTGTTAACAGTTATCATTTGCTGTCTAATTGGATTATGTTAACATAGTGAAGTAACTTACTTTCCCAACAACTCACCGTAGGAACCAGAGGTGGTTGATCTTGCTAGGTTTCTTACCAACTGTGGGGCCTGTGTGGATGGAGCAGGCAGCAACAAGCTTGTTATCAAGGGAAAATCCCAGTTGCATGGTTGTGAATGCGTTGTTGCACCTGATCGTATTGAAGCAGGTACATTTATGCTTGCTGCAGCTATTACTCGCTCATGCATCTCGATATCACCTGTCATACCTTGCCAAATGTCCTCTTTGATACACAAACTATCGGCCGTTGGTTGCAAAATCAAGAAATGTTCTCATGATACCTTGGAAGTATGTAAATCGTCTTTAAATTCTTCTGTTCCCATTTTGGTTGCATCTTGTGGTAATTTATAGTTGATAAATACTTCAGGTTTCAGCAGTGTCCGGACATGGGGGTGCAAATTTGCGAAGCGTTGTGGTTAAGACAGGCCCATATCCTGGGTTTCCCACAGACCTCCAACCACAAATAATGGCTTTTCTGACCACGTGCAATGGTTTAAGTTCTGTAGAGGAATCTGTTTTTGACAAACGCATGAGTCATGGTATGTGGAAGATAATGAGTGTGCTGGTATGCATATTATATATGTATTCTTGTCGTCTTTTAATTTCCCTATTTGGGAAACCGATAATATTGCCAAATAGTACTAATTGCATTGGGATATTCTTATACATGTTCCCTGCTTTCTACCAGTAAGCGAACTGCTAAAGCTTGGAGCAAAGATTCAGGTCTGTGCGAGCACTGCTCTGGTTTATGGGAAAGACAATGGAAGGCAAGCAGATTTTCCTTTTTCGTATTCTAATTTTTCCTTTTCCCAATTGGAAAATAGCATGATTGTGCTGACTCATGTCTGTTATCATGTCAGTGTCTTGAATGGTTCCTCGCTTGTTGCAAATGACATTAGGGGTGGGATGTCACTGGTATTAGCTGGGTTGGCCGCAGAAGGCACTACAGAGATCAGCGGTGTTGCTCATATTGACCGTGGTTATGAGAATTTAGATATGAAACTTCGTTTTCTGGGATCTGATGTCAAAAGATTAATGCCTCTTGCATCCTAATTGAAAAGGTAAGAACCTTTTCCTCCATTATGTTTCTTTTGCTCTTTATGGAGCCCATTCTGACAAGTACACAGAATTTGGTGGTGCGATGAGTTAATTTTGGAACTAAAAGTAATTGCATAATTCAAATATTAGTATATAATCGTTTTGAAAGGTTAGAAAAAGATATATTAGAAAATCACACAAATGGAAGCTCGGGTATGTCTTTGGTACACATCAACAGGTACAAACTGCAAAGTTTATGCGTATTACATGTCAAACGATATGAGATCTCTATACATCCCTTTTTCTTTGTTGCCTTTCAACCATGATATCAACTTTCCTCTTCTCCTTTATGTTGAATTTTCTTCTCGAGAAGGAAATCAAAGAGGCATTGGAGCGCAATGTGAGCATTCTTGCTCTTCATTAGCTGTCCTGCAACTTCTGCTGGCGTGACTTCAACCTCCCATATGAGCCCTTCAATCTGTGTGAAGAGGTTGTGATGACAAAGACCATGGTAATTGAATGCCAGCTGTTTGAACGCCGAAGTGGTGCAATATGACATGTGGATATGCATGTCCATGCGGCCTGGTCGCAGTAGAGCAGGATCTAGCCTATCTTTGTGATTCGTTGTGAAGATAATTATGCGTTCTTCACCACAGCATGACGGAAAACCATCAAGGAAGTTGAGGAGCCCAGAGAGTGTCACCTGTAGATGCAATAGTAAGATAACACATATATCTGTAAGTATTAGTTGCTTAAAGCGATATAATTCTGTCATTCTATTCATCTAGAACTTGAGTGACCAACGGTTTAATCAATGCTAGTCATGCATGCTCTAAATGTAAAAGTGTAAACTGACCTGAGTTTTATTGTTGTTCCTCCATGATTCATCCCTCGGTTCCCCATTTTTCAGCTTGATTGTGCAGTCAACGTCCTCAAAGACGATTATAGATTGGTTAGGCATGGAAAACAACAGCTTACTCAAGTCGGAATTGGAATTAACGTTTGTTAGGTCCAACTCGTAGATGTCATAGTTAAGGTGATTAGCCATGGCTGCAATCCGGCTTGACTTGCCTGTGCCGGGAGGGCCATATAACAAGTATCCACGCTTCCAAGTTTTGCCAACCCTTCTATAAAACTCCTTTCCATTTATAAAGTTGTTTAGATCATCCAACACAGCTTTCTTAAGTTCTGTATCCATTGCTAGGAGCTTGAAGGTCATTGGATGGTCAAGCTTGACAGCATCTGGGAACCATCTCCGCTGTTCAACTGTGTGGAACTTTACCGCCTTGTGTTCTCTTTTAATTTCCTTTGATCTCTCAAGAATGTAGGGCAAGTAAGAGTTCAACACCTTCTCTTTGTGTTTCTTATGAAACGTTAGCTCATAGAATCTTGCTTCTTGTCTTAACGATGCATTAAGATCACCCCGATGTCTAGCAAATGGTGATTTAACCTGTACATAAATCAACTTCCATTTTATTTGAACATTTTCGTATACATCAGCCAACTCTTCACCTCTGTCCACTGACACTGCTAGTTTCTTCTCTTTGGCATCCTTGCTCGCTTTGATTCTTCGAACAGACGGGGTCACTATAGCGCCCAAATAGGCATGAGCGGCCTCAAAAATTTCATTCGGAAATAGTCCTTGAAATTCGTCAATGACAATGGTGAGTTGAGAAGAGAAACGTCGCGAAATGTTATGGAGGCCCGAATAGAAGTAGTTCCAAAGTTTGTCGGAGATGAAATCGTTGGCAATACTTTGAACAAGCATTGCTGAAGCAGCAAGAGTGGCGATAGCAGGCAAAAGAGCCTTCGTTTCAGGCATTTTGTTAGGTTAAATGAAAAGTGGTTTCCCTAATTAGGTGTCATGGGTTGTTTCCTGGACTCTCAATTTATAGCCATTAATTTCATAGATTTTTCATCCATTAGGGATTTTAAATTCGGTTTTCTCTGATTTTTCTTTGGTTTACCAAGCAAGTCTCAAGGAGAAAAATCAAAAAGTGAGGAAAAAAGTCATCAATTGTTTAAATTATTATTTTTTTTTTAAGAAAAGAATTGTTTTTTTTTTAGTACAACAATACATTTTATACTAGAGGGAAGGGAAGTTCAGTTAAGCTACACAATGAATAATATAATTTGATATCGAATTTTCCATTCACGAAATTCGAACATAAAACCTCTTACTTACAAGTGAAGGAAAATACGAGCAGACCGTTGTATTAAGTAGGCAAAGGAATTGTTTACCCTTAAGTAAAACGTTTCTAAGTTTGAAGTTGACCTCTTCAAAAAGATGATGAAATTTCATACATTCGCATATTTGAAGTTTCAAAGTTGAAACTTCCATCAATTATCAATGGTCAAATTTTCTTTTCGTTCTTAATTAGAGTCGTTCAGTGCTTAGAATTGAAATGAATTGAACAACACACTACACTCAATTTCAAGTCACGTTGAAGGAATAAATCATAGTTCGTCTAAAATACTTATCCCTTTCAATCTCTCAAAATGAGAGCGTCCGAAGGGATAAATTTCATTCATGTCTAATCCTTTCGAATCCTCTTAAAATAAAAAATCGTTCACCTCGACTCTCACACACACCTTGAATTATATGAGATACCCAATCCAGTCCAGTTACAGGCAGCAAACGAGGCCAAAATCTCAATTTCAAAAGCAAAGACAAAAGACAGAAGAGGCTCAAAATTTCTCAAATTTTCATCAGGTATTTCTCAATCTAACACAAGATAAAAGTTTCTGAGACGAACTTGGGAACATCAAACTGTTAGAAATACACGCAATGCAAGACACTATTGAACTCAACTACTCATTTATCAGTAAGAACTTTGAGGAAGTCGCACCTACCAAAACAGTTAAAACTACATCAAAAAAGAGAGGAGGTGGAGGTGGGGGTGTTTTTTTCGGTGGGGGGTGTTGATCTTCCCTTTTGTTTTCCTTACAACGAGAGGGCGGGTTAGCACTTCAGAGAAGTCACGATAGTTCAGAATCTAAAACAATCAGAGGGCGATGTTCTTCCTTTCATTTCGGTACCCTTCTAAGCAGCTTGTACATGCCAAAAATATTCTTATGCTGCCAGAGATACGGGATGAAAAAGGAGCGGTACTTGGCAGGCGAGAGCTCCCTGTCTAAGTAAGGCAACGCTCCAATCACCTGCAATTTAGAAGAATACCAATTCAGCACATGGTGATTCATTTAGGGAAAAGTGTAACAGCAGACTGATTTTTACCTCCCAAGTTGATAGGTCACTTCCCCGAGAAGGGAAAGGCCGACTAAGCTGCAGCTCGACAAGGAATGTACATTGATCAAGATCCCGGAGCTGCAACAAGAATGATTGGTTATTTTATAATGAAAAGAATAACAAATACAGGGCCTTTTAGTTTTAAACAAACTAGTTTAGAGAATGGTGATTAATTACATATTGCAAGTCAGATGCTTTGTTCTTATTGTTAAGATATGGTGGCGCTGCTGCAGTTCCACCCAAGGTAGAATTGAATGGGAAGGGAAGAAGTCCTCTGAACCCATCATCAATCCAACGGACCTCTCCCACATAATCAGGAACAAAAAATGATGATGGGAATCGGTGCCATTCACTTCCAACACAGAGAACAGAACCTGAAATTCAGAAGGGAAAACAGAATTTTCAGAATGACATGACTTCCAAAAATTACGTAACAGAACATCAACTTCAGAACCCAAAAAGTTCCTCACACAATTTGAGATTTCAACAAGAAAAATAAGTTCGATGTGGGAAATTAATCAGGTGGTGAGCCTAACCGATATGGAAGTGCATGAAATTTTAACATGAGTTTTCTTCTATTGTACATTCCAAACATTAATAATCCGTACTAAATTAACTGTTAACAGAACATAACAGCAAGATGTTGGTCTCACCTGTTCCTACATCGTCATGATGCTCTAAAAGCTTGTAAACCTCTATAGGGGCAGAATAACCATTGATCACTGAAAACGTGCGAGCATGGGAGGCACATAATATGAGGCTAAGAACCACCGGTCTCAGAATCTTTGCTGTCTGCATGTATAAATAACAATAGTGTGACCATGAGAGGTTTGCAAAGATAATTTAACAATATTTTTTATGAAAAATAGGATAAGCTTACCATAACCGTTGGAGAATTTCCTTGAGAATCATAATCAGATCGGAAAACATCAGGAAAGCTCTCAATGACAGCCGATGCAGCAACACAAATTAGTGGATATATTGGATAAAGGAACCTGCAATGATAAATGGAAATATCTAGTTATCAATCACCTCTAACCTGCACTTGATAACATTGAACAGTCTTTAGATTTTCTGTGGCCTCACCAAAATACCAAAGTGACGCACTAAATATTCCGATCTCAGACTACAAGGTGAGTGCTGCCTATGATTATGGTAAGATGTATGGAAATACTTTTTGTTCTTTTTTTTTTCAAAAGATGTATGGAAATACTTCAGAGTTATTTTAATTGCAGAGAATTAGGGGAAACAAAAATGGTTTTTTGTTATTATATAATATAGAGGAGAAAGTATAAGTGGAAACATCAAGCACAGAGCTATAAACAGCATTTGAATTGTTTACTGCAAATGCACGATTGTGCAAATTTGGGAAATGGTAGATTTCGTTGAAAATAAGCAATTTTAACTAGCACGAACATACTCAAATTCAACCAATTATAGGAAAGTTGTGCAACAGTTTTTCCCAGATATCGGAATATTTATTCGAACCTTTCTTCTTTGTGTGGCTGCAAAGACATGAATGCCAACCAAATATATACTGGCGAGACAACAATCAGCAAGTTGGGGGCATACTTTTTCCTTGCAATCGGCAGCATTGCCAGGAACAGCAATGCAAGTACAAAACAAAAGTTAAAATTGTTAAATCCGTTCCTTATATAATATAGCGGCCCCTCAGTTCCATACAAATGGCTCTCACCGCCTCCTGCAACATTATAGATCAACAGATTTAACACGGATGATGTCCATCTGCTGTAGTAGTAATGATCAACGAGAACCGAGGATACCTGAAAGACCTCCAATGTATAAGCATAAGCATGATAAAGAGAAAAAAAAAAAAAGCGATAACTTAACATGAGAAATTATAACTCTATTTGTGTCAATTATGTAGGTACAGGCACTATACTTTGTTCATTCACAAACGAAATACCAATAATGACTTACAAGAAGAGCAACAGATATGGCGGCCCCCGCAAGAAATGCTTGTTTGAATCTTCTAGCTAGAGAGTAGAATGTGACTGGCAAAAAAGCCAAGATTGAGAATGGCCAACCAAGGATTACACCCACGGCTGCAACTGCAACTGCCATGGCGTATTTATCAAGCAGAAATAAACCAGATGAAAGAGACATGGCATACATGGAGAACGAGCTTGGCAAGAAACCTGGAAAATAATGTCAACAACACTGTCATTCATGGAATAAATAGCTCCAGAAAATTAAGAGAGCTAAAATTGGAAAACTGAAAACAAAATGAACAATCACAAAAAAAAAAAAAAAAAACAGAGATGTTAGAAATCCTGAAATGGAATTTTCAAATCAAAGGAGAAAAATGAAAAGGCAACCCACTTGTGCTAGCGAAAAAACAACCGCTGGTTAAGCATAGCATTGCAAGTGTGTAAGAAGCAAGGCGTTTTCCATACTTTCTTGAAAGAGCAACTACCAGGACAGTGTCAGTGATAACAGAAAGGAGACCAAGAAAGATTCTAACAGCGTAGAATACTCTCACCTATAAGCAAAAAGAATTGGTTCAGCACAACAATATATAATTGAAGGCAAGACATAGCCTTGGGCTAACAATGAGAAGATACAGTTCAAAAGGCAAGGGCAATAAGAAATCTTACTTTTTCCTCAGCAAACAACCAGGAAGCAGGCTGACCCACCAATTCATGGAAAAGAATGTACAAATATGACCGAAGTGCAAACTGTGAACTGCAACAAGCATATAACAACAAAAACCATAGGTAGGATTTCTAAAATACAAAATGATAGCACTCATTATCGAATTCACAACAGCAGTGAAGCAGGCAGTAATTTAAGAGCACGCAACAAATGACACTATCACCGAGCTAAAAATACTATGTTAACAATGACGAGCATCTAACTCCACCTACAAAATACTAATCTAAGACACATGTCTCTACACCATAGAATCCATTCCAATGTCAGTTTGTAAAAATCAATTCAATGAACCAAAAGCCATTAGGCTAGAGATTCGCTTACTAAGTACTGTAACGAACAAAATCATATTGGTTCATAAGAAGGTTGCAAATTGTTCATGAGTTGCAAAGGTCTACACAATCTTGTACATTGAGTAAGAAGCAATTAACTTTTCGACAACAACCAAATTTCCCAATAGATTAATCCAGGGACTAAAGCAGAGATTAATAGTTCACTACAAATTATAACCAAAAACAGCATATACCAACATCTTTAAGAACAAATAAACTTCAAATAACCAAAAAACAATCAAAACCCAGAAACAAACACCAACAAAATAGACAAAATTTCAATTTTCAAAGAGGAAAAAGAAAAATTTGAAAACAATTGAAAGGGGTACCTGTATTCCCAAGTTTGGAAGCCAGATTTGTAGAGAAGGAAATGGAGAGGTTCCCAATAATTGAAGACCTCGTCGCAGTCGTGTATGATGTTTGATGTGGCGCTCATGTACCTCAGCATTCCCAGAGCCACCAACGGAAAGAACCACCCCAACCCTTTGTCGACGCCGCCGTCCGATTTCCCTTGCTTGTCGACTTTCGAGTAAGATGACGACGACGGCGATGATGATGAAGGATCATCGGACGGCTGAGGGCGTCGCAGCCTTGTCGACAGAGACATGGTGAACTCTGCTGCTGTAGCTTTTCTGGGTTACTGGGTGGAATGGGTCTGCCGAGGAAAAATGGTTCTTTGCTTTCTTGGGAAGTAAAGATTAAGAGATAGTTTGGTGATTAAATCCTCCACCAGTCCACCACTTATGTTAAAGTTCATATTTTTATTTCCCAAAGGTGACAAAAACAAACCATTTCCCTAACTTTAGCATAACACATTATTCAAAAGTATTACCTTTTAACCCTCTGGAAACAATCACGAGCTGCTTTAGTAGTTGGGAAAGAATTGCAAACTCGTATTTTACACGGTATGTCTGAGTTTGATTTTTGATCGTGTGTGAATCACATGATGGTGACCAGAAGGTAGTTGCAATGCTTATGTGAATCTTCTTAGCCTAAAAAAAATAAATTATCATGACGGAACTACTAACTAGTCCTATTTTTAAAAGAAAAAAACCCCTCGCACGTCGTTATTCTTGATTTTTGAATCCTTTTACACAACCCAACTCGTACAATCAAACATGAAAGATTTCGAGCTGCAGCCAAAGCTGTACAATCCTCAAAGTATCATCAATTGGATGTCCAATCATAGCAATTGCATCCGCTCTGCAAGAAAATTAACGTTTTGAAAACATGCTTTGAAAGGATAGTTGTAAAAAAACTGTGAATGGTGACATTTCTATCTTTTATTTTCCGCTTATATATATGTCTGGTAAATAATTTTTACTTTTTTATACAAGCGATATTTTACTTCCTTGCGTTTGTGTAAAACAATCCTAGAAAATTTTATTTTGGGATAATTTGATGGCCAAGAAACCAAGCCATGAAACATGAAGCACATAAATGCCATTTTGTATTGAAGCACAACAAAACAGTTCCACTGAGAGTTTGATTTCTTTTGTGGCAACAATGACAATGCTGGCTCTAGTTATTCTGCACAGCAATCTGATCACAGAACTTAACCAAGTTCACTCAAATATCTGGCCTTTAGGTGGACGATCAAAAGTCATCGTCCACTTTTGGTAAATTTAACTTCAGTTTTTTCGGGACACAACCCGTCTCTCAAATGCAGAAAAACATAAAGAAAAGAGCAGATACAGGCATTTAACCGGTGTTTTGTAAGCCGGCAGCAATACCCTTCATTGTCAAGATGAGGGTGTCCTCCAGACCAGGCGCGTACTCACTTGTCGGGTTCAGCTTCACAAGTTCATTAGCCGGTTTGTTTGATTCACTGATTTCCTTTGAGATGTGTGGCCGTAGTGTGACGTGGAAGTTTGGGTCACGGATCCTTTTCAGTGTATATGCTTGGCAGACGTTGAGGGTTGTGATGTATGAATCACGCAGGCGGAGTCTTTGCTTCAGGTGCAGGTCCCCTTCAAGAAGATCCTTGTGTCCAGCAATCTGCCAAGGGAAAAGGCAAACGTCAGTTTATGCAGTAACAAATCACCACAAATGCTTAAAGAAAACTGATGAATTTCTTCGTATATTTTAGGATGTACTCAAAATGTAACAAGTGCTATCTCAAAGTCAAAGATTTTACCTGCAAGAGAAAGTTCTTGGTTTCTTCATAATTGGACCTTAATCGCTCTCCAAATGACCATAGGTCTTCAGAAACAAGGAGTTTATCATATAACGCAGCTATTCCGGGGTTTCCCTTGGCAAACACCATTTCAACCAAATCAATGGTGACCCTGAAGAAAGGCCATTGGTTGTACATCTCTTGCAGCATGTGAAGATTCTTAATGTCCTTCTTAATGACATGCCTGAAGGCTGCTCCAAAGCCTAACCACACAGGAAGATGGAACCTTGTTTGTGTCCAGGCGAAAATCCATGGGATTGCACGAAGTGATTCAATACCACCACTAGGTTTTCGCTTTGAGGGGCGACTGCCAATGTTCATCCGACCATACTCCAGCTCTGGTGTAGCCTGGATCACACGTACGCAATGGTCATTACATTGTAATTAATCAGAGCATTTAAAGGTTAATGTGATTAGTGTAAAGTATCAAATGCTTACAAGACGGAAGTACTCGACAAATCGGGGCTCTTGGAAAACAATGGAGCGGTAGTCCTCTGTAGCTACAACTGCCATTTCGTCCATCAGTGCACGCCATTCTGGTTTTGGTGAAACTGGCGTATGCATTCCATGCTCTAGTGTAGCAGCTGTGAAACGCTGCAATGTTCTAAAACACAAGAGCTCCTCTCCAAACGACTGCTCAATAACTTCACCTTGGACAGTGACACGGAGTGAACCATGAATTGTATCTGGCGGTTGAGACAATATAGCAAGATGGGTGGGCCCACCTCCCCTTCCTACAGTGCCACCACGACCGTGGAACATGGTTAGCTTCACACCAAATTTCTTAGCCACGTTTATAAGCTCCTCCTGTGCCTTGTATAACTGCCAGGCTGCAGAGAAACGCCCAGCATCTTTACCAGAATCTGAGTACCCAATCATGACTTCTTGCTTTCCATTGATCCGCTCTCTATACCAATCAATTGAGAAAAGCCGTGCCAAAGCAGCAGGAGCAGCCTCCAGATCTGCAAGCTTCTCAAACAGTGGAACGACTCTTAGTGGTTTCTTCACATGGCATTCGCGTTGCAGGAGCTCAACTGCAAGCACATCAGATGGAGCAGTAGCCATGGAGATGATGTATGCTCCAAAATTATCAGATGGAAGTTCTGAAATCACATGTAATGTGTCCAAAACATCAGAAATTTCTTCCGTTTTTGGAAGATCAGGGCCAAACAGTGGGCGCTTGCCACATAGTTCAGATAAGAGCCACTCCTGACGGCGTTCTTCAGACCACTCACGATAGGAACCAATTTCCAGATGCTTGGTGATGGCGTCAATCACATCAGTATGCCTGTCAGATTCTTGCCTAATATCGAGCTTCACAAGTGAAAGTCCAAAGGTGGACACTTGCCTTAAGAAATCAAGAAGTGATCCATCAGCAATTGCCCGGTCACCACAAGAGCAGAGTGATCTGTAACAGAGTTCGAGAGGTTCCAAGAACTACACATAATTTAAATTACAATTAGGACTACAGTCAACTAACCAGAAAAAGAATAAAGGGGCAAGATATAATTTGATACTGTACACGATGGACCACGAATCTGCAATCATACAACTTATAAAGAATAGTAGTACCTGCTCAACACTGATCAGTGTTGCCTCCTCCGGAATGTCAGAGTGCCCACTGGCTAACAACTGACGAGAACGTTCACGTGTATGATAAAGCTTATCCCTTACATCACCGAGAATCACACGGTAGGGTTCATTTGGAGGAACTTGCTTCCAAAATTCTGAATCGTGAAACAAAGGCAATAAGTATCACAGGCATCACAATGTTCACAGCTCCAAAGGAAGTAAGTAAAACTAGATATAAGGTTCGTTGCCATTATGTTACTGCAGTAAGTTATGGTTATGGAGCCACAAAACATTAGTATAAGCCAAAGTTTTACTCGGGCTTTACGAAGTGTAAAATTAGACTTGGTCCGTACATTGTGCACCTATTTACCATTGAAAATGTTATCTTAATTAAAAATATATATTATAGCGTGACGTGTGACGTATTACTCATTCTAGTTTCTTTAAATCCATCACGTATACAGTTTCCCTCTGCATCTCATAAAAAAATGCAGTACAGGATGTAATTTTAAAAACCATATCAAGGGGCGAACCACAATAGAACTATGATTACCTATGTAGTGCTTTGCATCTCTCCTCGTGGACCTGTGAAGTACATCTGCACAAACACGGAGTTCATCATTGCAGCGCCACATAGACAACTGCCAGAAAAGAAAAGAAATTAGCAAATACAGGCACTAACATGGAAGGCAACAAACGCCTCACTCAAACCAAAAAGAAACAAACACTTCAATGAGTAAACAAAACTCCTTAAACACAATTTCAAGGTGCTTTTTCAGGTACCTCAAACATAAGATCCTCTATCTGAGAATAGTACAAGTTTGCAGCCATCATTCTAGCCAGTAGGCAAACGTCCCTTGTGACCTCGGGAGTTACTCTTGGATTACCTGCTCCCATGAAGGAAGACGTTAATTCAAATTAGTGAATGATGCGCACAAGCACACAAGTTGGCACATGTATCTTACGTTCAAGATAGCTTAATTTATGTTAATGAAGCAGAGACGTACCATCACGATCACCACCCATCCAGGAAGAAAACTGAATAAGTGGGGCGTTATGGGGAACACGCTCATTAATCCCAATATTCTTTAAAGCTGTATCCACACGACGGAGAAATTTTGGGACACCCTTCCAAATTGTTTCATGGAAATAGCTCATCCCCGCTCTCATCTCATCTTGTGGAGTGGGAGCTGTTCTTCGGATCTCATCTGTACGAAATGCAGCTTGGATCTACATAAGTTGAAATACCAACATGTATGAGAGTAATTGACAACTGATATCATTTCAAGCTCAAACGCAAATTCTACAGGACCTAGAATATCCTTCCGGATTGTCTCGTGTAAAGATAACATTTGGAAAATCTTGCCACCGTTGAATCTCTGGGAATTTCAAATTTGACGAAAATGCCTTTTACAGGAGTCAAAACATATTCTCAGCAATACATATATGGAAAAAAGTCCTTTTTAACGCCCTTTTTCAACGCTCACGTCAATTAAATCAAAGAATTGACAGTACATAAACGAATAAGTAAAATGATTACCTCTCTCTGAAGTGCCTCATCAATCTCCTGCTTATCATCAGGAGTAATGTCTTTCGCGTACAACTGGGTTAAACAATTCCGAATCCTGAAGAAATGTGAGTGTGCATAAATGAGAGAAAGAGCCATAAGATTCTAAGCCATAAACCTACATGGGGATCTTTTATTTCTAACGTTCTATGAATCAAGGATGCAGACTGAAGTAGATCAAAAGCAAACCTTCCGTGCTTCTGAAGTAAGGATCTACGAATTGATTGTGTAGGATGAGCAGTGAGGACCAGATCTACAGTCTGATTCTTGAGAGCATCGAAAACCTCTTGAGGGGACTTTTTTAGATCCCCTACAAGCCTCTTGAGAGTTTCTTCAATGTCTGATTCAGTCGTTGCAGAATTTTCATCTGCAAAGTCACCCTTTTTCAGCTTGTTTCGTCTGCGGTAAGCAATCTGGACCTCCTCAGCCAAGTTGGCCAAGCTAAGCATGTGGGCGAAGGATTTTGCAACAACAATAGAATCCCCTGGGTCCAAACTTGTCAATACATTTCCAAGCTCTGACAGCTTTTTCGGGTCATGCTTTCCTTCATACTCAGCAGAAAGCTCATAACATGCTTGAACCTATGCAAAAATGAACATCTCGAATCAGTGAATCGCATAAGTTGTTCTTAAGCGTGCAACTCGTAACACTATCATAATCAGTTTCCGAAAAACCAACAACGTTAAAGATCATAGGCATTAACCAAATCAAACATCTCAAATTGATAGGCCTAGGAAACTACTGATTAAGATATCATGAACAGCATTAGGATCTCCATATGAATTGGACTTCTATCGAAAACATGAGATGTACATTCCTTAAAGGATCCACAAATCCACCAAAACCAAAAGGGTTCAAACAAAATTGATAAGGAGTTTCAAATTACACACAAAGTTCCATACTTTTAGCAGTAGAATAAAAATGCAGCATATTCCGATCACAAATTCAAGTGTTTTTGCATCATGGGTACCAATCAAAATCAAGATTGAACATCTCAAACCGATCGAAACCAAATTTTACAGCCATCAAAACTCACCGTTTCCCTGAGATCCTCTCCATGTAAATCTTGGAGAATATCCAGAAACCGATCCAAAAGCAGAGCATCGTATTCCACCAGCTTGTCGTCCTCGCTCACTTTGGCCGGAACCAGAAGCCGAAGCTGCGCGTCGATGGACGCCAACTTCTCCAGATTCCTGTTAGCCATTGCTCCCCACTGAGCCTCACTCTGCGGACAACTAACCCACCACAAAACAAAACACAAAAATTCAGAACTTGACAAAATACAAAATAAAAACCCAAAAAATGGAATTTGAACAAATGAGACTGAAATCTCGGATTGGATCAAAACACAATGGCACAAAATTCTGATCAGGACCCAGAAAAATAGAGCCTGTAAAATGGAGTAATCAACGGGCAAAAGCCACGCGTAGTGCGGAGATTGTGCATACAAAAACAAAGCATTTATGGAGAAAAAAGCTGTGATCTTTTTAAGACCCAGATAAGAATGATCGAGTATCTTCTTGTGGATAATAGTATTATGGGGTACCTGATTCTGGGGAAGTTTGGACTTTCAGCGGGGGGATGAAGACGAAAAGTGGGATCAGCGAAACAGTGAGTGAGTGAGAGAGCGAGAGAGAGAGAGAGGTGTGAGATCCGAAGGAAGGTGGGGAGCGATTATTTATAGAGAGTGTTTTGGTCTGCCGATTTATGAAGTTTGGCTGTTTTTAACTTTTTGTCTCGGTCACAGTCACTGACACCGTTCACAATTTGGCCATTCTTGACTGTGTTTATTCACTTTTCAACTGTTCATCTCCTCTCTCTCTCTCTCTCTCTCTCTCTCTCTATCTCTTACATACTTTGAATCTTGGGAAGGGTTGCAGCGGAGGAATATCCGATCAAAGATGCTGCAATTATTTGTGTACTTTTTCATTGTGTGGATATGGTTTTTCAATGTCAATATTGCTTTTCCGTAATACTGAAAAATATAAAAAAGGATTTCTCAATTTCTTGAAACGACTTATTTATAAAAAATAACATCAACACACCATTTCTCATCTCATTTACATTTTTCGGTTTCGTTATTATTAGATTGAACAATTAAAGAAACATTAATGATCGAAATCAAAATTAACATAAAGGGTGCAAAAGATAAAAAAAAAAAAAAAAAAAAAAAAAAAAAATTGAAATTACTACCTTTAAAGACATTGTTTCCCAAATTCAAGTTCTTTCTTTTTCTTTTTCTCGATCTAGTTATAAAAATGTGATTTTTTTTTTTTTTAACAAACGATATTATTTATACTAAGAGAGTGAAAAAGTGGGCTAAGCCTCACAATGGGCTAGCAATAATATGATTCAGATTTACTTTTGACGAAAATCGAATTTAAAACCTCTCACCAACTACCTTTTTGCTAAAGATGCATTTGTATTATACAAATTTTATAATCAAAACCGCTCAATTTTTAATACTATATAAAGATCTTTATAATAAAGTGAAAATTTTAAAATATACCATTATACGTGTCAGGTATGTCTCATTGCAACACATTACGGTGCAAAAATTTTAAGAGCTTTTATCATAAATGATCTTTGAATTTGACCTAACTAATTATTTGGTAACTCAATTTGAAAATCGATGAATTTCGTGTTTGAAATTGACCAAACACATCAATTGGTCTCTGATGTTAAATTTTGTTACACTTTCTGTTAGTTTACTAACATGACACAATGTGGAGCTCACATTGTGGCGATATACGAGTGGTGTTGTGGGCTTCACATCGTGTCACATTAGCAAACTAATAGAAAATTTAATGGCAAGAACCAAACTGATGTGTTTGGTCACTCTCAAAAACAAAATTGATTGATTTTCAAATTGAATGACCAAAATGATGAGTTAGGTCAATTTCATAAAGCATTTGTGATAAAAATTCAAATTTTAAATTCATTTTGATAAAGACTCCCATGCAACCAATATTTTATCTTGATATTGTTGTCTTCAACCACTTAGTACTACGGTTTAGTGGTATTTTTCTTCACTTGTAAGTGAGAGGCCTGACTATTATGAGGTTTAGCCCACTCCCGCACCTCCTTAGTAAAAATACTATCATTTGTTCAAAAAATAATAACAAATATCATTACCGTTCAATAAAATTATTATTATGAGTTCAAAAAGTCATTATGTGAACGCTTTACTCATTTTACAGTTCTGTTCATCATTCATTTTGTTTGGTCGAATCTATTCATCATTCATTGAAAAATTAAAAGAACTTGTAACTCAACCCGCACACATAAAAATCAAAGTTCCATAACTTTCAAATTGATGAAGAACCATGCAATCCGACCCTACATTCGTAATATTATTCATCCCATGTGGAACGTCCATTTTTAGAGCATATTGTTATTCATACATTTATTTTTACTTCTACTTTTATTAATTTTTGGCTATTGCTCATTTTCAGTTTATTTAATCTGACAACCAAAAATTAAAAAGGATATGTAAAAAGTAAAATAGTGTGTAGATAACACTACCCTTTTTAAACTGACATGGTTACCAAATTTGGGTTGGTGCAAATTATTTGTTGTAATGTGACCTAAAGACGAACTTTTTAAATAAAGCATTCGGCGTGCACGTTATCGTGCAACATGAATTTCTTAATTTAATTACTTTTCTTTTAGGATATTTGGAGTAGAGGGCTTGGATTAGTAAATCAAAACTATTGCCTAACTTGTAGTAGTGATCACACATCATTCATCACTCTTAAGGAATCAGAGTTTTTTAGTCCATGACTTCCAAAACGAATCATTTGACCAAACATAAGTTTTTAATACAAACGATGTTCTGCATTAAATTAATCTAAATTTTGAAATGAAAATTTAAACTCATGTGCAAAAGAGTATATTTTTCTAGTAAATTTGGCTAAGCCCAGATTTGCGACCTCACATTAGTTTTTGCTTCAAGTAATCTTTTTTACCAACGTGCTGCGATATTCTGTTTTAATACGACATGAACGTCAAATTTGCGTTTTCGTGAATTATATGCGATGTTGATAAAATAACTTGGTTTTTTTAATAAATTGTTATGTATCTGTGTTACTAGTAACTACAACCACCATGTGCATGTGACATGGATTAATTTCCTTATTATTCGTTTAGCTTAGTGGAGTAGATGGCTCCTATGAAACTTTTAGCTTTAAGTTGTGAATAAAAAATATTTTGTTCCTCATCCATCAAAACAATAAGTGCGTCTTATGTTCACGTAGTTAAATTAGAATTAAATTAATACTCAAAGAAACTCCGTGAAGTACGAGTCATTACCCTCCAAATTTGTTTTCATCATTATTAATCACTTAAAATCAATTAAATTGCGCTTATATACTCCAGCCCTTTCTCATCAATGGACTCTTGACGAATACGAATGAATGCAATTTGTTCGATAAATTTCTACGTATAAGAGATATTAAAGAGTTTCAATGTAGAGGGGGCGTTTGTTTGCCCTCATTAAACTCCGTTGGACTGGACTGGCTTAACTGGGATTGCTAAGCCGTGTTTGGTGTGAAGAAGGACTAGCGTTAATCAGACTAAGTCGGATTCGTCCTGACTAAGTCCTTCGCTAGGTAGTCTTAGCGAGTCCCTCCGAAATGTATGGGATTGTTAGTCCTGTCTCCAAATCTGCTTCTTTTTTACACTGCATCGTCTGTACGCTGTTTCATCTCCGTCTACCCACCCCCAAATCAGCTTCTCCCATTGCCAAAATCTCAAAATTGAACCACCAAAATTCACAAAAAAAAAAAAAAAAAAAAAAAAAAAAAGCAAAACAATAACAACAATGGGAGAAGTTGATCATCAAGCATTCTTCCTTTTTCCCAAAAAATTTTGAGATGGCTATCTTGTTTTGGAATTGCAGACGGAGAAGTCGATGCATGTATCAGAGGGAGGAGAGAGATTCAAAAATTTTTGGGATAAAAAAGGTGAGGAAGGTGGAGATGCCTAATAGTGGGAAGAGGGTGAAGAGGATGAGCTTGTCTTGAAAGATCTACCATGACCTTGTTTTGAAAGACTGCGTTTTGCAAGAAATACAAGGAGGAAATGGGAGAATGGATGGAGTCGGAGGGAAAAGATGGGAGAAGGTTCCAAAGAGAGGTAAAGTGGGGAAAAAGAAAGAAAAGGGTTAAATTAATATTATTAGATAAGTGTTAAATAATATAATATTATATTTTGTTTGTATTCTGATTTTTAGTTCTACATTGCAATAAACGCTTCACTAAGTTAGTCCAGTTTAGTCTAATCTAAGCCAATCCAACTTAGTCTTTGAAGTTAGTTCAGTCTGAAATAATTCGGTGAAACAAACGTACTGAGCTGAAAAAAAAAAAAAAATCCTCTCTCTCTCTCTCTCTCTCTCTTTTTTAAGTGGATAAACTAGATTAGCCTCCACGTCTAGTCTATAAAAATACTTTTCTATGAATCGGCTTAATTATTTGAGAAATGCTAAGAAGATTTTCTCAAGGTGAGACTTTTCATATACTCTCCATCACCCCATCGTTTTTGCACAATGTTTTATAAAGTTGTCACGAGAATTGGTTGAAAAACATAAGGGGCAGAAAGTCCATAGAGAGTCTCACTTTGAGAAAGTTTCTTTAGCATTTCTCTATTTATTTTACGGATAATGCTAGAGAGATTAAAATTGGAGATAAAGTTTACAAACTAAATTATATGTCACCAATAGAAATAAACACGTTTAGCAACGCTTAACTAATAAACCAATTATCAACTTCTATGTCTTTTAGTTTTTAAATTTTATCTACAAGTTTAATTTTCAAATTTTATTTAAAAATTTAATTTCCTTAGCATTACTCTTATTTTACTCAACTTTTTTTTTTTTTGGATCAAATTACTCAGCTGAATTGAATAAACCTAAGTAAGACAGTTTGTATTGGACCAATAATAATTAATATTGTCGACATATACGTATACAAGAGCATGCGCACATTGTCAGGTCAACTGAAAATTATTGTATTCATATGATGTTGCACGAATCTATGAACAGGCTTGCGCATGAGAGCCTCAACTGCATCACAATTTTTTATTTGTCTGATTCTGTTATTTTATTTTATTTTATTTTCAATATTTGTTTCTTTTTTTAATGATGAATCAGGTCCAAGTAAATTATCCGAGTAATCAGGTTAATCGTGCACACTAGCGTGTGATTCGGTCTGGGATCATACTTCCATCTTACCATGTGGTTTGATGTTAGAACATCTTATAATATATTTTTTTTCTCGTTAACTCAACACAAAACGGCATGAAAATAATATGTTTCGGATTAACCTTTTAAGAATCCGTTAACAAATTGAGTCGTTCTCAAATCACCGATTAAGATAACGAGTATGACACGTAAATGACAAGACCACGACCCATTTTCTAGGATTAGACAGTAAGCATGAACAGTGGCCAAGCCAGGATTTCGGATTAGGAGGGGCTTCTCACAAATATTTTAAAAAAAAAAAAAAAAATTGGTAGTAGTTACAAAACTATTAACCAAAACATCATAGTATATATATGAAAAGTAACCAAAATTCAAAATAACATAGCATTGATAATATTACATATTCCCAATAATTAAAATAATTGTCCTCGACGAGTTTTCATATTTTGAAACCGTTGCATAGTATATATATATATATATATATGCTAATTGTACAAACTAAAACAAATTAGGCAATTGACACACCCTGACTGAAATCAAGGCATGACACCGATCAAAAACAGGGTGTGTCAGCAATAGTTAAGAGAAATTGCAAGACATCAATTTAATCATAATTTATAAACAAAAGATTGTAAGAGGAATTGCGAGTAAAATACATACTTTGGGTTGTTGACCAATTAATCAATGTCTTTTCTTTGACGGAATGAGGGAATAATGGAATTCTTTAATCTGCAAAAAAAAAAAAAAAAAAAAAAAAATTTGTTAAATTAATTTACAATCGTAGATGACAACATATATGAATTAGCAAATTGCAAAAAAATTGAAAATGACAACTTTGGAGATTTGAAGTTCATACCTTTGAGGATCATAGAAATTGAAGATTGATCGAAAAGCAATATACAGATATCAACTCTAACCCAGACTGGCAGACTGCAGTCGGTTAAAAACTTGGAGAATGATAAAATACTAATTTTTAGTATTGGGAAAAGAAATAGAAGTGTTGGAAGTTGAAATAGGTAGGCTTTAGGATTAGACTAGATTACATAAATATCCTTATAATATTTAAAGAGGGCATGATCTTTTGTTTAGGAAATTTGAATGATTTAAGTGAAAAAGTCATGGAAAAGTGATAAAAAAAAAAATAGTACTAATTTATTTTTTTTTATTTTTTTATTTTTTTTATAAACCAAAGTAGGGTAGGCCTAGGACTACTATGGTCCTATGGTCCCTCCGCCCCTGGACATGAAAATGTTTGGCAGGATCCATTAACTCGACACATACGACACGACCTGTTAACGAGTCGAGTTGTTATTAGGTTGCTTGTTAAAAATCCGTTATCTTAATGGGTTTGACACGACAAAATCCATTAAGATAACGAGTATGACATGTAAAGGACACAATTATGACAAACCTGTTTGTCAAATCCTTGCATATGCTTATAAGTAATTGGCTACTTTCCTTTATTGCCAATTGGTTTTACGTGAAACCTCAATTTCCTTCTTAATGTCAGATCATGTTGTCTCACGTGTGAAGCCATACAACCACATGTGCTTCATGTCACTCAATTTGTGTTATCCATATGTTAGGCTTAAAATTTACCACATATAAAGATGCATGTTGCGACAAAACAACCTTATTATTGAGTATAGGATTAAAAACCAGGATGCATCTGACATCCTCAAAAATAACAAGTTAATCTACCGGCAAAGAAGCCGAGATTGTTCATCATATCCATTTACATTAATTTTACAGATTGTGGGCTGGTTAGGATAGGTTGTGACCAATTAAAATAGACTTGAGTCTAGTCAATTGTTTGTTATGTCAAAATGTGAGATGGGCATGACTAAACGTGATAAGTTATGAATCCACAATATAGTGGGTTATCTAACATATCCTTCTACATGAGTTACAAATCATGTCTTACATGTCCCTGCCAATCCAATCTTATTCTAAGACCCAATATTATCCAACTCACCAAACGGACCCTAATAGTCTTTAAACACCACAATTTAGTGAGCGACTCAAAGTATCATTTTTTCATGAACGACTTGAAATGTCATTTTTTCGTGAACGACTTGAAGTGTCATTTTATTGCTTCTGAATTTCTTTCAGTATTTTGGTGAAGGATGTGACATTACCATTAGAATTTATAAAGTCAATCATTTTGAAAAAAAGAGATATGCTTGCTTATTAGCTTGATTTTTAAATCATAAGTGTGCACTTATACGACATTCAATCCTAACCATAACATATTTAAGTCAACGTATTGTAGTGCAATAAGGATAATAATAACAATATTAAATTTGAGAATGACATAGCACATTCTTCTTCTTTTTTATTTTATTTATTTATTTATTATTATTATTATTTTTTTTAAAAGTTGCATATCCTTTACCTCGCTGAATTTTCTCTGTAAGGATCCTGGGAATCTTCACATCATATTCGTTCATCATACATCGTGTGGTCAGAAATCATTGAAATTTTTTTATTTAAAATTGAATATAAACAATATATAACAAAAATTGGTTGCACAATGTGTGAGGAACAAATGTGATTGGAGAATCATGCGAGGATCCTCTCTCCCTTTCAAAAGGGTAGCATACTCTTTATTGAATAGCTTTATTTGCCGTTGATGTTGACTTCATGAGCTAAAAGGGCAGTCATATAGATGAAAAATATTAAAGATGCGAATATGTTTTATGTTTTAACATTTGAAGGAAGTTTACTTTAAATTGTTTAATACGTGAATATATTTGATGAAATAGAACACGCGTCGTATGACTTCTCCAGCCTCACAACATTAACATTCAAGAAACTATTCTACTTATATGAAAATTATAGATCAACGCTTATATTGAAGCAACTTATTAAAAATGATTTTTTCATTATACAAACGTATCAACTAATGATTTGTTTCTAAAAACAAAGATTCCTTATTTAGGAAACAGTCAAATTTTTTTTTTCTTTCCAAAAAACTGTTTGCTCAATCAATATTGTAGTCTTTACTTTGTTCAAATAACACAGGATGATCTGTTTGATGACTATTTTGTTTCTAGTTTTTAATTTTTGTTTTGTTTCTAGTTTTTAATTTTTGTTTTGTTTTGTTGATAAAAGAAAAGTAAGCAAAAGAAATGAGAAATTGATAAGGGTGAAAAAGGACAGCATGAAGGAAATGTGTACGAACGACACAAAAAGTAAAAAAAAAAAAAAAATTAAAAAAAAAATTATGAGTTATTCCCACATCCAAGTTTTTGTTTTCTTATAACTTCTTCATTTCTACTTCTTCCTTTCCTCATTTATTATTGTATTTTTTCTTTGCTTCTAGAACCAAAACAAAAAAAATTTAAACTAAAAAAAACATTTCTTATTAAAAAAGCCCTAATATTTTAAAAATAATCGTCGACCTTTGTGGCTTTTTCGTAAATTGCAAGATGCGTGCATGTCTGCAGTCGTCGTTCTGAGAGTTTGACTTATGGTATTGGTCGGTGATTGATAAGTTGCATGAATTACACGGAGGTGGCTTTCGGCTTATTAAGACGTGGTTTTAATCACCTACTTATCAGCCACGCTTATCTGGTTGACAAGTTATCAAAAAAAGTGCTTATATTCGCACCAAAAATCAAAAGTGCTTATCACGAAAAAGAAAAAGGATTCGGAGCTGAAAGTGAAGTCCAGTAGCTGGCGAGCCCCACCGTGATGTCGGCAAGCACGTGAGGTTTTACGAGAGTACGTAATGCAGAGAAAAATTTACACGACGGTGAATTATTGGTGTGATATGCAAGTGGTTTTTTATTATAATAGTGAAAATATGTAGAGTCATTGTATGACAATGTGGTGCGAACTCTATTAGTGGTTAATTTAACATAATTTATTGTTTGACAAAAAAAAAAAAAATATTGGTTTAATATAAAATTAAGAATAATATTAGGGATACTAAATTTTTAAACCAAACTTGTAAACTAAATAATGTATTATCAATATAAAATAAACACGTTAATCAACACTTGAGTAATAATCTAATCATCGACCACCACATCATTTAGTTTACAAATTTGGTATAAAAAGTTGGTCACCCTACCATTATCGTAAAACTAATACCTAGAAACCCATTAATAACAAAAGAATCATGTCAACAAAGTACAACTAACTTGATATTGGTCATCCTTACTGGTTTATCTACCCTTCCTAATCTTAATTCCAATAAACCTAAATGATGGACAATTCTAAGGGTAATCATTTATTAGAAATCCAAATGTAGAATCAAATACTTACAAAGATTGATATTTGACATGGCATATAATTGAATTGAAATTACCAAAATACTTCGCAAATATTCATAGCCATCATAAACCTTAGAAAATAACTTAGTTACAAATAGAAATAAAAATAAAAGGAAGAAAGAACCCGAAATTCATGGCAAGGCACGTTACGAAGCTCTTCTCCACAAATTGCTATAATGGTCTAGTTATATGGGGAGGGAGAGGGGGAGAGAGAGAGAGAGAGAGAGAGAGAGAGAGAGAGAGAGAGAGAGAGCTTGAGATGCCTTATTTATACTAGAAAATACCCTAAAAAGTCTGGTAGAAACTCTTTGAAAACAAAACAAATTCTTAAACAAATAATTACACGAATTAGGAAAGAAATCCTTCTTGACTTGAGAAACATATCATATGTCTGCACGCTAGTTTGGGGTTGTTCCATCTTCTAGAAAATTCGGAAAAAATAGAAAACTTTTATCTCTATGTCTTAGCTTTCCAGGCGTATATCGCAAGTTACTAGGAAATATCAAGAAGGATTTCAAATCCTTATTTTCCACAACTGCACAATTATGACGGGAATGCAACTTCCACTGGATTACCTTGCAAAACTAGAATGTTTGGCTCCATAAGAAATTATGAAATATGTACACAATGATCTTCAACCTCCTAACTTTCTCCTTCAGTTGGCCTTGCATAAAAAAAATCTTCCGTATTTCTCCCCCAAAAAAAAAAGAGAGTTGTAAATGCACAACTTAGCTGGATAGAGAAAAGAAAAGTAACAAGGTTGTTTTAAAAACCAATTCCTTTACAAAACAATATTTAACATGAAAATATAAAAGGTAATGCACCTATGATCAACATTGCTCTCCTCTCCCTATTCTTTTTTTCACTCCTTGCTCATTTCTCAAGCCCAAGTTCCCGCAGATCAAACTTTTAGGCATGTTAATGAAGTAGAATTTGGGGATTATGTTGTAGAGTATGGTGCATACTGAGTTTGCTTTTTGGTAACTTGATCCCTTCAACATTGGCTTCTACGACACTACCCCTAGTTCTCTCTCTTGCCACACGAATGGGTAATGCCACATACGGAATCACTCTTTCGTTGGGTTAGGGAGGACAAACGTGGAAACCCAGGTGGCGAAAATGCCACCCTCACGTTTGGGACGGATGGCAACCTTATTGGCCGATGCTGATGGCTCAGTGGCTTAGCAAACCAACTCTGCCAGCAAAGGCGCAGTGGGCTTGAAGTTGCTCCTGACGGGGCAACATGGTGCTTTATGACCCAAACGGAACTTTGTTTGGCAAGGTTTGACTACCCTGCATATACTTAGTTGGTGGGTCAATCTCTACGAGTCGGGGGAGTGAACATGGAGATAGAATTCTAGGTTTTGGTGAATATTGTTATGATATTATTCTTCTCACATAGAGGATATAAACTTATACAATCTCTCACAAACTAGGAAACAAGTATCCCAAATCCACAAGGATATCAATTACATAACTTTATACCCAAAAATAACTCTATATTCCTTATTCCCTAAGATTGACTCACGCAACACTCCTCCTCAAGTTGGTGCGTAGATATCACCTAGGCCCAACTTGTTAAATGAGTTTTGAAATACTCTGTCGCCACCGCATGAGTTAACACATCAGCTAACTGGTCTTCAGATCTTACGTATGGAATATCAATTAACTTAACATCCAACTTCTCTTTGATAAAATGTCTATCCACCTCAACATGTTTTGCACGATCATGCTGAACTAGATTATTAGCTATTTCTCGCGCAGCCTGATTATCACAATATAATAGCATCCCTCCATGTGGCTTGAACCCAATCTCTGTAAGAAGAATCCTCAGCCATAATAACTCAAAAATCCCATGTGCCATACCATGGTGTTTGGCCTCTGCTGTGGACCTAGCAACCACATTCTGTTTATTGCTCATCCAAGTCACGAGATTTCTTGCAACAAATGTAAAGTACCCTAATGTAGAGCATCTATCAGTAATGTTTCTAGCCCAATCAACATCAGTGTATCCTTTTACATCCAAATGCCTATGTTTCCTGAAAATCAATCATTTTCCAGGTACACCTTTCAAATAACTCAATATTCGCATTACTGCAGCCATGTGATCCTCACTAGGAAAGTGCATAAATTGACTTACTACATTAACAACATATGCAATATCTTGTCTCATGAGAGACAAGTAAATCAACCTTCTTACTAACCTCTGGTATCTTTCCTTGTTTGCTGGAACCTGGTCTGGGTAAATCGCCAAATGATGATTTTGAACTATAGGTGTTTCTGCTGGTTTACATGCTAACATCTTTGTCTCAGACAAAAGATCGAGAACATACTTCCGATGAGATAAGTAAATACCATCCCGGGAACGAGCAACTTCAATTCCCAAGAAGTACTTCAAACCTCCTAAATCTTTCATCTCAAACTTCGAAGAAAGATACACCTGTAGTCTCTCCATCTCCTCTGTATCATCACTAGTGACTACCATATCATCCACATATATTATCAACAAGGTAACCTTTCCTCCCTTGAGTTTGATAAACAAAGTGTGATCTGCATTTCCTTGTCGGTAACCATATTTCTTCATCGCATCAGTGAATCTTCCAAACCAAGCCCTCAACGATTATTTGAGTCCGTAAAGAGCCTTTCGCAGTCTATATACTTTGCCTACTCTATTTTGCACTTCATATCTAGGTGGAAGCTCCATGTACACTTCTTCTTCTAAGTCTCCATGTAGAAAAGCATTTTTTTACATCAAATTGTTTCAACGGCCAATCAAAGTTAGCAGCTAAAGACAAAAGAACTCCTATAATGTTCATTTTTGCTACCGGGGTAAATGTTTCCTGATAATCTACTCTGAAAGTCTGTGTGTACCCCTTAGCAACCAACCTTGCCTTGTATCTGTCAATGGTTTCATCTGCTTTATGTTTGATGGTGAACACCCATTTGCATCCCACTAGTCTTTTTCCTTGTGGTAGTAACACCATGCTCCAAGTTCTATTTTTCTGTAAGGCCATCATTTCGACCTTTATTGCTTCTGTCCATCTAGGATCCCACAAAGCTTTTTCCACTTTTGGTTGGAATTTTGATTCCATCCATTGTATTCACCAGGCTTGATACTTGAGAGACAGTCGATGCTTAGAAACATACTTTGCAATAGCATATTTAACTTTTCCACCCGGAGAATACTTGTCAGGAGGTTTCCCACGATTTTGTCTAAGAGGCAATACATAAGTACTTTCAATGTTAGTCAAATTATGAGCTTTGTCAGATTGGGATAAACTTACCTCATGGATATCCTCAAGCACATGGACGGGTACAACTAGATGATGGTTATTTTTTGAAGTGTTTGGGCTGTCCAAACTTTGAGTTAAAGGTCCTAGCTCACTGTTGCACGATCCATTTTGTGCGCTGGGCTCAGAGAAGCCTTCAGCCATTAGGCCTACTTGCTTGATCATCCAAACTCAATAAGCCTAGATTGGGCTCACCATGCTGTCCGGCTTATGGTCACTCATGTTGCTGGGCTCACGATCACTAAAACCCATTGCTAGATCACTAGAACTCATTGCTAGCTAGCAAATGCTACTACGGCAGGTGTCACGCTCACAGTGGCTATCCACCTGCCTAGTTGGAAGATCAATCCAACTATAATCTTCATGTGTGCTCTTCCCTTAAGATTATAGTAGGTGTGTTCAGTGAGAAAAAACATCTCGTGCTCGGAAAATGTAACATCCATGGTGACATACATACGCTTGGTTGGTGGGTGATAACATCAGTAACCCTTTTGCTGACCATTAAATCTTAGAAAAATACATCGAACTACACATGGATCCAACTTACTACGCTGATTTTTGTGGAGGTGCACATAGGCCACACAACCAAAGATACATGGTGACAAATGAAGGGAAGATGGTAATGTCACATGGTCAGCAAAAACTTCAATAGGAGTGCGAAAATTAAGTACTCGAGAGGGCATTCGGTTCATTAGATAAACGGAGTATCTGACGGCATCCGCCCAATAAGAGTGAGGAACGTGTGCACCAATGAGGAATGCTCGAGTGGTTATCAAAATATGTCTATTTTTGTGCTCCGCGACACCATTTTGTTGTGGGGTTTGTGGGCAATTAGCCTCATGAAGAATGTCGTGTTCCTGAAAAAATTGAGAAAGTTCAATATTGAGATATTCCTCGCCATTATATGACTTGAGAACCTTAAGGGAAAGAGAGTATTGAATTTTAACCATGCAGTAAAACTGGTGAAAAATTTGTCCAACATCACTTTTATGTTTCATAGTATAAAGCCATGTCATTTTGGTGCAGTCATCCACAAAGATAACAAACCAACGAACCCCCGTGATTAATAGCTACTGGAGAAAGTCCCCCCACATCAGAATAGACTAACTCAAAAGGAACTATTCTTTTATTGAAACTCAAATGATAAGAAGTACGATGATTTTTTGCAAGAATGCAATCATTACATTGGAAATCGGAGTTTGAAATGCTATGAAATAAAGATGGAAGCAATTTTTTCAAATAACCAAAAGATGCATGCCCTAATCATGACATAACCAAATTGTCTTATTCTTGTTCGGATGGCTACTGCGCACTTGATTTACTCGGCTTGCCGATACACATCCACATAATATAACCCTCTCCTCTTAGTAACATGCCCAATTATCGCCCGATTTTGGATATCCTGAAGTAGGCAAAAAGTGGGAAACAACACAATCTAATTGCTCAGTAACTTGACCAACAAAAAGTAGATGATTGGATAATGACAGAATAAATAGTGCGTTGTGAATAGAAAAGATGGAGTAAGGGAAATAGAACCCGCTCCCGTTACAGGAGCAACATCACTGTTGGCTGCAATGACATCTTCTTTAGACGGTGAAGTCATGTGATAAAATAATGATGCATCATAAGTCATGTGGTTTGTAACTCCATAGTCAATTATCCAATCAGTGTCTCTTTTGGTGAATGTTATTAAAACAATACTGATTTTACCTAAATATTTCGAGTTGTCATCCATTGAAATTTGATTGATTAAGGATAGAAGTAGACCGGTTTCATCTTCCTTGGACACTATCTCTGAAGTTGGCCTTGTATATTGGGCTGCCATCATTTGGTTGGACGGATTGGGCCCTGGTTGACTTGCTGCAATAGTAGTAACCCTTTTTTCTATTAGGCTTTGGGCCCAACTTGGCCCCCTGCTGCACTTGACGCTGCTCCTGGTCCAGCGGCTGCCACTCGGGCTTGTCCTGTCCATTTGTTCCCTTGTGCCTTTAGCTCATTCTTCCTTTCCCAGTACCATTCTAGGTAACCATGAATTTCAAAACAGGTCTCCTCAGTGTGTATTGTTCCATTACAGTGATTGTAATGGAGTTTGTCTTTATCGATATCCTTCTGGGTACGGAATGATCAAGAGTTTCCATTAGACGGTGGACGAGAACTAGGCGCCTTAGTTGCCAAAGCCATAGGGGGTACTGCCATGGTAGTCTTTGTTCTTATCATAGTAGCCTACCTTTAGGATTCACGTCGTACCAAATTGAAGCATTCTTCGATTCCGGGGATAGGTTTCATCCTTAGAATCTCACTCCGAACTTAGTTAAAACCACTATCTAATCCAGCAAGAAAATCGTACACCCTATCCTTTGCAAGTTCTTCTTTACGAGTTTTCAAATCCACTCCATACACTATACGGAGATGACGTCTCTTGTCAAAGTCCTGCCACACACCCTTTAGTCTGGTGAAATACATATTAATTAGACGACCGTCTTGTCTTGTCCGTGTAGTCTTACACTGGAGTTCATAGTATTATGACTCATCAAAACCATCATAAAACATCTAGGTGACACTCTCCTAGATATCTTTGGCCGTGGGCAAGTCTATAAAGAGGCCAAGTAGGTGTGGTTCCATGGTTTTGGGCAACCACCCGCGCTCAATGGCATCTTCAGTTGACCACTTCACTTATCCTAGATCAATCGTCGGGATTTTTCCCTTTAGATAACCTTGCTTACCGAGACCTAAAACGTGTACCTCTATCATCTTCGACCAAACCTTGAACTTCGAGTCGCTCAACCGAAACCCGAATGGAATGGCATTGATGTTGGTAGATTCGCCTTAGGCATACACATGTTGCATGGGAATTATAGCACCAGTTTTTACCTCTGCCATTGCACAGACAGATTTGGAGGTTGTTTTGGTTTTGTTGTAGCTTTGTTGATTCCAAAGGCTACAGGGTTTTGATTTTTGGGTTCAAGGTTTGATGAACACTAGAGTTTTGACGGCTAGAGTATATACGTGGTTAGGGTTTTTCGAGAAGAGACAGGTTGAAACCTGCTCTGGTACCAAGATAGAATTCTAGGCTTTGGTGAATATTGTTATGATATTATTCTTCTCACATAGAGGAATATATAAACTTATACAATCTCCTACAAACTAGGAAACAAGTATCCCAAATCCATGAGGATATTGGTTACATAACTTTATGCCCAAAAATAACTCTACATTCCTTATTCCCCAAGATTGACTCACGCAACAATGGTAGTCAGCCAGCTGTTAGTGAAAGAAAACTCAGATGGTCCTTACAGCTTGGTGATGGAGCATAAGGAATTTCCTATGTATGCTGTAAGGCAAGAGCTCTCCAAAGCCGTTACTCTACCCAATATTCTCCCAAATGGCTGGTTGTTGAGAAGGGGTCGTTGGACATTGTGACATTAAGTTGTTCCTCGTGGTCTCAGATTGGTTATGCCTATGACATTTAACTTTTGAAAATCTCCTTGTTGCAAGACTCAAATACAACGGCACATTGACATTTCTCAGGCTTGGAATTGACGGAAACATCAAGCTTTGCACTTACTATGAAAATGTGGATTGGGTTGCATGGGAGGTGACCTTCAATCTATTCGAAAGAGATTCGTGCAAAAGTGAATACCAGTTGCCGGAGCGATGCGGGAACTTCGGTCTTTACGAGGACAGCCAATGTGTTGTGTGTCCATCCTCTAAGGGATTTTTGGGTTGGAGCTAGACTTTTGAGCCTGAGAAGCTAACTTCTTGAGTTATGCAAAGAGCTTGCACTGCTACAAAGTTGAAGGGGTTGATCACTTCTTGAGCAAGTACCCCAGAGGACCTGCTACAAAGGAGAGTGATTGGGCTAAGAAGTGCACTTCGGAGTGTTTGGGCTACTTCTACAACCAACATATCAAGGTGTGGATAACTTATGATCTCAAAACCTGAACAAAGTTGCAATTCTACTCACGTGGCTTGCATCAAGGCACCTAATTACTGATGCCTCGGCTTAGACCGATTACTTTTGTTTGTTGCATTTCTCAAACATGTCCGTACTACAATTCGAAATTTAAAATTCATGGAATAAACGGTTGTTTCCATACTCCACAGGAAGGATTAACAATATTCTATTATTAAAAGGGATTAAGACTAAGATTATTTGTAAACATCATGAGCTATATATCCATCAATGGCGGAGTTAGGAATTATTCTGTAGGTGGACTATGCTAAAATAATTAAAATTTTAAGTATGAGCCCTTAAAATCCACACAATAAACAGATAAACTCGCAGCTATATCAAGAACTAAAAATAAAGTGGTCAATAACTTACGAATTGATCAGAGAAATCAATAAACTTGCAGACTAGCTAAGAGTCAAAGAAGATATGATTACGTCTAAGTGCCTCTTTGTCTTTGGCAAGTGGTATAGGTTATTGTTTTTAAGACTTCAAAATGTCTAGTCTGGTCTGTAATTCTGTATGGAATTAAGAAACAACTTTCATAAGTTAAGAGTGAGTGTATTGAGTGGTGAAATGTTGCAATCTACAAAGAGCCACGTATATATTGTAGTGATGATAATGAAGTTTTTAATTTAATACCATAAATTTTTATTGTTTGTTAAAGTGGTTAGTTTTTTAGCATTTAAAATACTTTTATTATTTTCTATTCTCTAAAAGAAAACTTAGGATTCAAACTTTTCGTTAGTTAGGTGGGTTAAAACCGTAAAAAATCATACAATAGCATAACTAATTAGTATTTTTAATGTTAAAAACCTCAAACCCTCCCTATGCCAGACCCACCTTAGCCATGTACATGGCTCCACTGGTGACATCCATCATCCTTATTTACTTATGGGGTCTTTGCTGTCATTTCCACTCAACATTTCAATGCCAGATGTGTTCAGCCTGCAAGGCTATATATGCTTAAAAACATTGTTCTCATCATCGCTTCTATTAGAAAAGAAAATATATTTAACAATTAAGAATGAGTTTGATAATTATTTCGCTTTTAATTTTTACTGAGATTTAAGAAAGTATGTGAAAGGAAATGAGGAATGAAGAAGAGTGGTGGGAGGGAGGAGAAAAACCAAAGAAGAATGAATGAGAACCTTCAAAGTGAAAGCAACTTAATTAAAATAGTTATAGGTTTTCGGTTTTCGATTTTTGGTTTTGGTACATCAGTCCCACCATCTTTTCTTTGCTTTTTTATATCCTTCATTTCTCTCATGTATTTTTTATTTATTCCAAAATAAAAATAAAAATGAATAATTATATCAAACGAGCCTTAAGGTATTCTCCATGTGCAGAATTGAAACAAAGTTGTTTCAATTTTTTTTTATTTCATGATAATTCAACTTGGACAATGCAAAATACAATAAATTAAATGGGAAGTGATCTAGCCAAGGAACTTTAGTGGTTAGGTGCCTTGATGTAAAGCCACATGAGAAGGACTGGCCACCTTAGTCAAGGTTTTCAAATCATAAGCTATCCAACACCTTGAGGTATCTTTGTTGTAAAAGTACCCTATACACTTGCAGTCCGAAGTACATTTCTTACCACAGTAGGTCTCCTTTGTAGAAGATCCCCTTGTGTACTTGCTCAAAAAATAATCAACCCCTTCAACCTTGTAGTAGTGGAAACTCTTTGGATCTCAAGAAGTTAGCTTCTCAGGCACACAACTGGTATTCCAACCAACTAGTCCATTAGACAATGGGCAAGCAACACATTGGTTGTTCTCACAAACGCCGAACTCCCCACATCTTGACGGCAGTTGGCACTCAGTCTCCCAAACCGAATCTCTGTCGAAAAGTGTGAAGGTAAGCTCCCATGAATCCACTGCGCCATAGTAAGTGTGGAGCTTGATGTTTCCGTCGATTCCAAGCCTGAGGTATGTCAATGTGCTATTGAATTTGGGTACATCTAGAACGGGTATACTACCCTGCGGATACAGCTCTAGGGTTAGCTCGTAACGATAACCCTCATCCTGTTCCGGGGCGTTACTCACTGTCACATTGTCTAATGGGCCATCACGAACAGTAGCCAATTAAGAGTAGAGTAACGACTTTGGGGAGTTGTTGCTCTTGTAGTACAAAAATAATCGGGTTCTTTAGATATAGATCTTTACAACTTTTATTTATTAAATAAAAATCTATCTAGTTATAAATATCCAAATAAAACCTAAATTTAAAAATGCCTGCCAAATATAGAAGTAATCTATAATTAGAACATATTTACAATTTGTACCACAATATTCAAAATAATAAATGTTATTACTCACCTTAATTACAATGAAAATATAATTATTGCACATATTATTACCCCAAACACGCACATATATATGTTCAAATGTATATATTACTACCATAAGCTCAATATATATATATATATATATATGTACACATATATGGTTTACCCATGGGGTGTGCTATCCACATACCCCATTTTACTTCTCACACATCCTTTGATAATTTTTGTCCATTGATATTCTTCAATTCATCCGATCCGACGGCCGAAAATTAAAAAGGTGTATGAGAAGTAAAGTGTGATGTGTGGATATCACACCCCTTTACCTATATGAACGTATAGCAGTACTATATATATAGTTTACCTATATATATAATATTACTATATGTTCACATATATATATATATATACACATACATACGTGTGTGTGTGTATATATATAGACACACACATATACATATACATACACAATACTAAATATATGATCAAACGTCTTAAACTAATTAATCTACCTATATTTAAATTTATGATGAGCAAATAACATATGTTTTGGAGGTAAATTAATATTGAATCAAATAACATTCTTTTATTTCATAGGTAATTTATTTTCCTTGTATTATTACATATATTTGGCACATTTTATATTATAAGATATATGTACAAATAATAGGTAAATTAATCTTGAATAAAAAACAATTGCTTTATTTTGTAAGTAAATTAATTTTGAATCAAATAACCTTTCTTCATTATGTTGGTATTTTATTTTGTATGTATCATCATATATATTGGGCACATTTTATTATTATATGTACAAATAATAGGTAAACTAGTATTGAATAAAATAATAACATTTTTTTTATGTAGGTATATTATTTTGCATATATTTGGGTTTGCTTTATTATGTAGGTAAATTATTTTGCATGAATTTTATGTATGTCAAGCATGTTTTTTTTTTTTTTTTTTTTTTGTTGTTGTTATATATATATATATATATATATATATATGTGTGTGTGTGAAATAATTTACCTACCTTTATACGTAAAATATAATTTTATTGACTTAACTAAGCATGTATTAATACATTTATTAGGCATGTTTTATTGTTATCATATATTATGCAATGAATTTATTATTATTATTATTATTATTATTTTGTTGTAAAATTATTAATTCTCCCTTACAATTTGTATGGAATTAATTGTGTAAATCAAACATTCAAATAGGGATGTTTTGGGCATCAAAGTTTTATAAATGTGTTAAGTTAAATATAATTAAGGAATTTGCTGATGTGGAATCTAGTCAATGAGTTTTATTCCAGTAAAAAACTTATATCGAATTTTATATGGAAAAAATTAAGTTTCAGAGACTAAAATCATAGTTTCAGAAACCAACAAAGTGTAAGGCCCATCTTTGTTTTCTTTCTCCGAGCCCCGACTGACAAGCTTGCTTACTCCTCCGGCGCGTAGAGATTGACCAACCAACAAAGTGTCAGTTGGGTAGTCAAAACTTTGCCAGACAAAGCTGACCCTTGAGCCATAGAGCACCATGTTGCCTGTTGGAGGCAACTTGAAGCTTACCACACCATTGTTGGCAGTATTGGTTTGCCAAGCCACTCGGCCATCAGCATCCACCAGTACTAGGTTTCCATCTGTTCCGAATGTGAGTGTCGCATTTTCACCAATGGGGCTTCCTCGGTTGGCCTCCCAAACCCAACGCATGAGTGACTCTGAACGCGTCAAGCCCATACGTAGAGCAAGAGTGAAGGCATTCGCGGTGGTGTTGTAGAAACCAAGTTGGAAGGGGGAGCTAAAGACTCTGAGCATACGATAGTCTGCTTGATATTCGGCAACGTAAGGCCCGAATTCTCCCTCATCGACAAGCTGGAAAGTTTCATTGGCAGGAACTTGAGCTTGAGCAATGAAGGCAAGAAGTGAGAAGATAAAGAAGGAGGAGAGCATTGGCATGGTGAAAGCATGGGAAGACATTTTAATTTGCAGCTTGGTTGATGTGGTAGTACTTAGGCAATGTCCTCTATTTATATTGATGACAGACTTCGATTTGGATCGTCTTTAGGTCGACAGTCTTCTTAAACTATTGTTAAAGGAAATTATGTCATCATATTATAAAACGACTGTGTAGAGGCCATATTTGATCAATGCCCTACACAGCTGCATAATTGAGTATATGCCAAATTTGATCAATGCCCTAAATGGCTTTACACACACACACACACACACACACACACACACACACACACACACACACACACATACATATATATATATATATATATATATATATATATCCTTAATCAACTGTTAGCTAGAGAATGCTGATATGTACAACGTGCATGTATGTTGAAGGCATTAAATTATGGATAAATTAGAATTAGATGTCTCATTTTAGATTTTTCTAAATTAAACATTTCAGTTACTTTTCAACTTTTGATTAAAGTGCATTTACTTTTAATTAAACTTCATATTCCAAGTATATTCATTAATTTAAGTATTTTATAAATTCTTTTAAATCCATTTCTATGTAAAAAAAAATGCACTCAATAATATTCATTAATTTATTGCTATTTTTATGGAATCTCATCCCTTCCTCAATTTAAGGATTCAATTATATCTACTGGGGTTCAAGATTAATTGGATGAAATATAATTTTTCCAATTTCCAACTCAACATTTTATATAGATTATAAAAAAACAAGAGTCGTTTATAATTAAAATTGAGATGTAGACTAGACTGCCTAATTTCATGCAACTGAAAATAAATTTAAATTTTTTAACAACTATTTATAATAGAAACGTGAACTAAGAGTTTTCACATTTTTATTTTTATTTAAAATGAGTCCTTATTCCAATAATTAATTATTAAGAGTTGACGAAATATTTTTTAGTGCAATGTTTTAATGTGAAAAGTTATCTTTTTTTTGGGTTACACAACTTACACATAACGTACCATAAGTTTTGTACGTACCAAAATAAGGATAATACAACGTACTAATAACTTGGTACGAGCAATATTTTATAATGTACCAAAATATTAATACGTACCCAGATTAAATTTATATATAACGTACCAAATGATTGGTACATTATATTTAACATATCTGTTTGGTACTTTATATTTAATATATGTGCATGTTATATTTCATAATTGTATGTTAATAGGATGTTTATGGTGTTTTTAGAATTTAAAACAACAAATTATTTGAATAAGAAAAATTCATTTTGAACGAATTATGGTAAGATAAGATAGGATGTTTGTGGTGATTTTAGAATATTTGTGATATTATTTTCTGAACTAGTTGGTTAATTAAATACAATAAAAATTAGTAGAAGAATGTTTGATCAAAAGTTTATAAGTTATAGATGTTTGATTAAAAAAATTTCAAATTTGAGGCATCTATATCAAAATGCCCCTAGTTTAATTAAAAACAATATGGGTATAGACATTAAGTTGAGTATAAAAAGAAGTTATATATGTTCAATAAAATTTCCCCTTCTATTTCTTTTTAGGGAAACTATTTGTTATTTTATTAATTAGTATGGTCTCGATTATGATATTGTTTGGGCTTGAAATCTAGTACTTGGGCCCATAAGAAATAACCAAGAAGAGAGGATTGTGAGTCTTGACCCAATAATGAATATTTAGTCGAGGAGACATTCTTAGACTAAAAATGGAGTGCCAGCGATTCGACCAAGTCATAATAGAATTGGAATTGTGAAAGGATTAGATTGTGATAATGGTTCGATCGAATTTTGGTTGGGTTAGGACTGCTGAAAGATCAGAATGGGTTTTATGATTGGAATTATTCCAAAAATCAAAATTTGTGGCTGATCAAATGAAATGAATTGAGCGCCTAAGTAGACTAGGTTCAGAATTTTAGTCCAAGTCAAAGTGGCCAAGACTAGATAGGGATAGAGTCTAGGTAGGAAAAGGGATTTGATGAGATAAATCACGGATATCGTGTCGAGAGTCATAGTCCTAGTAGGATTCTACTTCAGCAGACTTGATCATCACGAAATTATAGCTTGATGGATCCTGCTTGAAAAAGAAGCCAAACACTTGCAGTCCGAAGTGCACTTCTTGGCACAATCGTTTTCTTTCACAGCAACTCCATTAGTGTACTTGCTCAAAAAATGATCGACCCTTTGAACTTTATAGTAGCGGAAACTCTTTGCATCACATGAAGTCAGCTTCTCAGGCGCACAACTCTTGCTCCAACCCAATACCCTTAGAAGAAGGGCATGCAACACATTGGCTGTCCTCACAAAGGCCAAAAGTCCCATAATTTTCTGTGTCAAAAAGAGCGACCGTCACCCTCCATACACAGAAATCCACCTTGTCCATGTACTGAAATCCACCTTGTCGTTGTAAGTGTATAGCTCGACATTGCCATCGATTCCGAGCCTGAGGAACATTGATGTGCTGTTGTATTTAACTTGAGCTAGATAGAGGGTTCCGCTACTTGAGGAAGAGTTGGCCACTAGATACTCTAGGGTTGGGTCATAAGACCCTCATCAGGAGCACTATTTAATGTCACTTGGTTCAATGTGCCCATTGGGGAATTGCTGCTCTTATAGTACAAAGGCAACTTTTTGGGCTCGATCACCAAGCCGTAAGGTCCATCTTTGTTTTCTTTCTCAGATACACGCCAAATAATCTTGCCCTTTGAGTTGTAAAGCATCACATGTTGCCATTCGGAAGCAACTTGAAGCCTACCACACCTTTGTCGGCGGTGTTGGTTTGCCACGCTACTTTGCCATTGGCATGGGCCAAGACGAGGTTTCCGTTAGTACCAAATGTTAGGATGGCATTTTCACCTACCGGTTTCCCCGATTGGATTCCCAAACCCACCGGAAGAATGCCTCCGAACGTCTGAAACCCATACGAAGAGCAAGAGTGAAGGCATTTGGGGTGCTGTTGTAGAAGCAAGTCGGAAACGGGAGGCAAAGGGAGCAAGCCTACGATAGCTTGCATGATATTCTGTAATAAAAGGCCCAAATTTTCCTTCGTTGACAAACTTGAAAGTTTGATTTGCTGGAACTTGAGCGTGAGCAATGAAGGAAATAGAGAGAAGAGAAATAAGGAGAGCAATGACTACGTGGTGAAGGTTGGGGACTGCATGGTTTATGTTGTAGGTCGTCTATTTATAATTTTATATATTAATCCATGAGGGCTAACATAGTCATTGAACGAGTGTTTAATCTCTTCTAACATAGTCATTGAACGAGTGTTTAATCTCTTACATAGATTGGACTGTGCATTTATGCTCAATCCCCGGGCAATGGGGCTGTCCAATCCCCCTCCCCAGCAAAAAATTGCTCCAATCCTCGGGCCATGGAGATTTTTAGGTGTGGAGTTGCTCAAAGTCTTTAGATGCCAACTTTGATCAATGGAAACCGACCCTACATTTTTGTACCAACACACGATTCTGATATATGGATAAACTTTCAAAATACTTTATGAATCACCAACTGTTTGAGGGAATTGTGATCAATATATATTCAGGTTTTTCAATATCCACCGGAGTATAGTATAAGTTCAAATTTTTCATCTCTAAATCTTTGACAGTTGAATCATTACTCGCACATCCAGTCTTTTACCTATTCGGTGCATAGCATACACAAGAAAATAGTAAATTTTCTTGAAAACTATATGCAACTGCTATTTGGTCAAATATGTAGCAACTACCCGGGAGCATTTGGTGATAGACAATGTATTCCAGCTACAGGCCAGGCTCCAGCACACTGCATTAATCCATTTCTGCATGTTGTATGGTTTGAAGTTTCAACTAAGGAACACAACTACCTACTGATGCACGCATGCATGTGTTCCACCAGATAACAATTCGTTGCTCCCTAACAACTTTGACCGTGTACGTCTAAGCAAACAAAAAGTTTGAATACCAACCACTTTCCATAAATATAACAGATCTTATCCACACAAAATCTAGAAACTGAGATAACCGATAGGTTTGGACAGTTAATATACTTTAATTTTAGCAATATGCACGAGATTCTGCGTTCAAAGAAATGATGAGATGGTCCTACTCCTACACCACGAAGTTTGTCTATGCGGCTATGAGCCTATGCCACTAGTTCATTACCACTAATTCTCAAGTCTGTAGTGGTCCAACATCATACAGTTGTCAAGAGAGTTAACTGGATTTGTTGATGAATAAAAGTTGGACCAACGAATGGTCGATGAAGGTGAACTCTAATGGCGTGCTCCGGTCAACACGTGGAAATGTTAGATAATCTGAAGGGAAAGAAAAGTATCGAAGGGCACCAGTTTGGTACTAGCCGAAGAGTCATTGATGTTTAAGCTAACTAAGAGTGATTCAGAGGTTACGCGGGTACGTAGTGCTTAGGGTTGTAAACAGTAATTACCTGTACACGGTATATAGTGACTTTCCTTTTACATGGAATGATTCACTGCTATTGTAGCTTTTTAGTTCAATAACACAATGTCATGTGTAACCTCCTTTCTGCACAATATTACATTATTGGATTAGAACACCACAGTGGCAATGAACCCCCCCCCCTTCTATGTACGTTGGGGAAAACCCTCCCATTGGTTATTGGAATAGTCAATAGATGGTTGCCACGTGTCGAGGCTACCACTTATTTGGGGTTGATCATGTGAATCGGCAAGAGTGGCTTAGGAAGGATATATACTTCATTAAGTTCCTAAGTCATGGTTCTTTAGTAGGTTCCTAAGGCATGGTGCTTCCACGAGTTCCTAAGACATGGTGCTTCAACAGGTTCCTAAGTCATGGTGCTTCAGTAGGTAGTAAATACTCACTAGCTTCATGGTCGATCATAAAGGTTACAACCACCTTCACTTTTCATATGGGGAAGGTCCGTTTGATATCTAAAAACAGCTCAGACAAGTGGGGAATTTTGGGGTGGACAAAAAAAAAGTTTGGTAAATCTGGATCTAAATGTTGGCTAGGTTAGCATCCTGTAGTAAGAGGAATAGTTATGAACCCTGTAGATTATCCCCTTTTAAAGGAGGGGGGGGGGGGGGGTGGTGGTGGTGAAGGGAGGCCCTAATTGGAAGAAAAACCCGCAACTCCTTTACGTTATATAAATTTAATAGTAGACGAGAATTTAAGAAAAAAATTCTTTATATTTATAGCATTGGATAAACCCTTCTTTTTTTTTTTTTTTTTTTTTTTTTCCAATATCCCATTGCATGAATAATTGATCCAGATTCTAAGAACAACAATGTCTTCGAATAAGTATGAGTAATCAAATGAAATAAAGCAGCTCAATAAGACCCCATACCTAGAGCTAACATCATATAACCCAATTGAGACATTGTAGAATAAGCTAAGAAAACAACAAAATACACACTAGATTGTCATTCCACATTCTACATTCTCCCTGTGGCCTAGTGGTTAGGTGCTTTGATGTAACCCACATGCGTGGAATTGGCAACTTTGGTTAAAGTTTTCAAATCATAAGCAATCCAACACTTTGATGTGTCTTGGTTGTAAAAGTAGCCCAAACACTTGCAATCCAATGTACACTTCTTAGCACAATCACTCTCTTTGATTGAATCTCCCCTTGCGTACTTGCTCAAGAAATGATCAACCCCTTCAACTTTGTAGTAGTGGAAGCTCTTTGGATCACAAGAAGTTAGCTTCTCAGGCTCACAACTCTCACTCCAACCCAACAGTCCCTTAGACGATGGGCAAGCAACACATTGGCTGTCCTCACAAATGCCCAACTTCCCGCATCGCTCCGGCAGTTGGCACCCGTTTTCCCATCTCGAATCTTTATCGAAAAGCGTGAAGGTCACCTCCCATGCACCGTAACGAACTACCTCATAGTAAGTGTGAAGCCTCAAATTTCCATCCATTTCCAGCCTCAGGAATGTTGATGTGCTGTTGTAGTTGGGTCTAGCAAGAATGACATTTCCTCTGGAGGTTGAGTTTCCCGCTACATAGTCCAAGCTCAAGTCGTAAGCAAAACCCTCATGAGCATCCGGCGAACATTTCAATGTCACGTGGTTCAATGAGCCCTTTTGGACGCTAATCCATTTGGAAGATGTGAAGTAAAGTGATGGTCGTGGGGAGTTCTTGCTCTTGTAGTACATAGCCAAACCTTTCGCCTCCATCACCAAGCTATAAGACCCGTCTTCGTTTTCTGCCTCCGATGCTCGACTCACAAGCTTGCTTACTCCCCCGGCACGCAGAGATTGACCCACCAACAAAGTGTTTGATGGGTAGTAAAAACTTTGCCAAACAAAGTTACCCTTTGAGTCATAAAGTACCATATTGCCAGTTGAAAGCAAGTCGAAGCCTACGACACCTTTGTTGGCGGTGTTGCTTTGCCAAGCCACTCGGCCATCGGCATTGGCCAAGACAAGATTCCCATCAGTCCCAAATGTGAAGGTGGCATTTTCGCCGACAGGTTTCCCACGGTTGGCTTCCCAAACCCAATAAAACTGCGACTCCGACCGCCTCAAACCCATGCGTAGAGCAAGAGTGAAGGCATTTGGGGTGGTGTTGTAGAAAGCAAGTTGGAAGGGAGAGGCAAAAGGAGCAAGCATACGATAGCTTGCATCATATTCTGTAATGAAAGGCCCAAATTCCCCTTCATTGACGTACTTGAAAGTTTGATTTGCTGGAACTTTGGCTTGAGCAATGAAAGCAAAGAGTGAGAAAATGAACATGGAGGGTAGTGACATGGTTAGTTGAGGGGAAGACAATTTTCGGTGGTTTATGCTGTAAAGCTCTGGGAGCAAATATTTATATATATTGACAAATTTATAATTTGATTTTTTTAACAAACAATATTATCTACACTAAAAGGGAGAGAGTAGGCTTAGCCTTCTAATGAGTTAACAATAACGTGGTTCAAATTCATCTTTGGCGATAATCGAACTTAAGACCTCTTACCTATAAGTGAAGAAGAATACCACTAGATCGTAGTACTAAACTATCTGCAATGCAAGTGATAAGCTTGTCTGGACGCCAAGCTTGACTTGTGGTTGCCCTCGCAATGCAAGTAGATATGTCTTACATTAGCGCATGTGGATTGAGTCAGCAAACAGGATATAATTTTGTTCTGCATCTTAAAGTTGTCTCCCCAGCCGACCTTCATTGACTTGTCATCTAGTACCTTCTCTCCCTGAAGGTATGTATGTCTTACATTAGCGCATGTGGATTGAGTCAGCAAACAGGATATAATTTTGTTCTGCATCTTAAAGTTGTCTCCCCAGCCGACCTTCATTGACTTGTCATCTAGTACCTTCTCTCCCTGAAGGTATATACCTTACACATTTAGAGCATCCAAGTGGCATCAATTACAAGTTATTTTCGCACTCATTTTTCTTATCCTATATTCTCTTTTTTCTAGTCTTGAATAAATTATACGAGAATCAAGAGACGTAAACAAGAAGCAGAATGCAGTAGGAAATAGGAGTGTGAAAATCACCATCTATTTTAAATGATGTGACAACGTTTTATTTAACAAGTACATTTGGTGATCCTGACCTTGTTGATATACTCTCACTAGAATTACCTTATATAATCCTCCACAAGAACGAGTAGCAAATATCACTAAATGGCAACTAAGACTTCACATTCAGCTGTTTTCCTTTTCTCCTTCATTGCCATCCTCTTTGCCATTCCCATTGAAGCCCAAGTCCCTACAAACCAAACCTTCAAATTCATCAACCAAGGCGAATTGGGAGGCGGAATCGTAGAATACCATGCTACCTACCGCGTGATCCAAACAAATTCCCACACCTTCTATACACATCCTTTCGGGTTATGCTTCTACAACACCACCCCACATTCTTACATATTCGCTATCAGAGCCGGTGTTCCCAAGGATGAAGTGCGGTGGGTCTGGGATGCAAACCGGAACCACCCGGTTCGCGAGAAAGCCACCCTCTCTTTTGGTAGAGAGGGAAACTTAGTCCTCGGAGAAGCAGATGGGACTGTTGTTTGGCAAACCAACACAGCCAACAAAGGTGTCACGGGCATCAAGTTACTTGGAAACGGTAACTTGGTTCTCCATGACAAGAATGGAAGATTCATATGGCAAAGCTTTGATTACCCTACTGATACTCTTCTACTGGGGCAATCCGTCACAACTAATGGCCGTAACAAGCTTGTTAGTCGCAAATCTGATATCGATGGCTCTGATGGGCCATACAGTATTGTTCTGGACCACACTGGGTTCACTATGTACTTGAACAATAATGGCCAGCGTCTTATCTACGGCGGGTGGACAGGAACCGACTACGGAAGCACTGTAACCTTTGATTTTGACATTATGAATGGTTTCGATGATGGCATTGCTTATGAGCTTGTGCTCACTGTAAACCAGGACATTAATGCTCCACCGCCATCACCACAAAGCCGTAGGCACCTCCTACAAGTTCGTCCCATTGGCAACGGACAACAAATCAACCTTAACAAGCTCAACTACAATGCTACATACACATTTCTAAGACTCGGGTCTGATGGCAATCTCAAGGCCTATACTTACTATGACAAAGTGAGAAACATGAAATGGGAAGAGAGCTTTGCATTCTTTTCGAGCTATTTCATTAGAGAATGTGCATTGCCATCTAAATGTGGTTCGTATGGGTACTGTAGTAGGGGCATGTGTGTGGGGTGCCCCAGCCCGAAGGGGCTTCTGGGTTGGAGCAAGGGCTGTGCAGCACCAAAGTTGGGACAGTGTAAGAGTGGGGCAAAAGCGAGCTACTACAAGGTTGCGGATGTTGAGCACTTTCTGAGCCCTTATTTGGATGGGGGAGATGGTCCAATGAAGGTCGGAGAGTGCAAGGCCAAGTGTGATAAGGACTGTACGTGCTTAGGGTTTTTTTACAGGGAAGATACCTCTAAGTGTTTGTTGGCACCTATGCTTGGGACTCTTATAAAGGACGTGAATACTTCGGTCGGTTACATCAAATATTCAAAGTAGATATTCGATAATTTTAGTGTGTGGTTCCTTCTGTTATTGTACTTAATATGTTGCTTTATGTAATGGCTGGCAGAATGATCCTTTCATAAATGGCGCATAAACTACATCAGCCTTAATTTGGCAGATTAGTTGCAATGAATAACTAATTACCCGACTACGAGCATCAAATATGCAGTTCTATCATAAGAATGTAATGCTATAAAACAATGCAAAGAATGTACTGCAATTTTCTTTATTAAAACCATCATTGTTTTCTGACATAAGATCAATTTAATGGTATACATGATACAGAAGCAGGCGAGAAAATGTACCAATTGTATGCGTTGAAACTGCTATAAGCAATAAGATATCAAAGCTGCACCCACAAGCAAGGAGTTAGTGATGGGTAATCTCGTATGCACCATGATAGACAGCAGATTTCAATGTTCTCTCTTTTTCATCCAGGATCAGTCATGAAAGAGGGGAATTTGCAAACTTTATGACAAGTCATGAAACTTCCCTCAGCTTTTTGTAATCTTCAAGGCTTAACAGTGAATCCTTGACTTTGAGCCAATCTGCTGGCTTTGGCATGATAATGGCAATATATCCTTCTCTATCTGCCTGGAATGGGACAAATAAGTATGAAGAATGAGCCACCAGCCTACAAACCGCAGCATTAGTATAAAGAACTAAAACTACTATCAAAAAGTGTAAAAAAGAAGACGCTAAGCGAAAAAGAAAACACAAATCAATACATGTGATGGCCTGATGCCCTGAGAGGGTATCTTTGGATGTAAAACTGTAGCATGGATAAGAGAAGAAGCTTGTAGTGTATTTTCAGTCCCACAAGTCCAAGTTACTTAGGAATTCTAAGCCTACACCATCACAACCGTCAATGCCAATCTTAATTAATCATAAGGTTCAGAAACCATCCCAAAACATTCAATCAATAAAAGTAGCATGCATTGACTCAGATCAAACAAAAGCTACCCAAGGTATGTTCAAACACAAAATATCTTCATGGTATTTCAGTACCAAAGGAATGCTAACCCCCCACCTCTCTCTCTCGCAGCGTTATTTGCCTGAAATGTATATCATTGTTCTTGTGTTAGCATTTCTCATCCTTTTATCAAGCGCAGTATCTAGTCTGTAGGCACTAAACGATGTTTTTACATATATAAACATATGGAAGTATAGCGTCACAGTTACAGGCGTTAAGTACAAAAAAAGGAAATATGCTTAATCCTACCTACGTTGATTCCATTTAACAATAATGACTCCAACGATACAGATCTATACAGTAAAATCTGACAACTGCTAATAAAAGGATATTAACTGATTCTTACTGCTGAATTAAGCAAATCTGGCTGCTTGATTAACCTATCATTCACTTCCAATAGTGAGCCTTTTACACAACACCTGTCAAAAGAAACTACAACTTCAAACCTCATATATGGAAAGGAGCTAAATGCAAAATAATGAAAACCGAAAGACGAAGAAAGCAGAGACAAAATAGGTTTCTACCTCACAATATAAGTAGCATCATTGGTGCAAACTTTACACAAAGCTGAGTTGGACTCCAAGTGTTGTGCATTCTGCGTAAGAACAATTTTCATATATTACAAAACCACAACATAAGAACTGACACCATGCCGCATCAAGTTTAAGACTCCACAACCTAAAATATTATATACTAAAAGAGAAAAAAGCATAGCAATTACAGATGATGCAAATGAACTAGAATGATAAAGAAATCATTCAGAAAATTAAAAGAATAAACAAATAAATTCTACAAGCTACTAGCTCAGAGAGAGAGAGAGAGAGAGAATTTAATTTCCCTCTTTGGAATTAGAGAAAGGAAAGATACCTTCTTGCGTTTTCCAGTAACCTTTATCCCACTACGATCAGATTTCCCAACATTGAAATCAACGGCCGTGATACCCCCTTCTTCCTTAAGAGCCACATGTGTTGGAGCCAAGCCAATCACACACAATCTTGCACATAAAAGTACGATTTAAAGAACAATCAAACTTCACTGTTGATATGAAACAAAACGAAAAAGGTTGGCCTTTGTACCCATTGGCATGGCGATAAATGTACTGGTCATGTCCTGGCTTCATAAAATCTGGAGACAAAACAGATGTTTTAGCATTAGACAAACAGTTGTGCTATTTTCTTATTAGAAAATCAAATGAACACATTAGGAAGAACCTGGAGCAAAATAAGAGACAAAGTTGGATTCAACAGAAGAGGGAGGGATGAGAGGCAGATCTTCTGCATTGGGTACAAGAAGCCTACGCAGCTCGGGGTCTTCTATTTCATGTTCCTTTTGTTCTTGTGCATTGTTTGTTTCATCACCAATGTATTCGTTCATTGCAATCTAGCATGGCGAAGAAAAAATGAGACTTCGAATTTTGTACAATTGAAATAGAAGATAAAGATATTCTGGCATCTGCCTAACTATCCTAATGTTGAAGCAATGTTTCGATTATGGACTTGGGAACATGAACATCATCGCCAAGCCAGGTGTTTCCACTTACTACTTAAGTTTGCTTTACTACTATCAGATTTTTTTTTTTTTTTTTTTTTTTTTTTTTTTGAAACTAGTGTATCCGAGTCTTTAACCTGACTAATCACTAGACCACCCCCCCTCACCCCACAACATTTGGTGAGCGAGAAACTCTAACATTTGCTAGGTGGGTACCGTGGGAGAGAGTCGAACCCCAGACCACTTGGAAGCAAACCAAGTACCTGACCGCTAGACCAACAACTCTTAGGTCTTTATCACTATCAGATTACGATTAACAATAACAGAATTATTCATCTTATGTTCTAAAAGGTACCGTTTGGTACGTGGGACAGGACGGAACAGAGTGGGACAAGGCGTTCCGTCCCACGTTTGATGCGCCTAAAACGGGTGGAACAAGCTGTTCCACGGTACGAGTTTTGGGTGAATTTTCGTTCCACCTCACTCCCCGGAACGACTCGTGGAACACAAAATTATAACCTCTCCGTCTCCTTCTTCTTCCTCCTTGTTTCCATCCGAGGGCATCTTTGCTCCCGCTCCGTTCCGTCCCGTCCCGTCTGCATACCAAACGATACCAAAAGGAGAGATACCTCTAGTATCATTATCTAGTACTAGGGTAGATTTAATTTTCCTTTTTACTCATGATTTCTTCTTCAAAAGCACTGATACTTTAAAAATGCCAATGCAAATAGATAAATTAAAAAAATAACTAATTAAGAAAAACTGTATTAGCTGCTGAATTGAGGCGAAAGTTAGCAAGCATTACAGAAAAGTTTGGAACTTTCACCAAACAATATCCCAGAAAATAAAAAACAGTAGGAAAAGAGACTATATATGAATCTATATATACAAAGAAGACAATTAAATCCAGAATTTACAGATAGGGGGCAGAAGATTACCAGAAAATTGAAGTACTTTCCCGAGAAACGAAGAGAAAGTGTTCGATAAGTTGAAGAATTGTATGGCAACGAAGAGTCTGGAGACTTGGAGCTGGGGAAGGAAGGAAGTAGGGCGGGGAAATTTTGCCCGGACTTTACTCCGTGAGGCGCAGCGACGTCGTTTGAAGGGGTTAAAAACCTAACGACCACTTTTTTGGGGGTTTATGTTTGGTTGCTTTGGTTTGGGCTTCTTGATAAAGTCTTTAGGTTTTTTTCTTGTCGGGCTTGGGCTTCTTGAGCAAATCATTAAACTTACAAATTCTGTCTTTGAGTATGAAGTTGTTCGTGAAAAAGTACTCCCTGAAAATACGACATGGCAAGTGCTTTCATATAAAAAACAGTTCACTTGTTTGGCTTTTTAAAGATTTAAATAGGACTCGATTGGAAGTACTTTATCTATACTATGATATCGTGTGTTGTTTTTAAACCTATAAACACCAAGATCACCACCACACGTCCATGAAAAGAGACAAAAATTAAGATTGAGAAAAAGCAAAGTGAAAGAGAAAAATTTCAGGATTAATTTAGGGTTTGATTTTGGTAAGCTTTATTTAGGGGGTTTTCTTGTTGTTTAGTTTGTGCTTAGAGTGAGAGAGAGAAGAAATAAACCCATACTATACAATTAGCATGTATTATGCCTAGTAATGAACCACATGACATAATAGCCGTTGATCCGGATATGCATTTAACGGTTGAGAATTATCTTGAAAGAACACTTCCTGAAAAATTTACATGGCAAGTGCCTTCCAAGAAACGGTTCACATTTTGTTTGTTTTACACCTCATTAAGTTTTTGAGTTTAAAGCTCTTGAAGTGTGTCGTGAAAAAAACTTATAAGAGTACTGTTTTTTTTCTTTTTCTTTTCTGTCAAAGCAGTATAAATGTCATTTCGTTCACTTTTGTTTCTCAAATGTTAACCAACTTGCAAAGCAGATTGGTGGATTCTCAATTTGCCCATTACTTTAAATCACCAAGTTACTTTCTAGGAAGCCTTTACCAAATTGCAAGGAGTTGATTGTCCAGGAATCATTTGATGGATTTACTAATGATTTAAAAATCCATCCGTCATCATGTGTGGTGCAGGCAAAATGAATCAAATTATACATTAATTTCAAGAAGCTAATGATGTAATCTAAATCAAGGAATTCACTTGCTTCTCAATACTTGAAGATGAGTTCTTTCTCAACGTATTTTGTGACTGACTGATAGAGTTTCATATTTATTATAATAAGAATCGTTTATCTTATAAATTATCTCTAATAAATATTGTTTTTGCAAAAAATTGATAATAATGAGATCGTACAATTATTGAACTGTGTAAAAATATATGGTCATATTTGATAAAAACATTACAAACCGTCTATCTATTTTCTACAAATTGAATAAATGACCTTATTTTTAATTGAATTTTTGCTTAGATGTGTTAACCCCTTTGGATTCCTATCAAAGGCATCAAACATCCATGCTCTCATGTCACATTCGACCCGAGGTCCACCACATCCTGGGCCCGCTCCACCACCGTAGCACGATATTGTCCGTTTTGGGCCCCGACCACGCCGCCACGGCTAGGGATTGGCTCTGATACCAAATTGTCACATTTTATGGCTTTGTCACCTTCCAGGTGTCGGCTAGCACGTCTCAATTCAGGGCCCTGGTGAACATTTCGGGTCGGGTCGGGGAGTGCAAGTAGGTTTTTAGCAATTTCTTAGCCGTGTAGGGAGGTGTAAAAATTTGGTTCCAATGTGTTCAGTGGTTTAAAATTCAGCATATTGAACTATTTCAGCAGGTTTTATGCATGCATGTGGTCCAATATTCTAGTAGATAAGATTTTAGGTTACTACCTATGCTTTCCGGATTCGAAACTACCCCATCTCCTAAATTATTCTAATAGTTTCAAACTCTTCCCTCCCTCCCTAATAATAAAAACAAGGGGCTTTTAGATTTTAGGGTTTCAATAAGATTGTTTTTATATTTTAACCTGAATGGTTTTAAAATCTAATATAAGTCCCTATTTTAAAACTTACCATATTTAAGTAATTATACCATATTTATTATTTATAAACTTACCATTTGAAATTCTTTACCCATCTATAATTATGTTTTTTTATTCTGTGCTCTAATCATATTAATAGATAAAAATTTATTCAAAATTCAACAACAAAACAAAATCAATTTATACATAACATTTAGTACCTTATTTTATTTATAGGTACAGAAGTATTGGTACATAACTTTTGGTACATTATATTACTCATAGGTACAGAAATATCGATTTGTAAGTTTCGGTAAGAATATATCAGTACATAACTTTTGGTACGAATGTATCGGTACAAATATGCCGGTACAAATGTATCGGTATGTAACTATAGTATCTAAACATACATACATACGTAATATGCATATACATATATATATGGAGAAATTCACGCGCAATGAAAACTATACGATAATATATGAATTTTCTTATTAGAAATTATTATTGGCACTCCGAAAATCTCATTTTGCACTCCAAATTATGTTTTTTATTTTGTGCTCTAATCATATTAATAGATAAAAATTTATTCAAAATTCAAATTCTCATTATTAAAAAAATTAAACAACAAAACAAAATCAATTTATACATAACATTCGGTACCTTATTTTATTCATAGGTACAGAAGTATTGGTACATAACTTTAGGTACATTATATTACTCATAGGTATAGAAGTATCGACTCGTAAGTTTCGGTAAGAATATATCGGTACATAACTTTCGGCACGAATGTATTGGTACAAATATGTCGGTACAAATGTATCGGTACGTAACTATAATATCTAAACATACATATGTACGTAATATACATATATATGGAGAAAATCACGCACAATGAAAACTATATGATAATATATGACTTTTCTTATTGGAAATTGTTATTGGTACTCCAAAAATTTTATTTTGCATTCCAAACTTTCTATAATTAAAAAGAAAAATACGCTTTTAAGGAGTGTAAAATAAGATTTTTGGAGTACTAATAAATGTCCTCTTCTTATTATGGGAACTTAATAATAACTATCAATGATAAATAACATTTGTATTATTTATGGGAATCAATATATAACCTACAAACAAAAAACTCAATAATTATTACAACCTATTTAATATTAAAAAATTACAATTAAATGCCAAGGATTAGAATTAGTTTTTAACCTTAGATAAGGTTTTATTCAAAAAGTAATCTTAGACAAAGATTATAATAGAATTTTCTTTAGAAATAATTATAAAAAAAGTGTTAGTTTGCATACTTTTCTTGACAGATAAATATTAAGTAGGCAATACTGTCAACAGAAAACGAAAGCAAATAGATAACAGTAGTTATGCAACTATAACAAATATAGTACGTTATAACAGTAAGATCGCATGAACAGAAGAGAAAAAACAAATTGAAATAGACTGGCTTGTTGAGTAGATAAACTCTGTGTATGAGCAATGTCCTAAAGATAAAATTTCGCTATAAACGTAAAAATTATTTACTAACTTTCTGGGGAAGGCTCAAGACTAAGATTCCAAAATATTAGCCTCACGCTCGGGGACCAACTTTTGACCTTAAAACATATAGCTATTAGCTAGTTACAAGACGAAGCGTTTCTGCTCTCAAGCTTATACAACCTATCTATATGAAAACGTTTTCACCGTTGTGAAATTGCGAGGCTGTTCGATTGCTATCTCGAGGGGCAAACAAAAACACAACAGAGGTTTTTATTGGTCCTGAATTTTTTTTTCAATATTTTGTTGAAGGATATAAACAGTATCATTAGAATCTAATAAGTAATGACGGAGTTAAAAATTTACAACGACGGGTCAAAAAATAGCTTTAAAAAATCAATTGTACTTCCATTTATAATTGTCCATGACGTGTTCTCATAATTAAATATGTCATTCTCAATGTATACAAACAAACTATCATTCAACCAATGACCACCCATCCAATTATGAGGTTGATTCTTCACAATATTCATCACTAAAAAAACTCTTTCAACAGAAGTAGTCGCAAGACTTGCAACTGGTAAAATTATTGCTAATTTCATTAGCATGTACACCAAAGGGATACTGTCTATCCCTCTTTATCTCCACCTACTTTTGTGCAAGACTACTAGTTCCTTTCAACTTAGAAAATTTATTATGCAAGTTGTGTGAACTCCATATTTGGATAAAATTAAGTAAGATGAACCAACTTAACCACATAATATAAGTTTGATCAAATTAACAACCACTGACTCAACCAAAAGTACAAGAAAAAAAAAAGAAAACTAATTAGGCACTTTTAGTCCTCGGTGTTTGGGGCTTGGCTAATGGAAAATTAAGTCCATTAACTAATGGAAAATTAAGTCCAATGCCTAATAGAATTTGGAATTAACTAATGAGAAATTATGGATTTTTTATAATATTTCATATGCTGCTACTCATATATATTATTCCAATGTCCAATATTTCATCTGCTGCAGCTATGCACCTATAGGGGTCAGAAATTTACAAACTTATTGGGGTCAAGGTATGCCAAGGCCCCCACATTGGCTCCGCTAGTGCTAATAAGTCTATCATTTTGACAAAATTTTTTTTGCAAGGGTGTTCAATTTGCTTTCAAACTCCAACCCTCTTTATATCTCTAATTTAGGACAAGAATAAAGAATGAGTACAAATTAGCAATACTTTTCTCATATCATAAGCAAAAAAAGTAAAAATTAAAATCAAATAGTTATCAAACGGGTGCACAAATCAAGTGAATGAGTTCAAAGATCATAGAACTAACTAATTACGCCAAATCCTTAAAATATATGGAATCCTGGAGAACACCTGCTGAGCCTACGTGATGTCTCTTGGGCCTCGTCTCTCCGTTAGGTTTCCCGGAAAATTAAAACCCACCATATCGGTGAGAAACTCATAGGAAATTTGACAGGTTACTAGAATTTTGGAAACAAATGTTCAAGGTTTTGGATGTGGTACATTTGGCCCCATATCCAGTTTCTGATAGAAGGCAAAAGATCAGGAAGGATATGGCAAAACATCACTAACAGTAGGTCATTATTCAGATCGGATATATGATGGTGTTATTCACATATTTTTTAGGAGAAGTTAGGTTCTCATCCTTCCTTTTGCTACTCTATTGATTAAAATCCTATTCCTTTTTAATTTTTGATCAAGGTCCTTAGATATTAATAACATCATTAATTATTTCAATAATAAAATATTTTTTTATTTCTAAATATATCCATTTAATGTTAAAAATGTTAGAATTAGTATATTTATATTTATGACTAATTTTTTTATCATATATTTTTAGTTTTAGTTTTTAAATGTAATTCTTTTTTAATTTGTACCAATTTTCTGTTCAGTTTTAATTTGTACCTATATATTAATTTCTTTTTGTGCCCATATTTTTTAAAGTTTATTTGTATTTGTACCCATATATGTTTTTTTATTTGTACTTTTTATTTTGCTAAATGTACCCATGCTAATTATATGTACGCATTCATGTAAAACTTTTTAATCTTAAAATGTACTCATTTTTTAATATACCAATTTGTTATATGTAAAATGTACCCCTTTTTTTATATAAAATCTATTTAAATTTTTTCTAATCCATTTTTAAACTTATATGAGTACATTCTTTTTTCTTTGATTTTAAAATGTATCCATGTCAATAATCGAAGAAATTTACTAATGTTATTAAGCCTAATATCTTTTTTTTTTTTTGGTGATTTTGAAGAATGCACCCATGCTTTGATACAATAATTTTTTTGGTTAATTTTGATGAATGTACCCATGTTTACACACACACACACACACTATAGTATATTTATATTTTAATATTTTTAATCCCACAAATTATGGTTTTTTATTTAAAATCTCATTTATATAAACAACTAAAATTTCTAATTTTTAATTTAAATAGTAACGTACATAGAAATAAATTATCACATTAATTTCAAGGACCTTAATAAAAAATTAAAAACCAACAAGGTTTCAATCAAAGAAAATTCATAGCTAAGGACTGCATCCAAAGTCTTCCTATTTTTTATTTTTAACTTTTCACACATTTTTTTGTTAATTTTTGTTATTTAATATTTTTCAATTCATTCGATATAACATCCAAAAATTAAAAATGTGTGTAGAAGAACAAAAGAGGTGTGTGGATATAGCACTACCCTTCATATATTATAAGGAAAACTAATGAAAAGGGCTTAAAAATTTTGAGTTTTAACGATAAAGACAAAATAAAAGGTAAAGTGAATAGTACCAGGATTGACTTTTTAGTGTAAAAATGTGATTTTTCGTTAAAGTAAACAGTACCACAAGTTTTTCGTTAAAACTCCCATTATTATATAGTATTCATCACTAAGCATCATTATTGGCAGCGGTGTGGTATTCATATTATACGAAAAATTATCTTATGGTGACGGGGCCTCCTCGACAAAGCACCAAGGCCTCTGCTTGATGACACGCATGGTAGCGTAGGCTATTTTAGTTGATCGAATTGTGGTTTTAAGTATGCGTGTGTAGATAATCGTGTTCAAGTGTTAATAAGTTAGTAAACTTATAATTTGACCTATTCATTTTTCATGTTCTCACTCATAGATTATTTTTGTAAATTTCATTAAAATTGAAAATCATTTAGCCATTTGATTATTATCATCAGGAACATTTCATTAGTTATCGACATCACAAGGTTGGTTTTTATTTTATTAGGTCGCACTTAGATAATTAAACGGTTTCTGACTTAAGTAAACTTTTGTTGGAAACATATTTCAATATTACCTAAAAAGGATAAGTTCAAAATATGAGATAGTGTATATATTAAAAAAATTAAAAATTAAAAATATTATGAGATAGGGTATATATCTACATTGGTATATGCAATTAAATCAGAATTGCAGTATAAAGGTTGATGTGGCAATGTTGCCTGCTTAATTGTCTTATAGACAAAGTTTGTCACTCAATGAGTTAGGCAAACCAAGTAGGCAAAATATATATATATATATATATATATATATATATATGGGATAGGATCATATTTTTATAAATATTTTTATACTTCTTTGTAGCCTTTAAATTTTATAACATCTAAGGGTTCTTATTTATTCATTAAATAACATAAATACTTATGTTGATTTTAACTAATATTAAAGATAAAATTAAAATTAAAAAAACATAAAATCTGGAAGAAAATTAAAATTAAAATTAAAAAAAAGGAAGAAACCCTAATCGTGAAAATAAGAAAGGAGGCTGCAACCTCTATCTCCGATCCCCAGGTCTACAACTTCCATGCTTGAACCTCCACTACATAAACAAAACAAAACCCTAAAATCTATTATTGTTCATATATGTAGGATGGTTAAATTAGGTTTTGGAATTTTTTTTAGTTCAATTCATGTATTTGATGGTTTTTCTACCCTTTTAGTTTTTCAAATAAAAAAAACCAACTATCTCAATATGCTTTCCATATGTTTTGATTGTAAGTCGAAAGTATGTGTTGTGTTCCTGCAAGGCTTTTGATATGTTGGTACCTATAAGAATGTATGATTTTGGTTCTAGATTATAATTTAGATATTGATTTTCTTACCTTGCTTCATTTTCATTTTTCAACAATCTTTTTTCTGTTACGCAAGCAAATCTTTGATGTTTCTAACGATCTTATTGTGGCAATAGGAGGATCAAGCTTTGCACTTATTTGGGTTAAAATTATGATTATTTGAACATTGCAGACCTCATCGACAAAGAAGAGATTTTTTTTTTTTTTGTTATTAAGGTTCAATTTCTAATTATTTATGTCACATCCCGACCCAGGCTCCACCACATCCTAGGCTCGACTCCGCCATAGCACGATATTGTTTGCTTTGGGCCCCAACCGAGCCTTCACGGTTTTGTTTCTGGGAGCTCATATGAGAATTTCCAAGTGGATCACCCATCCTGGGATTACTCTAGCCCAAACTCACTTAACTTCGGAGTTCCGATGGAACCCAAAACCAGTGAATTCCCAAAAGGCCTTGTGCTATATGGAGGTGGGCATGTACATATAAGGCATAAAGGATCCTTTCCCCTGGGCGATGTGGGATCTAACAATCCACCCCCCTTAGGGGCCCGACGTCCTCGTTGGCACACTTCTGTCTAGGGATTGGCTATAATACCAAATTGTCACATCCCGATCCGGGCTCCACCACATCCTGGGCTCGACTCTGCTGTAGCACGATATTGTCCACTTTAGGCCCCAACCACGCCTTCATGGTTTAGGCTCCACCACATCCTAGGCTTGACTCCGCCGTAGTACGATATTGTCCGCTTTGGGCCCCAACCACGCCATCATCGTTTTGTTTCTGGGAACTCACACGAGAACTTCCCAATGGGTCACCCATCCTGGGATTGCTCCAGCCCAAACTTGCTTAACTTCGGAGTTCCGATGGAACCCGAAGCCAGTGAGTTCCCAAAACGCCTCGTGCTATATGGAGGTGGGCATGTACATATAAGGCATAGAGGATCCTCTCCCCTGGGTGATATGGGATCTAACAATTTATTTATTTATTTTATTCTATTAGATATTTGTTTTGATTTAGATTAGTATTTTCCTTATTAATTATGATCCACATCATCATTCAAGTCATTTAATGTTTAAAACTTTTCACATCACTCTTAATCTAGACCGTTGAATGTTATAAAATCTGAAGGCTACACGGAAGCGTAAAAATGTTTTTAAAAGTATTTGTTCCTTGATCCTACCCTATATATATATATATATATATATATATATATATATATATATATATATTACTTATTTCATCTATAACATCTACTTTGAGCTTTTAGTGTTGTCATTTTCCTCCACATAGAATATTTTACTATAAAAGGCAACATTACCTATTTTAGGAGAGTAGACAAAATTTGCAAACTCAATTTTCATACCGTTGGAGCTAGCTTTTGTCTACGTGGCTCGTCAAAATGAGTTTGCCTACTCAAATTACCTGTGCGATTAGTAGTTGAGGGTGAGCATTTAGATTAGTTAAACCAAGTTAGGTAATGATAATTATTATTTTTAGAAACTATATTACTATATAATTGTTTGAGGGTCAACCTGCTAATCTTAAATACTGATTGCTATATATGCCTACCCCGCCACCAAAAAAAGTTCAGAAAATGGAACTGTTGATCAAACTAGGAGACCAAGGTAGGACTGAGTTCAATTTCAGTCATCGAGTTTTTGTTTCTGTAGCATTTGGAGGACTTACCGGCTACCAATGCATTGAATAATTAAATTTGGAGTCTTTACAAAAATAAATAAACACAAAACGTATTGGCAAAGAATTGAATTGATGAAGTCCATGAAATTCTAGAACTTGTTCACATGTTAAATGAACTCACCTTGACCAAATTAAACTAATATTATTGCAAACTTCCAAGGATTATGCTTTATTAATGGTAAATTTTAATTCAGTATGTGGCTTCCTGAATTGTTACTACATGCTAATTAAACTAAACCCCAAGCTAACTAGGGTTACTCCTTAATCACCAGGGTTTAAACCATAGTACAAATTACGCTAATATAGTCGATAATGATTGCTTTGGTGATGGAAGCACAATAATAAAAATTTAGAAAAAAAATAAAGTAATATTAACACTAGCTAATAGTACCATTAAAGCAAGAAAATAATGTGAGAGGGGAAGAAAAAAAGGAGCTAAAGCACTTTCATTGGTCCCATATCATGTCTCCTCACTAGCTAGCGCCCTTGATGTGATCTCTTGTTCAAAATTATTATTATTTTCTTTTTCTTCTCTCCCACTGCAAATTTGTTTTCTTCTCCAGCGAAATTCCTTTCCACCTTCTCTCATACTCAAAGAAATAGTAAAAAACAAAACAAAATTATCACTCGCCGGGATGTCTACCAACAAAGGAAAAGATATAGCGGAAGGATCGTCGTCTGCTTCTGCTACTACTACTGATCATCAACAACAGAAGCAGACTTCGCAGCCGCCGACTCAGCTGAGCCGGTACGAGTCACAGAAGAGGAGAGATTGGAATACTTTTGGGCAGTACTTGAGGAACCAGAGGCCGCCAGTAGCTCTTTCACAGAGTAACTCCAACCATGTGCTTGATTTCCTAAGGTACCTGGACCAATTTGGAAAGACCAAGGTGCACGCTCAAGGATGTGTGTTTTTTGGGCAACCTGAGCCTCCTGGCCCTTGCACCTGTCCGCTAAGACAAGCTTGGGGTAGCCTTGATGCACTGATCGGACGGCTGAGAGCTGCTTATGAAGAAAATGGTGGGTTGCCAGAAACAAACCCATTTGCAAGTGGGGCTATAAGAGTCTATCTGCGTGAGGTGAGGGACTCTCAAGCCAAGGCTCGGGGAATTCCGTACAAGAAGAAGAAAAAGAAGAGAAATCTAATGAAGGCAAATCTTGACCATAATCCCAACATCTCCATGCAGCAATCTTGAATCTCGACCGATCGCCCGTCTTTCTCCACAAAATGGTAATTTCATATGTTGCTATTTATAGTATAGTAGAATCTATAGATGGATTGCTTTTGATTTGGCTATATATAACAGCATGAAATTCAGCTTCATGAATTATATAACCAGCTGAATTCTGGGTTTTTGTCAATTATGTTACATGAAGTTTTCAGTCCCTGATTATTTCGATAACAAAATTTCAGCCAATGTATAATAGGTAAAGAGAGAAAATAAGTATGCTAAAGGACGTATATATGCATCTTCAAATCGTAGCGATCTAGCGATCTCAATTCAGTAATTCGTTATAAAACCCTACGGCATGAATATTTTAAACCCTAATTGCAGAGCAGCTAGCTAGTTGCTTAACTTTATTGTTAAGAGAAAAGACATAATAACAGCACCTTAATTAGTAACTTTAACTTAATTATTTTCTTTGACAGACATTTGAAAGTTGAAACAACCTAAAGTATCTCTCTCTCTCTCTCTCTCTCATGCAAAATTATGGGGTTTTGTGGGGTTTTTCAAAAAATATATATAATATTTTCATAAATATGTTTTTGCCTTTTTGTATTCATGGCCCTTTTGGGATTCTGCACGATCTTGTGCTCGCCATGAATGGACACAAACAGTATCACTGTTGACATTCTTACTCTCACACACACACATATATATATATATATATATATAATGTTTTTGTCATAATCTTGATGCAATTTTATGATGAGAGATCTAGATGGGGGCAGTGCGTACGTAGGATATATAGACCAAATGCTTATCTATCTCCTGGGTGTTCATGACACATTAGCCATTAATTACTAAGATCTCATGTACCATTAACACTAAATCTTTTCAAGCTGCACAAGATTTGTCTTGACCTGACATTAAATAATTTACATTGCTTTTTCTTCCCTTCTTTAGATTCACTATGATGGAATGTCATTATCTTGGTTAATTATTCAGTATGCAATGAATTGACCTCTGCACCTGAACCAATTTGTCTTTTGCCTAAATCGGATGGGATTAATGCTAGCGGTAACTGCTTAATGGCTTGATTAGTTTTCGATAAAAACATTGTACGTATTACGTGTTGTTTGGATTACTACGTACATATGATTAAACATACTAATCCAAAATATTCGTTTTGTCCAAATACAAAATTAAAATTGAATTACTACGTGTATCGAAATAATGATTAGTGTATGTGTGTAGTTTGAGGAATGCTAAGGGAATTCTTTCAAAAGTGGGACTCATTATAGACTTTGCCAAATCATGTTTTTGGCACAATATTTGTTGGCATGGGAATTGACGTCTGTGAGGTGACAATGAGTTCATAGAGAGACACACTTTGAGAGAGTCTCCTTATCATTATCCATATAGTTGATCACAACTGCTTCTGTAATAATGTCCTAATTAATAAGAAAACATTTGGTTCCAAAATAAGAAAACAAGTTTAATATGAAGAAAGTTGAGGTTCCACCATAAAAACAATTGACAATATAGGAAGTAGCCCAACCTCTTAATTATAAGCCCTTGCAAGGTTTCTCCTTTCACCAATATGAGACTCTTTTATCTTCACATCCTCACACGCCCCTCAAGTGTGGGGATTTTCAAGCCAAATATGACGTGGACAACACGAATTGGGTGACGTGAAGCGCATGTGGCCGTTGGGCTTCACACATGGGTCAACCAGCTCTAATACCGTGAAGAAAGTTGAGGTTCCACCATAAAACCAATTGGCAATATGGGAAGTAGCTCAACCTCTTATAAGCCTTACAAAGTTTCTCCTTTCACCAATGTGGAACTATTTTACCTTCACATCCTCACATAATCTGCTTATATATATTTTGTTAAAATGCATTAACTTCACCATTTACAATTTAATCTACGCCAAGTGTTTTAATTAATCTAATAAATTAATTCTTTGAACTCCTATATCCTCATACTAATTTCAGGCGCCAAATAGATTTCCAACCCGAATGCACCAGGAAAGCTTTGGAGCCCCCCTCTGGACTGCAGCATTCAACTCCATGCCATCAAGTCCTTTTGTACTATTTTCTTTCGCATTTACTTGTTATTTTATGAGGTTTGAAACATGAAGGCGGTGATGCATGAAGCTGAATTGAGTTCATTAGTAAGTTCTCTCTATGGGCTCTATATTGCTGCAAAAGTAGTATTATATTGTTCCTAATTTTGAATTATGCTGGTTGAGAATTTTACATATATATGGAATTATTGTGGTTTCTATGAATTTTTATATATACAAACTCTATGATCAACCATCCACATTTGAATGCTAATCAAATGAAAATTGAGCTTCTTGTTTGTTCAAAAGATTGATTTCTTCTTCAGACTCTTATCAGACTGTGTGTCGCTAAATCATTTATTCGTCTTTTATTTACAATTAACCCATAGTCCTTTGTTTTCCCTAGGCATCTAGGGTTTTTCTATGTTAAGGATACAAGCGTCCTTACGTAATGAAAATTGAGACTTAGGCTCATCAGGAAGACGGAGTTCTCTTCTAACTCGTACCCTTTTGATCGGTGGATTCAGATAGGTGAAGAGTGCTTCATGCTCTCTACTATTCTCCTTTAGTGCATTAATCCAACTTGTTTATCTAACTGTGTATTGGCGTGGCCTCCTCAAATCTAGGGATGGCCATTAGGTACCCAAAATAACAAATGGGTATCTTGATACTTGTTTTAGTACTTCATCGCGAGCCAAAGGAAGGGGTACCGGTGAGTCTGGTTACACAATGAGTACTGACAACTGTGACAGCTGAGACGTAGGAGATGTTGATGATGACTGGCTCCATTAGAGATTTGGGTCACTGATGGCTGGTTTCCCATCCTTATGGGCATAATTACATTGAAGCAACATTTATCAGTTCTTGAAGACCTCGGAGATATTGATGACGAGATGAATGACTTAAGGATAGAGATGTGCATCAATTCCTACAACATGATTTAGTTGCTAGAATAATGCTATTTGGATTTGATAACATTGTTGACCACCTCTCTAATAGATATTGACCCTACTTATAAAACTCATTAATATAATAATAGATATCAACCATACTTACAAAATTCACTAATATAATAACGTGGTCAGGAGAGTGGTTAGTAAATGAACTCCAAATATCAGCACCCTATTTGCTAACTCATACTTCATGAACCGTGTTGAGACATCCAAGTCTATTATATATATATATATGCATGCCCTCATATCATGTAGCGCATGTACTAATGAAGGTTCATGATGCTGTTACTATTGACGCTAAAAATATCATCATGCACTCCTTAGTGAAGATCGGATTAGACGATTGGCTAAAAAAAATCATCATGCACTCCTTCTCAGTGAAGATCGAATTGGATGATCGGGCTGAGGGTTGCCCTTTCTTTCCTTCACTCTCCGTTCCCTAATATGAAACCTGAGTCATCAAAGCCTTTCTCACTCGACTAGACCAATCACCATGTATGACTATTTGAATAACATTATTAATTAATTAGTGTCTTTTACTTTTGCCGTGCACATTGACGGTTGCTTCATACCAACTAGGCAACTATATGTGCCTCCTCATTCACGGAAGGGTTTTTTGCTTCATACAAAACATGGATTAGCAACACAACATCGTTATCATATCGAATATCTCACCAAGCTTCTTCTTCATGTGTGTGTACATGCACAATAGAACATTAATTTGTACAAAACTTCTTGAAACAAATAATTGAATAGATTTTGAGAAACTAGATAGTCATTTCATCATGGACGTGAGAATATCATATACAAAACCCTCCAAGTCCATGGTAAAATGACATTAGTCTCTCAAATTGTCATGTCTTAAAAGAGTTTTGTGCAATGTTCTATCGTCTATGCCTACTTGTGCTTTAGATCATGTATTGAAATTTCTGCACATGTGTGTGTGTGTGTGTGTGTTTTCTGATCTAGTCATCCATGTGAACATCTCGTAAAGCCTTTTGGTATGGTTGTCAACGATTCATTTCCTCTTTGATGAGTGATGAAATTGTACAGATTCTCTACACTCATGAGTGAGGTGATTACTTAATATATCCCAGCTTAATTTAGTGACTTTTATTAAGACACCACTATTTTCCTGTTATTTTTCTAGTCACAACCTCTTCAAACAGTAATTGCAACTCCCACAAGCTTAAAGTCACAACCTCTTTGAGATGGTTGTTTTACAAATGAAAGGAATGAGCTCTCAGAGACCACTTCAGGTTAGTGGCGATTTCCATTAGGAGTTCTCTTCTATCTCGTACCCTTTTGATTGGTGGATTCAGATAGGTGAAGAGTGCTTCTTGCTCTCTACTATTCTCCTTTAGTGTATTCCAATCTAGTTGTGTATTTGTGCCCCCTCCTCACATCTACGGATGGCCATTAGGTAGCAAATGGGTATCTTGAAACTTGTTTGCGTGCATCACGAGCCAAAGGAAGGTGTACCGGTTAGTCTGGTTTCACAATGAGTGCTGACAACTGTGAAATCTGATACATAGTAGATGTTGATGATGACTGGTTCCATTAGAGCTCTTGGTCATTGATGGCTGGTTCTCATCTTTATGGGCATAATTATATTGAAGCAACATCGGTTCTTGAAGACCTCGGAGATATTGATGATGAGATGAATGACTTAAGGATAGAGATATGCATCAATTCCTGCACATGATTTATCTCAAATGCTTTGAACTTTTAGAGCATGTTTTCTGCATCATGGATCATTAAAGGTATTGAACGACATAAGAAATCCATGGTCAAAATTCAGTAATTTACGATTACACGTCCATATATTAGTAGAATAATGCTATTTAGATTTGACACCATTGTTGGTCACATCTTTAATAAATGTCGACGCTACTTATGTATATGAAATCCACTAATATTAATAACGTGGTCAGCAAGGTGGTTAGTAAATAAAGTCCAAATATCAGTACCCTATTTGCTAATAAGCTTATACTTCAATGAACCGAGTTGTGGCATATATTTTCTATATGTGCATTCCCTCATATATGATGTAGTGCATGTACTAATGAAATTCATAATACTGTTTTTATTGACACCAAAAATGTCATCATACAATCCTTTTCAGTGAAGATCGAATTGGATGATCGGGCCGAGGGCTGCCCTCTCTTTCCTTCACTCTCCATTCCCTATTATGAGCTTCTTCTTCATGTGTCTACATGCACAATAGAATATTAATTTGCACAAAACTTTTTGAGACAAATAATTGTACAAATTTTGAGAAACTAGAGTCATTTCATCATGGACGTTAGAATATCATGCACAAAACCCTCCAAGTCCATGGTAAAATCAATGACAGTAGTCTCTCAAATTACATCAAGCCTTTCAAGGAGTGTTGTGCAATGTTCTATCGTCTACGACGACTTGTGCTTGAGATCATGTACTGAAATTTCTGTATACATACATACATATATATGTTTTCTGATCTAGTCATCCATTCCAACATCTCGTAATGCCTTCCGCCTTGGTTGCCAACGTTTCATTTCCTTTGATGAGCGATGAAACTGTACGGATTCTCCAACACTCATGAGTGAGGGGATTACTTAATATATCCCACCTTAACGAGTGACTTTTATTAAGACACCACTATTTTCTTTTCCAGTTACATCCTCTTCAAACAAGAATTTGCAACTCCCACAAGCTTAAAGTCACAACTTTTTTGAGATGGTTGTTTTACAAATGAAAGGATGAACTCCAGAGAGGTTAGTGTCATTATTTAAGACAAACCCTAGATCAAATAGAGATTATAATTAATAGTTTAAATATGATCGACAATCTAATAACACAACATGTCGAATCATTATGCAAGAGAGAACATTTTTTTCATGTGCGTAAGTATATCTACTTCTTTACTTCTTAGTGTAAATAACTAATACAGTAAATATTTAAAAAAATGTATATTACGTATATTATCTATGCAAATCACTCTCTTTAATTATGCTCCTAGCAAATATTCCCTTGATTGTTGGTGATAAAATTTGATTAGTGTAGGCCATATATATATATATGACATCTAAATTCTAATTAACCTATTAATCGGATTTAAAAAATTAGCTAGGGAAACTCAAACAAATAGATCACCAAAACCTAAGTAGTATATACCAGGAGGAAAAGGATCGGGAAATCCTAAGGAATTCGTGATCGTGATCATTCATCATCGTACATTGTGCAGTCAGTTTTTACTAGGTGCTATTTACATTTAATTTAAAATTTAAAAATTTAAAAAAATTTATAATCATATGATATACGATGAACGGTTACCAAATTTCTAGAATCTTTAGGAAAATGATCCGGCCGGGATCCAGGTTGCGTGTCTTTCCATGCAGATTGCAGAGTCACAGATTCAATAGTCTGTACGTAGGCAACAGGCATCCCATGAGGGTGATGCCAGAACCTGTCATCTCATCTCCCATCACCACGTAGGTTGTATCCTAAAGTGACAGAGTGGAAAATCTTTGCAGATCGCCACCTCACCTCAAAGTGCGTCGATAGGTTTGGACCACAAAACCGACACACCACTAACTAGCTAGGGTTTTTGTAAATTAAAAATAGTAATGTACAAAACAATACTATTGACTTAGTGATCTCGATATCAACTTCAAAAGATCAACCAATTATTTGTAAATCCATTGCCATTCATCCTTATACAGGATTATGATAATCAGGGCTCCCCAAGTGGGAACATAATTATTCAAAAATTTTCTCACCACACAACCATCCGAAGTTCACTCATCAACTTTATTAACATTATATTTAAAGAGATAGATGCGTGATATTATTTTTTTTTACATTTTTTAACATTTTTTTATGAGATTTACTTTATAATGTATTTCAATGATCCAAAACGTTTATCTTTTAAGCATTCTCTCAAAGATCATGTCTATAAAAAATCACCAAAATTTGAAACCATATGACCGTTAGATTAAGATTTTAGAGTTTCTTTGTAGAACCGTATTCGTCCATTTTCTTCATTACAAATAAATGTCTTAAACACTTAATGGTTTTGAATTTGGCAAATTTTTTAGATGATATATAAATGATGATCTAAAAGATAGACGGTTTTGATCGGTATAAAATATTACAGAGTAAACTCCACAAAAACGTGTCAAAAATTGTGTTAAAAAAAGCAATGCTACATATCTGCTCCATAATTGATACCCAACTTTGTCCCTTTTATTAACTTTGTTGTTCATAATTAAATTTAACATATTAAAATTAATATACAACCCTTTTTACATACACCCAGTAAATTCTCTCTTTCAATTTTTTTTATTTTTTTTAAAGAACTTTTATAACATGAATACACTTCATCACGGCATTATGTTACAATCGCACGCTGTATCACTGAGACAAAATGGTGGCTTTTACCCTTATCACGTAAGTTGTTCTCAAATTTTCAATTGCTAGGTCCAAAAAATAATCTGGGAGGTCGACTGGGGTGTTACGAGAAAAAAATTCTTAATTGATAGCCTAATCGAAGACTAGCACTATCTTGCATCCAAAAACAGAAAAAATCAAATGCGCGCTTAGAAGAATAGAGAAATGTTCACGGCCTAGTGTCTTGAGTCATGTATGTATAATAATACTCAGTAATCGCATATAAATGAGCTAGCTAGCTTACTACTCGGTGCACCTGAAGAATTGCAGAGAGAGAGAGAGAGAGAGAGAGAGAGAGAGAGAGAGAACATATCAACAAGATGAAATGCAAAACCTGATGAACTTTTCACTGATTAATGATGATGTATTACAGTAGCCTTGTCTATATATTGAGCTCTCAGCTTCCTATACAAACTGCAAACAGAAAATACTGACAGACTTCGAATAAGATGATTACAACGGATGGCACGTAGACCACGCATATTCTAACAAAGAACATTACAACATACTGGTTTTGTATGACGAAAGAGAATGGAGAACGATTACTTGTTCAAATCGGTAGAATTAATGGATCAGCACTCTGTCAATATATGCAAATGTAGATAGTAGGAGAAATGATAGCTAAAACTAATTTCTTCCAACAAAAAGAAATTCATTTATTCATACCAGATATCGTTGTTACAAAAAGAATTGAATCTGACACGTAAGCTCTCCTTTCAACACGGTCAGAACCTTAGAACTCCGGTGAACCCTCAACTACATGCGGAAGGAGAGACCAGCCATGCTGCTACAAGAATATGCTGTGAACTCTCAACCGAAGGCCAGCTTGTGAAATAAAATTTGATGAGTCTAGACAACCAATTCCCTCGGTGTTTGTGTTTCAAGAAATGTGTCATAATTCAAGCTTCTTGCAACTTCGAAGAAATGTTTAACTGCTTCTTCAGGTGTCCTTACTAGAACACCATGCCCTAGATTGAGAATGTGTCCCCTTGGCCCTGCAGACCTCACCACCCTGAAAATATTGCGTTAATTTCAGAATTACACACAATCCAGAACTGAAACCAAACCACAAAAGATCAAAACACTAAAATCCCTTTGATGATCCATAAAGAATAAAGTAGAAGTTAACAATCGTTTGAAGAAATTTTTATTTAATTGAACATCTGAGCCAGTAAATGTTTAAGGTAAGGAATAAATTCCAACCAGTTCCCAAGTGCTAAGCTAGTTTTTTTTCTTTCTGTTTAGTTTTAGGTGGGCCTATGGACTCCCTGCCACGCCCCTCCCCTTTCCTCTTACTAGCACAAATGTGATATACTACCCAAATGTTAGTTTTAGGCATATCAGTTGGAGAATCCAATCTGGTACAAATTTAGGCAATTGGCTGCATCTGATCTCACTACCCATTTGTTTTCTACCATCATATAAACCAATGTTCCACACATATCCAAGTTCATATTGAGGTAAGGTTTTGAATAAAATTAGTTGCAAGTTTTGAGATGTTCCCATAACAAACCTTTGAATTTCTTCGGTCAAGGAAGGAAGAGGAGAAAATAGGTAAGCAGGATCCACATTTCCCTGTACACTGATCTCACTACCCAACCGTTTTCTACCATCAGCTATGTCTACCGTCCAATCGAGCCCAATCACGTCTACACCAGTTCCTTTCATGCGCTCAAGAATGCCACCATTCCCATTAATGTAGAGAACAAGTGGTGTTTTAGGGCATCTTTTCCTTACTGAAGTCACGATCTGCAATTTAAGAACAGTAACGTGTGAGCAGAAGGAAAAGGAAGCAACTTATATGTACCTATAAAGAAAATCACACGTGCAATTTCCATATGCACCTGTGTGAAAAGGATTCCATTTAGGGAAATATATATGTGACACTTAATAATGTGTGTCCCTACTCCTTATGCATATATCTCCTCCCTCACCTCTTGAATATAAGGCTTCGACCAGCTATCCCACATGGCTGGTGGTAGTTGCCCACCCCATGAATCAAATATTTGTATGCAATGTGCCCCTGCTTCTACTTGGAAAACAATATAGTCTGATATTGCCTGAGTCAAATGCGAAAGAAGAGCCCTCAATACATGTGGTGATGTATGGCACATGCTCTTTATTTTTGTATACGTGGAAGTTGAACCCCCTTCTACTATGTATGTAGCAATCGTCCATGGTGCCCCTACGAAACCCAAAACAGCAGCATGCCCACCAACCTGAATGAAAGAATAACTGAGAGAAGCATGTGTACGAACATTGAAAATATAAGAAGACATGTAATGATCATTCACAATCTAATAAAGTCGATCTTCTTTTTCAAGCATGTAATAAGTGTCTAATAGCTACCTCCCGCCGCAGTATCTTTAAGGATTCCCCCACAAAGTGTAGTTTGTCCAAGTCAATCGGATGCAAGGTCTTCAAGCCCTCTTCAGAGACGATGGGTGACTGAATAACAGGACCCCTGACGTCCTCTATGTCAAAGGGAACACCAAATGCAGGTAGAGGCGTAAGTATGTCAGAGAAAATAATCACTCCATCAGGACGGAAAGCTTCCCAAGGCTGCAAAGAAATTTCCACAATGAGGTCAGTTGTCTCTGACCTCTCTCTGAACGATGGATATTTCTCTGCAAGCTTTCTGTAAACAGCCATATACCTTCCTGCTTGGCGCATCATCCATGCTGGAGGCCGACTTACAGGATCTCCTCTTGCAGCCTTAACCAAGAGTGGATCTGGGAGCAGGAAGTGGGGAGTTTAAAAACAAAACAAAAAAATGAAAACATTTTATATAACAATGAAACCACATCTTCAGAGAAGAGTTCCTAAAATTAAACATCAAACGAGAGAAAATATTAGAGGACATGGCTCAACATTATTTGTTGCAAGTATTAGTATGCATTAGCAAATATAACAGCTAACAATATTCTAGGGCAGCTTCAATACTGATGGACTTTTAGGGCAGCTTCAATATCGATGGACTTTTCTTTTCACCACATTACAGGGATAGTCTTAGAGCTCTCACAACATCACAGATGCATGACCAAGAGTGTCTTCAAAAACCTTTTCTTTGATCCTTTCATCAGTCGGTCCTAAATCGACCCTCTAGAGACTCTATTCTTTTAAATTCATCTTCTTTTTCGGTATCAACACACATTTATAACTTCATATGTCGAACACAAAACACCTTACATCTTCGATGACAAAATAGAAGCAACTAATCAGAATCTGGGTACTGAGAATTAAATTACTTTTTTTTCTTATATTCCCAATGGAAATTACTCATTGACTCACAAAGAAAACCAAAAATCAACAATAACCCATATCACATAATATAAAAAAGATCCCTAAAAACCAACCAAACAATTAGACTTAAAAAAAAAGAACATATATTTGCAAAGTTGGGGGGAAAAGAAGCATACCAGAAGAGGAAGAGCATGTTACAGAAACCTTTCTGTGGGGGCATTTTCTTTTGGAAGGAGCCGAGAATCCAGTGACAGCAGTAGAAGTAGAAGTTGCCCCTGACCGCACGAACAAGCTCGATGACTTCCATCCCAGAGAGCTGTTCACACTGCACATACCAAATTTCAGTTTTAAGGATGCCCCAAGTGGCCCAAATGCCAAATTTAAAGTCAGAATTGAAGTTCAAGAAGCAATGGAGAGAGAGAGATTGCCTGGCCGGAGCGGATAAACCCATTCCGGATGGATGGAGAGAGAGAGAGTGGGGGGGAGAGAGAGAGAGAGAGAGAGAGAGAGAGAGATGAAGAGAGACAGGGACAACGGTAAAGTGGACGATTTTTATTACATTGGGCTCTGCCATGGAGGCCCTGTTTGACCAAAAAAATACAGGAAGGCCCAAGATAAAAGTAAAACACGAGCCAAGACGAGTCCCCTTGTTTTTACTTGCCGTGATTTGCTTTCAAAATTTTGACAATACGAGTTTCGGCATATCTACAAATAAAAGGATTTTATGGCGAATAATTTAGCGATCTGTAATCTTGATTTAGACTTGAGTAATTTTTATTTTGATTCTCCTTCTTGTTCAGTTGGTTTTCTTCGTGAGAATCGACTTGAGATGTTCCCGTCTAAATTTATTATTGCGTAATTTTGTTTGGGTTCTTGCTTTTAGCCTCGTTTTTTTTTTTCAACCAAAAAGAAAACCTTTTGAATAGAGAAAATTTTGAAATTGTGATCCAAATAGTGTTTTAAATTGCGGTTCACCTTCATGTGGAAACACTAATTTTATGTATTCATATTCCACATTCATATGCACTCTCTAATTAAGAGTTGAGTTAAAAGATCGCATGTGTATTCAAAAAATACAAACGTGGTCATCGATTTCGGAATGCTATAATATTTTAACTAGATCGTTCTCTCACGTGCCTATATGACAAAAACAGCCTCGTAGCTTTTCTCATATATGTTCGATATTTTGTAGCACTGATTATATTGACACATCCACAAAGGATAAGATTGAGTACAACATACTTACATTTTTATTTAAGGTACCAACAAACAGGAACCCTCCTTAAAATTTCCGGGAGGAGTCCTTTTCTGTATCGCATGAAGATGCATCGATACGAGTAAGCTAGGCACCGTCATTGTTCTCAAGTGAATCGGGGACCAGGAGAGTTCCTTTGAGCACCAAAAGGCCAGAGTCTGCTTAAGCCAAAATCCAAATTAGACTCCGGTTTTTTGGTGCACGTAAACCTCACCTTATCATAGAGTATGGTGTCGTCTGAGCTGCTTATGTTTCTGAAGTAACAGGATTTGCCACCATTGAATCTATACACTTGCTGTGTACTCCCCAGTCCGCTAACTACGGACCTGTTCTTTATAACGATAGTACCCTCAGCATTCTGCAGATTGCTGAGAGAGCTGTTGGAGAATCGGGAACTAGCACTTGCGGACTTCTTCTCGATAAATCCCAGTTCGATGTTTGTAATGTACTTATATGTTTCTTTTGCTTGTTCCAACAAGTCAATGTACAAGTAAAAAGGAAATTTTTTGTTTGATGACGTTGAGTGGATAATGGAGGATGGCGGCCTGATATGAACTGTATCGTTGAAATGGATGGTCTGATTCACTATCTGCGTATTGCCATCATTCTTCATGACCATTGTATTACTGTAATGGAGGTCTTGAATCGCATCAGTTGTGATATTCCCATAGGAGGACTTCACCCATCCAGTCGATGACACAGACCTGCCGACCCTTGTCAAAAATGTGCCATTTAATCCCTTGAAATCCAAAACCAATGAAACAACAAGGGGCAAGCTACTATGCTTCAAAAGCTCTCCTTCAGTTTTCGTGCTCCGCTTGTCCAGCCAAAGATGCAAATTCGCGTCAAGGAGCCAAACATTCGAGGCATTTGTAACACTAAAACCAAACTTGTGGCTCTTCCCATCCAATATCTTCCCTAAAAAGGGCGTGATTTCAATATCATAAGAAGGGAGATTGTACGAGCCAATCGCAGTAATTGGACTCCACAGGAGGGGATTGAACCCTCCAGTGAAAATCACAGTAAAAGGCCAGACTGCACCAACAACCTCACCATCTAAACTCACCACAACCTCCCTAAAGGGCCCGTTTCCAGGCGTACCGCTAAGATTGTTTGCAGCAATGTACTCATTCGGAGGATTTGAATACCAAAACTCATCATTCTCATGAAATGAAACATACACCTCCAACACAGCCCTATAAGCATTCTGCGGCATCTTAAATTCCTTCAACTGTGTATCGGTCGAATTCTGGATTTCAAACCACAACCCATCATTCAAAGGCAGATTTCTCGAAATGGGCAAGATCAAATCAGCCCAAGAATGGTACCCAGAATCCAAATTTACCAAATTTTTCTCATAGTTATAATTCAAATTCTTCTCAGCAGGGTAAAAATGGATGCTAATATTCACATGGTATATCCCAGTATATCTTTCATTTACCAAATTCCCAAGATAAACAGCTAGTGTTTGATTGTTCTGAAGCAAAGAATAGTACCTTGTGATGTCCTTCTTGACACTCCAAACAATCCCATTCTGCGTTGGCTCAGCCGTGCAGCCCCTGAGAAGCTCAACGCCGCCGAGCCAAACCCCGAAAATCCGATCAAATTGCGTCCCTCTGCAGGTGGCTTTCCAGTCGAGGACAATTTTGGAAAATGAATGAGATGGGCAGTAGGAGGGAGGGGTGTAGTTAGCAAAGACTGGAGGTTTGCCGTATGTGTACCCGAAGTCGTGCTGGAGAACGTGCTGGGTGCAGGGCTTGGTTTTGGGGAGTTCGATGGGTTTGGTTACTTCGAAGTAGAGAGTTGGTGCGGCAGCGTTTTGAGGGGTGGGTTGGGAGAGGAGCTCAGATCGGAGAAGGTTGATTTTGTGGACATTGGCGGCAGAAAAGAGTGGTTGGTTGAGGAGGAGGAGGAGGAGGAGGAGGAGGATGGCCAACGGAGAGGCCATGAGTGACTCACCGGTGGTTGAGCTGTCTGTTGTTTTGGCGGGTTTTACTTCGTTTTGGCGCTATTATTTATTTGTATTTATTTGTTTATATTTTATAAAGTTTCTTGGAGTAGAAAACAATGGTGAGTTGGTGATTCTATAAACTGAATTAAATAATTTCTTAAATGTACTATTTAAATTCCATCTACAAAAAATAAGCGCGGAATTAGAATCCTTGACTCTGATTCGATTCGTTCGAAAATCATCCGTTTTTAATTGAAAAATCAAATTTAATTTTTCATTTACATAAAGTCTTCGGAATTAGTAAGTACTTAGAGCGTTGCTACCAATATATTTAAGTCACACTAGTGTAGCAGTAATGTTATTGAAATCAAATTCATGATGTGTGATTCTTATATATAGATATCATACTCACAATATGGTAATTTTCATATGGGGTAAAAATAAAAAAACATTATATAAATGTAACTTGAAACATAAATATAATGGAGAAACAAAAAATGCAAAACAATCGAAGGCGATTTGATTGATGAGATGATAGCTCCACCAGAAGCTAGTACCCAAAGTGGCGGATTCAAGATTTCAACATTGGGTGGTCCTAATTATAAAAGTTTCAAAAAAACTTAAACGAAAATAACATTGAAATTTTTTTCAACAAACTACTATTTGATGTTAGAGAGAAACATTCCAAGATTAGATTGTTTGATCAAATCAAAATAAAAAATCAAATGGACTAACAAAGACATAATATATATATATATATATTAGAATTTTTTATTTGCACTCTAATTGTCACATCCCAGACTCCAACCTCTCGGATATTGTCCGCTTTGGCATTCTGGGTCTGGACTATGTCGCAGCCACCCAGCTACCGCACGGTTTTGTTCTTGTGGACCGTAGCCCACAAAAGGCCTCTCTGAAGTTAAAGCTCTGGGCATGGATATATAAGGCCCAAAGACCACGCCCTCACGGGCGATGTGGGATACTACAATCCTCCCCCCTTAGGGAGCCCGACGTCCTCGTCGGCACACCACGGCCGTGAGTCTGGCTCTGATACCAAATTGTCACATCCTAGACTCCAACCTCTCGGATATTGTCCGCTTTGGCATTCTGGGTCTGAACTATGTCGCAGCCACCCAGCTACCGCACGGTTTTGTTCTTGTGGACTGTAGCCCACAAAAGGCCTCTCTGAAGTTAAAGCTCTGGGCATGGATATATAAGGCCCAAAGACCACGCCCTCACGGGCGATGTGGGATACTACAATCCTCCCCCCTTAGGGAGCCCGACGTCCTCGTCGGCACACCACGGCCGTGAGTCTGGCTCTGATACCAAATTGTCACATCCTAGACTCCAACCTCTCGGATATTGTCCGCTTTGGCATTCTGGGTCTGAACTATGTCGCAGCCACCCAGCTACCGCACGGTTTTGTTCTTGTGGACCGTAGCCCACAAAAGGCCTCTCTGAAGTTAAAGCTCTGGGCATGGATATATAAGGCCCAAAGACCACGCCCTCACGGGCGATGTGGGATAAATTGTAGTATCCCACATCGCCCGTGAGGGCGTGGTCTTTGGGCCTTATATATCCATGCCCAGAGCTTTAACTTCAGAGAGGCCTTTTGTGGGCTACGGTCCACAAGAACAAAACCGTGCGGTAGCTGGGTGGCTGCGACATAGTTCAGACCCAGAATGCCAAAGCGGACAATATCCGAGAGGTTGGAGTCTGGGATGTGACACTAAAAATTGTTAAAGAAATCAACCCCATCTCATTAAAGGACCTACACAAATCTAGAATAAAGAATTCTAGAACATTCACTAAGGTTGGTTAGCTAGATTATCCAAGTTAAAGTAGTACTTTGTAGAAATGACTAGAATGTTGTTTCTTAAGTTGGTGGAAGAGTTTAGAAGAATGGTGAGGTTTCCACCAACATGCAAGATTAGTGTAGATAATTCTAGCTTAGGAAGTTAGTGGAATTATCTAGATATATCTAGCATGGTGTGTCCATGCTTCTCCAAGGTTCCATCCATGCCTATAAAAGGAGAAGGCATCCACACCATTTGTATCAACAAAAACAAATCAACAAACCAACCAAGCAAGCTTGTAAGCAAGCAAGCAAGTGAGAGTGAGAAGAAAGAATAGTCTTGTAAGAGTGTGAGTGCTCTAGAGTTTGTCTCTAGAAAGTGAGTGAGGTATGGTTTGGGGTTGAGGTGATTTAAAAAAAAGCTGGGATGAAAAAAAGCTGAGAGAGTTTTTGGTGTTTGGTAAACTTCCAGCTTTGGCTTTTTTTCACAGTTTTGGGTGAAAAAAAGCCAAAAAACAGAAGCAGCAAAAGGCAGCTTTGAAAAACTAGCTTTTCAGCTTCTGCGCAAACCTCAAAACACGGATGAACAGTAACCTTTAATGAAAGTTTCTAGCAATCCTACCCTTAAATCCAAATTATTGATTCGAACAGAACGACATAAACATAAATCACCACAAAATCTCATCTCTGAAATCCAAAAAAGTCATGAACATCACAAAAAGTACAAATTTTCAACCTGAAAAACTACCTACTCAGAAGCATTTCATCTCAAATTTTCCACCTATCAGTTAGATGAACCCAAGAGCCATGCAAACACAGCAAGCACAAAAATCCCAGAAAAAAAAAATAATACCCACAAACAGATGCACTGCAATCGCATCTAAACATCAAAAGAAAAAGGAAATTTACGGGCATACTAAAATGGCAATATACAAGAACGTGTGGAACTTTATCGAACAAACACGTACCCTCCCTTCATCTCTATCATCCCTTTTTGCTCCTCCCAGCTTCATCTCTACCAAAGATCTTTGAAGATTTGTGTCGCCCCTAGCTTTATCGTCGAGCTTGTTGTCGAAAGGCATCGCTTCTCCTCTACTCAGATCCTCGGCTTCTTCGACTCCCAATCTCGCTCTTCACTCGACCATCGCCTTCATCCGCTGCGACATCGTAGACAAACTCCATGATGCTAGCCAAAACCCAGAAGACAAAAAATACCGATCTGCCGAAACCCATATGAAATTCAGCTTGTGAAAAATCCAAAAAACAAAAAACCCATATGACAAATCTAGAAGTTTTTTTTAGAATGAATGAGAAAAAATGGAATTTGATGATGAGGGAGTAAGTGGCGAAAAGAATGGAATTTGGTGATGAGAGAAAAAGTGAAGAGGGAGAGATAGAGAGGTAGTTGGACGGGAAGGATAAAAAAATGAAGATGATTCTAGAGAGTGTTCTAGAAAAGTAAAAGAAAAGAGAAAAGGTGAAAAATCTAAAAGATAGAATTAAGCTTGGTTATGGGGAACAGAGAAAAAGAAATATGATAAATAAGTTTGGTTTTGGTTATTTCACACAATTACAGATGTTTTACATAAATGTTTACCAAACGCTATCATACTGTTTTTTTTTTTTCCAAAAGCACTTTTACAAAAAAGTTTACCAAACACTCTGCTGCTTTATTTCACAGCTGCTTATTCTCACAACACAGCAGAAGCAGTTTTTTTTCAAAGCACAGCAATACCAAACCAACCCTCATAGCTTCTCAATAGTGTCTTTGATAGTTTGTGTTGTAATATTTTGTTTGTGTAATACAAGTAATTTGTTTACTTGTATTGTCTCTCCAACACTTGTGCTAGAGTTGTGTACTTAAGTTTTTTTTTCCCAACAAAAATATCACTTTATATTTCAAACTCTCTAAAATGAGAAAGAAATCTACACAGCCTAGCAAAATGTCGACCATGGCATGAGGCTTGCCATGACATGTCTCGCAAAATGTCGACCATGGCATGCCAATGTCATGCCAAGCCTCACAAAATGTCGAGAAGTGCAAAATGTGATTTTTAAAGTATAGATAAAAGTTCTCTATAAATTTACCAACAATGATCAAATTGTTATAAAAAAAAAAAAAAATCATACACTACATCACAATAATCATATGAATATTTTCATCTAATACACATAAGCCCAAAATCATAAAATTTATTTGAAATTCAATATTGTAATGAGGTGATGATGGAAAGATAGAGATGGAATAATTGTGGTGGGGTTCCGGGGTAAGGTTTGTATTGGATGGGTGGATTTGGGGCTGTGTGCTAATTAAAAGAGGGAATTGCATGAGAAGTAGATGGGTCTCGGGTTTGTAGACGAAAAAGAGTTTAAATTTTTTGAATGGCCTGGCTCAAAACGGCACCGTCTAGGCCAGGTCATTAAAAACAATATTAAACCTTCTTCTTCTTTGCTAAATTCTGTTGGGTGCCGTGCTGCAAATTCATGGAGTTCCAAAACCAACACGGGACCAGGCAGTCGGGTGGTCCTCAACGATCTTCACATATGCTTCTCCGATCTTTCAGAGGGTCCTGGGACCACCCAGGTCCTGTAATGGATCCGCCCACCCAACCCAATAAACATAAGTTTAAAAAACCACGAGTTGGTGATCTAGTGGTAAAGGACGGATTACGATGTTTTTTAAAACTAAAAATTAAAGGTCTTGGGTTCGAAACCTGCTACTGATGTAGAAATCAGACTTGTGGCCAGGGAGGCTGAAATGCTTCTATAAGTCTTCCCGGCTCTCGAAAGGGATGGATAAACCGTAATTTACCACTAGTTGTCCCCCTTATATATATATATAAAACCAAGAACAAAAGTTTAAAACAATATGACAGACCAAACCAAATTGCACTCAAAATTGTAAGAGTAGTTCATCTACATTTTAAGTCTTAAGGTTCGGCAGGCTTGAACGAGCTGGAGAACGAACTGGGAAAATACTGCCAAAACCGTGTCACGTTTCTCTAATTCGATGTTTGGACGAAGGACTTTCAAGGTGTCGTTTTAAAAAGTTCTCTCTTATGTAGTGCATTCCTAAATAATTTAGCCTATGCCCATGAAACTTTCAAGTCAGACGTTCTAAAAACCACTGAAAACTCTCACAATGACTAAGGAGTTGGGTTATAAAAGCTTTGAAGTTTGGTATAAAATTTCTAAATTTTTGAGCAGTGCAAGAAACATCATATTTTTCATAAAAAGATCTCTCATTTCATTACATATACTTAGATTTACAAAAATTACCTGATATTTACACGCAAGTTGAAAAAATGCACTGCGAGGCCGGGAACGGGCTTGGTATCGGACCCTTGGGTAACGATGAGTTCGACAAATCCGTGAAGGGTGTGACCATGAATCATATGCAGATAACACAAGTTGACATGATCCAGTTTTCAGAAATCATTCAACTCCATGTAAAACCATAACCATTTTAACGCAGATACCTTAACTAGATCCTAGAAGAGTATCCACAAAAATAAAATTGGGTACAAAATACTTACATTTTTATTTGAGGTACCAACAAACACGAACGCTCCATAAAATTTACCTAAGGAGTCCTCTTCTGCAGCACATGAAGATGCATCCATACGAATAAGCTAGGCACCGTCATTGTTCCCAAGTAAATCGGGGACCAGGAAAGTTACTTTGAGCACCAAAAGGCAACAGTGTGCTTAAGCCAAAATCCAAATTAGACTCTGGTTTTTTGGTGCACGTAAGCGTCACCTTATCATAGAGTATGGTGTAGTTTGAGCTGCTTATGTTTCTGAAGTAACAAGATCTGGCACTATCGAATCTATACACTTGCTGTGTACTCCCCAATCCACTAGCTACTAAATTGTTTTTCACAACCATATTACCCTCGGCATTCTGCAGATTTCTGAGAGAGCTGTTGGAGAATCGTGAACCAGCACTTGCAGACTTCTTCTCAATAAATCCCAATTCGACATTTGTAACCAATGTATATGACTCATTTGCTTGTTCCAAGTAGTCACTGTACAAGTAAAGAGAAAATATTTTGTTTGATGACATTGAATGAACAGTGGAGGATGGTGGCCTGATATGAACTGTATCATTGAAATGGATGATCTGATTCACTATCTGCGTATTACCATCATTCTTCATGACCATTGCATTGCTGTAATGGAAGTCTTGAATCGCATCAGTTGTGATATTCCCATAGGAGGACGTCACCCATCCAGTCGATGACACGGACCTGCCGGCCCTTGTAAAAAATGTGCCATTTAAACCCTTGAAATCTAAAACCAATGAAACAACAAGGGGCAAGCTACTATGCTTCGAAAGCTCTCCTTCAGTTTTCGTGCTCTGCTTGTCCAACCAAAGATGCAAATTCGCATCAACATACCAGACATTCAAGGCATTTGTAACATTAAAACCAAACTTGTGGCTCTTCCCATCCAATATCTTCCCTAAAAAGGGAGTGATTTCAATATCATAAGAAGGGAGATCGAACGAGCCAATCGCAGTAATAGGTCTCCAGAGGAGCGGATTGACCCCTCCAGTGAAAATCACAGTAAAAGGCCAGACTGCACCAACAATCTCACCATCTAAACTCACCACAACCTCCCTAAAAGGCCCGTTTCCAGGCGTACCGCTAAGATTGTTTGCAGCAATGTAATCATTTGGAACATTTGAATACCAAAACTCATCATTCTCATGAAATGAAACATACACCTCCAACACAGCCCTATAAGCATTCTGTGGAATCTCAAATTCCTTCAACTGCGTATCGGTCGAATTCTGGATTTCAAACCACAACCCATCATTCAAAGGCAGACTTCTCGAAATGGGCAAGATCAAATCCGCCCAAGAATGGTACCCAGAATCCAAATTTTCCGAATTTCCCAACTTTTGCTCATAATTATAATTGAAATTCTCCTCAGCGGGGTAAAAATGGATGCTAATATTCACATGGTAAATCCCAGTATATGTTTTATCTACCACATTCCCAAGATAAACAGCTAGTGTTTGATTGTTCTGAAGCAAAGAATAGTACCTTGTGATGTCCTTCTCGACAATCCAAACAATCCCATTCTGCGTCGGCTCCGCCGTGCAGCTCCTGAGAAGCTCAACACCACCCAGCCAAACCCCAAAAATCCGATCATATTGTCTCCCTTTGCAGGTGGCTTTCCACTCGAGGACAATTTTGGAAAATGATTGAGATGGGCAGTAGGAGGGAGGTGTGTAGTTAGCAAAGACAGGAGGTTTGCCGTATGTGTACCCGAAGTCGTGCTGGAGAACGTGCTGGGTGCAGGGCTTGGTTTTGGGGAGTTCTATGGGTTTGGTTACTTCGAAGAAGAGAGTTGGTGCGGCGTCGTTTCGAGGGGTGGGCTGGGAGAGGAGCTCGGATCGGAGGAGGTTGAGTTTGTGGACATTAGCGGCAGAAAAGAATGGTTGGTAAAGGAGGAGGAGGAGGAGGAGGGCCAACGGAGAGCCCATGAGTGACTGACTGGTGGTCGAGCTGGCTGTTGCTTCGGTGGGTTTTGCTTTATTTTGATGCTCTATTTATGTATTTATTTATTTATATTTCTTTGTTTCTGTTTTTATTGAGTTTCTTCGAGTAGAAAAAAATGTTTGAGTTTTTCTTGTTGGAGAAGACAATGGTGAGTTATTGATTCTATAAACTGAATTAAATAATTTTTTGACTGTGCTATTTAATTTTTTTGTTCCAAAAAAAAAAAAACAAACTGGAGTTAAAATCTTTGATTCTAATTTAATTTGTTCGAAAATCGTCAGGTTAGCCATTTTTATTTGAAGAATTAAATTAAAATTTTCATTTGCAAATAGTTTTTCGAATTAGTAAATAGTGAGTACTTGATTGAAATATTACCAAATTTCTAATTCCAATAATAAATACATTAATCAATTGAAATAATAAAGTGAGAAATAGAAATTGGAATGTCTTGGAAAAACATTGTGTCATATATTTGGAGAGAGTGGACTGTCGCAATTCAAGCGAATCCAGAAGAATTCTATGTGGCCCAATATCGTGAATAAGATAAGGTTTTTATCACAAATTATTCTTGAAATGGATCAGAATCATCATTTTGGTACTTTACTTTCAAAATTAATATGTCGTCACTGACATTCATTATCGCACATCAATTTGATCATTCCATTAAGATTCCGTCAACTATTTTGTTAGTTTGGATGTGGGACCCACAAATCCAACAAAATAGTGACATGTGGACTACACAACATAAAGGTTTTTATCGCAAATAGTCCCTGACATTGATCTAACTCCTAATTTTATCGCAAATATACATTTTTATTTGAGGTACCAACAAACACGAACCCTCCATGAAATTTACCAAAGGAGTCCTTTTCTGCAGCACATGAAGATGCATCGATACGAATGAGCTAGGCACCGTCATTGTTCTCAAGTAAATCCGGGACCAGGAAAGTTCCTTTGAGCACCAAAAGGCCACAGCCTGCTTAAGCCAAAATCCAAATTAGACTCCGGTTTTCTGGTGCATGTAGGCCTCACCTTATCATAGAGTATGGTGTAGTTTGAGCTGCTTATGTTTCTGAAATAACAAGATTGGGGACCATCGAATCTATACACTTGCTGTGTACTCCCCAATCCCCTAACTAGCAGTTTGTTTTTTACAACGATAATAACCTCAGCATTCTGCAGATTTCGGAGAGAGCTGTTGGAGAATTGTGAACCAGCACTTGCAGACTTCTTCTCAATAAATCCCAATTCGACATTTGTAATGAATGTATATGATTCATTTGCTTGTTCCAAGTAGTCAGTGTACAAGTAAAGAGGAAATGTTTTGTTTGATGACATTGAGTGAATACTGGAGGATGGCGGCCTGATATTGACTGTATCGTTGAAATGGATGGTCTGATTCACTATCTGTGTATTACCATTATTCCTCATGACCATTGTATTACTGTAATGGAAGTCTTGAATCGCATCAGTTGTGACATTCCCATAGGAGGACTTCACCCATCCAGTCGATGACACAGACCTGCCAGCCATCGTCAAAAATGTGCCATTTAAACCCTCGAAATCTGAAACCAATGAAACAACAAGGGGCAAGCTACTATGCTTCGAAAGCTCTCCTTCAGTTTTCGTGCTCTGCTTGTCCAACCAAAGATGCAAATTCGCGTCAACATACCAAACATTCAAGGCATTTGTAACATTAAAACCAAACTTGTGGCTCTTCCCATCCAATATCTTCCCTAAAAAGGGAGTGATTTCAATATCATAAGAAGGGAGATCGAACGAGCCAATTACAGTAATAGGTCTCCACAGGAGCGGATTGACCCCTCCAGTGAAAATCACAGTAAAAGGCCAGACTGCACCAACAACCTCACCATCTAAACTCACCACAACCTCCCTAAAAGGCCCGTTTCCAGGCGTACCGCTAAGATTGTTTGCAGCAATGTACTCATTCGGAACATTTGAATACCAAAACTCATCATTCTCATGAAATGAAACATACACCTCCAACACAGCCCTATAAGCATTCTGTGGAATCTCAAATTCCTTCATCTGTGTATCGGTCGAATTCTGGATTTCAAACCACAACCCATCATTCAAAGGCAGATTTCTCGAAATGGGCAAGATCAAATCCGCCCAAGAATGGTACCCAGAATCCAAATTTACCAAATTTTGCTCATAGTTATAATTCAAATTCTTCTCAGCAGGGTAAAAATGGATGCTAATATTCACATGGTAAATCCCAGTATATGTTTCATTTACCAAATTCCCAAGAAAAACAGCTAGTGTTTGATTGTTCTGAAGCAAAGAATAGTACCTTGTGACGTCCTTCTTGACACTCCAAACAATCCCATTCTGCGTCGGCTCAGCCGTGCAGCCCCTAAGAATCTCAACGCCGCCGAGCCAAACCCCGAAAATCCGATCATATTGCCTCCCTTTGCAGGTGGCTTTCCACTCGAGGACAATTTTGGAAAATGATTGAGATGGGCAGTAGGAGGGAGGGGTGTAGTTAGCAAAGACCGGAGGTTTGCCGTACGTGTACCCGAAGTCGTGCTGGAGAACGTGCTGGGTGCATGGCTTGGTTTTGGGGAGTTCTGTGGGTTTGGTTACTTCGAAGAAGAGAGTTGGTGCGGCGTCGTTTCGAGGGGTGGGCTGGGAGAGGAGCTCGGATCGGAGGAGGTTGAGTTTGTGGACATTGGCGGCAGAAAAGAGTGGTTGGTGAAGGAGGAGGAGGAGGAGGGCCAACGGAGAGCCCATGAGTGACTGGCTGGTGGTCGAGCTGTCTGTTGCTTCGGCGAGTTGTTGATTCTATAAACTGAATTAAATAATTTTTTTTAGAGCAGTTCCACTGTGAGAAAGGTCGGCTATCTACTATTTAATCCATCTAATAAATAGTAATTGATATTAATGAATAGTAATTGATATTAATGAATAGTAATTGTCTTTTACATTTCCACCTCTACACTTGAATAGCCCTGTCAATAGGTAGATAAAATAATAATAATTTTTGCAACTTGCTTGGAATTTCCCTTGCACTCTCTACTCCCTCACGTCACTCCCTTTCTTTCCGCTCATCTTTCTCACTTCTCTCCATTTTTCTGAAGTTCCTCTGTCTCTCTCTCTAAGCTCTCGACACTTTCACTCTCTCTAGAGCTCTGAGAGCTCTCACCCACTTTCCTCTTCGAAAATTAAACAAATCAAACTCCAAAACCATGAAACCTTAATCTCTGGGACTAAAGGATCCTAGCTATATCGTTGCATGTGTCATCGGACCATCACGGTGTAAACCACCATTGAAGCCGAGAGCTTCAAGATCTGAAACTTGGTTCGATTTTTTTTCGATTTTTTAATTTCGGTTCGTTGTTCAATACCTTTTCGATTTTTTGAACCCACCCCTACTCATCTCTATTAGAGAAATAGTACAAATGACAGGCCAAACTACATTGCACTCAAAATTGTAAGGGTAATTCATCTACTTTTTTAGTCTTAAATAGTCTGGCTGGCTTGAACGAGCTGGAGAAAGAACCGGGAAAAGACCGCCAAAATTGTGTTACGTTTATCTAATTTTATGTTTGGATAAAGGACTTTCAAGGTGTCGTTTAAAAAGTTCTCTATAATATTATAGCATTTAGTCATTTTTAAAGTTTCTCCACCTGATTTTATGTAGTGCATTCCTAGGTAATTTAGTCTTAAGCGCAGTCAACTCGTTTTAGCGCGTTCAAAAAAACCATTGAAAACCCTCCCAATGACTAAGGAGTTGGATTATAACAGCTTTTGACATCTGGTATCAAAAAGCGTTGGGCGGCAAAGAAAAGGGTTGGAAGTCTCATATTGGGTTGAACCGCAGAGCTAGGAATTTATATTAGAGTGGGCTAGGATTTTACTTCTTGTTGCCCGGGTACATTTGCGTATTTTTTTCCCACCGTACCTGCCTATTGAGTTTTGAGTCGAATGTTAAGCGTTGTGGTACGAAGGTCTTGTACACAGGTCTATACATACATATGAAAGAAATAGAACGTGGAATTGATAAATGAACTCTCTCAATGACGATCCATGAAGACTATGCCACGTGTATCGATCAAACCAAGACATGATATACATCAACAAAGTCAACACAAATCATATTGCGCCTCATCATATCAGCAAAGCATCAGAAGACTTAAGTCAAGCAAATTGATCCCTAGACAACATTGTCGACCTCTTCACAAAGTCACTGCCGAAGTCTACCTTCTAGATGCTTGTTCGAGAATTGGTATGCTTCGACCATTTCGGTGTGCCAGAAGTAGCAAAATACTGCAACCTATGTACAGATGTGGTTTGTCAAAACCTCTACAGAAAAATACTGCAACCTACATACACATTTGGTTTGTCAATAACCTCTACTTATGATCCTTTATAGGTCTTCTTGTGAATAACAGTCTTTGAATCTGAGTTTATGTAATCAAAGGATAATATCATTTATCGAACGAATTTGACAATGTAGAATTTTTTAAATTTTTTTTTATAGAAGCTCAATCGGTATGAACACCTTAACTAGATTCTAGAAGATGAACGTCGATTATACTGAGATAACACAGGTTGACATGATCCAGTTTTCAGAAATCAATCAATTCCAAGTAAAACCATAACCATTTTAATGCACATACCTTAACTAGATTCTAGAAGAATATCCACAAAAATAAAATTGAGTACAAAATACTTACATTTTTATTTGAGGTACCAACAAACAGGAACCCTCCTTAAAATTTACCAAGGGAGTCCTTTTCTGTAGCACATGAAGATGTGTTGATATGAATAAGCTAGGCACCGTCATTGTTCTCAGGTAAATAGGGGGCCAGGAAAGTTCCTGTGAGCACCGAAAGGCCACAGTCTGCTTAAGCCAGAATCCAAATTAGACTCTGATTTTTTGGTGCACGTAAACCTCACCTTATCATAGAGTATGGTGTAGTTTGAGCTGCTTATGTTTCTGAAGTAACAGGACTTCCCACTATCGTATCTATACACTTGCTGTGTACTCCCCAATCCACTAACTACCAAATTGTTTTTTACAACCATATAACCTTCGCCATTCTGCAGATTTCTGAGAGAGCTGTTCGAGAATTGTGAACCAGCACTTGCAGACTTCTTCTCAATAAATCCCAGTTCGACATTTGTACCCAACTTATATGTTTCATTTGCTTGTTCCAAGTAGTCAGTGTACAAGTAAAGAGGAAATGTTTTGTTTGATGACACTGAGTGAATGCTGGAGGATGGCGGCGTGATATGAACTGTATCGTTGAAATGGATGATCTGATTCACTATTTGCGTATCCCCACCATTCTTCATGACCATTGTATTACTGTAATGTAAGTCTTGAATCGCATCAGTTGTGATATTCCCATAGGAGGACTTCACCCATCCAGTCGATGACACAGACCTGCGGGCCCTTGTAAAAAATGTGCCATTTAAACCCTTGAAATCTGAAACCAAAGAAACAACAAGGGGCAAGCTACTATGCTTCGAAAGCTCTCCTTCAGTTTTCGTGCTCTGCTTGTCCAACCAAAGATGCAAATTCGCGTCAACGAACCAAACATTCAAGGCATTTGTAACATTAAAACCAAACTTGTGGCTCTTCCCGTCCAATATCTTCCCTAAAAAGGGTGTGATTTCAATATCATAAGAAGGGAGATCGTATGAGCCAATTGCAGTAATAGGTCTCCACAGGAGCGGATTGACCCCTCCAGTGAAAATCACAGTAAAAGGCCAGACTGCACCAACAACCTCACCATCTAAACTCACCACAACCTCCCTAAAAGGCCCGTTTCCAGGCGTGCTAAGATTGTTTGCAGCAATGTACTCATTCGGAGCATTTGAATACCAAGATTCATCGTTCTCATGGAATGAAACATACACCTCCAACACAGCCCTATAAGCATTCTGCGGAATCTCAAATTCCTTCAACTGTGTATCAGTCGAATTCTGGATTTCAAACCACAACCCATCATTCAAAGGCAGATTTCTCGAAATGGGCAAGATCAAATCCGCCCAAGAATGGTACCCAGAATTCAAATTTTCCAAATTTCCCAACTTTTGCTCATAATTATGATTCAAAATCTTCTCAGCAGGGTAAAATAGGATGCTAATATTCACATGGTAAATCCCAGTATACGTTTTATCTATCAAATTCCCAAGATAAACAGCTAGTGTTTGATCGTTCTGAAGCAAAGAATAGTACCTTGTGATGTCCTTCTCGACAATCCAAACAATCCCATTCTGCGTCGGCTCAGCCGTGCAGCTCCTGAGAAGCTCAACGCCTCCGAGCCAAACCCCGAAAATCCGATCAAATTGCCTCCCTTTGCAGGTGGCTTTCCACTCGAGGACAATTTTGGAAAATGATTGAGATGGGCAGTCCGAGGGAGGGGAGTAGTTAGCAAAGACTGGAGCTTTGCCGTATGTGTAGCCGAAGTCGTGCTGGAGAAGGAGCTGGGTGCAGGGCTTGGTTTTGGGGAGTTCTATGGGTTTGGTTACTTCGAAGAAGAGAGTTGGTGCGGCGTCATTTTGAGGGGTGGGTTGGGAAAGGAGCTCCGGTCGGAGAAGGTTGAGTTTGTGGACATTGGCGGTGGAAAAGAGTGGTTGGTGGAGGAGGAAGAGGAGGACGAGGGCCAACGGAAAGGCCATGAGTGACTGACCGGTGGTTCAGCTGCCTGTTGCTTTGGTGGGTTTGTACTTTATTTTGGTGCTACTATTTATTTGTTTATTTATTTACTTTTTTTTTTTTTATTTCTGTTTTATTAAGTATCTTGAAGAAGAAAACAATGATGAGTTTGTTTTGTTGGAGAAGAAAGCAATGGTGAGTTATGGATTCTATAAACTGAATTAAATAATTTTCTAGATGTACTAATTGATTTTCATTCTAAAAGAAATTTAGGTGAAATTGAAATTCTTGATTCAGATTCATTTCGTCCGAAAATCATGTAGATTAATTGTTTTTATTTGTTTGAAAAATCAAATTTAAATTTTCATTTGCAAATGGCTTGTACGAATTTGTAAGTGGTTGATTAAAACATTACCAAATTTCTAATTCCAATAATAATAAATACCATAATCTGTGTATAGAGGGTTTAACAAACTAGTCGGGCAAGCTAAAACTTTTTGAGTGGCGCAAGAATCATCATATTTTTCATAAAATATATCCCATTTCATTACATAAACTCTCAGATTTACAAATTATCTGATATTTACACGCAATTAAAGAGTTCGATTCAAAACTGATATTTGACCAGAGTCGCCATTCAATAAGAAAACCTCCAACGGAACATAAGGAGAGGCGAGCGACGAACCAAATCTGTACGTAGGTTGCAGTATTTTGCTACCTTTGGCACACTGAAAGGCTCGGAGCCTTGGTCCGGTCCTCATCTGCCAAACCTGCGTGACATTGCCACAAATATTAATAGAAATTAAGTGCAGGTTTGATCTTAATCACTTGAATTACTTTCTCATTATTGTAAATATAAGAACTATAAAAAAAAATGAAATTTTAATGAAAAGCTCCTCATACTGTTCACTTTAACGAAAGACCACATTTAAAAAAAATCAATCATGGTACTATTCACTTTACCCTTTATTTTGTCCTTATCGTTAAAACTCAAAGTTTTCAAGCTCTTTTTCATTAGTTTTGGATGTCAGACAAAAGGAGATATGGTTCCAGGAGGAAATGGTAAAAAACCTACCTCGACAATTCCTTTTCGAGGGGCATGAATAGCCAAACACAGGCAGTAATCACTCTTCGTGGGTTCATAATACCTAGAACTGGAAGCTGCAGTATCTTTTTTGACGAGCATCTCCATGAATAGGCAACTAGCATCCCGATATCCCTGCAAATCAACTCATACCACCATCAGGGAAAAACAACTACATCAAAAATGAAATTTTTTACAATCAATGTAAAGTTTCTGTAAGAAAACCTTCCACAGCCGCACTATCACAAGTGCTTGAGTATCTAAGAGCAATATTCGACCAAGTGAATCTGTAATCGCAGCCAATGTACCACTAGGTGATAACGTAAGCTTCTCACCCTTTCTTGGGAAATCCTTCAAACATGTCAATGGTGAAGCTGTCACAAATCATATCAAAAGTGAGCGGAAAAGAGTTTAAAAGCAGTTGATTAATGATTGGTAAGTAGGCCTCCAAATCCACGAAGAAAAAATTCAATATTATAATAGTACTTAAGACCTGGGCCTCGTTTGTTGTCTAGGATTGGATTGGAATCGATCCACTATATGAAGGTATGTTGAAGAAAGAAACGAAAAAATTGTGTCCACTTGAAGGTAGAAGATGGATTACTCATTAAGAAAACTTATTCATTCCACTCCTCCCCAAAATGGTAGGATTAGAAGGGATAAGTTTTCTTCATGTCTGATACCCTTCAAATCGCCTCAAATTTTAAAATCACCCACGACATACCCTGAATTTATGAGCCAAGCCATTTCAATCCTAGGCACCAAATGATCCCTTATGGTTTAATTCCATTTGAGCTGACAATAATAAACCAAGTTTTATCACTCATCTCCTTAGACTTGATTGAATGTTGCACACACAGAGGAACTGAAGTATGTACTTCTAGTTCCATTACCAGTCCAAAAGCATGCTCGTGCATATTTAAAAATTCCGTCTTATAAAAAGTTATTGTTATTTATTTTGATACCATATTAGCAAACTTCCAAGAGCCAACAAAGTATGGAAAACACAAATAGTCATGCAAGTTGGGGACATGACCACCACAGACAAGGATGCAAGGGAAGTAGTTACTTTCAAGATGAGTTACCATTTCTCTGTTCTTTGTACTTATAATCTCGTCCTTCTTTCATTTATACATTCGAGTGAAAAACTACACAATTGTACTTAGGCAACAATCATAAACTTTAAGTTAATAACTACAGTAAATTAATCTCACCTCGTGCAAATGGTTGAGGTTTCTCCTCTGATTTTTTAGGTGAACCCTGGTCACTCCGCCAAATCATTTTTGATAATGAAGCTATTGTCGAAAATGTTGCAGGCACAACTCTAGACAAGATTGCTCCGACCAAAGACCTATTTTTGTCTTCCGAAAGCCTTTACATGGAGAAAAAAAAATGTAGTTAATAAATACGAGCACTCTTAAGTGAAACAAATATAAGACTGCACTTAACAATAAGTGAGAATCCTGTCAGTTGCATCATCCCACCACACTAACCTGAAGGCTGAAATCACGGCATCCTCTCCAACAGTTATTCCACAGTAATAATGTTCACTTGACTGCCCAACAACAAAAGCAGCTGAATTCAAATCCAGAATAACTTCAGAAGGTTTTCCATGATTTATAGGGAAAAACACCAGAAGCATTACTATCAGAAAAACTACGAAAAATTGATCATCTCCTTTTGTCATGTTTTGGATGCAATGTGTGTTTTTATAATCTTTCTCCATTTCATGCAATTAAAAGAGAAAGCATCAGAATATTTAAATAAGCAGGGTGAATATACCTGGATTTCCATCAGTGGCGGAGGCATAATGCCAGTAATTGCTGCATCAGCACAGGTACCATACTTGCTGACACTCCATAACTGGTAAGGTAATTTACCATAGGAATGTCCAAAATCATCTGAGCCTCGCTTTTTGGGTGTTTGATCCCAAAACCGAGACTGTGTATCTTGAAACCACTGGTGCAGCATATTCTACATTCCAAGCATGTACAAAATATTATGAGAACCCACATTGATTGAGCTTCTAAGTGCTAGAAGCAACTCCAAAATTTAAACCAGAAAATAAGGGGGACCTAAACTTTTTCCAAGTCTCTGCCAATAGACATCACATACAATTTTCTTAATTTAAAACTTATCTCTAGATTACAAGTGAAAGTATGTGAAATTACAGCTAAAACTCTTCATAATTCAAGACACATGTTTCATGCTTCATCCTCAAAGATGACATTACTGCTAAAACTCTTCATAGCAAGGAATGACAAAACAAAAAGTTTCCCTACCTGAATATCCAAGCCATCAAAACGAGCAACTATGCCAGGCATAACAACACAAACCTCCTCTGAGGATGTTTCATGGGTCAAGTCTCTCTTCGTTCCACGGACCCTCAACCTTATAATCCGCACAGGATACACCATCTGTAAATCCACAAACACATTAAAGTTGCATGACCAAGAGCATAACTCAAGTTTCCAAAAGACGATGTACCATAAGTAATCATAATGGCATATAAAACAATCATATATGCAAAATCTAAACTAATTAAAGTCAATAACTCAACAGTTCAATCAAACCCAAATCACCAATATAGCAGCTTTACCTGTCTATGAATCAAACCGCCACCCAAAGAGAAAAAGAGGAGATACCCAGACGAAGTCCCGGCCACAACCACCCTTATCTCGTCAAACACCAACCACTCCACCGCCGTGACGAACTCCGCCTCGATCGGGGACAATTCAGGTCGGATCTTGAGCCGGGTCCCGTCAGATTCGGACCAACCGAGAACCACAATAACGGTCCGGTTGGCAAGCGCGATCGAGTGGGTATCGAGGGCGCAGAGGAGGTTGGGGTTGTCGACTAGCCAGCCTTCCTTTCCCGCCCCTAGCTCGCCGAGCTCCTCGCAGGCTATGCTGCCCAGCTCCGTCGTATGAGTTCGCTTCGTCATGGCTGATTGATTGGATCGGATCGGACTCGGAAATGGAGAAGAAGGAAGACGAAGCAAGAGGTGGAGATCTATAGGCACTAAACGGCACCGTTTACCCGTTTTATTTTAAAATGTTGGAGTGCACTAAACGGCGTCGTTTATCCGTTTATTCATCTCTAATTAACGACCGAGCTGGTCTGATCCTCCGAGAAATCGAAAATGCTGAGTAAAGACCCCTCCCTCTCTAAAACCCTAAACCCCTCTCTCTTCCTCCTCACGCCATTCTCCAATCCTCTCCGCAAAACCCTAACCCTAAAACCCCTCACCAGGGCCCCCAAAACCCTCTCCATCAGCTCATCCTCCCAATTTCAGCTAAATTCCGACCCCAATTTCACATTTTCCCGCCAAATTCCCCATTTACGGCGGGACCTCCGCTCGTTCGCCGGCCGGAGCAAGAAGAAGGCCGGAGGCGGACCGTCCCCGGGCCGAATCGAGGGTAACGCGGATTCTCGCCGGGAGGTGAGGGAAAATGCTCGCCGGAAAAGCAAAAGGCTCGCCGAGTCCAATTTCTATCGGCTCAAGAACCAGAGCCGGAAGTACGCCGATAACTTCACCGAGGACGAGCTCCAGCAAATCGGGCTCGGGTATGACCGGATGGTCCGGTTCATGGAGAAGGACGACCCCAATTTGCGCCACCCGTATGACTGGTACAAGTACGGAGAATTCGGGCCGTATTCCTGGCGCGGGGTAGTCGTCGGCCAACCGGTCCGGGGAAGGTTTACCGACGAGAGGGTGACGATTATTGGGGAAGTGAAGGACCAGGAGGAGTGGGAAAAGATTGAGCAATTTGAGATGAGCCAAGATTTTGGGAAGAGATTGGGGCAATTGGATAGAAGCAAAGGGAGGAAGTACTTTTGGGTGTTTGTGAGGCACCCGAGGTGGCGGCTTTCGGATTTGCCGTGGCAGCAGTGGACTTTGGTGTGTGAGGTGGTGGTGGAAGGCGAAAAGCAGAGGCTGGACAAATGGAGTTTGATGGGCAGGCTTGGGAATTTGACTAGATCTTTGATAACAAAGTGTGCAGCTTGGTTTAGACCCGATATTATATACGTGAAGAGGCCAGTTTATCAATGTAGGTTCGAGCCTCAGGACGATTTTTTCAAGGTGTTGACCCCGTTTCTTGATCCAAAAACGGAGGAGGATTACTTGTTTGAGCTGGAGAAAGCTGATGGGAGTGTTGAAATGTGCACTTACTTTGGTGGGTTGTGTAAGATTGTGAAGGTGAATCAGAAGGCGTTTGTGGATGATGTGGTGAAGGGTTATGAGAAGTTGAGTGATGAGGAGAAGTCAAGGTGTTTGGGGTTTTTGCTGAAGAATCATCCGGTTCAGTTGTTGCATCCGTATACGAAGGAGTGGAAGGCCAAGTTGGAGGAGTGGGAGCTGGGTTGTGATGCACCGGATGATGATAATGAGGGCAGCGGCATCAATGTGGCCGAGAAGGAGTTTACAGAGTGGGTTGAGGATGACGAGGTTGATAATGAGGAGGATAATGTTGTTATGGAAATGGAAGATGGTGATGAGAGTGAATTTGAGGATGATGATGAGGAGGAAGATGATGGAGACGATGAATTGGGAGTTGATGCGGAAGAGTTGAGTGAAGAAGAGGATGAGAAGTACTGGGAGGAGGAGTTTGAAAAGGCGGTGAGTAGCTCGGATGCAATGGAAAAGCTAGCAAAACAGAGTGTAGAGGCAACTACGGAGTACTATAAGAAGCAATTGAGGACAATGGAAGGGAACAAAAATCGAAACTTGGAGGACGACAAAGATGGTGATGGTGATGAAACCGCCATGAGGGGAAAACGACCGACAGTGAGTGCTGAAGAATGGAAGGTAGCTGGGTATGGTCCATGGAGGAAAAGGATCAAGAAGGGTAAGATTCCTCCGCAGCTGTTTTTGCGAGCAGCGGTTCGACCCTTCACTTACAGAAATCTTGTGAAGGAGATAGTTTTGACTAGGCATGGAATTGTGGATGGTGATTTTTGAGGAAAGACTTGAAGAAGCATTTGCATTTCTTGAAATTTGCCTCTTGTTCGGATGACTGTATCGACTAGTTTTTAGCACATTGCAGAGAGTAGATGTATCTTACTGAATCAATCTCAATGAAATTTGATGTATTTAAAATTCGTTGAGTTGCAATCTGCCCAACCTTTGAATCAATTCTTGCTCCACTATTATTTGGGGGGGTTTTTTTTTTTAATGAGAAAAACCACCAAGGTGGGAAATTCTGCTGTTTGGTTTGTTGCGCGTTAAGGAAGATGGGAGGGCTTCTTCAACACTGCAATGCAATATTAAAGACGAAGTTTTCAATGGATGAGTTTCTTATTTGAAAAAAGCGTTTGTCTTTCAGTGTGACAATCGCATCGCCGCGTTAAGATTAAAGAATACAAATCTAGAACTTGCAAGGTTTCAATGGATGGCTTGATGGCTTCATCCTTCAGAGGATCATAATATCCAAAAATATCTAAAATACTCCGCCACCACTTAGAACCCTTAGATCCAATACAACGGATTGACAGAAAATTGGACGGCCAGTGGATTGGATCTAAAGAGATCTTAGTGGCGGAGCATTCAATAGCCCGGGGTATTATAGCTTCGCTGTCATATCTTGGGGTGAAAAAATCAAATCAATCTTTCATTCAAAGCCATTGAGATGTGACATGAATGTAAAATCGACCCCCTTCGACGTCTTACAATTATTTCTAAAATTTACATATATTAAAAACCGCCAATGATTTCAACAGCCAGCCCATGACAAAATCATACAAAAGCAATATTTACATAATAAGCATCGTCCAACCAAAACTGAACCGTTGAAATTTCTTATGTAGAGCGGAGAACAAAAGGAAATCTCCACCGGCACCAGCACCGGCACTCTTTAAATATAACATTAAGAGAGAAAAAATCAATACAAAAGAAATAACCTTTACTCACAAGCCAGTTTGGTGCCAAAGCTGGTAAGGCAAATAGCAAATGCCTGGAAGGCTGACAAGGGCTGCCTATAATCCATGGTAAATGTATCATCACCCACTTTCCCGAACTGGAGAACCGTTTCTTCGTCTCCTTTCCCTCCTGGCTGGCTTGGGTCCCCAGTTGCAACCAGCTGAAAGTTCTTTACTGATGCCACCGTGACCCGACCATGGAAATTCAAACACCAGCACTGCAACTGATCATGCCATCTTGGAGCTTTGTTCCTCAAGACGGTGTAGCCGTAACTGGTAGAAGCTGTTTTCTTCAACTTACATTTGTCCATGGGTTTTTCAATGGCAATTTCATCTGATGGTGGGCAATTAAGCGGGCAAATCATCCTTCTTGGACCTCTTGATTTTAGAAGGTTGAATTTGTAAGAGACTTGCCCAACTTCAAAGTTGCCTGCCGGAACTTGGGGGCTTATTTGCTTGCTTGCAAAACGACGGGTAGACCTACTGCTTGCAGGCTTTGCACCACTATGCGGTGGCTGGCTATCATAGATTGTAAAATTGGTGCCCAGAAAATCTGAGCTGCAAAAGTTCAAGAAATCGTGTTTAACATTCAAATTTGTTCTTGTAATCCAATGGAATGCAAATTACTAAAAACTCACTACCAAGCTGGCTCTGAATTATACAAAATGAGGATAACATGTCAGCCAAACTTGGTAAAAAACCTCTCACTGACATGCCGAAAAATGGTCCTCTAACTTAACTTCCTTTCACAAAAAAGTCTTACCTTAATTTTCCCACATAAGCATTGCTTCCTTGGGATATGTCATCAGCATCAAGTGATATTATATACTCGGTGTGTGAGCCATGCCTATATCTCCGTGCAGCTAAAAGAAACTTTCCCTTATCGGTGAATGCTGGACAAAGAGAGGAAAAAAATCGCATGAGAATAAGAAACCATTCAACAATAAGCATCACGCAAGCTGTCAAGAACCACTAAAAAAAAAGCATCAAATAACACAAAAGATAGGAGGATGAGAATTAAGAAGGCAGCAAGAGTCACTATAGCCCTGATCTTCTGCAAACTTAAAGTTCACAGTAAGTTAAACGTCTCAAACTTAAAGGTCTATTTTACAAAGTTTTTTTCAGCATCGACTACGTGCCCCTAAAAAATTTCTTCTTCAGGCAAATAATAACAGTTTAAAACCTATATCTCTCTAATTGTTAGAGCTATGACCCGTCCCTTCACATGTAATTAGGTTGGGTCAGGCTGCGAACCAAATTAATATCAAGTCAAAAACTATTTAAGACCACGAAATCAAGGGTTTTGTTTGACAATTCTGAGATTGCCCAGATCCTGCTAAGTCAAGTCAACTTAGCAATTCAATCGCCAGAAAATTCCTCCATTTCTTCAAGCACATTAAAGTCAACTTAAACAGTTTTGGCCCAAGAAATTTGCCCCTTTCAGATATTGGCTTCGGTGACATGCAGGTCAAAGTTTTCATATCGTACAGCAAAACAGCTTTTGAAGACACATAGGAGGAGGAAGTCATTCGGAAGTTGTTCTCATATACATACTCACATGGGGTAAGTGCTAGATAAAGGTAAAACGTTGAGGTCTTCTTGTTTCGTTTTATTAGACATTGGTGGGTAAAATCGTGTGGCCCTGGCTGCAAGAATAAAAAAAGTGTAAGATCATCAGTTTCAGATCACTTTATTAAACACCACTACATTTAAACCATTTAACACATTATTATTGTCAACGATAAACCGGAAGCAACTTAATATTAAAACTTCAATCTCTCTTCAAGAGATGACTGAAAACCAGCTATACCAGAAGCAGAAAAGAAACAATCTTCATATATCATTCTCTTTTCCCTGTTAGAACTATCATTGAAGTATAACAATAATCCGCCATAAAATCCCTAATTTCTTCACTAACAACATTACCGGTTTAGATTTTAGTTCTGCTAAATGGAGACATAACTTTATGGTAGATTTCATAAAATTTATTGCTTTTCAGACAAAACAAAAGATTCAAAACAATATATGAAATACAAATGGCTGGGTACTTATGGGCAAGAGCATATATAACTACCAAATTTTTGGTATATTTCAAGGCATGCACCTTCTTAACAATGCACTTCAAATTTTACTCACTTAGTTCATAACTATGCCAATTCGCTCTGATCACAGGCGAACCCCGCCATGACTTTGCGAACCATTAAAGTTTTTAAACTACCTAGTCCTTGATCTTGCGATCATCCAATAAAATCACTTATAATTTCAGACTTGAATCGTAAATTTCATTTTGAAACCAATCACGATATCATTATCAAAAGGGGAAAAATGTTGAGCTAATCCTGCAAAAGAATACAAATGCGGTGTGTCTCAAAGGATGAACCTTCTTAAAAATGCACATTCTTCGAAAGTCAGTCGCTTTTTTCGGATCTGATCACAGATGAACCCCATTATGACTATGCAACCCATTTAAGTTTCAGATTTCTACAGCGAATTTCAACACGTCTTTCGAAAACTGCATGATGATCTTCCACCAAAATAACAATTTTCCAAACAATCCTGATCGATCTCCTCAGAACTATTCAAATTCCAGATTACACAAACTTGCTTAACCTAAATTCTCCTAAAAAGTGAATAAACAAATCGAAAACTACATCGCCAAAGGGAATACCTGTTTAAGGCACGAAGGGAAGGTGATTTTTCCACTGTACGAAGGCGACCGCGCGATCTCCTTGGTGATATCCCTCCACCGCTTGCAGACACAGGCACAAGCGACCACGTTTTGGCGGTGAGGCCATTTGTCGTCGCTAGCCTCCACTCTCCGTATGATCTCGCCGAGGAGCTCCGGGAGCATAGCCGACCACGAAGACGACGACGAGTCGGGACAGTCTGCGACGCGGTCCAACTCGGCCGAGTCTCGGACGACTCGGCCGTCCCCACCACGCGCCTGATCCTCGTCGCCGAACAATTCCCTGAACGATTTGGAGAATTTCCGGGAGAGAAAGGCTTTCCGCAGAGCCATAGCTTCGAATTGGGGCTCTAGGGTTAGGGTTAGGGTTCCGATCTCGAACTCATTGCGAAGGAGAAGCAGTTTTTTTGGGGTTTGGAGAGAGAGAGGGAGAGAGAGAGAGAGAGAACGAGAGTGGTAGGGGTTGATGGTGATTGAGAAACTGAATTTTGATATCGCGACGCGGCTGTGACGGGTGAGGTATGGGAGGCCAGTGCTTAGCGAGGAGCGGACGCGTGGCGACAGATGTAAAAGAGGCGTTGGGTGACGTGGGGGTGAGGTTAACGGTGTTGTGAACACGTGGTGGGCGTTTGACTGGGGCTATTAAATTTAAACGTAACCGCTGAAAGCCGGTAACGGCACGGCAGAATACTGTGAGTCAGTAACCAGTGACGGCCAGTTATTGCTTGGACTCTGTTTACCTGTCTCTCCGATTAGATTCCGAATCCCTCCCATCAAATTCAACAAGTTTGAGAATTTCGGCGATTGAAATTTGATTTAATAGATATAAACGGATGTTTTTTTTAAAGTTATAATAACTTTAACGGTTCGATCACATTTCAACAGTTCAGATTCCTAAATTTGATGGATTTGGTGAAAGCGTCCCTTTTCTCTCCAATTTACTCTATATTTTGTAAGGGGTGTGCTCATACCTCATTTTATTTCTCACACACCTTTGATAGTTTTTGTCCATTGATCTTATTCAATTCATCCAATCCGACGATTGAAAATTAAAAATATGTGTGAGAAGTAAAATGAGATGTGTGGATATCACATGCCATTTTACAATAATTGGAAAACTGTGGTTTCGGTTCATTTTTAACTAAAATTTCATAAAATTAACATTCTAACTCTCTCATTAAAATTAAACAAAAGTTAAAAAAATGAGCAATTTGGTAATTACATGTAAAGCAATTTTTTTTTAAGTACACAAAACCCACACCTTGGTAAACATAACACACTCTATTTAAAATTTAAAATTTAAATAAAAATAGAGAAATTTTTTATAATACAACTAATTTTAATTAAAAGATGAGCTGCCTGAAAATAATCAGGCCACGCAAAATATAAGTAAAATTAAATCGTCTCTAATAGGGCAAACAAATAAACTTTAGGGCTGTGCTCGAGCTAGTTGGGCTTAGGAGAAAAAAACATTCCCAAAGAAAAGCACATGTGATTATGTATACTAAATGGAGGCGGATTATCTGTCATCCCATTTTCATACTCTTTCCATACCCTCATGTGATGTGTAATCACTGTTAAGTCACGTCAACATTTTATAGTATTTCTTTTATAGAAATAATAAAACAAAAAGTAATAGGAATATAAAATGTTGAGGTGGTTTAACCATGACCATACAAACAGTAGGGCATGGGGAGAGTATGGAAATGGAAGGGCAGACAATCCACCTCCATATTAAATTGTTCAAGCCATGCCATAATCGTATTGAATTGTTGCCACCTATGTATAATCCCAAACTTCGTAATCTTAAAATTTATGATAATTGAAAGGTTTACAAATTTATACCTTACACTTTTCGTGTAAATATATCGTTGTATAAAAAAAGTCATGATAATTATATCATTTATCGAGTCCTAAATTTGTGGGCATAAGTCATCTAAAAACTTCGAGGGTTTTCAAATTTGAAACGATAAACCAATGTCTTGGTACACACATTCAATTCTTCCATACAACAACTCATTAATAATAGCAGAAGAATCACTAGCAATCATCACCTCTCAATCTCTGTTTGCATCGATCTCTGTCTCTCATCCACCCGAAAACTACACCCAACACTGAATTCCCATAAAAACACTGTTGCTTGGGTTAGAATTTGATGTTGAATTTTGCAAGTTTTGGATATATTCATCTCTTTTGTTTGGTTTTGAAAGAAATTGTTTTCATTCAATCTAAAAAATGAGATTGCATTTTCTCTACAAGCTACAACCACGGCATCAATTTGCAAAAAAATTCACAACTTAACCCCAAACTAAAAAAAAATGTAAACTTCAAATCAAAATCTTAAACCCTATTTAGAAAGAGAATTTAGATGTGGAGCATATATAATTCCACAATATAAACAAAGCTAAATGGCATTCTAGCAAGACAAAGTATCATTTTTTTTCAAACAAAAAGGAGAATTAGAATCACCAAACATATCATCTACGTACAATAAAAATTAGTGTAAGATGAGATTTTTTTTTTTTTTTTTTTTTTTTTTTTTGGGTTTTCGACAAACATAAATCAGATATAGAAGATTGAAAACCAAATGATAAAAGATCCTTCTAGAGTCTCTCATATAATTAATTAGGTACGTAACATGAGATCGATGTGATTAATATAGTTTTCTCCAATATCTCACCGTGTTTATTTTTTAACATTCACTATCGTGCAAATTGTTACAATAGATATAGGTCATATATAGTCACGACGAATCAATGCAAATCTCCATATTTCATAGATGGACGAATTGATAAAAGCTAAAAACTTTGTTCATACAATATTCATTGAATTGAAATGAAGCTCTAACTGATCCTACCTAGAACCATAATCAAAGCTCAAGGTACTGATGAACATTACATGATTAAAATTTTAATTTTATATATGAAAATAATAATACATTTTTTCTCTTTCCATTTTGGTGAATTAACATTAGCAAGTGAGTCAACAATAATATTAGGCCCCTTGCATTACAGGATGGGTACGTGACAATATCAACTGGAGAGTCTTTCTGCTACGGTTTCAGTTTTGTGTACATGTCCGCTAGCGTTTCAGTTGGCATGTCTACAAATATGTAAGTTTGGTGTCTATAAACAGTCAGTTTGATGCGTCTAAATTTACTCATCAATGATGAAGAAAGAACGAAGCCAGAGAGCTTGATCCTTCCTACGTAAAATTTGTGGGTATGCTTTTTCGTTCAATGCTTCCCATGCATGTTAATTTTGTGGGAGCGTATTGGGGTAACTCTCCCAAGTTGTGGTTGTGCACCCTCTGCAAATGATCTTGGTGAAGGAAGTTTGCATCAGGTATATGCAGACTTTGCAGTGCAAGAAGAGATTACTTGCCAACGCCTTACGGCTCTTACGTATTTTTGTCCTCGTCTGGGCATCCATATGACTTGGCTACCATGCGTTTGGTTGATCTGGTCTTTCCTATTTATGTCCCCTCACGCGCCTTGTCCCTTTCTTACACTATTTCTTCTATTCTTCTTTTAGCCGGTGCACGGTGCACCAGTAAATTCATTTTATTTTATTTTTTGGCGTTTTAAAAGAGGGATAACTGGTGGTAAGTTATGATTATTCATTCCTTCTAGGCCCCAAGAGGCTATGAAAGAATTTCACTTTGCCCGTAACCCTAGTTAGGCTGACTCACCGGTACCTTCATTGGGTTTGACCAATTACCACCATATTATTCACCACCGCCGTCTGATTCCTTCACGTTGTTCAGTGATGAAAATCAAAATGGGTGTCAGATTATGTGAAGTGAAGCTTTGTGGGCAATGACAATTGACAGCACATGTGCCAGTTTGGTGTAGGAAGGGAAAAGAAAAGTTTTATACACCTTTGCGTTTTATTATCATTTTCTTTATTTTGATTTGACTTATTATTCTTAGACAATTTCCAACCGAAGAGTCCAGAGGGCTAGAGAGCCAGATGGCTGAAAATAGTCTGAAAATTGTCTCCAACCGAGGGCCAGGTCAAAGGGCTCTTGAGCCCCACTGGACAAAAAATGACCTAAGGTGTAACATCCCACATCGCCCAGGGGTGTAATCCTTATATGTATATTCTCATCTCTACCTAGCACGAGGCCTTTTGGGAGCTCACTGGCTTCGGGTTCCATAGGAACTCCGAAGTTAAACGAGTAGTGCGTGAGAGCATTCAAAGGATGGGTGACCCATCGGGAAGTTCTCGTGTGAGTTCCCAAAAACAAAACCGTGAGGGCATGGTCGAGGCCCAAAACGGACAATATCGTGCTACGGTGGAGTCGGGCCAGGGAATGAGTTCCCAAAAACAAAACCGTGAGGGCATGGTCGAGGCCCAAAACGGACAATATCGTGCTACGGTGGAGTCGGGCCAGGGAAGTGGTCCCCTCCGGGTTGGGATGTGACATAAGGGCCAACTTGCCGACGCAAGGCGGGGCCACATGCTGACGTCATATTTGATTTTTTTTTTTTTTTTTATAGTTATTTTGTTTTGTTTTTTACATTAAGTAAATGAAACAACATTAAACAATATTAAACAACATTAAATAGCATTAAGTAACATTAAATAGCATTAAGTAACATTAAACAACATAAAAAAAAATTAACAACATGACACTTAAACAACATTTTTAAAAACATATAACAACATGAAAATTATTGACAATCCATAATATAAATTTATTGAGGTAATTTAATTTAAGTAACCATAGTAATTCAATTAAAATAATAAATTATGTTTGGCCCTTTAACTCTTAGTTGGAGATGATTTTTGGTGACAGGGCTATGCTTGGCTTGGCCCCCGGTTGGAGATGGTAAGAAATATGGCCCAGCACTGTTCATTAAAATATTAATTTCTTGGAGGACCAGAGGGTTAAAACGAGCCTTTTGGCCCTCATTCGGTTGGAGATGGTCTTATTGTCTTAACTTATTTTGTTACTTGATTTTTACATTTTTTTATATGGAAATTGTTATTACCACTTTAAAAATCTCATTCTACACTCCTAACAAGCGTTTTTTTCTTTCTAAGTATAGAAAGTTTGAAGTGCAAAATGAGATTTTTAGAGTGCCAATAACAATTCCCTTTTATATTTCTAATTTTATTTTATTGTTTTTTTGTAGAGAATGGTGCAACAGTAAGCAACAATATGTGAAGTGCTGATGGAAATGCTTTCATTCTTATTCCATATATTACCTCTCAGCCAGCGTATCGATCATTTGTAAATTGCAGCTTTTATTCTTGGTCTTCGGTCTGAGTTTTGAGTGTGTCTTGTTTATCCTACTTGTACTATTTTATGGTGTTTTTAATGGAAAAAAAATCTAATATTCCAAAAAAAAGTGAACATTACTGGTTTTGGATATTTGAGAGGTAGTAAATTACACACGTCGATCGTACACCATAAATATGCATTCATAACTACATGCATAATCTAACAAGTACTAAAAAAAATATATTTAATTGACTACAATATTTCATCTCTAATTCTGGGCATCAGTAAATGGATAAGCAAGATAAAAGTTGATACTTCTTTGTAGTAAATTGCTACTTACAATGACAAAAGTTGATAATTATCCTAAATAATGTCAGTTTGACCTATAAGAGATCACAGACAAAGTCACACTTTCACCAAGGATGGGAAGTTCAACAGTTGGAGGGCAAACATATTTCATAGTGGTCAGAGAAAGTAAACTTTAGAAAGAAAAAGAAATGTGCAAGGTTTTGAGAGGATAGATGTACATATGTCTCACCTGGCTTGCAACAAGGAGAACTGCATTGGCATTTTCTTTCTAAGAAAACACTGATCGGCTTGCAACAAGGAGAACTGCATTGGCATTTTCTTTCTAATGTGCAGAATCTGCAAGTAGATGCCAATTCATTCAGCCCATCAAGTTATTAAGATGCTATCTAGAGACTGCTAAATTCAAATTCATCAAATGAATTTTGCTTCTCAACCATAATATAAGTCTGGCTTGTCTTAAGACGAAGAATGTCCAACAAATCTACTCAGTTTGAACACACCGTGGGATTTAAAGATATTGGATACAAAGGCAATCAAATCAAAAGATCACATAATAACTTTTGGATTATTATTTTTGAGAAGAGACAAACCTTTTGTTTATGTAACAAAAATTACACATCATTGGACAAGGAGTGCACCCTAAGAACATACAAAAAACATCATTACTTTGATATCAATTCTACTATCTGTCTTTGAGTTCATGTTTGAGAAAGCATTTGACTTATTGCATATAAAGATTCATTACCACGTTTAGCTACTTGCAGAGTATGTGAAGTGGGGTCACTTACAAACTGTATAAAAAAACTCAACTCCCCAACAAGTAAATATGAAGTCCTAGAATTGGATGCATGGTAATTGTTAATTCTAAAAGTGACTTAATTGAAATAAACTAAAGGAGCATAAATTCTCATTTCTACTGTAGTATTAAAGCATTAATCTCGTGATAACAGAAAAACACAACGAAATAGGACGAATTTCATACCTTCCCATTCCAACAACCACAAGGAAAACTGAAGGCTTAACCACTAACAGCAGTGACAAGGACCTGCTAACTTGTATCCATGGCACCTGAACAACCAACACACGTTTACAAGTATACAATCGTACTTTAAAAATGAAAGGAGATAAAGATGAAAGCACTTCAAACGTACTTTATATTTCACTCTTGCTTTAGGTTAAGTGCAGGAATTCTATCAAACGAAGACAAAACACAGAAAACTTACATGGATGTACTAACTGGGTACTTGAGTTTCCATAGATGCCAAAAATGCATCATCATTAAGCATCCGATTAGCCATCTACATTGCAAATTGCAAATGAAGTGTAATCAACAAGAACTATTCATTTACAGCAATGAATATACAGTTAACACTAGACAACTATTCATTTACTCATTTGACAGCCTCATCCATTGACCATGATACGCATTTGACAGCATCCGATAAGTTTCGGATTTGATGAAGTATCAAATAAAAAATAATCCACAACAAAAGACCCTTTTAGGAAGAGTTTGAGGGTTAGAAATTGATCACAGATTGCGTGGTCACTAGGGATTTGAGTTAGAGCAAAACCAGAAGTGTGGAAAGAGAAGTGTAGCCTCTGGTGGCGGAAGGGTGGCCCATCGCACTGAAGGTTGACTCTTTTTAACGTTACCAAGCAAAAAAGTTGTAGGAGTCGTTTTTTGACAATTTATAAGAACGAAATTCTAATTTATCTATAACATCAATGAAAGGAGAAAACTCAAACTACATAATCAATCCTATTTGTCAATTTCACATGAACATAATTAGCACTACAATTTCATAAACATAAACATAATCAACCCTAGTTCTATTTGTCAATTTCATACCAAGCAAAAAAGCTGCAGCCGTTGCACCCACCCACCCTAAGCCTAAACCTATGAACCGTTACCCACCCACCCTCCCAATGACGTCCAAGTCCTACATCCACCCTAAACTGGAGCACACCCAACTTGAAACCCTTCCAATCCCAAAGACCTGCACCCATCCTAGATTCCTAATCCCAAACCCACTGTCCTCAAACTATAAACCATATTCGACAAAATAAACATCCAATTTGACCCTAAACCCTAAAGAACAAAAACCCATTGAAAATTTGAATTTAAGAAAGCTTACTTGTATTTTGGGCCTCTTGTGTCTCTGTGTGTGTCGTTGGAGTGATGCCCTTGAACTAGACAGAGGAGCGGCGTTGAAGTGGACGGACTCGACAGAGGAGTGGGTTCCAATTGGATGGAGGAGCAGGAAGGAGCGGCATTCAAATTTTTGGAGTGGGAGCGTGAGACGAACTGAGAGATAGAAGGGACTCGAGATAGAATTAGGGTAGAATTTTAATTATTATTATTAGAGTTAGTGGGCAAAATTATTATTATAACAACTATTTTTAATTATTATTATAAGAGTTAGTGGGCACAATTGTGTAATGCGGTGGTGGAAACCCAAGTTTTTGAATTTGGTGGTGGGAAAACCCAAACTTGCACCATAAAATAGAGGGAGAAGTCCAATTTGGAGAAGGGGAAACTTAATATAAATCCAATTTTATAAGCTTGTCACTCCTTGATCTGGACATACGTCCCGGATCGACACATGACGTCATCAAGTATCTGTATGTCTATCATACCCCGTCTCCGGGATATGGCAAAGCACAACTCGAGCATCGATTCACATAGTAGTTTTTTCTTCTTCCTGATTTCTGATTGGTTGCTCACCCCCCCTAAATTCTGATTGGTCCTCCACCATTTAACTGATTGGTTCCTTCCCTTTGGCCTGAATGGCCTCTTTCCCACAAGGTGGGAGTTTATATTCCTTTAAATCTATAGTTTAGTGAAACGACTCCAAATGTTCGTAACTATACTATTATCATCCGGATTCGCAAATGGCTTTCGTCTATGCGTTCGTGGTTTCGAGATCTATTTGAAAGCATCAATTGTGAACTCAAAAGGTCAACGAATTTTTAGATTCATTACGAAAATTCAAACCCGATAGTTATTCGATTTAATTCCAAAAATCAACGAAATTAAAATTAACTAATGAAAATAATTTAAACGTGAAATACAAATTTAAATCACGAGATGCGTAATTAATAGCGAAATTCCGGGGACGGGATTTCACAAAGCCATTATTAGTTATAGTCCAATTTTGTTTTAATTTTGAAGTTCCATCGAAGGTTAATTGTGTTTAGCATGATAAAAGGCTTGCGTTGTTCTTTTATTTATTTTTTCTTTTTTTTTTTTCGTTTTTCTTTTTTTTTTTCTTTTCTTTTTCCTTTTCTTTTTTCTTTTCTTTTTTTTCTTTTCTGTATGAACCAGACATGAAACATAATTATAAACCAAAAAATATACAATGCTGGGAGTATCTATATCATGGGCCAATTAGAAAGAAAACATTATTATATTGTAATACTAAATAAGTTGATAAAAGGACCCAAGAGGAGTCCAACATTGCATAAGATAATTATATTTTCACACACTAGTGAAATATAACATAATACAAAATATATTAATTGTCCTCGTCATCGCTGCTTAAAATCTCAACGGTAACATTCTGCATATTTCATGAGCTCATTTGTGGGAGAGACAGGCCTCTAGGACGAATTTGTGCTTGATAAGTGCATGGTTCTTCAATAATAACGACATAACTACTAGACTCTTCAGTTGTTGTTTCAGCAGAAACAAATTGATAGGGTATTGTTCAGTCCTACCTGGGTTTGCCCATGTTGGCAATACACGTCCTTGAGGTGCGCGTACTCAGCTATTATTGGAGGGTAATGCGTAGCCAAGGCGACCATCAACAATAGTAGTAAGAATGTATTGATTATCAATAGAATGAGGTATGCGCCCGACATTAATAGGTTGTCGTGGACGTTGAGCTGGAGGATTTGTTGTGGAATTTGCTGTTGTAATGTTGGAAGCAATAGACGAATGCGATGCTGGAGATTCGGTTCCAATTCTAACTCCACGACGTTGCCTGTCTGCCATTCTCAATGATGTAGAACTTGATCAAATTCAAAAGAAACACAAGTGTATGAAGCAACCTTCTAAATTTCCATATACAAATTAGTAAGGGAGTGTGGACGTTTTATACTAGAATAAAGGCACAAATCCGTAATTGTGCCAACATATTCTTTTGCTATTGAGTGATTTATTATTTATTGATATTTACTGGACACAATTTCTAACATTTGTATCAGAAAAAGGAATTTATAATTATTAATATATATTCTCTATTTGAAGAGCCAATGAGAAGTAGAGTGATTTATTATTTACTAATATTTAGTGGACACAATTTCTATCATTAGTGTCATAAAAAGGAATCTACAATTATTAACTCATTTGTCTATCTGAAGACCAACTAACTTTTGCACGGAGACAGACCCTAAGGGCACAATTGTTGGTTATGTGTCACTGCAGGTAGGACTTTTAATACAGTAAAAAAAATAAAAATAAACACTTACTATAAAACCAAAAACCATATCACCAAGTATAAAAAAACAAATTTGTAGGAAGATAACAATCTAAAAAGCAGTTCAAAATGATACGAATCTAACAAACATTCATTGCACTTGGAAATGATCCTTTGTAAATCTAAAACATGCCACTTAATACTACGGTGTAATGGTATTCTTCTTTATTTGTAAGTGAGAGATCTAAGGTTTGGCTCTCCCAAAAAATGAATTTGAACAACATTATTGCTAACTTATTTTGAGGCTAAAATATTGCACATTAATAAACAGCTACATACCATTATTTACCACAATTTTATAAATTTTAATTATTGGTGTGCTAGAGGAGATAAAGACAAACGAGAGAGAACATATAGTGTCTCTGACAAATAATTTTTATAGACACAAAATGTTTAGTGCCCATTTTTAGTAAAAAAGTTGTCATCTAACCCCACTCGGCATGGTTTCCGTGCCCATTACTGTTTTGTGTATGCTTTTTTTAACATTGGGCACAATAGATGGTGCCCTCTATGGAACGAGAACTGTTTAAACTTTTTGGTGGTTAAACTGACACAAAATTCTTAATTGTGCCCTTTGTTTTGTACCCAAAGCTCTTTTTTTTTTGTAGTGGGTGGGGCGCCAGCCCGCCTATCCAGTAGAGGGAGCGCTCGAGGGTGGTGGCCCAGGGAGCAACAAAGACGGAGACGGTGTCACGCTCCGCGGCAAGAGACTTGACACTGTAGTACTCCGCGTAGTGGGCCATGACTTTCTGGACGACGACGAGGAGGTGGTGGTGTTGGTCGGGGTTGGTGGGAGGTATGGGACAAGTGGAGAGCTGGTAGACTAGGTGGTGGAGCTGCTCAAACCACGTCTCATAAAAGCTGGTGAAGCTGTTCATTGCGGTGGTTTTAGAATTTTTTGTCGAAGGTTGATGAAATTGGGTTTGGAGGTTTTTGGTCATTTGGTTTTGATGCTGTTAAAAAGGGCAGTCTACTGGGACGTAATGGGAATGGGTGGTGGGTTTTATGCAAAAGAAGAAACGGTGTTGGAATGACAGTAGGGCACGTACATTGCTACGTGGAAGAAGATGGTGAGATGTTTTCAGTTTTGGTAGGCCAAAGGGGGGGCGTCCGTCTATCTATTACGTCCTCTTTCTTGCGCTTCTCCTTCTCCCTTGGCCAGAGGACGTCCTCTTTTAGCTTTTCTTTGGCTAGTGCTGATGCTAATTCTGCAACAGTGTGAGTCCGTCCGGTAGGTTTACTTCCTTCTGGTGCCCCCTTAGGGCTACAAGTGGCTTTGCAACTTTCCGCGACTCAACTCATTTTCTCATGTTCGGCGTAGCTGATAAGGTTTCTGGTAATTTTATTGCCATTTGGAGCTGCCGCGAAATCAAGTTTTTTTGGTCAAATAAAAATCGAAAAAAAATTGGAAAATTTGTGATTGGCGATACTTGGTTTAGTTATCCTATGAAGAGTATGTAAGTTTCTTTTCAGTCTAGTTTGCAGCAGGTACAGTTTTAGGGTTTGCTTCCTTCTGTAGAACGTAGACTGGAGGTTTTTCACTTCAATTGCATACCCTCACAAGGATGGTTTGCTTGTGTTTATAACAGTTTTCAGATTACATTCAGGGCCTGTAAACCCTATTTACATGGGAAGTATGAATTTCATAATTACAGCAGAATGGAAAGTGAAGCTAACAACGATCAAACAGTATAACAACATTTGAAAAACATCCTAGACCTAGCCAACTTCTTCTCGGATAAGTCATAAAGATCAACACAACAAACTCAAGTAGTTGAGGAAACTGGTGCGCCGTTTTTTTTCTGTAAAAAAAAAAAAAGCACCTACGTTTGAGTTTGAACTCATCATCTGGTTATATACATTATATATATTAATCTATCATCACGGCACTAAAGAGGGAAATTAGTGTAGAAATTAGTAACTGAATGATATGTTTGAGTGAGAAGCCTTCAAGTTTTAAAGAGATTGATGTCAAGTTAGTAAGAAGTGAACTACAAATTTTAGATAGAGATAATTAGAAATGAAATCGACGAGCATTACAAAAGCATATAAGACAGATATTCTTCACTAGCTAGAATGAGTCATTTACAAACTCCTCATGCATGCCTTCATAATATGAAAGTGCTACTCACACACCCATTTTTAGCTTTCACACATCCTTGTTAATTTTAGCCATTGATCTTCGTGAATTCATTCGATCCGATCGGCTGAAAATTGAGAGGGACGTGTGAAGTGAAAATGGGCGTGGATACCACTACCCTTCATAATCTTGTGTAGTCCAGTTTTAGTTCCATTTGTATTTCTCACACATTTAGCCTCAATCGCTTAAGATTTCTAAAGTACTCGCCTAAGCATAGTCGAAAAGGTACTAAATAAGCAGCCTCACTTTCAAGTACGGTTACCTTGTTAACTCCGATCTCTAGCCCTACTTTTGGCACCCCTTGCAGTAAATGGATCTTTATATAGTTGATCAGTAAAAATTACGTAGAGTTCGAGGTTAATGGTTTTGTATTGAACAAGACTTTAATGATGTGTTTATGCACTCGTAATCGGAATGAAAATAAAGAGTTTAATTCTGATTACGAATCATTCTTATAGTTATTAAGATATGGAGGAATCAAGATTGTGGGCACATGAAAAATGGAAGTCAACTCTCCTTTTGGAGGAATTAGATTCCCTGGTGGGAGGTTAGAATTGCATTCTGAGAGTTGGGGTCAGGAATGCGTGATTTTTACCCATTATATCCCTACGTATTTTATAAAATGCCAAGTCTAACTATGGTGTATTTATAGCAATTTGGAGATGATGACCTAAACAATAACAGGTAGGGCAATTAAAGTCTGCGTAGCAGTTTGGAGAAATGCTTAATTGTAAAGCGAAATTGCAACGGAAGAAGTATTTTTTTAAGGAAAAAAAAAATCAGGTTTTAAAGAGGTGAAAAAGGGGCAAACAAATTATGGTTTATATTATAAAGAGCTCAAAAGTTTCTATAATTTATAAGTATATGTTGTTGTGGAAATTGTTATGACCTAGCAAATAAATTAATTTATTTAGAACATAGACAGTTTGGTAATTATACTGGTTTTAATTCCAATTCAACGATGTCACAAGCGTTTGAAGATGTAGCTGCTGCATGCATGCACCAAACTTAAGCTCAATGTTTGCACGAAAGGGCAAAACAGCCTTGAAAAATAGCTTGCCAACAGAATTGTGTGTTTCAAAGGGCCAGTGTGCGTACGATGAATATTTAATTAACTTGAAATCCAATGACGCACAATGTTGTATGTATTTTTTTTTTTTTTTTTTTTGACAAAAAGCTATAACGATATTTCATGAATCATAATAAATAAGTATAAATGTGTCAATTGGGTACATAGCTCCAATAATCAAGACATTACGCTAGCATGAATTTTTACAAACTATATAGCAAGCATAAGTGCACCAATATAAATTTGTCACAAGAACAATAGACACAATAAACCTATACTAGTCCACAAACCGGTCATCGCCGAGAGCGAGGAACAATCTTGTATGTTTGTTTGTTTGACTTGTTTTTTTGTTTGATTGATGCAGTCATATGCTGGAAGTGTAACACTATGATGCCAGCACATGGCACCTTCCGTACAACCATTACTGGGGGTAAACGACCAAAATGCGTCTGCCGATGATGAAGAAGAATGGACATTGGTGACCTACAAAAGGACAAGGAAGCCAATACCACAAGCCACAAGGCCAAAGGTGGGACAAGGGAGAAAGCACTGTCGTCACAATAGTAGGAAGCCCAAAAGAAACGTAAAAACTACTAAGCCAACATATGCTGGGTTACCTATGGAGCAAGAGCCATGCATTCCCATCTCTTTGCATAAGTACTTCCCGAAAGATTTCTTCCAACAGTACACTACTGTTGTCTGTCATATGGTTGAAGTGGAGATAAAAAAGCCCTCAAAAGGCAAAGCTATCGCCATCTAGGAGGAGAAGACCCTCGCGCCTAAAGAAAGCCTGCCTACATACTTTAGCATTGTGGAAGCACTACGATTGCCCAAGGAGATACGAAAAGCACTAGTAGCAGTCTTGGCGAGTCTTGACAAGAAAACAAGGACGAAGGCTTGAAGCTTTGGCCACATGAATATGCCACATGCTGTGCCACCCATGACGTAATTAACTTCATTGACAAAGACTTACTGCTAGGGTCAAAACCTCACAACCGTCATCTCTATGTCTCTGGGTACGCGAGAGAGAACAAAATCAATCGTATGCTTGTGGATGGTGGGTCGGCCATAATCATCATGCCAAAGTCAACAATGATCACAATTGACATCAAGGTGGATGAACTATCCCAAAGCCGCCTCCTAATCCAAGGTTTTAACCAAGGAGGACAAAAAACGATGGGGATGATCCAAGTGAAGATGACCATTGGCGAACTCAAATGAAGCACGCTATTCCAAGTGATTAATGCAAGAACTTCCTACAACTTGCTCTTAGGAAGGCCTTGGATCCAAGAGAATGGAGTAGTGTCATCCACCCTTCATCAATGCTTAAAGTTTTACCGAGAAGGAGTAAAGGTGATACAAGGCAACACCAAGCCTTTCACCGAAGTTGAATCACACTTCACGGATGCCAAGTTCCACATGGATGAAGACATGATACCTGAAGCTCTTCCAAATGAGATCAAATCCACAGGCAAAGCCGCACTTAAGAATTAAGAGTGGCAAGCTGTGCCCAAGAAGCAAGAAGGGGAAGCTGTGCCATCTTCAAACAAAAATGATAATGAGCCCACTAATCCCACAACAACCAAAAGAAGTGTGACGTCCTCAAAAGGACTAAACACACCCGTCTTCCGATACACCCCAATGTCGAGAAGAAAGAATAGGCAATCCCCATTCAAAACTAGAATAAGCAAAGCCAACACACAGCTGCACAAGGATGATGTAAAGTTGCTCAAGATAAACGCAATTTTACCTCTGACACAGCTAGGCGATGCTAAATTTTCAAAACCATTGCAAGCTTTCGTAAAACCCCTACCAAAGGGGGAGGAACCGAGAACTCTTCCAACCAAGAAAACTGAAGAAGGTTTCAACCCAAACGCCTACAAACTCATGTCAAATGTTGGTTACGATTTCGCTTCCTCTTCAAATCTTGGAAAGAAGGTTTTAAACACTGTCAACGACAAAGAACGGAACCTCATCGAGACTCAAAATAAGTTGGCGGAGTATGGTTACGGAGTTGACAACAACAAAGCTGGACTTGGCTTCACACCAAATACACCCGTGAAGATTTTAAGCAAAGCGAAAAACGTTAGCACTCCACACATCAGTGTGAGCGTTGAATAAAATCAAGATGAGCCTAAACCGCCCCTCGAACGTCAGTCTTTGATAGGTTAAATCGTTCAAAACCCAAAATTTCGGCATTAGATTGCATTAATGGTTAAGACCGAACTTCCATCTTTAAGCGGCTTAACACACCAACACCCCAAAGCTCTGTTTTCAAAAGGTTGTCAAAACCTAAGAAACAAAGCAACACAGCTAGCCCTTCTTCACGATGGTCGACCTTGGAAAGACTTGAAGAAACCAAACAGCCTTCTAGAAAGAAGAAGACAACGCCAAAACAAGAAAAGCTCGATGGATCTGCATGAACAGACGGAGCAGGGACAAGAGTAGTATTTATGTCACCACAAAGACAAGTACTACCATATTCCTTTTGAGTAAGTGAGTTATGGTCAAACAACGTCATTGAGTACTAAGCACTAATCATTGGATTTCAAATGACGATTAACATGGAAACCATAACACTAGAAGTGTATGGCAACTCCAAACTCATAATCAATTAACTTTTGACTGAACATAAAGTAAGGAAAGATGATCTCGTCCCATACTTTCGGCTAGCAACTCAATTGCTACAAAAGGAGGCCGTGACGCTAGAACACGTGCCAAGAAAAGAAAATCAAATGGTGGACACTCTCGCTAACCTAGCCTCAAGTATGGCGCTAGGAAACGAAGCTATGGACATGCCAGTTTGCCAAAGATAGGTAATCTCGCTCGTTATTGAAATGCTACTGGATGATACAAACGTCATCTCAATACTTCCAATCGACACTAAAGAATGGAGACAATAGCTGATCTACTACTTGGAACATGGAAAGCTTCCAGACGATCCTAGACACCGCTTTGAAATAAGCTGACGAGCACTCACTTCCTCTATTACAAAGGAACATTCTACCGACGCTCTTTTGAATGAGTACTTCTAAAATGCCTAGGTAAAGAAGAAGCCAATCAAGCCATGGAAGAAGCACACTCAGGCATATGCGGCGTGTGTCAATTTGGACCAAAGCTACATTTCCAGGTTACTACTGGCTAAGCATGGTGAAGGATTACCTAGAGTACGCCAAAAGGTGCCAAGCTTGCCTTGCCAATTCCACGCTAACTTCATACATCAACTGCTTGAACCATTACACCTTATAGTTGCTTCATGGTTGCATGATGCATGAGGATTGGACATCGTAGGACCAATCACACCAAAATCATCTGCCGAGAAACCTACATCCTAGCCACAATGGACTACTTCTCCAAGTGGGCTGAAGCCGTACCCCTAAGGGAAGTCAAGAAGGAAACTGTCATCTGTTTCATCAAAAAGTATATCATCCATCGATATGGTGTGCCTCGCTAAATCATAACCGACAAAGAAAAATAGTTCTCCAACCAACTCAGGGATGAGTTCTACGAGAAATACAAATTCAAGCAGCACAAGTCTTCCATGTATCATGCTCTGGCCAACGGTCTTGCGGAAGCATTCAATAAAACCCTTTGCAACCTCCTGAAGAAGGTGATCAGCCGAATAAAGAGAGATTGGCACAAAAGAATAATCGAAGCATTTTGGGCATATAGGACGACACATATGACTTCTACCTAAGTTACGCCTTATTCTCTCATATATGGCGTGGAAGTTATTCTGCCACTCGAAAGTCAAATCCCCTTACTAAATATGGTTATACAAGAAGGCTTGACTGAAGAGGAAAATGCAAAGCTACGACTTCAAGAGTTGGAAGTACTCAATGAAAAAATGCTCGAAGCTCAACAAAACTTAGAATGCTACCAAGCACAGCTATCCAAGGCATTCAACAAGAAGGTCCGCCTAAGGTCTTTCCAAATTGGAGATCTTGTCTTGGCATTATGAAGGTTTATCATCACAACTCACAAAACGAAAAGCAAGTTCACATCAAAGTGGGATGGATCTTATGTAATACAAGAGGTCTACACCAACAGCACCTACTTAATCATGGCGAAAGATGGCTTAAATATTGGCCCCATTAACGGTAGATTCTTGAAACGCTACTACTGTTAAACCAAACAAGCAATGCTCCTCACTTGCACGAGCCTAAACAGCACATGGCATAAAGTTCCTTGCATGCACGATCCTAAACCACACAGAGCAACAATGCTCCTTGTTCGCATGAGTTTAAAAGGCAACCCTTAACACTCCTTGTTCGCACGAGTTTAAAAGGTGACACGCAATGCTTTTAGCCTGCATGAACCTAAACTGTATATAGCACAATGCTCTTTACCTGCATAAGCCTAAATTGCGCACGACACCAAATGCACCTCGCCTGCATGAGCCTAAACTACATACGATAACAAATACTCCTTATTCGCACGAGCTTAAAACGAAACACCCAACACTCATTGTTCACATGAGTTTAAAAGGCAACATTCAATACTCTTGGCCCACAAGAGCATAAACTGTGTACTGCAAAAAAAAAAAAAAAAAAAAAAAGTTAAATCCCCATCAAAATCACCATCAAAACCGTCAAAATCATCAAAAAACAATCCATCACTCATTTGAACTATGTCATGACTTCATCCCTCATTAACCGAGGGTACGTAGGCAACTTGAAACTTCAAAACTTCAAGTACAGTCACATCATCAATAAAAACACAAACACTTTGAAGAATAAAGAGCAAATTCAAAATGTGAATACTTTATTTCTTTAAAGGAAGAATTTGGCTACAAAGCCTTATTACCAAATGAGCAAAAAACAAAGAAGGCTTAAGGTACAAAAAATGGAAGACATTACTTGAAAGCTATGTCCCTAAAACTATAGTGACAATCTTAAAGCAAGCCTTCCAAAGTCTTCAAAGTCTCCACATTGGTAGGAGACAAGGTGGGCACTTCCATGGCCGCACCTTTTTCTTGCTCTAGGCGTAAAATCTCCTATTGATGTTGAAAAAAGTGTAACTTCCTGCTCCGAGAGAACACCTTGAAGTCGTGATGCTTCGATTTCTAACTGCTCTCGCTTACGCACCATTGTATCTAGACGTGCCTGGATGGAAGCTAAAGAAGTCTCTACGACTTGATAACCTTCCAAAACAAGCTTGCTAAAAAGACTGAACTTAGGAAAGTGATAAGTCTATTGCCGCAAGTTGTTGAGCTCTAACCTCTAGACTCAACTTCTTCAAGGAAATAACATGCAAGGAAGAATACTCAGTTGAGGTGGCCATAAGTTCGGCAATTTTGACTCTCAAGAATGAGGAATCAATGTTAAGGTTGTCAATCGCAGAAACAAGCTTCAACAAGTCATTCTTGAGCAACGCAAGGTCTTCTAGTGAGCACTTTGCAACATGGCTCTTTATATCTACAACCGCATGAAGGTTGACTTGATGGATAAGTTGCTCAGTGCCACTAAGGTTCGGCCCTCTAAGAGAGATCTCAGAGCTAGCTAGCAAAGATGTTGGACACATGACGGGGTCTTGCATACCTTCACCTACACATAGCAAACTTGGGCAACTTGACGGATTTGGAACAAGCTATGCATCGGGCGGATCCCCAATCTCTTTGTCTGTAGGTAGATTACCTCCAAATAAAATCTTTGTATAGGAATGAATGATGTCATTAATGTCCTCTTCATTTGTCCATCCTATCTCATCTGTTTGGGCACCATTTTCTTATTTCGCTTGCTGTAATTACTATTTGGTAGCTTCTTTGTCATTTCTAACCTCAGTAGCCTCTACAGGGGTAAAGGTCTTCTTCTTTGATTCATTCAATACTTGCATAGTACATTGTCAAGATGTGGCCTGGTCAGACTTGATCTTTCCGACTCCTCATTCCGGGATGCGGAATCAGATTTTTTGATACTTGACGGAAATGACAGCATCCAGCTTAATCAACCATGGTCTCCCAAGTATCCCATTGTAGGGAGATGGGTCGCCTACACTCGTGAATGTCTAATTTGAGACAACTGACGGTGTTTTGACGTCAAGTATGATGTGGCCGATGACAGTTGAGGTGTGTCCGTTGAACCTTGTGAGTAGGCGCATGATTGTGTTTTCCAGGCCCATCTTCTGAATGAATGAGAGTTGAAGTAAGTTGACTGCACTTCCATTATCAACCATTATTTTGTCGACTATAGCATGGGCTAGTTGGACAGATACTACCAATGCATCATCGTGTGGGAAGTCAATGCCTTCTGCATTCTACTCGGTGAAGCGAATGATGGGTCTAGGTTAGGTGTTGATTGCTTGGACCTGTGAGACTAATAAAGCCTGCTGGATCTTTCTTTTTTTGGAGTTGTTGGTGGCCCACAAGTTCTTAGATTTGGCGAAGATGCAATTGATTCGAATGGTCTTGGTTAACGGTTATTCGTCATCGTCTATGTTCCTTCTAGGCTACGCAGCTGGCTTATCTAAGTATTTGTCGACCTTGCCTTCTTTTCACTAGTTTTTCTAGGTAGTTCTTCCAAGTGTAGTAGTCATCGATTGTGTGACCGGGACCTCAGTGGAATGCGTAGTCTTTGGTGTGATCCAACTTGGAAGTATTTCCCTTTGATTGTTTCGGCAGCTTGAACCATGGCTCATTCTTGATGTCGCGAAGGATTTGGTGGATCAGGATTGAGAACTTAGAGTAGTTCTTGGTCGTCGGGCCTTCTTTGGTCATGGGTCGGTCCATACGCTTGGCCTTTTGCTTGCTTTTACCAGACTACTTCTCGTCATCCTTCTTTTGAGCTACTGCTGACTCTTTTCGAGGCTACTCTGGCGCCTTGTCTGCTCGTCGAGCCTTGTCCCAAAATGCATGCTTCTCTACCATAGCAAAAAAGTCTGCCAGAGTTAGATCTTCTTTCATGATCAACTTTCTGAATAATGGATGATCTGCTGGGAGTCCTTTTTGGAAGGTTGCACTTGCTATTAAGTCGTCACATTTGACTATCTTCGCCTTCTTTGCTTTGAACCTCTTCACATAGTCATGGAGCGACTCTTTTGGGTTATTCTTCACGTTGAACAAGTGGTTAGGCTTTTTCTTGATTGAGCAGTAGGATGAGTATTCTTTGGTGAAAACCAAATAAAGATCTTCAAAACTCCGGATGGATCGTGGTGGCAAGGTGTGAAACCAATCTTGTGCCTCGTCTTGTAAAGTGGTGGCGAATATCTTGCACATAAGGGCATCGTTGTTCCAATAAACGACAATCATGCTTCGGTAGTGCTTCAAGTGCCTTTCTGGATCTCCATCCCTTTTGAAAGATGTGAAATGTGGCATGCTAAACTTGCGTGGAGGCTCTGCCTACTCGATCTCTTCCGTGAAGGGTGACCTGCTGATGTTGGTCACGTCATGTCGTAGCGCTTCATCGGTCACTTCATTGCGTTTGAAAAATCTACAAATGGACAAGAAAACGAAAAACCTTGGATGCGAGAGTTTTCTACAAGTGTGCGACTCAACCTCTCAAGGAAAACACCAATTTGTGAAAGAAAATTTCCGTCTTCTTCTTGGACAAAATTGCACCTACAAAACAAGTAACACCTTAAGTCAAGGCCAAGAGCCTCACGCCTCCACGATGAATGGGGGGGCGCTTTGGTCGAAGAACCTCCGATGCCAAAGTTAGAATTTTGAGGGAAAAGTGTTTGGAGAATTTAAAGAATTTTGTAAGAGAATTGGAATTGAGTTTTGGAGAAAATGAGGTGGTATTTATAGGGGTATGGCCGGCCCTTTTAGGAGGATGGGGACCGGCCACTTGGATTGTTTTTTGGGTGTTGTTCATAATTTGTTAGCTAATTAATAAATTAATTGAGTAATAAATCAATTAATTAGCTAATTAATATAATTTGAAAGGAATGATTTGGGGTTACCTTGTGGAAAAGATTTGATGAGGATGGATGAAATAGGTTTTGAATAATTACGTATTTTGAGCACTTTTGACCTCGATTGAGTCATGATTATCCACTGCTCACGCGTAGGAGTTCCGATATTCCTCGAGGGTATTTTTATCCTTTTAACCCTGGAATCCACATGTCGCCTCCATATTTTTCTCGATTATTTTTGGCTCCACAACATGTAAAGACGATATCAACATGACTGTAGGATTACGATACACCAAATCAATAGCCATGTGAAACATGCAACTACAGATTAATAGGAAAACCTACTTGAGCTCTAAGCCACATAAGAAGACATGATGCTAAGCAGTGGCAAAGCTAGAAATTATTCGCAAGAGGGGCAAAATTTAAAAAAGGGTAAAGGTTTCAAAAGAATTTAGACAACCATTCAAGGTCTAAGTCCACAGTCTGCAAGAAGGTTAGCTAATATTTCATCCAACTCAATAACCTCATTTTATCGAGAACTATCTAAAACATTCAAGGAGCATTTGGACTAATCAAAATAGTCAAAGGAGAATTTGGAGTACTTGGTATATTCAAAGGATGATTTGCACTAACTGTATTTGAAGGAGGATATAAGTGTCGTTTCTTTTAGTATCGTTCCATTACGTAAAATAAGGAAGGTCCTAAAAACGCTAAGCGATATTCAAGTGGCAGGTTGGGGCCTAACCCTAGCGCCTAAACAGAGCCTTCATTTATAATATATCATATAAATAAATGCATATTTATTATATAACATGTAATATATATATATATATATATATATATATATATATATAAATATTGAAAAATTCTCGTTAGTATTTTGGTAAATCATCTAATGGTATGAGATAAAAGTTCAAGTGATTACGAGTCTATGGTGCATTACGAAATATTTTTTGAATCTCGTATGAATTATTTTATATTGTATATGTATGACTTGCAACTTACATAGAACAAAAGAATATAGTGTATATTTATATGATAGTGTGTACCCTAATAAATAAAAAAGAAATATAATTACAAAATACATTAATATAATAGTATTATTTTCTTTCTTTCTTTTTATTTTGTCGATTAGTATATCATTTTCTTTCAATTAGAGTGCTATTAGAATTCTATGCGACGTTCTCCTGGTTGTGGCGAAATGAATGACAATAACTACTACCACGTGTAAAATGTAAGCAAAGCTCGTGTAATTAAGTTATAAAAAATAGGTTTTTGTTGTGACATATGTTCTAATACATATTGTGATTGAGTAAATCCTAAGTAGAGATAGATTAGAAATCGTTTGGGATCTAGAATGTCACATCCTGGCCCGGGGCGGATCACTTCCCGGGCCCGCTCCACTACCGTAGCACGATATTGTCCGCTTTGGGCTTACCATTCCCTCACGGTTTTGTTTTTGGGAACTCACGAGCAACTTCCCAGTGGGTCACCCATCATGGGATTGCTCTAGCCCCATTCTCGCTTAACTTCGGAGTTCCTACGGAACCCGAAGCCAGTGAGCTCCCAAAAGGCCTCGTGCTAGGTAGGGATGAGAATATACATTTAAGGATCACTCCCCTGGGCGATGTGGGATGTTACATAGAAGATCTTTCCTAATAGGCTCCTTATTACTATAAATAAAGACACAAAGACTGGGGAATTAACACACAATTTCTCAAGTCTATTCTCCACCCTCTTTCTCTCCTGCCACACCCCTTAGTTAAATATAGGCCACAACACGGTATCAGCATGCTCTTCATGCTGTGCTAAAGAGAATTTATTTGTCTTCAATCAGGAGAGTATTACGTTTTAATTTTTTAATTGATTAAATTTGGATTTTATTGAATTCATATGCTTTTATTGATTCAATTTATTTTTCTTGTGTGGAACGTGATACAAGCTTTGAAGATGGAAAACCGAAACTGAAGAAAGAATTTTATGCATCAAACTAGTTCACCAATATTATCACGCAATCAGGTTCTTCCAAACACAACGGTTTCTATCTCGATATTTTTGCAGCCCTAATAGCATGAATATTCACCATAATGCATGACCCAACTTTACGTTTTTCGAATTCTAAATTCTACATAAATTTTGTATGCATTATACTCATAATTTTAAATTATGTGAATTGATATTGCTATAAATTATAGTGAATATGCAAGAATTTAATTGAATTGAAAAAAATAAAAAATTAGGGTTTTTGGATCCAAACGTGCGACGGTTCGAAGCCGCGCCGCTTAGCAAGCTGCCAACAGCTTGTGTCTGCAAGGCAGGCCGAGCCACGAGCCATAGAGCCACATCCAATGAGCCAAGCAAGCCTGCAACTCTGCTTGAAAACCTAGAACAATGTCATATGGCGTTGTCCCTGTCCTTAAACTCAAACCCATGAACCACCGCCATGGCCACCAATTTAGTGTCGCCAGGCTAACTCCGGTGACCTGTAGTCATCGTCGATGGAGTTTGTGGTCAAGATTTCTTTGAAATCTCACCTTCGATGCCATAGAATTCTTCGTTCGTGGACGTTGAGGCCATCCTTTCGCCACCAAACGATGGTTCGCAGACGAACCACTATCTCACACACTGCTGCCTGACCAAAACACGGCTGCCTGAAGCAGCGGTGCAAGTGCCTAATCCTGGTGAACACACCCAGCGTTGCTGGGATGCTTTTTGGTCCAAACCCAAGCCCTACTGGGCTTGTTCTCCTTCGACCCACATCGGAAACTCATTTGGGCTTTGCTTTGTCACCAGCCCTTTGGTCTTTGGTGGCTTGCCCCTTCCCGTTAAACAGTTAAGCCCTTATGGGCTCCTACCTCCTCCCGTGCATCGCACCACAACCCATCATAGCTAGAAGCTGGTGTATGTGTGCCCGCGTTGCACTAGATTAACACCCCTGTATGGGCTCTTGTTGATTTGGGCCTGAAGCCTCCCTTTTAATTTTCGGTCCAATTTTTCTTAAGCCTCCCATATTTCATTGCCTATTTTTTAAGATCTTATGGGCTTTTATAATTTTTCACCCAACATTTAATATTGGCCCCGAAGTCGAAATAATTAAATTCAATTATAATCCTAGGCCCCGAAGACCTATTCGCATATATTTATTTTCTTTTTGCTTTCTTATTTTTGTCTTGTATATATTGCGCTTATTTGCAGGTATTATGAACTTTAAGTTCATACTTCCGAACCCAATGTTTTAGAAAAGTGCCATAGAAACCTGAAGTTTCTTAATGCGTAACACTTATGTTGAGACTCGAAGTTCTCCATGCTTAAATCCGTTTAAACCAAACCATGTCTTAGATACTAAATGTTCTAACTTTGATGTTTATGGAAATTTTATTTCCTTAAACACCAATCACATTCTTATTTCCGCCATTCAGTGTATTGTCCAATAGTAACAAGTATGATTTTACTGATTTGGAAGTTTCGAATAAGAAAATACTTTATGTGGATACAAGATGTGACACCCTGCTTGACTATGACTAGTTATGAAATCATTGTAGCCAGTTATGGTGTGGAAGAGCTAAATACGTCTCCGCCATGATCTTTATTCGAAGACTTATGCCTAAAGCATATCAAATCGAAGTACCTCATTGCTGAGGACTCTATGGCTCTTTGACTCGCTATGGACCATTTCAAATCATGCAAAGATGAATTCTTGCCCGAAGCAAAACATGATTGAAATCCTTACATCAATGAATAGGTACAATTCTGAATTTATCTTCAATCAAATTTTGACTGGAAGAAAATCTTTCTTGATTTTCTATATCTAAATTGCTCCTGAAGTAGTAGTATAGAAAGTAGAAATTAAATAAATTCTTAGATTTGATTGCTACCACCTTGTAAGAGAAAGGTACCGCATCAATTCAACTGGGAGGTATCGAATGGTATAGACGTAGTTTTGGCTGGAGTCTACCAAATGATGGTGCCCTGCTTCGACAGAGATGCACCAACATGCATGCTTTGCTTCGGTAGAGGTGCACCGAATGGTACTGCTCTGCTTCGGCAGAGGCTACTAAACAGACCCCTCCAATTTTGGCTAGAGCTTATCGTACCCAAGTCTGGGTCTGTCTCTCTTTCACAATCCCATTTCGAGTTTGTTTTACAACATATGGTAGAATCAAGCCTGCCAAGATGTGGTATCACGCTCGAAGCATGTTCCTTAGCACCTAAAACTTCAAGAATAAGGGATAATATTCCCGAACCTCAACCCTGCAGAATCTAATTCAGTTTTGAAGAAATAGATCATTAGTTATGCACTTGTAAGTGCATCTACCAGAATCTAATTCAGTTTTGAAGAAATAGATCATTGGTTATGCACTTGTAAGTGCATCTACCAATGTTGCTACTAAGTACCATTCCCATAGTCAATCTGTGAGACTAAACCTAACACATTTCGAAGAGTGAAATTTGACATGGAATGCCTATTGGACTAACCCCCTTGTATATTTGTTTACTTTATGAACAATTTATTCTTGGATTTAAGATTGGTGTTTGGATGTCACTATTATTCTCAAATAAGAGTTAATTAATAGAAATTACCACATATGACTAATACAATTAACTCATGCTTAGGTATGTTTTGTGGGGAAGGTAGCTGTCTGGTTCTATTCTAACTTCATACCTAATCATCCCATGACAACCCTTTCTGGCTTATCCAACCTGATTGTGGGCATGACACTGCCCTATATTGTCCAATGGTACTAATTTCACCATAAAGAGAAGCCTTATACTCACTCATTTCGAAAGAACGCCTTTTGAGCTTTAAGGATATCTGAGAGCATTATTACCATATTGAAACCAATATAGAAAATGAAGTAAAATTCATTTGCATATTACCATATTGCACTTGCTATGAATATATCCAGAAATGTATTCTAGAGAAGATGAAATGCTTAACGAGTGGATTACACCCATTCAGGCCCACTATGTGGTTGGCCAGAAGCCCGCAATTTCAAAGGAATTTTCGCTGTTGATGTACGTTTGGGGATATCTAGGATGATCCATGATGCGCCATTTTACGCATCCTCTTACCAGAAGTAAAGACATCATACCTGGTGCCTAAGCATCCTTAATCTTTTCTACAAAGGATTCAAAATGACATTTGTGGACTGATTCAACCACCCTACAGACCATGTAGATACTTTATGGTATTGGTTGATGCTTGTACATGTTGGTCACACGTGTGGCTATTGTCCACAAGCTGTATTCGCCACACTAGTGGCTCAGATTAAAAAGCTCAAGGCTCACCACCCTGATTATCTGATCAAATCTATTTGATTGGATAAGTTGGAGAATTTACATCAGAAACTTTCGATGGATATTGCATGTCAATTGGGTTTTGAAGTTGAACATCCAATACCTCATGTTTATACCCAAAACGACCCAGAAGAAACATTCATTAAATGCCTTCAAATGATTGCGCGATCGATTAGTCATATGTATCAAGTTCTCGATCTCTGCTTGGGGCCATGCAATATTGCAAGAACCATGTTGGTCCACCTTAGGCCCGTCACCACCCAACTTTATAAAACGCGTGTCAGTTGGTTACCAGATATGAACCCGATATATCGCATCTGTGCGCCTTTGGTTTTGCGGTCTATGTGCCATTTGCGCCGCCCTTACGTACAAAATAAAAAAAGAGGGTCCTTAGGGAAGGATGGAAATCTATGTCGGTTATGATTCTCTTTCTAATATTCGTTACTTAGAACCTTTGACATGCGATTTCTTTACTGTTCATTTTATGAATTGTCACTTTTATGAGACAGTGTTCCTGCCGTTAGGGGGAGATAAGAACGTCAACGTTCCTACAGAACATTGCGAATTATCGTGGACGTTTCCATTATGTTTCATCTCGATCCCAATCTAGATCGTCAGAGTATAACCAGACACTTTCTCTGATCTAGTAAAAAGTGATGAGATCATATATACCAGCTGCAAATGTGCCTGCAAAGATGTGTACCAAATGTAGGATGGACCTTCGTCCCGAAAGCATGAACGCCATTACTGTGTACGTCCTACTTGCATCCTTAAGACATATAGTTTTGACTTAATGCAACTTCTCACTTTTCTCTTTTAGCTATGGGCTCTTGTCCCACCTTGGGTTTTTCCATAACGAGGTTTTGTGAGTTTTACGACTCATGCATTCTTTTGTTTGTTTTGAGACTCGCATTCGCTACTTGTGCCAACTAGACGAGACAACTTCATCAACTACTTCTAGATTTGTCTGAATATCTGATGGGCTATCTACTTTAGTATTTGCACACTCAAGGGAAAGTGTTGTGACATATGTTCTAATACATATTGTGATTGTGTAAATCCTAAGTAAAGATAGATTAAGAATCCATTGGGATCTAGAATATCTTTCCTAATAGACTTTGTATTGCTTGGAGAGCAAGTTTCTCTCCTCCTTATTACTATAAATAAAGGCATAAGGATTGGGGAATAAATACACAATTCTTCAAGTCTATTCTCCACCCTTTTTCTCTCCATGCCACACCCCTTAGTTAAATATAGGCTACAACAGTTTTAACATTTTCGTCTTCTTCTTCTCGATGGTGGGTATACAGACTCTGCAGTTTGCAAGTCATGTCGCACCAAGCTCTGCAACTGCAACCATAGTTGTCTTATTGCAATTGAGATTCGCATCACACTGAGAGTAAGAAGCCGTCGTGCGCAGGGTCTGTGCAGCAGCAGAAGAATAAAAGGCTGTTATTGACAAGTTTTTCGACTGACCAGAAGGGCGGCTACTCTTTCCTGGCCTTTATTTACGGTGAGTGGAGGGGCGGTCGCCCCTCCTTGCACCTATGTAGCTTTGCCAGTGATGCTAAGGTTGTCTTATACTCCCACTACTCAAAAGCTCCCTTACTGTATCAATAGGTCTCAATAATCGTTAGGGTTTTTCACGTAGGGGAGCAGGGACTATAACCTTGTATATATTGCTAGGGTTTGTACGCAACTAGCCTAGTAAGAGTTGTATACCCCATCAACTTCATTATGATTGAGTTCTATCATGATTCAATATCTCTGTAATGAATCCCTTAAGGATTCCCACAAGTTAGTTGCATGGTTAAGACTTCATAATGGAGAAACTAGGTTCCTGTCCCTCTTTTTTCAACTCAATTGATTGAAATCTTATTCCTTTTCAATTGTTAATCAAGGTTCGTTGATTTTAATAAACATCATTAATTATTTCATAATAAAATATTTTAAATATCAAGACAATTAAAATTTATTTCTAAACATATTCATTTTGTAACATCTCACATCGCCCAAGGGAGGGGATCTTGTAAGCCTTATATGTATATTCCCATCTCTACCTAGCACGAGGCTTTTTGGGAGCTCACTGGCTTCGGAGTTCATCGAAACTTCGAAGTTAAGCGAGTAGCACGTGAGAGCAATCCCATGATGGGTGACCCACTGGGATGTTCTCGTGTGAGTTCCTAGAAACAAAACCGTAATGGTGTGGTCGGGGCCTAAAGTGGACAATATCGTGCTGCGGTGGTGAAGCGAGCCTGGGATGTGGTAGACCCCGGGCCGGGATGTGACAATTTGGTATCAGAGCCAATCTCTGGTCGGATGTGTGCCGACGAGGACGTTGGGCCCCTAAGGGGGTGGATTGTAACATCCCACATCGCCCAAGGGAGTGGATCCTGTAAGCCTTATATGTATATTCCCATCTTTACCTAGCACGAGGCTTTTTGGGAGCTCACTGGCTTCGAAGTTCATCGGAACTCCGAAGTTAAGCGAGTAGCATGCGAAAACAATCCCATGGGCCAATCTCTGGCCGGATGTGTGCCGACGAGGATGTTGGGCCCCTAAAGGGGTGGATTGTAACATCCCACATCGCCCAAGGGAGTGGATCCTGTAAGCCTTATATGTATATTCCCATCTTTACCTAGCACGAGGCTTTTTGGGAGCTCACTGGCTTCGGAGTTCATCGGAACTCCGAAGTTAAGCGAGTAGTATGCGAAAGCAATCCCATGATGGGTGACCCACTGGGAAGTTCTCGTGTGAGTTCCCAGAAACAAAACCGTGTGGGTGTGGTCAGGGCCCAAAGTGGATAATATCGTGCTACGGTGGAGTTGAGCTTGGGATGTGGTGGGGGCCCGGGCCGGGATGTGACACATTTAATGTTAAAAACATTACATTTGATATATTTATATTTATGGCTAAATTTATATCATATATTTTTATTTTTGTTTGTACACATTTTAATTTGGAACCCTCTTTTTAAATTTCGCCAATTTCCTTTTCAGTTTTAGTTCGTACCCATATATTAATTTATTTTTGCGTCCATATTTTTCAAACTTTTATTTGTACTCATTTTTTTTTTTACCATTTATTAGTACCCATAATTTATTAGTAATGTACCCATTTGTCTTTAAAAATTTACCACTTTGTTATATGTAACATGTACCTGTTGTTTTTTTATATAAAATGTACCCATTTTTCTTTTTTATAAAATGTATCACCTTTTTTGTATAAAATTTACCAACTTTTTGTATGTAAAATGTAGCATTTAAAAATTACCAATTTTTTGTATGTAAAATATAATTAATATAAGTAATGACAAATCATGGGTTTTATTTAAGTATAATGTTTTTTTAATAATTTCAAAAAATTATGGATTTTATTTAAAATCTCATTAATATAAATGACTACAAATATCAAATTTTAATTTAAAAATTATAATAACATACATAGAAGTGCATTATTGCATTAATTTCAGGGACTTCAATCACAATTTGAAAACCAAGAAGGTTTCAATCAAATAATGTTGATGAATAGAGACGGCATTCAAAATCACCCCTTCATAATCCTCACTATGTAGAGATTTACCAAATCACTTGTATCGCAAATAACCCGAGAAACAAGTTACTTGCAACCCAAGTAATCTTGGTTAACACTCACTGTCATTCGCTAGAACTTTACAGCTCAACCTAACCAAATTAATATATAAGTCTCTGAGTTGGCTCAGTTGAACAACTTATAATGCACAATATCATGTAGTCTTTCCTTTCGTGCTATATAATTCTCCCTTCAAAATCTTTTTGTTCGAGCATATCTTTGTAGAGAATGGCTATTTGTCATGCCATGGCGCTTGTATACCCAATCTCTCAGCCATCTGCGGATCTTGAATGAGATAATATTTCTTCATACACAAGACTAGGGACATTTAATATATAGATAAATTCCCCAAGCACGCACCCTTAACAGAATCACATTTACAAGTGCCATTAGTATAATATTCTTGCTGTCTTCCGTATGAAAAGAAAACCGAAGATGTACGATAAAAGTAAATCTACTCTCCTCTAAGCCTTCTTCTCATTATGGTCATACACAGTGTAATCATCACATAGAACCTATCTTGTACATTATCTAAGAATTGAAAGAAGGCATATCTCTATGTCTTCTTAACAATTAATGAACCAAACACTCCCCAAAACCCTACAATGAAACCCAGTGCGATGAAAATATACAACCATGGAAATTGATGTCCATTGTCCACACCTTGGTTGTTCTTACTATCTGCATCAATGCCCTTAATTGGTAGACACTCATTCGGCAGTGGAGCACCACACAATTTTGGATTCCCCTCAAATGCAGAAGCATTGAAACTCTGGAGCTGAGTGCTTGTTGGGATTGGTCCTTCGAGATTATTGTACGAGACATTTAAATATTTTAAGAAATTAAAGCTTGCCAATGATAACGGGATGTTTCCAGACAACTGATTCATGGAGAGGCTCAAATTCTCTAGATTTTTTAGGTTGGATATTTGTTCTGGAATGTTGCCAGAAAAGTAGTTGCCACTAAGATCCAAGATGTGGACAAGGTGCATTTGGCTGATCTCAGTAGGTATTCTTCCATGAATGTGATTAAAAGATAGGGATATTGTTGGTGGCCAGTTGGAAATTCTTCGTGGGTAAACTCGGTTTGAAGTGGTGAAGAGAGGTAGGTCAACATAATCGTCTACTTGAGTTGTGGTCGGTTCACGTACCAACCTTGGTAGTCCACAAAGTTCTTTTGGAAATTCACCGGAAATTTGGTTGTCATGCATGGACAAGAATAAGAGTTTGGGAAGAGTCCCCAACGATCTAGGAATTGGCCCGGTAATTTTACTACCTGACATAATTAAGATCTCTACATTCTTGAGTTTTGAAAACCATAACGGCATTTGACCAGTGAACTCACAATAATAAAAAAGCAACAGTCGAAGATTTTGGAACCCACCGAAACCAAGCATGCCTTCATCAGCTGGAATTTCCTCGCCATTGAACGAATATGAAAAGATGAGCGCTTGAAGACCCTTGCAATGCATTAATATCTTCATTGCCCCATTGATATTGGTGAAGCCACTTAGTGAGAGAAAGGACAAAGATTTCAATGAAAGAATTTCAGGTTGTATTTGTCCTTCTAGATTATTTGAAGCCAAATTAATAGCTTTTAAGGACTGGCATGAATAAAGGCATGTTGGAAATGTACCAGTAAAGTGGTTTAGAAATAGGTTAAGTTTATTGAGGTGACTAAGTTTTGAGAAATTGAGCATGGAGATATCTCCTTCCAAGTTGTTGGCTGCCATATGTATTTCTACAAGGTTCGTGCAATTCATCAACGATGGGGGCAAAGAACCTTCGAAATAGTTGTAATCAAGAGCCAAGTGTTTCAATTTGGAGAGCTTTCCAAAATGGGGAGAGAGCATGCCACTCAATTGGTTAAATGAGAGGTCAAGGATTGCAAGGTTGGTGAGGTTGAAAATTGTCTCACCTAGGGCTCCATTGAGTGAATTGGAAGGGAATGCAATTTCTTCGAGTTTGGTGGCATTGTAGATATCATTGGGAAGTAATCCTGAGAGGTTATTATTACCAGCACGAAAAATTTGCAATTTTGAACACTCCCCGAGTCCAGGAGAAATCTTGCCACCAAATGCATTGAAGGAAAAATCCAACAACCTAATCAAGGGAGAAGAGCGAAGACATATAGAAGATGGGATCGAACCTGAGAAGGTATTGTTGTTGACGTTGAAACTAGTTAAATTTTGAGCTTGTTGAAAGAATGATGATGGAATTGCACCATGGAACCGATTGCTTGACAAATCCAACGTCTGGATATTGTGGGATGGCAAAGAAAATGGTAGGTTTCCCGAAAGAAGATTAAAGCTCAAATCTAGGATCTCAAGAAACTTCAAAGACAAGAAGAATTCAATTTCGAGTGATCCAGAAAGTGAATTGTGAGAGAGATTCAAGTGGGCGAGGCGTGTGAGATTTCCAAGTGATGATAATGAGGGGTAAATATCTCCTTTGAGGCCTTTGGAGGATAAGAGCAAATGGGTGACCAAACCATCTTGATTACAAACGATGCCCTTCCAACAACAACAGTTAACCGAAGTCCAATTTAAAGGATGAGAAGATAGGGTGGAGGAGAAGGACAGAAGAGAGGCACGCTCAGTTTGGTTGCATGCATGAACATTTGTGGAGATGATGTGAGAGAATAAGAGGATGAAAAGGAAGCCATGAGCCATTGGGTTAGAAATTAAGCTGCTCTAGCATATATATGTTTCTTTACATTCGGAATTCTCTAAGGTTTGGGTATATATAGAGCAACTAAATGCATACATAATCCAAGTTCTTTTCTGCCTTCTTCCTTTCTGCTTAAACACGCTAGCAGCAAACATCACTTCAAACTGAGAAATTGGCAATCAACCATAACCTTTCAAATGTTCAAAACCTCTCTGTACGTCGAAGAGATATTTCCCACTTGAAGACATGGAATTTGAATTCAGGATGGGCCACCATGAAAGGACCGAAGTCCTCCTAATTTCAAAGTCTACCATTCAAATGTTCAAAACCTCTCTGTACGTCGACGAGATATTTCCCACTTGAAGACATGGGTTTTGAATTCAGGATGAAAGGACCAGAGACCTAATTTCAAAGTCTACCATTCAAATGTTTAAAACCACTCTGTACTTCGAAGAGATATTTCCCACTTGAAGACATGGGTTTTGAAGCCTTTTCCTGTTGGGTAATTGAAAAAAAAAAAAACATAACATAGAATTTGGGGAGTATAGCTGAAATAGAGTGACGTCTAAAGATGGTTACATAGAAATGTTAACAATATCGAAGTGTTATATACAGAAAATGCTAAACGTGGCCGGAATTGACTCATAGTAGACATTCAAAAATATCAAATTTTAAAATATGAACCAAAAGAACAAAACATAAAATCCTTAAGTAACATATTTCAGTCCATGTGTTAGCCAGCTAACACAGATGGTGATTGTGGGTCTGCACTGTATTAGACCATATAAAGGCCATATCAACTAATCTTCTATGGTAGGAGTAAAAGTCAAAATTCAAAGTTCTTTTTTTCTTCTTGTTGACGATTTTTTTTCAGAAAATTTGGAAGAGAGTCGATTTTGTAGGTGACTTAACCCCACATTCGTCGATATATAAAAAATTTCCAATCTAATTATCCTTTAAATTCATAATATAAAAATATTATCTATAAGCGTTAGTTGCCCATCTAGTTTTACATATGATACGCATATTATACCCGTGACTAGTAAATGACTGCTACTTAAAGAAAATTAATTTTTAAAGGGTACAGTCCAAGTTCTTAGCTTTATTCTTTGTGTATTAAAGTCCACGACTCACCACTTAGTAATACGGTTCACTTGTAAGTGAGAGTTTTTTGGTTCGATTATTGTTAAAGGTGAATTTGAACCACCTAACACATTGTGAAACTAAGCCCACCACCCCCCCTTTAGTATAGATAATATTGTTTGTTAAAAAAAAAAAAAAAAAATCCACGACTCAACTCTTGCTTGCTGATGTGCTGCAAGAAGAGAATAAAGTTGGTTTTGAAAGGTGCCTTTGTGGGGCCTTAGGTGTAGGCCTTGAGGCTTGCAATCAAAACTAATCAAGCGCTAGGCGTGCCATTGCTATCTCAGTATAGCAGATGTAGAACAAGATTGTGTTTAATTGATTACTTGCGCCCCAAGTTACTCGGACTTCTTGTTATCAAAGGATTGTCGTGGATGGGTTAAGTCCACTTTATGTTCTTTTTCTTGCCTTGCGAACAAGGACTTTCAGTTCATAGTCTTGCATATTTGAATGAGGGGAGTCCAGATCCCTTAAGTCATTTGTTTGGTTCTTGATTGGTTTTAAATGAAGGCGTATCCATCAAAGTGGCCAGATCCAGACACAATCTCTTAAAGTAGGAAAACAGATGGATATGACTTGAATACATGTTGGAGAATACATTAAGCACTAGATATACTAACTTGTAAAACAAACAAAGAGCTTTGAGCAAGATTTCACCTTGTCGGGTAAGGTTGAACTTCTTGCAATCACATCTCTTTTGAGTTTACAGGGTTTATATGCTAAAAAGGGATGGATGACAAACAAGTTTACACAAGGGAATCAATACTACGCCACTAGGGGTGGTAGCAGAGCTATTAAACTAGACAAAAGATGGCTTTTGTAGGGAATGATCCTGAAAATGATCGAGATTTGGGCTAATTACAAAGCTTTTAGATGCAAATCTGGCTTGAGAGCAAAGTTTATATGTTTGTTTGTTTGATTGGTTGAGTGTCCTTGTCTCTGGGACCTTTTCCTCCTTTTATAAGCAGATTAGCCCGACTGTAGTGACTTTGCTCTTGCCCGAAAGCACTTAAAGGGTAGTGAGTCATCAGCTTTTTACTTGTATTGCCACTGAAAAGTGCTTTTTGGCTGATTGTGAGTTAGTCCCCATCACTTGACTTTTAAATCATAGGCACATGCCCTATGCATTACTAGGAATGCGCCAATTTATCTTTGGGCTTGATGATGGGCTTCGGGCAGGTCTTCTTTCAATTGGCATCTTTGGGCTTTCAAACACTTGCAACCCAATGTTCAAATATTAACCCAAACAACCTCACACACCTGAATCTATCTTACAATTCACTTTTTGGATCACTTGAAACTAAATTCTTCTTGTCTTTGAATCATCTTGAGCTCCTTGATTTAAGCTTTAATCTTCTTTCTGGAAAGCTACCATTTTCTCTACCATCCCACAATGTTCAGACACTGGATTTGTCAAGCAATCGCTTGCATGGTGCAATTCCATCATCATTCTTTCAACAAGCTCGGAATTTAATGGATTTTTCGGTAAATGCATTCAGTGGTAACATTTCTCCAGGACTCGGGGGGTGTTCAAAACTGCAAATTATTCGTGCTGGTAACAACATCCTCTCAGGCGACTCCCGAAAGATATCTACAATGCCACCAAACTTGAAGAAATTACATTCCCTTCCAATTCACTCCATGGAGCCATAAGTGAGAAAATTTTCAATCTCACCAACCTTGCAATCTTTGACCTTTCCTTTAATCAATTGAGTGGCCTACTCCTCTCCATTTTGGAAAGCACTCCAAATTGAAAATCTTGGCTCTTGATTCTTTGCCCCCATCGTTAATGAATTTCATAAACCTTGTAGAAATACATATGGCAACCAACAACTTGGAAGGAGATATCTCCATGCTCAATTTTTCGAGACTTAGTCACCTTAGTAAACTTGGCCTATATCAAAACCACTTTATCGGTACATTTCTAACAAGCCTTTATTCATTCTAGTATTTAAAAGCTATTTGTTTGAATGCAAATATTCTAAAGGGACAAATACAACCTGGAATTCTTTCATTGAAATCTTTGTCACATCTCTCACTTCGTGGCTTAACCAACATCACTGGGGCAATGAAGATATTAATGCATTGCAAAAGTCTTCAAATACTATGGCTTGCGTATTCGTTCAAGGGTGAGGAAATGCCAGCTGATGAAGGTGTGGTTGATTTCGATGGGTTCCAAAATCTTTGATTTTTGGGTTTTTTTAGTTGTGAGTTCAATGATCAAATGCCTTCATGGTTATCAAAACTCAAGAATGTAGAGATCTTGATTTTGATAGGCAGTAGAATTACAGGGCCAAATCCTAGATCGTTGGGGACCCTTCCCAAACTCTTATTCTTGAACTTGGCAGACAACCAAATTTCCAGTGAATTTCCAAAAGAACTTTGTGGACTACCAAGGTTGGTACATGAACCGACCACAACTTAAGTAGACGATTATATTGACCTGCCTATCCTCATTTACCCGCGAAGATTGTCCAACTTTCCACCAAAAATAAGCCTGTTTGGCAATCACATCCATTGGAGAATACCTACTGAGATCGGCCAAATACACCTTGTCCACATCTTGGATCTCAGTGGCAACTACTTTTCCGGCAACATTTCAAAATGAATATCCAACCTAAAAAATCTAGAGAAATTGAGCTTCTCTATGAATCATTTGTCTGGAAACATCCTGTTGTCATTGGCAATCCTTAAATTCTTGAAATATTTCAATGTCTCGTACTATAATCTCAAAGGACCAATCCCAACAAGCATTCAGCTCAAAAGTTTCGATGCTTTTGCATTTGAGGGGAATTCAAAATTGTGTGGCCCTCCATTTCCAAATGAGTGTCTTCCAATTAAGGGCATTCATGCAGATAGCAAGAACAACCAAGGTGTGGACAATGAGCATGATTTTCCATGGTTGTATATTTTCACCGTACTAGGTTTCATCGTAGGATTTTGGGGAGTGTGTGGTTCTTTAATTGTTAAGAAGACATGGAGATATGCATATTTGAAATTCTTTGACAATGCACAAGATAGGCTCTATTTCATGATTACAGTGCACGTGAATATGATAAAAACAAGGCTGAGAGGAGACTAGATTGTGATTTTTATCGGTTTTCTTTTCATACCGAAGACTACGAGGATATGTAAATTACCTTTTGCTTTAGGTCTATGTCCCTCTGTTTTTTCCTTGTATTTTCTTTTATAAGCAGGGTAAGGTAGTTTCCTGTATTTTGTTTTTATTGTTTTATGAGGGTGTATATCCCCCTTAATAAGACTGTGAGGATATGTATATTACCTTGTCCCTTCTTTTTTTATTGTATTTTGTTTTGCAAGAAGGGTAAGGTTTATGCGCCCCCTTCATTTCCTGTATTTTTTTTGTTTTGTTTTGTTTTGTGTGGGGTAATGTTTATTCCCCTTACTAATGTAACTATCTTTTTTCATATCAAAATATATTAAACTAAGAGTGTGCAATGTGGGATACACTCTTTTTACAATGCATAAACGTGCAAAAATGTAAAGAGTACATGTACAAAAATAACATAAACAACTTCCTACATTATTGAAAATGAACGTCAGAAACTGCAAGTGATCCTCATCTCTACTGGAGTACAACAACTAACTCCTGAAGGGCTACAAAACAAAAAGGTGTGACTGGGCAAAAATAAAAGTTCTCTAGAACCTTGCTTTTTGGAATATAGTAACCCCTCGCTGTACAAACTGATAGGGATTTTTACCACCTGTAAAAGGTGGGATAAAACACTTAAAAATACTTGCAAGAGAATATGTAGTTGTAGTATAAACAGCTCAAGTAAGGTCGTTTTCCTTAGGGATTATTTAAAACAATTTATGCAAAACCAAAATCTTAGTTAATTATTTGAAAACAAACATTGGAAAAGGTTTACTTAATTACCTAAATTAAGAAAAACAAAATTAGTTAAAAAGGTTAACTAAAATTTGTAATTTTAAAGAAGGAAAAAGGAAACAATTTTTAGAATTCAAAGTGAGAAAGTACTAGGGTTCTACCGTCATCTTAACAATCATATGTAGTTTTACCAATTACTTATGAATTACACATGCAACTTTGAAGGTTAGATTTTCCTTATGTATATTCTACTTGTGGCATTCAAGCTACAACGTATATCAAACATGCAATTCGTCTGTGGCATTCAGATCAAATATAAACATGCATGACTCATTAAGCATTGTGAAAACCCTTTGAAAAACCATGCAACCCCTAAGAAGTGGCATTCGCCCTAAGTGAAATTACAACTATCAATCACAAGAAGCAATACGCAATCCTCCGGTGGCATTCCGACCGAATTGCATCTGATTACTTATCTAAACATCCTAATGGTAGCTAAGCATTGATATATAGAGACAATTTAAACACAGTGATTACTAATTCAAAGTATGCATGTATAATATCATAAGCAATTAAATAAAGACTACATATTCATGCTAAGGCTCCAAGTATTGCCCTAGCAAATGGAAATTAGTTACAAACAACCATAAAACAAAAGGCATTTTATTGAAATAGAAAAAGGATAGAAAACACCCTTGAAATACAAAATGTTAAAGCCTAACTAAATTCTCACAAATTGAAGCGTACCTATTCTAATGGCTAGAAAGCCTTATTTATACTACTACAAAGTAAAATCCTACTTAGAAAAGGTCTTCTAAAAACTAGGAAACATAATGGAATAAGATAATTAGGAAATAAAAGGTTTCCTATTTGAACTAAAATTTGGACTTCTCAGAAAATCAGACTTTTGACTGATCAAATAAACTCCTATTTGGTCTCAAAATGTCTCTTTTGAAAGTTGAAGACGTCCCCTACAAATCCTCAGAAGTAATCTTCCTCAAAATATACCATCTTGACTTTCAAAATACCCAAAACGTCTAGAAATGTCAATTTGGGAAAGCTGCACGCTGGGCCTTCTTTTCTTCGCCACGGTCAAACGGCTTTGTAGAAAAATCCAGAACTTTGATACAATAATATTGAAAGGCACACAAACTTCCTCCAATTCGAATCACTCTAAATTCATTCGTTTGATCACGTTTTGCTCTAGAGGAAGTCAAATGTCATACACTGAAAATACATAACAAGGTATCAAAATTCTACCAAAACAACCAATAAACTATAACCAAGAATAGGGTAAAATATATGGTATAATATCGACTCATCAAATACCCCCAAACTTAGCGTTTGCTTGTCCTCAAGCAAAACAAAACTAGAAAATAAAAGAAAGACTAAGAAACTTAAACAAAATTTACTAAGACACAAAAAATTTCACCTTTAAATTGCAATTCATAGAAAACGTTAAAAATTAGAACATCTTTCCAAAAGTTCCAACCAATCCCACTACAAAGTCTAAGCCATTTAGAATCAATTAGAAAAGAATTAATGAACTAGCTTTGGTGTAAAGTGAACCAACATAGTTAAAGAGACTCGACTAAAAATCTTACCTCTCGTCCTTTTTATTCACTACTTCACACATACTAACCTCAAAAAGATCTTTCTTTTTTCTTTTCTTTTTTTTTTTCAATTTTTTTTGCTTTTTCTAGTAACAGTGGTGGTCGTGCAATGTTATTTCACTTAAGCTTTCGATCCAACCCATGTAACGAGCTTTAGGTCAATGACTCCCAAACCACAAGGGCTCTATGGCACTAGGTGTAGAACACCCCTAAGGACTTATTAAATCGAGTTGAAAAGGCTACGAAACCAACTAACCACCCTGCCCCATGCCAAAACTCTAATGTTTGATGCGAGAATCACTGCTGATTATGCAGGACTGGCTGGTTACTAAGCAAAATCTCAGGTGGAACAATTATTACTTTATTTATAACACAAACTAAACTTTACTTTACTAAGAACAAAAATTAAAATAGACTTAGACGAAAAGTAAGTGTTTCAATCTCACTCCTCACAAAACCATGTTGGTGTGAACATGCAAATTTTCAAAGTATAACTCATAAATTAGTGTCTAAGCAATGATAAATAGAAAAGGCTCTATTGTGGGATTAACATTCACCATGTTCATTTGTTCTAACGTTTAAAATAATCTATGGATATCAACTTAAAAAGAATGAAAATTTTTATTGACTCAAAAATTAAAAACCTAAAATTCTATTTCCCACCCCCAAACTTAAATCACACATTGTCCTCCAGGTGTGAAAAATAGAAGAAAAGCAAAAATAAACTAAAACAACAAAATAAAAATAAACAACCACCTCAACTGACTAGAAATAGAAAGACGAAAATAAATAAAAAAAGACAAAGCAGAACAAAATATAAAATGATACAAAACGAAAAATAAAATAAAGGGAATGGAAGTAGACGCACCTAGGTTCGAAGACAGGACCTGGAGCTGGGGAAAGGCAAATTTTCCAGGCGCTGGGATCGAACTCGTGTCCTGGGGGCAGGAATAGAAATGCAGAAAGCCTCTTCCCACTTAAGTGCGACGAGGCTCGTGCCAATAACCCTAGCATTGGACTATAAAAAGTAACTTTCAGCCCCATTACCTTCATTTCCAAACCTAGCCATTTCTCTCAAACCTAACACCAAGAGGAAGGTAAATAGCTGGCAACCCCCAAGCTTGTTTGTAAAACAACTATTTTATCAAAATGTGAGAGAGAGTGAGTGAAAGAGGGTCCAGCGATATAGAGGTCAGCACAACAAGCCTACTGTAAGCATTTCAGAATTCAGACTTCAGCTCGCATTCCTTTCATATTTCTGCACTTTAACGTTGATCTTGAATGCAAAGCTGTGATGAATGGATGGTTGAATGCGTTCTGAGGTGAGTGGATGAATGCTGTTGAATGCATGATTCAGTCGATTCCTGTATTTGGTTTAAATTCAACCTGCATAAAATCACAAAATTAAAATTGCACTAGAATAAATTCCAAATAAAATACTTATTAACTTGAAAAAAATTCTGTTTTTGTGTTTTTCAATTTTCTGAAATTTTTTTTATCTTTTTATTTTTTGGAAAAAGAATGTAAGGAAGAAAATAAAATAAACGCAAATAAGAAGAAAAGAGTTAGAAAAATTGGGTTGCCTTCCACTTAGCGCTTTAGTTGACGTCTATAACTAGACAGATTTGAAAGAATCTGGTGATCCCGTGATTTGTTCTTTTAGAGTCAACCATTCATTGGCAGCATCAGAGGGTAAAATTAGGTATGGAATGAGTTGATGTTTATCAATTATGTGTTTCAATTCAGTGGTTGAATCCTTTATATTTACCCTTCTATGTGAATGAATCTTTGTAATCAAATAAGGTTGTTTCTAGTGAGGTTTATGTTTTCGTCGAGCTGCCTTGAGCCTTGTATTTAACACCCACAATTTTTGTACTAGCCGAATCTTTGACGAAGGATTGGGCTGCCGTTAAGCTCTTCATGCTTGCCCTTATAGAATTTAGCATGCTCATAAAATTGGCCCCGACATTCTTGAAATTTGATGGGCTCTACTGTTGGCTTTTTTATTTCAGCAACCAAAACTCTGTTTATCAATAGTCTGCCCCGTATCCAAAATGGTTTGAGTGCTCAAAATCTGATCATGGGAATCATCAAATTCTGACTTGTTTTGAACAACATTGTCCAACTCGTCAGTTTCAACGTGTTCCTGCAGCTTTGTGGGTTGCGTTGCAGCCTCTTGAAAGAGAATGTGTGGTATATAGACCTCGGTAGCGGCAAATTTTGTTGAAATTTCAGGATTAGTAATTTCCTCCATTAGGCTAGAGTCATTGCCTGGTGATTCTTCAATTTTGGAGTCTTCCGGCATATAGTCATCACTCGCCGCACATTGGGGTGTTTGAATTACACACCATTCCTCTGAATCTTGTGGCACAATAGGCACTCAAAAGGTTGTTGAGTACCTGTCCATCTAAAATTAGGTAGTTTTTTCAAATCTGGAGCATAGTAATCAAAAGTGGGATTGTTCCAACGCCAATGTGAGTCATTCCTCATATTAATATGCTCCTTAACATAGTCCGGAAAATATTTCCATTCAGGACATTGCAAAATTTCATGGGTATTTGAACAACAAAGGGCACAAACCGTAGGTTTAAATCTATAGAAATCTTGTTTTGTGAAAGAAACCCATAAAGGTGGTCCTCTTGGTGGTGGTAGTTCCCAGCCCAACGTAGAATTGCTCCCAAAATTGACAGATTGTAACAAGGTTTTTTCTTGTGGAAATCCAAACCAATATGTTGGAGGTTCTTGTGAGAATCCAAACCAATCCATTATTGCCGAAGAATCCCAAAAAGGTGGTGGTTCACAGCCCATCATTACAGTGCTCTCAAAAATCAAGAAACCTACAGTAAAAAAAATAAAATCAGCAATAAAATAAAAAATATATGTATGTACAATAATAATTAACTAAGAATATGATAAACACATATTATTTATAACAATCTTCGGCGACGGCGCCAATTTCTTGATAAGAACAAGGTAGTTGTAGTATACACGGCTCAAGTAAGGTTGTTTTCTACAGGAATTATTTAAAACAATTTATGCAAAACCAAAATCTTAGTTAATTATTTGAAAACAAAGATTGGAAAATGTTGATTTAATTACCTAAATTTAGAAAAAACGAAATAAAATAAAAAAGTTAACTAAATCTGCAATTTAAAGAAGGAAAAAGGAAACAATTTTTAGAATTCAAAGTGAGAAAGTACTAGGGTTTTACCGTTATCTTAACAATCCTATGTAGTTTTACCAATTACTTATGAATTACACATGCATCTTTGAAGGTTAGGTTTTCCTTATGCATATTCTATTTGTGTTATTCAAGCTAGAATGTATATCAAATATACAATCCATCTGTGGTATTCAAATCAAATATAAACATGCATGACTCATTATGCTTTGTGAAAATCCTTTGAAAAATCATGCAACCCCTAAGAAGTGGCATTCGCCCTAAGTGAAATTACAACTATTAATCACAAGAAGCAATACTCAATCCTCCAGTGGCATTCTAATAGAATTGTATCCGATTACTTATCTAAACATTATAATGGTATCTAAGCATTAAGATATAGAGATAGTTTAAACACAGTGATTAATAATTCAAAGTGTGCATGTATAATATCATAAGCAATTAATTAAAACTACATATTCATGCTAAGGCTCAAGGCATTACGAACAACCATAAAACAAAAGGAATTTTATTGAAATAGAAAAAGGATAGAAAACACCTTGAAATACAAAACGTTAAAGCCTAGCTGAGTTTTCCCAAATTGATGCGTACCTATTCTAAAGGCTAAAAAGCCTTATTTATAGTACTACAAAATAAAATTTTATTTAGAAAAGGTCTTCTAAAAACTAGGAAACATAATAGAATAAGATACATAAGAAATAAAAGGTTTCCTATTTGAACTGAAATTCGGACTTCTCAGAAAATCAGACTTTTGACCGATCAAATCAACTTCGATTTTGTCTCAAAAGGTCTTTTTGAAAGCTGAAAACATCCCCTACAAATCCTCAGAAGTAATCTTCCTCAAAATATGCCATCTTGACCTTCAAAATACCCAAAATGTCCAGAAACGTCAATCTGGGAAAGCTGCGCATTGAGTCTTCTTTTCTTCGCCACGTTCAAACGGCTTGGTAGAAAATTCTGAAACTTTGATACAATCATCTAGGGTAAAATATATGGTATAATATCGACTCATCACAAACCCGTATAGTGGTTTTCTAAATAGGAGAGGCTTACCCCGGCGAATTCAGAGAGCACACAAGGACGACGTATTACGACACAAAACATATTAGTGAGTGAGCATTTCTTTTCAAACTAGATAATACTAGAAAAATTGCTCCCGCCCTGCTGCAGGTTCTCATTCTCTAATTTCAATTATATGAATCTAAAAAATGCACATCTCAACTCAATCAATCTCCAAAAAAACACAGACTCTATGTAAAACATGTCAATGTTATATTCCAAAGAAAAGTATTCTTACGGTAGAAAATATAACTCCATTGCGTAACATTTAGAACAATGGATGTAAAATCCTTTGCTTTTCCTTTTTCTTGTCCTGAAATTCAATAACCAGTTTTGCATCTTCGATTGCACAGGTTAGCAAATCATGAAACTTGACTGGCAGTAAAGTAAATGCAATTAGAATTCACCAAACACTAAAAAAATTCAGAAAATTGTATGCATTCCTTAATCTTTATAATTCCATCCGATTCAAATTTATATGAGATCGGAAGCTCCCGTAGTTTTTCCGCACCAAATTATATAAAATGTAGAAAATTCTTTGCGATTTTTTGTTCCTCCTGTTTCTCATGGCGGCGGCGTTCATCTATATCCAGAATGATACCATACCAAAGCACCTTTGGATTTGTCCATTATGCACAGCAAAAAAATTATAGAGAATCATATGGGGAAATTAGATTTCGATTCCTAATCACCAATTTTCTATGACTGAAACCTTGTTGAATTTCAGTTTTTAATCAAAGTCCTAGTACTTGGTACACATCAGCATTTAACTATTCACATATTTTCGTGTTAGGTTTTTATTTTATTTATAAAAAAAATTTAATTTATAAATTCTCTCTCATATCACTCATTTTCACCGTCAAAATAATTGGAGATGGTTGTAACTGAAATTCTGGGGTTTCAGTCATCCAATTCAAGCTATTCCATTTCTGATTTTTACCTTTGCATTCAAATTCATAATATTATCGATGATGTGTATTGTCAAATTCAGATTTCCTCGTACTTAGGTCATGTTTAGCATTTTCTGTATACGACACTTTGATTTTGTTAACGTTTTTGCGTAACCATCGTTAGACGTCACTGTATTTTATCTATACTTTTCCCCATAATTCAATGTTTTTGTTCTCTTTTATTTCAATTACCTAACAGGAAGGGCATTAGTTCTTTTCAATATGGTTGTCTTCATCTAGGGCAAATTCGCTAAAATTAGGTGATCGGGTCCTTTCGACACTTTGATTTTGTTTAGCATTTTCTGTATACGACACTTTGATTTTGTTAACGTTTTTGCGTAACCATCGTTAGACGTCACTGTATTTTATCTATACTTTTCCCATAATTCAATGTTTTGTTCTCTTTTTTTTTTCAATTACCTAACATGAAGGGCATTAGTTCTTTTCAATATGGTTGTCTTCATCTAGGGCAAATTCGCTAAAATTAGGTGATCGGGTCCTTTCGTGGTGGCCCATCCTTCAAGTCTAATGTCATCTTCAAGTGGAAAATCTCTCTTGGATGAATATAGGTGTTCGGAGGATTTTCTTATGTTTTAGATTTTTCCTCTTTTGGTTCATATTTTAAAATTTGAAATATTATATTTTTATGGCGTTTGAGCCAACTGATCTCTAATATTGATATAACTTCTTAGTTTGCACAATATTTTTATATAAAAGTTTACCAAACATCCTTACATTTAAAAGCACTTTTATAAAAAATAATTTTTTTTTTTACCAAACACTCAACTGCTTTATTTTACAGCTGTTTATTCTCATAGCACAATAAAAACAATTTTTTTAAAAAAGCACAGCACTACCAAATTAGCCCTAAATGTGCCTTCATTAGGGGATCCTATTCTAATATTCTCTTTACTTTTAGGTTTTAGTTGTGGTTAGAGTAAAAATTAATAAAGAAATTACATAATTTGAACATGGCATGATGATGAGCGTCTACACCACGTGTAGGGTTGAGTGGTTAATTGCTCGTTTGAATGTATTTTTAAAATGACTAAAAACATTTTTGATGAAAATATTTTTGGATACAATCCTTAGTAAAAATGCTAGTAAATCTTGAAAAAACACTTAAAATTCTTCCTGGAAGAAGCACATAACTGGTGCTTCTTGTAGAAAGCATTTAAAGTGTTTTTGGAATCTAAAAATATTTTCTCTAAGAGCGCATTTAATCATTTGAAAAAAATATCCAAACGAGCCATGTGGTTGAGTGGTTTCATCTTTTTTTTTTTTCTCTCAAATCTCTCTCTAAGAAAATTTTTGGTGTTTGTTGATGTCAATTTGAATGAGTCTCTCTCTCTCTCTCTCTCTCTCTCTCTAACACGCACTCTCTGTCTAAACCTTTTCATTCCCAATGAAATATTTAAAAAGTAATTTGTGTGCAGATTATTTCATTCATCTACTCCATCTCCTCATTTATTGTACTACTCCCACAACTGCTTTTGCACCGCACGTTGGTTTTCTCTTTAGTTCTAACTCCTCAGTGTAAAAACTCAATTTGATCTATTGAATTGGTTGGCGTGCGCTTGCACGCGCTTTGGGTTGGATTAGATTATTTATTTTTATTTTTATCTCTCGTCCTCATTGTTAAATAAAATTATCAGGTGTCTCTTGATTAGAACTTAAAATTATGAAGTTTGTTTTCATTAGTTTTTCCTATAATTTATTGGTTATTTTGGTTGTATTTTGATACATTGTTATATATTTCAATTGACGTTTCTAGACGTTTTAGGTATTTTGAAGGTCAAAATGGCATATTTTAAGAAAGGTTCCTTCTGAGAATTTGTTGGGAACGTCTTAAGCTGTAAAAAAGAAACCTGTTGGGACCAAATTGGAGTTGATTTGGTTGATCAAAAGTCTGATTCTCTCTACAGTCCGAATTGGACTTTAAATATAAAACCTTTTATTTATTATTTTATTATTTTACTTAGATTTCTATATTTATTAGAAAGCCTAGTTTAGGTATGGTAAGGAATAAAGCACTATAAATATAATGTATTGTGTATTAGGGTTCTCCAGGCACTTCTTTGGAGAATTCGGCATTGAAAGCTTTTGACAATTCAAGTTTATTTACAAGGTGTTTTCTATTTATGATCTTAATAATATTGTGCTTTTCAATTGTGATTATGTGTAACTAACTCTCTTTTGCTAGGGTAAGACCACAAGCCTAAACAAGAATATGTAGTTTTTTTTCAATTTGCTTATATTATGCGTGCATGTCTTGAAAATATTAATCACCGTAGTTAAACTATCTAATTGTCTTGATGCTTAATCACCATTAAGATATTTAGAAAAGTAATATGATGTAATTTTGGTTGGAGGATTGTTCCCGAAATTGAAGAAGGCTTCTTGTGATTAATAATTGTAATTTCTCTTAGGATGAATACCACATCTTAAGGGTCGCATGGCTTTTCAACAAGTTTTTATAAAGCATAATGAATCTTGCATGTTTAAATTTGATTTGAATACCACAAATAAATTGCATGTTTGATATTCATTCTAAATTGGGGGTCCAAGTAGAGCATACTTTAGGAAAACCGAACCTTCAAAATATGCATGTATAAGTCATAACTAATTGAAAGAACTACGTAGAATTGTTAAAGTGACGGCGGAACGGTGCTTTTACAACTTAATTTATAAAAACCATTTTCTTTTAGTTTATTTTACTTTTGCCGTAATTTAAATTCGTTTTTATTAATTTAGATCGTAAAATCAATCTTTTCTAAACTTTGTTTTAAATAAGCAATTAAGAATTGGTTTTAAATATAAATTTTTTTCAATAATCTATGTGGAGAACGACATTGCTTGAGTCGTTTATACTACAACTATCTTGGAATCTTGTAAATATTTTAAGTGTTTTTACCCCTGCTTTTGCAGGTGGTAAAAATCCTATAATTCTTCAATTGAGTCAACTCGTAGACTTTAATATAATCTGGTAATTAGTTTTAGGATTTTCTTACGTTTTATGATTTTGTTCTTTTGGTTCATATTTTAAAATTTAATATATTTGAATGACAATTGTGAGTCAACTCAGGCCATGTTTAGCATTTTATGTATACGACGCTTTGATAAATATTCTTAATAATTCTACGTAACCATCGTTAATTAGACGTCACTCTATTTTAGCTATACTCCCCAAAATTCAATGTTCTAGAAGACAGAAGTTTTGGTTCATATTTGATTCCAAGTGTTGTAGCCCTTGCCTAGCCCAGCCATTCCATCATCAAGTTTGGATCGAGTAAGGGCATTCCGCTAAAGCGGTTGATCACAGATTCCCTAGCTATAGCTCCTGATCTTGATTCCGTTGGTTGTTGTGGAGGGAATGCACGCAGCTATTCTTTTTTCTTTTCAATTACATAACAGGAAAGGCATTAGTTCTTTTCAGCATGGTTGTCTTCATCTAAGGAAAATTTTCTAAACATTGCCCGTTGTAAATTTTGAAACAATTTTTAGAAGGCTTTACTTAGGGCCACCTTGGCCCCGCCTAGGCTCTAGGTGACTGGCCATAGCCACAGTAAAATCCTAGCCATTTAAAAAAAAAAAGGAAATAGCATCTAGATCTACCTAGACGCTTGCCTCGACCACCTAGGTAATCATCTAAGCATGCATCTAGGCCTTTGCCCACTGCCGACTAGTGTTTTGAATGTCTACTTCAAGTATGTTGAGTCATATTCTTTCTCAACATGATTTCCTATTTGTGGGGGAAGTTTATGGTTTAAGGTGTTAGGAAAGTTCTTGGAGGTGTTCAGGTTCATTTCAGTTAAGACAATTCAGGTTTTGGCATGCCGTAAATGAAACGTTGATAGTACTAGTACCTGTTTTTTTTATAAAACCAGCTTTTGGTGTCAATTCATATTATATCTCTAAAGTACCTTTTTTTTCAATTACTGCGTAGAAACAAAGGGATGAGTGCTTCCCCTTCTTCTAGGGCAAAGTACTAGTGAGTCGTTGTATGACATTAGCTATGGTCCTTTCATGGGGCCCCTCCTTAATTCAGAACCAATGTCTTCAAGTGAGAAACATTTCTTCAACGTATAGAGGGGTTTGGAACATTTGTACTGTATGGTTATGGTTGTTTTCCAATTTCTCAGTTTGTAGTGATGTTTGCCTCTAGCGCACGTGTTCGGGCTTTATGATTCATCATTTTCAAACTAAAAGAAAGAAGACAGAAAAGAACTTTGGATTATGTATGCAATTAGTTGCTCTATATATACCCAAACTTTGAGAATCCGAATGTAAAGAAACGTATATGCTAGAGCAACTTAATTCCTAACCTAATGGCTTATGGCTTCCTTCTCATCCTTTTATTCTCTCACATCATCTCTACAAATGTTCATGCATGCAACCAAACTGAGCGTGGCTCTCTTCTGTCCTTCGCCTCCACGCTATCTTCTCCTCCCTTAAATTGGACTTCGGTTAACTGTTGTCGTTGGAAGGGCATCACTTGTAATCAGGATGGTTTGGTTACCCATTTGCTCTTATCCTCCCAAGGTTTCAAAGGAGCTATTTTCCCCTCATCATCATCACTTGGAAATCTCACACACCTCATCCACTTGAATCTCTCTCACAATTCACTTTCCGGATCACTTGAAATTGAATTCTTCTCGGCTTTGAATCGTCTTGAGATCCTTGATTTGAGCTTTAATCTTCTTTCTGGAAAGCTGCCATTTTCTTTGCCATCCCACCATATCCAGACATTGGATTTTTCCAGCAATCGCTTCCATGGTGCAATTCCATCACCATTCTTTCAGGAAGCTCGAAATTTAGCTAGTTTCAGTGTCTACAACAATTCCTTCTCAGGTGTGATTCCATCCTCTATATGTCTTCATTCTTCTCCCTTGATTAGGTTGTTGGATTTTTCCCGCAATGCATTTAGTAGCAACATTTCTCCTGGACTCGGAGAGTGTTCAAAATTGCAAATTTTTCGTGCTGGTTACAATAACCTCTCAGGGTTACTTCCAAAAGATATCTACAATGCCACCAAACTTGAAGAAATTGCATTCCCTTCCAATTCACTCCATGGAGCCATAGGTGAGAGAATTTTCAACCTCACCAACCTCGCAATCCTTGACCTCTCATTTAACCAATTGACTGGTGTGCTCCCTCTCCATTTTGGAAAGCTCTCCAAATTGAAACTCTTGGCTCTTGATTTCAACCATTTTGAAGGTTCTTTGCCGCCATCGTTGATGAATTGCACGAACCTTGTAGAAATACATTTGGCGGCCAACAACTTGGATGGAGATATCTCCATGCTCAATTTCTCAAAACTTAGTCACCTCAGTAAATTTGACCTAGTTCGAAACCACTTTACTGGTACATTTCCAACAAGCCTTTATTCATGCCAATCCCTAAAAGCTATTCGTTTGAGTGCAAATAATATAAGTGGACAAATACAACCTGAAATTCTTGCATTGAAATCTTTGTCATTTCTCTCACTTGGTGGCTTAACCAACATCACTGGGGCAATGGAGATATTAATGCATTGCAAAAGTCTTCAATCACTCTTCTTTTCGTATTCGTTCAAAAATGAGGAAATGCCAGCTGATGAAGCCATGGTTGATTTTGGTCGGTTCCAAAACCTTCGATTTTTGAGTTTTTTTTATTGTGAGTTCACTGGTCAGATGCCTTTGTGGTTATCAAAACTCAAGAATGTAGAGATCTTAATTTTGACAGGTAGTAAGATTACAGGGCCAATTCCTACATCGCTGGGCACTCTTCCCAAACTCTTATTCTTGAGCTTGGCAGACAACCAAATTTCCGGTGAATTTCCACAAGAACTTTGTGGACTACCAAGGTTGGTACATGAATCGACCACAACTCAAGTAGACGATTATATTGACCTGCCAATCCTCACCGCTGCAGACCTATTTTACCCGCGAAGATTGTCCATCTTTCCACCAACATTAGACCTATCACTCAATCACATTCATGGTAGAATACCTACTGAGATTGGCCAAATACACCTTGTCCACAACTTGGATCTTAGTGGTAACTACTTTTCCGGCAATATTCCAGAACAAATATCCAATCTAAAAAATCTAGAGACTTTGGGCCTCTCCATGAATCATTTGTCTGGAAACATCCCGCTGTCATTGGCAAGCCTTAATTTCTTGAAATCTTTCAATGTCTCGTACAATAATCTCGAAGGACCAATCCCAACAAGCACTCAGCTCCAAAGTTTCAATGCTTCTGCGTTTGAGGGGAATTCAAAATTGTGTGGCTCTCCACTTCCGAATGAGTGTCTACCAATTAAGAACATTGATGCAGATAGCAAGAACAACCAAGGTGTGGACAATGAGCATGAATTTCCATGGTTGTATATTTTCACCGCACTAGGTTTCATCGTAGGATTTTGGGGAGTGTTTGGTTCTTTAATTGTTAAGAAGACATGGAGATATGCATATTTTAAATTCTTAGACAATGTACAAGATAGGCTATATGATTAAAGTGTATGACCATGATGAAAAGAAGGCTTAGAGGAGACTAGATTGTGCTTTTTATCCTACATCTTCGGTTTTCTTTTCATATGGAAGACTGCGAGGATATGTATATTATCTTTAGCATTAGGTTTTACTTTAGAGGGGTTTAGTTCTGTGTCCCCTCTTTTTTTTTTTTTTTTTTTTTTTTTCGTATCTTCTTTTTTAAGAAGGGTAAGGTTTATGTCCCCCCTCTTTTCTTGTATTTTTTTTATTACTTTATAAGGGGTGATGTTTATGTCGCCTTACTAAGTGTAACTTCATTTTTTGCATATCAAAATAAATTAAACTAAGAGTGCAAACTATGGGATGAACTCTTATTACAATGAATGCAATGTCAGAGCATTGATAAACGTGCATAAATGTAAAGAATATTTATACAAAAAAAATAAAAAAAATAGAAACAACTTCCTACATTATCCGAAGTGAATGTCAGAAATTGCTAGTGATTCTCGTCTCCACCAGCATACAACTACTAACTCTTGGAGGGGTGCAAAACAAATAGGTGTGAGTGGGCAAAAGTAAAAGTTTTCTAAAACCTTGCTTTTTGGAATTAGTAACCCCTTGCTATAAAGACCAGTATGGTGGTTTTCCAAATAGGAGAGACTTACCCCGGGGGATTCAGAGGGCAGGGCACGACCGGTTATGACCCAACAACGTATTAGTGAGTGGACTTTTGTTTTCAAACTAGGTATTATATATAAGGCTTCATAACTGTTTTTATGTGATGTTTGTAAATCTTGCCATGACTATTATCTTAAAAAATAAAAATATTGTTGTTGTTGCGATTTATGAGTTTGTGAATCCAAATATGACATGATCATACATGTAAATTTATCTGCTCATCTACACATACTTTCACTTGTGCTGTACCTGTTTTGCGGCTGGGAGATGCTTCACGTGTATGTTCAACTGGTAGTTTACTGTTTTTTTTTCCTGCTTTGGCTAAATTTTCTATCAATCGTTTTGAGAGGAAAAAGAATATAGACCTGGCAATATCAGCTTTTGCTTTGCTTCGTGTGTACCCTTGAAGGTGATGTGCTTCAAGCCTTCAAGGTCCTGATCTGGCTGAATCTTCCTTGACAATTGCAGGCAAGTTCTATAGGGTATGCGTGTTCCTTCATTACCTTATGTTGCTGTTGAAGACTGTTTATATATTAGTTAGGCTATCAATAACCAAGTAGAAGCATGCAGTAATAACCTGGTTGTGTGATTAAGCTTTCCCTTGGTTCATTTGCGTGTTCAGAGCTTTACGGATCTTGCAATTTAACATTAGTATCTGGATGTCAAAAGACATTCTTCTGTGTTTTTCTTGGTAAATTATGAAACATTAGCGTATATCTAGAGTTTTTGGTGAAGGCTTAGACCCATAGTCACGCCTAGAATTGTTATTTATGAGAAAAAAAAAGTGTACATAATCCAAATAGCAATGAACTATTGTGCTGTTATCCTACGGTAACTGATGTCCCTTTATGAGCAGTTTTATACGCTTGTCTGACGTGCAGCCGAATCAGAACCATGCATGGGTGTTCAAATTTTCCTTGGTTATTTGCGAAGATATTTCCACTTCGTTTTGCATGAAATATGTGAAAAATATATACAGAGAGACCATCAAGTCCAAAGAAATAGGGTGATAACTGTGTAGAAGGCTGGAATGACATGGTGTTTGGGAGGCGAAATGAAAATTTAGATTGACTGGAGGATAACATACTCGTTTGATCTCTCAAAAGTTATTCAGCAGGGTTCCAAATACTGCAGGTTTTGTAAGAAATAAGTGTCATAGTTTTAGCAATTCTATGTTTAACATAAACAATAGTTTCTGACCGTTTAGTCTATAGACGTTTTGAGATTATAAATCTAGTCTTAAATTAAAAGTTCCATCATATTGGGGATTCTTATGTGTTCGTTACTCAGTGTTGTATGGGGTTGCCTTTTACCTACTGTGGACGCCGAACAACCATGCGTACGCTGGATTTCTATATGAGCTTATGCTGGGTCCTTAGGTTTGGTTTACCCTGGTCCACCCTTGTCGGGGCCACGTACCAAGAGGAATCAATTCTACTTCAATGGCGTAGTCGTTGGCTTTAATTTAACATTGATTACTGGCAAAGCCAGGCTTTGCCGAGCGAGGGGTACGAAATTCAAAAGAGTGCAAGTCTAACTAGGCCTGATAATTTCTGATACGATCTGTTAACCTAACAACATATGACACAAAATTAACGGGTTTTCGGGTCGATACGATAACGAATTAGGTCGTTATTGGGTAATCCGATAAGCACTTGTTAAGATAATGGGTCGGTCCAGGTATACAAGTGGATAACCTGTTACACGATAAGAAAAATAGTAATTTAATAATTTTATACCGCTGAAAGAAATACTATAATTAACACCAGTAAAATTTAATCCCGAACTGAACTGAAAGTTAAATATAATATAACGGGAGAGTTTAAAATAGGGTAATTTTGTATAAATTCAATAAAAAAATTACAATATTGACAATAGATCAACAATATTTATGTTAATTATAAATAGGTCAATTATGTATTATAATACTTAAATGCATTTAAAATAAACAATAATTACAAAATCTGTCACTACAGCTGTCACCCACTTAAACTGACACACTCTTTCTCATATTTTTATATTTTGGAATAGGAAAATACGAATTCATGCAGTGTCTGTTTCCTAATTCTGTTTTTCACATTTGGATTCAGACGCTGCGTTGCAGTGTCTATTTCCTAGTTCTGTTTTTTCCATCACTCATTGTGCGACTATTGATTTTTACATTTGATTTCAGGCACTGCAATGCAATGTTCATTTCCTGATTCAGTTTTTACATTATTTTTACATTTGGATTCAAACACATTGCAATGCAGTGGCTATTTCTTGGGTTTTTTGTTTGTTTTATTTTTTATTTTTTATTTTTATACATTTGGATTCAGACACTGCAATGCAGTGTCCATTTCCTAGTTCTGTTTTTATATTTTTTTAGATTTGGATTCAGACACTACAATGTAGTATTCGTTAATTTCCTGGTTCTGTTTTTATATTATTTTTACATTTGAATTCAGACACTGCAATGCAGTGTTCATTTCTTGACTCTATATTTTTTTTTTTTTTGACATTTTGATTTAGACACTGCAATGCAGTCTCTGCTTTTTCTGGTTCTGTTTTTTATGCAGTATATGATTTGGGCTTCAATTAAAACATGTCGAAAACCAATTTGTCTTTCGTTCTCCATCCCAAACCTCTAACCCAACAGAAAAAAACCCAAAAAAATCAACTTGCATGTTCCAAAAACAAGACCCAAATTGAAAATAAACTGATTTAATTTGTCCATTCTTTCTCCTTCCTCCATCACTTCCTTATGTGTGAATTCAATCAACAACACTCTCCCTTCTTAATCTCTCATTATTATTATGAACTCGATTGAGAACCACTTGTCGAGCCAATGATGCAATGAGATTAGCCATGGATTAATGAAATTCAGTAGCAAATCGATGAGATATAACAGTCGAACGACAAATTTAGTGGCGGCAATGATATTTTCGTGCCCATTGCTACAACCGAAGAGATTTTTATTGATGGCCTTTCAAGTATAGATTCATGGCTTGTATTTATTCATATATCAACGAGAGAGAGAGAGAGAGAGAGAGAGAGAGAGAGAGAGAGAGAGAGAGAAATTTTTATTGCTTGAGTTTCAGTTATGGATTCATGGCTTGTATTGATTCATCAACGAGAAAGAGAGAGGCATTTGGGTTATCTTCACATACATAAAAGAGGATTTTTGAGAGAGATGATCATAAACCTTTTATGATTTAATTTGGGGCAAAAAAGTAATTTTATAGCTATTTATATGGGCTTGAAACCCATTTAACATTCCTCATTGACCTATGTCTATTTAACAAAAATATTTCATTGATTAAGTCTAAAATAAAAATTGAGCATGGATATATGGTGTATTAATAAAAATTTTATTGACCTTTTACTAAATTTCCTGTTTGAGATAAATATGGCAGGGGCCTGGAGAGAAAAATAAAAGGAAAAATAAAACTTACAAGAATAAATAAAGAAAAAAAAGAAGATAAATGGGTAAACAAACCATAAAAAATGTGGGGTCAGAAGAGAAAAAAGGGTAAGTGGGGCAGAAGTGTTAAAAAAAGGTTGGTCAAATTTTAAGCGAAAAAAAAGGTAAACAAAATATCGGTTGAGTTAAATCCAATTTCTTTTGTCAAATGACGCCGTGTAGGTGTAGGGAACATCACATAGATAGGCCTTCATCTTCTTTGCAAGTTCCGTCACTCTGCAACTTTTTTTTATTTTTATTTTTTATTTTTATTTTTTCTGATTTCGTTCTCCAAAATTTAAAACACACCAGTCATCAGCGCACCAGTGCAGCACCGCTGCACAACCAAACCTAGAAATCTGGAAAGTTCAAAAGAACAAAGGGGCGGAATTCTTACTCTTCGTGCAGATTTCCGACGAGTGGAGGGGCGGCCGCCCCTCCTTGTCCCTACGTAGTTTCGCCCTATGCCCATGTATCATTCCCTAATTGATTGGTAGAGCTGCATATCTTCTGCACGTATGGGAATGATAAATATAATATGGAAAAATTTGAAATAGGTCCAATTTTATAGGTCACCTTTTGAAATAGGTTTAATTTTTAATGATTTTTTACTTTTGAAATATGTCCAATTTTTAATTACTTTGGACTTATATAAAAAAACCCCATATAATATATCATGTTTTAGGTGGCTTCGATAATCGTTTGAGAGAAAATGTTGAGTAATTAGAGGAGCTCACAAGTCTAGCAGAAAGGGAAGGAGTTGTTGAGAATGAATTCCACATTAATGGGAGGAGGGACTTGCATGAAAAAGTTGGGCTATTCTCATATTGCCAAATTGGTTTTACGATGGGACCTCAATTTCTTCATGATATCAGTGTCCCACGTGTGAAGCCAAATGGCCACACATTGTGTTGTTCAAGTGTGTTAAATTCGTCATACGTGAGGGCGGGGGCCTACTGTTGAGAATGAATCCTACATGCTTGGAAAGAGGGAGTCGAGGAACATTGCATGAGCTTATAACTAAGTTAGACTACTCTCCATATTCCTAATTGATTTTATGGTGAAATCCTAATTTCTTCAAGAGCGTCCAATCAAGTTTAACTTCATCACCTCTTGCTAATGCACTTCTCTCCCAATGCCTATGCTTCCTTTATACGCCAAAGGCGAAAATTACATAATTTTGTTCTGTTGTCAGATATTGCGGGGAATATGAAATTGATATAAGATATTTCAAAATGTAGGATGAACACTTTGGCATTGTACGATCTGGAGGCAATGGCTTCTCATAAACCTGGCATTGCGTACAACAGTGGGGGCCCTGTAGAGACCGTTAAGAATGGTAAAACGAAATTTCTATGTAACTGTAACCCAAGAGAGTTCTCCTTGGTTATGGTTAAACTCATAGTTCATAACGCACCCGCAGATGGCGTCATAGTTCATGACCAAGAGAGTTATGGTCTTGGTCATGCAACTTTAATAATAAACAGTGTCACATTATGTAATTTACAAATACCATAGTCCAACATGTTTAATATTTTTCTTAACAAACGACAATCAATGATGTGTTCAAATTCCTTTTTAGCAATATATAATATTTTTTAGAAAGAATCTATATATATGATTAAAAAACATGTTTAATATTTTTTTTTAACAAACGACAATCAATGATGTATTCAAATTCTTTTTTAGCAAGAATTGAACTTAAGAGAAGGGTGAGCTTATTGCAACAATAAGTTAGCAATGATGGAGTTCAAATTCTTTTTTAGCAAAAATTAAACTTAAAACTTTTCGCTTACAAGTGAAAAGAAACATCATTAAACAATAATACTAAGGGGCTCTATCAGTATAACATTTTCACTCTACAAAATATGATTAAAGGATTCAAGTAGCTGAATTCTCTGCCACATATATAAGGATTCAATTCAAAGCATCCTAATCCAACGGTAAAATAAATACGATTCTTTATTGATCAACGGTGCTAATGGGAGGATACAAAACACAAAAGTTATCCATATTGTTGAACAAAAAGGTTTAACATTAAACAACCTACATACTGCTGATAGTACTCCAGACTGCAAACAAACCAGAGTGTATACCCCAATTTACTTCCGCCAACGATCACTAACCACCGTCTACCAAAACCGAAAATCAGACATTCCCATGCCGACGGTCCTGATTCATCCGCCAACCACGGACCCCAAACTGCAACTCGGCAGCTGCAATCAAGACCTCCACAGCCTGCTGTGGAGTCAGCGGTTTCACAACTTTTCCCACCTTCCTCAGCCGCAGATCATCCGCCGTCTTCAACACACTCACCAACGATCCCATATTCATATCCAGATTCGTGCATGCGCCTATCATCTCAAACGCCCCGGCTTGCCACTCTGATAACTGCTCCGATATCGCATTCCCCTCTTTCACCTACATCAAAATAATGAAGCAGCTAGTTACTCATTTCATTACGCATGTTGATTCCAATTTTTTCTTTATAAGAATATGTAAAGTTATTATAAAATCACATATGTAAAGATATTACAAAATCACATTTAGAACACTAAGTGTTTGCGTTGTTCACCCCGCCAATAGCTGCTATTTAGCTGTCCAAAAATGTCATCATGCAATCTTCTGTATCGTTCTTGAGAATGAAGAGTGTAAAATAAATTATTAGTGCTGATAACAATTTCTAGTTTCCTTTGTAAATTACAAGAATTAAGTGCGAATTCCATATTTATAAATGACAAATCAATAAAATATTATTGCTATTTGCAGACATTGTAGGAGAGATTTTTCAGTGTGATCAGCACACGAGATGGTGTGACATCCCGTTCCGAATTATTAAAACGTACGTGTGAAATGACCATTTTACCCCTAGTTCGTTTTGTTATGTTGTTTGGTTGGTTGTGTGGTGTTGGCATGTGTTGGGCCACACACACACACACACTGTCCCTATCTCTCTCCCTCTGTCTTCTCCCTGTCTCTCCCGTGTTCTCTTTCCTTTCCCTTTCCAAACACAAACGTACGGACACACACACAACTCACTCAAATCATCACAGATCGAAGGAACCAAGACCATAGTTGAGTTAGTGAGGCTGAGAGGAGTACAACCAAACCATTTTCAGGTAAGAAAACCACCGTTTTCACGTCGATTCGAAGTGGTCCGATTTGAGTACTATTCATGCAAGTTTAACCTAGCACGTTTTTGGGATTTTGAAGCTCGTAGGTAGCTTGGTGAGGTCCCAAGGAGCCTTGGAGTGCTTCGTTGGAAGAGTTTGGACGTTGGAATCGCCTGGTTCGAAGTTGGCCGGTTTTGGAAGCTTGGTGACAGGTGAGATTCCATGATTTTTAGCCCTTGAAACTTGTATATTGTTGTTCTACTAGTCTAGGGCTTCAATTTGGTGCAAAAATCACGAAAAATGGTTGAAAAACGAGTGAGAAAACACGGTTGGAAGTTTTTCTAGTTTTCCGGCGCCAGAGCCTCGCCGGAGAAGGTGACGGAATATTCCGTCAAGTCTGACGGAATATTCCTGACGCTGTTAACGGAATCTGTCAAAACTGACGGAATATTCCTAACGGCGTCAGTTGACGCTGTCAGCGTGCCAGGCACGTGCCTGCGCGTGGGGGCGCGTGCGGCGGTGGAAAATTTTTCTAAAAATATGGGTGTGATCCTGAGGTTGTGTAGAGCACGTTGGTATATTCAATTGTCCATTTTGAGCAATGTATGAGAAGTTATTATGAGAAGTTGGTTATGTGCTTTAAAATTAACGTTTCTATAGTTGTTTCGCATATAGGTGATACGTATCCCGAGGACGAGCGTGGTCACTCGAGGCAGGGGGGCTACGACCCTTCCACTTACCAGTGAGTGGGCTTTTGGTTTTCCGTATATACCTATATACTATATTTTCCCAGAAATTGAATAAACGTTTATTAGTTTATGCCATGCATTACAATATCGTCATTCATGCATCGTTGGTTATGTTAGTAGTTGCATATATATACACATGTGCATATTGGGTGCTGTGGACGCACAGGTAAGTGCCAGGTAAGTGTTATTCATGTTTACATGCAGTAGCGATTCGAGATACTTAGAGAGCTCATAACCTGCACCCTCGGTGTTAGTGCTCCCGCCCAGAGTAGGGCACAGTCCTTCACGTGATGTTCACCTCCCGCACCACACGCTCAGCTTGGATCCAAGTTAGGTGCACAATCCTGTCGTACAGACCACTTTAGGTGGTTTCGACTCGTAGGTGACCCGCGATTATTCGCACAGCCTTCACGTGATCGTAGCACTAGAGCGTATATATGTATTACACCCAGGCCTGTCGTACAGACCACTTTAGGTGGTTCCGACTCGTGGGCAGGTTCAGTATTTGAGTTTGAGATTTGAGCTCTACATGCAGCCGTACAGGTCACGTTAGGTGACTCCGGCTGCCAGATTATATGTTATGGTTATGATTTATACCTGAGCACTTGCATTTCCATTATGAGATTCTGACATGGCATATTCTTGAGCATGATTAGCATACCTATACATGCGTATATATGTTTATTTTCTGGGAAGTATACAGGTTTTACGGCGAGGGGTTAGAAAGTATTTTATAAATGGTTTTCGAAAGATTTGTTTTTGCCCACTCACGCTTTTGTTTTTGCGCCCCTCCAGGTTCTAGTTGCGTAGCAGTTCCGGTGGTTTCCCAGAGGGCTTTTCCGGCATTTCTGACAGACACCCACCATAGTAAGGTCACCTTCGGGTGTACTATTGTCGCATCTTTCTTTTGGACTGCTGTGGACTTATTGCTCTGAACTTAGAGTCTCACTTACGCTAGCACTTGTTCTTAGTACTTTGTATGCTAGTGTTTTTTAAATATTCGTACTTTTTATTATTATTTTATTAGCTTCCGCACGTGCACATGGTTACGTCACCTCCGTGTGATGGCCAGCACACCCTGATCTCGGTCGGGGTGTGTCAATGGTACACCACGTGTCACTATACAAATAGTGGGATATGTGTGTTAAAAAGTTAATAACTTAAAAAATAACATGTACCACCCATGTTCCTGTCATACTGAAAAATTTCTTGATATTTAGAATCCTTTTTTGGTTTAACTAATTTAGAAAGTTTTAGTCATTGTTGCGATTTATATATATGAATACTACAAGAGAGATTATCTATAATATTTTTTAAACTATATACCGTAATTGTTGATAATTAATGTGCTTATTTTTTTATTAATTCACATGATTTACAAATTTGATCTAAAAAATTAGTCCTCAGCATTCCTCTTACATATAATTACAGTTTTATATATATAAAGTTTCGCATTGGACTTTATATACTTACAGTTTCGCATTGGAGTTCGCTGACGCGGCCGAACTAGTAGGTGGTGAGGTCCCCGAGGTCACCGGTGCTGTTGCCCTGGAGGATGTCGAAGTTGTGAGCCTCAAAGTGGATGGAGGACTCGGAGTAGATAAGGTGGAAGGCAGTTGTGGGGCGCCAGCCGCCAATCCAGTAGAGGGAGCGCTCGAGGGTGGTGGCCGAGGGAGCAACAAAGACGAAGAGGGTGTCGCGCTCCGTGGCAAGAGACTTGACACGGTAGTACTCGGCATAGTGGGCCATGACTTTCTGGACAACGTGGAGGAGGTGGTGGTGTTGGTCGTGGTTGGTGGGAGGTATGGGACAAGTGGAGAGCTGGTAGACTAGGTGGTGGAGCTGCTCAAACCACGTCTCGTAAAAACTGGTGAAGCTGTTCACTGTGGTGGTTTTAGAATTTTTTGTCGAAGGTTGATGAAATTGGGTTTGGAGGTTTTTGGTTATTTGGTTTTGATGCTGCTAAAATGGGTAGTCTATGTTGAATTATAAGTGTTGAGCTGAAAAGTTTAGAATAAGATTACTTAAATTGGTGTATTCACTTGTGCAAAATAATGCCAAGTGTAAAGTTCTGTTTTGTAAAAGGCCATGTGTTGGTTGATCCATGTAATTAGATAGATGAGTAACTAAGATGAAATGTAGTGTATGTGTGGTCCCAAGTTAAGGCCAACAGTTAATGTAAAAGCAGAGTTAGTGGTTTCTTTCAATATAGTGAAAATATTCCTCAGCAACTTTTTGCAAGAGAGAAGAAAAAAAAATCATTCGGTTTCAGTTTTCGTTCATCTTTGTTTTTCTGTCCAGCTCTCTCTAGATCAAAACCCATTGAATTCATTTTCACTAACATGGCCTCAGAGCCTGGTTGGATTTAACAATCTAGGCGTAAATCTGTGAAGTTATCGAGCTCAATCGAAGCTCTCTTGAAACTCGGTGAAGGTTGTCGATTCAGATAAAAAACATGTCTGGATCTGGAGGCTCTGAAGTGAGGACTCCAATTTTCTCTGGTGAGAACTACGAGTTCTGGAGAATTAAAATGGCAACAATATTCAAATCTCTTGGGTTATGGAATCTGGTAGAGAAGGGGATTACAACCTCCAATTCGAAGAAGAAGGAAGCTGGAGAAGCATCGGAGGATGATGAAGAAATGGTAGCTGTTTTGATGAAAGACGCAAAGGCTTTGGGAATCATTCAAAATGCAGTCTCAGATCAAATCTTCCCTCAAATCGCCAATGCCGAGTCAGCTAAGATGGCATGGGATTTGTTGTACGGAGAATATCATGGTGGTGATCAGGTACGATCTGTGAAATTGCAGAATCTTAGAAGAGAATTTGAATATGCTAGGATGCGAGATGATGAGTCTTTATCTAGCTATCTTACACGGTTGAATGAACTAATTAATTAGATGAGAACATTTGGTGAATCTCTGTCGAATGAGAGACTTGTGCAAAAGGTTCTGATTAGTCTTAGTAAACCTTATGATTCTATCTGTTTGGTTATAGAAAATACAAAGTGTCTAGAGACTGTAGATTTGCAGGAAGTAGTTGCAATCTTAAAGAGTCAAGAACAACGGTTTGATCTACATACTGTTGATACAACTGGGAAAGCATTCTCATCTTTCTCAGTGAGTTCAAATGAGCAAAATAGGGGCGAAGGTCAATCTGGTTCATCTCAGTTCCAGAAGAATTGGAATAATAAGGGCAAGCAATGAGGTTCAAAACCCAAGTTTCAGCAGAAATTTCCTGTTAATTCTGCACATAATGCACAGTCAATGGGTCAGATAGTTACAAAACCACAATGCAGGGTATGCTCTAAGTTTCACTTTGGAGAATGTAGGTATAAAGGGAAACCTAAATGCTATAACTGTGAAAAGTTTGGACACAGGGCTAGAGAGTGCACAGTAGGTAAATCAGTGCAAAAGGCAAACAGTGCTAATCAAGTAGAGGTAACAGGGAACCTGTTTTATGCAAATAGCACAATCATAGAACCAAAGGTGAATGAAGAGTGGTATATAGATAGTGGTTGAAGCAATCACATGACAGGAAATGTAGATTTGCTTGTTGAGGTCAGAACAAATGTAGCTGGCAAAGTTCAAATGTCGACTGAAGATCTTGTGAATGTTGCAGGAATGGGATTCTTGGTTTTTGATACAAATAAAGGGAGAAAGTATGTTAGAGAAGTAATGTATCTTCTCGGTTTAAAGGCGAACTTACTCAGTGTTGGTCAAATGGATGAGCATGGATATTTCTTGGTGTTTGGAGGTGGAATGTGCAGTGTGTATGATGGTCGATCACTGGAATGCTTGGTTATGAGAGTGAAAAAGCAAGTGAATAGGTGTTATCCACTGACTATGTTCTCTGAGAATCAAATGGTGTTGAAAGCTAGTGTCACTCACTCTACTGAGACTTGGCACATGAGACTTGGACATTTACACTTTGGTGGTCTCAAACAATTGAGAGACAAGGAAATGGTACATGGTTTGCCACAGCTTGCAGACTACAATGGAGTCTGTGAAGGTTGCCAATTTGGTAAACAACACAGAGAAGAATTTCCAAGAAATCAAGTGTACAGAGTAACTGCTTCACTTGAACTGATTCATGTTGATTTGTGTGGACCTATGAAGACTGAGTCAATTGCTGGAAATAAATATTTCATGCTGCTGATAGATGATTTTACCAGAATGATTTGGGTCTATTTCTTGAGATATAAGTCTGATGCATTCAACTGTTTTAAGAAATTCAAAGCTATGGCAGAATTACAAAGTGGTTTCAAGATTAAGACTCTGAGAAGTGATAGAGGAGGGGAGTTCAAGTCATTAGAATTTGATCAGTTCTGTGAAAAGGAAGGAATACAAAGACAACTTACTCTTGCATATACTCCACAACAAAATGGAGTGTGGAGAGGAAGAACAGAACCGTGATTGAAATGGCGAAATCTATGTTGCATGAGAAGAGGATGCCATATTTTCTATGGGCAGAAGCAGTTCATACATCTGTATATATCCTAAATCGATGTCCCACAAAGGCTTTGAACAATATCACACCTTTTGAAGCTTATTCCGATAGAAAACCAGGAATAGCCCACCTGAAAGTATTTGGATCTCTATGTTATGTTCATGTTCCAAGTGAATAGAGACATAAACTTGAACCTAAAAGCTTCAAAGGAGTATTTGTGGGATATGCAACTTGTGAAAAGGGGTATAGGGTATTTGATCCACTATCCAAGAAGTTATTCTTGTCAAGAGACATTGTATTTAATGAAGAAGCTGCCTGGAATTGGGAAGAGAACTCAGGGTCAACATCTCTTAATACTAGAAGTTTTATTTATAGTGACATAAGTACAGAGAGCAGTGACAGAATGGTGTTGTCTCATACATCATCTATATTATCTCCATCTAGGAGAGCTCTTAATATTGAAGACTCTGAAATTCAATCCAAGTCACCTATCTTAGGTGAATCTACAAGCATATCAAACTTAAGTGAAGGACACAATCAAGCATCTAATCATACACCACTGAAGTGGAGGAATCTGAATGAAGTGTTGGCTCAATGCAATCTGTGTATCATGGATCCAGAGAAGTATGAGGATGCCAAATAAGATGAGTCTTGGTTAAAAGCTATAGAGGATGAGCTGTTTATGATTGAAAAGAATGGCACCTGGAAGCTTGTTGACAGACCAACTGAAAAACCTGTTATAGGGGTTAAATGGGTTTACAAAACCAAGTTAAATCTTGATGGCTCAGTGTTGAAGAATAAAGCAAGGCTGGTTGCAAAAGGCTATGCACAAAAGCCTGGTTTGGACTACAATGAGACTTATGCACCGGTTGCTAGGTTGGATACCATTAGAACCTTAATAGCTTTGGTTGCACAAAAGAGCTGGAAACTGTATCAATTAGATGTGAAATCGGCCTTCTTGAATGAAGTTCTACAAGAAGAGGTCTATGTTGAGCAACCTGAAGGTTTTGTAGTAAAAGGCAAGGAAGAAAAGGTGTACAAACTTCATAAGGCCCTCTATGGTCTAAAACAAGCTCCGAGAGCTTGGTATGGAGAGATTGACAGCTATTTCTCACAGTGTGGTTTCAAGAAAAGCTTGAGTGAACCAACCCTGTATATAAAAGCAAGGGGAGAAGATATCCTGATTGTCTCTATCTATGTAGATGATATAGTCTACACTGGTAGTTGCAAACCAATGCTAGAAGAGGTCAAAGAAGATATGAAAATGAAGGATGAAATGACAGATTTAGGACTTCTTCATCACTTCCTTGGGATGGGAGTGATTCAAACAGATTCCAGTATCTTCATTAATTAGAAGAAGTATGCAAGCTCTTTACTGAGTAAATTTGGTTTAAATGAAGCAAAGACTATCACAACTCCTCTTGTAGCTACTGAGAAGTTATCTAAAGATGATGGAAGTGGATCTGCGAGTGATGAGATGTATAGGAGCATTGTGGGAAGCCTTCTATATCTCACTGCTACAAGGCCGGATATAATGTATGCAGTTAGTTTATTGGCAAGATACATGCATTGTCCTACCAATAGACACTATGGAACTGCAAAAAGAGTACTCAGATACATCAAGGGAACTCTGGATTATGGCTTGGAGTACGTGAAAGGAAGAAAAGCTTGTTTAATTAGCTTCCGTGATAGTGATTGGGGTGGTTCATTGGAAGACAGCAAAAGCACATCAGGATATGCTTTCTCATTTGGCAGTGGTGTGTTTTCCTGGGCTTCGGTCAAGCAAAACTGTGTTGCACTCTCAACTGCAGAGGCTGAATATATAAGTGCATCAGAAGCCATAGCTCAAGCAATATGGCTGAGGTTTGTTTTGGAAGATTTTGGAGAATTACAAACTGTAGCTACTCCTCTTCACTGTGATAACACATCTACCATTGCTATCACAAAGAATTATGTGTTCCATCAAAAGACTAAGCACATTGATAGAAGGTATCACTTTATTAAGGATGCATTGCAAGAAGGAATCATTGATTTGGTGTATTGTCCCACTGAAAAACAGTTAGCAGATATCTTCACAAAACCTTTGGCTAAGGATCGTTTCAACTATCTCAGGGATATGCTTGGTGTGAAATCAGCTCAAAACTTAAAGGGGAGTGTTGAATTATAAGTGTTAAGCTGAAAAGTTTAGAATAAGATTACTTAAATTGGTGTATTCACTTGTGCAAAATAATGCCAGGTGTAAAGTTCTGTTTTGTAAAAGGCCATGAGTGCCATGTGTTGGTTGATCCATGTAATTAGATAGATGAGTGACTAAGATGAAATGTAGTGCATGTGTGGTCCCAAGTTAAGGCCAACAGTTAATGTAAAAGCAGAGTTAGTGCTTTCTTTCAATATAGTGAAAATATTCCTCTGCAACTTTTTGCAAGAGAGAAGAAGAAAAAACCATTCGGTTTCAGTTTTCGTTCATCTTTGTTTTTCTGTCCAGCTCTCTCTAGATCAAAACCCATTGAATTCATTTTCACTAACAGTCTATTGGGACGTAATGGGAATGGGTAGTGGGTTTTATGCAAAAGAAGAAACGGTGTTGGAATGACAGTAGGGCACGTACATTGCTACGTGGAAGAAGATGGAGAGATGTTTTCAGTTTTGGTAGTAAGGTTTCTGGTAATTTTATTGCCATTTGTGGCTGCTGTGAAATCAAGTTTTTTGGTCAAATAAAAATCGAAAAAAATTGGAAAATTTGTGATTGGCGACAACTTGGTTTAGTTATCCTATGAAGAGTATGTAAGTTTCTTTTCAGTCTAGTTTGCAGCAGGTACAGTTTTAGAACGTAGACTGGAGGTTTTTCACTTCAATTGCATACCCTCACAAGGATGGCTTGCTTCTGTTTATAACAGTTTTCAGATTACATTCAGGGCCTGTAAACCCTATTTACATGGGAAGTATGAATTTCATAATTACAGCAGAATGGAAAGTGAAGCTAACAACTATCAAACAGTATAACAACATTTGAAAAACATCGTAGACCTAGCCAACTTCTTCTAGGATAAATCATAAAGATCAACACACACAAACTCTAGTAGTTGAGGAAACTGGTGCACCCTTTTTTTTTTCTGGAAAAAAAGGCACCTACGTTTGAGTTTGAACTCATCATCTGGTTATATACATTATATTTATGAATCTATGATCACGGCACTAAAGAGGGAAATTAGTGTAGAAATTAGTAACTGAATGATATGTTTGAGCGAGAAGCCTTCAAGTTTTAGAGAGATTGATGTCAAGTTAGTAAGAAGTGAACTACACATTTTAGATAGAGATAATTAGAAATGAAATCGACAAGCATTACAAAAGCATATAAGATGGATATTCTTCACTAGCTGGAATGAGTCATTTACAAACTCCTCATGCATGCCTTCATAATATGAAAGTGCTACTCACACACTCGTTTTTAGCTCTCACACATCCTTGTTAATTTTGGCTATTGATTTTCGTAAATTCATTCGATCTGACCGGCTGAAAATTGAGAGGGATGTGTGAAGTGAAAATGGATGTGGATAGCACTACCCTTCATAATCTTGTGTAGTCCAGTTTTAGTTCCATTTGAATTTCTCACACATTTAGCCTCAATCGCTTAAGATTTGCAAAGTACTCGCCTAAGCACATAGTCGAAAAGGTACTAAATAAGCAGCCTCACTTTCAAGTACGGTTACCTTGTTACAACTTAACTGCAATCTCCAGCCCTACTTTTGGCACCCCTTGCGGTAAATGGATCTTTATATAGTTGATCAGTAACAATTACGTAGAGTTCGCGGTTAATGGTTTTGTATTGAACGAGACTTTAATGACGTGTTTATACACTGATGAGCGGATTTTATAGTATATATTTAACCCTATTCTTGGTATATTTTGGTTAATATTTTGAAAGAATTTTGATACTTTGAATTGTATTTCTAATTTAGGACTTTCGACTTTCTCTGGAGAAAAACATAATTAAATGGACGAATTTTGGAGTAATTCTAGTTGGAGGATGTTCGTGAGTCACTTGGCTTGATCGTATCAAAATATCAGAATTTTCTACCAAGCGATTATTTTCTGGCGATAAAATAAATGAGCAATGAGCAGTGCTGGAATAGTGACGTTTTGGGCTTGAATTGTATTTTTGAAGTCCAAGATGACCTCGGATGGGTTCGTGACCTTCTGGAGATGTGTTCAGAACGTCCCGATCTTTAAAATAAGCTATTATGGTCCGGATTTGGAGGATTTCTGAGGCTAAAACGTGGCTGGACAGTTCCCTTGCAGTTTTCCTAGTTTAATTAGGATTTTATTTTCTAAGTATTTTATTTTTATTATTTACTTCCCTAGTTGGAATAAGAGACCTATGTTTTAGGGTTTGTAGGGGGCTCAGCAATTATATTGCTTGGCCGTTCTTAAATAGGGGGGAGACAGAGTGATTGCGAGGGTTCGTGGATATTTTCTACTTTAAGGTGTTTTCATTCATTTGACTCATTTGAATGATATTTCTTTTGATTTTTATTATGAATATGCGTAACTAATTCATTTGCTAGGGTTAGGCCATGAACCGTAGCATGAATATGTAATTTTATTAATTTGCTTATGAATGGATGCATGTTTACTTTGAATTATTAATCACCACGATTAAATCTATCTATATATTTTAATGATTGATCACCATTAGGGTATTTAGACAAGTTATTTGATGCAATTTCTGTTGGAACATCACCCTGAAATTGAGGAGGGCTTCTTGTGATTAGTAATTGTAAGTTCACTTAAGGCGAACATCACACTCTTAAGGGTTGCATGGTTTTTCAAAGGGTTTTCACGAAGTTTAATGAGTCTTGCATGTTTATATTTAATCTGAACATCAGAGATGGATTGCATGTTAGATATACGTTTTCGCTTGAACATCACAAGGAAAATATGCGTTAGGAAAACCTAACCTTCAAAGCATGGATGTGGAAATTTATAAGTAATTGATAGAATTGCATAGGATTGTAACGGTGACGGCTTAACCCTAGTCTTTCCCTAAATTTGTTTTAATTAAAAAACGTTTTTATGGTTGCTGCCTTTATTTTCTAACTTCTAGGTTCTTTAATTGTTAATTCAACATTTTCAAACTCAAAAATCTCAAATCTTTGATAAAAATCTGTTTCAATAGTTAATTAAGAGTTGATTTAATTATGAATTAATCAAACAATCTTTGTGGACAATGACCTTGCATGAGCAATTATACTACAATTACCTTGTATTCTTGCAAGTATTTTCAGTGATTTTAACCCTATTTGCTTGTGGTAAAAATCCTATCATACACCTATAATCGGAATGAAAATAAAGTGTTTAGTTCTAATTACGGATCATTCTTGTTTTTATTAAGATATGGAGGAATCTAGACTATGTGGCCACATAAAAAATGGAAGTCAACTCTCCTTTTGGAGGAATTAGATTCCCTGGTGGGAGGTTAGAATTGCATTCTGAGAGTTGGGGTCAGGAATGCCTGGTTTTTACCCATTACATCCCTACGTATTTTATAAAATGCCAAGTCTACCTAGGGTGTATTTATAGCAATTTGGAGATGATGACCTAAACAATAACAGGTAGGGCAATTAAAGTCTGCGTAGCAGTTTGGAGAAATGCTTCATTGTAAAGGGAAATTGCAACGGAAGAAGTCTTTTTTAAGGAAAAAAAAAATCAGGTTTTAAAGAGGTGAAAAGGGGGCAAACAAATTATGGTTTATATTATAAAGAGGTCAAAAGTTTCTATAATTTATAAGTATATATTGTTGTGGAAATTGTTATTACCTAGCAAATAAATTAATTTATAAGTATATGTTGTTGTGGAAATTGTTATGACCTAGCAAATAAATAAATTTATTTAGAACATAGACAATTTGGTAATTATACTGGTTTTAATTCAAATTTAACGACGTCATGAGCGTTTGATGTTGTAGTTGCACGCTTGCACCAAACTTAAGCTCAATGTTTGCACAAAAGGGCAGAACAACTTTAAAAAATGGAACGTTAATGAAAAACACCCGATACTGTTCACTTTAACGAAAAATCACATTTTTACATTAAAAAGTCAATCCTGGTACTATTCATTTTACCCTTTATTTTGTCATCATCGTTAAAATTCAAAGTTTTCAAACTCTTTTAATTAGTTTTCCTTTGAAAAATAGCTTGCCAACAGAATTGTGTGTTTCAAAAGGTCAATGTGTGTATGATGAGTATGATGAATATTCTATTTGGATAAATCTTAGTTTACTACTCTCATATTTCGTGGTTTTCAACATTTAATAATCAAGTTTTTTTCGTCCCAGAATCATACTTAAAGTTTTAATTTTGGACAGTCTCATACATCTGTTAGTCAAACTGTTAAGTCTGCTGTTAACTAATGATGAGACGCCTATATGGACAATGATTGGACGTGTCGTTAAGAGGTCCATGAGAAGCTTGTTGGGATTGCGAGGAAGGCTGGCAGAAGCGAATGGGTTTGGAATATAAAACGTGGCCGGCGCTGGAGTTGGGAACGGCCGAGGTCGCGGGTGAGCCGCACACTCCAATTGCTCAGGTGGGCATCGCCAATGAGCTTCAAGCTGCTCAGAGTCAAGGTGCCGAAGTTAAATTCGGTGGCCGCAACGACGGCGAACACAGCGGCTTTGGGAATGCAGAGAATCAGAATGTAAAGGAAACAGTGAAAATCCAACATTGTCAATGGCGACGAAGAGAACCCATCAGAAAATTTTCTTTGGTGTTTGTGGATATGATCGGCGAGATCGAGAACCGTGACATGGTGGGTTGGTGCAGATGAAAGAATGGAGGGATAAGGGAGGAAGGAGGAGAGAAGGGAGGGTGGTACAAGTTGCAGAAGAGAGAAGGGTGGGAGATGGTGGGGTGGGTTGGTGCAGATGAAAGAAGGGAGGGATAAGGGAGGAAGGATGGGAGAAGGGAGGGTGGTGCAGGTTGCAGAAGAGAGAAGGGCGGGACATGGTGGGGTGGGTTGGTGCAGATGAAAGAAGGGAGGGAGAAGGGAGGGATAAGGGAGGAAGGATGAGAGAAGGGAGGGTGGTGCAGGTTGCAGAAGAGAGAAGGGTGGGAGATGGTTTTTTTTTGGGGGGGGGGGGAGGAGGATGAGGGAGGTAGAAGACCGTTTTTTTTTTTTTTTTTTTTTTTTTTAATTTTGATTTTTGAATTTTGAAAATTTTTAATCCCTTCTAAAAAAATCCACGTGGACCCCTTAATGACACGTGATGTTTAGTTATTGTCTACATAGGCGTCACATCATTAGTTAACGGCAAACTTAACAATTTGACTAATGGATATATGAGACTGTCCCAAAATTAACACTTTAAATATGATTCTGAAACGAAAAAAACTTGATGTACTAAATGTTGAAAATCACGAAACATGAAGGTAGTAAACTGAGATTTACCCATTTAATTAACTCGAAATCCAATGACCCACAATCTTGTATGTTTTTTTTTTTTTTTTTTTTTTGATAAAAATAAAAAACAATAGCGATATTTCATGAATCATAATAAATAAGTATAAATGTGTCAATTAGGTACGCTCCAATAATCAAGACATTACGTTAGCATGAATTTTTACAAACAATACAGCAAGCACAAGTGCATCAATATAAATTTATCAAAAGAAAAATGGACACAATAAACCTATAGTAGTGTACAAACCGATCATCGCCGAGAGCGAGGAACAATCTTGTATGTTTGTCTATTTGACTTGTATTTTTGTCTGATTGATGCAGTCATACGCCGGAAGTGTAACATTATGATGCCAGCAATTGCACATGCTCAAGTCCATTTTTGTTCCAAAAATGGACAATCGTCTTGGCTCATTTCACAAACTATTTTATGCGAGAACTGTCCTTTCACTTTTTTCTTGTGATGAAAAGGAAAATTTATTTTTACCTAAAACGTTTTAGTAATCAATTTAGTTTTTATACCGATTTCTAATAGTTCGTAAACACTTTGTTGTTTTATACCGATTCCTAATAGTTCGTAAACACTTTGTTGAGATTCAACTTTGTTATTATTCTAATTCTTGATAGTTAGTAAACATGAGAATGCCTTTTATATTTCTTTCTCACGTTGATTTCCTTGTAACGAATAGTACCAGGTTTGACTTTTTCGTATAAAAATATGATTTTTCGTTAAAATAAAGAGTACCGCGGGCTTCTCGTTAAAACTCCCTAAATATAATACATGTCCGATGTTTTAGGTGGCTTTGATAATCGTTTGAGAGAAAATGTTGAGTACTTAGAGGTGCTCAGAAGTCTAGCAGAAACGGAAGGAGTGTCCAATCAAGTTAACTTCATCATCTCTTGCTTGACAGCAGAAAGAAATGCACTCCTCTCCCAATGCCTATGCGTCCTTTATAAGCCAAAGGGGAAAATTACATAATTTTGTTCCGTTGATCAGATATTGTGGGGAGAATGAAATTGATGAGATATTCAAAATTGCAGGATGAGCACTTTGGCATTGTACCTCTGGAGGCAATGGCTGCTCATAAACCTGTCATTGCGTGCAACAGTGGGGGCCCTGTAGAGACAATGAAGAATGGTGAGACGGGATTTCTGTGTGATTGTAACCCAAGAGAGTTCTCTTTGGCTAAGGCTAAACTCATAACAGACCCGCAGATGGCTCAGAGAAGGGGCATAGAAGCACGACGGCATGTCACAGGGTCATTCTCTACGAAAATATTTGGTCAGCACTTGAATCAATACATTGTTGATGTTGCTCGGACCAAAAGAGACTGAAGAGGGAGTTAACTCATAGACCGAAGTATAATCTGGTTAGTTTTAAGATTTTCTTATGTTTTTTTTTTTAATTACCTAACAAGAAAGGCATTAGTGCTTTTGAATTTTGTTGTCTTCAACTAATTTGCGAAACATGGCCCGTCGTAGACTTTGAAGTGCTATGTTAAAAGGCCTTGCTTAGGGCCGTCATAGCCCGCCTAGGCCCTAGATGGCTGGCCATTGACACGATTAATTCTTAGGCGTCTAAAAATAAGAAACGGCGCCTAGATCTACCTAGGCACTTGCCTAGGCACCTGTCTACACTGCTTAGCTCACTTAGACAGAAACTAGATAACCTCTATTTAGTTGAGTCAATTCAAGTTTTGACACGCCAAATATGAAATGTTGATAATACTAAACAACGCATATGTATGAAAATTGCGTTCGGTGTCATTTCATATTCTTCTGCTCTAAATTAAATGTTCCGTTTGGTTTTCCAACTACCCCGTAGAAACAAAGGGATAAGTTCTGGTCCCTTCATGGTGGCCCCTCCCTAATTCAGAACATTTGTATGGTTATGGTTGTTTGCCAATTTTTCAGATTGCTGTGATGTTTGCCGCTAGCGTTTTCGAGCTTTAATGATTCATCGTTTGCGGGCTAAAAGGAAGAAGACAGAAAAGAACTTCGGATTATGCATATGCAATTAGGTGCTCTATATATATACCTTTGAGAATTCCGAATGTAAAGAAACATGTCTATGCTAGACCAGCTTACTTTCTAAGCCAATGGCTCATGGCTTTCTTCTCATCCTTTTATTCTCTCACATCATCTCTACAAATGTTCATGCATGCAAACAAACTGAGCGCGCCTCTCTTCTGTCATTCACCTCCACCCTATCTTCTCACCCCTTAAAGTGGACTTCTGTTAACTGTTGTTGTTGGAATGGCATCACTTGTAATCAGGATGGTTTGGTCACCCATTTGCTCTTATCCTCCAAAGGTCTCAAAGGAGCTATTTTCCCCTCATCATCATCACTAGGAAATCTCACACACCTCACCCACTTGAATCTCTCTCACAATTCACTTTCTGGATCACTTGAAACTGAATTCTTCTCGTCTTTGAATAGTCTTGAGATCTTTGATTTAAGCTTTAATCTTCTTTCTGGAAAGTTACCTTTTTCTCTGCCATCCCACAATATCCAGACGTTGGATTTGTCAAGCAATCACTTCCACGGTGCAATTCCATCATCATTCTTTCAACAAGCTCGGAATTTAACTAGTTTCAACGTCCACAACAATAGCTTCTCAGGTTTGATCCCATCCTCTATATGTCTTTATTCTTCTCCCTTGATTAGGTTGTTGGATTTTTCCCTCAATGCATTCAATGGTAGCATTTCTCTTGGACTTGGGGAGTGTTCAAAACTGCAAATTTTTCGTGCTGGTAACAACATCCTCTCAGGGTTACTCCCCAAAGATATCTACAATGCCACCAAACTCAAAGAAATTGCAATCCCTTCCAATTCACTCCATGGAACCATAAGTGAGAAAAATTTCAACCTCACCAACCTCGTAATCCTTGACATCTCCTTTAATCAGTTGAGTGGAGTGCTCCCTCTCCATTTTGGAAAGCTCTCCAAATTGAAACTCTTGGCTCTTGATTACAACCATTTCAAGGGTTCTTTGCCCCTGTCGTTGATGAATTGCACAAACATTGTAGAAATACATATGGCAGCCAACAACTTGGGAGGAGATATCTCCATGCTCAATTTCTCGAAACTAAGTCACCTCAGTAAACTTGACCTACTTCGAAACCACTTTACTGGTACATTTCCAACAAGCCTTTATTCATGCCAATCCCTAAAAGCTATCCGTTTGACTGCAAATAATCTAAGGGGACAAATACAACATGAACTTCTTTCATTGAAGTCTTTGTCCTTGCTCTCACTGAGTGGCTTAACCAACATCACTAGGGCAATGAAGATATTAATGCATTGCAAAAGTCTTCAAACACTCTTCCTTTCATATTCGTTCAAAGGCGAGGAAATGCCAGCTGATGAAGGCATGCTTGATTTCGGTGGGTTCCAAAATCTTCGAATGTTGACTTTTTTTTATTGTGAATTCATTGGTCAAATGCCTTTATGGTTATCAAAACTCAAGAATCTAGAGATTTTGATTTTGAAAGGTAATAGAATTACAGGTCCAATTCCTAGATCTTTGGGGACTCTTCCCAAGCTCTTTTACTTGAGCTTGGCAGACAACCAAATTTCTGGTGAATTTCCAAAAGAACTTTGTGGACTACCAAGGTTGGTACATGAATCGACGACAACTCAAGTAGACGATAATTTTGACCTGCCAATCTTCACCCCTGTAAACCTAATTTACCCGCGAAGATTGTCTAGCATTCCACCAACAATAAACCTATCCCTCAATTATATTCATGGTAGAATACCTATTGAGATCGGCCAAATATACCTTGTCCACAACTTGGAACTTAGTGGCAACAACTTTTCTGGCAACATTCCAGAACAAATATCCAACTTAAAAAATCTAGAGACTTTGCACCTCTCCATGAATCATTTGTCTGGAAACATCCCATTGTCATTGGGAAGCCTTAATTTTTTAAAATCCTTCAATGTCTCGTACAATAATCTCGAAGGACCAATCCCAACAAGCACTCAGCTCCAAACTTTTAGTGCTTCTACGTTTGAAGGGAATTCAAAACTGTGTGGCCCTCCACTTTTGAATGAGTGTTTACCAACTAAAGGTATTGATGCAGATAGTAAGAACAACCAAGGTGTGGACAGTGAGCATCAATTTCCATGGTTGTATATTTTCTCCGCACTAGGTTTCATCGTTGGATTTTGGGGGAGTGTGTGGTTCTTAATTATTAAGAAGACACATAGACATGCAGTTTTAAATTCTTAGACAATGTACAAGATAAGCTTCATGTCAAGATTACAATGCTTAAGACCATGATGAATAAAAGGCTTAGAGGATACTAGATTGTACTTTTTATCGTACATCTTCGGTTTTCTTTTCATAATGAAGACTACGAAGATATGTATATTTCTGATACTAGTTTTTTTTTTTTTTTTTTTTTGAAGTTTTATTTTAGAGGGGTTTTGGCTTATATCTCCTTTTTTTTTTTTTTTTTTTTTTTTTTTTTTTTTTTTTGTATGTTCTTTTTTAAAAGGGGTAAGGTTTATGTTCCTATTTTTTTTTTTTCTTTTTAAGGAAGAGTAAGGTTTATGTCCCATCTTTTTCTGTATTTTGTTTTTCTTGTTTTACGAGGGGTAATGTTTATATCCCCTTACTAAGTATAGCTTCTTTTTCTTTTCATATCAAAATTAAATTAAACTAAGAGTGTGTAGTGTGGGATTAACCCTTATTATAATGCATGTAGTATCAGAGCATTAATAAAAGTGCATATATGTAAAGAATATTTACACAGAAATAACTTCCTACATTATCGGAAGTGAACATCACAAACTGCCAGCGATACTTGTCTCCACCAGAGTATAGCTAGTAAGTCCTAGAGAAGTGCAAAACAAATAGTGTGAGCGGGCAAAAATAAAAGTTTTTAAAAACCTTGCTTTTCGTAATATAGTAATCCCTCGCTGTAAAAACCCGTATAATAATTTTTTGTAGGGGAGAACTTACTCTGAGAATTTCAGAGACAGGCAGGCACGATGGTATATCATGCCATGACTTTGATCTAAAAAAAGTAGAAATATTATATATGTTGTTGTTGTTGTGATTTATGAGTTTGTGAATCCAAATATGGTATGATCATACATGTATCTTTATCTGCTTATCCATATATGCTTTCACTTGTGTTACAGTTGGGACATGCTTCACGTGTATGTTTACACTACACTTGCACTTACGTTCATTAGGCATTCTAGGATCCAGGTGTGATGCGCTTAGAGCAAGTTTCAGGTAATTGCGGTACTAGAGTGTAAATTTATATACATAGCCTGTTCATGATAAAAATAACTTGTGTGACTACATTTATTGTTGATGAGCATATCATATTATACTACATTTAATTATTATTATTATTATTGAGATTTATGTGATTTACCCGTATTCTCGAAATAACTGCATGATTTTTATATTATTTGCTTTGTTTCTTCATACTTATTATTATTATTGAGGTTTTGCTTAAGAACAATAACTTTTGTGGTTCTCTTCTGCATGCAGTGTCGTGCGAACTCTTCTCCGCGCCCTTTCATCCTGAGCTGTCCGCAACTTTCTTCCAAAGTCAGCTGACCTGCACAAGCAATTTTGACGAATTTGTTACTTAAAATTCCACTTGTGCTATTTTTCTTTTCTTTACTTGACAAATCCTACAAAACACAAAAAAAAAGTACATAGCTCAAAAATATAAGAAACTAACTAAGAAAAGATAAGTGAATTTGATGTAAAATTTATATAAATATGAGCTTATCAAATACCCCCACACTTAGCTTTTGCTAGTCCTCGAGCAAAACATTAGTTCCCCACCATGTGACCCTCATAGAATTTCATTCAACAGAACAAATCATCAAGAACCTTAGCTAGCATCAAACAAGCTAATCCAAGCTCATTTTCCTTATTCAAATGTTAACAACTACCTTTTAATCATCCTTGAAGTGTAGTGTGTGTAATAGTCATGCTAATGCAATTTCAAGTTTTGTTTTAAAACACCATATGCAAACTAGTGACCTTCTCACAGGACATACACTCAATCACACACGTATGTTTAGTTTAACGTGTTTCGCTCAAAGAATCAAATGTGAAAGATCTACCATAAGCTTGCATAAGATCTCATCTCCACAATCATAATTGCAAAACTAAAATCAAGAGGATTTTTATTGGATATAATGAGGCTTAGGGAGAGGGTTATAGAAATGAAAGGATAGGTAAACACAAGTTCCAAGCTACATTGCAAGGAATTCTCTTGTTGAGATTTGTAAGAACTCAAGCTCTCCAACCACTCTACTAATACCTCTATTCACACCCCTAAACTTTTTATTTGCTTTGTATACAATTTTTCTTTTTCTTCTTCTTCTTCTTCTTCTTCTTTTTTTTTTTTTTTTTTTTTTTTTTTTAAAAAAACCAATTTTCGCACATAACTAAATACAAACATGAAATACCCCCACACTTATTCTTTTGCCAAACTCCTTCAAAGTACTTCACAAACATTTCTCATAAGACAATCTCACATTGCTCACTAGCTAGCTTGGAAAGGGTAAGGAAAAATGTTTAGGGTATAAGGGTAGATATATCTGGTGATAAGAAATAAAAGGCTCAACGTATACAGCTCAAATTGGCAATCTAATAATATCATTTTTCGTTAGGAAACATGCTTATTTGGGCCATGGTGACAAACCTAATGCCTCTATCCTTTTCAAGTTCATGCAATCAATGACAAACATTTCAAAAGATCGTTACGCAAGTTCTAGAGATGTAAGTCACATAAGTTCATCACACATGAAAGAATAGGAGTGTATGAAAAATGCACACACTTTCAATAGGCTCAAAAACTCACATAGGTTGTATATGGTCACTGTGACATCCCACATCGCCCAGGGGAGTGATCCTTATATGTATATTCCCATCCCTACCTAGCACGAGGCCTTTTGGGAGCTCACTGGCTTCGGGTTCCGTAGGAACTTCGAAGTTAAGCGAGAAGGGGGCTAGAGCAATCCCATGATGGGTGACCCACTGGGAAGTTGCTCGTGAGTTCCCAAAAACGAAACCGTCAGGGAATGGTAAGCCCAAAGCGGACAATATCGTGCTACGGTGGCGGAGCGGGCCAGGGAAGTGATCCGCCCTGGGCCCGGATGTGGACAATTTGGTATCAGAGCCTAACCCTGGTCGCGTGTGTGCCGACGAGAACGTCGGGCCCCTAAGGGGGGTGGATTGTGACATCCCACATCGCCTAAGGGAGTGATCCTTATATATATATTCCCATCCCTACCTAGCACGAGGCCTTTTGGGAGCTCACTGGCTTCGGGTTCCGTAGGAACTCCGAAGTTAAGCGAGAAGAGGGCTAGAGCAATCCTCTCTGAGGGAGAAGATTCAGAGAAGGAAATTTGAATCCCATGATGGGTGACCCATTGGGAAGTTGCTCGTGAGTTCCCAAAAACAAAACCGTGAGGGAATGATAAGCCCAAAGCGGACAATATCGTGCTACGGTGGTGGAACGGGCCCGGAAAGTGATCCGCCCCGGGCCGAGATGTGACAGTCACTATGTTCACATACGAAGCTTTAAATCATGCTTTAGTTTCACATCAATAAGGCTATGTGCTTTTGGTTTTTCAAAGATGATTAAACATGTACAAAACTAACAAGAGAATAAGGAATTTCACACAATACATGCTTACTAAGTTCTTGATCACCGTGGTTCAAATTCAATCCAATTATATCATTGGGTCGGGAAACTAACAAAAATCTAATTCAAAACAATAAAGAAAATAAGACTATTTTTGGATTTTTTTCATTTTCAGAATTTTCTCACTTTTTTATTTTTTTGGGTTTTTATTTTTTATTTTTTTAGAGTCAACAAAACTAATTAAGAAAACAAAAAACAACAAGAAGAAAACAAATGAAACCAATTCTTAGTCAAAGGGACGAAAATTTTCAATTTGGTCATTTTTTTCAATCCTTACCCCCAAACTTAAACTGGACATTGTCCCCAATGTCAGAAAACTCAATAATGCATAAAATAAAAATAAAATAAAATAGTAAGAAACAAAATAAAAAATTTGGACTGAAAACTTCCCCAATTTGCAGTAAAATCAAGTGATGACCCCCAAACTTCAATTTGCAATAAACTCCAAGGGTGGACATAATCAAATATTCCTACAAAGAAAAGAAATAATTTAGTTTAGCACGTAAGAAAACTCAGAAAAAACAAACGAAAAATTGAAAATGACATAAAAGGAAAATGAATAGAAATATTGGGTTACCTCCCAATAAGCGCTTGCTTTTACGTCTGCAGCCAGACGGCACCAAGGGTAATCATTCAAGGGAAGCTAGTTCTTAGAGGGGTACAACCTCCACATCATGCTCCGCAAAAGGCTCGTAATATGGTTTGAGTCCATGTCCGTTCACTTTGAACATGTTTCTGGTCTTTGCACTTTGGATTTCCACTGCGCCGTGAGGAAAAATATTAGTTATAACAAACGGACCAACCCATTGAGAACAAAGCTTACCTGGAAATAATCGAAGGCGAGAATTAAATAGAAGAACTTTTTTGTCCAATGGCAAAGCTCTTCCTTGATATCATCTTGTCATGAAATGCCTTTGATTTCTCCTTGTATATTCGACTAGACTCGTATGCATCATTCCGGATTTCATCTAACTCATTCAATTGAAGCTTCCTCTGCTGTCCGGCAACACTCATGTCCATGTTGTAGGCTTTGATCGCCCAATAAGCTTTGTGTTCTAATTCTACTGGAAGACAGCATGGTTTCCCATAAACTAATCGAAATGGGGACATTCCAATATAAGTCTTATAAGCAGTCCTATAAGCCCACAATGCATCATTCAAGCGCATGCTCCAATCCTTCCTACTAGGACTCACAATTTTCTCCAAAACTTGCTTCACCTCATGGTTTGATACTTCTGCTTGACCACTAGTTTGCGGATGATAAGGTGTAGACACCTTATGTGTGACATTGTACTTCCTAAGCAACGCTTCAAATGTTCTATTGCAAAAGTGACTCCTTCCATCGCTAATGATTGCTCTAGGTGTTCCAAATCTTGCAAAGATGTTAGTCTTAATAAAATCTGAAACAACTTTTGAATCATTAGTTTTGGTGGCTTTCGCTTCCACCCATTTAGAAACATAATCCACAACCAATAAAATGTAAAGAAAACCATTTGAAGATGGAAAAGGTCCCATGAAATCAATGCCCCACACATCCAAGATCTCAACAATCAAAATAGGGGTTTGTGGTATTTGATTTCTTGGGCCCAAGTTACATGTTCGTTAACAGCGATCACATGTTGCCCAAAACTCGTACGCATCCTTAAACAAACTAGGCCAATAAAAACCACTCTCTATCACCTTAAGGGTTGTCCTCTTTGCTCCAAAATGGCCACCACATGCATAAGAATGACAAAAAGTTAGAATAGATTTAAACTCAGATTCGGGGACACACCTTCTAATCAATTGATCAGGGCAATATTTCCACATATAAGGATCATCCCACTCATAGTATTTGGCAGTTTTGACAAGCTTATCTTTCTGAGCATGTGTAAAATCATCTGGAATCTTTTTGGTGACCTTGTAATTGATAATATCTGCATACCAAGGGTCAGTAACATTTAATGAAAACAATTGCTCATCCGGAAAACTCTCACATAAAGGGACGAGATCTTCCTCTGTGTTTAAGTGCACAAGTCTTCTAAGATGATCTGCTACAACATTTCACTCTCTTTCGTATCCTTGATCTCTAAGTCAAACTCTTGAAGTAGAAGTATCCATCGAATGAGTCGCGGTTTTGCATCTTTTTTTGTGAGTAAATACTTCAAAGCTGCATGGTCAGAAAACACAATAACTTTAGTTCCAATCAGATAAGATCTAAATTTTTCTAAAGCAAATACAACAGCTAGAAGCTCCTTCTCTGTTGTTGAATAATTCAACTGTGCATCATTGAGTGTTCGTGATGCATAATAGATGACATGTGGCACTTTGTTGACACGTTGTCCTAGAACTGCACCAACAGCATAGTCTGAAGCATCGCACATTAACTCAAAAGGTAAACTCCAATCTGGTGGCATGAACACAGGAGCCGCAGATAACAACTCTTTAAGTTTGTTGAATGCTACCACACATTCTTCATTCATATCAAATGTTACATCCTTTTGAAGCAAACGGCACAAGGGTCTAGAAATCATTGAGAAGTCTTTCATAAACCTACGGTAGAAACCTGCATATCCAAGAAAAGAACGAACCTCCCTGACAGTAGTAGGGAAAGGTAAAGAACTAACAAGTTCTACTTTAGATTTATCAACTTCAATTCCATTTTCAGATATGATATACCCTAGATCTAATCCATGTGAAACCATGAAATGACATTTTTCCCAATTTAAGACCAGATTAGTTTCTTGACAACGTTTTAAAACTATGGACAGATTATGTAGACATGTATCAAAAGAATCACCATAAACTGAAAAATCATCCATGAACACTTCAATTATTTTCTCAATCATATCAAAAAATATACTTACCATACACCTTTGAAATGTGGCGGAGGTGTTGCAAAGTCCAAACAGCATCATCTGGTATTCAAATATGCCAAATGGACATGTGAAAGTCATTTTTCTTGATCCTCCAGAGCAACTGCAATTTGATTATATCCAGAATAGCCATCAAGAAAGCAATAATGAGAATGACCAGCTAACCTTTCTAACATTTGATCAATGAATGGAACTGGAAAGTGATCCTTGCGTGTGGTGCTGTTTATCTTCCAATAGTTTGTACAAACTCTCTAACTATTTTGCACATATGTAGGCACTAGCTCAGTAGATTCATTCTTAACAATTGTGACTTTGGATCGCTTTGGAACTACTTGAACAGGGATCACCCACTTGCTGTCCGAGATAGGATATATGATGCCAACATCAAGAAGCTTGATATCCTCTTTCTTGACGACCTCCATCATGAGTGGGTTCAAACGGCGTTGAGCTTCCCTTGTAGGTTTTGCACCTTCCTCCAGCAGAATCCTATGCATACATGTAGCTGGATTTATACCTTTGATATCTGCAATGCTCCAAGCTATGGCAGTTTTGTGATCCTTCAGTACCCGGATCAGTTTCTCCTCCTCTTCTGCTATGAGTTGTGACGATATAATGACCGGTAATGTTTCATCCTCTTCCAAAAATGCATACTTCAAATGTTCAGGAATCGGTTTAAGCTCTAATTTGGTGCCTGAATCACAGAAGGAAGAATTTTTTCGTTAGAAGTAGGAAGAGAAATAAAATAGGAAAAAGATTTACCACGAATTGGTAAAAAATACTCAAGGGTTGCCACTGTCTGGATTAATTCTTCTTCAATGTGCTCGGAATAATTAAGTTTTCATGTGTAATGCTATGCACTAACGCCTTCTCTAAATTGTCTTGTCCCACACCTTCATTAAAACAATCCTGCACAAAATAGTCAAATGCATCAATAAACAAACAAGATTCAAAATCACTAGGTACCTCATAGCATTGAAGATTTTGAACTTGATGCTTTCTCCATCAATTTTCATGGTTAAAGTAATATCATAAACATCAATCTCCGTACGTGCCGTTCTAAGGAATGGTCTTGCCAATATAAGAGGAAGTGCAGTAGGCATAGGGTCATGTTCCATCTCAAGAACAAAAAAATCAATGGGAAAAATAAGCTCATTCACTTGCACAAGTACATCCTCCAATAGGCCTTTGGGGTATCTATTTGAACGATCTGCCAACTGGATTACTACCTTTGTTTCCTTCAAGTCTCCAAGGTTTAGTGATTTATACACCAAATATGGCATCAGATTGATGGATGCCCCCAAATCACACAATGCTCTCCCAAACTGTTTCCTTCCAATTACAAATAGAATGGTAAAGCTACCGGCATCCTTCAACTTCAGTGGTAGCTTTCTCTGCAAAACAACTAATAATTCCTCGTTTAATGCCACAGTTTCTTGATCATTGAATCTCCTCTTGTTCATACAAAGCTCTTTAAGGAACTTTGCATACTTGGGCACTTGTTTTATGGCATCTAAAACAGGTAAGTTCACTTGGACTTTTTGGAAAGTATCCAAGATTTCCTTATCAATTTGCTCTTTCTTAGACTTCATAAACCTACAAGGAAAAGGAATAGGGACACATGAGTTAAATGAATTTTGAACTTCTTTACTTACCTTATCAGAATCTTTTTTGTTCAATTCTGTATCTTTATGAGACTTTTCAGTTTCTGTTGAAGCCCTATCTTGCTTAAGATTTTTGGTTTGTTGCTCCCTTTGCTCATTTGTATCTTTTCTAGTCCTCTTTTGCATCCTTGGCTGCTTAAAAACTTATTTTCCACTCCTTAAAGTCACAACATTCATCTGCTCTGCATTTGGATTCACCACGGTTTGGCTATGCAACCTTCATGGTTGATGTTGTTGCCCCCATCAAACTTGTTAACTAACTCATTTGGCACTCAAAGTTTTCAATTGCTTTGTCTGTTTTCTGTTGATGAGATTGAGTAGAGTTAGCTAAAAAAGCAATTAAATCCTCAAGAGACTTACTTAGAGCTTATTGTTGTTAAGGCTGAAATGGTGCATACGGTCTTGCTTGAAAGAAGCCAGGTGGACGGTTATAGTTGTTGGGAATAGATTGTTGTCCATTGTCTTGATTATTCCACTTTAAGTGTGGATGATCGCGCCACCCCGCGTTATAATTGTTGGAGTATGGATCATACTTTTGTCTTTGTTGCCCCTGAAACCCTCCTAACACATTAGCTTGCTCAAGACCACCTTGATCCATCAACGAAGGGCACATGTCCGTGGCATGTCCCATCATTAAACATACACCGCACACTTGTTTTGGAGCCACCATAACCTGTTGCACAAGATTAGTCAAGTTAGCTAATTGTAATTCAATACTAGAGTTAGCACTTACCTCGTTAACTTTCTTAAGAGGTCGTTCATCTCTCCCTCCAAATTGTCGTGTGTTGTCAGCAATGTTCTTTAATAATGCCTTAGCATTTGTTGGTGTCTTGTCCATGAATGATCCCCACTTGTTGCATCAAGCATTACACAATCAGTACCACACAATCCTTTATAAAAATATTGTATTAAAAGATGCTCTGAAATTTGATGATTAGGATAAGATGTAACCAAATGTGTGAATTGCTCATAGTAATCTCCAAAGGGCTCTCCATGTTGTTGTCGGATTGCACATATGTCTTACCTTATGCTGGCAGCTTTTGTGGCCGGAAAATATTGCTCCAAGAATGCTTGCTTCACCTGGTTCCATGTGTTTATTGATCCTGGAGGTAAATTGTAAAGCCACAAATTTGCCTTAGCTTCTAATGTAAATGGGAATGCCCTCAACTTGACTTACTCCTCATCCACATTGGCTAGTCTCATTCCCGAGCATACCACATGAAACTCCATGAGATGCTTGTTGGCATCCTCTGTTGAGAACCCATGGAACTTAGGCAAGTAGTGAATCATGCCGGACTTAAGCTCAAATCCTCCTTCTGCCTTTGGATATGTGATGCACAACGGTTATCAGCCATGCCTTCTTGTGGTTCTTCCTCCTCTTCCGAACTCAAATGTGGTGGAGAAGATGGTGGTCAAGACACCGATGCACGCTTCTGCTTGATTGTTCCTCGAAGCTTTTGAAGTGTTCGTTCAACCTTAGGATCGTAGGAAGCTAGATCAATGCTCTTGGACCTTCGAGTATGCATATACTACAAACAATACCTGAAATAAAAACAAAAACAAAAACACTAATTAGAGAAGAAAAGAAAACAATAGAAAAATAAGTAATTAGAAATAACAATCCCTGGCGACACAGAGCCAAAAATTTGATAAGATTAAAAGCACACCACAAAGTAGCACACAAATGTCCTATTAATTTTCCTTATTAACAATAAGATTTGTCAATTGTAGCATATGAAAATAAGGGTATTTCCAGTAGAAGATTGTTTTATCTAACTACTTAAAATGTCACAAAAAATGGGCTGTTGTCCCTACTAACCAGCCACCGAAAAATAATTATTAGACAAACTTACACTTATCTAAAGTCTACGAAATTTTATATGCAGATACTAGACACACAGAGCTACACTCATACAAATTTTTGGGATTTTTGGAATTGATTTTCTATTTAAATTAAATCGAACAAAAACAGGAAAAAAACAGGACAAAAACAGATTTTAAGTAGTTCACAAATTAAGAAAAACGAGTTAGGGGAATCCATCACCAAATAATCATGCAAACATGTTATGTTTCATTTAAATTCCTTCTATTTCCAGATGAAGATGCTCAAGTTGGCTCAATGTTAGAACTCAACCTATTACTCTTTCTTATGTAGTATGTTAAGAGAATGGCGTTTTCAACTTAACTTAGTTCCTAACATGCAATCTAGAATGGTGTGTTCATAGATTTAACAAGTAGAAATCATTAATAACGAAAAGAGTTTGAGTCATCACAAGGCATCATAAGTACTAGCGTTGTCTTACTTATCCTAGAAATTGATTCACATGTTAATCGCAATTAACAAGTACTACTCTAGAACATATGTAGGTCCTCATTCGACAAGGGCAGGCACACACATATTCATAGCATTAGAATCCTAGATATGCTTACTAAGTATGCATCCGTAGAAAACACATAAAGAATTCATCAATGAGACAAGTAGTGAACCAATTTTCATCCATTCATAAAAGTAATTCAAACGAAATGTCATAACAAACTTGCAATCATATTCGGGGCTTCAAAACAGCCCCTGACTACTAAAAATTAGTTACACATAATTCTCAAATTAAACCAAAAGAAAGACATGAGTTTGAGAAGATAAAACCGAAAGAAGAGAATGCCAAGATTTCCTCCTTCCTTTCCTTCCTTCCCCAACGCAGCAGCCTTCTCTTTTCCTTGTTTTTCTTCCTTTTTTTCTATTTTTTTTTTCACCTTTTTTTCCACTCTTTGCCGCTGCAACCTGCAGCCCTTTTCTTCTTTTCTGCTGCCACAGTTTTTTCTCCATAACTCACCCCACTAATAGCCATTTAGTGATGACAATAAGTGAGAGGAAATGCTAAAACAATTGTAACTCTTTGGGCAGCCTTTATGCCCATTACTCTCACTTAATTTTCCATTTCCTCTGATATTTGAATAGGTATTAGCTGGCTTGTTCTTGGCTGCATCAGTTTTGGCTGTTAGTTTTATTGGATTTATTGCTTTCAATGCTTTCTTGTCAGTGACGAACTGCTCAGCCTCTTGGAAACCTGTCAGTGTTAAAACGGCCATAACTTCTTCTAGAAAAATGATATTAATAATCCGTGAAATACTCCAGAAAATAGACATCCGTAGCTTTCCAAGCATATAAGGCTCGTTCTCTAATTCATTCTGAACTGTCCGTAACTTGCTTCCAAAGTCAGCTGACCTGCACAGGCAGTTTTGACGAATTTGTTACTTAAAATTCCACTTGTGCTATTTTTCTTTTCTTTACTTGACAAATCCTACAAACACACAAAAACAAAGTAAATAGCTCAAAAATATAAGAAACTAACTAAGAAAAGACAAGTGAATTTGATGTAAAATTTATATAAATATGAGCTTATCAGTTTCTCCTTTATGAAGTGTTTATCCGCCTCCACATGTTTGGTCCTATCATGTTGCACCGGATTGTTAGCTATCTCCCGAGCTGCTTGATTATCATAGTACAACAACATAGAGCCCTTGGGTTTAAAGCCAATCTCAGTAAGAAGAATCTGAATCCATAGGAGTTCACAAATACCATGTGCTATTCCCCTGTATTCAGCTTCTGCTGACGACTTCGCCACTACATTCTATTTTTCACTTCTCCAAGTCACAAGATTACTTGCTACGAATGTAAAATAAACATGTCGGGTAGGTGGATGATAACATTGGTAACCTTTTCGTTGGGGACTAAAGCCAATGAAAACACGTCGGATTGCACATGGATCAAGTTTGCTTCGTTGGTTTTTGTGAAGATGGACGTAGGCCACACAACCAAAAACTCGTGGTTCGAGATGAAGAGTGGAGAAAATGGAAACATGGTCACCAAGCATGGCCAATGGAGTGCGAAAAGAAAGAACACGTAATGGAATTCGATTCATTAGATATACATCATAAGTCACTGCATCAGCCCAATAAGTCTTTAGCGCCCAAGCACCAATGAGAAGGGCCCAAGTAATCTCAAGTATGTGTCGATTTTTCCGTTCGGCTACTTCATTATGTTGTGGGGTCTGATGACAAGTAGTTTCATGGAGAAGACCCTTGTCCTGTAAAAACTGAGAAAAATCTTGATTAATGTATTCACCACCATTATCACACCGAAGTACCTTAACCGGAAGTGAATATTGTGTGTGAACCATATGATAAAACCTTTTGACAATTTCACCTACATCACTCTTATGTTTCATGAGATATAACTCAGTCATTCTAGTGCAGTCATCAACAAGTGTTATAAACCAATGCACACCATGTTGAGTAGGAACTGGAGATGGCCCCCATATATCAAAGAGAACCAACTCAAAAGGAACTGTTCTTTTATTAAAACTTGAAGGATACGAAGCTCGATGACTTTTAGCTAATGTGCATACATTGCACTTTAGAGAAGAATATGGAATATTGTTAAATAATGACGGAAGTAACTTCTTCAAATAACCAAATGAGGCATGACCTAGGCGACGATGCCACAATTAAACAGTCTTTACCTTTCCATTATCACAACTTCGAACTTGGTGAACCCAGCCTTGTGCAACATCATCGACATAGTACAATCCCCTTCTCTTAGTACCACACCCAATAATTGCTTGAGTTCGGATATCTTGAATTCGGATATCTTGAAGTAAATAGAAAGACGAAAACATTAGCACAACACAGTATAATTACTCAGTGGCTTGTCCCACTGATAACAAATGGCTAGAGAGTGCGGGAACAAGTAAGCAATTATGTAATGAGAGAGTAAGAGTGAGTGCTACTGAACCCGCCCCTGTAACCGGGGCAACACCTCCATTAGCAGTGACAATACTATCTCGTGGTGGTGGTGTTGTAGATTTAAATAAAGTACCATCATAAATCATATGATCAGTGACTTCGGAGTCAATAATCCAACCTGTATCAAGATTAATTGATGCAATTAAGGCTTTGCTTGTGTTACCTGGATCATCGGATTGCTCTTGGGTAGTAATCAAATTTAAAAGTGAAAGCGGGTCTAATATATCTGGACCAAATCTGTCTGCTGCTCGTATTGTCCCTGCTGGTGGGCCAAGCAGACCAGTCTCCTTTCTTCTGCTGACTGCAGCTGGCAGATTTGTATTATTTTAGGCTTCAAAAAATAGTAGCCCACTTCCTGAGTTTTCTCCATATGGCTCAACGGGCCGATATTCAGAACCGCTAGTGGTTAACGTAGCAAGCCCAGATGTGGATTTTGATAATTCGGTCTGTGCAAGCATCGATCCAATGATCGGAATGACGGTTTGGTTGTCTGCCATTAAAGCGGCAAGTTGTAGTTTCAGTTTTAATTTTCTGGGTTTGGGTTTAAACAGAGGTCTGGTCTCTTGTTTCGAGACCTGGGTTTGGAATTTTAACAAAGATCTCTTGTTTTGAGACTTCTGTGCTTGGTTTCAAGCAGCTGTTAAACAGCCCACAGAGAAGCACCCAATCGGCAGTGAACAAGAATAGGGTTTAGAGAAAGAGACAGGCCGAAACCTGCTCTGATGCCAAGATAAAACTATAAGATAAAAGGTTTAATCGCTATATTATTCTTCTCCCTCTAGGAGGCATTATATATGAAATATATCTTGTGATACAAGGAATAATAAAGGACTTCTAACTAAATTAGGAAACACAACTATATTCCTAATAAATAATTATTCTCCTAACTTGTCGGGGTTGACTCACATCCATAATCCACAGTTCTCTGCCCACTCCCAACACCTCATCACGCTCAGTTTGAGAACCAAGTTGTATATGGGTTCAACCATGGCCTCAGTGAAGATAAAGAAGTTGGGGATTTTGAGTGAATTTTTGGGGTGAGGGATGAGATGGGTTTGTGGGAAGAGGAGGTGAAGAAAATTTGGGATTTTAGTTGCTTCGTTGGTGAGGCAAATGGAAAGATGCTCTACCATCACTTTGGTTGCATCGCTTGTTTGGGTTAGAGAGAGACGGTGGGAGGGACAGAAAGGCTGATGGCTGGGAGAGGCAAAAATGGGGAAAAAGGGAAAGGGGGATGTAGAGGTGGAAGGTTACAGGGATTGGAGAGATGATTCTAGAAAAAAAAAAAACAAAAAAGAAAAAGGAAAAAGATAAAGTAATAATAAAGTATGGAAATTGTTGTTAGCACTCTAAAAATCTCATTTGACACTCCAAACTTTTTATAATTAAAAAGAAAAATACACTTGTGAGGAGCGTAGAATGAGATTTTTGGAGTGCTAATAACAGTTCCCTAAAATATTAATTAATATAAAATATTTTAATATTGCAATCCTGCTTCTTAGTCCGACACTGCACCAAATATTTCACTAAATCAGTCCAACTTAGTCTATTCTAAACCAGTCCAGCTTAGTCTCTGAAGCTAGTCTAGTCCGAAAAAATTCAGTTTTTTTTCTTTGGATTTATCTCTACAGGAGCTTCTTTGTGGAGCAAAAAATAATTCCAAAATCATGGAGCTAACATGTGGATTATGTCTCACGAAGGACAAAACTGCCCCAATTAAATGAGCATGGAGCATTCTCATTCACCACTCACAGCTGAGGTAGAGTAGGCAAAGATCAATGATTGCTCAAGATCTGAGGTAGAGTAGGCAGAGATCAATGATTGCTCAAGGTACCTTTGACCATAGGAAAAGTCAAAGGTATTTATGATAAAATAATTCATTATTCTTATTATAAATACATTACTAATCAAAGAAAACTTTTTTCAAATAAATAATCTTAATTCCATTTATTTAGGATATTTACCTATTTACTCCATGATATTATTTACACAAATATCTTAGAATATTTCTACTAAAATACCACCTAGGGCTGGCCACCCTTAAACCCTAGAGGGTCGGCCCACTTCCTCATTCTCTCCTATAAATACCCACTTTATCTCCAAAATCCAAGAAGCCTTTCGCCATGTAGAAAAGCCAAACACTCATTCTCTCAAAGTTTCTGACTTAAGTATTGACCAAACCATCCGTGCACACTCTGATGTGACTGCAACGTTAGACAACTTGCTGGAAAAAAAGGTGATCGAGCTACCCGAATGCAAGCACCCCGAAGAAATGAATCGCATTAACAATTCTAGGTACTGCAAGTACCATCGTATTGTGAGCCATCCTGTTGGCAAATGCTTCGTCCTCAAGGAGTTCTTCATGAAGCTGGCACAACAAGGGCAAATCGAACTCGACCAGGAATAGACGGCAGCAACACATACTACTATGATTGCGTTTGGATCCTTCAATCCTGTGCCTCTTCAAGTGACGCCTAACCACTCCCGTCCATGCTCAAGCTACATGACACCTTATGCACAACCATCGCTAAGGGCAAGCGACCAAAATGCACATACATTCGATAAAGAATGGTGGACGCTGGTGACCTACAAAAAGACAAGGAAGCCAATACCACAAGCCACACGGCCAAAGGTGGAACAAGGGAGAAAGCACCACCGCCGCAACAATAGGAAGCCCAAAAGAAATGTAAGAGCTACTAAGCCAACATACGCTGGGGAACCTATGGAGAAAGAGTCGCACATTCCTGTCTCCTTACACGAGTACTTCCCAAATGACTTCTTCCAACAATGCACTACTGCTACCTGCCACATGGTTGAAGTAGAGATAGAAGAGCCCTCAAAAGGAAAAGATATCACCATCGAGGAAGAGAAGACCCTCACGCCCAAAGAAAGCCTATCGGCACACTTTAGCATCGAGGAAGCACTACAATTACTTAAGGAGATACAAAAAGCATTAGTAGCGGTCTTGGCGAGTCCCGACAACTACAAAGTGCAAGAAAGCAAAGGCGACGACTTGAAGCTTTGACCACACGAATATGCCGCGTGTTGTGTAGCCCATGACGCAATCAACTTCACTGACAAAGACTTGCTGCTAGGATCAATGCCTCACAACCGTCCTATGTTCGTCTCCGGGTACGTGAGAGAGAACAAAATCAACCGCATGCTTATGGATGGTGGGTCGGCCATAAACATTGTAATACCCTAAAAATTTAAATATGTGGAGTAACTCGAGAATAAATAGATTTATGGTTATGAAAATTTGATTAGAGAAATTTTAGAATTTTGTTTCCGGGATTTATTATAATTTACGTCGGAAAATTTATCGATAAGTGGAAAAAACAAAAATACCCCTAGTTGACTAAACGTAATTTTACGAGGACGTATTTTATCCTTATATATTATATCATATTTCTTGACATATTTGGATAAAGGACGATTCCACAAGCGTGTAGGTGAAAACTGTTCGACAACCAGAGTTATAACAAATGAAATAGAAACGAACGAAAGTAGAGGCAAAATAGTCATTTTGCTATGAATCTAGAAGGTTCCAGATTTGGCAGGAGGTGTGTTTTGGTAGAAATTTGGCTAGAGGTGTGTTTTGGCTGGAAGGTTCCATAGTTCTAGAAGAAGGGGAAGAAAGGAGGAAAACAGAAGGGGAAGAAGGGGGAGAGTTCTGGAAGAAAGGGGGGGGAGAAAAAGAAGAAAAGAAAAGAAAGAGAAAAAGAAGAATGAAGGGGACTTTAACCCAAATTGGTTAGAACCCTGCAGCCTTCTTTATTTTCTCTCTCACTCTACATTACCAGCCATCTCTCTCTCGCTATTATCTGTCGCTCAAACTCACCGTATTTGACTTCCCCTGTTTGGTTTTCAAAGAAGATAGTAAAACAGTAGGAGCAAGAAGTTGTGAGTGGGTTAGATTTGGATACTAAACTAGTAAGGCTACAATTCTCCAATTCACATCTCTTTCATCTGTGTTAATCAGTTTGAATTTTATTGGGCATCTTGGTTATACTTTATACCCACATCATAATTGTTTTAATTCCTTAATCCTTGTACCAGTTTTGAATTGGAATTAGAATTTTCTCAAGAAGATCCTTAGAGCAAGACCAACTGTCATGAATTATTTCTTGCCTTATTTCTAGCATAGTAATTCTGACGAAGAAGACAAGAATGAATAATTTAGTAATCCATATGATGGAATTATCTCTCTGGGAAATTCAATGCTTCACATTGTCAACGTTTATCTTCTCTCCTAAATTCTTCTTAGTATTAAATTTTGAATCTTGGTTCATTTAATTAGGTACAGGAAGCTCAATACTTTCTAGTAAAAGATTTTGTCAACTTTCTAACTTGATATAATGTGCTTGTTTTTGTATATTTGGAAAGATTTATGCTCATTGATGAACGAAGGGTTGTGTAGTTAAGTGTGCTTACATTTGAGAGTTAGAGTCTCAAACTTGGATTGTGGTGCCAATAAACATTGTTGGGTTTATTTCAAACAATAGAGCTGAATGAGACATCATAAACTACTTGGTAATGATGTTGTGATTACTATTTGCAAGCATTGAGTTGTATGGCTTTAGTGTCACTACGAAGGATATCCAAAAAGAAAACATTAGGTTCTTCATAAGAATTCAGGACATTTAAAAGTTGGTGAGCTACGAAAGGCTTGATCCCGCTCAAGGGTACGTAGGCAGTCTAACAGAGGCTAGATGCAGCCTTAAATAATTGGGATTAATCTTTTGTTGGGAATTTGATTTAAGAAAAGAAATTTGGTGAATTATCAGAAAATTTAATCTTATGTTTTTTGTAAGTAAATTTTGGTTAAAGATTTTGTGTAAATTTAAATAAAGAATTGTGATTAATGGTAGTCAAATAAACAAGAGTTTAATTTGGCTTATCACCAAAATTATTTTCCAAAATAAAATTTTCAGGTTGGGGTGTTACAAACATCATGCCAAAGTCAATAATGACCATAATCGGCATCAAGGTGGATGAACTATCCCGAAGCCGTCTGCTAATCCAAGGTTTTAACCAAGGAGGACAATGAGCAATGGGCATGATCCGAGCCGAGATGACCATTGGCAAACTCAAGTCAAGAACATTATTCCACGTGATTGATGCAAGAACTTCCTACAGCTTGCTCTTAGGAAGGCCTTGGATCCACGAGAATGGAGTAGTGTCATCCACCCTTCATCAATGCTTAAAGTTCTACCAAGAAGGAGTAAAGATGATACAAGGTGACACCGAGCCCTTCACCGAAGCCGAATCACACTTTGCGGATGCCAAGTTCTAAATAGATGAAGACATGCTATTCTAAAAGAAATCAAATCCACAGGTAAAGTTGTACCTAAGAAACAAGAGCGGAAAGCCATGCCCAAGGAGCAAAAGTGGGAAGTCGTGTCATCTTCAAGTAAAGACAACGATAAGCCTACTAAGCCCGCAATAACCAAATGGCGTGTGATGCCCTCAAAAGGGCTAAACACACCCGTCTTTTGATAGATCCCAATGTCAAGAAGAAAGAATGGGCAATCCTCATTTGAAATTGGAACAAGCAAAGCTGACACACAACTGCATAAGGACAATATAAACCTACTCAAGACAAACGCAGTTTTACCTTTGACACAGCTAGGCGACGCTAAAGTTTCAAAACCACTGCAAGGTTTCGTAAAACCCCTGCCAAAGGGGGCAGAACCAAGCTCTCTTCCAACCAAGAGGACTGAATAAGGTTTTGACCCAAACGCCTACAAACTCATGTCAAAGGCTGGGTACAATTTCGCCTCCTCTTCAAATCTTGAAAAAAAGAATGCAAACATTGTCAACGACAAAGAACATGACCTCACCGAGACTCAAAAGAAGTTAAAGGAGCATGGTTACGGAGTTGACAACAACAAAGCTGGACTTGGATTCACACCAAATACACCCATGAATATTTCAAGCAAAGCAAAAAACATTAGCAATCAGCACATCAGCGTAAGCGTTGAACAAAATCAAGAGGGGCCTAAACCCACCCCTCAAATGTCAGTCTTTGATAGGCTGAATCGTTCAAAACCCAGAATTTCGGCACTTGATCGCATTGGTGGTCAAGACTGAACTTTCGTCTTTAAGTGGCTTAACACGCCAACACCCTAAAGCTCTGTTTTTGAAAGGTTGTCAAAACCTAAGAAACAAAGCAACACGGCTAGCTCTGCTAGACGGCTGTACCAGATTTCCTTATCGACCACCCAATCCCAACCAATTGGAAAATCTCAGACGACTTGCCTGACGATGAGGTGTTCTACATCGACATCTTCCTGACATAGACAATGTTTTTCGACAGATTCGTACAAGCAGATTGAGTAGGGGCAGGAGTAGCATTCATGTCACCATAAAAACAAGTACTACCCTATTACTTCCGATTAAGCGAGCTGTGCTCCAACAACGTCCCTGAGTACCAAGCACTAATTATTGAACTCCAAATGACGATCAACATGGAAATCACAATGATAGAAGTGTATGATGACTCCAAGCTCATAATCAATAAACTCTTGACTAAATATAAATTAAGGAAAGATAATCTTGTCCTATACTTCTGGGTAGCAACTCAATTACTACAAAAGTTTGAGGCCGTGACGCTAAAACATGTGCTAAGAAAAAAAAATCAAATGGTGGATGCTCTTGCTAACCTAGCCTCAAGTATGGCACTAGGAGAAGACGAATATGCAGACGTGTTAGTTTGCCAAAGATGGGTGATCCCGTTTGTCACTAAAATGCTACTAGATAACACAAACATCATCTCAATACTTCCAGTCGACATTGAAGAGTAGAGACAGCCAATGATCGACTACTTGGAGCATGGAAAGCATCTAGACGATCCTAGACACCATTCTGAAATATGTCGATGAGCACCTCACTTCCTTTACTACAAATGAACACTTTACTGACACTCTTTTGAAGGAATACTTCTGAGATGCCTAAGTGAGGAATAAGCCAATCAAGCCATGGAAGAAACACATTCAGGCGTATGTGGAGCGCATCAGTCTGGACCAAAACTACAATTCCAACTCAAGAGAATGGGTTACTACTGGCCGAGCATGGTCAATGACTAACTGGAACACACCAAAAGGTTCCAAGCCTACCAATTCCACGCCAACTTCATACATCAATCACCTGAGCCATTACACCACTTACAGTTGCTTTATGGCAGTTTGATGCATGGAGATTGGTCGTCGTAGAACCAATCACACCAAAATCATCTGCAAGAGAAACTTACACCCTAGCTGCAATGGACTACTTCTCCAAATGGGTTGAAGTTGTACCCTTAAGGGAAGTCAAGAAGGAAACTATTATCTGTTTCATCAAGGAACATATCATCCATCGATATGGTGTGCCTTGCTACAACATCACCGACAACGGAAAACAATTCTCCAACCAACTCATGGATGAGCTCTGCGAGAAAAACAAATTCAAGCAGCACAAGTCTTCCATGTATCATGCTTCGGCCAATGGTCGTGTGGAAACATTCAACAAAACGATGTGCAACCGTTTGAAGAAGGTGGTTAGCTAAACAAAAAGAGACTGACACGAAAGAATAAGTGAAGTATTTTGGGTATATAGGACGACACATAGGACTTCTACCCAAGCTACACCTTATTCTCTCGTATATGGTGTAGAAGTTGTTCTGCCGCTCAAAAGTCAAATCCTTTCACTAAGGATGGCTATACTAGAAGGCTTGACTGAAGAGGAAAATGTAAAGCTACGACTTCAAGAGTTAGAAGCACTTGACGAAAGAAGGCTCGAAGCTCAACAACACTTGGAATGCTACCAAGCACAGCTATCCAATGCATCCAACAAGAAGGTCTGCCTAAATCTTTCCAGACTGAAGAACTTGTTTTGGCATTAGGAAGGCCCATTGTCACAGCTCACAAAACAAAAAGCAAGTTCACGTTAAAGTGGGATGGACCTTACGTAATACAAAAGGTCTACACCAACGACACCTACTTAATTATGGTGGAAGACGGCTTAAAGATCGGCCACATCAATGGCAAATTCTTGAAGCGTTACTACCCCTAAACAAAGCACCCAGTGTTCCTCGCCTGCATGAGCCTAAACTGCACACAGCACAAAGCTCATCTCCTACACAAGCTAAACTGCACAAGGCACAAAGCTCATCGCCTGCATAAGCCTAAATTGCACAAGGCACAATGCTCCTTGTTCGCAAGAGCTTAAAAGGTGACACTCAATGTTCCTCGCATGCATGAGCCTAAACTGCACACAACACAAAGCTCATCACCTGCACAAGCCTAAACTGCACACGGCATAATGTTCCTTGCCTACATAAGCCTAAACTGCACATGGCACAAAGCTCATCACCTACATGAGTCTAAACTACACGGCACAATGCTCTTTGTTTGCATGAGCTTAAAAGGCGACACTGAACACTCCTTGTTCGTACAAGTTTAAAAGGAAACACACAAAGCTCCTCACCTGCACGAGCCTAAACTACACATGGCAACAATGCTCCTTGTTCGCATGATCTTAAAATGTGACACCCAATGCTCCTTGTTCACAAGAGCTTAAAAAGCGACACTCAAAACTCCTCGCCTGCACGAGCCTAAACTGCACACGACACAAAGCTCCTCGCCTGCACGAGCTAAAACTGCAACACAGCACCAAACACCCCTAGCCCGCAAAAACATAAACTATGTACGACAAAATCAAAACAAAATCAAAATCACCATCAAAACTGTCAAAACCATCAAAAAACAATTTGAACTACATCATGACTTGATCCCTCCTCAACCAAGGGTACATAGGCAACTTGAAACTTCAAGACTTTAAGTACAGTCACATCACCAACAAAAAAACACAAACATTTTGAAGAATAAAGAGCAAATTCAAAATGTGAATACTTTATTTCTTTAAAGGAAGAATTCGACCACTTTTCTTTGAAGGCTTCTTGTACTTCATGGCATCCCAATACCAAAATCGGATCCATGAAGATATCTTCATGCCTGACCTACCCTGAGCCTTCTGGTAAAGCTTGTGATACACCTAAAACAAATAGAGGCAACTCGCAGGCAATCCTCGGTTATTGCAATGAGAAAATTCCTCTATGCTAGGAACAACCTCATCATAAAACTTACCATGGATCGGCAAGCCTCCTATCTTGTAGAGATCCCAAAGTGAAATTGACATCTCTCCTTAAGCCATGTGATGTGTGTTGGTCGCTGAACACCAATGCTCAAAAAACGCACAAATGATGAAAGGATGACGATCATAACTAAACAAAGATGCGTATACGGCGTGATAAAGGCCCACGTTAGTAAGCAAATTTTTGGATTAGCTTAAGACATCTTCAAGCCACTCCCAGTAAAACTCAGCAAAGACGGCTTCTCCAGTAGTTGAGAAGGTGATATTCCAACTTATAGCTCCACTATGGATGTGATCGCTAAGAAGCTCAAACAAAACTAGTGGATTGTCATGAACATGGTGCAAAGGATTCAAGATAAGAATCCTAAGAATCCTCGACGTACACGCCTTCTTCTTCATATTGGCTCGACCAAAATCTATCACCTCCCAAGATACTTCAGAAGACCATGACTTGATATGCATCAAGTTGTCTTTTGTAAGAAGAACAAGTGCCTTAGGGCTAGTCAACGGCGCACGAAGTTTCAACGTTGTTCCCCTATCTTGCGAATCACCTTCCTTCGCAAGAATAGTGATGATATTGCTCTTAAAGCACTTGAAAAATACCATGGCTGCAACGAAAAAAAAGAAAAAAAATAAAGAAAAGACAACATGAGAATAAGGTGGGATGGCATGGAAAAAAAAAAAAAAAAGATTGCTTCACTAAAGCAAAAGACATGCCAGACAAACCTCGTGAGTGTTGAAGGATGACAATGACAAAGTCACCACAAAGCTTGAGTAGCACAGCAAAGAGGGTAGCTACAAGACGGTCCTTCAAAGCACGCTACAGTAGCAAAGAAAACCAAAATGCTACGCAACCCCACAACGATTACGCAATCAGTTTCTTGCACTGCACTGCAACATCACTACCAAGGGAAAACTGTAACCAAAAGGCACTACACAGCATAAGATCGCTATAGTCTTTTGCATAGCACCACATGGTAAAAAGTGATGCACTGCAACAAACTCCAAGAAGTAAAACCCACGGCAAAGTACAGCAGCAAGCACACGGCAAGGATGTGAATTGTGAAGAAAAAAAACACACACACACACACCCAATTGTCCTATAAATAGGGGTCAATTGCTTCCTAATGTTATAAGTGAAATACATACCCAAATAGCAATAGGAAAATCAAACAAGGAAGCACATTCCAACCAAAAGAAGGAAAGCAAATTCTAAGCAAAAAATGGCAAGTTTCAGCAAATCTGCGCAAGCAGAGCTTTTTTGGTGATAATTCAACTTTCTAGAGGAGTTTTGATGCAAGGCCAATTGGAGAAGGAAGCTAAAAGGCTGATGATCATTGTATCTAAATTTCATAATTTTCCCTAAAGCCAAACGTTCCAGTTTTCAAAGTTATTCCCTCAAAAGTTGTTTTCTCGTCAGAACTGCGTAGCTGTGGAAAATAAACGAGTTGAAGGCTTTCCCGATTTTTTCTAGTGGTGTGCGATGTATGCCTGAAAAGATAAGAGATAAAGCTATGTTTCCCATATTTTTACAGAATTTTCTAGAAGAGAAATAAGCCTCAAACTTGGCGTGCAAATCAGATGACATGTTTCCCAAACTAAGAACAAATCGTCAAAGTTTCCCAAAAATAAAAGCATGTTGTTTTTGCACCAAAAATCAGCAAAGAAAGGAAAAGGAAACAAAAATAATAATAATAAGGAAATGGATTTAAATTTTCCAATTACAAAGGGAAAAATACCCCTCTTTACCTTGGAAATCAAAAAAGGAAGGGAAAAATACCCCTCTTTGCCGTGGAAATCAAAAAGGAAGGGGAACATACTCCCTCCTTGCCGTGGAAATCAAAAGGGGAAAAGAAAATACACTTCCTCCTTGCTATGGAAAAGAAAAGGGAAAGAAAGAAAATGAAAATCCTACTTACCCAAGGACAAGCATCAAAGCTTTCCCAAAACCTTGAAGGACAAGCATTAAAGTTTTCCAAAACCTTGAAGGAAATCATCAAAGCTTTCCAACATTTTGAAGGAAATCACCCTCATTGCAACATTTGAAGGAGGTTCCTACCTAAGGAAGGAAAAACATTTTTCCCACAACCACAAGAAAAAAAAATCCAAGTCTCAAAATACACCAAATGTATTTTGTCAAGGATTATGGAAAATCAAATACGCACAAAAAGTATGTACCAATTTATCCATTTTCAAATTTCATTTGCTTTCAAGATCAAGCCTCTACAGCCCTTGAAGGAAAATTTCATTTCATTCAAGATCAAACCTCTATGGCCCTTGAGGAAGAAAATTTCATTTCTTTCAAGATTAAGCCTCTACGGCCCTTGAAGAAAAAAATTTCATTTCTTTCAAGATCAAGCATCTACGGCCCATAAAGAAAAAAAAAATCATTTCTTTCAAGATCAAGCCTCTACGGCCGTTGAAGAAAAGTTTCATTTCTTTCAAGATCAAACCTCTACAGCCCTTGAAGAAAAAAATTTCATTTCTTTCAAGATCAAGCCTCTACGACCCTTGAAGAAAAGTTTCATTTTCACTCAAGATCAAGCCTCTACGGCCCTTGAAGACAATTCTCATTTCAATTCAAGAAATACGCCTCAACGGCCCTTGAAGAAATATTTTGTTCAAGAAATACATCTCAACGGCCCTTAATGAAATTCATCATTTCAATTCAAGAAATGCGCCTCAATGGCCCTTAAAGAAATGGTTCGTTTAAGAAATACGCCTCTACGGCCCTTGAAGAAGCAAACCAATTAAAGATCAAGTGTCAACGACCCTTGAGTTAGATCATTCACATTGCAGGACTTCAAAACACGTTTCCTACATGTGACAAGCACATGCTTACAACGTGCCTTGAAGTGGGGGCATTTGTAGACATGTAAATTTGATTGCATACAAATGATGCATCACAAAGCTCCACGTGGCATATGACTCATCACAAATCGACAAGTCATCAATGACATTTGGCAAAAATCAAGCAAAGGAAGCTCAAAACCTTTCTAAAACTCGGCAAATGGGGGAATCTCTCCTTAAAATTGGCAAGGGGCTCAAATTGTCCCAAAACCGGAAAGAAAGCTAAAACATCTTCACAAAACAAGCAAGAATTGAAGATTGCTCACAAATAGGCAACAAGGCCCATAAATTTCGGCCAATATAAGGAAGGTGGCTGAAATTAAGACACAAAACATGTCTAAATTCTCCCATGGACGAATTAAGACACAAATCAAAGCCAAATCCATGCAAAGACAAGCTTTGAGAAGTCTATAAATACAAGGACCCAAGACACACAAATGGTCAAAAATCCTACATTCAGCAGAACCTTTACACAAATCTTTGAAGTCTAATATGAAGTCAAAGCTCTTTTCAAAGGTTCTTTGCCCTCATTGTTGATGAATTGCACGAACCTTGTAGAAATACATATGACAGCCAACAACTTGAAAGGAGATATCTCCATGCTCAATTTCTCGAAACTTAGTCACTTCAGTAAACTTGACCTAGTTCAAAACCAGTTTACTGATACATTTCCAACATGCCTTCATTCATGCCAATCCCTAAAAATTATTTGTTTCATGTAAATAATAATACAGAGGGACAAATCCAACCTGAAATTCTTTCATTGAAATCTTTGTCCTTTCTCTGACTTGGTGGCTTAACCAACATCACTAGGGCAATGAAAATATTAATGCATTGCAAAAATACTTCAAGTACTCATCATTTCATATTCATTCAAAGGCAAGGAAATGCCAGTTGATGAAGGCATGGTTGATTTCGGTAGGTTCCAAAATCTTCAATTGTTGTGTTTCTTTTATTGTGAGTTCACTGGTCAAATGCCAAAACTCAAGAATGTAGAGATTTTGGTTTTGGAAGGTTGTAGACTTACAGGGCTAATTCCTATTTGGTTGGGGACTCTTCCCAAACTCTTATTTTTGTTCTTGGTAAACAACCAAATTTCCGGTGAATTTTGAAAAGAACTTTGTGGACTACCAAGGTTTGTACATAAACCGACCACAAATCAAGTAGACGATTATATTGACCTGCCTATCTATACTGATGCAAGCTTAACTTACCCACGAAGATTGTCCAACTAGCCACCAACAATATGCGTATCTTTCAATCACATTCATGGCAGAATACCTACTGAGATCGGCCAAATGCACCTTCTCCACAACTTGGATCTTATTGGCAACTACTTTTCCGACAACATTCCAGAACAAATATCCAACCTGAAAAATCTAGAGAATTTGAGCCTCTCCATGAATCATTTGTTTGGAAACATCCTATCGTCATTGGCAAGCCTTAATTTCTTAAAATATTTTAATGTCTCGTACAATAATCTCGAAGGACCAATCCCAACAAGCACTCAGCTCCAAAGTTTCAATGCTTCTGCATTTGAGCATAATTCAGGATTGTGTGGCTCTCTACTTCCCAATGAGTGTCTACTAATTAAGGGTATTGATGCAGATAGCAAGAATAACCAAGGTGTGGACAAGGAGCATGATTTTCCATAGTTGTATATTTTCACTGCACTAGGTTTCATCGTAGAATGTATGACACGTGGCGCCCAGTCATTGTTCACATATGCGTCACATCATCAGTTAACGGGAGACTTAATAGTTTGACTAACGGATGTATGAGACTGTCCCAAAATTTACACTTTAGGTATGACTCTGGGACCAAAAAAACTTGATGTACTAAATGTTGAAAACCATGAAACATGAAGGTAATAAACTGATATTTACCCTTAAACAAATAATAAATCCAAATGTTAACAAATGGTACACGTGTCCTATTTTAAATGGGAGTACCACGTACTACAGTACCATCTAATAATTTGTTGAAAATATGGTACAAAAACATGGAAAATGATTCTCGCCGGATGATTTTGCTGGGAATCCTAGGGATCCTGCAATCATGATTGTTCATCATACATCGTGCGATCAATTTTCGTTAGATACTATTTATATTTAATTTTAAATTTTAAATTTTGAAATGATTTATGATCACACAATGTACGATAAACGGTCATGAACGCATGATCCCTAGGATCCTCAAGAAATCCTTTCCCAAAAACATGATCCCTACTAATTAATAAAACACTCATTGTCAAACAAAACCCTATGAAATTACCAGTTTAACCCTCTAATTAAAACAGAACATGAATAAGAAATATGGGTAGAAATGTAATTTCACACAACCAAATTTTGCTGTTTTTTTTTTTTTCAAAGCCTCACCTACATATAATCCTAACATATCTCTAATTTGAAAAAAAAAAAAAAAAAAAAAATATCCCACTCCCACATTCTCTATCACTCTCTTCCTCTCTCCTTCTATTTCAAAAAAAAAAAAAAATCTCACACTTTGTGTGTGCTCATATGCTAGTATGAATAAACATTACTCTTTTCTAAAACCTTGGTTTTTCGAATACAGTAACCCCTTGTTGTACAAACCCATATAGTGGTTTTCTAAATAGGAGAAACTTACTCCGACGAATTCATAAAGTAGCAAGGCACAACTAGTTACGACCCGATGACGTATTAGTGATTGGGCTTTTCTTTTCAAACTAGACAATACTAGAAAAATCGCATGCCACCTGCTATAGGTTTTGATTCCGTAATGCATTTTCAATTATATGAATCTAGAAAATGCACATCTCAGCTCAGCCAAGGAAAATTAGAGAGAATAAGACTTGGAATTCGAACAAAGTAAGGAAAATTAACTATGCAGAGACCTCACAAACCCTAGAACTCTTGCTGATTTGACACTAAATTTCTCCCACCAGCAATTTTTTTTTTTAGTACATTGATATTTCGACATTAAGGGGAGGAAGAGTTTGGCTAAGCCACACAATAAGCAACCTAATTTGTTATCGAATTCGCCATTCACGAGATTCGAACCTAAGACCTCTCACTTACAAGTGAAAATGAATACTATTAGGCCGTAGTACTAAATGACCTCCCACCAACAAAATTAAACTACTGTGCAAAGAAACACATGGCCAAAGGGCCAAAACCAAACCCCCTGCCCCCAAAAAAAAATTGGAAAAAGAAGTGGCAATGGCACAATTGCAACATGGATAGTGCAATTTTTTTTTCCTACTTTACACCAAAGTAATATGGGGAAATTAGATTCCGGTCCCTAATCACCAACTTTTTATGACTAAAAACTTGTTGAATTTCAGTTTTTTATCAAAGTTCAGAGACTTTGTACATATCAGCATTTTACTATTCACATATTTTCATGTCAGATTTTTGTTTTATTTATTAAAAAAATTAATTTATAAATTCTCTCTCATATCACTCATCATCACGGTCAAAATAATTGAAGATAATTATAACTGAAACTTCCGGATTTAGTCACCCAATTCAAGCTATTCCATTTCTAACTTTTACTTTTGCATTCAAATTCATCAATATTATCGAGGATATGTATCATCAAATTCAAATTTCTTCGCACTTAGGTCATGTTTAGCATTTTCTATATGAGACACTTCGACTTTGTTGACGTTTCTACGTGACTATTCTAATTTAACTATACGTTTCCCAAAATTCAATGATGTGTTCTCTCTTTCAATTACTTGACAGGAAAGGCATTAGTTCTTTTCGATGTGGTTGTCTTCATCTTGCCCATCCTTCAAATCTGATGTCATCTTCAAGTGGAAAATCACTATTGGATGAATCCAGGTGTTCCGAGGATTTTCTTATGTTTTAGATTTTTCTTCTTATGTGTTCATATTTTAAAATTTGAAATATTATATTTTTAAGGCTTTTGATCTCTAATTTTGCTAAAGTGATCTCTGATATTGTCATAACTTCTCAATTTGGTTGTAAGTTCTAAGTTCTAACAATGAAAATCGACAAAATTTGTTGCTCAGTTTGTCTATCATAAATCGTTCTGTGAAAATTTTGTCAATTATTCTGAGTTTGTCCCTATCAAAAAATCTTTTCTTTTTTTTTTTTTTGGTGGAAGATTTTGATCTGGGTTCACTTCCCAAACCAAGAATTGAAGATGATGGATTTGTGGGACCCACATGGCGTCACTTGATCACATTAACATAATAGTTGACGAATTTTTCATGGAATGTAAAGACCAAAATGATTTATGATGGACAAATTTAAAGATCACTTCTGTTAATTTTCAATTAGAGATCAAACTGAGAAGTTACGCTAATCTCAAATACCAATTTAGCTACAAAGTCTAGTTTTGAATTTCTACTTCCAGTATGCTGAGTCATATTCTTTCTCGACATGCTTTCATGTGTGCGGGTAATGTTTAGGGTCTAGAGTTTAAGGTTTAAGGTGTGGGGAGAGTTTTTGGAGGTGTTCAGCTTCATTTCAGCTTGACAGATACATTTAAAGTAGTCAGCTGAGTCACTTAAGGTTAAGGTTTTGACATGCCGTACACGAAACGTTGATAGTAGTGAAAACCACGTGGATAAAAAAATCAGCGTACGGTGTCACTTCATATTCTTCTGCTTCCCTAAATTCAATGATCCGTTTTCTTTTCTCAATTACCGCATAGAAACAAAGGCATAATTTATTCCACTTCTACGGCAAGACTTTGACATTAGCTCAGGTCCTTTAAAAGGTGGCCCCTCCTTAATTCAAAACCAGTGTCTAGAGGGCTTTGGAACACCTGTAGGGTAATGGTTGTTTGCCAATTTCTCAGATGGCAATGATGTTTGCCGCTAGCGTGTTCAAGCTAAAAGGAACAGAGAAAAGAACTTCATATTAGGTATGCATTTAGGTGCTCTATATAAGCCAAACCGTTGAGAATTCCAAATGTAAAGAAACATATATATGCTAGAGCAGCTTAGTTTCTAACCCAATGGCTCATGGCTTCCTTCTCATCCTCTTATTCTCTCACATCATCTCTACAAATGTTCATGCATGCAACCAAAACGAGCGCGGCTCTCTTCTGTCCTTCTCATCCATCCTATCTTCTCATCCTTTAAATTGGACTTCGGTTAACTGTTGTTGTTGGAAGGGCATCATTTGTAATCAGGATGGTTTGGTCACCCATTTGCTCTTATCCTCCAAAGGCCTCAAAGGAGCTATTTTCCCCTCATTGTCATCACTTGGTAATCTAACACGCCTCACCCACTTGAATCTCTCTCACAATTCACTTTCTGGATCACTCGAAATTGAATTCTTCTTGTCTTTGAAGTTTCTTGAGATCCTAGATTTGAGCTTTAATCTTCTTTCGGGAAACCTACCATTTTCTCTGCCATCCCACAATATCCAGACGTTGGATTTGTCAAGCAATCGGTTCCATGGTGCAATTCCATCATCATTCTTTCAACAAGCTCAAAATTTAACTAGTTTCAACGTCAACAACAATACCTTCTCAGGTTTGATCCCATCCTCTATATGTCTTCATTCTTCTCCCTTGATTAGGTTGTTGGATTTTTCCTTCAATGCATTTGGTGGCAAGATTTCTCCTGGACTCGGGGAGTGTTCAAAATTGCAAATTTTTCGTGCTGGTAATAATAACCTCTCAGGATTACTTCCGAATGATATCTACAATGCCACCAAACTTGAAGAAATTGCATTCCCTTCCAATTCACTCAATGGAGCCCTAGGTGAGACAATTTTCAACCTCACCAACCTTGCAATCCTTGACCTCTCATTTAACCAATTGAGTGGCATGCTCTCTCCCCATTTTGGAAAGCTCTCCAAATTGAAACACTTGGCTCTTGATTACAACTATTTCGAAGGTTTTTTGCCCCCATCGTTGATGAATTGCACGAACCTTGTAGAAATACATATGGCAGCCAACAACTTGGAAGGAGATATCTCCATGCTCAATTTCTCGAAACTTAGTCACCTCAGTAAACTTGACCTATTTCTAAACCACTTTACTGGTACATTTCCAACATGCCTTTATTCATGCCAGTCCTTAAAAGCTATTAATTTGGCTTCAAATAATCTAGAAGGACAAATACAACCTGAAATTCTTTCATTGAAATCTTTGTCCTTTCTCTCACTAAGTGGCTTCACCAATATCAATGGGGCAATGAAGATATTAATGCATTGCAAAGGTCTTCAAACGCTCATCCTTTCATATTCGTTCAATGGCGAGGAAATTCCAGCTGATAAAGGCATGCTTGGTTTCGGTGGGTTCCAAAATCTTCGAATGTTGCTTTTTTATTATTGTGAGTTCACTGGTCAAATGCCGTTATGGTTTTCAAAACTCAAGAATCTAGAGATCTTAATTGTGGTAGGTAGTAGAATTACCGGGCCAATTCCTAGATCGTTAGGGATTCTTCCCAAACTCTTATTCTTGTCCTTAGAAGACAACCAAATTTCCGGTGAATTTCCAAAAGAACTTTGTGGGCTACCAAGGTTGGTACATGAACCAACCACAACTCAAGTAGACGATTATGTTGACCTACCTCTCTTCACCACTTCAAACCTAGTTTACCCACGAAGATTTTCCAACTGGCCACCAACAATATCCCTGTCTCTCAATCACATTCATGGCAGAATACCTACTGAGATCGGCCAAATACACCTTGTCCACAACTTGGATCTTAGTGGCAACAACTTTTCCGGCAACATTCCAGAACAAATATCCAACCTAAAAAATCTAGAGAATTTGAGCCTCTCCATGAATCAATTGTCCGGAAACATCCCGTTGTCATTGGCAAGCCTTAATTTCTTAAAATATTTAAATGTCTCGTACAATAATCTCGAAGGACCAATCCCAACAAGCACTCAACTCCAGAGTTTCAATGCTTCTGCATTTGAGGGGAATTCAAAACTATGTGGTGCTCCACTTCCCAATGAGTGTCTACCAGTTAAGGGCATTGATGCAGATAGTAAGAACAACCAAGGTGTGGACAATGGACATCAATTTCCATGGTTGTATATTTTCACTGCATTGGGTTTCATTGTAGGGTTTTGGGGAGTGTTTGGTTCTTTAATTGTTAAGAAGACATGGAGATATGCCTACTTTCAATTCTTAGATAATGTACAAGATAGGCTCTATGTGATGATTACACTGAATATGAACATGATGAAAAGAAGGCTTAGAGGAGACTAGATTGTAGTTTTATCATACATCTTCGGTTTTCTTTTCATACCAAAGACAGCAAGAATATGTATATTTTTTTACGTTTTCTATATGTAAAAATTAATACTAATGGCACTTGTAAATGTGATTCTGTTAAGGGTGCGTGATTGGGGAATTTATCTATCTATTGAATGTCCCTAGTCTTTTGTATGAAGAAATATTATGTCATTCAAGACCCGTAGATGCCTAAGAGATTGGGTATACAAGCGCAATGGCATGACAAAGAGTCATTCTCTACAAATATATGCTCGAACAAAATGATTTTGAAGGGAGAATTATATAGCACGATATGAAAGACTACATAACGTTGTGCATTATAAGTTGTTCAACTGAGTGTTAAGTAAGATTACTTGGGTTGCAACTAACTTGTTTCTCGGGTTATTTGTGATACAAGTGATTTGGTAAATCTCTACAACGTGAGGATTATGAAGTCCTAACCATGTAGCTAACTTGTAGGAATCCTTAAGGTATTGAATGCAAAGATATTGAATCATGATAGGACTCAACCATCATTAAGTTGATGGGGTATCAACTCTTAATAGGCTAGTTGCGTACAAACCCTAGCAATATATATGAGGTTATAGTCCTTGCTTCCCTACGTGAAAAACCCTAACGATTACTGAGATCTATTGATACAGTAAGGGAGCTTTTGAGTAGTGGGAGTAGAAGACAACCTTAGCAATTTAGCAGCATGTCTTCTTCAGTGGCTTCGAACTCAAGTACACTACAACAAAAATGGCCATTGCACACAATAAATTATTTGTGCCCATTGAGGCCAAAAAGCACCAACAAATGTGCCCATAAACCAATAGCAACAATGCAGCAACTATATTTGTTTATGTGCCCTCTACAGGCATCACCTTTGATTAAAGGCACGATACGCCCATGTGTGCTCAAAAAGTTGAGCACAAATAAGGTTTATATTGTGCCCTGTTCTGACACTTGTGTCAGATGCTATTTGAGATTCACGTTATTACAATTTTTGTAATTGTGCCCTATCAATTAAATATGAAAAAATAAATAAAAATAACAAATTTGAAATACCCTACAATCTGAAACAAACATTTGAAAACGTATAATCATCCTTGAAAACGTATATTCATCATTTCAAGCAGTCATCCTTCCAGTGGAGGTGCCTGTGCTTCATGCACCATCCACAACAGTGCCATACGCAGTGACAATGCGACCAACAGCCACGCTAGGAGTTTCAGAGTCCGTTTTGGTCCAAATCACAAGTCCGTTTTGGTCCAAATCACAACCATTTTCAACAATTCAAAAGCTAAAACAAAACTACAAAGGCAAGTATTCGAATTTTACGTTCTTCAGGGCCATTGGGTAGCCAGTGATATCTTAAAATCAACTTGAAAATCATAGCCCTCACTGGAAATCTGGGGAATTTGTCCCCTAAGTTGAAACTACATCCAAACTTAACCAAATTAGGCATGCATTGCAAAACGTCTCTAAACAACTTAAAAAACCTAACTAAGGTGTTTTCGAGACTCACTCATGCTGGATTCGATGGAAAATCTCGTTGGGGAGTCAAGCCGCGACAGAGCTTGTCATTTCGTCGCGTCGGTTTCGATTTCCAGAAAAGAAAAAGGTAATGGGGAGTCTGCAGTGAGGAGAGGAAGGTGACGCTGGTGGTTGCCTCGCCGGAGATCGCCAGCTCCGCCGCTATCATTGCTTATGTGCTTCTCTGTGTCAAGGAAGAAGCCGAGAGAGAGAGACAGATTGTGAGAGAGTGAGGGTGGTAGTGTAGTGTTTAGGTGGTGGCAAGGTTCGCCGGAGTGGCTAGTTAAATGGAGATGGATGCTGCGGTTTTCTGTGCAGTGAGCACAGAGATGGTGAGGGAGATGACAGAGAAAAATGTGAAGAAGTAGAGAGAGAGGATTGCGTGAAGGAAGGATACGGAAGAGTGATGGCGTGTAGAGAGGAATAGAAGCACGGGGAAGGGTGAAGACTCACGTGGGTCGGTCCCACGGTACACAAAAACCCATCAGAAAATTTATAAAATAATTATATATATAACTGTGTCTATACAACAAATAATTATATATACATGACCAGGTGGGAAGGATGAAGACCCACGTGGGTGGGTCCCTGCTGCATCAGCCTGCTGGGAAAGTAAAATGGGAGAAGCCTTTGGCTTCTAGAATACTCCCTCCCAAAATTACCATTTTGCCTTCTAACTTAAAAAATTCGTAACTTACTCGTTCTAACTCCGAATTCACATCCGTTTGCGACCACGCGTTCATTAAGATAAATGTTATTTAAATAAAATATGATATTTATCACCAAGTGTCTTGAACTCGAAGGTCAAATTACCCACCATCTTATTTGTTTTCCAACGAATTCCACATAATCATACAAAAATGAATAACCAAATCATACATCTAAAAATACGTAAGGTATTACAAATAAATTGTGTACATTTGTTTTATAGGTACTATGGGTACATTTTCATAATTTTGTTGACATTTGTATATTGATTTATATGGTAGGATGTGAGAATAAAATTGAAAAAAAAAGAGAGAAAATTGCATGAACAATATGTGACAACTATTAACATGTATTTAGAAAACCAAACACGACGTTCAAAAATATCGATGACTTAAACAGTTAATTTCCAGAAATATAGAAATATCAATCACTGTTTTTCAAGAATTGTGGTCCATTTATAATTCAAGTTGATTGCAACTAGATATTTTCACAAATTGTGAATAGGTAAAAATAGTTGGGAATAGGAAAAAATAAATGTAAAGAACACAAAAACATATTTTTTTTATTTAAATATATTAAAATAGAGGGCACAAAAGCCTTTATTGTGTCTGTGTAAATTAATAAATAAAAAATTCCATCTCTGACATGCAAGATGGAGATAATGTTTTGTGTTCAAATTTTAATAGGCACAAATACCCGACACAAACTAATGTGCTTTTATGTTAGAGGGCACATTTGAGGTATTTTGGTGCTCAATGGAATTTAAAAAGCACAAATATATATTTGTGCTCAATGAAAATGAGAAGGGCACAAATCAATTGTGTTCTTAGCCCATTTTTGTTGTAGTGGTAGGTTTTTCTACTAATCTGCAGTTGCATGTTTCACATGGCTATTGATTTGGTGTATCGTAACCTACAGCCATGTTGATATTGTTTTCACATGTGTGTTCTTATATTTATAATGCTTACATGAGGATTTTCTTTTATTTTATGATTTTCATTCTTATGCTTCGTATTTTAAATTTTGAAATATTGTATTTTTGAATGTCTACTTCGAGTATGCTGAGTCATATTCTTCCTCAACATGCATGCTTTCCTGTGTCTGGGGAAAGTTTAGGGTTTCAGCTTTAAGGTTTGGGGACAATTCTTGGAGGTGTTCGGTTGAGTCAATTCAGGTTTTGTCATGCCGTTTACGAAACGTTTATATTATTAAACAGCACGTCGAAGACCAGCTTTCGGTGTCACTTCATGTTCTTCTGCTCCTCTAAATTCAGCGCTCCCTTTTTTGTTTCAATTACCGCGTAGAAATTAAGGCATAAGTTCTTTCCGTTCTTCTAGGGAAAAGTACTAGTGAGTCGTTGTAGCCTTTGACATGATGGCCCTCCTTAATTCAGAACCACTGTCTTCTATTTTTGGTCAAAAGAACTTTCTTTACGTTACAAAAACTAGTACAAGGCCAAAAGGAACCAATAAACAAACAACAGATAAGGTAAAAAGCCTAAGAAAAATGAGAGTAGCAACCCAAATCCTCACAAACTTAGGTCCGAAGGCTGCAATAACAAACAACAACACACACACACAAAAAAAAAAAAAAAAAAAAAACCTAATCTCAAGCTGCATAAACCAAACCCCCACTGCCGTCACATTTTCGGAGAAAGCCAAACTCCGAACCGAAAAAGTAGACGTCATATCCAAGTACTATTCACAAACTCTTGCAAATATATACAAAGAATGTCTCATATGGGTAGAGAGTAAGCTACTTATAATTTCTGGGGCATAAACTGCTCGCTGCATGATTACTTATATATGCTCTTCCTCTTTTGCCAAGGGGACATATATATATGTTTATTCAGGTCCATGATTTACGTTCTATTCGGCCTTTTGGGGCAAATTACAGAGTTTAGGTGGCATCCCCACGCATCGATTTTGTAAAGTTAATACTGGTGGCGCTCGTTCAGAAATGCTACGAGGAACCCACATTTGTTTAGAAAGAACATGCATACATGTTGCTATTTTAGTTTATCTTCCAAGCAAGGAAAATCATCAGCTACTTGGACTTCAACTCAATTCGCCGATATATTGGATCCAATACAAATTCCATTACCATATCACAATATATGATTTTAGTAATACAGGACCGGTCTTGAGATTTTTAAGATCCGGGGCGACTCAAAAAATGTGTCATAACTTCATATAAGAAACATTATTTTGTTTCACACGTAAAATATCAATAAAATTATACGTAGAAAAACACTTCAAGCTCAATAATTTAAAAACACAGAAAAAAAAACTAATTTATTTTGTATTGAGATAAGGAAACCAAAAAACCCCATGCTTGCAAGTAGATAGATGATGAGCCTTGTTTCCCTTCTATCTAAACTTAAGTGTTTTTATATAAATTGTGAGGTCTTTTTTCTTATTTACTGTAATATTTGTGCTAGCTTGAGGAACAAAGAACTTAATTTTGAGTTACTGTAGAGTGGTAGACTTTAAAAATACCAGGTCTTCGCTTTGGTTTCATTAGTGGAAATCTCTCTTCGACGTATAGTACTGTAGGGTTTAATTCTCCTTAAATAGTAGTTAACGAGATGTGAGTGGTGGATTTTTTTTTTTTTTTTTTTTTTGAACAAATGATATTATCTACACTAAATGAGAAGGGATGGGCTTAACCTCACGATGGGTTAGGTGGTTCAAATTCACCTTTGACGAGAATCGAACCAAAGACCTCTTATTTACAAATGAAGAGGAATACCACTAGACCGTAATACTAAGTAACGAGTCGTGGACTTTAATACACAAAGAATGAAGCTAAGAACTTGACTGTAGCCTTTCAAATTTAATTTTCTTTAAGTAGTAGTAGTTATTTACTAGTCACGGGTATAATATGCATATCATATGTAAAACTAGATGGGCAATTAATGCTTATAGATAATATTTTTATATTTATGAATTTAGAGGATAATTAGATTGGAAATCTTTTATATATCGACGAATGTGGGGTTAAGTCACCTAGAAAATCGACTCTCTTCCAAATTAATTTTCTGAAATAAAAATCGTCAACAAGAAGAAAAAAAGAGCTTTGAATTTTGACTTTTACTCCTACCGTAGAAGATTAGTTGATATGGCCTTTATATATGGTCTAATACAGTGCAAATCCACAATCACCATCTGTGTTAGCTGGCTAACACAGACTGAAATATAATCTGGTTAGGTTTAGGATTTTATGTTTTATGATTTTGTTCTTTTTGTTCTTATTTGATATTTTTGAATACTGTGGTCAATTTAGCCCATGTTTAGCATTTTTCGTATATAACACTTCAATATTGTTAACATTTCTAGGTAACCATCTTTAGACGTCACTCTACTTTAGCTATACTCCCCAAATTCAGTGTTATGTTTTGTTTTTTTTTATTCAATTACCCAACAGGAAAGGCATTAATTCTTTTCATTGTGGTTGCTTTCATCTAGGGCAAATTTGCTAAACATGGGCCGTTGTAGACTTTGAAATTAATAGGTCTCTGGCCCTTTATTGGTGGCCCATCCTGAATTCAAAACCCATGCCTTCAAGTGGGAAATATCTCTTCGACGTACTAAGTGGTTTTGGAAATAGGAAAACTAATGAAAATGGTGTGAAAATTTTGAGTTTTAACGATAAGGACAAAATAAAGGGTAAAGTGAGTAGTACCATGATTGACTTTTTAGTGTAAAAATGTGGTTTTTCGTTAAAGTAAACAGTACCGGAAGTTTTTTGTTAAAGTTCCCTTTGAACATTTATATGGTTATGGTTGATTGCCAATTTCTCCGTTTGAAGTGATGTTGCTGCTAGCGAGTTCAAGCAAAAAAGAACTTTTGAGAATTCCGAATGCAAAGAAACATATATATGCTAGAGCAGCATAATTTCTAACCCAGTGGCTCATGGCTTCCTTCTCATCCTCTTATTCTCTCACATCATCTCTACAAATGTTCATGCATGCAACCAAAATGAGCGCGGCTCTCTTTGTCCTTCTCCTCCACCCTATCTTCTCATCCTTTAAATTGGACTTTGGTTAACTGTTGTTCTTGGAAGGGCATTGTTTGTAATCAGGATGGTTTGGTCACCCATTTGCTCTTATCCTCCAAAGGCCTCAAAGGAGCTATTTTCCACTCATTATCATCACTTGGAAATCTCACTCGCCTCGCCCACTTGAATCTCTCTCACAATTCACTTTCCGGATCACCTAAAACTGAATTCTTCTTGTCTTTAAAGCATCTTGAGATCCTAGATTTGAGCTTTAATCTTTTTTCAGGAAACCTACCATTGTCTCTGCTATCCCACAATATCCAGACATTGGATTTGTCAAGCAATTTGTTCCATGGTACAATTCCATCAGCATTCTTTCAACAAGCTCAGAATTTAACTAGTTTCAATGTCAATAACAATACCTTCTCAGGTTTGATCCCATCCTCTATATGTCTTCATTCTTCTCCCTTGATTAGGCTGTTGGATTTTTCCTTCAATGCATTTCTTGGCAAGATTTCTCCTAGACTCGGGAAGTGTTCAAAATTGCAAATTTTTCGTGCTAGTTATAATAACCTCTCAGGATTACTTCCGAATGATATCTACAATGCCACCAAACTCGAAGAAATTGCATTCCCTTCCAATTCACTCAATGAAGATGTATGAGAGAGAATTTTCAACCTCACCAACCTTGCAATCCTTGACCTCTCATTTAACCAATTGAGTGGCATGCTCCCTCCCCATTTTGGAAAGTATTAAGGGTACTAGTGTAATACAATTAGAAATACAGTTAGTAATATAGTTAGTAAGGTTGTTAGGATTTCTCTTATAAAAACAGTGTGTGTAATCTTCATTTGTTCGGTTAATACAAATCTTATTTCTCTCTCTCTAATATCTCTATGTTCATCATTCTCTTCATCCGTTCTTCTTGATTTTCTCTTCAATTCTCAAACACTACAATGTAGTTAACATGGTATCAAAGCCACAAGGCTCACACCATGGATTCTAATGGTTCCATTTCTCACTATTTTACATATGTTTCTAGCTTAGTTTCTTTCCAAATTTTCATTATATTTTTAGTGCTTCCGCGTTTGTTCTTAGGTTGATTTTTCTACGATTGTTGCGATTGTTCTGGTTGATTGTTCTTGTTAGGTTGATCGTTCTTGGGGGAGCCGCGTAGCTTGTTCTCGAAATCGATCGTGGATTGGTCGAGGTCAATCGCCTTGATTGCGTCAATTGCAGAGCGTTGGATTTTGAGGATGGTGGATTCCGCCATTGATGAAAATTAAGGGGAAAAGTTAAGGCTTTGAAAGACGAAGGATTGATGGTGATCGACTTGGTGCTGTTGTTGTGGTTTCTAGATCACACGTGTTAACTCGGTTTTGCCGTCAAGCTTGATGTCATTGGCTTAGATGGCTAATCTTTTGGTGGAAACATCTTGGTTGACTCTGATGGGTCCATTAACGCGCACCGAGGTGGTTTTCTTGAAAGACAATGTCACCATCCACCCTACTCAGTTCGCTTCCGAGAGGATTAGTGGAAGATTAATGCTAATTAAGCACAGTTCTTCTTTATTCATGACATGGATTCCGTACAACGGACATGGAACTCCAGGTGGCTGAACACCGTTAGTAATGTAGTATCTTCTGTAGCAAGAAAGGGTTTCTTTCGATCTGCCGCTATATTTCATAGTTCTTTACCTGATGGTCTGCAATTTTTCCATACGAAGGTCACTGCATTGGAGCACTTATTAGCTTATACTGCTTCTGGTCATCAATTTATGATTTCTAGTGGATTGATGAGCTTCTGGCTTTTGGGAGATCAAGAGTCACCAGGTGTTGTTTCGAGTACTTCTCAATTTAGCATATCAACTATTTGTGTTAATGTCTCAGTGTAGATTTTTCTAAGCATCTTGTAAGTATCAAGGTCGATAGCTGTATACTTACTTTTTCAAGGCCGATAGCCATATCCTCAATTTTCTTTTGTGAAGAATTTCAAGGTAGATAGCCATTTCTTCTTTGTGATTGGAGTGTTTGACAATTTTTAAGGCCAATAGCCATTTCTCTATGATTGTATACTGTACTCCCTTAAGGCCGATTGCCGAAGTATAAAGATGTCTAAAAGTTGGTTTCTTGATTGTATGATTGGTGAAGTATTTTTGTAAAAGTATAAAGGCCAATAGCCGTTGCTTTTTGTTTGAGTATATGTTGAGTTTTTCACACGAACAAGGCCGATAACCAGTAGTGTATATTCTTGGAATTCTTGAATATTGTCGTTTCTTGATTGTATGATTGGTGAATTATTTCAATCAAAGCATAAAGGTCAATTTGGGGCAGATTGAGTTTGTTGCAGTGAGTCAGTGAATATATTTAAGGAAGATTGATGTTCACTGCTGCTCTGCAGCTATAACAAACTCCTTATTCATAAAAGGTTTGAGAGAATTCCATATTTGCAGAATCAAGGTTGCAGTTGGTTCAAGCTGTTTTGTTTTCCTGGGTTTCATAGTAATGATTGCAGATGTTCTTCCAATCTCAAACTGGGTTTCCCCAGTTGAGATTGAGGGGGAGTATTAAGGGTACAAGTGTAATACATGTAGAAATACAGTTAGTAATATAGTTCGTAAGGTTGTTAGGATTTCTCTTATAAAAACAATGTGTGTAATCTTCATTTGGTCAGTTAATAAAAATCTTATTTCTCTCTCTAAACTCTCTCTCTCTCTCTCTCTAATATCTTTGTGTTCATCATTCTCTTCATCTGTTCTTCTTAATTTTCTCTTCAATTCCCAAACACTACAATGTAGTTAACAGAAAGCTCTCCAAATTGAAACACTTGGCTCTTGATTACAACTATTTCGAAGGTTTTTTGCCCCCATCGTTGATGAATTGCACGAACCTTGTAGAAATACATATGGCAGCCAACAACTTAGAAGGAGATATCTTCATGCTCAATTTCTCGAAACTTAGTCACCTTAGTAAACTTGACCTATTTCTAAACCACTTTACTGGTACACTTCCAACAAGCCTTTATTCATGCTAGCCCCTAAAAACTATTCATTTGACTGCAAATAATCTAAAGGGACAAATACAACCTGAAATTCTTTCATTGAAGTCTTTGTCCTTTCTCTCACTAAGTGGCTTAACCAACATCATTGGGGCAATGAAGATATTAATGCATTGCAAAAGTCTTCAAACGTTTATCCTTTCACAGTCGTTCAATGGCGAGGAAATTCTCAGCTGATGAAGGCATGCTTGGTTTCGATGGGTTCCAAAATCTTCAAATGTTGCTTTTTTATTATTGTGAGTTCACTGGTCAAATGCCGTTATGGTTTTCAAAACTCAAGAATATAAAGATCTTAATTGTGGCAGGTAATAGAATTGCCAGGCCAATTCCTAGATGGTTGGGGACTCTTCCCAAACTCTTATTCTTGTCCTTGAAAGACAACCAAATTTTCGGTGAATTTCCAAAAGAACTTTGTGGACTACCAAGGTTGGTACATCAATCTACCACAACTCAAGTAGACGATTATGTTGACCTGCCTATCTTCACCACTTCAAACCTAGTTTACCCACGAAGATTTTCCAACTGGCCACCAATAATAGCTCTATCTCACAATCACATTCATGGCAGAATACCTACGGAGATCGGCCAAATACACCTTGTCCACAACTTGGATCTTAGTGGCAACTACTTTTTCGGCAACATTCCAGAACAAATATCCAACCTCAAAAATCTAGAGAATTTGAGCCTCTCCATGAATCAGTTGTCTGGAAACATCCCGTTGTCATTGGCAAGCCTTAATTTCTTAAAATATTTAAATGTCTCGTACAATAATCTAGAAGCACCAATCCCAAAAAGCACTCTACTCCAGAGTTTCAATGTTTCTGCATTTGAAAGGAATTCAAAATTTGTGTGGTGCTCCACTTCCCAATGAGTGTCTAACAATTAAGGCCATTGATGTGGATAGTAAGAACAACCAAGTTGTGGACATTGGACATCAATTTCCATGGTTGTATATTTTCATCGCACTGGGTTTCATTGTAGGGTTTTAGTGAGTGTTTTGTTCTTTAATTGGTGAGAAGACATGGAGATATGCCTACTTTCAATTCTTAGATAATGTACAAGATAGGCTCTATGTGATGATTACACTGCATATGACCATGATGAAAAGAAGGCTTAGAGGAGACTAGATTGTACTTTTCATTGTACATATTCGGTTTTCTTTTCATACCGAAGGCGGCAAGAATATGTATATTTTTTAGGGTAAATTACATTTTCATACCTCATGTTTGGGGTCTTTTTCAATTCCTTACAACATCTTCAAAACATTTTACTTTCATACCTTAAGTACTATTTTATTTCAAAATAATACCTCCATTACATTTTCCATCTATTAATCTGTTAAATGCTAACGTAGCTACCACATATATGCCACGTGGCTGCCAAATGTCTGCCACGTGGCAAAAAAATATTTTTTTAATTTTTTCTTTTAAAAACACATGAATCTAAAAATAAAAAAACTTGAAAACGCAGAAACCCACCCCACCCCCGCAACCCCTCTTCTCCCTCCCAAGCATCCCAACCACCTCCCTCTCCTCCACTCTCTTCACCTCCCCTCCCATCCAAAAACCCATCCCATCCCACCCAAAACCTGAATTTTCTCACCTAAAAAAAAAACAAAAAAATTGATACACACAGCGACCCACAATCTGCAAGAAGAAGAAGAAGATGAAGAAGGAGGAAGAAAGAAAAAAAAAAAAATTGAAACTATCCATCCCCCCTCCCAACCGACCCAAATCTGCAACAAGAATAAGAAAAAGAAGAAGAGGGAGGAAGAAAGAAAAAAAATATTTGAAACTATCCCTCCCCCCTCCCAACTGACCCAAAGAGGGAGAAGAGGGGTTGCGGGGGATGATTTCTGGGATTTTTTTTTTTTTTTCCTCCTTCTCCTTCTTCTTCTTCTTCTTGTTGCAGGTTTAGGGATGTTAGGATGCTTGGGAGGGAGAAGAGGGGTTGCGGGGGTGGGGTGGGTTTCTGCGTTTTCAAGTTTTTTTTTTTTTTTTTTTTTTAATTCACGTGGCAGACATTTGGCAGCCACGTGTCATATATGTGGTAGCCACGTCAGTACTTAAAGGATCAATGGATGGAAAATGTAACGGAGGTATTATTTTGAAATAAAATAGTACTTAAGGTATGAAAGTGAAATGTTTTGAAGATGTCGTAAGGAATTGAAATAGACCCCAAACCTAAAGTATGAAAATGTAATTTACCTTATTTTTTATGTTTTCTATATGTAAAAATTAATACTAATGGTACTTGTAAATGTGATTCTGTTAAGGGTGCGTGATTGGGGAATTTATCTATATATTGAATGTCCCTAGTCTTGTGTATGAAGAAATATTATGTCATTCAAGACCCGCAGATGGCTGACAGATTGGGTATACAAGCGCGATGGAATGACAAAGAGTTATTCTCTACAAACATATGCTCGAACAAAAAGATTTTGAAGGGAGAATTATATAGCACAATACGAAAGACTACATGACGTTGTGCATTATAAGTTGTTCAACTAAGCCAACTCAGAGACTTAAATATTAATTTGGTTAGGTTGAGGTGTAAAGTTCTAGTGAATGACAATGAGTGTTAAGTAAGATTACTTGGGTTGCAAGTAACTTGTTTCTCGGGTTATTTGTGATACAAGTGATTTTGTAAATCTCTACATCGTGAGGATTATGAAGTCTTAACCATGCAGCTAACTTGTAGGAATCCTTAAGGGATTCAATGCAAAGATATTGAATCATGATAGGACTCAATCATAATTATGTTGATGGGGTATACAACTCTTGATAGGTTGCATACAAACCCTAGCGAAATATATGAGGTTATAAGTCCCTGCTTCCCAGCTGAAAAACCCACCTATTGATACAGTAAGGGAGCTTTTGAGTAGTGGGAGTAGAAGACAACCTAGCATCATGTATTCTTCACTGGCTTCGAACTCAAGTAGGTTTTCCTACTAATCTGCAGCTGCATGTTTCACATGGCTATTGATTTGGTGTATCGTAATCCTACAGTCATGTTGATATTGTCTTTACATGTGTGTTCTTATATTTATAATGCTTACATGAGGATTTTCTTATATTTTATGATTTTCCTTCTTATGCTTCGTATTTTAAAATTTGAAATATTATATTTTTGAATGTCTGCTTCAAGTCTGCTGAATCATATTCTTCCTCAACATGCATGATTTCCTATGTCTAGGGAAAGTTTAGGGTTTCAGCTTTCAGGTGTGGGGACAATTCTTGAAGGTGTTCAGTTGAGTCAATTCAGGTTTTGCCATGCTGTTTATGAAACGTTGATAGTATTAAACAGAACGTCAAAGACCAGCTTTTGGTGTCACTTCTACCTTGCAATTGGAGAAGGGAACCAAATTTATTTTGCAACTAAGAATCAATTAGTACATGACAAGTGGATAGTCGAGGAGTTTTTTTCTCCCACTGCGCTCTTGAAGTGTTTTTTTTTTTTACAAAACTTGCAGTTGTTAGGGTGTTTTCTCTAATTTATTAAACCATATTTGGTAAGTTAAAATCCCATAGATCCAACAGAATAAATTCCGAACGTACCTCATAACATAAGGGATCAGCTTTGATAGCAGCTTTTTACCCTTAAATAAAGAAAATAAAATTAGTTAAAGGATCCCTTCAATCAACATATATTCCTTTCTCAGCAGATGCCACACATATAGAAATCATATTATTCTCCGTCCACAAGATCAACATTTAGCTTAAGTCTCATACTCCTACAAGTTAAAAACTACAGTGTGTCATTTCTGTTACCAGAAAACACGTTCAAACACACGCACACGTTGGGGTGGGTGGTTTGGGGATAGACTGATTGAATTGGGCGGGAGCTGTGGAGGTTTTAGAGTGATGGGGCGTTGGGCTAAGTCCTTGTTTAAGCTTTGTAAACACCTTGTGATTAAATTATACTACTTGATATTTAGCAACTAGTTTAATATTCAAACTGGAATTATGTGAAAACTTAGGTACAATCTCGACTTCTCATAATATTATAAGGCAAAATCTTAAGTGCAACCGAGTGTATATAACTTTGCGTCTATCTTTCTTTATCGCCGTAAGATGTGTCATGTGAGAAGAGAAACAAGCACAAAATGATATCCACCCGGTCGCAGCTAAAATTCTCACATCTCGAATGTAAGGTGTCAGGGTTTGATTTCAAGGTCCCGTCATGTCAAAGTCCTAAGTTTGGAACTCGGTTCCGAGTTTCAAAGTAATTAGCAACGAAATCGACATTCATTACCTTTATAACATGTTCACTTATCAGTAACGGATGGGAGTTGTGGGGTAATTGTGCATAATGTAGAGTAGTTAAAAATGCAAGACAACCCGCACTGGCGGCTCGATGTTCATCTCAGGACAGACCATAAACTTCAGCGTTCTGAACTCGAAACTTTCAGACGTTAACCTCATGACATTGTGTTGCAATGATAAGGAAGTTTTACTCGTTCCAAAAGCGAGGCTGATTGAATTCCGATATTGAACTTTTAACAAATATATCATTGCTAATAACAAATTTAACGTCATAGATGGTGCTGAACTGTTTACTAATTGAGGATAACATAAGTTAGCTTACTCAGTAAAAATTCCGTGTTCCGGTATTCTCTAGTTTGTCCCCCTGCAAAATATTACACAGTACATCGAAGCAATATTCATTCAATCAAGTTTTGTTTACCAGGCCTAGCTTGAGCAGCACCCGACTCTCTTCAAAGCGGACACATCATCCTTTATATTTATTTTCTCTCCTTGTGCTGGGACTGATGAAGTTCCGTTTTCTCCCCCTTCAACTGCCTTCTTGCTCACAACATGGTATATTTGAGTCAGAACTTCAGCGAAGGAGTTTTCCACATTCTTTGCTTCCAGTGCAGATGTTTCCATGAAGTAGAGTGATTCCTTCTCGGCATAGGACTTCCCATCTTCAGTTGAGACAGCTACAAGGTGGCGCAGATCTGATTTGTTCCCAACAAGCATCACAACAATGTTGGAATCGGTGTGGTTCCTCAATTCTTTCAGCCATCTGTCAACATTCTCAAATGTCGCATGGCGAGTGACATCGTACACAAGGAGTGCACCCACAGCCCCGCGATAGTACGCACTAGTGATGGCGCGATACCTATGAAACCAAGAGGGAAGACTTAAGCATAAAAAATAAGTAGAAAGGCATCACTAAGAGAAAATGTCATAACAGACTTCAAAAGCAAGGGGGTAGGTATTTTGCCAAAAATTGATTACAGGCCGCAATTCACTATTAGAAATCGTAAACCTGAACTTAGTTCCCATCATAGTAATGTAACATTCTGGACAATCTATCATCCATATACTAACGACAGTAGTTTGATTAATATAATGATGCTTTAAGTTTCCAAAAGATATATAATATGGACTTAATAAGTTGCACTAACTGAAATGCCAATAAACAAGAAAAAGCAATGTTAATTAGCTTTTAGCTTTTGAGGACCAGAAAGCATATATTTATCAGCTTATAGCATTCCTTTTCCGATATATCTTATGAGCTGAGCCTCCATAACCACCGGATGAAATGTAAACAAAGTGAAACTCATAACAAGAAGCAAATAAGCATAATTATCAAAAGTCCTCGCACTGAATCAAACTTTAGTCATATAACATGTTCTCATTAATATGGCTGACTTGTCACTGTTTAAAAGATGAAATTGCTTATGTTTTTTTTATAATTGATTCGCTAAGATTCTCAAACATAACCTCTATTTCCTCTCAACTAGTTATTAGTTAACAATTCTCTTGTTTGGTAAAAGTCAGAATTTTGGTAAAAGTCAGAATTTATAAATTAACAGGCACCAATTCTCTTGTTTGGATTCATAAGCATAGAAATTTAGAATTTCCGCATGGAAAAAAAAACTTGGAATTTGGGACCTCCAAATCCCAAGTTCAAATTCCATGTAAATAGGTGTCATTTCTCAATTTCTATGATTGAGAGTTTGAAAATAACAAATTCTGTATTCAATTCCATTGTTCTTTTAGGTTAACCAAACAAGAAAATTTACAAATTCTAGAAAATAAAATCTCGTCATTTCAATTTCCGTCATTTTTAAATTTCTTAGTAATCTTAAATTTCTTCACCCAAACATAGTGAGGATCACTTGGAAAATCTCAAAAGAAAACAACACTCCACAACCACTATTTTTCTTAGCATTTTTAGTCCCTAGATTCTGCTCGGTCCTGTTCCTTCTTATCTGCAGTTCTCTGTCAACCCTTAAAGCCCACCCTGTTAATGAATTGTAAGTTCTAACCGCCACCATAAACTCCTATCCAGCATTTAAAGGGAAAGAAGATAATCTTTGGCAAGTAAGTTATAACTCAAGGGTAACTAAAGGGGAAGCTATTAGTACGATGCTGCACCACTACATCTATAAAGGAAAGAGAAGGTCAATTTTCGGGTGTTCTATATTTGGTTGCAGATAAATCCATGTCCTTTCTTCTCTTTTTCTTTCCTATATTTACTGATGGCCTTTTCTTTCCTATATTTACTGATGGCCTTTTCTAAAAACTTACACTAAATTGCTAGACAATGTTTCAATACTGTGCTAACCGCTTGTTCATTGGCATTTAGTTAATTTAAAGGCATGTCAGAAGCTTCACGATGAAGCATTCTCATTATGTTTAGTAATTAGGGAATGACACTTAATCACTAAATTTAAGATCTAAGTCCACAAATAGAAGGAATTTAAACCTAACTGATCTCAGTCTCGAAAATCGGGCACCTGACAGCGGCACGTGCCCGAGAAGAAAAACCAGCAATACCACAGTTAGCTTATCTTCTTCCTTTATTACGGTTGGATCTCACCCAGGCAAGATCTAAAACCCACCTACTGTTCAAAGATCAAGCAAACCAAAACAAACCACCCAAATCCTAAGATCAAAGAGTCTCTGCAACAACAAGAGAGAACCCAAATCTTCCTAAACACACAAACTAAACCAAAATTCAACAAATCTGAGCTAAACATAAACTACATGAAACAATAAACGCCCAAATCTATCCAAACTTTCACCAAACCCCACAATTTAAACTTCACCAAAGCACATAACCTACCAATCCAGCATAAAAAAATTCACAAACCCAGAAAATAAAATCGAAAAGTAGCAAGACCCAGATGTCGAAATCCATGGAAGAAGAAGAAAAGAGAGGACCTTTCTTGGCCAGCAGTGTCCCAAATCTGAGCCTTGATGACTTTGCCGTCAACGGTTAAGGTCCTGGTGGCGAATTCAACTCCAATGGTGGATTTGGACTCCAGGTTGAACTCGTTCTTAGTGAACCTAGAGAGCAGATTGGACTTGCCCACACCGGAATCCCCAATCAAGACCACCTTGAAGAGGTAGTCGTAGTCATCGTCGGCTCTGTATCCAGCCATTTCTGCAGTCCTCTAGCTTTTGGTATTCGAAGTAGGAGAGAGAGGGAGAGTTGCAGAGTGATGGAGCTTTCGGTGGGAACTTGGGAAGAGTGAAGTGCGAATTGTGAAAATGTTTTTTAATAAATAAAAAAAAGCGCCGAAACTTGCTATCAAAGGAATTTGTACAGTCCGGAGACCTCCATGTAGTTACCATGAGTACTCTTTTTTGTTTGTGTAATTTTCTTTTTTTTTTTTTGCTAAATATTCTTTTTGATAAAAATCCAACTTCATCCACCAAACCAAACTCTTAAATTCCTATTTAAGTCGAAATGTTATTGGTACTCCAAAAATTTTATTATACACTCCTCGTAAGTGTATTTTTCTTTTCAAATATAAAAAATTTGAAATATAAAACGAGATTTTTGAAATATCAATAACAATTCTTTTTTAAATCTACGAAAGTTCAATAAAACTTCATAATTTTATGGAGATATTTGAAAATGACATGCTAAAGACGGGCCATTGACATGTTATAGGGTGGTCTAGCCTTGTTATGACACGTCTGACAGCCTCTCATGTATGTTAAATGGGCACACCAAGTGATTTAAAATTATATTCACTGTTTTCCTGCATGGAACTAAATTTAATTTTTCAGTACACAATGAAAGGCCTAGCTTTCTATTTTTAACAAAGCCACACTTTTATATAAGAATTCTAGAGATATCAAAATTTAAACCAAATGATATGTCACCTATAAGAAATAAGCATGTTTAATATGCCTCAACTTTGATATGCCCAAATATCAAGGTAGGCACGTGCTGGTCGACATTCGAAGATGACAAAATTATTTTACACATGGATGCGAATTAAAATATGTAGTAACAATAGTATCTCACTACAATATTATGATATTATATGCGCTATATTAGAAGTAATTTAGACATTTCATCTTATCAAACTGCTGTTGATGTTGTGATTAATCTCTCTTTCTAATTTAGCTATACACTTTTAAGATCCGTCTATAACGGCCAATTGCATGCCCTTTTTCTTTCCTTTAGAACTTCGGATTTCAAATCTTTGGACTTTCGAAATTTTATGATGGGAATCTGATTTTCCAATACAACACTTACACCCTAAGCACAATTACAAGGGAATTTGGTAAAGTGTGTGTACGAGATTGGACCCAATGAAACATGAAGGGCATGATAACCCCTCAATTAAGGTCTTCATTTTACATTTACCAAACTTTCCCTTTTTTTGGATCGCACCTAAAGATGCTTTAAAACCTAAATATCTAAAGGGGTTAACCCCAAAATCAAGGGGTGTAGTCAATTTAGGATTTGATATGATTTTAATTGACTTTAAAATCTAGGTGTAGTCAATTAAGTTTTAAAAGAGGATTTTAAAAGATTTTGAAATCATTGTATAGTCGGCTTAAGATTTAAGAGAATTTTGAAGAATACATTCAAATCCAGCGGTAGTCGATTATGATTTTAAAAAGTCCATTCAAATTTATAGGTATTTAACATGTCCTAAATTTTGAGGAATTTCTTTAAGTAAAGAATTTTGTAGGATTAGGGAGTGAATTTTACGCATAAAAAAGGCTACAAAGAATCTCATCTCCCTCCTAGGATTTCTTTTCAAGCTTCAATTTGACTTTTATCTCCCCAGCCTATATAAGAACCAAATTGAACTCTGACATTTCTTCTTTATTGTGTTCTTGGGTCCCACTCTTTCTTGGTATGCATATGTTAATTGGTCCAAAAAAAAAAAAAATTCTTTTTATGGATGGTTTTTTTGAAGATTATGATTTGTGGGTTTTTCTCCTTCAATTTCAAAGACTGTTTGTGAACAGTATAAGGTTTTTTGTTGCCTAAAAAGTATGAAGGTTTTGTTGTTGATTTTGTTGGGTTTGTCGCTAGTGTTTTGCTTCTGATATTGAATGTGCTTCTACTAGTAATTTTCCATTTCTCTTTCTATCTAGTCGTATCAATTCATTCTTGACGGGTTTTTGAAATCAATATTTGTATGTGAACGAGAGATGTAACTGAGAGGCATTTCTTTGTGTGAATGCTCTATATAATTGCCCAAAAAACATTTGACAGAAATATCATAAGAGCAGCTCCAGCGTGTACTGGAGCCCAAGGGACAGGTGAGTGAACAGGGTCAGAAAGCCCGAGCAATCAAGTCCAGCGTGTGCTAGCAAGGGAGCCCGAGTAGTCCCAAGCGAGAGGCCGGTGGAGAGTTGCCAACCCGAGAGCCCGAAGTGGGTTTGATGCAAGGCTGACGTCGCCCTGACGTCAGCCACGTTTTTTCTTCTGTTTTGCCTCGACGTCCGTTGGATCTCAACCCATAAACTTGCCAGAGTTTGCTCCGAGGACGTGACCAAAAACTGGGCAAGGTTTCAAAGAAATTGCAGGGGGTTAAACCTTTATTTTCAAACTGGAAAAACACCACAAATCTTGTCCCAAGCAACATTAAGACATAATGAAACAAGATTTGCATAGAGAACCTCTCATGGGTTCGAGTTTTAGATCTTGAAGCTCTCGGCTTCAATGGTGGTTTACACCGTGATGATCTGATGACGCATGCAACAGTATAGCAAGGTTCCTTTAGTCCCAGAGATTAAGGTTTCATGGTTTTGGAGTTTGATTTGTTTAATTTTTGAAGAGGAAATTGGGTGAGAGCTCTCATAGCTCTAGAGAGAGTGAGAGTGTAGAGAGAGAGAGAGAGGAACTTCAGAGAAAAATGGAGAGAAGTGAGAAAGATGAGTGGAAAGAGAGAGAGAGTGACGTGAGGGAGTGGAGAGGTGCACGGGAAATTCCAAACAATTGCAAAAAATATTATTATTTTATTTATGTATTGCCATGGCTATTCAAGTGTAGGGGTGAAGATGTAAAAGATAATTATTGTTCATTAAGGACAATTACTGTTCACTAGGTGGATTAAATAGTGGATAGCCCGGGGGGGCCTTTCCCACGGTGGAACTGCTCTAAGAGGGAGGGGACAAGCTGTGGATGAAAAATGGTTGTTGTGATACTTTCATTAGATTTATGATTAGGCACATTTATCATCATTTGATCTATTTGACGGTCAAGATTAACCGCTACATAAGCCCCTCAAAATCCATAAAAATCTGTTGCATGAATCTTCTCAAATCTTCCAAAACCCATATGAATTTTGTAGAAGACCACACCCCAAATAAAAGAACTCAAATCATAGTACTCGATCGCGTCCCCACCATATATAATTGCCTCTCTCTATCTCACTCTCTCGCTTCTTCAACTTTCTCAGTATGTCCATATATGATCTTTCTTCAGCAGCCTCGTCGAATTCGGAACGTACAACTGCAGACTCTTCAAGCAGTACTAGTACTACTACAAATGTTCAAATGGTTTCCAAGTCAGTATCTGAGAGGCTTCTCGGGAAGTTTTTTTATGCCTCCCAATACGTACGACTTCAATTACTAGCAAAGTGGTCTGTGGTCTGTGGTCTCCGCCATTACCCCGGACAGTGTTTCTGGACTCACCCGGCAATATTATCATATCGTGTTGTGATGAAGATAAAGAAATATACTGCTGCAAACTTAAGAATGCCAAGATGGCTTGTTCCAGACGCTTCTTTTCTTTGACCGCTGTAAGTGTTTGCTTTCTCACTTTGTGGGAATTCCCTGTTTACTTTGGTGCGTGAGAGAGATCTTTGCTTGTTTCTTAAATATTTGGTTTTCTTTTTCTTTTTTCGTTATGGGAAATTTTTTCTCTTAAGGAGTAAGACAATATAAGATTTTTGTGTCGATAAATAGTGAATTTGGATCGTTAATTAGATTAATTTCAATCCTAATGTTTGATTTAGCGAACAGTTTAGCAAGATAAGCATTTTAATTATGATAGAGTAATTATACGTCAGGCACGGAAACATTCTCTCAATTTTTTTTTCAATATAACAAAATTATTTATAATATGTATGAATATTGAGTTCTGTTTTGTGAAAATTTTGGTGAAACTATGTGGTCAGTCAATGACATATAGTACTGCCTTACTCTTGTGAAGAAAGGAGAATGCTATGCACTGTTGAATAATGTATTGACAAAGATGAAATGCTGTTTTGTTTCTTAACTTCGGAGTTTTTCAAACTCTTAAAGAAAAGAAATGAAGAAAACTTGCATATCATCTTGCACGCACCATAACAAAGTTAAAACCGAGATAAACTAATATTTACAAAGAAGAATTTATAAACTCATTCCAAAGCTGAGATTCTAACAATGCTTTAATGCTATGCAAAAACCCTACCCAGAGATGATCCATAACTAACTCAAAATATATGAGAAGATTATACACTCCAAACAACAACAATAAAACTTTTTCCCACTAAGTGGGGTCGGCTTATACACTCCAAACACAGTAACTATATATAACTATGAACCCTAAATAAGCTAGTAGACATTATAAGAACAATCAACTTCAAAAACCAGTCGATTCGGCGCCCAGCAAGAGGTTGGCCCAAGATTTCTCTCAGAAACATCAATAGAACATTCTTCTTTGCCAATGCACGCCTGCCATTTACAAAATTAATCCACAACTCTAAAAAATCGAAAAATTTGTTAATAGCTAACTAGATGGCGTTGAAGGATACCTCTTCGATGACTGAGAAAGCTAGAGGAGACTCGCATATGCCTCTGCTGAAGGATCCGCAAGTGCCTTCTGGGTCACCAAAGTTGACAAATATAAGATTGGATAGAATTCTTCTTCCCTGGCATGATAGCTCCAAGGTGCCTCCCCCTTGATGAGCAGTTGCACAAACCTTACCAATTGTTACAGTCTGAAATTTGACATTATTAGGTTCGCCTCCAAACTCTTCGAACAAAACTAGAACATTATCATCAGCTTGAAGAAAAGAGCGCGGAACATGGTACCTAAAGTTTTCTCCAAAACAAAGAAAAAATGAGTGATCAGTGATTCAGAAGGTACACAAACAAATATATCTATAAACAGATAAAAATTTTGATTACCATCTCTGTGAAGGTAGCCCGCAATTAGTCAAGCACTTCTTATCAGTGTATGCTCCGCGGTAGTTGCATGTTGGTGAACACCCAAGTTCATCTGAAGAGTAACTTGGCCAGTACCTGCCAATGCTCTTGCCATTCACCCAGGCATGACCCTTACCCAACCCCATCAAATCCACAACGGGGTCGGTCCCTAGAGGAGCCTTGAAAGTTGTCTGAAAAAAGTAGAATACAAAAATCCAGATTAATGTACAAAGAAACCTCTTAAATTTTGTTCAATCGCAAATTAGTATGATATATATGTAGACATCGAAATTTCGGAAACTTTCGTGTTCACAATATATAGTAAGTACCTTGTACCAAGTGAACATCCTTTCATTTGGTATGTCTCTTGTATTCCACTTGTACTTGGCAGCTTGATGACCAGTAATTTTGTACATTCCTTTGTGAATACCATCAATTCCAACCTTATATGTCCACTCATTTTTGCTCAAGTCCTTCATCACCTGTGTACCATTCTCCGCTCGTGCAATCAGTTGAACAGGACCATGAATCCCAACATCTACTTCATCAAAGAATTGACCATAATTCTTAACATTCAAAACAACGTAAACATTATATATGTTAGATTATAATCATCACAAGAATCAAATGCTTTAAACTTATAATTGTGATTTAACGCCTACTTGCAAGCCAACAGTGACACTGAGTAGAGATAAATCATTATTCTTCCCGTGCTTTAGCTTGAACGACTTTGTCTCAAAAGTGAAGCTGAACTGTCCATTTGTAGCAGCTTGTGTACCTGAAATTCAATAACGATATAGTTAGCTAAAAGAAATATAACAAGGAAAATGGTAGTGGCTAACTAAATGAAGGTTACCCATGTGTTTTCCATTAACGAAAGCATGAAGGATGTGCCCATTGATATTCACTCGTAGCGCAATTTCTTTGTCACCCCAAATTGGATCAGTTGAAATGTGCTCCAGACTAAAAACACATAAATTTCAATACAAGATGACAAGTTCAGCTATATTCTTGTGAGATGATAAAAACCGTAAAGCATTTTTGTAAGATGATAAAAACTGGTAAAGAAGACTATCTGAAAAAAGAGAGGAGGAAAATGAAGCATATGTCACCTAGTCATATACCACAAGATTACTTGTGTCATTTGTTACTAATTTCTGATCAAGCTGTACATTAGCAGTCAGATTGCTATGCTTAACCGAGCCGTTCTTGATGTGTGTAAAGTGCTCAGGCTTCCAAACCCAGATTAATGCGTAAGACTCCTTATTATCATCCGCTTCATTTAGCACTCCCTCCATCACTGATATTTGGGTATTAACCTTATAAACAACATTCAAAATTATTATGTATATATGAGTTTCTAATATATATTGACTAGCAGAAGTATAATATATGTAAAAATTTGATCACATTTACCTGGGCAGTCTTGTAGACTTCAGTATGAGAGCAATTAGGAAGGATAGAGACAGACCAAGAGGGAACTTTATACATTATACCCTCAAAGTTAATAACGGCATCATTTGTTTCATTTGCATTTCCAAGGAAACAGATTTCACTTCCGTTGAAACGGTACGATGTTGCCTGAAAAGTTGAAAAGAAAAATATGTTTAATTGTATGGAGAAGTATGCACAAATATGACCAGTTATAAACTTTTAATTAAGATAGAACGGGAAGAGTGCTAAACATACGGCAATGGTCACTAAGCCATGGTTTAAAGCTTTTTGTACGATTAATTCTATGTTTAGTGTCTCCAGTTCTATTTCTGATTGAAAGTTCTTGCTGGCTTCTAAAATATACACATAAATGTCTTACGTACCTCCCTCATGTTTCCATAATCGATTTTATCTACAGCGCCATAAGTCAGTGCTCTCTCCCTTGATAGGATGATATTATGGAGCTTTTGAAGATGTCCCCACTTGGGTTGATTCAAATTACCTATTCACATTGTTAAAACATAGAATCAGTCAGTATACAAAATTCATACAAACACAGAAGCTAATTACTTGATTTTCTGCATGTTTATTTACCATATTCATCCAGTGGTGCATCATAATCGTATGATGTGGTGATGTAAGGACCGCCTGCTACACGACCGAAATTCGTACCACCATGGTACTGCAGGCGTATTGCTTACACGTATTAATAATCGAAAGATGGTCGAATGAATAACTCAAATTGGTAAATGAGCTTAGGCACCAAGTAAAGTGTATAATTACCATGTAATAGTTTTGGAAGGTTCCGCCAAGCTGAAAGAAACGTGCAACAGAGAACGCAAGATCCTCGGCAGTCCTGTGTGGATCTTGCATGCCCCAACCCTTATACCTAAAGAAATATTACATTATTTTAAAGCAATTTTTGCAAACTTAAGCACAATCAAATTGTTAGAACAGTGTTCTGCAACACCGAATTTAATCCCTCATCTCTCTAGATTAGATTAATTAAAATATTGATCAAGTAATAATTTCCTTAGAAGACTACTAGACTAGAGAGCAACAAGAAGAAAAATAAGCACAGTAACAAACCAGCCAGTCCAATTTTCTGTCCACATCCTGGGACTATTGTTGTGGGCAGGTTGAAATTGATCACAATACCAGCCATTGCAGGTATCAATCTGCAGATAAAACAATGACAATGAATAAATTTCGAAAGTAAATTTACTGTAAATTGGTAATATATTTTCCCTTGAAATTTATAAGCAAACCATTGGTTGTGGAGCATCATTCTCTTGACGCACAATCCAAGGCACTTCAATCTTGAAAGATTCAGCCAATCCAGCACACCATTGTAAATCTTGCTTCCCTTCATCCCCTTAGTACTGAATAACATTCCCGTACTCATATTCAATCTATCAGAAAGGAAAAGTATAATTTTGATTATATATATAATTATTTATTATATTCAGATAATATGTAAAGTATTTCAGCAATTACATCATGAACTGGTACAACAGTGGATTTGTCTCCTAAACTTTAATTTTAACTAATTTCACTTTGATCTGACCAGTTTCCATCTTACTATCATGTTATACCCAAGTTTCATCCAAAAAGTCACATATCACTCATTGAATGTTATTTGTAATTTTTTTTTATTTCTCACCATTATTTGTTATTTTTTCTTTTCGAAATGTTCACTTTTGGCGAAACAATAGATGAAAAGTGGGGGAACATGGCTGTATGGGAAACATTGCACATTTACAGTAGTTTAGTGGGGAAATCAATCAAAATAAAAGTTAAAGTGGGAGATCGATCGGCAATAGAGTACCAGTTTGGATATCTACTAAATACCAAATTAAAAGCATAAAAAGTTGGCCGAATTACAAACCTGAGCAACTATAATAGGTCCCCCTTGCGAAGCAAAAAGTTTCTCATGCTTCATCATATCCACTATTAGGGTTGTAAAGTTTGCCATCTCCCTCTGAAAAAACATAAACAGTATAACAAAACTAGAGTAAATAAACTGAAAATAGAAACAAACCACTGAGTTAATGTCATGTATATTTTTCAGAAGTTTACCTCAAACACAGGATTGTTTGTCCTCAATTTGATGCCAGGTATGTTATGCAGCCACACAGGCAAACCTCTGCAGGCAAGAGTTGAAAAATATTATAATATGCTGAGCGTAGACAAAATTAAAGGTCAAAATCTAAGTGTATAAGTTGGGAAAAATAATTGTTACCCATAATTCCATTCTGCACAAACATATGGTCCAATTCGAAGAACAGCATAGAGCCCTGTCTCTTGGATGGCCTTAATGAATCTTACTAGGTCCAGAATTTCGGTGAAATCATACTAATTTAACAATAATATTATGAGTGAATATGTACACTTAAAATGGCAAAACAAAAATAATTATGGAAAAACAAGGGGCAAAAGAAATTAAACCTAACAACGAAGAGGTTCATGCGCATTCCAAAACACGTAAGTCTCAATGGCATTGAGACCTCCGTGTTTTGCTTTTTGGATTAACAATGGCCACATCTATAAAAGGTACCGTTAATCTGGTGACATGTTGAGAATTTTCTTTGATACTAGTGTCTTGGTATGGCGTTTTTAAAAATTGAGTCTAACCTTTATTGATATTTTAAAATTTCTCGTCTAGGTGTAGCAATTTTGATACAACGTTTGGTGATCATATTTGCATAGAAGGTGACCAAGTAACTAAAATTCATTATAAAATGATCAGTTAACATACTTCAGGAGTACTGCGGGGGTAGTGAATGGAGCCAGATATTACAATTCTTCTTTCATCATCAATTTTTAGGGCATTTCCATCATATGAAACTCGGAGAGCAGAGCAAAACTGAATCAGCAACAGGAAAGCAGAAGCCAGCAACAAAACTCCCATGGTTGACATTGAAAGTCGCAAGCAAAAGTCTAGTTAATAACTCTCTCTCTCTCTCTCTTAGTAGGATTTTCACCAAGATTCTCAAGGATGTGAAAAAAGTGTGGAGAAAAAGTTGACAATTAAGAGGCATAGATTAAACTTTATAGTGGTGGCTGTGTTACTTGCGGATCTATATATATGGTTGTATTTGAAATGTTGGTGGATGCCGAGATAACAAAATAAGATTCATGACAAATAGATGGGGCTTCATTGTCCGGATATTCTGAGTTTGTTAGAGGATGAAAAGCATGGCTTTACTGGGATAAAATGTATTCTTGTTTAGTCTAGTTTGAGCTCAGCCCTTAGTTCACTCAAAATCTATAAATAAATTACACTTAAGACGAAGGTTGTTTGATTCCAACGTGAAATGTATTTGGCACGAGTACAATTTCATATAGAGAAGTTATATGTCATGATTGTCATCAAATATATAGTTAATAATTACATGATAACTATATAAAATGGGATCCTTTGTGGGACCCCTACCACATCGAACTTTAGCAATTCGAATTGTCTATTTTTTAAGTTACACTTCATATATCGTACTGACAAAATATTAACCAAATAAAAAATGTTTGAGGTATTTAAATGAGGTTAAAGAAATTGACAACCACATATTGTGTTCTAAGAAACAATGAAATTTCATCATCACAATTAAATAGACAAATGGTTTCAAATTGAATTGATTTTTTGCAAGGATGAACTATGAATAGAGACTTAAAAAGTATACAATTCGGATCGTTGAAGTTCAATGTGGTGTGAGGTCCTACAACTAATCCCATTTTTTTGAAAACAATGGGGATATGTATCTGTTGTCGAGAAGAATCCCACATTGATAAGAGAAGGGACCTTGTATGAGCTAATCTTCATATTACCAATTGGTTTTATGGTGGAACCCCAACTTTCTGTGTGGAACCAAAGCATGTTGTCCAACGTGTGAAGCCCAATGGGCACACGTGCTCCACGTCACCCGAGTTGTGTTGTTAACGCGTTAGGCTTGAAAATTTATCACACTTAAGGAGACGTGTTGAGAATGAGATCCCACATTAATGAGAGGGGGACCTTGCATGTGCTTATAAGTAGTTGAGCTCATCCCCCTATTGGCATATTGCCAATTGATTTTATGGTGGAATCTCAACTTTCTTCATATGTAAATGATCATCCTTGAAGGCCTTGTTATTTTTCTTAATTTGGTCGGTATGAGTAGAACTCACATTTACATCTCTCAAAATGTAAAATGAGATGTAAATATGGTTGTTTCCATCTCAAATTTACATATTCCCAGTAAAGATTTTCATTTTTTGGAAACATCGGCCGTACGAGAGAAATTTGATTATGAAAAAAAAGATCGTTACACCTAGTTAGCGGGTCATAAACCTTACCTTTCAAACAATAAGAAAAAATACATCAAAAGAAGGGGACATAAACCTTATCCCTCTAGAAATAAAATAAGAAAGATACAAGAAAAAGAAGGAATATGCAATATATAAAAAATGAAAACTAATGAAAATGGCTTGAAAACTTTGAGTTTTAACAAAAATGACAAAAATGTGTTATAAGTGAATAATACCAAGATTGACTTTTTAGAATAAAAATGTGATTTTTCATTAAAATAAACAGTACCAGAAGTTTTTCGTTAAAGTTCCTTATAAAAAACCTTCCTAGATTTGGTTCACTAACTATCTACTTGTCTTGGATTCCAGGGTAGCGTGTCCAGGGGCAAGCTTTCTCACTAATAGTGACTGGTACCCTGGTCTGCTCAGCGATAGAGCCCATCTTCTTTGGGGCAGTGGAGAAGTGAGGTGCAAACAAGAGTGAAATGAGACGTCAACCGGGGTGAAGTTTTGGTTTGAAAATTCAAGCCGGGCAGCTTTTCCCTCTGTAAATGGTTCACTAGTCTTCTTCAATGGTTCACTAGTCTTCTTCAATTGCTATAAAATTGAACTGATGATACCGGCTCCAGGATCCATGATAGCCGAACGTGCCATGGGCCGGTCGGGCCATTGGACCAAAATTTAAGCCCGGCCTGGTCACTTTTTATGGATATTGTCGTGCATTATTTAAATGAGTTTGAACTGTGCCGTGTCTTATTTAAATGGGCCGTGCCGTGCTCTACTCGCCACCTATTTAACACCTCTAATTAACATGGGTTTTTTTATTAACATTCCACAATCTTATGAATACATTCCATTTTTTTGAATTCTTGTTGAACTACCTCCTTTACCCTTACTTAAATTTGAAAAAGAAAAAAAAAACCAAACAAACAAACAAACTCAGCACCCACAAATGTACCACGTATTCTCTTTGCGACAGCCAAACAACATGCATCACCATTAACGAATTCCATTGATCTCAATAATTCAATTGTTACAAGAATGGTCTTGATAACTTTATCTACCCAAACATATGCCGACCTTATATTACAGAAACACTTTCCATATGTTTTCCTGCCCATAGCCGTCAAGTAGATATCCTTGAGTATGGCGTCTGAAATTACAGTTTCTACAAACTGCTAAAGGCCTCGCAGAATAACAGGGAGGGAAGGGGGAGGGGAAGGTGAGGGAATGGAGTGCTTAGCATGGATCGACAAAGTGGCGGAGGGTAAGCGAGATGTCAGTTAGGTGAAATGTTATTGTTGTTTTGAACAGGTGGGGTGGCTTCAGTAGAAGTAAGGTTAAAATTGAAATTTAAAAGAACAATTTTAAGTATGGGGTGTATTTATAAGATTGTGGGATGCCAATAAAACAACGCATTAATATTACATTTGTTTCAGTTTCAGGTGAGAATATCTCTAGTCTCAAAGCTGTCAGCCTGTCACTCACTCCTCACCATTTGTGAGGAGCTTCTCTCCTTACTTGTCCTCTTATTTCTCAGCAACCAAACAGACTAAAATCGGTTCCACCACTCCAGAACAACATCGGGTATTTTCTTTTTCTTTCTTTAAAATTATCCTCCTTTATAATCCCTTTTTCTTTTCTTTTCTTTTTTTTTTTTTTTTTTTTTTCCGGTATCATGCTCTGTTTGGATACCAAGTAAACCCCCAGAAGAAAAAAAACAAAATTAAACCTAGCACGACGGGGATTTCTTATGAATCATTATTTGTTAAGAGAATTTTCCATGAATTTGGAAAGTAGAATTTTAGGGAACAAAGTTATCCATCCATTTTCCATGAAAGTATATAATGATTGTCCCTTTTTTCATTAGGAAAATCCCTTAGAAGATAAGTTCATCAGATAATAAATGGGTTCAAACTCGAAGTTTCGTAAAGCATGCATTGAAGATAGGATCAGTGGATTGCCAGATGCAATTCTTTCCCGCATTCTTTCTTCCGTTTCAACAAGAGATGCTTTAAAAACCAGCGTTTTGTCACACAGATGGTTCAATGTGTGGGCTTCTGTTCCCAATCTAAGACTAACTCAGACTTCTCCGAAAGAATTTTCCCGTTTCGCGGGGTATGTGGACCAGGTACTTTTCTTTCGCGGCTCATCAAAAATTCATGCATTCAAGCTTCGTTGTAAGGTACCGAACGACGATTTTTCTAGGATTGATTCTAGGATTTGCACTGCTGTTAGGCGTAATGTTGCTGAGCTCGAACTTGATCTCTTCGTAGACTTGACGCCAAATACATATCAGGGTTATCAGTTGCCAAGAAGGCTTTTGATGTGCAACACTTTGGTGGTTTTAAAGCTGACTTTGCATTGTAACGATATTACCGTTACTCCTAGCTCAGGCTGTTTTCCAAGTCTCAAGTTTCTCCATGCTACTGTGCATTATCCTGTTGGTGACTTGATGGAGAAGCTTTTTTCTTGTTGCCCTGTACTTGAAGATTTGATTATCAATGGAGATCTTGAAGAAGATTCAATTTTGAATTTTAATGTCTCTGCACCTAATCTAAAACGACTACGAATTAGTTTGCACATTGATCCATTCCCTTTTGATGGAGATGATATTTACAGAATGGGAGATTATAACTACAAGATTCTTGTTAATGTTAATGCTCCAAACCTTGAAGAGTTCAACCTCCTCGAGAACTTTCTGGCAAGCTATTCCTTTAACCATGCAAATTTGCTAAGCAAAGCGAAGATTGATTTGGGAGACATGCATGTGTTCAACAACCTTGACTTTGTGCACAAGTCTGCTGATCGTATTTATAGTGTTTTTGCAGCAATTATCAATGTTACACATATATCACTTTCAGCTCCAGCTTTTGGGGTAAGTATGCTCTAACATGTTCCATTAGTTTCTGGTAGCCTTTCTGCATACTATTATATGTCAATGGACATTCTATATTTGTCTGGAGCATTGGTTTGACCTATGCACTTTGTTGTCATGGAGGATCGTTGCACTGAAACTTGATACTATTTGCCTACGTTAAATAATCTGAAGCACTTGGAGCTGCAACTTCAAGCCTGTTGCTCTTGGCAATTTTTGACAAAGTTACTGAAGATATCTCGCTGCTTAGAATATCTTGTCATTGAAACTGTAAGTAATACATGGATTTACACTTTCGGTAAATGATAATACTGTTTCATTTGCACCATTCCATGGATTTTAATTTGACTCGTTTATGTTTTATAAAATTTTAGAACATCAAATGCTCTCTGCATCTCAACGAGCCTATGTTTGTACATGAATGGTGTCCAACGGAGCTTGTACCTATTTGTCTGTCATCACGAGTCAAGACGATTTGCATAAGGGGACTCCATGGGCGGCCAGATGAGATGGAGAGGTGACAAAGTACTTACTAAAGCACGGTAAGGTATTGGATATGGTGAGAGTTTGTACTTTTGTATTTCATGCAGAAGGAGAGATGTTTCGACACGAACTTTCAATGTGCCCAAGGGGTTCAAAGACTTGTCGAGTTGAATTTTGAAAAGTTCTAGGTTTTATGTCGATTCCAATTTTGAAATGTAAGTGGCTCTATCTTCACTAAAATGATTGTCAATGGATCCACTTTCATTGTCCATGAAACATTGAAACATGAATTTCTAGCAGTATTTTTGTTTTAAAATCCCCTCCACTTTTTGAGCTTCTTTAGCGTTGGAGGTACTAAGATCATGGGAGTAGATAAAACATGAGAATAAAATATGGCTGGCTCTAAAGGACAATATATTGGAGAGACTATCTACTTGAATTATATTTTGTAGACTACATGATGTGCAGTTGATGGTTAGACTCTTTCCTTAAATCATTAAAGAAAAAAATCCAATCAACGACCTCCATATCATGTGGTCCATAAAAATATGGACTAAAAACATGGTTTCCCTAACATTTTCTATGATGCTTTTGGTCTTAGAGTGTAGGAATCTTGTTTTGGTCGACCCATTTGTTTCGACCAAAGTTTGTCCTTGTAGTAATTCTAGAAACTCATTATGACTAAATTAGTTAGAGCATCTTCAATAAAAAATAAAAATTTGAGATGCAAAAACCACATTTACATCTTATTTTACACTTTCAAAGATATATAATTTAGTTATACTCTAATGGAAGATATGTAAATTAATAAGATTTTTTTTTTCTTTAACTGGCGAAGTCCACCTCCACAAAATTATTTTTTCTTAATGTAAATTTACATTTTTATTTAAATCTTCCTTCCAACAAATATTAATATTTTACATAAGAGTTTTTTATCAACAAAAAATGTAAATTCGCATCTCCTATACGAAATGCCCTTAGAAAACGTACTAAAAAAACTAGATGGAGGGATCTAAAATGACCATAAACAATTCAGTGATACGGATTCATTTGTAGACCCTTATCCAGGGGGTCTAACATGACCAAAAGATGTAATTTTGCATCATAAGAGATGCTCTTAGAAACTCATTACTACAAAAAAAAATATATATATATATATATATATATATATATATATATATATATATATATTACTACAAAATATATTAGATGGAGGGATCTAAAATGACCATAAACAATTCATCTTGGGCCAATATTATAATAGGGTACTAGTGCGTTTCAGAACTCTCCCTCTTGTAAATTACCATAACATTTTTGTACCTCTCCCCTTAATAATAAATTCCTTAATGTAATGTTTTTTAAAAAAAAAAAAAAATTGTTTCTAATTAATTATCCTAAATCTTTTTGTATTTACAATTCTTTATTAAGGAGGGAGTTTTAACGAAAAACTCACGGTACTGTTCACTTTAACGAAAAACCACATTTTTACACTAAAAAGTCAATCCTAGCACTATTCCCTTTACCTTTTATTTTGTCTTTATTGTTAAAACTCAAAGTTTTCAAGCCCTTTTCATTAGTTTTCCTTTTTAAAAACTCCAAACAAGCCATAAATTGATGGAGGACAGTAGGTAACCGGATAATTTCTCAATCAGAAGGAACATGACCTTAAAATGGGGATTTTAGGACCTTATTAAGTTGTCAAATATTTTAAGTCTTTGATCTGAACTAATATAATTTGTTACTAATATGCATTTGGACCTCACAAGACCATGGGAGAGATTTTTCAGTGTGACGGGAACAAGAAATGGTACACTACGGGTCATTATACAAATTGTGAGATATGTGTGTTAAAAAGCTAATAACTTAAAAATTACAATTTCTCACCACTTGTATAAAAACACGTGATGTACCTTTCATATTCCGGTCACAAGGAAAAAAATTTCCTTAAAATGAGGATTTTAGGAGAACATGACTCTTAAAATATAAAATATGAATTTGTTGTGTAACCCAAAATTAAATTTTTTACCAAAATTTTAGGACGTGTGGTAGAAGAAAACTCTAGGGTCGTTATAGAGTCCATCAAACACTAGGGTCATCATAAAGCCCGTCAAGATTAAGTTCCAAATGGTTCAGATCCTCTCTTTTTTTTTTTCTTTTTTTCTTTTTTAACAAATGATGTTATCTACGTTAACGGGAAGGAGTAGGCTTAGCCTCACAATGGGCTAGCAATAACGTGGTTCAAATTCGTCTTTAGCGAGAATCGAACCTAAGAGCTCTCACTTTCACTTACAAGTAAAAAAAAATATCATTAGACCGTAATACTAAGTGGTCAGATCCCCTCTTTTAACTATTCTGTTCAGTCTTCACTAGATATGCTGTCGTTCAGTGTGACCCAGTTGCTCATTTTCCCGCCGTTTCTCAGCTATCAAACATTGTTTATCTAAACCTAGAAGGCTCCACCGATTCAGTACCGTATCAGGTATTTTTCTTTTTCTTAGATATCTTGTTTGTGTTTATTTTCGCTAATGAATTCGTTAGTTTCCTTTAGTATATCTCTGTTTGGATTCCGGGAAAACTTATATCAAAACGCGTAGTGCCAAATCTCACAAGTTTTGCTGTTAACTGAAAACCCTAAACCCTAAAAACCCTTCACAAATTGGATCCAACAAAGGAAAGAAAATAGTATTTTTTTTTTTTTCTTCTCTCTTTTAGAAGTTAAAGTTGTTTCTTTTGGATCTTAACAGAACTTCGGCTGGGTTTGAAATCAAAATGTCGTTAAAAGCATGCATTGGAGATAGGATCAGTGGATTGCCAGATGAAATTCTTTGCCACATTCTTTCATTCCTTGTAACGGAGGAAGCTGTAAAGGCTAGCGTTTTATCACGTAGATGGAAGAATGTATGGGCTTATAATCCCAATATTGACCTATGCGATCTGAGATGTGGAAGAAGGATTCATTCAGAAAATTTTGAGGGAATCGTGAATCTTGTACTTCTCTCACGTGGCTCCTTAGACATTCATAGATTCAGTCTGTCTTGTGAGGATTTTGTGAACTATTCTTGTTTTGATGCTTGGATTCGCAGTGCCGTTAGGCACAATGTTGTTGAACTAGTACTTATCTTGTTGATGGGGGTTTCAGCCAAAAACTGGATCTTATTGATGGGGAGACCGTGTCCTATTACGCGGGTTTTGAGTTGCCAAAAAGCTTGTACATGTGCAACACATTGGTGGTGTTGAAGCTAAGACTCCAACCTTCTTTTACGATTACTCCTCCGTCAAACTGTTTCCCAAGTCTCAAGTTTCTCAAACTCATGTTCGATTGTCTTGATATTGACTCAATGGAGAAGCTCATTCCTTGTTGCCCTGTACTGGAAGATTTGAATATAGATTGCGAACTTGTCGATCTTGATGAGTTTCCAGTATTGAATTTCAATATCTCCGCACTGAAACTAAACAAATTACAAGTATATTTGTACCAAGGTACGTCTGAAATCCCTCGTGCATACCAAATATTTGTTACTGTCAATGCTCCAAGTCTCGAAAAGTTTGATCTCCAAGACGAATATATGGCGATCTATTCTTGGAACAAGGGAAAATCCTTAAGCAGAGCGAAGATTGATTTCAAACAGCTGCACCGGTTTCAGGGCATTGACAATGACTATATCCTTGAATCTGCTGATCGTATGCAAAGGCTTTTTGAAGGGTTGTTGTATGTTAAAGATCTTTCGGTTTCAGCTCCACTTTTTGGGGTAAGCTAGCTCTAACTTATCCCCTCTTACATTTGGAATTCGTCGAATGGAAATTCTCAACTATGTTGAGGAAATATAATTTTGCTTTATTAATAATTGATATATACTTTTTCTATGTGAAGGATCCAGAGATAATGCATCAATATCATCTACCTACGTTTAATTATTTGAACCGCTTGGAGCTATTTCTTCATACATGCTGCTCTTGGAAACTGCTGACAAATTTTCTCAAGAAATCACACAATCTGAAATATCTATTCCTTCAAAGTGTAAGTATATGTAAATTCACCCTAAGCTACATGGTACCTGGGTAATCTTCAATGACTTGATTTTTAACTTTTTTATTTTAAATAATCTTCAGAACGCGAAGTTGTCACATCCCGGCCTGGGGGGGACCACTTCCTGGGCCCGCTCCACCACCGTAGCACAATATTGTCCGCTTTGGGCCCCGACCACGCCCTCATGGTTTTGTTTCTGGGAACTCACACGAGAACTTCCCAGTGGATCACCCATCATGGGAGTGCTCTCGCGCGCTACTCGCTTAACTTCGGAGTTCCAACGGAACTCGAATCCAATGAGCTCCCAAAAGGTCTCGTGCTAGGTAGATATGAGAATATATATATAAGGATCACTCCCTGGGTGTTGTGGGATTTTACACAAGTGTTCAGCTTTTCGCCATGGTTGTGACTTTGTACACCATGTATGGTCTCCGCCAAGGTGGGTACCCGTTTGCTTGATGTCATGCCTCAAGAACATTTGCATAAAGGGATTCCGAGGACGAGCGGATGAAATGGAAGTGGTAAAGTACATGTTGAAGCAGGGTGAAGTCTTGAATAATGTGATAATATTTATTTGTGATTTCTCTGTAAAAGACGAGATGAAGTTATGCCAGGAGATGTCAACGTTCCCAAGGGCTTCAAAGGCTTGTCAAATTGAATTTCGAAAATAATGTTATGTAATTATTGATGTGGATTCCATTTTCAAAGTTGGGAAGGGGTCCGTTCTGTGTCGATGGAACTGCAGTCGTGTTTTGAACTGATGTTATCTGCTCTTAGCTTCTTTAACTTTGGATGAATGAGATTATGGATCGTTATGTGTTTGCCCTATGTATTTGCACCATGGACTTGGACCAGTTGACATGTTTACCTATTTTGAATGATAATTGAGAATTGTTCTGATTCATCACTTGTTCAGCGTATAATTTTAAGTGAAAATTTCCGAGACCATTATTGAAGTTTGATGAGGGGAAGTCGTTAATCATGTTTTCTATTTGATTCTCTCTTTTTTTTTATCGAATATATTTTCTCTCCTATTCATAACTTCTCAGATCCACGATTTAGCCAATTCCAAGTTAATATGCCTAGTTTTCATGTGTTATTTACAAATCAGACAGAAACAACGCCTATAATGTGTCATTTTTCCTTTTTAATAAAACAATTTTGGGAATGAGGAATCGAACTTTGGACCTATGATGCTTTGTTGACTTTAAAAACTATTTAGCCTACGTGGTGTGCATCCCGAATAAGTAATAAGCTAACTACATCTTTCGGTCGAATGCAAGGCGTGCCAACTCGTCAGCCGAGCTCGGCCGGGGAATAAAATAAATGTTGATGTGGCGTTGGGCACATTGCTGACTTCTTGATCTCGCGACTGCGGCCGATGAAGGAACACGTCTTGGCCTTCGGGTTCTAAAGCCTGAAGTCAAGATTGTTAGTTCTGCGAAGTTCAATACTGAATTCGGCTTTCAGTCTGCCAAATGTAGTAACCTGGTAACACCACACTTAGCTGAGAAGACTGATGAACACTTAGCTGAGAAGACTGATGAGATGACCTATTCCAACAAGTACTCGAATATCCTTGCTAGTCGAGACTTGGATAGGTAATCAGTCAGTCTCAAAGCAGTGTTATTTATCCAAATTGAAGGTGCTCCTCGGTCGACTGATTCTACGGCTCCAGTGCTGTTTATCCAAACTGAAGATGTTGCCGATTGCCTCTATAGTGTATCCAAACTGAAGGTGTGTTGGCGGGAAAAAGGAAAATAAAAATCTCAAGGTCATTGAGAGGTTGTTTGCACAGAGCAATTGTGTGTAGATTTTGAAGGGGGGCCTTAAATGATGCACTCCCTTCTCTATTTAGAGTATACCTAAGCATGTCATAAAAACTGAAAACTGATACCTATATATATATACTAAGCAGATACTTATTGGCAAGGTTCTAAAGGGTGATATGCGCTAGTCAGTCGGCGAGCAGAGGCCTAGTGTCTGGGTGTCTAGGTTGGGGCCTAGGCGGTTTTATTAATTTTAATTAAATTTATTTTATAATCTATATATAAATGTCTATTTATACTTAAAAATTTAAAAAAAAATTAAAAAAAACACATAATTGTACTGGGGTACATCAATTGCAAAATAAAATAAACTATATATTATGAAGTATAAGAAAACGTTAAAAACATGGGGTACAAGCATATAATGAGTATTCATCCAAGTGTTCAACAAGTTTATTACAATTTATTGAAAAAATAAAATGCAAAATGACGTACATGTGCAAGTAGTATCCTACGACTGTAACCTAGGTACAAAACTCTAAAATATTAATCTTAGAACATTGGTTGTCAATCTTATAAGTAGCATAATTTATTGGTACATGATTGGTATCCACTAGAGTTTGTGCATGTCTGTTGTCATGCCTCAAGACTATTTGCATACGTTGGATTCCAGGGACGACGAGATGAGTTGGTGGCAACACAGTACTTGGTCAAGCACGGTAAGGTTTCAAATAAGGTGAAAATTCGTACTTGTGATTTCCACAAAGAATCAGTGGTTCAAGGACTTGATTATTGATACTTTGAATAAGGTATGGAAGAGATTTGTAAGGTCCCCTAGGGGTTCAACGACTTGTAAAATGGATTGAATCTTCTTCCATTTAAATTGATTGTGCCTATTATTGTGGGATAATAAAAATGGAAGGTTAAGGATTAGCGGGAATCGAACCCGCATCAGTAGCTTGGAAGGCTAGGAGTTATAGTCCACGTTGATTCACATGTGAATGGACCTTGTCCTATCCAATAGGACATGAGCCTACATTAATTCTACTTCCTATATATTGTTTTATTATCCATAGCAATATTTCAAATTTCAAATTTCAAATTTCAGAATTCAATATTTCAAAATTCAAAATTTCAATATTTCAATATTGAATATTCAGAATTCAATATTTCAAAATTCAAAATTCAATATTTCAATATTTCAATATTTTAAATTAACTCTACTTCCTATAGTTTGCTAGATAAATCTAAGTTTTGCTATATTTCAAAATTCAGAGCAATATTTCAGTTGTTATTACCTATATATTGTTTTAATATTATGTAACTAGGCCTGGCAAACGGGTCTTGTTTCATGTCGTGTTCGTGTAACACATGTTATCTTAATGAGTTGTGTTGTGTCACACCTGTTATCTTAACAGGCCCTTAACAGATCGGGTCACTTTATTCAACAGGTAAAATGACCCTACCCATTAAGAATTTTTTTTTTTCTTCTTAAATTTGCACATACCACATTACCACATCAATATTACTTCAAAACATAAAAATACATTTGTCGTTAAGTACTACATCTACACTCCAAATTAAGAGCTTAATGAAGAAAAAAAACACCAAACACTACTAGTCTACTACAAAATATCAAATGTGGAAAGATATGCAAAATGAATGAGTTTTCCTTTTCAAAGTTATGAAGCCTTTCTCCGAAGTTAAAACCTTGTCAATGAAACTCAAAGCTTACATGTTATTTCTTTTACAAAATCCTTCAATTTTCATCGATCATCATGTGGAAATTGTATTGAAACTTTGGCTTGATCTATTGCCTTCAAGAGTTATGTTAATGATGTTTTCAGTAAGATTTTTCACATCATAACTCTCTTCAGCATTAACTAAGTACAGAAAAACCAAACATTATAAACCATTCAAATTATAAGAAGTTTATCAAAATAATTATGAAAAGAAATAAAACAATAGTATTATACCATATAAAAATATATTACCTCATTTTTTTTAAATTTTCTAAATTTAATTTAATATATATACACACACGTATATATATAATTATATATATGATATATACATATATATAATTATATATAGAGTAAATTGTAGCTATGGTCCCTTAACTTTAACTCAATTGGAGCAATGGTCCCTCAACTCATCAAAACGTGTGGCTATGGTCCCTCAACTAAAAATTCATTATCATTGGTCACTTAACTTTAATTCAACTAGAGAAATGGTCCCTTAACTTTAACTCAATTGTAACAATGATCTTTCCAACATAACTCGTTTTGACAAAAATTTTGACGTAGTTGATGAAAATGACCATAATTACACACTTCGATAAGTTGAAGGACCCTAATTATATAAATGGTTATTCAAACATAACTAATGTTGACAAAATTCTGACGAAATTGATGAAAATGACTATAGCTACACATTTTGATAAGTTGAGGGACCAATGGTAATAGATTTTTAGTTGAGGGACCATTGCTCCAATTTGATTAAAGTTGAGGGACCATTACTACAATTTACTCTTACATACATATATATATATATATATAATTATTATAGTATTTTTAGGGGTATAAAATTATTAAATTAATTTTTTTATCGTGTATCGGGTTACTCACATGTATACCCGGACCAACCCGTTATCTTAATATGTGCTTATTGGGTTACTCGATTCGTTATTGTGTCGACCTGATAACATGTTAATTCATAACCGTTCATCGTATATCGTGCGGTCAAAAATCATTTTAAAATTTAAAATTAAATATAAATAATACGTAATGAAAACTGACCATACGATATACGATGAACGGTTACGATCACAAGATCCCAAGGATTCCTTGGAAAAGAATCCAGCGAGATCCTTTTCGTCTACTCTCTTCTTGTGAGCAATCTTGATGGACATGTTTAGCATCGTGTTTACATTACTTGCTAAAATCTTAAAAAGGTTTTTTAGCCAAAATGGTCCTTGAGATATGCATAACTCCTCACTTTGGTCCCTAAAATTTCAAATCAATACAGGTGGTCCCTAAGATTGTCCACCATCCATCATTTTGGTTTTTCCGTTAAATGTCTCGAAGCTCCTGGCCGGAAGTTTGGGCAATTTTCAAAGCTTTGTAACTCAATCGTTTCTTAACCAAATTCGACCCATAATACATCAAAATGAAGATAGGAAAGTTTAGAATAAGATTATACATATTTGGAAGCCCAATGGTTGCCGAAGATGGTCGGAAAACAGCTTCGAAGTTGACTGGTCCAAGGGAAAACTGGAAAACTCGCCAGAAAGTGGGCAAACTTTAAACATTCATAACTTCTTCAATACTCAACAAAATCAAGTGATTCAAAAACGAAAATCATACTTCTTGACGAAGCAAAGATAATGGTACCTTTATCAGTGGTTAATGCGCCGTTATTTGGCCGAAAAACGGCTCGAAAGTGGCTAACTCGAGACCAAGACAGCCACTTTTGAGCCGTTTTCTGGCCAAAAATGCTGACTTAGCTACTGAAAGAGGTACCATTCTCTTCGTCTTGTCAAGAAGTATGATTTTTGTTTTTGATCACTTGATTTCATTGAGTATTGAAGAAGTTATGAACGTTTAATGTTTGCCCAGTTTTCGGGGAGTTTTCCAGTTGTCCCTCGGACCAGTCAACTTTGAGGCTATTTTCCGACAATCTCTGGCAACCATTGGCCTTCCAAATGGTATAATATTATTCTACACTTTCCTATCTTCATTTTGATATATTATGGGTCGAATTTAGTTAAGAAACGATTGAATTACGAAACTTTGAAAATTGCTCAAACTTACGGCCAAAACCTCCGAGACACTTAACGGAATTTTTAACGGAATGACCAAAATGAGGATGGTGGACAATCTCAGGGTCCACTTCTATTTATTTGAAATCTCAGGGACCAAAGTGAGGAGTTATGCAAATCTCAGAGACCATTTTGGCTAAAAAGCCTATTAAAAATCCAACTCCGTTAACGAACACATTGTGAAGAGTAACACTTGCAGCCCTCAGTTGTTGAGCCGACCTCAGAATATCAAATCCTGAGCCCCCCACCCTTAGCCATGTTTTATGTTTAGGGTACCTATTACCAAACACATCAAACCTCAAATATTAACGGGTTAGATGAAGACGAGAATGGTATATGAACTGTTTCTTTAAGTATTGCTCGTAGATTTTGCGTTGCGTGAATGTAGCGTGATATGGTATTGTCGATTTTTAGTTATAATGTGTCTCTTTAGAATATTACTTAACCTAATACATGATTGATTCTACTTATGTCGTACTATAGCAAATCAATCCTTCACCCTTGGTTCACTATAATACGGTGAACAACGCAACGACGAGTGCTTACTAGAAGTCACGAAACGTCATCAGCCGAGGATGAGATTGTTGATACTTACGGTTTGCTTTTTAAGAGTAGTTTCATATTCCATTTGAAAACATTTATAATTTTTTAAAATGACGAATGTAGCTAAATTACTTAGTATTCGCTAACTGTGATCATTAATATTCGATCCCACCCACCATGTTGGTGACTCACGTAAAATTATTAGCTGCACATAAAGCAGCTGCTCAATTGAGCACCCCCAAACACCACGAGGATGAGATGAGGAAGTAGACGTTGAGAATGAGATAGACCACAATGAGTGCATAACGAGTCAGCAACTGGTAGTCACTTTTAACATTTGATGCAAATATAGTCTCTCACCACTTAGATATAGACCGCAATGCCATTGACGCATGCATGAGCAACCGTATCTAGCAAATCCAAGAAGGGATGTGCTATCCACACATCCTAAATTACTTCTCACATACCCCTTGTTAATTTTTGTCCGTTGATCCATTTTAATTCATCCGATCCGACGGCCAAAAATTAAAAGAGTATGTGAGAAGTAAAATAAGGTATGTGAATATCACACCCCATCCAAGAATTATCGGCATCGATAGTTCCAAGTCACTTATGAGAGAAACACATATGTAATTACGATGTTAAAATGACAGTATCTTAAAATTATTATGCAATATTATCGAGACAAAATCAAAACACATGATATGACGTGATAAACTTAGAACGCAATATTATATCACCGGCCCGACACGATAGGCTTAGAAATTTAACTCTTGAGGGTATTCGGCATGTCATCGTGTCTCCCATAGTTAATGCCACAACTGCCCAAATCTAATTAATTCCATCATTTTCCACAACCAAATAATGTGGCTCTAGAAATGACTCATGACTACAGAAAATTAAGCATATTTTTCATATGGGGTACAATATTTCTTCAGTAGTCGGAGATTATTTGAACATATTTTTTTTAAAGTGTTATATAAGTTGTTAAATTTAAATTTTATGTTTAAAATTTAACTTCTTTTTTGAAAATGATTTAAGAAATAAATGATAAAAATTAATTTTAAAAAAAAAAATTAAACTATTAATTATAAAATATCGAACGATAAATATTGTTAAATGTCAAATCCCACATATACCCTTTCACGGAGGAAGGCTAATAACTTGTCATTCCCATAGAAATTGGAATGGCCCTCCATATCCACCGACCAGCCACAAAATTTAAAGTACAGAAATAAGCATACGTATGCACCGCCCTTGCTTTATACACCAGATATGTATCATGCTCGACTGGTCATGCATCACACTGCAGATTGCAGAGAGAAACCAATCAGATTTGTGCAGTTCAATGAAAGTGACATTAATTTTTAATGTTCTTTGTATGGTAGGCTTGGCAAAGAGTTAAATTCATGTGGTTTTGATCTCATATCCGATTGTTTTGACGAATCATGTAATGTTAAACTTGTTATCTTAACAAGTAATTCGATAACAATTATGACTATGTACGAGTCCAAAATTTATTATTTTTGTCTAATCATATAATAAATTGTCAGGGTTAGTCTATGTTAACAAGTGAATATATTACTCAATCCACAAGTTCTGAACAGTAACCAAAAGAACCCTTGTTTTCTTTAATTTCTCAAGAGAGCAATAATACTTATAGATAATGTCATCGTCCACGAGTGGGCCAATGTCATTTATATTCATGAACACGACAATAAACGGTTGATCAACATAAATCTACATAAGACGTAAAATTTGTAGACTAATACCAATATACCATTGACCACTCGTAAACTTACGTCATCTGTTACAAAAGACTAAATTGATAATTAACATGAGTTACATGAGTAAGGTTAAATTGACTAATAAAAAATAAAAACGTTAATCAATGTTTAAATAATAATTTAATCATCAACAACTTAAATAAATAGTTCCTTAATATTACCTTTCCACGATACAACCCTGATGGTTAATTGCTGATTGATGTGAATTCACACTGAAATTTGATTCAACGACTACAAACAAGAATCAACTTTAAAAGTTATAATAATTTTAACCGTTGGATCAAATTTCAATAAGCCGAATCTCCGAACTTGATAGATTAGAAGGAAAGAATCTGGAGATGATCCCTTTCCTACCAATCGGTCCATCAAAAAACCCAAAAACCAACGTCTCATGGTGCAAAAGAAAGAAAAATGATCATCTTCGGATCTCTTCTTCCTAATTTATCAAATCAGGAAATCTGTATTATTGAAATTTGATCCAACGGCTTAAGTTATTATAACTTTTAAAATAGACCCCTGTTTGTAGCCGTTGAATCAAATTTCAATTGCACGAATTTCTTGATTTTATGAATTAGAAAGAAAGGAGTAGGAGAGAATCCTTTTGGGGAAAGCAGGGAGACAAGTAAAAGATTAGGAATATAAAAAATTCCGCCAATATTATATATTATTATTTACATGATTGAAAAACATGCCCATGTCTGCTTAACAAATGATGCAAAACAAACAGCTAGACAATCCCTCTGTCACTGACCTAGTATTAACAAAATTTAGGGATGGCCTTGGATGAAAATTTAAAAAACTCAAAACAAATGACTCAAAAGATCGCTTCCAACACAAGGGTCCAACGCGCTTTCCCTTTATCAAAATATGGAGGATGAAATCTCCAAAGTGACCAAGTTGGAATTACCCACAACGTCGTTCGGAACCAAACAGGCTGTGTTCCTGTTTGGTATAGCCGATGTTGTGGGCCTGGGGGCGTGTTTCGCCTCCGAACAATCTCAGCTCGGAGCGAATGAATGATCATTGATTGACTGCTTACCTTTGCTTTCTCGGAGTGGATTGTAACCGAGTGAGGTATACTTGGCACTGAATGACAGTTTTACCGAGTCTGAATCCCGGAACAACCGTGAATCCCACTTGCGGTTCAGATGCTGTTGAGAGGAACCCTCCGTCATCTAAGCTGTCCATGTACACTTCTGAAAATCGACATCCCTTGCTTACTTGGAAGATTGCGGCTTCAGGATCGAAGGAGAAGGCCAAGCAATGCAGGAGCCAGACACGCTTTGCCATTTCAGCAAATGAAGCAAAGAAATCAGAGCTCGGAAACTCACCTGCATTGATGAGGTTTCTTTGATTCAGATTGCCGAAAAATGATGTTTCCATCTTGGGATGAACCAGTCGTAAGTACTTGACACGGCAGAACTTGGCAAATGCTGATCTGGGATTCTGGGAGAGATAGTCCTTCGGCTTCATCGATTTGAGTTCCGTGAATCTCACAAAAAAGAGCTGCTGCTGTTGTTTCTTTTTCTCCGGCAAGGACTCATTTGGAAGTGAGAAGTTGGGGTACTGGAAAGCATCAAACATTTCCTTGCAAACAGAGTGTTCAAATGCAAAACACTTGTGATCTTCTTTCCAATAAAGCACATCGCGGTCAATCGCTTTAGCTGCTGCATGAATGTCCCAACCGGCAGATTTCATATCATCCACCATCATCCGAACAAAGCTCCGGATGGACTTTACCGTGTGTCGAAGAACTGTAATGAAATGGCTAGGACTTAAAGCAGATAAATGAAGATTGTCGAGCACATGTAGCTGCCCGCTCTGGTTCTGGTTTAATCGCTTCTCAAGCAACTTATTATGATCCTTGGCCTCCTCTAACTTTTCTTCGAGAAATACAATTTCAGAGTCCTTCAGCCTCACCTGAGATTCCAACTTTTTCCCCATGATTTCATAGGTTTTTAGAACACTCTTCTGCTCCTCGATCTCCGCCAAAACCAGGGTAGTCTCAGGTTTAGGATCGAACTGTTTTTTTAAGAAACAACGCTTCAACTCAGACAAGTTCTTCAATTCGGAGACTACCTCTTTGTCAGCAGCTTGGATTCCTTCAGCATCATAGGGAGACTGAGAATGCTGCAGTTGTGCATACGCAGCTTTAACAGATGAAACGCTTGCAAACAGTTTCGCTAGATGAGCCTCCAAGGCGACTCTTTCCTGGAGCTCCTCATTTTTCTTGTCAAATGGCTCAGACCGATCAACCATAACCTTACCACCATTCCAGTTATCCTTCACCTTTTCTTGGGACTTGACTTTCTGAATTCCATTTTCTTGAGACTTCACCTTCTGAACTCCACTTTCTTGGTAGTTTACCTTCTGAACTCCAAAATCCTGGGACTTAACCTTCTCAGCTTTGAATGCTTGGGACTTAACCTTCTGAACCCCATCAACGGGGGCAATACCCGTTGCAGCCCGAAGATGAAGAACTTTAGCAATAGTACGCGCCAATCTACTCTTATTTGGGGTCACGGCGGATGGTCTCACCGAATCCATCTGCAAAACAAGGATCACAAATGATGGAGAGTGGATAGATAGAGTGAAATCTAAGAGACTCTTATCTAAAAAACGAAACTTAAAGAAACAAAAGGAATAAAGACACGGGACGCAAATGATGACTATGATGAGAGTGTTGAGGGAAAAGCTAATAAAAGCAATACGCTTTAACACTTAGACCAAGGCCATTGATAGAGGAGTGAATTTCTTTTTGATTTTGCTCCTTCAACTTTTAAGAGTTTCCGATTTGCTTTCTTTCGAAAGGGTAACGAAAGTAGATCTAAAAATGCTGGACAAAGCGAAAGCGAGACAGAGCGATGAACAGCAAGATGGAGAAGCTTATGGAAAGACATTCACCAGACAGGATCAAAAGACGCGTATAAATCAAAATTCTAAATGCAAATCCGTGGAACACGAGGGACCTCGGTTACAATAACACATGCATTATACATGTTATTAAATCCGATACAAGACCAAAGATCAAAGATTAAACAATAATGCACGTTTTTAATAACTTAATTAGGATTTGGAGGGCATGGTTTGGGGTGATTTCTGCTCTTAACATTCTTCGTCATCCTCTTCCCAGCTCTACAGTCGGGTCATTCCTACTAGTCAATAAAATTTGGGCATTGCCGAACACAACAAATACCTTATGTCTGACAAAAAACAAACACAAATACGCAAACGGTTTGTAGCTCAGTTGATCAAGAGCATTCAACCCGAGATCCCGAGTTCAATGCACAAAATAAACAAAGGGCATCAAACCTAGGATTCCCTGAGGCAGCCAACTTAGGACAACAGTGATGTTCCTAAAGCAATCTCTGCCAAACCAGAAAATCTGAAATTCATGGGACCCATCATAGTGAAAAACGTGATTAGGAAATTTGGATCATATACACCACAATCATGGTTTTTAGTACAACCAGAGGTGGTGGATTCTTTTGCTCCCCCCTTCTCATGCATCACACCGTCACAATATAAAAACACGAAATTACACAATTACCCCCATTCGATAGCACTTCATGGTACAGAAGAGGTCATAGAGATCTGAGCCAGATTTTACATGACATGCAGACTATTATTGTAATCCAACGGGCAAATGTTTGACTCCAACTGCCATTTTTTCCCGCTCCCCCATATATTGACAAACCTCATTTCCCTCCATTTTTTTGCATTCCAACCCCACAAGGCTAGGGTTTGTAATTCATTACATCAAGAAGAGTCTTAAAGTGGAAGACCCTGAGAACTCTCTGTCATCTCGCAGTTTAACGTCAATTTTCGTGACAACATAAAACATAAGGTAGCAGAAAATCCATGAAGTCTTACTTTTGAGAGTCTCCTTAGCATTTCTCACCCATAAAATGTTTCTTTGTTAAAAAAAGCTAGATTGCATAGATTATACATAGGTTTCTATAAATCTCAAGTTTGAATGCCACACTTAACAAAGTTTCTAATTTAAACCTTAGTTCACCAAGTGCAAACAACACATGTCACCTTCATGCAACCATATTTACTGATCACATTGCCGACCACATCCTCCAGAGTCAAGACCCATTTGCAAAAGTGGGTTTTGCGAAAAACCCCACTCAACTTAAGACATTAGTCAGTAATGTGATCAGTAAATGCGGTAACAAATAGCACTATCAAACATTGACATTGCTAATTTTTAACTTGCAATCTAGAAGTTTATAGATCTTGTACTGAGCCCCACAAGCTGGACTGGACACCACAAACCTTTCATTATTCTCAGCAATAAAATTGGCAAAGCAAAAATGGGGGGCCCACACAGATATACCAAAGCAAATCATTGCACACACACAGAAACCATATCACAAATGCAAAAGTATGGACCAGGAGGGTACAGGACCACTGGTCTGGTCCTGCAAACACTTTACCAGAACCTAACTCTATAACCCTGGTGCAAAAATGCCCCAAACCAGTAATTAATCATCTAAACCTTGCTTTGACTACTGACTGGTCAACTAAACAATATCTCGCGTAAAATACAATTCTACTTACCTTCAAAATATCACGAGAAAATTGAATCAGTTTCAATTTCTGTTCATTGTAACGTAAATCTCAAGCAAAGAGAACAACGACGTCGACGTCGACAACCCACCGGAGGAAGAAATGGAATATTTCCTACCTTGCAAAACAAACCCAGAAATCAGAAAAACTGAAAATTTTAAACAAATTTATATAAAATCGATATTTTCTGAAAAAATAAATTAACAAGCAACTTACTTTTGTGTTTTATTCTTTGCTAATGAGAAAACAACAAGTGCTCTGAGAAACCCCCAAAAGCAAAAATCGAAGATGAACAGTAAACGTGTTTGGATTTTGAGAAATATGTATAAAAAGTTCACCGACCCTTATCTCTAATTAAAAAAAACTAATGAAAAACATTTGAAAACTTTGAGTTTTAACTCTAAAGACAAAAGAAAAGATAAATGAATAGTTCATGATTGAATTTTTAGCGTAAAATATAACATTTTTGTTAAAATAATCAGTAACAAAAAATTTTCGTTAAAGTTACTTAATTAAAAGCTAAAAAGAGAAAAACATTGAGAGTAAAAAAAACCGTTTCGCAAATCCCAAAATACGAGTTAATGCAGTAATTAAATTTCGTATTAAATAAATAAACAAAATGGGCAGCTAAAACCCAGCACGCAACACTCCAAAACAGCTCAGTTCTACCTTCTGAGGAAAACTTGCGAATTTCTGAAGCGTTTTTTGTGTCTGCTTTCGAATCGAACTCGTCAAATGCTCAAATGCCTTCAGGGTTTTGGGTTTTGGGTTTTGTTTTCCGACCGTTTTCAGAAACACAAAACTGGGTTTTGGAGAGGTAAACGGAAATTGAAATGGGTTTTTGGAAATGCGTTTTCAGAGAACGAAAGGCCAGAGTTTTTGGCTAAAAAAAAAATCGCAGAGCTGGATCCTGGAGGAAGACAGAGGGGGAGAGGGAGGAACGAGCGTGGTGTGAAATGACGAAAGAAGACACGGTTTTGGGGGGAAGAGTCCGGCAGCGTCACAGCAGGGGCATTGGGAATTAAAAAGGGCTCTCAGGGTAGGGTCGCTTTCGAAGTTTTCATAGGACGGATATACCCTTGCGATTCCATGGGTATTTACCTGTCCGTTGTGGGTGGAGAAGTTAAGGTCGGGGAGGGGTAGTTTGGTGTTTTAAGACTGGTAGATCGTACGTCGATCGCAGGTGGAGAGTTTGGAAAAAATGTACGGTTTGTGTTGATTGCTGGAAAAGGTATTGTCTGTGCTTACTGATTGGGAAGTTTGGGTGTGAGCGGATGCGCATGGCAACACATGTCACCGCCTCTTGCCCAACTAAGCAAATATTCAATATTCTTTTTTATTGGTAAAAGTATCCAATACTTTCTGAAAATATAAATAAAATGCTAACAAGACTTAATTGAGTTAGTAATGATCGTTTTTTTTGCTAAATTAATGTATAGGTTTGAATTCAGTTGTTCGTAATACTTCTTAGTGGACGATCTGTAAAACCAAAAAATGTCCACTTTATGTCTTCAAAGAAATTTATGGTACGTTCTTGCCCTCAATTGGATAGCCTCTGCTTCTCTTAAACTTTAATTAAAAAAAATATGAATAATGTGATTCGAGAATATTGATATGCATGTAGATTCCCCCCCCCCCCTCCTCCTCTTAAGAAATGAAGCAACTTGGAAGGATATAAATTCATACAAAATGGACAAAGAGCGGTGTGAAAACGAGAATAATGATCCAATGCAATTTTCTGATCACAAAAAGAAAGACCAAAGCGTAATTTTGTATAGATTTTAAGTTTAAATCAAAATGTTCATAAGGGGAGAAATATGGTGACTCATAACATTTGATGATTTTCAAGTATCCCTTGATTTGACATTAAAAAAGGATCCTAGGGAACCATTTGTTCGGAATTGGATCCTCTCCTGATCACAAGCTCAGGTTCCTGCTGACCAGCTCACGTGAGCCGTTAAAGTTCAGGATCCTACTGACCAGCCCACGTGAGCTGTTGGATTTTGATTCAACGGTTATAATTATTATAACTTTAAGAGGGACCTCCTGTTTGTAACCGTTAGATCAAAATCGAACAGCTTACGCGTGCTGGTCAACAAAATCCTGATCACGAGGATACAATTCCCATTTGTTTTAGGTTGGATTAATTTGCGTTTGTTTATTTGATTTACGTCTACTACTACTTCTATCAAATTTGTAACTAATATCATTCATAGAATATCCTTTTAATTTAGAGGTATTCATCAATTCCTCTCTGAATTTGTGATCATTGGCCAATTTCCCCCCTCAACTCTCATAATTATTCAATTTTCCCTTTCAACTTTAATTTGGCCAATTTCCCCCCTCAACTCTCAAAATTAGTCAATTTGCACCCTACTGTTAATTTTTTTTTTTTTTAAATTTTCCATCTATTTTTTTCTTAATTTTCAATCTTTCTAATAACTTCCAACAAAGTACTAAAATTAACATTAACTCACTTGCATAATATAGGGTAAAATATACAAAAACATAATACAATTAGTATGTCATATGGGTTGATTATAAGAAAAGTTATGAATCGGGTTAAAGCATGTAGAAGAAGAAATAATAACAAAACGAAATAATAATCCTAAACTCATGGATCAGACCTATTTCAATAAAATGGGTTATTCTTAATAAGGAGTCAAAAATTATGAATAGACTAACCATTTTTTTCACTAAAGCTCGATTCTCTGCAATTTACTTGAACTTAGCTTTCACTTTTATAAAGAAAATTGTATTCACATACAAAAATCTACACATCAATCCTTTTCGTTATCAATTTTGTATAGTCAAAAATCAAATAAAATTACTCTATACTGATTTATTATGACTAATAATACTATCTATGATAAATTGTAAAATTCTAAATTTTAATCTATTTGTAATAGGATAAAGATATGGGAACATGATTAACATACATCTTATTTAGTTTCTTACACACACTTGTTTAATTATGATCAAATTAAAAAATTAACAGTAGGGTGCAAATTGACTAATTATAAGAGTTGAGGGGGGAATTGGCTAAATTAAAGTTGATGGGGGAAATTGACTAATTATGAGAGTTAAGGAGGAAAATTGGCAAAAATTAAAGTTGAGCGGAGAAATTGACTAATGGTCACAAGTTCAGGGAGAATTTGATGAATACCTCTTTAATTTTCAACATTCAAAATTTCATAACCATCCACATGGTCAGCTACAATTTATACACCTTGTTAAAGGAAGTTTCGTGTCAAATTACGACGTTTCAGGTGATTAGTCTAAAGCACAATTGGCCCACGTCTCACATTGAATCTCGTGGCCGGTTGGATCGCTCATTGGAACAAAATAACTAAGAAATAATGAACCCTATAAAATCTGGGATAAGTTAAATTTGGGCAAGCCGAGACCACAAAAGTGCCTTGTGGTTCACGTCTTTGAATAGAAATTAGCAGTCTCTCTCTTTCACATCTTGATCATGCAACTGGTGTCCCACAAAATTCTAATTAAAAATTAGCTAAACCAAATTTTTTTGATCAAATTTAGTCTTTTAATTAAGCTTTTGCTATGCACTTATCAAAGGTTGATGTGCGTACTAATTTGAGAGTTCGGGACTTATTTTACTGTGACTTCAGCATTGCGATGATGAATGATGATGAATCTCTCGCCTCTTTGACTTAATTCTCCATTACAAGTTACAACCAATTATTTTAATATCTTACTTAATTACAAGCCGACTCTACATGACTCGGAAACTTTAGTCTCTTATTGAAAGATCCTATTGAAGGTGACAGATTAATAAATCAAGGAAAACAGAGGATCTATGAGCTTTGTTTCTTAGTGTTATTTTTTTACACGTTTATGTTTTCTAGATAGTATTTGACTATTTGTCATGGCTTATTTGTTCTGGTGAATAATTGCTAGTGACAGATCGAAAATAAAATATGATTGCAACGGGTGAGGTTTTGGACACGATTAGGTGACTTGTTTGGCCAAACGAAAGTCTAATATTGAGCATAATTTCTTTGATTAACTAATTGATTATAGAGCAAGTGGTCATCTACCACAGTGGTGAAGATTAGTGTTGCTCTTATAATTATGGTGTGCGTTCGAATCCCATCGGCTCTCTAATTTAACATCTACTTTAACAAATCTATAGTTTGACAAAAAAAAAAAAAAAAAAAAAAACTAGTTGATTCTATAAGGATAATGTTAAAGCGTCTCCAAAGGAGATGTCAAAATGTCCACATAAGCTATAAAAGTAATAAAAGACTACATTAATATTCTCGAACCGAAATGCCAATTCCTATGGGAAACGCTGAAAATGAAGGCAAGAAGCCAAAAAGACTGAAGCCTGAATTTTGGAAAACCAAAGAGAGAACAGAGAGAAGAAGAGCAGAAAGCCAGATGTAAGAAAGACTCCACATTCTTCAGCTTCTCTTCGCAGTACACCGCATTGCTCTCGGAGGTTGTGTTTGATTGTATCAGTGTCGAGTTCGAATTGGGTATGAGGGACAAGCGGGAGAGAAGCCTTTCTTGGTGAGGTTGCGTTTGATTTTAACAGCGTCGGGTTCGAATTGGGTGTGAGGGACTTGCGGGAGGGAAGCTTGCAGAGCTTCCATGGCTGAAGGTGTGAAGTAAAGAAATCCAGGGGTTTTGAAAGATGTCAAAATGGGTAACAAAATAATAGTTTAATAAAATAAAAGAAAAAAAATAGTATAATAAAATAATATTTAATTTGACATACCAGGTGGAGAGCAAAATTTTGAAAATGTCAAAATGCCATATAGGCCGTCAAATTCAAATTTTATGTTTAAAATTTAACATCTCCTTTAGAGCAGTTCCACCATGGTTTTTAGCCCGGTGGACTGGGGATGGAACAGGGCCAAATAGGCCGGGGGATAAGGTCCAGCGTATGCCGGCCCGAGAGCTCGAAGGTAACTTGACGCAAGGCTGACGTCACCCAGATGTCAACCACTTTCTTTGGTTTTTTCTGTTACGCGCGTGGGCTTCAAGCGCGCGTTGGCTATTTGTCATGGCTTATTTGTTCTAGTGAATAATTGCTAGTGACAGATCGAAAATAAAATATGATTGCAAAGAGTGAGGTTTTGGACACGATTAGGTGACTTGTTTGGCCAAACAAAAGTCTAATATTGAGCATAATTTCTTTGATTAACTAATTGATTGTATAGCAAGTGGTCATCTACCACAGTGATGAAGATGAGTGTTGCTCTTACAATTATGGTGTGCGTTCAAATCTCATCGGCTCTCTAATTTAACATCTACTTTAACAAATCTATAGTTTGACCAAAAAAAAAAAAAAAAAATCTAGTTGATTCTATAAGGACAACGTTAGGCTCTTTGGGAAGGAGATATTTTCATGCCCATTAAGCAAATGGTGGATTAGTGATGGGCTATGGGCCAAAGTGGCTGGGTATAGGCTTCCCATGCCCATTCAGCACAAAACATTGCTAGCCAATAAATTATCCATGCCCACTATTTACCGAGGAATTAGTTTTTGAATATCGAAGTACTCAACTCAAGTGTTTGAAATTTCTCCGAGAGAAAGATATGGAAGGCGAGGGGGTGAAGTCTTAAACTTCACCTTATATCAGAGAAACTTTTAAGGTTCGATTAAAATCAACAACTTTTTCAATATTTCTGACATATCAATTAAATATCAAAGAAACTATTATATTTCATTTAAACCAATGTTTGACATTCTCTATATTTTCATTTTAATTTTTCATCATTTCCATTGAAAGCACCCGCATCGATATATCCATCATATTTTCACAAATGTGCATATAGGTATTTCCACCAATAATAGAGTTGTCAACAATCGAAAGTGGTGAAGAAATATCTTTTCAAGATTTCTCCAAATTTAAAAGATATTTCGGCAAAGATAATGTTAGGCAGATCAAATTGTTAAACCAAATTTACAAACTAACTGATATGTCACCAATAGAGAATAAATAAGTTGATCAACACTTAAGTAATAATTCAATCATCAACGATCAAATCATTTGATATACAAAACCAATCCTAAGCATTAACCTTTCAGCCATATCAACAATTTCGGTAAAATATTTTGATATTAGAGTCCTATATCTAACTAATTTAAAAGATTTTAGAGATATTTCGATGAAAATTTCAGTGAATTTTATTATCATAATGGTGTAAATTTAAATGGAAAGGCAACAAACAGATCGTCCGCTTTTGTTAAAAATTCCAGTACCAGCAACCAGACTTAAACAAAAATACAAGCAAACTCCAATGACGAAACCAACAGCAGAATTAACACTAATTCAAAATGCGTTTTTAAACGCAGCTTAAACCAGATAACAAATTCAATTTCTTGTAACGATAGAAACAGTTAAATTAGACTTCTGGCAAATTCACTTGTGAAGCAGAAGAGTAAAACACAACTCTAACAAAGGCAATTTCTACTACTAATTTGCAAGAGCAAAATCCTGGCAGTTGCTTCGCAAAGGTGTCCTTAAAAATTTTCAGACAGTAAATTATGAAGATCCACAGGACCCGAAAGGGTTACATCGATCCAACGGTACTTGACAATGAAACGGGAGTGGACACAGACACGAAAAGGAAAGAAACCATTTAACACTAAGTTTTTTTTCTTCAGAGGACTGCATTGCTTTTGTATTCTCATGAAACGGAGTGATAAGAGACTAGCCTAGTATCTTGAACTTCTCTGTTAAAACCCTACTTACATCTCTCAGCACACCAAAATTGTCAGGGCGAGACCATTACTCTGCAATACACGTGCTTAGAAGCCAAAGAATCCGAGCTCGCTGGCTCTCTCTTTCTCAAATGTCTCGAAGTACTGATAGATGATTGTCACGGCAAGTAAGATTCCAGTTCCTGAACCAATTGCGCCCATGAAATCGGCCAACACTGTGAGTGCACCGATGCACATGCCTCCAAAAGCAGCAGCCGTGGGAATGTAGCGGTTCAACTCCTTCTGCAAGTTTGACTCACGGTGACCAGGCATCACCATTTGTTGCTCCTGCAAATTACCAAGGGATATGGTTAGCATGACGCTTAGCTGTGTATATAATAGGCAATGCTTATGTTATCAAAAGGCCGGATTTAAGAATTGTTCAAATACATATTTATAGTTTAAATAGTGCATTAGGTACGAACATAAATTGAAGAGTAGGTTGGGTCTGATCCACCCACTTCAGTTGTCAAACAAGTGGGAAGAATGTATATAAAGGGTAGATTGGATCTGACCTACCCACACTAACCCCTCATCTGCAACAAAAGATTAACAATTTGTTTAAATCATTCAAATTAATACCTTGAGCTGCTTAGCGACATCTTTGGCAGAGGATCCAGAAACTTCAATCCATGTTTTGGAGAAAAGTGCACAAGCTGACAACATAAACACGAGATAGAAGAGTGCATGGAAGGGATTGGCTGCCATATCAGCTAAGCTGCAAAATATAACCACAGCATATCAATTGATGCGGGGATCAGCAGAAATAGAGAGGAAGCACACAATTATCAGGTTTACCAACAAAATTCAAGTTTTATCAGGCATAAAACATAATATCTTCAAGAGGAAAATATTTGAAATTACCTTGATGGTGCAGTGATATAATATGCTAGACCACCAACAGGAACGAATTGACCTCCTGAATATTCAGACTCCTTCCATTTGCCCAAAAGATTCACAAGGAAATTTCCGCTGTACCTCCTGTAAAGCAACTGTACACAAAAAAAAAAAAAAAAATGGTTACGAAAATACAGTAGAAGAAACAGTCCCAACTTGCCCATACCACCATAAAAGCTCCATTACCTGAGAGATAAAGTAAAGGTTGGACACAAGTGCAGACTGCAAAATGATGGGCATGTTGGAAGTGTAGAACAGCTTGATAGGATAAGAACCCTGCTGTCCACGAGCATTCTTTGATCTCACTGGCAGAACCACACGGAACCCTTGGAAATAAATTACTATAAGGAAGATCAACACCGTGGCAAGCAGATTTGTCACGTTGGGAAGATTCTGCCTGTAGAAGGCCTCCCGGAGAGCTCGAACCTTATCTGTCCGAGTTATCAGAAGATGGAACAGGGCAATAACAGCACCTTCAAATTCAGCTCCCCTCCCACTGTTGATAGTGGTGGGACTAAATGCCTTCCAGATAATGTTTTCACTGAAAAAGAATAGTATAACATTTTAAGTACTCTAAATTTGGAATAGGATCTTAGAAAATTTCCTCATAATAACGAACACATTACTCATAAACTGTCGAGTTCTTGTGCTAAAGAACCCACTGCCAGCCACATTAAGGGACAAGAAAGGATAAAAAAAACTCACCAGATATTGGTGGCAATGAAAAGTGAAATTCCAGAGCCTAGACCATATCCCTTCTGAAGAAGTTCATCCAAACATATCACAATGATACCGGCAAAGCAGAGCTGAATTATAATTAGAATGGCATTTCCAACTCCAAGTTGGCCAACACTACCATACATGCCGGAGAGGACATACGCAACTGCCTCTCCAATAGCTATCAGGATACCCAATAACTTCTGTGCTCCATTTCTGTAAAGAAAAACATAAATCAGCACTTGCAATAAATAAAACAAGATGTGCATGCAAGATACAAATACAAGGGAACACTAAACCTTCAAAACAAACTTAATAGCAGATTTGAAACCTCAACAACAGAAATTTCCAGTAAAATTAAGTCAACTAGAAACAGGTGATTACAATTGATAGGCAAAATTTATGCCACTTTACAAAGCATTCGTTTGGCATAGTTTCCAAAATGTTCTTAATTACCATTTTATAAAGGTAGTAGAAAACAAAGGCATTACTTTTCTGAACCAAAAAACAGCAAACATATTCTAAAAGGGATGTGCTATCCACAAACAGTTTTTTACTTCTCACACACCCCTTTTTCAATTCATCCAATCTGACAGTCAAAAATTAAAAAGGTGTGTGAGAAATAAAAAGGAGTGTGTGGATATCACACCCCATTCTAAAAATACCAATATAATGGCTTGAGCTTTTCAGCCAGTATTTTGAAAACTGTTTCTGAAATTGTATCATCAAGGACTGAAGACCTTTTTTCATTCCAAACAGTATGCAAACAACAACATAAAAATATTAACCAATAAAAAATTCAAAGGCCTCAAATATACTTACAAAAGAGCACGATCTTCGCGTACATTGTTGTCAACCTCAATAATCTTAGACCCAGCAAGGAGTTGCATCACCAGCCCAGATGTGACAATTGGGGTGATCCCAAGCTCCATGACAGTCCCACGGTTGGAAGCGAGGATAACACGCATCCAATAGAAGGGATCTGCCCCCGTGGTGGAGTGTATGCCATAGAGAGGGAGCTGGCTGCACACCAAGAAAATGAACAGCGAGATAACAGTGTATATCACCTTCTCTCTAAAGGGTACTTTCCGGTCAGCGCTCTGAACTTCGGGCAAAAATGACAGAAACGGTCTGACCAAATGAAGAACTCGAAATCCTCCTCCCATCTTGCTTCGTCTAATCTAACAACCTAATCCAAAAATTAAAAATTTATAACCCATCTAACATCAAGTCAACATCTTTCGAATCGAAAACACTATCTTGGTACGAAAATTTGACATTTTTGACAAGGGGCATTCGGATCCAGCTTAATCTTACGAAATTAAGAAACCGAAGCACATTCATACGCACGCATAGCATCTAGATTCACACAGTTATACAATTCCGATCCATTACACAGCACATTCATACATAGGCATGCATAAACACATACATACATGTATGAATCGAGAAATGTATGCATTCATACATACATACATAAATGGATCATAGAGATGAAATCGGGGACAATTCATAACAGATATGAGAATTCCGAAACCAAATCAAAGAGAAAGAGAGATCGATTCGAGGTTGAGAAACTGACCTCGCAAACCAAATTTGGGGATCTCCAAACCCTAGAAATGGTTTTCTCCGACGGGTAAAAAATCGATCCGAGTGAGAGAGAATTCGGATCCGGATTACGAGCTGAAAAATGAGAAATGGGCTTGAAGTGCTTCGGCGTTGTAAATAAAGGGCGTACGTGTGAGCGTGGGACTCGGAGGCCACGAGATCAAAGCGAATCGGTGTTTGACACGTGTACGGATAAATGACGTGGAATATGACACAATGCGTGTGAATTTTAGTTGCCTCCTTTTTTTGGTTTAAATTTTAATTTTACTCCAATTTCGAAATTAGAATGGATTGGCGACATTTTCAATTTTGCAAACTTGGTCATTTTTGTGATTTTTTTCTATTTTTATTTTGTATTTTGGATGTTTTAGATGTCATTTCGTTATATATAGAGTATTTTAATTAAGTGTTTAACGTTCAAGCCACTTAGTACTACGGTCTAGTGGTATTCCTTTTCATTTGGAAGTGAGAGGTCTTAGGTTTGATTTTTGTCAAAAACAAATTTGAACAATATTATTGCTAACCCATTATGGGGTTAAGCCTACCACTCCTCCCTTAGTGTAGATAATATCATTTATTAAAAAAAAATAAAAAATTCAAGAACTAATATCCAAAGTTCGAAATTTAGATTTAAAGTTTATGGGAAATTTTGGATACTCGAGTCTCAATTTAGGGTTAGATTCACGATGTTGATGCATTTTTGTTTATTTGTCTTCAGAATAATGCAAGGACATAACAAAGTTACTTGTAAAGTTGCACCCAGGACAACTGATTTGTTATTGGAATAATGGATAATTGGATGAGATGTTGTTGTTATATAGTTTGGGTGATTTTATTTGTAGTTTTAATTTGATATGGGTTTTTTTTTTTTTTTGTCGAATTGTCTGATTTTTTATTTTTAATTTTGTTCATGTTGTTGGATTTTTTTATTTTTTTATTTTTGGAAATTTTGTTGCGGGATTATTGGAATTTATTCATGTTTGATATATGAATAATTATGATCTTTGGTTATTAAACTGGTAATAAATAGTTAGTTTTATGCGGTCGGAGAAACAATTTGATAATTTAATTTTTGTTTTGATTTTAACAATATTGATAATTAATTAGGTTGATTTTTGAACAATGTGTCTAGCAAAATATATGATGCGTTTTGAAAACAATATTTACATGACATGCAGATTTAAATTACAATGCTTAGTGAAATTGTAATCCTGTTGTTTAACCAAGGGAACTTACGAATTCACATGTTAATATTTGGTAATTTTTAAAGTATGTATTGTTTCTTAGTAAGTGTAAACAGTTTTTATGGATAACCCGTTAATTTTAGTAGGTCGGGGTTGTAAGTTTAAATTCTTAAATCCTTTGAAATAATTTGAGTGTTCTCAAGATCCACTGTATGTATCATATTATGTTTGTACAAATTCAATTTATCATACCTTCACTAAAAAAAATGAGTGTTATAACATGTCCACTTAGAATAACGAATTTAATACACAGATGATACGAACATTAAAAACATAACCTATTTATCAAATTTACGACAAACAAGGAAAAGACTAATTTCTCATTAAAATAATATGATTGCCCGCTGATTATACTTTTTCCTCCTAGAAAAACTCACTTTGTGAGAAAAGTGCAAAAGGAAATAAGAAAATAATAAAACAAACGTTTAAACATAAATAAAAAACGATGTGATATCCACATATTTTATTTTAGTTCTTACATACCTTTTTAATTTTCGGGCTTCGGATTGAATGAATTGAAGAAGATCAATGGACAGAAATTATCAAGGGGTGTGTGAGAAGTAAAATGGGGTGTGGATAGCACACCTCATAAAAATCAGATTTTTATCACCAATGGTCCCTAAGATTGACTAAACTCATCATTTTGATCCCTCACTTTTGAAATCAATCAATGTTGTCCCTGACATTCACTACCGCACATCAATTTGATTCTTCTGTTTAGATTCCGTCAACTATTTCTGTTAGTTTGAAGTTGGGACCCACAAATCCAATAAAATGGTGGCACATGAATTACACAAAATAAGAGTTTTTATCACAAATGGTATTTGACATTGATCAAATTCCTCATTTTGGTCCCTGCGTTTCAAAACTCAATAAATTTGGTCCTTGACTTTCACTATTGCGCATCAATTTAGTTATTTTGTTAAAATTTTGTCAACAAATCCAATAAAATGGTGTCACGTGAATTACACAAAAGAAAGGTTTTTATCACAAATGATCCTTAACATTAATCAAATTCCTCATTTTGGTCCCTGCATTTCAAAAATCAATAAATTTGGTCCCTGACTTTCATTACTTGACATCAATTTAGTCATTCCGTTAAAATTCGTCAATATTTTTTGTTTGTGTGATAATATGGTCACATTAGCCCAATCATATGGTGCCACATGGATTAATTGTAAAATAAATATTTTTTTGTAAGATTTAAAACTAAAAGTAGTGTAAGAAATTAAAAACAAAAACTAAAAGAAAAAAATAAAGACATCATCGTCTCATCTAGGTATGCTAAAAAGGAAAAATAACGCACCACGACACCACTAAAGCTCTTGTCCTTTGTGAACTTAATTCTCATTCTCTCTGGCTGGTTGTAATCCTATCAAATTTGAATTGAATTTGGATTTGATTTTATCGAATTTAGATCGAATCTTATTTTCCAATCGGGATTGTGAGCTGCTAAAGAAATGTCAGCACGGAATACTCGCCAATTGGTTCACTTAAAAAAAAAATTAGTTTCTTATAATTAATCCACTTGGTGCCATATGATTGGACTTGTGAGACCACATCAGCACACTAACAAAAAATATTGACAAAATTTTAATGGAAGGACTCTAATAATTAGGGGTGGTTCGGTATGGGATCCCAAACCGAAAATGGGATCCCGAATTCCAAATCGAAAATTTTCGAAACGGAAATTTGAAGACCAATCCCAAACCAAAATTTTAGTATTCCCAATTTTCGGGAGTCTCGAAATATTTTCGATATTTCGGGATGGTTTGGTATTCCCAAATTTCATACAAATTGAAATAGCAATCATTCACACCAAGTTAAATTAACATGCAATCAAAATAAAATAAGTAACAAACCCAAAAGCAAAAAAATAAGTTATAAACCTAATATGTTTGAAAACTAACAATACAATTTTTTGATTTTGTGTTGAAGAAATAGACACATTTGTGAGAGGTTTATACTGGCAAATGTGACGATAAAGGGCTATTGTTACTACCTTAAACCACACCAATTATATTGCTACTAGTAGTTAGCAACAATTCAAATGTATAATAATACCTATATAAATATAGGGAATTGTTATTGGTACTCCAAAAATCTCATTCTACACTCCAAACTTCTATATTTGGAAAGAAAAATACACTTGTGAGGAGTGTAAAATGAGATTTTTGGAGTATCAATAACACTTTCCTAAATATATAATAATATATATATTATTTATTTTCAGTTCGGTATAGGATTATCGAAAGATTGAGTAGATAATACTAAATTCTGTACCGAAATTTCAAGATCAGTTTGGTATTTCATCCCTAAAATTTCGAAAATTTTGCTTTAAGATTGGAATTTTTTTTATTTGGTTCGGGAATTTTTTCTAGCCCTACCTGAAACTGGCACCTTAGACCAACTCGGCTGAGTTGTTGCAATAATTAAACCCAGATTTTAATAAAATAATAAATATTTGTGGCCACCGAGCGTCAGGTTACTGCAGTTTCATACGTTCCCGCATTTATTCAAAATGATTTGTGACAAAATCATTATGCTCACGTTTTCCTCTTCACGAACCCAAATGAATTCTCTCCTCAATCCAAAACTCCCCTCCATAATCTCACTCTTTCAACTCAAGTTTCTATCTTCGCTTGCCGTTGAGGAAAACCCATCTTTTTTCCCCATCGAAAACGACCAAATTCCTAGTCGATTTGACCCCTTTCAGTTCTTCAATGATTATGCAAAATCAAGACAGTGTACTGCTAGAATCGCTAAAATCGTACACACCCATCTGACCACAACCAGTTTACTTCAATCCGATATCGTCCTCTCGAATTCATTGCTTGATTCGTATTGTAAGTCCGCTGCCATGGTAGATGCACTCAATTACAGAGTTGGAGAGGTGAAGACGAAGAAGTAAACAGGACTGGATCCTCTGCTGCGAGTATTTAGTTCTGTTTGGTCGAGTTACAATTATGATCCCGCCATGTCATCTTATAAGTGGGACCCAAGAGGAAATTCATGAATGAGTGAGGATCCTCGCAGGATCTTCTTCGTGAGGATCACGGAAAATTTTAAATTATATTCGCTTATCGTACATCATGAAGTCAGAAATATTGTAAATTCTTTTATTTAAAATTGAATATAAATAGTACCTAATGAAAATTGATCGCACGATGGATGGATGTGATTGGAGGATCCCTAGGATCCTCACATTGTGTCTGTTCATCATACATCGTGTGACCATAAATTATTTTAAATATTTTTATTTAAAATTAAATATGAATGGTATCTGACGAAAACGGACTGCACTATATACGATGAACGGACACGATTTGAGAATTCGTAAAATCCTCACACCGTTTATCCATTTAGCTAAAAAAATGTTATCACGTCGCCATTCACTTTTCAAATAAAAGATGTGTTGATGATCGGAAAAAAAAATCAACACTAAATTTATCCATGCTTCCTAATATTATGGGTAATTAAAGATGGACGCTAAACAACCCTAAATTTATACATATTCGAAGGAAGTCTTTTCACCCTAGAAATTTCATGGACAATTTCGTGGACAACACAACTCCGCAAACAAAATTAAGTCCAAACTCTAAATTAAATTTCAAAAGGAAGACATAAACTAGAATTCAAAACACTAAATTAATTACCTAATTTGGGGTGAGAGTGAGAATCGGTGTTGGATCGAGAGTTCTAAGTGTCTATGAAAGAAAATCGCACCAAAGAGAATCGCGAGAGATAGCGGTGGCTGTGTAGTGGAGGAAGGCTGGAGAGTCAGAGACGATAGTATGGTGCGATGGTAGGGCAGTGGTTGACTGGAATTCGACACAAAGAGATGACATATTAGGGCTTGGTGGCTGAGGGAGGTTGCGCTTCAAGCCTTCAAGTTCAATGGAATCAATGGAACTAAAATGAGTCAGATCTCATTTGGAGAACCCTAAAAACAAATGACTAAAATGAGTCGGATCTCATCTGGAGAACCCTAAAAACAAATGAACGGCACAGATTAAATCCAAAACAATGAACGGTTCAAATAATTCTCTTATAATTAAAAATATATATAAATATATATAATATTAATTTTCGGTTTGGTATGGGATTATTGAAAATTTGGGAAGACAAAACCGAATCCCGTATCGAAATATTGGGATCGGGATTTTTTCGGTTTGATTTGGGAGTTTCATGAATTTTTTCTAGCCTTACTATTAATGTGTGATAGTGAAAATCAGAGACTAAATTTATTGATTTTTGAAACTCAAGGATCATAATGAGTAGTTTGATCAATGTCAGAGACCATTTGCAATAAAAACCCTTCTTTTGTATAATTCATGTGTCATCATTTTATTGGATTTGTGGATCTCACATACAAAACCAACAGAATAATTGATGGAATCTAAACGGAAGGACCTTATTGATATGTGGTAGTGAATGTCAGACACGACATTAATTGATTTTAAAAGTGAGAGACTAAAATGATGAGTTTGATAGATTTGTGAAAAAAACCCTAAAAAGTCAAGAGAAAGTGAAAGAAAAAGAGCACCGTCTGTCAGTAGACCGAGTACGCTCCACAAATCAAGCCTCCCACTCCCAAAGTACACAGCAAAAACCAGCCCCAGCTGCTGGTACTTGCTTAAGCAGATACCAAATCCCCAGAACCCAGCTTTCTCTGCGCCTCAGAGGCCATGATTTTCCGGTAAATACTTGAAAATTCAAAGCCAACCGATTGCCTTTTGGGTTTTGCTTCAATCAGTGCAATGAGAAATTCCCTTGTCTTCCTCACTCTCCTAACACTCACTGTCACTTACTCCCTTCGATTCCAAGCTCATGCTGCTCCTGCAGGTAAAACTTTCAGCCACCATCTTCCTCTTCCTTTGCTTGATGATTTAGATTGTATGTTTGATCTGTTTGGCAACTGGGTTTGCTTTGTTTCTTCATTTGCTTCTCTTATTTTGCTCGAATTTTTTTTTATCAAATTATTAAAAACCACTTTGGAATATTGCTTTGCAGATATAGTTAGATACCCATTTCTTGATTTTTCTTGATTCTACTGGATGGGTTCTGTTTATTCTGATATTCCCAAATAACCCTTTTTCACTGTCATTCATTTGGTAATGATTATATACTGGGTTCCTGTGATCTGTTTACTTAATCGGTCTTACTATTACTTCACTGATGATATTGTTTTGGATTAAATCGTGTTTGCTCAGGCCCATTGATAAAGCACTTGTCTTCTCTTCTCAAATGGACCAGGGAAATATCCTCCAAAACGCCACAATCAGGTAACTTAAAGTGAATTTAAGTTTCTTTGGTTCGGTTTTTCTTATTCAAGGATAATTTATCTGCAAGTATTATATGGTTTGTCATTTTGTTGTATTCCAGATGGGAATGTTCTTCAGTTTGAGGATGGGTACTTAGTTGAGACTGTTTTGGAAGGAAATGATATCGGAGTTATTCCTTACAAAATCCGCATCTCAGAGGATGGGGAGCTCTTTGTTGTGGACTCCGTTAATAGCAACATTATGCGGATTACTCCACCATTGTCCCAATGTATGCAACTATATTTTATTGTTTCACCTTATTTGAGATCTGTTCCCCGATTCTCCCTAACTTGATATTTGTATTTTGTTGTTTAAATTTTTTAACATATAAGGGTTTTGTATTCCTCTTTTTTATCAGATAAAAGTTCTGTATATCAATTACTTGATGCTAATAATTTTTTTTATAAAAAAAGTAACAAGATGGTGCAACATCCTACGGTCCTGTAGTTTGGGATATTAAAATGATGAATTTGAACGTAACACAACAATGCTTGATCTTTAATCTTGCTTGTTGTATCTGTTTTCTTTACTTCTTCTGGTTTTCGTAGTTTTGTAGTATGGATTAACTGTATCAATAATAAACATCGCTGAGTTGTAGAGTAATATGAATTTATATCTTTTCCGGAATCACATTCCTTGATTTTCATTTTTCATTTTTTGAACATATCATTGCTGCAGATAGTAGGGGAAGATTGGTTGCTGGTTCATTTCAGGGTTACACCGGACATGTTGATGGGAAGCCAAGTGATGCTCGTTTCAATCATCCCAAAGGTGTAACCATGGATGATAAAGGGAATGTGTATGTTGCTGATACCTTGAATCACGCCATAAGAAAGATTGGAGATGCTGGTATGTACATGTAATTCGTGTTATATTCATAGTTATTTAGAAGCTTATACAGATGAAAGCTGGCAACAAGATATGAGTAAAATATCAAATTTCTTTATGTATGCATGCATGTATGTATTTATGATGAATTAGCAAAACATAAGTATAGAAACGTAACTTGTGCGTGGGAGTGTAAACTGTTAAAAATTTCAAAATTTTGCAACTTTTTTTTTTTTTTAATCTGAAAACCATTTTTACAAATCCCTTTATAGAGATAACTCAGAGTATGATTCAATTTCTGAAATTCTAATGTAAATTGTTTGCAGGTGTGACAACCATTGCGGGTGGGAAATCAAATGTCGCAGGCTACAGGGATGGGCCCAGTGAAGATGCAATGTTCTCAAATGATTTTGATATCGTATATGTTCAACCTACTTGTTCATTGCTAGTTGTTGACAGAGGAAATGCTGCTCTCCGGCAGATCTCTCTCAACCAGGAGGATTGTGATTTTCAGTACAGTTCAATTTCTGCTACAGGTTTGATTGCATGCTGTTTACATTCAGTGTCCATTCATTAGGCATAGTTTTGAATTGATGGCATGAAAGCTCTAAAACGGGTGTTGTGGCTGTAATATTAGCTTGACCATGCAAGGTGTCTAGGGAAGCATACTCACTGGTCTTCATGTACATATGTATTATTGCATAGGTTGTTATAGCTGATTCTCCTTTTAGTTTTTGCAAGTACAGTTTCACATACTGTATATGAACATTCAAAATGATCTGTATCAGTTAGCTCTGCAGACAAAGGGTTGCCTTTTGTGTTTTATTAAATCTATTATTGTATATGAGGGAGTGTTGAATCTAGATGTCAAATTGAAGGTTTATGCCTTAGATGATCCAAAGAATTAGCAGGGTTTTGTGGTCAAACTTTAAAGTTACTATTAAGAAGCGGAATCTGTGGAAGCTGATTTCACATAAGTTGGTCCCATTAGCTAATATGTAGTAATGGCCACTAACTGATCAATGGGGATATATAATACCACGGAAGTAGCAGCCATTTGACATTTGACATTTATGAGTGAGTTAATATTAGAATCCATCACCAATCTGCTGCTTTGTCCTGAAAGTTCTAGAATCGCACGCACAAATAGGCCTTGGTTTTGAGAATAAAAGAAAATAAGAGAAATGAACCAGAAAAGAAATTTAAAGGATGCAAAATCAAATGAAAAGAATGAGAAAATACCTTGCGTGAAGAATTAGCATTGATGGTATTTCTGTTATAATCGAAGTGTTAAAGGGCTTATTAATTATTACAGATTTGATGTATTCTATTTTGTACAAGTATGAATCTGGAATTAGACTAATATTATGAAGGTTGGTGCATGATTCAGTTTTCGTTCGTGATGCACAGGATACATCTATTTGTTTGTTAAAATTGTTTTAAATGTCAATGTTAATTTCTGTCAAACCCCCAAAATAATTGTTGGCCAGTGTCATAGTGTGTGAGTTCAGATATGATTAGGTGTATGTTGGATACTTGGGTATTTAACATCATGAGTATCTAATTGGTAAAATGATTCAAGTCATGAGTCTTAGGCATAGCATGTTCTTCGCATCCAACCGAGAGCCCATCAGTAGGAAGCAATGCAATAGATAGCAGAACCAGAATATAAGGGCTTACAGTTCTTATATTCACCTTTATGCTGTTTTCCTGATTCTTGAATTCCTGTCGTAATATCATTATATGCCTGTGGAGTAGGAATCCATGCGTTCACAGTCTGGTCTTGACTCTCATTTCCATGTCTCCTTATCATTAGAAAATTCAAAATTATGTTCACTATATCATGTTTTAGGCACCGATGTGATTTTAGTGTACATTTTTTTACTTGAAACAGACATAGATGTCATATGCAGTTGAAAGAAATAAGCACTAATTGGAGAACCTAATTGACGCCACTGTATATTTTATCCAGTATAAAGAGTATGGTTATTTTTGACATTCTGCCTTCTGCACAAGAGATATGTAGTGTCTCCGGTTAATTAAATGCTACAGATTTTTGCCCTGTGACAATTATATTGTGTTTACAATAAACTGATGTTTGACCTTCTGGAAGGTTACCTTTTAATATAAGCTTGGGATAACCTCGGTTATATGCTGCATTAAAATATATGGTATATATGATGCCTCATGATGATGGGGGCATCAAATTCTTTTTAAGATTGTGAAGCATTTCTCTGACTGACATATGTGTGTCTTTTGCAGATGTCCTTATGGTTGTTGGTGCTGTCTTGGCAGGGTATGCTACATGCATGCTTCAGCAGGGATATGGACCTTCTTTCTTATCGAGAACGGTATGCTTCCTATGATCTACTAATGCAGAAACATAAATTAAATGCTCGTCCTTGTTCCAGTCATGAACTTTACCCAAAATTTGATTCATTTTCATCCCATCTCAGCTAAAAAATGCATTTAAAGTAAAACACGTTATTTGGTCAATATTTTATTTCTGCCCTTATTCTTTTTCTTTACTGCTTGTGCATGCTTTTGTTAGATTATATTTTATGCAAGTTGTGTTCTTCGCTTGATGTAATGCATAACTGGTACAGCAGCCACCTTCAAAGAGTGAAATGAAAGAACATCCAAGCAGTGAAAAATCCACTCTACTGGTGGAAAGCATGAAAGAGGAACCGGGATGGCCCTCTTTTGGACAGCTCGTCAGTGATCTATCCAAACTTGGACTTGAAGCATTGGCTGGCATATTCGTTCACTTCCTCCCGTCGCGTTTTATGCCTGGTGGCTCCCAGAAAGCCCTCACACCATTAAAAGATTCTCTTAGGATGCCTGAAGACAAATCTGAGGCTCCAGTAGTTCAGAGACAAAGTGCTCCTGCTCCTCTATCTGAAACTCGACAGGCCCATACTCCCATTGCAAGTGAGAAGTATTCAGAAATGAAGCCACCAAAAATGAAGTCAACTAGTTTCAAAGATCCCTCTTTGCCGAGCAAGCACCGGTCTTCAAAACGACAGGATTCTGCAGAGTTCTATGGGTCCGGTGAGGTTTCTTCTCATAGCAGGTCTAAGAGCCAGAAAGAAAGAACAAGGCATCGCCAGCGAGAAAAGACTGGAGAGGTAGTTTATGGAGCTGTTGGGGCAGAAACAAAACCGGTGGATATGAAGCCAGCGGGTTATGACAATCCAAAGTTCGAAAATTACAACATGAGGAGCAGGTATGGGACTGATCGCCAGCGAGAAAACACTGGAGAGGTAGTTTATGGAACTGTTGGGGTAGAAACAAAACCAGTGGATATGAAGCCAGCGGGTTATGACAATCCAAAGTTCGAAAATTACAACATGAGGAGCAGGTATGGGACTGATCGCCAGCGAGAAAAGACTGGAGAGGTAGTTTATGGAACTGTTGGGGCAGAAACAAAACCGGTGGATATGAAGCCAGCGGGTTATGACAATCCAAAGTTTGAAAATTACATGAGGAGCAGGTATGGGACTGATAGTTCATGCCGCTTTTGATCAAACTGTGACCCCGTGAATACCCTTTGCCGGCCTGCAAATTTCAGCCAGTTTTTGCCTGATCTTGAATGTGTATCCTGTATTTCGTTTCGAGCTTAGTCTGCAACTGATTCTATGCTGCAAGTTTGTAAACAGGGATGTGTTAAGAAAAAATTACAGATGGGTGAGGATTCTACAAGTATTCTCTGACATAGGACTGTTTAGTCTAGGCACCATACACTGCTTTCATTTTGTGAGGAAGTTAATGAGAAACTGAGACGTGCAGAAATGGATTTTCTTGTTTCTTACTTTTCTTTGCATTGTAGGACAATGACTTTCATAAAATGAGGATGTAATCGTGGTCCCACCGTGTGAGAAAGATAAAACGCATGACAATGCTTGAAATAACACCATGAGACACTACAATTACATTCACGTTGTAGGTGAATTTCTCTCATGTAATAGGGTTAGTAACTTTCCATAAGACGATTTTTTAAACTAGTTTAATTTACGAAGTAGGAGAGTTTGAACTTGGATGCAATGAAGCAGATATATTGTCGATTGGCCTAACTTAGACTGTCTCAAACAAAATAAGCCCAAAATGTGGGCTCAAAACTTCTCCAAGGCAAAAGGATTTTGGGGGTGGGAATTTTGGAATTTGGGTTTGGGGGTTGGAATTTTGGGATTTCAAGTTTTGGGGTGGAAATTTGGGATTATTACCCACCCCAGATAGATAAGGTCGCAAGTGGGCTGGGGGACCCACATTTCACTAGCCAATTGAAGAGCAGATTGAGGCCGGCCTCTCGTGTCGGCACGGCAACATCAACTGGGACGATTGCATGCTGGTTAGTGCACAGAAGGCATACTTTCTACCGCCCAGATTAAATGGTTGTTAAGATCCAGCGGCTGGCGTGCCTTCTGGTTTTTGGTCCAGTGTGACGTGCCCAACTACAACTATTTCTAAATCTAACGGCTCAAATTCAATTTAATCAATCATAGCAGTAATAAAAACAAAAAAAATCAACGACTCAAATTTAAATTCAATAGTCAAAATAATATTACTAAGAGTATTTCTAAAGGAGATATTAAATTTAAAATATTAAATTAATATTTGATGGCTTATGTGGTAATTTGATATTTTATACAATTTTTTGATCAAACTGATATGTCAAATAATAATGCCATTCTAAAATGTTAAATAATAAAAAGAAAAAAAAATCAATGACTCAAATTTAAATCCAATAGTCAAAATAATATTACTAATTAGTTCAAATCAGATCCAATACTAAACTCCTCCAAAGTAATAAATAACCATCCATTTATTCACTAAACCATAAAAAAATTCAATTTTCTCATATTTCACTACCAATTTTTTCTTTTTAGAATTTTAATTTCTTTACCTCAAAATATTCGTAAAAATAAAACAAGATAGATTATACAAGAATTAATTCCAAAATTTTTAGCTAAAAAAAAAATTAACGAAATACAAAAATTTAACAAATTATAAACTTGCTAATCAAGTTAATATTGTTGGAAATATCAGAGAATTTGGAATTTGCAAGTATTTCTAAAATTAGAAATTTATAGTTAAATTGCCTTCTGCTTGTCGGCTTTGGTACGTCATGGTCATATTTATAGTAGGTGGGTGGATATAGGTCGGCTATCTTCCAAAAGAAACTTGTTTTGATTTGGACAGAGACTTGGATATAATATTAGCCCTTCTCTTCTAATTTTATTTTCAAAAAAAAAAAGAAAAAAAAAAAAGAAAAAAAAGGTACACGGAAAAAAATAATATATATATAATTATATTTACATGAAAAAAGTATATGAATATGGTCGCTATTGAAATGAAACAACCACCAAAATCCATGTTATTGAACCAATTAACAATGGGATATATCAAATTTCTTATTGTAAATGGGAAGAGTAAGGATGAGCGGTGAAGAACTAGTTATGTACTGCTTTGTAATTACTGTAGTGAAGAATCATTATTTATGCTTTATTTATATATGTGGCGTTTTCTTTTTATATGCAGGTCCATTCTAGGGCTATGTAAGTTGCCTTTTGTCTATTTGGACTTCGTTCTAATGAACATGCTTTACCATTGACGAAAAAAAGGTAGACGGAAAACTGTCTGAATTGTTCAATTCAACTAGATTTTATCATTTTGAATACTTTCATACTTTAGTTTGCATTTTACACTAAAATAGTGTAATTAAAGATCAAGTCAAATCAAACAAAACTAGACAGTCTTAAATAAAGATGACAAGCATGGAGCATATCCTAGTATAGAAAATACAAGCAAAGGATTCAAAACGATTTGGAGTGCAAGACACATATAGCCTGTGACATTTTCTTTTTTCGAGTCCAATATAGAAAAGTGATTTTTTTTTTTTTTTTTTTTTTTGGTATTTTCAACTCTAAAAAGGGTAAAAGTCCATTGGTTTCTACCATTCCCTATTACTAGTCACATTGAGACAGATAGGTTTCGAAGCAAAAAATAGGAAACACAAAGTGGTGAACGAGTCTTCTTCTAGTGCATTTTTAACCATGGAATCTAAAGTTTCAAAAACCGCTAAAATTTATTTATTTTTATTGAAATAAGAATAAAATAGAAACGCGAGTTTGTTATAAGCGGAATAGTACTAAGCACAGATTCTACCGTTTTATATCTTCACTTTAAAGTTAAAATAAAATTTGTTTGAATAAATATTACAATAAATAGTAAAGTGTAATTAAATATTTTAGCCAAAAGTATAGAATGTATAGTAAGATTAATGGCTAGTTGCCATACTTGGCCACTCCAAAAAGAGAGAAAAAAAAGAAGACGTGACTAACATCCAACTCATTTCTCACTAACCTCACTCCTTCACCATTTACAAAATAGCAATGTGTATGAAATAAGTTCATTGTTTCGTAATTAAATTTTTTTGTATGATATTGTATGATGTTTAGATTAAATAATATAATTTAAATAATTGTACATGATATTGACGATACATGTAATTTGAAAAATTATAATGTTAATCAGAACATTACTATGATAGTAAATATATTACATATTACATATAAGTTTTTAAAACACGCTAATTGCTAATCGGATGATAGATAAGGATCAAATGCCTAGGCATCTAGGCAGAAATCAGATGGGAGCCCAAGTGGCGAAGCCAGTGGCTTAACCAGGATTTTCAAATAATGAGATTATAATATAAACAAAAAAAGATTCATTGGGCTATTTCGCCAATCATCTAATAGGCATCTGCCTATATTTGTCAACATATGTCAGGAGTAGATATTGTAGAAAAGTTTATGCCAATTTTATTCGTAGATACTTGTCAAGAGTGGATGTAGGATATTGTAAAGTAATGTTGAAGGATGTAAGGCTTTTGTTTTTTTTTTTTTTTAGTACATCGATATTTTTACACTAAAGGGAGGGAATGTTCAGTTAAGTCACACAATAGGCAACCTAATTGGTATCAAATTTGCCATCAACGAGATTGAAACCTAAGAATTAAAGTATTTCATACAAGAAAAAAGAAAAGGAAGACAAATATGATAGGAAAAAAATAGAAGAAGTGAGAAGATGAGATTGTAATTTAGTTGTCTTTGGTGTTTATCGAGGTGAAATATAATATTTAAAACAAATATATATTAGCTTTTAAAGTTGTTGAAGTCAAGAATAACCGATCACCTCATGCAGTCTTCGACCCCAGGTGAGCCTAGCTGTCCTATACGCCTAAAGGTAGAAAAATAAAAATAAAAAATAAAAAAAAGAAAAGAAAAAGTAGAAGATGTTACCTGACATTCGTGTATAATTGAGCAATGATTAATTAAATATAAAAAATAAAAAAAATCTAATAAAGCGCCCTTCTTTTACTATTACAACCCTCCATCTCTCACCGGAAAACCTGCAGGCTCTCTCGCCGGAATCGAGTCGGTTCGGCCGGGTCGCTCCGCTTTTGACTTTGCGTCTTCACGAAGCTGAACCTAAGCTTGAAGCTCAACGCTGCTCGCTTGCTTCTTCTTCTCCTCCTCTACTTCTTTCGGAGCTTTCAATTTCGTGGGTTTCCATTTTTGTCCCTCTCTCTGTACAATGGGTTGTGCTGGATCGTCACAGACCAAAGGAGACGGTGAGGTTACTCTATCATTCTCTCAGCTTCTGTCGCTTTGTTTATCTTTTGGGTTTGGTGCTTTAGCTTCTGTTTGGCTGCTGGGAAAACGCAGGAAAAGGAAAGTTGAAAAATCTTTGAAGAAATTGAAAGTAGTTGTGATTTCTGGAAATGGGTTGAGCGCTGAGCTCAGTTGAGTCAGACTTATGAATTATTTCTCTTTCTTGAAAAATTGATCAATATGTTATTGGGGTTTATGAATTGTTGTTATTTTAATTTCAAGAATTAGTTTTTGATATAGTTTGGATTTTTCAAGATTTACATGCTTTGTTGTTTCGACAAACAATGCTCGAATGAATGAAGCAGTGGAATTGTTTTCGAGAAAAGAAAAGGAAGAAAAAAGAATGAAGATGGTTAGGGAATGACATTGGGTTTAGCTGAGGAATCGAACATCTGAAAATTGCGGTTTTAGATGTAGGACCATTAATCTGCGCATTGAAAAGCCGGACTTAGACTTTATGCCCAAGATGGTATTTTTATGCCCAAAATGGTACAGGGAATTGTTTGATCAGACAATTTCTTTCTGATCTTAACATTGGCGTGTGACCGTTGGTATTAATTTTTCCGGCCTGTACGTTGGACATTTATGTGCTCAAAAGTGAAAAGCAATATATGAAATTATGCCCTATTGAACTTATGAATGTCATGTCTGGAAGGCATTGTGCAGAATCTAGAAAAATCGTGGGCTTTCCTTTCTAGTTCTAGGCTAGTTCATTGAACTTGAACGAGTTATTGGATGGGGATTTGTGGTTATACTAGTTATGTATTTCTTCTTAGTTCACCAAGAAAACATGAATAACTAAGAGAAAGGAAATGCTTCAGTCGATGGAGTATGGTTCTCACTGTTATCTTTTGATTATTTGCAATTTACAGTTAAGAAAGTTGATAGTTGTTTTTTTAAGCACTGGTGATTTCAGAGGCAATAATTAGAAGTTTACTATTAACAGGGACATTGAAGAAGGTTCGGAAGCCAAAACCTTGGAAGCATCCTCAGCCATTAACAAAGTCTCAGCTTTTGCAGTTGCGTGAAGAGTTTTGGGACACTGCTCCTCACTATGGAGGCAGGAAAGGTACTATTTCCTCTGGATGTGTATATATATTTATGTATGTATTGATAATTACAGAAGATTTTTGGGGTCCATTCTTTTTTGTTTGTTGGATTGAAACATTGGGTTACCTTAATACAAAATAGTCATGTTGCCCCGTAATTTTTTTTTACTTGTTACTAAGTTCCTACTGGGACGCAATGTTTTCTATGCCAAAACAACTCCATGTTTGTAAAAACCAAGGGTGGCAACTTACAGGGAACATCAGAATGCGTTTAGATATGGAAATGCAATCAAGGGAGATTCAAGGAATATCTCTGAAATCCTGTGCAATTTAGAGTGAAATGTTTCATGATATTTTATTAATGAGGAAAACCATTCTCTCAAACCTATTAGTCTTTATTAGTAAACTTGGTTGTATAGAAGTGTAATAGAAGCTCTTATCTTGTGAACATTGACTTGAAAAAAAATAGGATGAGAACTATAATTAATTGCTTTTCTAGTCACCTTAAAATGTTAAATTTAACAGTTAGTTTGAGTTCAGTCACTCTGTAGAGCTGTGAATATTTATTGTGATCTTCTGTTGGTATAACAATTGAACAATTTGTACTCATCTGAGATTGAATGACCATTAAGGGTCATAAATGTTCTAATGAACGTGAGTACAGGATTTAAAGTATAATGTTTTGGTAAATTTTCATTTACCGTGAATACTTCATGATTTATGTAGAAAATGAATGCTCAAGGTACCTGATTATTAAACTTCGAGTTCAGTTTGAAGACCCTATGACAGCTTAATCTGTATTATTTGGAATTGGAATCACCTAAGAAATGTCTTAATTACATACAAGGTGATCTCTTTGGGGTAATTTTAGTGTACGATAATGTTGATTGTTGAGTAACCTAGAAAATTATGTATAGAATGTTGTTAAACGAATGGAAACCAGAGATAACTAGATAAGAGAATAAAGATGATCACGTCATGTGAATGCAATGGCAGCTAATGGCTGCATCTATAAAGAAATGAAGAACAAGGATTAGCTTCTTGTCCGAATCTCCAAGGATAGGATTTGTATTTAGTTGAATAAGTGGTCACCACTCACCTCAGTATCACCTCAGGATAAACGAGAACAATTGAAAAATGTTGTAAATAATACCACTGTTTCATGTGTTTTTTTCCGTATATTTGGTGTAGTGGTTTTAGTTCTTAGGGAGTGATGCTGTAGGTTTATGCTTCCGATAGAGAATTAAAGAAGGATCTTCAACATGATACTGGTTCAGAACCCTAAAAGCACAGAAAAGTGATTATTGTGGTCATGTTCTTGTTTGACTTTGCATTTGCTACTGTGGTTTTTGTTTCCTTTTCTAAGTTACATTCTTCACACATGGTATATCTTACAAAAATTTCACTTGTACCATACGTTAGAGATTTGGGATGCACTTCGAGCTGCTTCTGAAGCAGATATAAGCCTTGCACAAGCGATTGTGGACAGTGCTGGGGTGATTGTTCAAAATGCTGATTTAACAATTTGCTATGACGAAAGAGGTACTTATCCAATTTCCATTTTCTTCATTACTACTTGCTGCCCCCCAAAAACCTCAAATGCTATGCAAGTTTCTTCTTGGCTTACATCTCTGAGCGGGTGTGTTGTATGTGCAAGTGTCGTCGTGTGTGCTTTTGAATGAAAATTTGGCAAAACTTGTTCCATCTTCTATATAAATGGCAGATTGCCATTCATATTTTACGGCCTTCCTTTTCCTCTTAGCGTGTGCTTACATTACCACCTTGCAGGTGCAAAATATGAACTACCGAAGTATGTTTTGAGCGAACCAACCAACTTAATTCAAGAGAGCTGACTCAAGGAGAAGATATGACAAACTTTGCTCACAAGATTGAATGTAAATCATGTATATTTTCTCTCTCGTTCTCTTCCTTATCTTAAATAGAGACGGTCACTTTTACGCCTTTCCTTTCACATTCACATGAATTCTTCTTAGTTTGCTGCAAGTTACTTCGGTTAGTTGAACAATAAAGCAAGTGTTCTGAATTTGAATAATCTCAATCCTCTCTCTTCCATATCTAAGATAGCGATGGTCTCCATTTCGAGCTGATAAATTTGACCAGAGAGTAAATCTCAATTACATTTACTAAAGTTTTTGCATGATGTGATTCAATGCTTGTGCAATATGTTGTAGAAATGCTTAAAAAGGTTATACGGCCGTCGTGGTTCACTTCTTTTTTTCTTCAGTACATCGATATTTTTACATAAGGGGGAGGGAGAGTTCGGCTAAGCCACACAATGGGCAACCTAATTTGGTATCGAATTCACCATTCACGAGATTCGAACCTAAAACCTCTCACTTCTAAACAAAGAGGAATACCATCAGACTGTAGTATTGAGTGACGGTTTACTTCTAATTATATACTATTTGGATTTAGAGCAAGTAAACACCATGGTTATAGCGCCATAGACAGATTACAACTTTATAACCACGAGTATAGATCCTGTCCGGGTCTAAAAAAACAGAGCCTAAGGATCAAATGATCCGGGCTGTTGAAATTTGATTTAACAGTTACAAACAGGAGCCTTATAAAAGTTATAATAATTGTAGCCATTGGATCAAATTTCAACGGTCCGGATCATTTGATCCTTGGACTCTCTTTCTTAGATCCGGAAATGATTTGTATGCTATAACCACAACATAATAATGATAATTAAGGCCGAAAAAGGATGATGTGGAAAATTTGAAACCAAGAAATTGACAAGCAACGGCAAGTTTAGAAGCCTCTAGTAGGTTGGACTCTGCCCGCCTTCCAAGTTTAGTCTAAGACCTCTGCTTGTAGCCAAGGCAGATTTTGGATTTCGATTTTCATTTTTTATAAAGAGAGTTGTTATTAGCACTCATTTTTAATAAATAATTATACAAACGAGGGAGAAATGCAATGTGACCATTTTTAGAGCCAGAATAAACAGTAGTATAATATTAACCAAATTGTGTATGTTACTCAATAGAATTGTATGCGAAAATTAGCGTTGTGGCATCATAAGATTATGAAATTCGCACTAATAATTCTTACGTAGAACAAAAAATCTTTCCCATGGAGTCATTGTCAGGATATTCAGTTCTGAGATAAAGTTTCTTGACATTGAGGAAACACCCTGACGCAGGAGGATCGTAAGTAATACAATTTGAGCTCACCTTCAAAGCCACGAGTGTTTTACAGGTGAACATGCATTGAGGCAACTCAAATCTCCGATAATCATCAAGAATCGTATCAACACGAAGATCAAGTTCAACAACATTACGCTCGATGTCAGTTTGAATCCAAGCATTAATAAGAGCCAAATCGTTACTACAGCAGGAACATCGAAGACGGAACTTTTTAATGTCTGATGATGAATCACGAAGGGAGAGTGCACGATCAACAAAGGTCGAAAAAACAACAGAGTCTTTGAATTCTGGTGATGAATCACGAAGGGAGAATGCTGGTCCTCGCGGCATACTTTGTTGGAACGAAGGAAAGTATGCGACAAAGAATTGCATCTGGTAATTCACTGATCCTGTCTTCGCCTCCTCCTTGAGGCTTTGAATTCTTTATTAGTCTTCGAGTCTCCGAATTCGACTCCATTTTTACATCTGCCTACAAATTAGATGAAAAATCTAAGTAATTGAAACTAAAAACTCTTAATTTACGCTCCTCCCGTTCAATTACTTTTACAAACTTCAAACTGTTCATATATATTTGACATGTGAAGGAAATTCTACTTTTCCAGAGAAAAAACCGATTAAAACCAACAATACCAAAGAAATTAATCAATGGATCATTTTTCCGGAAACCATTCCAATTCAATCGAGAATTAGCAATTGAAAAGAATTATTAAGTAATATTCACATTTTTTGGGAAATCAAGCTTTGTTAGAAATTTCGTCAACAACAGATCACGTGGCATCTTTCCACTTCAAGATTTCTAGAAGATTACAAAACATTAGGGTGAGAATTACCATGACTACAACTTATGAAGCTAGAGCTTCCACAAAGAAAAATGTATGTGTCCATGATCTTTAGTCAACGTAATTCTTACTTCATGTCGTCTAGGGGATTTAAGGAGACAGAAATACCCTTCAAAAGAGGCACGCGTGCATTTTGACAGGATTTCTAACGAAATTTGGCAGAGGTGGTTTATTCACACTAAAGAAGGAGTCTGAGAGGTTTTGAGAGCTTTGAGTCGTGGAAACAGTCTCTTTGCAAAGCAAGAGTAAGGCTGTGTACGATAGAGGTTCCCCCGACCCTCGCAAAGAAGGGAGCCTTGTTGGTTTGGGGTCACCCTTTATGAGAGGTTTTAATATGTAGAAATTTGCTTTCTTATCCAGCTTCAAGTTGGTAATGGAAAGAGATTCGTTCTGAGACACGTAAGAAGTCTAAGAATCACCATACAGAAAAGAAAAGAACCCATATACGAAAATTGCTCAAAAGTTAAGCTGCAATGTATATGCAATCACACAGCTGACTGGCATTGAATACAAAAACAGAAACCAAATCTACAACTTTGTTGATGCTGCTTTGCATCTACCTACATACTAGTGGCTAGCTCAATCAACGCTCTACCATCGATCCCTCAATAGCATTGCTCAAAATCTTTGAAATTCCAAAGGCTGTGGAGTAAGAAATCTGGCTAAGGCATCATCGATCATTCTTCCTCAGCATCGCTTTGATCAGAATCAGCAAAGTACTCGACCATGTCATCAGTCCATTTTTGCATTCGATGTCTTGCATCTTCCCAATGCTTCAAGCAAAACATGCAGTCCAGCATTTTTGGAGATTGCATGCTCCTCCTATGATCCAAGACCAGCTTCCCTGCACTACTAAAAATGAACTCTGGTGCTATTGCACACACCGAAGGAGTTAGGAGGTCACGCGCCATGACAGAAAGCAAAGGAAACATTCCCTCGCGCGACTTCCACCAAGCTAGAACATCAAGATTGTCATACTCCTTTTCAGTCATAGAGCCTGCATGATTTATTCCCAAATATATATGCAGCTCAGTTGGCCCGTACTGCCTTATATCTTCTTGCCTCACATATTCTCTCCAGCTAGCATGAATATCGAGTCTTCTTCTCTTACTGTTAGAAGTAGTACAGGTTCTGTAACTTCTGTAGCCTCTGGAAATCTGGATTCATAAACCTTATAAAGGTTATGCAACACAGTGTCAAGTGCTTTTGCATCGAATTTCAGTGGCATGCTTAAACATTTGGAAACGTTGTTCACGATGTGTTGTACACCACATAGTTTCATCCTGGGGTCCATTGCTTTAGCTAAACAGAAACTGGGCAACATGAACTCGCAATAGCTTCTGAATTCTGATTCCATAATGTCATAAATCGCCTTGAACCCCGAATGAACTTTGTGTTTGGAAAATGTAAAGCTAATGCAGAACAAATGATGGAGTGCCATACAAGAACTGGAAGAATAAACCCTTGAACCAAATGAGACTGCAACTTCATAAAAAACACTCAAAAACTCCATGAACACAAAACCAAGCTCCCAATCCGCTTCGCATAAAAGATCGCTATCATGGTTACCGTTATAAAAATCGGTGATTGCAGCTTTGTAATCCACACATGAATATGATTGTAACATGAGCAAAGTAGAGTTCCAATGAGTCTTCATATCAGGCTTAAACTTTTTGTATTCCAGACCGCGAGATTCGCATAAAGCGGAAAACTCTTCTTGCCTAGCAGGAGAGGAGGCAAGGCAAAGAATACCCCTCCTAATTTTTTCTATATGAGCTTCCATCAATTTCAAGCCTTGTACCGCTATCGAATTAATCACATCGCCTAAACATTTCATGTAAGAAAACTCACCATAAAACGGCCGCAGAGAATACCTAAACATCTTAACAGTAGCGTCATTACATGTAACGTTATCGAAAGTAATACTCAATACTCTATCATCAATCGTATACTCCCTAAATATATCCATCACGCATTCAAAAATCACCTTATCGTTAAAAGGATGCTCGAGCTTACGAAAAGCGATATCAATGTGCAGTCACACAAACAAAATCAATTTGATCATCGCTGCTAGTCCAAAAGCTACAAGTACAAAAGAACATACCGACGAAGCCACAAAGTTCGGACGTCATGAAGTTCTTCTTTTCATTGAAGAGTTTCAAACAATCGCCTCTGATGAGGTTTAGGGGAACGCTAGAGTACCGAGGCTGGACATTCGATTTGATAAACCGCTCGAACCGGACGTGTTCAGCAGAAGTGAGAAGATGGGCGGTTGAAGCAATGTATTTGGCCAAACCTCGTCTCATGTTGTGTTGAGAGTAGATAAAAGGGGGCATGTGATTGCTTCCGTTTTGACTACTTTGATCAACACTTTGACTATCACCATCTTCATTGATATCAGCATCCTCCATTTTTCTCCAAAATCAACAAATTACAAAAATACCTGGAAAAACTTTGAATGCTTGGAGAGAGAGAGGGGCAGAATTTTGAGAGAAAAAGAATGAACGTAAGCTTTATAAGTGTTTATATAGAGGTTTCGGTGGTTAAATGACACTTTTATCCCCCAGAACTAGCCGTTACGTGGAGGTATTGGGACAGGAAAATATGCCATTTGAGAGAAATTTTGAAAACCAAACGATTGAAAAGCAACGGCTAGTTTAAACTGAAATTTGGTTTTTGTACTTTTACAAAACGAAATGATTGGTATCACGTGTTTTTATATAAGTGATGGAAAATTTTAATATTTAAGTTATTAATTTTTTACCACACATATCTCACAATTTGTATATTGACACGTGATGTACCACTTCGTGTTTCGATCACACTGAAAAATCTCTCTGGTTGCTTAAGCTTTTGTAAATATTACTCCCTGATAAGAAAAGCTAAAAAGTTTATCATGTAATGTAATTAGGGTCGAGGAAGAGACGTTTGGGATCTTTAAATTGGAAATCTTGCTGCCAAGACACTTTATAGTGTGCAAGATCGGATTTTACTGCGGCAGATCATTTGGAAATCTTTCAGATGATGCTCGCATTCGATCAAAATGGTAGACTTGAATGGCTACTGCACCACAATGCAGAGTTCCATCCTTCTCAGAACACATAATGGAAAGCCAGAATACGAACACAAGTCCATTTTAATTCAAAGTAATCAGATTATCCGATCAAAACGGAGCAGCGTCTGCACTCTGCTACTACAGAATAAATTAAGCCGGTACATTTAATATGCTGAATAATCAAGTGTAAATCCGAGACAAGAGATATAGACATCGAGCAGTTGATTAACAGCGGAGAAGAAAAACACTCTTCTTTCCGTCATTTTAAAAATAGAACAAGATGTGAGAGCAATGCACCCCCACTCCGATCATGTTACTCCCCCAAAACACAAAGAACGGTGAGATTTAACCAACTCGAAAACCTATATTACACCAAGGGAACTTTGAACTTGTAAAAGCCGACCATATATCCATACAATCCTGCAGGGTACTTGAGCTTTTGAAAAGGCCTTTAGACCTTCTTGAAGAATGAAAGAATATTTCCTTGCTTAGGATCCTTGTTTACTCCTTTCTTGTTTCCCGCTTTCCCTGTTGCATTTGTTGGAGCCGTGTTTCCCACCGACTTCTTAGCCGCAGTAGGCCTAGATTCACATGTTCAAAATTAGAGTTCAGTCACCAGGCACAAGCTAAAACCTCCGCATGAAAGATCAATCAAGAATTTGGCACAAAATAAGTAACACAAGACCGTAGTCCTGCCCAAGCTAGGCAATCAAATAAATCACACAACTGTCTCAATTGTCAATACAAGTATATGAGAACAGAAGTGATGCACAGCATCTGATCTGCATGTTTTTCTAGCATCTTTACGTTCTACTTGATATTTCATATCCGGACCAGAACTATTCAATATTCTAGCTATTTAAGCCTGCTACCTGGTTGCAAACTTGCAACATCAAATATAATTACCCGTTTCTAACACGAGCCGTTGTTATTTTTAACATTTGTTTCAACCCGCAAATTACAGAGAGTTGGAATTGGCAGAATTTACTCGAGTGTGAACTTTTTGGCATTTTTGTAATCCAATTGATCAAGAATTTGCATGATGTGAAAAAGTATAGTGTGTGAAAACAAACAAGATGAACTGTTTGTCTTGTGTTACAAGCATCCTATCTCAAGTAGGTTATAGTACCAAATGGATATCCACTCAGATAGAAACCGCCAAAGCAAAGGAAAAAAGAAATTAAATTAACCTGTTAACAGCACTGGGAGCTTTATTATCAGATTTCTTGAGTATATCACTGTCGGCTGTCTTGATTATATCACTGTCGGCTTTCCTTGCTTCTGTTTCCTCACCCTCCCAGATTACTTCAGTCACTATGGATATTAGATTAACAGAACAAGTATAAATATCCAAAATAAAAATACTCCCAAACAGTGACTAACAAGTAACAAGTCCATCTTCATTTATTATATTTGGATGAAAATGGGAAGGGTGTTAAATTTTAAAGCAGAAACAAGAACAGCCCCCCGAACTTGCAAAGCAACACACTGCAAATGGGACTTTTTGAAAACTGAGGCATCTAAACCACGGTGTACCTTCTCTTCCTCGTTCATCAATCACTGTCTTCACAACTTTTCTTCTTTTCGGTGAACTTGAAGCAGCGTTGGTGGGTTTATCCACTTTGTTCACATATTTTTCAGGAATAGGTTTCTTCTCTTTAAGGATAATCCCAGCATTTATCACTTTTCTGACAACTGAAGGATCTTCTCTGAAAGGTTGGTTGGATTCCCCATCAACAGATATTTCTTCCTTAACCTTGGGGTTATCTTCTACCTGCTCGTCAAAATTCAAATTCGGTCTCTCTGGAACCATAACTTTATTGCTTTCTTTCAGATCTAGGCACGATTGTCCTTTTAGAATCTCCGGTGATGCTAAATTAACTGCATCTTCATCGTCATCTGAGAAATCAAAGACAACCCTCCTTTTCCTAGTGCCTTCACCGTTGGAAGATCTCTTAAAATTAACTTGTTGACCATCATCGTCACTGCTACCTGCTACTGCTTCTCGAGCACAAGTTTGAGGCTCTGCACTAGCTCCTGAAACGGTAAAAAGGATATATAAATATTTCAGCCAGAACAATTCTTAAGCACAAAAAAACCCTTATGTGCATTTAAAATGCTTCTTGGAGAATTCTAAATTCCCAACTTATCCATCACTTCAAGAAGGTAAAACAAAATTTTTATAAGCTGGTCAACATAAAAGATAAATGAACCAACCAGTATGATCAGGAATGGAATTATTATATTTCTCTGGAGCATCTGACTTTGACTTCACAGATGCCCGGCCCCAGAAATTCGCCAATGAACCTCCAGAAGCAGAGGAGCTTTTCTCATTCTGAACTTTTTCTTTGTCTGCAGGACGTTTGTTAGCCTGACCAAAAACTCTTGTTCCATTAATTTCATTTTTGACATCTTCGACCACATTAGTAGGCTGTAAACTGATTTTTGGGCTAGATTGCTGTCCTTTATTCTGGACTTGTTTTGGAATTGGGATACTTTGATGAGCTAAATTACTTTCTGGTTGCCCTATTACTGCCTCAGAGTTAAGTTGCGGAGATTCAGTGCTCAATGGTGCTCCGTCCACATTACGCTTAACAAAGGAATTGGAAATCCCACAAAACCTGAAGAAGACGACAAAGAAGAGCATTGAAATCAAGGAAATGAAGCTAAAATATCACATAAGTAGGTGTATAAATATAAATAGAAATGATTTTATATAACTAAAATAATAAAAGTAAGAAATCATAAGTACGAGTGGAACCATGACCACTGAGATGAATATATTTAATCATGCATGAACGCAGAAAGCAGAAACTCCAAAACATTAAGTAATTAACTTTTAGTATTTGTAAAGTATAAAAGCCAAATACCATCTTATAAAATTTTATGAATTTTGAAATATCAGAAGAACAACAAAGAATGCAAATTTTGTAATCTCCCACCCGACAAAAGACAAAAAAGAAACAATTTGATTATGACCTTGCTGTTACATAACTTACATTAGGATTAAAATATGTACCGTAATACACAAGTCTATGTTTAACTACTAATGTACTCCTACGATAATTAACTGGTGATATTATTCATATACCAAAAATTAACCAATAAATTTAAGTAGCTACAGTGACAGATCATTTTCATTTACTTTTCTTCTTTTTGTGCTTTATGGAAAAGATTCCAATGAATACAAGGTCAAACTATTAAGCAATCCCTACTGAGCAGTAATCAGCATCTATTAGATTAATCAGACTTGCAAAGTTGCATACAGTAGAGGCATTGGAACTTCATACTCTTGATATTCAGAAAAAACAAAGCATACCTTTTATTTATATGAGTAAAATAGAAGGAAATATACCTGTTATCTCTCAAGCAATTCTCAACCGTAGGAGCCTGCTTAAAGAGCATTTCTGCTTGCACAAATTCAGCATTCCACAGTGCAGCTGGATCCTTTGGGATGCAAGCTTGCACACTATAAACCCCGACGGAGCAGTTGCAATCTAATTCTTCTTTTGCTTCTGCATATAATTTGATAGACATGAATTCCATAATATTTCCACTTCCCGGATGTGTAATGATGAGACAAGCTAAGTCTGAATGTTGACAAAAAGATGATGAGACGGACCAAGAAGCTAAAGTCTGAATGTCTGACAAAAAGATGATGAGACGGACCAAGAAAAAGCATGAACAATCATCTTAGACTTCAACAAGCACACTTTAAAAAATTAAAAATTAAAAAACTGAAACCATAGTTACATAGCTCATGAAAGGATGAATATGCTCAAAAGATATAATAGCCTCTATTACATTCCAAATTGTGTCAACCATAACTCATGTCCGTGTAAGTCTATGCATGTCATCCTATTGGGAATCTAACCCTCCAAACTACTGCTCTCACTCTCTCTCAACATGTTCTATTGCATCTAATACAACCAGGAAAGCCTCCATTGACTTAAATCATAGTATTCTATCTCAAAGGAATATAATTGGATGCTCCCTACTCTTTTTCGATTTTAGTTGAAAATATATCAGCACAAGACATACATACTTTTCTACAAATAAATGTCACCTGCAAGTTTAGGCCCAGAAACAAGCCTTATATGGTAGCTTGAAGGATCACTCTTTAACCAGCCAGCCAAAACATACAACACTTCGAACCCATTTCCATGTTTTTCAACAAACTCCTGGAGTAACCTATACAAAACAACTTTCAATCACCTGTAAAAAAAACAATGTAACCCGGAAAAGATTTGAAGACAGTTCCTATACCTCTTTGCAGCATTGGAAGACACAAAGTAATTTCGACTCAGCCACTTGTACGAAACCTATAGCACAGTTCAGCACCCAAAGAAACTTACTTTAGACAATATTATGAATTCATATGAGGTTGCACACATCTCAACTCAAATTCCCACCAAGAAATTTCGTTTTGTCAACAACACACAGAAGTAACAATTCAGTATCAACGCTTGATTGAGAGCGGTTCCCAAGCTTATTGCATTCCTGAACCTAACCCATCATTAAATCCCTAAAAAATTACATCTTTTTTATGAATACAAAAACCCTTTTAACAATAAACTAAAAAACATAAACTCTTTCAGCTTGGTAATTAAGGCAAGTAAAAGATTTGTCTCGCTACATAACAAGAAAGCAGTAAAATTCTGTCCAAACAAATAGAAATTCACCAAAACCCCAGTAAGGGCTAGCTCCATTATAACAGAGTAATACACAGCAAAAACACTAAATCGATACCAAAAAACAAAAATTAAAACTGAAAAGTTGATGGGTCTTGCCAAAATTACAGTGAATTGAGATACTGCGAAAAATAAGAAGAAAATCGAGAGATTGAGAGAGGGATAGGGGGAATTGGTACCACTTGAAGTTGATCGGATACGAGGGTTTCGATGTCTTGGATGATTCCCAGGGTTTCCATTTGGGCCTTTTTTTTTTAAAAGGGATAAATTTTGGGTCGTCGATTCTCTCTAAGAATTAACAGTAAGAGGCGTGAAAGTGAAAGATTAGACCTTTCAACGAGTTTCCCTCCCAAAGCTCGCTTCTTTTCCCGCCATATTCTCTGCGTTTTGCCCTTTCATCCCATTGTGGCATACATATGGATTCACAAAAGCACGTGTTCTGTGATTAGGCACGTGCTCATTTGGGAAGAAGGGGTTGTGGTACCATAAACATTTATCTCATCTCGATTTTTTATTTTTTTATTTAGAAATGGTATGATGATTACATTAAATTCGTTAAAACGGAAAATGGGTTTAAACTTGGATGCAAATGCAAGAGAGTAGATCATATTGTTATAGCAAACTTAGCTAAATTCACGTCTGCCTCATTCTTGTTTATAAATTCTAATTGTACTAAAAGAGAAGAGTTCGAATACAAGATTCCAGACACGTATGTAAATGTTCGTTAACCACCCAAACTATCAGCCTCTTGATCAGTTCATGGTAGTATGTAGTCAAGGATTGTTTATTTTATTTTTAGCAATCACACCTTCAAAATAATGACAACTAATGTTATTTTCTCAATGTTAGAAGAGAAATTAACTTCAAATCATCGCTTCTCATTGTAATAGTTAATATGATAAATGGTGTAAGGAACAACTCGTGTTATTCCTGTGTAAAATGCTCTAATGGTAAATCGTTTATTTCACATTTATGGGCAAGAGCTCACTCTTGGCTCCTATCCCCACTCAATGGTGGACGAAGATTTAACAAATAACACGCGACGTAATTTGAAACTTGTCCCCCAAAAAGGTTTTCTCCTAAAAAAAGGAACTTGAAAAAAAAACAAAAAAAAAAGAAACTGCAAGAATATAAGTTCAAGCAACACTTTTTTTGCTTCTATCACAAAGAATCAAACGATGAAATCCTAATTCATTATCCCGCTCTCCCACTCTCACCACCTGGGCTAACCAGGGTGTGCGTGTGTGACTGAGTGATACAGCTAGTAAACAACAAGTGCGTATCAGAGATGAACCTAATTCATGTGATGAAGCTGCAATTCTACTGTATTATGTTATGTGGCACAAATAAACATTAATTAAGTTTGCACAGAAACTGCCTTCCATAACTTATCTGGATTCCAATGTCTAGCTATAGTGCAGAGCATCGTGCAATTCTATTGGCTCCTGTTCCAGGTGCACGGAAACATCTCTAATGTACCTGGAACTTAGGAAAATTTTCTAACTTGGGATACAAGCAATATTCTTGTTGCAACTTTATATATACACCGGACTCCCGAGTAGTGATTATTTATAAATAATCTGGTGACATGTAAATTACAAACAGGTTTTACACGCATGAGAGTGATAATGTCCTGTAAATACAATGTTTACATTTCATTTCCATTGTCCGTAACAGTTTCGACGCACACGTTTAATTTACAAACGAGCGAGTGAAGGTTGTGTAAAGATGTAAACTTCGTCGAATCCCCCCCTGCAATCGGAAAGCGTAGGACAACCAAGTTAATAAATTCATGCACAAATCCAAAATAATAATGCAGTTTGAAGTTAAGTTTTTGGCTTACCCAGCCTTCCCACAAAAAGTGGGACTGTAGTTGTAGATGAGATTGTCAAGGACTTCCTGGACAGGCGGTCTGTTCAATGATTTCCTTGCCTCACTGCACCACAAATTAAAAATTAGACTAAGTTTTGGGTCTGCAATCATTCCGGTTGAATAAACTTAAGTGAATTTTAAAGTTGTAGATGCATATTCTGAATTCTGAAATATGACACTGTGCAAAGTTGTTTATACAGTAGAACCTCGATACTTGAATAAACAAATAATGCGGTTATCTGAAGACTCTGAACCTTAAATTGTCCACTTTTTTTTCTACCTCTGCCCTCCAGACAAAGTTGAAAGGCACAGCGGTTTACTTAGAACTAAAAGACAGATACAGAAGGAGCCCTAACCTGACCAAGAAGTTTGCAGCGTGCTGGGTCACTTGAATAGCATCCTCTGAGTGCGGAATCATTGATAAGCCCCATTCGAAAGCATTTTTCTGCATCTTAATTAGTTAGTCTTCTCATACTTGAAACAAATACGTCGGAATAATCTAATAAGTCCAGATTTTCTCAAAGGTCTTTTGCTTTTCCCAATTCTTTGTTATGCAAAATTGTACAGGTTCCACGGTAATAATTATTGAAAATCTTTCTTAAGAACACAAATATAGTAATATTGGAAGTGTCTTAAGTAGAACTAGTTAGTGTTTTATGTGCCAATCTTTCATACAAAGATGGTACGAAAAGCAAACTTTGATAATTACGCAATAGTAGCTTCTCCTCCACAAGGTTGTGAATACATCTTATGTAGAAATCCTTGCAGATGCATATTCAAATATAAAGTGCCTCGAGATGGTTCCATATTCAAACACTGTTACTGTGCTGTTGCTTATATTGCTAAATTTAGAGTTAATAGTAGCATTCAAGACGACGAAAGAAATATTGTGGCAATACCTCTGGATGCCATTGGAAGGCAGTCACAGGATAGTTGTATGCGTGTACTGTGGACACATAGACCTGGCATTAGTGTTACTGCAACAGTTAGAATCTTCAGGGGAATAAAATGAATTGGGGAACTTGACTAGAGAGATGTTTCATGAGATGGTGAAACCACATAACCAAACGAGATGGTTACATTCAGTACCTTATCATCTTCATCAGCACAAGTTGTCAAGATCTTAAAGAAACTCGACAGATTCTCGTTCTCCATAAGCCTCTCTGGTGAGATACCATACTGTTGCGTTGAATCATTACAAACTTATGTTAGAGAACCTAAACCATGCTTTCTAAGCATAAGTATAACCATATGGATAAGAGCAGCAGAAAAACAAAATGCATGGTACGAGAAGCTAAATCAAACAGTAAACAGAAAGAACGAAACTCATAATAACTCATAATCCAAGATATTCTCAAAAACAAAGCCATTTGTCTCATCAATCTTGTCGATTACTGGACAAACTCAGAATCATAATGAAACAATTTAAACTTCTCAACCGAAGCTAATTATATATGGTCTGAAGTGGTTTTGCCTTTGCTAAATGAAAAAACAAACTGAACAATTATAAGATTTGACCAAGGAAATGGTTTTCGATTTGATAATTCAGGATCAATCCATGCATAAATGATATATTTGATAACTATGTCTAGCTTCAATGAAGGAGCCTTTAGATTAGAACTCACTTTATGGTTTTGCATTACAAGACAATCTGTACTCAACTTCTTAAGCAAGTCCGGAGGAAATCTGCAAAAGTAAAAAATTAATTTAGTGGCTGAAGAAGTTAAATCACCATGGATGTACAGTAACATAAAGGAAACTTCCATACAAATTCATAGAACATCAACCCTCCTCCTTAATAATTAGAACGAAGGTCATAAAGATCAGACAAAGATGATGTCTAGCATTCTCTATTGACGTCTACTCCGCTTAACCCTACTGATTAGGCTAAGTACATAAATTCCTCGTGTTCAGTCCTAATTAAGGGAATGTTCCTCTTTAAAATCTGTGATAAGCATGCTAGCTGCAGGGAAGCTAGCTCGAATGATGGTTGGGTTTTTCATAAAGATGGATATTTAATTTTATAAGAATCAAACAAAAAATTACAGAAGATACCGCGCGCCCCCCCCCCCCCCCTCCCCCCCTCCCCCCCCCCGCCGCCGCCCCCCCCGCGGCCCAAAAAAAAACAAAAAAAAAAGAGTCAGGAAAACCACTTTCCAAGATTTATACCTTTGAAAAACAGTTCCTTCAATAATGGCGTTTTCGGTAAATTGTAAAGTTGAGGCCGCATCTACTGCACTGAATGTCTCCAGAATGTTCTTGTTCTAGAAGGAAGAAAGAAAGTTGTGTAAATCATAAAATTGGGAAAAATATATTAAGAATGATGCATCAATATGGATAAAAAAAAAAAAAAAAAAACTTGACGAGTTAAAATTAGACTACAACTAATTGACATGACTAGGGTGATTCAGATTGAAAGGAACACTGTAACAATTATAATAAAGGAAATTGAACTGTTAAAGCATATTTCAATGTTGGATGTCAAGTTGTAAATGGAAGCACCCTCACTAAAGACTATTCTTTTCATAGTCTCAAGTTGTATGCCCACTAAAGAAACCAAGAAAGGCCATTCTCAAACGAAGAAACAAGGCACGTGGTAAAATAGTTTTGAATTGCAATTGTCGCCCTAAAAAACAGATGTGCTGGTTTTGCTTCTTTTAGAAATTGAATCATTTAAAGCGCCATCACCCATCAGAATGTACAAATATGATCATTTACAGTGGCTACTTAGGCATTTATACATTCAAAAAGGTGAAAGAAATGCAATTTGAATGAAGAGGCTGAATTCTTATGGAAAAACAGTGTACTTTAAGAAGGATAGTTTACCTTGCTGATGATCATTGTTAGAAGTTCAAAACCTAAGCAGGTGGCGTATAATGGAAAATGATCTCCAGCGTCATTCTTCTCTATAATTTTCTGCAGAAAACAGATACAAACATAGCTAATAAACATGGAATGGAACTATGGACGAAATCTTAAGAAAAGCAATGAAACTAAATTCTTAAAGAAGCAATGAAACTATCCTAAGAGAATTTCAATTTACTGGAAATCTTTATGATGCAGAGAGCCCTGAAGCATCTAAGGTTAGCCAACGATGACAACAATGTCATGGTTCTAAATCTAATGCAAAAAATCGAACTTTGACCTCTAAACCCCTATTTAGTGGTTAGGCTGACCATTCTATCTAACCAGTATCTATCAAATTTTCTTTTGCCTAGTGTTGGCTGGCAAACAGAGAATGATCCTTCATGCTGATGATCGTGGGCAATGACATGATATTGGGCTTCGTATGATATCAATTTTGACCTCTAAAAACCTAAACCCTATTAAGAATCATGATTCTTATGCTGCCAAGTCCCGCCAATACTAAACTGATCGAGTAACGATTTAGATCAACTTAAGTTTGAACGAAAGGTTGGAGTTTTTTTTTCATAAAATTGAGTCCAGACGAGCAACTAAAGCACATCAAGGGGTTGAGGCATGTTCTACAATGACCAATTTTCTATGTAGAAAGTAGTCTTCTGTTTGTTTAGCAGAAACTTGACCCCGTAGTATATAAAAGTCAGATTTAAATGGTCTGCCTGGCAAGCCAGGACTATAATGTTAGTGTAGATCATGCACCAAAGGGTTACTATATCAAGCACTAAATTACCTTAAATATTCTCTCGGCAACGTCATAGTACAAACCACTTTTAGCCCATCCTCCAGTGAAAAGCACGCCATTGACGAGGTCAAGCTTCTGCAAAGCAGCATTATATAGTGAGCAACATAACAAAATCACCGCTACAGGCCGGCTTAGTTTATATATGCACACATATTGAAACTTATATAAATGAACAGCCAGTACTCACACCAACTTCAATTTTTGATTCTTAGCCCAAAAAACAAACGAAAGCTTTCGAATTTAAGGCCTTTGAAAATTTAAGCATTTCTTCTGAGTAAAGTTAACTCAACCCATGATGTGCTTCTTTGAAAAGCAGCTTTTACGTAAGCAACACAGAAGCAACTTCTATAAAAAGCTCAATTTGTTATGGAGATCACCTGGAAAAGTATATCGGGAGGCTCGTTGTAGATGAGAGGAATAACACGAGCTCCAGCCGATTCAACGAACTTGACGTAAGAAGCTGCGATATACGACGCCGTGGAGGCGTTGCTCAGCCGGCCGGAAGCGCCGTCGCCAGGGTGGCTCAGGATACCGATCACCGGCCGGTAGTTGATCTTGGGGTCGGGGGCCGTACACTTGGACGAGGACGAGTCCGATGTTCCGAGTTGACTCGGCAAGAGAACCGGCACCTGGGCCTTGGCCAAGCCCAGCTCTTTGGACAAGGAGATTAGGAAAGGAATCCAGAGGAAGCTCCACATCTCTGCCGGTGTCGTTTTTGGTGAGACGGCGGCGGTTTGGACGTCGGAGGAGGTGGAATCGGAGGGGTCGGGTGTTGGGGTGGACGTGGAATTAGTGAGGAAGCTGGAGGGCGTTTAGGGGAAGAACTGTGCCTAGGAAGCGTTTTAGTACGGCAATCTGGAAAAGAGGAGGAAGGTGATATGACATTGACTGGTGATAGTTACGTGAAAGGAAGCCAACAAAAACGTGGTCATGTCTTAAGAGACCACAGAATCACAATTAGGCATTAGATTAATAAGACGGTAGATATCGTGTACTTACTTTTTTTTCCGTTACTTTGAACTAATTCATATTATAAATAGTATTCGAACTTGAGCGTATATAAATAACATACCCGTTTTGACTAGTTTGGTTAAATTAAACTCGCATTTGAATGTAATACTTGATCATTTTTCACTAATTATTCTTTTGTTTAGAAGTGGGAACAGTTAAATTCGATTTGATTCCTCGTAAACTTGAAAACTACATTGTTAAATATGTTTGCTTCGGTTATGCTTAATTTAGTCTGGTTTCGTTCAAAATTTTCACGTAAGCAAAACAAGATAAAGGTATATACAACAATGAAATCCAACAAGCACATACTTTTATTTGAATTTTTTTGGTGAAAATTTGAACTTTTAAACTTGGAAGGAAATTTTCATAACCAATTTTATGCTCTTTTTATGGTCAAGTAAGCAATTTCATACAGCAAAAGTATGCCCAAACCCACATGGGGTGAAACAGGGCTCCAAATTCAATCAAACAACAACATCAAGCTAAACCCATAAAAGACTATAACTCAAAGAGAGCCTAACTTCGTTAGAAGCCCTAATTTGAAGATGCTTTTAAAGAGCCCAATTTGTCAATCTAATCATCAATCATTTGCAGTCATTTATTATGGATTTGACATCAATGGTAGAGAATAAACAAATTTGCCTTTAATATATTTATGAGGATGAATTTGCAGAGATGTTTGAGCGGTGAATTGATTAAATTAGTTATTAAGTTTTGCAGTTCGATTTTTTTTTTTGGGGTCAAGGTTACTATATTACCAAAACACAATTAATTATACACATTGAGGCCATACAATGACCACACAAGCAAAAAAAAAGGGACCTCAATGGTAACCCAAATACCCAAAACAAAAAAAAACACAGAAGCTAACCCTAACTGCTTTCCTTCAACAACATTGCCGAAAAGCACCGATCACGAAGGTCAGGAACCTACACCGCCAACTTTCGCCAGGAACCCACATCTCAGAGATGGAAAGAAGATGAATTTTTCCTTCCAACAGATACCATCTCACCGATCGCAGCCATTGATTGAGAGAAACCAAAAAAGCCCGTGAGATCGCCACAGACAACACTGCAAAAAATGGCAGACACAGAGAAGGAGGTGATGTTGCCACCCAAGCTGGTGAAAACGCCGGATCTCTACGCATCTTCTCAGTTGAAGACCGCATCACTTTGTAGTTAAAATTGATTGCAGATCGAAACGGAGATGGAGTCGGTGGAAGCCAAAATAAGAACATTATTGAGTGATGATTGGATAATTAGGGATAATCTTGTAATGACAAGTGTCATCATCTGGTAGACTTAGTTAGTTAGAGAGAAAGCTTATTCATTAAGCTGTTAGATTACTATAAATACCAGAGAAGGACTATATTGTAATAACAATTTTGTTGAATACAATATGCTCTCACATTGCTCTCTCTCTCTCCCTCTCTCTCTCTCAATTTATTCTTTCCTCTTTGATTTGTTATGATGGTATCACGAGCCTAGGGTCTCTTGATCCAGAGAGTTTTTTATGGAAAATTAATGTCGTATGGTGGTTGTGGTTGCTGATGAACGTTCTACGCCTGTAAAAGAAGTGTGATTATTTGCGATTCTCGACTCGAATCAGGTTTTTTCGTGGAAATTTCTGGTTTTGGTGATTTGTTCAAATTTTTTTTTTTTTTTTTTTTTTTTTTTGGTTTTAGATTGTTTTGATTGATTGAAATCTTGATGAATTGGAGGCACAAAGCCATCTCTGAAATTCTTGATAATTGGTGTGGTTGAAATTCTTGAAATCTTGGAAAATTGTTGAAGCACGAAGCTATTTTTCTTCAATCTTGAATGAAGAATTTCATTGATCTGCATCTATGTTAACAACATGAAGCTCTATGGTGGGCGTAAAGATTTGAGTTAAAGGGTAATTGTTTGAGCACGAAGCTTGTTCTGTTGAATTTGATTGCTAATTGGGTTTCAAGATTGTTAGGGCACGAAGACAAAATTGTGAAATTTGGTGAATTTTGAAGATCTCTTTGAGCACTAAGCTTCTGTATTTGTAAAATTTGTTTGTCCGAAAATTACAATGACATCTCCAGTGGTTAAGATTGAAGGGTTGTTAGGTATGCTCACTATGCGTTTACAAGATGATAATTTTGCTAAATGGGTGTTTCAATTTCGATCTGTGTTGGAAGGCTATGATTTGTTTGATTACTTTGATGGCACCAATGTGTCCTCCTAAATATGTTATATCTTTGGAGGAAGGAATGACTAAGGAAATCATTGAAGCTTATCGTGAATGAGTTAAAACTGAAAAAGCATTACTGAGTTTACTCATTGCCACTCTTGGAGATGAAGTTATTGAATATGTAGTTGGTAGCAAGGTTGCATCTAAAGCGTGTGCTAGTCTTATTGATAGATATGCTATGGTTTCAAGAGCACTTATTAATCATCTTAAAACTGAGCTGCATACAATAAAGAAATGTCTTGAGTTTATTGAGAAGTATCTTTTGTGACTTAAAAGCTTGAAAGATCAATTGCTAGCTGTAGGAGAAACAATTTCAGACAATGATTTAATTGTAGCAGCGTTTGTTGGTTTACCATTAAAGTGCAACATGATTAAGACTGTTATTGTGGCACGGGAGACATACATCACTCTCAAAGAGTTTCGAGCACAATTACTGAGTGCAGAGAAAATTGCTAAAGAATCTCAGAGTTCATTATAGTTATCCATGGCTAGAATGTTTTGTCAAGGGGAAACTTCTCAAACTGGTGCAAATAAAAATTTCTATCAAGGGGAGTCGTCTAATACTGCAGCTCAGTGTGGTTTTCAGTCTAATGGTTTTGGTTTTGTGGGACACTTACAAAGATCTAATGGTAATGGCCGGACAAGAGCTCATTTTTCCCAAGGCAGTATACCACATCAATTTCCTTCTAACAGGTATAATGGGGGCTTCAATGGTCAAAGGTATAATTCTAGACCTCGGTTTGATAGAGGAAATGGGACTACTAACAGAGATAATTGAGGTTTTTCTGGTAATGGAGGTTTCTCTAGTAGTAATCATTTTCACTTAAAATGAGGCTCAAACTGGACTCATTGGAATGACAATAGTGGATAGAAATATGAGACCATTCTTGAATGCTAAATCTGCAAGAAACGTGGTCATACGGCTCCTAACTGCTATTATAGAAATGAACAACAGCCATTGCAGACAAATAGCATTCATGAATGCCAAATATGTGGGAAAAAAAAAAGGACATGTGGCATTGAATTGTTTCCATCACAACAACTATTCTTATCAAGGTGCACCTCCACCACTTACTTTAACTGCAATGACTGCTCAGTCTACACTCGAATTCAATGCTGATCAAGCTTGGATTATGGATACTGGAGCCACTCACCATATGACAGGCCAAACAAGTGATCTGGATATGATAACACCATTTGAAGGAGATCAAAAGATCACTGTTGACAATGAAAAATGTTTACCTGTGAAGAATACCGGTTCATTTTCTTTTCAAACTCAGTCTACCTTTATATCTTACTCTGTATTACATGTTCATCCTCTTGCTGCAAGCTTATTATTTGTGTATACTTTATGCAAGGATAACAAAGTCTATGTAATTCTTGATGAATGGGGTTTTTGGGTGCAAGACAAGGTAACAAAGGTAATCTTAATGAAATGAAGGAGTAATGGAGGTCTGTACTATATTCCAAAGAGTCTTTTTTTCAAGAATAATATGCAACAATTCAAGATAGCTCCAAAGACGATTCTAGGACAAGCTGTGAAGGCTTCTTTGTGGCATAATAGATTAGGACATCCAACAAATGATGTATTACATAGTATGCTTTCTTATTCCCAAATATTATGTACAACTGATGTGGATAGACATGTGTGTCAATTCTATCTTAATGGGAAAATGACTAGACAAGTGTTCTCTGCTAGTTCTTCTATTGCTAAAAGACATTTTGAAAGAGTTAGTAGTGATGTATGGAGACCGTGTCCAATTGTATCTGTTGAAGGATATAAATATTATGTGATTTTTGTGGATCATTATACCAGATTTACTTGGTTCTTTCCTTTGGGGTATAAGTCTCAAGTTTTCTTTGTGTTTAAAAAGCTTTATGCGTTTGTTCAAAGTCATTTCAATGCTACAATTCAGTTTTTCCAATCTGATGGTGGTGGGGAATTCACTGGTTTAAACTTTAAAAAATTTCTGGAATCAAAAGAGATTGTTCACTTAGTGTCCTGCCCTCATACACCTCAGCAAAATGGAATTGCTGAGCGAAAACATCGCCATATTATAGAGACTGCAATCACTCTTATGTCTACAACCGCATTACCTCATAATTTTTGGACTCATGCTTGTGCTTATGCTATTTTTCTTATAAACATAATGGTGTGTAAGTCTTTAGCTATGCAGTCTCATTTCTATAAACTGTTTGGTTATCATCCTCAATTATGTTCTTTAAAGGTCTTTGGTACAACAGTGTATCCCCTTTGGAGACCCTATAATAAGACTAAACTAGAAGCTCGAACAGATCAATGTGTGTTTTTGGGATATATGTTAGGATATAAAGGAGTGGTGTGCTATCACAAAACAAAACGAAGGCTATTCATTTCCAGACATGTGATTCATGATGAGAAGGTTTTTCCTTTTCAAGGTTCAGTAAATTTCCAGCAATTGAATGAGAGTACTTAATCTGCTTGTAAACATCTTATCCTTGTTCCAATAATGTTGCCAGTGCAGTCCAGAAGTACATTTCAGTCTTCAAGTATTGGGGTTCCATAACAATTAGCTCAGTCAGTGGGTGATACTTCTAATTCACGAGTTTCAGATTCTTCATCAATGGTGTCTACATCTTTGGATTAACATTTGAGTGGTTCTTCTCAACTACAGGCCTCACCTTTGGTTACTACTTCTTCCACCTCTTCTTCACAAGATGCCATGTTACCTGTCCATAACCCTGTTCAAATTGAGGTACCTCTTTCTCTGGAATCTGATCACTCAACTTTCAATTAGTCATACTCAACATCATGATTCTGATGTCTTTGTTTCTACTCATCCGATGCAAACAGGACTAAAAACTAGTGTTATTACTAGGAGAGACTATAAAGCCTTTTCTGCTTTTACACATGAGTGTGAGAATTCTGATTGGTTATCATATAATATTTCTTGTATTGGTTTCACTACTGTTCTAAACATTGTTGAACATACTGAACCATCATCTTTTAAGCATGTTGTTGCTATTTCTGAATGACGAGATGCCATGACTGAAGAGTTTCTTGCTTTACAAAAACAAGGAACTTGAGAGTTAGTTCCTCCACTATCTGAAAAGAATGTAATTGGCAGTAAATGGGTTTATAAAATTAAGAGGGACCAAGAAGGGAAGATATCAAAATATAAAGCTCAGTTGGTTGCACAAGGGTTTAGCCAAGAACAAGGTTTGAATTATGAAGAAACTTTTAGTCCTGTTGTCCGCCATAGTACTGTGAGGATTGTTTTAGCACTTGCAGCTACAAATAAATGGTCTTTAAGGCAATTAGACATGAAGAATGCCATTCTTCACAGGGAATTACAAGAAGAGGTTTTCATAAAGCAGCCTCAAGGCTTTAAAGATCCAAACCATCCAGATCATGTGTGAAAATTGGTCAAATCTCTGTATGGCCTCAAGCAAGCACCTCGTGCTTGAAATTCAAAATTCACATCATATTTGCCATCTTTACATTTTTCTTGTCTTAGATTTTGATACTAGTCTGTTTGTCAAATATGTGAATAGACATGTGGTTATTATGCTACTATATGTTGATGATATAATCATCACTGGATCTGATACTGTGTTAATTCAACAAGTCATTGATGAATTGGGTGCTGTGTTTGAAATGAAAGACATGGGCAAACTCACTTTCTTCCTCAGGCTGCAGATTACCTACAAAGATAATGATGACCTGTTTATTTCATAGTTTAAGTATGCCAAGGATCTGATTAAGAAAGCTGGTATGATCTCTTGCAAAGCCTCACCTACACCCTGCAAACCTCATACACAACTACTTAAAGATGAAAGAACTGTGATGCATCCCACATTGTTTCGAAGTCTGGTAGGGGTATTACAGTATCTCACGTTTACTCGACTCAATATTACTTATGTTGTCAACTATGCTTGTCAGTTTATGTCTCATCCTACTGATGTCCATTTTTCTTTGGTCAAGAGAATCATTAGATACCTTCAAGGGATTGTGGAATGTGGTCTTACATCCTCTTGTACACCTACTCTTGATCTCATGGCATATAGTGACACTGATTGGGCCTCAGATATTAATACCAGACGATCCACAACTGGTTATGTTGTATTTCTTGGACAAAATCCAGTTTCTTAGCAGTCTAAAAAGCAAGCAGGTGTGTCTCAGAGTTCAACAGAAGCAGAGTATAAAGCTTTGGCTAATATTGCTGCTGATGTAGCTTGGATTAGGCTCATTATCCGGGATTTAAAGGTTTTTCTACCACAACCTCCCCTTCTACATTGTGATAATATTTCTGCTCTTGCATTATGTTTAAATCTAGTATTTCATATGAAGATCAAGCATTTAGACACCGATTTTCACTTTGTGAATGAAAGAGTCTAGAAATGAGCTTTATAGGTTGAATATATTTCCACTTCTGATCAAGTTGCAGATATATTTACCAAGGGACTTCACAGACCATTGTTTTTGCATCATTGTTCAAACCTCAAGCTTGGTTTTCCTAATTGAGTTTGGAGAGGGGGAGTATTGAGTGATGATTGGGTGTTTACTGTACCAATCGCAAACCGGAATTCTGTGTATCCCAGTTTGGATTGAGGGGGAATATTGAGTGATGATTGGATAATTAGTGGTAATCTTGTAATGACAAGTGTCATCATCTGGTAGACTTAGTTAGAGAGAAAACTTACTCATTAAGCTACTAGATTACTATAAATACTAGAGAATGACTATATTGTAATAACAGTTTTGCTGAATACAATATTCTCTCACATTTCTACAATATTCTCTCACATTTCTTTCTTTCTTTCTTTCTTTCTCTCTCTCTCTCTCTCAGTTCATTCTTTCCTCTTTGATTTGTTATGAAACATGTCTATGGATGGATGGAAGATTTGATCTGAGGGCAACATATGTACCTGTGAAAATCGGGGTGAAAAGGGAAAGTAAAACAAGAAGGAAAGCAGGGAAAAACACCAGAAGTATAAGAAAGAGGAAGCAGAGGAAGAAGGAAGGGCTGCCACCGACCGTAATTAGAATTAAGGCCGGCAACAAGAAGAAAATCTCTAGTGTTGCTGTTGCTTTCACTCACGGAGAAAATTGTAATTTTAGGTTAAAACCTTTCAAATTCGGATCGTGTTCACCCCTAAACCTAAACAAGAATAAACAGAGCACAATTATAAATTCATTATATGTTTCAGTTACTGAGAGTCATTTTAATACTAAATTACAAAACAAGGTATAAATTATGTATATTGTAATGTTACTGTGTCAATATATCAAATATATCCAAGATTTTCCATAGAGCAATTCTTTTATCTAGAATTTCACTCCAACAAAAAAAATAAAGAATTCAGAGTATTACAAGCTTTTTAGTGAGTAGTCATGCGCGTCTATTTATCACTTCATGTATAATTAAGGTTAGTTCAGTATGGGATACCGAACCGAAAATGGCATACCAAATCTCAAACCGAAAATTTTCGAGACGAGAATCTGACGACCGATCTTGAACCGAAATTTCGGAATTTCTGAAATCTTTTCGGTATTTTGGGATTTCCCAAAACTGAACCTGCTTCAAAATCCAAATCATGTAAATTGAAATTGAAATCATCTGAACCCACATTAAAAACCTAAATTGAAATCAGAGAGTGACAGTGAATCAGTGGTTGAAAGAAAGACAGAGTGAATAGATAATCAGATGGACCCACGTCCTCTTCTTGACCCAAGCCCTCAATTCGAAACCCTAAGCCACAATTTGAAACCCCAAGCCCCAATTTAAAACACTAACCTTAATTCGAAACCCCACACACATAGAGACTAGAGGGAATCGGTGGTAGGGGATGAAGCCGTGAGGTGTGGTGGTGGCCGGAGTTGAGATAGTTTGTTGGAGTCAAATTGTGAAAGGGTAGGTGGTTGCTGAGCTTCGAATTCGAGAAGGAGTGACATAGAGACAGAGAGAGTTTGAGACTGAGTGAACTTAAGGCTCAAAGGTCTGAGTCCTTCAAACAAAGCCAAACTCTTGGTGAGGATCGACGATGCTATCACCTAAGCTCCTGCCATTCCTACAACGTATGTTTCAGTGAGGGATGAGAAGTTGAGAGAGAAAGAGGGATCAAAGAGGTAAGTCGAGAGAGAGGTTAGTCACTTATGTGATCTGGCCGGATTCGAAGACGGCAAATAAGGAGGAGGAGAAAGATTGAGAGAAATCAGTGAGGATGAAAGAGCAGGGTGAGGTGAGGTCGAAAGAGAGTGACTAAGTGAGGGTTTTATTTGGATTCAACGGTTGAGATTAAATCTCAACCAAATCTGACGGCTGTTACAATTCTATATATATATATATTATTTCGGTTCGGTTAGGGATTACTGAATGAATGAAAATGTGAGACTGATTTCTATACCAAAATTTCAAAATCGGTTCGGGATTTTTTCGATTCGGTTTGAAATTTTTGGTATTTTTTTCATCGAATTCAAAATATGTACATAAGTAATTAGTACGTAAGGCGTAAGTCTTCTGTTTGTAGCTAATCTTCAACTATGAAATAGAACTCGTAAAAAAAAAAAAAAAAAAAAAAAACAAAAAGAACCACGTGATCAGCAATTTGTTGAAATAAACTTACCCAAATTTTTTATGTTTAGGGTTTCTGGGTGTTGGTTTTCCAAGCTGCCTAAGTTTGACTAGGTGGAAGAAACCAGTACACACGCAATTCACTTATAAATTGAACCATTAACCTTTAGTTAGAACTCACAAGTGGCCATTAAGCTCCGATTTATTGAGCAGTTTCAGCTGTTAATCACAGAAAAGTTTCTTCATTTTTCGGTCACCATGGCTCTTGTCATAAATAGCTTCATGCCAAAAACCATGCTTCAAATGCCCATTAATTCCAAGCCCTGCAGACTGGAAAATAAGATTGTCATAATGTGAGTTAATCTCTTCCTTTACTCTATACTCGTTCTCTTCTTTCAATCTTTAATTATGTACTTACCAATCTTGCATTAAGTTAAGTTTAATTAATTACTAACAGTATTAATTCTTTGGTTGATCAGAAGATGTGCTGCAACGCCTAGAAGACGAGAGCTCAGTAGAGGGAACCCTCCGCAAACCAACCGGGTACTCAGAAGCAGTAACAGGAGTTTGAGAAGTGATCAGGTCAGCCTCAGCAGTAGTTTGAACGGAGTAGATGAGAAAACAAATGGAGGAAATGTTATTGCTGATGAAGTTAACAATACAACCAAGACTACTGATGCCACTGATTAATTAATAATGCAGGGCTATTAGTTTGTTAATTAAATTAGCTACAGATATTAATACCGCTGTTGTAATATGGTGGCTGGCGGTCTAGCAAAGCATGGCTGAATGTGATTTGTTAGCAGCTTAATTGCGTACTTATCATAATTTCTTCTTGAACTTATTATTATCGTTTCAATTCGTTAACTGAAAACCTTGCTTCTTCTTGTATCATATATATGGTAGATTATGATTTGTGATACTCTTGTACCATGTCAAAACATGTTACATCAAATCGCATACAAATTTGGCAAGTGACGGAGAGGGCTAAGATCATTTAGGAATTTTAATACAAGACTTTCATCTCCAATATTGTGGGATATTAATTACATTGCAGCAATTGAGAAATGAATAGAAAACGGAGAAGAAAAGAGGAATGAAATCTGTGTGTAATTGAAATCCAGTGGGCATTTTGAGTAGAAAACTTGGTGTACCCACGTGCAACTACTCCATACTGATGTGCTGATGCGTAGCTGCATGCATGGGTCTCACTTTTTTTTTTCTTTTGTTTATTGATGTGAAATCAATGGTCCTGATAACTTTCTGGTTTTGTTTTGTTTTTTACTGTTTAGATCAATGACCGCAAAATTGATAATGATTTTTTTAATCTTTTACTGCCTAAATTTAAGGATTATACTACAAGGACACTCTCGTTGGAGTTAATATCTTTTAGGGACAAGTATATTCCTTTCGAGTTCCTAAATGAGTCCTCAAAAGTGTTAGGAGTCCCTTGGAGGTGCTCTAACAAACTTACAAACAAAACCTATTGAGCTGACCAATCCAATTCACTTATAATCTAACCACTCACAAGCTAACATTTGTCAATATGAGTTATATGATACTCTCAACAAGATATGCATGTGTGACTACTAGCCTTTCCATTTTGTGTACAATCTAAATAATTGGGAAGGGTTGTTCTTGAGTTTTTAGTAATTGAAAAGTTATAATGGGTTCTTTTCGACATATTGTTTAATATTAAAAAAAGAGCATGGATAGATTTGTTTCTCTATATGTCCTTTATCAAACGTAGTAGTTTCGCTAAAATAAAATGATATTTACAAACTTTCAAGAACCAAATGTATTTCTAAGAAATATTTGAGAGAGACTAAGATATATGTAGAGAATGGAAAAAATAAAGAAAAAACATTTGCATGTTTAATTTGGGACCCTTTTGGTGTTGGGGTCATTGGCAGTTGCATCTAACGCTCTTGCTCAGAAATGATTCTAAAGAAAGAGAAAACAGTATATACCAAACAATTTACTAAGTTAATTCAGTTTAATCTATTCTCAGCCAATTTACTCAAACAATCCACTTAAACATAATATGTGCAACAAACGCAGCTTAAGAATAAAAAAGAAATAACGAGCAGAATGCGTGTCCTGGTCAGCATAGTATAGTACCCCCTATAATTTATTCCTCCCACTAACCAGTAACAAGCATACAATAATACTTCCCCATGCCAGCTAGCTTGAATTCCTTTTGGGCCTACATGTTCTTTGCTTCTGAAAAAGAGGAAGATGTATGAATCTCTTTACATCCCACGTGAATCATGCTTCCTTTGGATGATAAATCTTCACAAGAAATGGCCAAAAAGAAACCAACCAAAAGGGTGACTATGCTTATGGTGATTTCAACCTAATAATGCGATTTCTGAAATTGAAGGGTATTTTATCTACTTCCTTAGCTTCACTTTTTATCCATAAGATATTTTGTGTGTATATATCTACAAGAATTCGTGAAGGGGACTTAAATTCGGTGTCTACTTTCTTGGTTTGGAGTTTAGCTTCCTCTGAGGAAGTAACGGCAGTTGCGATTTGGTTTATGCTGCTTGACATTAGGGTTTTTTTGTTGTTTGTTTTGCAGCCTTTGGGCCTAAGTTTGTATCTTGGATTGCAGCTCTCTTTTTGCTTGGGTTTTTTACTTTATAAGTTGTTGTTTTGCTTGCTCTTTTTGGACCTTGTACTAGTTTTGAATGTAAGTAATCTTGTTTGATAATAATAATAATAATAATAATAATAATAATAATAAGTGGGAAAACCACCTCTAGATTTTTATGGAAATATAATATTATATTCCGATATTAAATTTATAATTGAATAGAAATTAGAAAGAGTATTTTTTTTTACGAAAGAGATGCGTAGCACCAAGCATGAAATTCTAGTGAATAGATGAAACTTTTTACTTCTGGCAATTACTTACTATAAACATATTTTGACTTCTGAATTGATTAGTGTTTATTATATCATCAATATAAATCATTCTGTTGTAGTTATGTCATTGTTGCGTTGTCAATATATGATCAATATGTCTTCGTTATTAAAGATTGATCATTTTTACAAATCAAATGTTAAAATATGTTTATTATGGCTGTTCTCTCTTACTTTTCAGAGTGATCACATTCTTTTAAAAGAGACACCTCGACTTTTTTTAGATAGAGAGAGTCATCTTGCATAATTGTTAAAAGAAGAGAGTTTTAGGTAAGTCATTTATTCTCAAAATTGATGTGTGATTTTTTACATTTAGTTTATAGTATGAAAGAGTTCAACGCATCTTAATCCACCAGAGTCTTATAATTTAGAGTATAATTATCAGAGAATGCTTTTTTCCTCAACCAATTTTAGATTTCTATCCTAATTTTCATGTTCACTTATTAGCCTCATGATGATTTTGGAATTTTCTATAATTTAGTATAATAATTAGACCCTTATTTTCCCTACATATTTTAGAGAAATGGGGTTTATCTTCATCATTGCAGGGACAATGATTCAATTAAAAACCTGAAACAATGTGGAAGGCCCCTAATTATTGCTAATAACTTAACAAAAAAGGTAGAACACATACGAGCCCTAGAAAATTAAGATCAAACCAACGGTCAAAGTCACTCTTTATTTGTGTTAGATGTCCATCAAAGAAATTTGACTCAAACAAAACAAAATAGCGAAAGGCAGCCAGAGTCAATATCGGGAGGGCAGTGGACACCCATGCACCCCGTGAAGCACCATTTCTCAATTTCCTTCACAAATTAGTAAGCTTTCTTTTATAGAAGCTGGAAAGACCGAGATTATTAGACGAAGCCAATTAAGAACAAGGACTCGCTAAATATCGGGACAAAATATCTCTATCACACTGAATAGTATTTGATAAAATAAGTTTTTGGGTAATTCTTTTCAGTATATGGTATCAAAGCTAGTCTGTTCATTTCTCGTGTCATACTTATGTCTAGAAATAATGTTATTGCGAGTGAAGAATGTCTCACGTCAAAAAATTAAAATATTTTACATGAATTTATAGAAAGTCAAACTATTTTTTATATTGTCAATTGAGTTTCAAGTCAGATATTCGCATTCTAATAACTTTTTGGCTTTATGTTTTAGTATTTAATTAGAGTTTATATAAGTCTAAAAGACAAGACAGTCTAGACAAAGAGAAATTTAATTTGAATCGAGTGTATAACCACCGAGTATAAGAGCTACATTTATTGAAGAGGGTATTGATCAGTGTTTCATAACCATGATTTTTTTAGGTAAAGCCCACCTCGATCCTTCCCTTTGAATGCCCAAAGAAAAATAGACTAAAATAAAGCGGGAAGACCATTACTACAAGGAGCATTTGAAAATTTTAAATTAAAATTTTAAATTAAATTTATAAACTAAATAATATGTTACTAATAAAAATAAGCATGTTAATCAACATCTAAGTAATAATTCAATCATCAACAACCTCATCATTTAGTTTGCAAAATTTAATTTAGAAATTTAATCCCCCTATCATTACCCTTAATGATTATAAGTCCTATATAGCAAAAAAAAAAAAAAAAAGATAATTTTTTGCTCACTATCAGGCGATCACTAAGTTTTCGATATTGACTCACTCGCTCTTTATTTGAGTCAATTAAATGTAATATATGGTCGCATAGATATTCGATCCATTTCAAAATACGCGTCCAAAGACTTTGACGGGTAATATGTATAAAGGAATTGTTATTAGCACTCCAAAAATATCATTTTATAATCCAAACTTTCTATATTAAGAAAGAAAGTGTTGAATGAGATTTTTGAAATGCTAATAACACTTCTTTATGTATAACCCAACTCAATAATGGACAAAGACTATAATACCCCTTATCTCTTATGTCACTATAGCCTATAGGGATCAAAAGAGAAAAGGGGGAAAATAATGCAGAATCAAAGCTTTAATAATTTTATAATAGTACAAGTTGCCATGCATTCTCATTTCTCACTCTATATAAACCTCGGACTTTTTTTGGTCTCACTAAGAAACCCATACGCAGTTAGTAAACTGATCACTCTGAATTACTGAGATCATGGCTCTAACTGCGCATGGATTCATCGTCCTGCCAAAAACCAACATCGTCCAAATTCCCAGTTGCGAGTCCTACCGTCATCGACCCTTGAATATGTAAGTGATCGAATGTAACTTAATTTGTTTGTTTAATTATCTTTATATATTTGAAATAAATAGAAATCGCTAGTTAATTTGTTGATTGTGTTACCAATTATATCATATATATGATTGAAGTGGACTATATATATATATGCAGGCTGCAGATCACGCATCACGACCATATGCACGCCAACAGGAGGAATATTAGTCGCTCCATAATGTATGGTGGTTTCATCATAATTTGCATGCATAAGATTAGTATTACATTGTTTATATTGGACAACATATATATATATATATATATATATATATATATATATATTGCTATTTAATTTGATATTTCCTTGGTAAAGATAGTATACTTTGTCTCTAGCTTTTTGATTAAATACTTATTGTTTTCTTATCATAAGATGTGGAGCTAAAAGCACGCCAGAGATCAGCAAAGGGGACGGTGGGAAAATCAATGGGACGAAGACATCGAGAGAGCAGAATGTTTCTGATGAAAACAGCAGCTCAAAGACTGATCAGAACGATGGCAAGCAAAGTAACGGAGATGCAAAAGCTACAACAAGAAAGCCTGGCTCTACTGGTTGATTAAATATAATTTACGCTTTTTAATTAAGAGATAAGCTGTGTGGTGTGGACTCTGTACGATGGATTGTCTTCTCTCCCTCTTTTCTTAGATGTTTGTGTTTATGGAAATTTGGTTACTGTAGCTGCTTTAGTTTGCAGACATGTATAATAAATAATCAATTGTTAAGTGTTTTATGCAGTGATGAAGTTAGAAGTATTTCATAACAGCGTCTTATAAATATGTTTTTTTCCTTTCAATTTAATAAAATAGCAAAATCTTACTGAAGGATGATACGATGCAAACTTATAAGAGGGCTTAGGCCTGGTGTGTCTTGTATATATATTGACAGCCCAGGAAAATATACCCGAGTAATGAAAAAGGATAATAACATGATTGAACAATTAACTTACTTTCACAACGTATCAGAAAAGAATAACTAACTTACCTATAAATTAAAAAAAAAAAGAAAAAAAAAAAGCAATTATATGTTGGCAACTGCATCTCAAAATATATGAGAACGATGGAAAATCATATTCTACAATAGGGAAATGCAATTTTTCCAATGAGTATGGAACGGCAAAGGAGATGAAAAAGAGTAAAAAAAACAAAGCAAAAGGTCCGCTAAAAGAGCCATTTTTAAGCCACATATTTTGTTAATCCTATGATGCGCAAAACTATGGAAGAGACCATTAAAAAATAACCCATAAAATAATGAAAAACCGTGCCACAAGTTGCAGGATCTGGTTTAGCCTTAGCAAGCCCCAAGGATATGAAGGAGGATGTGAAAGAACTAGAGCAATAGTAGAAGCTTAACACACCTCAATTAAGATTTAAGACAGATTATATTTGTTTTATCCAAAACATCGCAGAGACATGACTCAGAGAAAAAACTCTAGCTTGCCTAATCCAAGCCAAATTAGAACAAGAAAGGCGTGCAAAATAAAGAGACCTAGCTATTTTCAAACTTCAATTTATTATGTATTTTTAAATATCCAACAATAAGAAAACTTCAACAGTCAGCCAAACATTATGAAGTTGTGGAGAAAACCCCTTCATACAAAAGTAAATCAGAAATTTGAGAAAGAACTAACAATAACCGGAAGAACAATGCCAAATTGAGTACAAGATAAAATTAAGTACCTTGTGCAAACTCACAACTAAAAAAATAAGTACTCTATAAATTCAGAATTATGATAACATAATTTGCAGATTAATTGTGATACTTTTTTTTTTTTCACTGTGAATTTGTGTAATTAAACCTTGGTCAATGCAAAACAGAAGAGGATACATGTCCAAATGTTAGACGCATGAAAAATTATTTGGTGAACAAATTTAAGGACTCAATTTATTGTATTGTAGTTTGGAATAGCTATCAATTATCATCGCTAGCTAAAGAAAATACAAAAGGCTTGTGCAGCTTAATTGTGATACTTTTTTTCACTTGTGAATCTGTGGCTTGACTGAGTCAGTCTGCAATATTGTGATTGAACAACAAGTCACTATTGTGGGACTTAAAAAACTTGGGAAAGACTAATCAAAGTCACACACACATGTGACAATGAATTCACACATGCAGATAAAGAAATAAAAAGTCAAGTCTTCCGATAGTCTATGGCCAATTCATGTATCTATGACATAATCATAAATTAATAAATAAACCAGTTAAGTGAACTCTGCTATCCGAAGACTGAATTCTTGTTTTAAGGTTTGTTTGAAAGTACTTTTAAAATGGTTAAAAGCGTTTTTGTTCTATCTAAAACATCGCAGGTATGACTAAGAGAAAAAACTCCAACTTGCCTAATTCAAGCCAAAGTAGAACAACAAAGGTGTGAAAAAGAATGAGATCTATTTTCAACTTCAACTTATTATACATTTTAGATATTCAATAGTAAGAAAAATCCAACAATCAACTAAACATTGCGAAGTTGTGAAGAAAAACTAATCGATAGGAAAGCAAGTCCGAAATTCGAGAAAGAACTAACAATAAGCGTAAGAACAATGCTAAATAGAGTAGGAAGACAAAATCAACTGAGCAAATTAGAACATGTACATTGTGCAAACTCACAACTAAAAAATAACTGATCAATAAATTCATAATTACAATAACATAATTTACAAATTAATACTAAACAACCTATCAGCTAGTTAGTTTCAAAATCCTAGATGCTCTTAGCTTAATTAAACCTTAGTCAATGCAAAATAAAAGAGGATGCACGTCCAAATGTTAACCTTTCAAAAATTATTTGGTGAATAAATTTAGTGAGTCAAAGTTTATTGTATTGCAGTTGGTAATAGATATCATTTATCATCTCTAGCTAAAGAAAATAAAAAAGCTTGTGCATCGTAATTGTGATACTTTTTCTTTCCATTGACTGAATCATTCAACAAGTCTTTTCAACAAGAAAACACTATTGTGGGAGTTAAAATACTTGGGAAAGACTATTCAAAGTCACACACACACACATGTGATCATGAATTCACACACGCAGATGAAGAAATAAAAGGTCAAGTCTTCCTATAGTCTATGGCCAATTCATGTATATATGACATTATAACTTAATTAATAAACCAATTAAGTGGACTTCTGTTATCTGAAGACTGAATCCTTGCTATCTGAATCCATTTGTTTCAAATAAAACTTGGTCGTTAGTGGTATTGCTACATTTTTATTCATTTTATAATGGTTGTCTTATTAGTCGACTTTGCTATAAATCTTTCCTTTGTGCTCAATCAAGAGATGACACAACTAAAAATAGAGTTTTTGAGCAAAAAGCAATTGAAGCAGGAACCATCTGTAGTTGCTAATATATGGTTGTTAAAGGCTTCATGTCAAAGGCCACGCAATGGAAATTTATTACTGTGTAATTAAGTTGATTGGTCTTTCTATATATTAATTTTCTTTATCTTTTCTTTTGAAGTAATGCTATATTTGCTAATTTTTATACCATATTTGTTTCACCTGTCTAATAGAAATTGGGCCACCAATACGAGAAAAACTTGTGTGGGGCTTGACTTGCCACTGAACGATGCTGAGTGGCACTACTATCCACTCAAAACATGCTACTTAGAAGTTTTATCTACAATGTTGTTATAATTTTATATCTAATTTTTCATAATAGAATTTTCTATTAAATAATTACACTTCCCACTTTTTTACTCAATTCCTCCTCTCCTTTTTCATTTCAGATTTTCTTCCCAGTCGCGTATTGTTTCTTCTCTTCCCCTTGCTTTTCTTTGAAAAATTTGAAAAAATAAAAAATAAAAATAAGAACCCACCTTCTCTAACTTTTCATATCATGGAAACTAGAAAGCAACTGATTTTGTCCTTTTTTTTTTTTTCAATTCGAAAGCTGATTTTATCATATATACTTGACTTGATTGATTAACACACACGAATCTCCAATATCCAACAAAGATGATACAAATTAAATCTACCATTTTCAAACGAAAATTTTCTCGTAATTTGCTGTACATAAATTCAAACCCCATAAGAAAAGATAAGATGCTTCCATGATTCTATTGGTTCATTCAAATGCATTTAGGCAATGGTTTTATAGGGTGGTTGGTTATCTCAATCAAAACACGGTTGATGGTTTTTTCGGTTCTAAAGTGAATTCTTTTTTTTTTCTTTCTCCTTATTCCTGCATATATTTATAAGAAATGCAAGAAAAGGAGTGGGACAATTTGAGAGAGAAAGTAGACAGATAAAGAAAGGAAAATTATAGAAGATTAGATGAATTAGAATATTAATTAGGAGTATTTATTATGAAAACTTTAAATATAATATATGGTAAAAATTATATTTAAATCTTACCGCGTGGCAAGTTTTGAGTGGATAGTAGTGCCACTTAGCATCGTTCAGTGACAAGCCAAGCCTCACACAAGTTCTTCTCCACCAATACAATTGAGTCCCACTTATATTAGAAAAATAGTACAAATATGATATGAAAAATATGATAAAAATAGCATATTTATTCTTTTAATTGAAGTTTTCCCCATATATATCTTGTTATTTTAGAATTAGAAGCGCTAAGCGTATCTTTAAACCCACTTAAGTTAATTTTAGTTATTTAGAATAAAATATTGAGATAGCTTCTTTCACCCAATTATATGTTGGCCTACTATTGTAACTTCTCAAGAATGAATGTACACAATATTTTTTTTTAAAGAGTTCTATACAATGAGAATAATTGGAACTGTTTATTATTTTGTCTTTATTTAAAATCATTAATTTTTAGAAAAACTCATTTGGTTTAGAGACTATTTAGCTAAATATATATGTGTGTCGAACAAATCGACGATTGTAGTTACAAGTATATCCTTATGATAGACCAATTTCTTTGATTCATATGGATGACTAGTTGTTTGGGCCCAAAATAATATTATTGGGGCGAGCGTAGGTTTATGTTCAGCCCAAAACTTTTCCAAATGTACTATGGGCTGCCTGGTGGTCCCAGGTCCCATGCCGTTTAATGAAGGTGATAGAGTCCTATTGCAAGAAGGAGTAATTTAGACGAGCGGATGGGTCAAAATCCCAATACGGTAAGGGGTCTTAATGCAATATGGATTCTCGGCCGGGAGTGAATACGGCCTGAAAAGGGGGTAAGTTCAAAATCTTAATAGGAGTAGGATTGGCTGAGATAAGGTTGGATAAGAATAAGAAGTCCTAATCCGAATATGGTTTCAATTAGATCTTAAGGAGGATTTGCTGCTATAAATAGAGAGCAGAGTGCATCGTTCAAGCCCCTTACAATTCAACACACAACTGCCCAACGCAAACCTTTTAAACATCTTGAGATTTTTTATTTTCTTTTTCCGCCGACACATCTTCAATTTGGATAAACAGCACTGTGAAGGCAATCGGCGAACATCTTTAGTTTGGATAAACAGCACTGTTGCTGTAGAATCAGCCGATCGAGGAGCACATTCAGTTTGGATAAACAACACTGCGTGGAAGTCGACTGGTTACTTATCCAAGTCTCGGTCAAGAAGGGTTTTTGAATCCTTATTGGCAGAGGTCATCTTATTAGCCTTCTCGGCGAAGTAATGTGTTACAAGTTATGACATTCGGCACATTGAACGGCGAGTGATTTTATGATTGGATACTCACAAGTGAGTTTCAGAGTTCGGCATTTTGATGGCCGAACCACATTTACTATCAAGACATATATCTCCTTTGAGTACTTGTGTCCATACAATCTGGCGTCGATTCGACGTGCTTATACTTTTACGAATATAATCATTGTGACCGAACCTGGCGCCGACGATTCGTGAACTTCGCAGAACTAGCAACCTTGTCTTCAGGCTCGAGAACCCGAAGGTCGAGACTTGTTCCTTCCTCGGCCGCAGTCACAAGATCAAGAAGTCAGCAACGCGCTCAACGCAACATCAACAAATTGTACTCCTCGGCCAAGCTTAGCCGACGAGTTGGCATGCCCTGCATTAACCGAAGGACGTAGTTAGCTCATTAGTTACTTGGCCTGCGCGCCACGTAGGCTTTGTAATTTTTAGGGTCAACACTAGTTGATGTGCAAAAAATGAATGATTTGCTTGTATCATAAAGGACTTCAAGTTGACAATCATAGAAAATATTAATGTGCAACGTTACTACAGTTAATCTTCATTGTTTTTCGTTTGTTTAGAAGATGTGCTTCTGGAGACACAAAGCCAGGTCTTAGTACAGGCGGTGGGGGACAAATCAATGAATCACCTGAAAAGTATTGCCGTGACGAATGAGGAGCATAATGGATTCAGCAGTTCAAATGATAAAAGTTTTACCAACTCTACCTGTACAAGTAGAAAATTAAGATTACAACACGAATAACTACACTTTTACTGCTTCTGATGATCAACCTTTTACTAACGATGAATATGAACGTCATAATCAATTACGCATGGTTCTCTTCCTTGCTTTGACAGAAGACGAAATTCAAAAGTAAAAGATCAATTGTATATTGTAATTCATGAAGAAGAATTTATATATTGATATATTCTCGCACTCGAGCCACTTCCCCGACTTTGTCTCCAGTAGAAGCCCCGCGCCTGGCAGCCGTCCCACGCGCCCCCGCGTGAACAGCAAGTAGCGTCATGCCCAATTAGTGTTTAAAATATCGGTATAAGTGAAAATGTTAATGTGCAACTCTGTGAAAATATCGATGGATATATCAATACTGATATTGATGGCTTCAATGGAAATGATAGAAACTTACTCAAACGGTAGAATTTAAAATGAAACTTTAGGGAATGTTAAACAATTGTTTAGACGAAATATGTCGAAAATATAGATATTTAGCCAAAACTTAAGAGTTTATCTGATATTTAACTTACATATCGAAAATATCCGATTTTTAACTGACACGTCGAAAATATTGACGAAATATGTCGATTCTTAGCCAAAATTTAAGAGTTTATCTGATTTTTCCAATATTTCCACGGATATCAACCATGTCAAAGAAATTTCAAACACTATTCCCAATTTGGCCTTCCCTTTTTGTTCCAGCCCAGCTGCGGTAGCAGCAGTCCACATGTTGGCAAGCCGTGATAAACCAGGGGCAGCCCCCCGCTTCCTCGTTATGCATGAAAATTGGGGATGAGAGGAAGAAGGGAAAATTTTCACACTTGAGATTTTTCTATGTGATTCTCTAAGCGAATTTTGAATTTAAAAAAAAAGGAATTTGTGAGAACTCAACTAATATACTACAGTTATGTGGGGAAAGAAAAGGAAACCCTTTCCTTCCATGAAATGAAAACCTACCTTGTATTGGAAGAAAATGACTATTTATTTAGTATATCCCCTTTGTTTCCTACTTAAGCACAAACAAATGTGGGGGCATTTGTGGAGACATAAATTAATTACATCCAATAGAAGAATTAAACATGGACTATACGCTTAATATAACGGTTTTTACCTTTTACATCGTGATTAGACCACATAATTACCCTAATGGAGTAAGACATAGTTTGCCCCTAAGGTAATTGAGTTTTTACTTCACTAACGCACCATGGGTTAGCTCTCCAAGCCACCCATGGTCCGGTTCATGGGCTATCTGGGCCATCCATGATACTTAATACGGGGGCTATTCGAGCCGCCCATAATACAACATGCCATCGAACATACCCCGGTCCAATGGTGGCAGGGCACCGGCTCTCCGAAGTCTCCCTTTGAGTGTCTGCTGGACATGCAATCTTCATTACCAACAAAAACCTTCAGGAATACTAGTTGGCAGGATTGCGGAGACTGGCTGCATCATTAAGGGTTGCCTAGTATGCTCTGTAGCCTCCCCTCCCAGCTACCTACTAGGGTTTCTTCCCTCTAAATAGCCAAGTCTATCGGAGGAATCGTTAGTCACCACTTATTACATAGAATTCTCTCAAGTTCTATTTTTATCTCTGTTACTTTTTTGCCTTAGGCATTGAAAGCCCTTTGGAGGACACTCTCCCCTTTTTCAGGGTGTTGATCAATTAGGCTAACTATTTGTTCTCTTGGAGGTGGAATTTTGTCAACTCAGTCGTGTACAAAATTTGCATCTACACTGTATTTTTAAAAGTGATGTAAATATAAAACATTTGATAAATTTTAATTGTAAAAAAAATGCAATAATTATGTATAATGATAAAAATTGACATGTTGAGTTTGGTGACCACAACGGTAGTTGTGATGACAACGGCAATGGTAAGAGCGCAAGACTATAAATAGACGAAATCATGACCAAATCAAAAGATTTTTTTGGCACAGATGTTAGACTTATCAAGTCACTCACATGGGATCATGAATTCACAAAGATAAAACAACCTAATTAAGCTTGGCCATGCAAGTGCATCCTTATAGTTGGCACTACTCATACAGTAATACTTAATGTGAAACACAAAAAACTAACACATTTGTATAGATTCTTTTTATTGTATGTGTGACTCACTTGTATTAGAGAATGTATTAACACACGTGCAAGTTTAGTGTCTTTAGACAACATTACTTTCTAGATTTTTGTGTATGGATCAAAACCAGTCTTTCTTAAATATCAAAATAGTCCTTGTGTTTTAACACTCTAGTCAATTTAATCCCTGTGCTTAAATTTTAGCCAATTTAATACTTGTGTTTTACACCGTTAGCCAATGTAATTCATTCCGTGAACTTAGAGCTAAAAATCTATTTTAAAACATTAAAAAATCTAATTATTTAAAGAAATAGACTCCAATTAAAAAATGATAAGAATTTTTGCTAAAAGTAAATAAAAGTTCAGATATGAAACAATTCAAAAATCATCATACCAATGAGGGGTACGTACGAGGGAAGGGAGCTGAGGGAAGTGGTGCAGATTGATGCTATGAAGATGGCACGGATGGGGAGGGTGATCGACTCGACTTCGTCTTGGGAATCTTTGGATGATGATTTACGAGAGGGAGTGTGGGTGGTTGCTAGGATAATTCACAGTGATGGGGTGCTGCCTTGGGTGTGTTCGACAGTGGTGGCTTTGGGGCTTTCAAATTTTCCATTTATAAATTTTTTAACAGTAACTGCATGAAAAGTACAAAACCAAAGTTTTTTATTTATTTTTTATTTTTTTCTTAAATATGTTTAAAAAAAAAATTTCAACATGGTATCAGAGCCTACGGTTACGGGCTCGTGCAAGCCAAAGGCTTGTCACAAGGAAGTGTGGGCTTGGAAACAAGCTTGGACTCTTAACATAGAGCCGGCCTCTGAGTTCTTAAGAGGCACTTTTTGAAAAGACTGAAAACAAGTCTGTATGCCATTGGAGCTGACCATTGAGTTTCAATTGCCGATGTGTTGATCTTCACCTATGAACCACTAAATAGAGTTACACGTGAGGGGGCGTCTTGGCAGTCCCACATCAATGGGGGAAGTCAACAAGGGTGGTTTTAAATAGGGAGTTTTAACGAAAAGCCCACAGTACTGTTCACTTTAATGAAAAACTACATTTTTATACTAAAAAGTCAATCCTGATACCATTCACTTTATCCTTTATTTTGTCCTTATCGTTAAAACTCAAAGTTTTCAAACATTTTAATTAGTTTTCCTTTTTTAAATATGATTACCCTATTCTAATTAATACCGAGTCTTTTATGGTAAAACCTCACACCTGACAGATTGGGTAGATGGTAAAGTTAGAAACAATATATCCTTAAAGTGGGCCCCCGGGCCCGTTGATCCAAAAAAAAAAAAAATTTCAACAAACATGGCCAAAACAAAGTGTTTGTTTTTTTATCTGTAAAACCATTAATTATTAGTATTAGGCAGAGAGAGTATTTATTCTCGTGTGCTTCTGCATCGGCCGCCAATAAGGAATATCGATCTCGATGAGTTCAAACAATCTCGATGAGATCAATCAATCCATTCGTACACTACAATTATTTATCTAAAATATTCTGCCACTAAGTTCTAATATGGAGGAAAATTATCAATCGATGAGAAAATTACAGAGAGAACTCCTGCAAAGTTCTAATATGGAGGAAAGCAAGGGTTTGAGGTTGATTTTGTTCCCAATGCCTCTTCAAGGACATATAAACCCCATGCTAGAACTGGCCAACGTTCTACACCACAAAGGCTTCTCCATAACCATAATCCACACACAATTCAACTCTCTCAACCCTACAACCCATCCACACTTCATCTTCCACTCAATCCCCATTGAATTGTCTCGAACCGAGGCCTCCACGAACGATGTTATGGCGTTCATTTTGCTTCTAAACGTGAAGTGTTTTGAACCCTTCAGTGAATGTTTGGCTAGGTTGCTGTCAGATGATGATCAGGAGCCTGTTGCTTGTTTGATCTCTGACCTCTTGTTTAGTTTCACTCAACACGTTGCTGAGAACCTTAAGCTCCCAAGGATTTTGTTGAGGACATCGGCTGCGTCTTCCTTTGTTGCTTATGCTGCTTTTCCACTTCTGCTGGAAAAGGGTTACCTCCCAATACAAGGTAACTGTGTGGTTTCTTATGAGCTTCTTTTCGGATCCTTTTCAATCTAGGTATACATCCCCCTCTAATCTTTGTTGAGAGTATAAATTCCACATCCATTTTGTATCTATGCAAACTTCTATTTATTTCTGACTTTTAAAAGGTTCTTAAATTAAGGGAACAACCAAGAAACAAAAATCAGTAGAGGTGCGTGTGAAATGAGAAAAAATGTGTGGAAAAATCATTTATCTTTTTTTTTTTTTTGATCAAAGGAAAAATCATTTATCTATCGTCAAGTCTTACATGACAACATATAATTATGATCTTGAGTCCATCTATTGTTATTGTTTAATTAATTGGAGTTGGATGCTCTATTTTGTCGACTTGACTTCATTCTACTAGTAATTCTTCGATCTAAGACATTTATTAAAAATCGATGAATTGTAATGTGTATGTGATTTACGTAACAAACAAATTTAAATCAGTTGGGGGAATCCTTCGGTTTCTAATAAATGAAGGGTAGCCAGACAATGGTACTACACGATCTGTTGATCTTAGCCGAAAGGTCAAAAAATGTATCTATATCAGGTTCAATTCACATAGTAAAAACCTACGATTCATGATTTGTGTTAAGTTCGATATTTAGTTATTACTTCTCCATAGTGTGACCAAGAACCATCCTTCTCCCAGAGGAGTACAATAAAATATCATTGCATCAAAGGAGAAGAAACAAGATAATGAGTCAAAATTATGGTATTGTTAATTTGGTACAATGCACATAATTATATGTTAATATATACTTATATTTTTAGGGTTACAACAATTACTTATATTCGTATGGATATCTTTCTGTGTTGGGATCAACAGAATCTCAACTAGAAGAGCCAGAGTACTAGAGCGTCCACCTGTCAAAGTCAGAGACCTTCCTGTGCTCAAAACAAAGGACCCACAAAAATACTATGAAGTAGTTTCTGGTTTGAAGAAGGCAGTCGAAGCCTCATGTGGGATCATTTTCAATACTTTTGAAGACCTTGAAGGAAATTCACTGGCCACAATCCGCCAAGAACTCTACACTCCAATTTTCCCCATAGGGCCGCTTCACAAGTGCTATCCTGCAAACACTTCTTCCAGCATCAACTTATTATCACAAGACCAAAGTTGCATTCCATGAGGTACCGTTTGGTACGTGGGATGGGACGGAACAGAGTGGGACAAGGCGTTCCGTCCCACGTTTGGTACGCCTAAAATGGGTGGAACGAGCTGTTCCACGGGACGAATTTTGGGTGAATTTTTGTTCCACCTCACCCCCCTGGAACGACTCGTTCCACATCCGTGGAACACAAAATTATAACCTCTCCGTCTCCTTCTTCTTCCTCCTTGTTTCCATCCGAGGGCATCTTTGCTCCTGCTCCATTCCGTTCCGTCCTGTCCCGTCCTGTCCCGTCTCATTCCGTTCCGTCCCGTCCTGTCTGCATACCAAACGATACCTGACTGAACACTCAAGCACCACAATCTTTCATCTATGTGAGCTTTGGGAGCATTGCTGCAATTAAAGAAACCCTATTTTTGGAGATAGCTTGGGGTCTAGCCAATAGCAACCAACCCTTTTTGTGGGTGGTCCGACCCAGGTTAGTCCATGGGTCAGAATGGATAGAACCATTGCCTAGCGGGGTTTTCGAGACCTTGAATGGAAGGGGCCAAATTGTGAAATGGACTCCACAAAAGAAAAATTGTTGGCACATCAAGCCGTTGGAGTGTTTTGGACTCACAATGGTTGGAACTCTACATTGGAGAGTATTTGTGAGGGGATTCCTATGATTTGCATGCCATGTCTAAGTGATCAAATGGCAAATGCAAGATATGTGAGTCATGTGTGGAAAGTTGGGTTGCAGTTGGAGCATGGGGTGGAAAGAGGGGAGATTGAAAGAACATTTAGAAAAATAATGGCGGAAAAAGATGGGGAGGAGATTAGAGATAGAATCTTAATGCTAAGGGAAAAGGCAAAAATTTGCATCAAACAAGGTGGTTCTTCATACCAATCCTTGGATGGATTTATTAAATACATTTTATCCCAATTTGCTATTCAATCTCAAGGGCAATGAATCTTCAATTTGGTCTTTGGGTAGTTTACGTAATGTTATCACATGAATATATATATATATATATATATTTTTTTTTTTTGTATGAGAAGATATTGTGTTATTTCTTTGATCTTTAATATACGCCATTTTTATAATACGTCAATAAATTAATGTGTAGCTAGGGTTTGATTTCAATAATATTATAACATCGAACTCCTGATTACTTGGAGTTGAACTTAAAAAGGATATACTAAGCTAGTGATATTTGGATTTACTTTTCATGCTAACTAAATTTCAATTGTTCTTGAAAGCACGAAGATTATTAAATAGGGAACCAAATCTCCTGCGGATTCAAAGAATCTAAGCCTATAGATCAAATGATCCGGGTAATTGAATTTTGATTCAACGACTAGAACAGGAGATTCCTCTAAAAATTATAATAATTATAATCATTGACTCAAATTTCAATGGATCGGATCATTTGATCTCCTTGGGCTCAGTTCCTTTGTGTCCGAAAGGGATCCGGCTCCATTAAATGGGAGCCCAAATAGAGTTTATTATTTCTTTATTTATTTTTTATTTTCTAAGTGAGTTTTTTCAAAGCGTGAGTGGGAAGGCTGGAAAGGTTCAAAATCAAGCAGCTGACATGGTCGAAACCCAATCGTTCTCAATAAGCTTCTCATTGTCTGATATATACTTCTCCCGTCGGTTCTAAGCATCACAGTATTACTTTTCGCTGCCACTACTATTTTTTACTGAAAGCTCAGAACGTTTCAGGTACCTTGCTTCATCATTATGACTTCTTTACCGTCTTTTTGGTTACCAAGAAAACTGATTAATGATTAATAGAAAGTTCAATTCTTGCCCTGTGAACAAAATCTAATCTTTGTTTTCTGTTGATAATTCTAGAATAAATAGAGTTCTAAGGAAAATGTTGCATTCGATTATTTTTCTTCTCGAGTCTGTTTGTTAACATTATTATTATTAACGGTTAATAGAAAGTTCAATTCTTGCCCTGTGAACAAAATCTAATCCTTGTTTATGTTGATAGTTCTGGAATAAGTATAGTTTTAATGAAAATGTTGCCTCGATTATTTTTCTTCTCGAGTCGGTTTGTTTAGTATTATTTTTATCACTTTCTTTCTACAAAGTAGAATTTCATGGGAAGATAGCTGTCAAGGTAAATTAATTGATTGTATATGTTTTTTTTTCTGGTTTTTTTTTTTTTTACTTAAATATTGAGGGACATAAAAATGTGTTCAAAGTTGAATTCTCAAGCAAGAGTTAAAGATAGGATTAGTGAATTGCCGGATGCAGTTCTTTGTCACATACTCTCCTTCATTCCAACAATATATTCCGTGAGGACCAGCATTCTGTCCACAAGATGGAAGAGTATGTGGGCTTCTGTCCCCAATCTAGACTTTGAATTTGAACAAAATGTCTACTACGTGGAAGGAAGAATATATGTCGAACTATGTTGGTTTTTTGATGTTTGTCGATAGGGTACTTTCACTTCGTGACTCGTTGGATATTCAAAAGTTTCGACTTCATTGTTACTGTTGTGTTGAAGATTTCTCTCGTATTGTAGGTTGGATTTGCACTGCCATCAGGCATAATGTTGTTGAACTTGATCTTTGTGTTTATACTGATAATATAGTTTGTCCGACTTTCGAGTTGCCTCAATGCGTTTTCATGTGCAAAACACTGGTGGTTCTCAAGGTGAAGTCAAATTGTATTACCTATGCTTCTCCTACGTCAGGTTGTTTCCCAAGCCTCAAGTTCCTTGATGTCAAAGTTGAATATCCTGAAGACGACTCAATGGAGAAGCTTTTCTCATGCTGCTCCGTACTTGAAGATTTGTCTATAAATGCAAACTGTTAGAGATTTACTAGTTTTGATGTTTAAGGTCTCTGCACCTGAACTAAAGAGATTAAGAATGACCTTCGTCAGTGCTTACCTTGTTTCTAAAGATCTTGAGTACGATATTTCTACTAATGCCCCAAAGCTTGAAAACCTTGACATCAAGCAGGACTGTTTGTCTATTTATTTGTTTGATAATTTCAAATATCTGGTCAAGGCAGTGTCGATCTCTATAGCCATTATGAACAAGAGTGGAATGACGCTTCAGAACGAACAACTGCTCTTCTGGAGGCTTTTTCCAATGTTAAATGTCTGTCTATTTCAGCTCATTTTGTGGACATTAAGTTTTTCTGCATATATCCTTACACTACCATAAATGTGAGGTAAAAGCACATCCCTGGCATGCCATCTTGTTCCATTCTTTTTACCCTATTTATCATTCTTACTTCGTACCAAAAGTAGTGTTTTGTAATTCAAACCTGTATTACGTTCTGGCAATTTATGATTTCAAACAGTATGTTATGCATCAGTAAATGTTTAATTTATAAGTTTGATCAATATTTTATCTTTCACAAAGGGTTATTGGCTGCCTGCATTTGATAATTTGAGCGAATTGAAAAAGCATCTAGTTTATGCATGATGAGGTTATGTTTGATCAATTCTTTATATTTCGTGAAGAAGTGTTGTCTGCCTGCTTTCGATCAGTTGACCCAGTTGAAGTTGGTTCTTTATGATTGCTATCGTTGGGATTTCTTAACAGAGTTGCTCAAGAAATCACCTAATTTGGAATCTCTTGTCATCGAACATAAAGAAGTAAGATGTATTCCCACTCATGCAAAGTTATACCACCTTCCAGCTATGTACTGTTCTCATCATTTGTTCTCTTTCAGGACGAGGAATGTGTTAAAGGACTATGGGGAGCATGACAGGTACTTGAGAAATGTCTTATACTCAGAGCACTGATGGAGGACACCGGAGTCAGTGCCTATTTGTCTGATATCACACCTCAAGACTATCACTTTAAGGGGATTTGAGGGATACCCGCATGTGAAGAAAGTGGCGAAGTATTTGTTAAAGAACGGTAAAGTTTTGACTAAGATGACTGTTTATAACGATGAGTTATACAAAGTGCTAATGCTTGAGAGGGGCTCTAGGACTTGTTGGGTTGAACTTGTCTAAAATGTATTGTTTAGCTTTTACAGCGGGTATCGTTTGTAAGTCCAATAAACGGGTTTAAATGGATTCTGTTATCGAAGTTGCAAATCACACAAGCACCGTTGTTAATCTCAAGATGGATTGATTTGTAGATGTTTGTTTTGGACTGTATACATTTCTTATCCACTTTGTATTGCTTCTTTTAACCTCGGGGAGGATTCGATTGTGGTGACATGAACATATGTGGTTAAGCTACTCATGCCATGGTCTGCCAGTTGACACTCGTGGCTAATTTGGGATCGAAGGATCAAAGGAGGGTAAAGTTTTTGACAATAATATGAATGACCAAGTTGCAAAAGGATCAAAGGAGCTAAGCTATACTAGTGACAGAAAATGATCAAAGTAGAAGGGCGCTAGAATTTTCAAGTTTCAAACTTTAAACTTGACAGTAGCATCAAACGTACAGTTAATTTATGCTTCAAAAGGCTTTTTCCGGACAAAGAATGTGGTGAGAATAACTCGATTTGATTAAGACATAGACCTTCTATATGCTCAGAGCATCTATGGAACATACCTCAGTCTGCCTGCTTCTTGGATATCTCCTCGAGACTATCATCATGAGAGGACTCAAGGGATACCCGCATGAGAAGAAACCGGCTAAGTTTTTTTCTTTTGATGGATATAAGTGATCGATTTTGATAATTAATCCAATCGGAATACCTTTGATCGGATTGAATTGGATTGAAGAAGACACAATCCAATTTACACTATATGAAATGCGGATTGACAAAATATTATAAAGAAAAGATACCAGATTATAGTACTAAATGACAACCCTTCCCAGTAAGTGTATATAATATTGTTTGTTTAGAAAAAGAAAAGAAAAAAAAAAAAAAAGAGAAAAGAGAAAGAAGTAAAACCCTCCCTATTGTGGGATTTCAATTTTATTGTGATACAAGGTATGTGTGTAAAGCGGAGGGTTAATTACACTAACATCTCCTGAGGTTTTTCATGCTTTCACAAAACCCTCTCACATTTGAAACATAACACTAACATCCCTTGAGATTCTAATTCACCTTCACATAACCCCTTTAGGGCTAACATCACCTTAAAAATAATTTCTTAGAGACAAATTTGCCCTAATTATTACTTACTTTATGAAAAATCCTTTATAAATAAATAGAATAAAAATTCAAATTAAAACCTTACATTAAACAATAAAAGGAAATAAAAGAAAATTGAAGAAATCTTGTTACCTTCTTCCTCTACGCTGTTAATTCATACCCCAATCCTCTTTTCTTAATTGGAAAAACCCTAGTAGAACAAATCTTTCTCATGTTAAATCCTTTGGGTGTTTCAGAGTAGGAATGTGGTCAGGTAATTTCTTCCAAGAAGCCAAATCAGGTACTCTTCTCCATGTTTGAAATCAGGGCTTCCTTCCATATCGTTTTCTCGTCGAAATTGGTTTCAGTTTGGATGAACAAGAAGCAAGGGAGGTTGACGAAGAGACGGAGGTGGCGATTTGAGGACAAGAACAGAAAAAAAAAATTTGAGAGAAAGATCCGAAGATGCATAGATGGCTTTCTATTTTTAGTTCTTATTTTTTTTAATGGTTAATGTATGTTTTTGAAGTCCAACAAAAAAAAAAAAAATCTATTTTCTTTATATTGGTTATTATTATATGTACTTTTAAAAAGCGTTTATTATTTTTTAAAGTGATTAATAGTGGGGCAAATTTGTCTTTAAGAAATTATTTTAAGATGATGTCAGCCCTGAAGAGGTTATGTGAAAATGAATTAGAACCTCAAGAGGTGTTAGTGTTATGTTTTAAACGTGAGAGATTTTGTGAAAACCAGCCAGCCAGCCCGGGGCTGGCCATTTTTTTTTTGCTTATGTTGGATTTCTTGTCGGTTATGACCGACATGAATTCTTTGAATATTTTCTTTAAACAGTTTTATTATGTTTTTTTATTTACAAAATTTTTCCTATAACTTCTATTTTTCATATATTTTTTTTTAAATTCTCTTTTTTTCTATAACTTTTATTTTACAAATTTGTTTCATATTTTTTTTAAATTTCATTTTTTCTATAACTTCTATTTCACAAAATTTATTTCATATTTTTTTTCATTCTATTTTTTTTTCTATAACCTCCTAAGCCATTATACAACATTAAATTAAATTAAGTAACATGAAACAAAATTAAACAATATTAATAACATTAACCAAGATAAAAATTATACAACATAAAAAAAAAAAAATTTAACAACATGAAACTTAAACAACATTTAAGTTGTAGTTTTTAAATAATAAATTATGTTTGGCCCTCGGTTGGAGACGGTTTTTTGTGACAGGGCTAAAACAGGCCCTCTGGCCTTTTGGCCCTTGGTTGGAGAATCTTGGAGGGCCAGAGGACTAAAACGAGCCCTCTGGCCAGCCATCAGTTGGAGATGGCCTTACGAATAAAGAATAAATAACGATTTAGTCCTCTGGCCAGCCATCGGTTGGAGATGACCTTACGAATAAAGAATAAATAACGAGCAACATTCATGTCATAATCAGTACACTCCCCTCCATATTTTATTATTCCCACTAACTAGTGCAAACATAAAATAATTCTTGAATTTCTTTTGGCTTATTAAGTAGTTAATCATGAACGCCTATATGTTCTTTGCCTGTGAAACAGAGGAAGCTGCATGAATTATGTAGCATCCCACGTGAATCATGGATTTCTTTGTTAAAATGCTTATTTGAGTTCTTTCGATTTTTAAAAAGGTAAATTACCGAAGCCATCAGTTGATTTTTTTTTTTAATTAAAAAAAAAAACCCAAAAGAGAGACTTATAGTGCTTTCAACCTAATCAAGAGCCTTAGATGTCACATTCCGGTCCGGGCCCCCACCACATCCTGGCCTTGACTCCACCGTAACACGATATTGTCTGCCGTGGGGGCATGGTGGGGCCCAAAGCGGACAATATTGTGCTACGGTAGAGTCGAGCCCAGGATGTGGTGGGGGCCCACACAAATGAGCGGTGAGCGGGTTTGGACTCATTTCACATGTGATACCAGAGCATAAGAAAAGTGCAGTGAGGTAAGATAATAATTATACCATCATAAGGAGCCACCTGAACTGGGAGTGCCACAAGTCCTCGTCGATACGGAACTTTTAGTTTTAAATTTATTCACATTATCACATTCTATGGCTTCTTCACCTTCTAGATGTCGGCCAACACAGCTCGATTCGGAGTTCTAGTGGACATTCCGGATCGGAATGTGTCATTAAATGCGATTTCTGAAATTGAAATCAAATAGTAAGTGAGAAAATTAACTCTCTAGATTTTGATGGAAATTTAATAATATTTTGATATTAAATTTATAATTGGATAAAATTAGAAAGAGTATTTGTTGACGAAAAGATGTGTGCAACCAAGCATGTATTTCGAATGAATAGGTGAAACTTTTGATTTTGGGCAATTAGCTACAATAAACATATTTTGGCAGCTAAAATGATTAGTGTATTATGTCGTTACTGTATTATTATTGTATGATCGTTATGTCGTGTGTTGTCGATATATGATCAATATGTCGTCGTTACAAAAAATTGATCATTTATACAAATTAAATGTCAAAATATGTTTATTATTGCTAATTTTCCTTTTCTTTTTAATGGTGATCAATGCTTTTCAAAAAAGGCACCTCAACTTTTATGGATAGAGAGTCATCTTGCCTAATTGTTAAAAGAAGAGAGTTTTATCTTCAGTCATTTACTCTCACTATTTACATGTGAGTTTTTACATTAAGTTTATAGTGTGAGAAAGTTCAACACACCTTAGTTCATTAGAGTCTTATGATTTAGAATACTTTATCAGAGAATTCTTTTTTACTCGACCAATTTTTAATGTTTTTATCCTGATTATCATGTTCACTTAGTATTGTGCTCCACTATTATTTTTTAATATAGTAATTAGATCCTTATTTTTTCTACATATTTTAGAGCAAATGGGGTTCATCTTCATCATTGCAGGGACAATGATTGAGTTAGAAAAACCTGAAATAATGCGGAAGCCCCCTAGTTGGTGCTATTAGCTACATTGTAATGTTTGGAAATTGAAAGAAAATCAAGAAGAAAGCTGAAGAGAAGAAAGATCACACAGAGAGTTTTACAGAGAGATAGATTTAGAGAGAGAAATATGCTTTTGTATTGATTGGTGGAATGAAGGTTACACAACTGTTTTTATAAGGGAGAGCCTAACTACTCTAACGAACTTACTAACTGTATTGCTAACTTGTATACTTAATACTCCCCCTCAATCTCAACTGGGGAAACCCAGTTTGAGATTGGAAAAACATCTACAATCACGGAACACAATGTTGAATCATCTGCAATCTTGCAATCCCACACCAAAGTCTCATGAGCAACTCTTTTGACACACCAAATTCCTTATCGAAAAATCACTTCTCCATCATGTTTACCGACAAACTGGACTCCATCAATCAGCTTTTCAACAGGACATTTGAGAGGCTCATCAGCAGAAGGGGGTTCACCCTTCACAATTTTAGTAGTATCAATTCTTAGTACACGCTTTCCAAACCCAACCACCAAAACCTCTTGTTTATGACAGTGCCAACAAACTCGTGGATGAACAGAACAGCCTCTTATAAAATTGTAACACACCCTCAGGCCGGTTATAACAACTTCTTGCGGGATTACCCTTCGTGGGATTTACCGTCAACAACTTCATTTAACATTGGTTTCGGCCTTTAAACAGAAAAATAACAAACTATAGTGTGGCATCGGCCTTAACTATAGCACCACGGGATCGCCCTTTGTGGATTTTACCAAAATACAACTACTCTTAACAGTGGCATCGGCCTTCACAATTTCAACAACAGAAAATCAACATCTATGTAGGATTACCCTTCGTGGGATTTACCTACTTACATCACGAAATTACCCTTCGTGGGATTTACCGTTTACAACTTCATCAAACTTCATCGTATAACCGGACTTACTGTAGATTCATGCTAACAATTGAGTTGGTTAGACTCGACATTATAGGCTGTAATAAGGAAAATACTGCACCACTCCTCAGTTAGCTGCTGAAAAATCTTCTTAGACATTACATTTCGGAATTTTGACACAAACCATAATCGGAACAACCACAAAATTGCACATACCAGGATGCAAGAATTCACACGCATTTTTCCAAATATATCAAGAGTTGCAGAAAGATCAAACCCAATAACCTTGCAGACTATCAGTGAAGCAGAGAAAGAACTTCTCGAAAATTCTGAGCTTGGCATTTCGTCAAACACTTGGGCTGCACATAGGTCTAAACATTCTTCCATACCAGAGAACAGAGCACATATCAAAATTGAAATTTTATATATGAACCATGGATGGTGAGAGGTCCGTGAGCTCTGCATCCCCATTCACCCATCAAATCTTTCAAGAAATTAAGAGAGAGAGAGAGAGAGAGAAGAAAGATCAAGAATTGAGAGAGAAAACCAGAAATCTCTATCGTTCTGGAACTCGAAAATACGAAGAAATACGCGAAGATGGTGGTGAAAGACGGAGAGAAGTCAGATTCCAGTGAACAAGAGGCAACAATGTCTGGGCAAGTTTCCGATTCCGATGAACAAACAGCACCAAGTTCTGCGCAATTGCCAGATTCCAGTGGAGAAGAAGCACAAGATTCTGGGGAAGCAGCACCAAATTCTGAAAGCCCAGATCCCAGCGAAGCAGCAGAAGATTCTGAGGAAAACACCGAATCCAGCGAGCCGGTACCACCAACTCCTGCAAATACACCGGCTTTCAGTGTAGGAGAAACCGCAGGGGAAAAGAATTTTGATTTCGAGGATGTAAGAGCAGCACTTGCTGAGACTATTCCGGGTTTCGTTGAACAACAAGCACACCAAGACTCTGTCCGATTTGTATCTGGTGACAAATTGCGGATTTCGGAACACCCTCAACATCTTGTTCTCAGAATTTGAGTCTCTAATAACAGCGGCAAGCCAGACAGGGGAGGGCCGCCCAGAGCCAATTCCAGCGCCGTGACCCCAAATGCCCAGATATCCGCCTTGCATCCACCTCCACCAGGCGCCACCCAATACGGCCTTGTAAAAGTGTCGTTTGCCCTAGTTGAAAAATCGGCGTCGTAGAAAGAAGCAGAGACCCCAAAATCTGCGAGCTTAACGGACCCATCAGGGCTTGATGTCCCCGTGGAAGCGTCCGTGGCAATGGAGATACGACATGGCATTTAGCGTCTCTTTCAGGACGACTGCAATGCAGGGCTTTGGTAATCCTCCCGGGAAAGCAGAGGGGGCAATTATTACGGATTGCAGAGAGCCGAAGGTCATGAACGACATGACCACCCAGAGATGGCGCTCGGCGGTGGTGAAGGAGCAATGATCGCCGAGAATGTTGCAGTGAAACCCAGATGAAATCAAAGAAAACCTATGCGAAATCTCAGAGAAGTTTACATAGAAAGAAAGGAAGAAAGAGCTCTTGTATTACGAATAAGGAAATACGCGGAAACGAAAGAAAGTAATGAAGAAAGATAGAAGAGGAATCGACCACCAAGATCCATAGCGTGAGCCTTGATGGCTCTGATACCATATTAGCTACATTGTAATGTTTGGAAATTGAAAGAAAATCAAGAAGAAAGCTGAAGAGAAGAAAGATCAACACAGAGAGTTTTACATAGAGATAGATTTAGAGAGAGAAATATGCTTTTGTATTGATTGGTGGAATGAAGGTTACACAACTGTTTTTATAAGGGAGAGCCTAACTACTCTAACCAACTTACTAACTGTATTGCTAACTTGTATACTTAATAGGTGCTACTTTGTTAACAAAAAGGTAGACTACCCTAGAAAATTAAGATTAGATGAATGGTCAAAGTCGTTCTTTGTTTGTGTTAGACATCCGTCAAAGTCTTTGCACATGTATGTTGAAATTGATTGAATGATGGTAAGCACATGCGTTCTCTACATTTATTTAACTTAAAAATTATTTTTAACTCAAACAAGAGAGAGTGGCAGACAGAGGGAATATTTGGTGGCCACCCATGCACGTCAAGCACCATTTCTGCCTTCCTCTTACAAAATTTCCTTCACAAATTAGTACGCTTTTGTTTACAGAAACTGGAAAGAAAGATCAAGATATTAGACGAAGCCAAGAACAATGACTCGCTAATTATCAACTCAATTAACAGGATAAAATATCTCCATCACACTGAATAGTATTTGATAAAATAAGTTTTTGTATGGTGCTTTTCAGTATGGTATCGAAGCTAGTCATCATATTGGTGCTTGTTCATTTTTCGTGTCGTACTTTTTTATTTTTTTAATAGAAGATATTATCTACACTAAAAGAAAAAGGAATGAGTTTGGCCTCACAATGAGCTAGTAATAATGTGGTCCAAATTCGACTTTGGTGAGAATTGAACTTAAGACCTCTCACTTACAAATAAAAATGAATACGACTAGACTGTAATACTAAGTGGCAAATCCTCGTGTTGTACTCATGTCTAGAAATGACGTTATTGTGAGGATGTGAATAATGTTTCACATCAAAAAGTTAATATATTACATAAATTTATAAAAAGTTGAATGATTTCTTATATTGTTAATTGAGTTTCAAGTTAAATATTTGCAATCTAATTAGAGTTTATATAACTAGCATTTAATTACGGTTAAATATTTAATTAGATTTAATTAAATAATAAGCAAAAGAACAATGCCAAATTGAGTAGCAAATCAAAATCAAAAGAACAACACCAAATTGAGTAGCAAGCCAAAATTAGTGTGTTGCACAAACTCACAACTAATGTAAGTGATCAATAAATTCCCAATTACGAAAACATAATTTGCAGATTAATACTAAACAACCTATTAGCTAGTTAGTTTTAAAGTCCTAAATGTTCTTACCGTTATTAAACATTGGTCAATTCAAAACAGAAGAGGATAAATACATGTCCAAATCCTTTTTTTTTAGTACATTAATATCGAATTCATTATTCACGAGATTCTAACTTAAGATTTCTCACTTTGAATGAAAAGGAATATCACTAAACCGTAATATTAAGTGATAAGTATTTAAATGTTAACTTTTGAAAAATTATTTGGTAACAAATTTAACAATTCAAGTTTTATTGTATGGCAGTTTGTAATAGCTATCAATTATCATCTCTATCTAAAGAAAATATAAACGATTGTGCAGTTTAATTGTAAACTTGTTTTTCCATTGTGAACTTGTGGCTTGACCGAGTCGTTAATGCAATACTGTCATTACTGTGGGAAGTCAATATTGAGGGTCGATTTAAAAAACTTGGGAAAGACTAATCAAAAGTCACGTCACACACACATGTGATCACGAATTCACACACGCATGTGATCACGAATTCACACACGCAGAAAAAGAAATAAAAAGTCAAGTCTTCCAATAGTTTATGGCCAATTCATGCACAGTCCATCTATTTTTCTTAAGAATATGAAAATGTCCAAAAGGATCGTTTTTTAAAATTATCATTTATTTTTGTATGTGTTCATTCTAAAAATTACAAAATCTATGTGTCGTGCAGATCAAGTAATTATTGAGCTAACTAAGTCCTTTTTGTGAATGCGAGTGTGCCAACTAACAACCAACGTTGGTCAGATGAGTAGAGTGGATGTGGTGGTGGTGTTGAACGTGCTGATGATTCCTGCACTTAACTATGACCAAGGAAGTAATGCCTCTCGGGCTAGGGTTCTAGAACCTAAAAAAAAAGTTACTTAATTCAAGGTGAAGTTCAGGATCTTATGCATCAGGTTCAGCAAGCGTGCCGAATTGGTATTAGGCTATAAGGGCAATGATACTCATAGGAAATCAACATCTTTATTAAGGGTGGGCACGGGCTGGGTCAGACCCAAAATTGAAGGAATCGGATTGGACCCGTTTGCAAATAAAACAAGACGGGGCGGGGCAAGTTTTGAATTTTTAGGATCCGGGCCTAACCCGGCCCATTCAACGGGTCGGTTCCTACGAGTCCCCATGGTTCTAAATCTTCACTCACGCCTAAGTCTGGTCTTCGTCATCCTATTCGTTCCCCTCCCTAGCATCTTCGCTGACGCCTTGAGCAAATCCTCCAGTAACCCATCTGTTCATTAGACGGTGCTCTCATTCAGTTGTTTTTAGATCTAGTTGGTGACTCTCTTTGAATAGTGGGTTGATAAGTTCGACTTCTCAGCCAAATAGTGTTCTAGCATATCATCTTCGTCATCTGCCATTAACCATAAGATAAGATGGTTTCTTCATTAGATTGTGAATACAAAGCATTTCCTTCATAACAAAATTCAGTGATTCGACTGATATCCGATCAATTTCAAAATACGTGTGCAAGGACTTTGACAAATAAGAACTTAGGAAGAGCTAATACAAATAAAGAATGGCTATACAAACCGTTGACGGAGGAATGCGTATAACCCAACTCAATCATGGACCACCACTACGGGTAACTCGGTAGTTGTGGACGGTTTCATATCTGTATTCCTAATGACACGTCTTGAGTTTAATTCTTGGCATTGATGAATTACAAGATGGTGATCAGAAATAAGCTAAAATGCTTTTATAAGTTTTTCCAACTCTCATAATAATAAATTGTCGTGACAAAATAACCAGCTGAATTGTTAAAAAAAAAAAAAAATAACCAAAAAAACGAACTCAATCATGGACAAACACTTTACAAGCCTTTATCTTTATCTCCTACGTCACTATAGCCTATAGGGAAAAAAAGACAAAAAGGAGGAAAATAAAGAAGAATAAAAGCTCTAATTAAAGTACAAGTTGCCATGCATACTCACTCTATATAAACCTCATACTTTGTCTCCACTCAGAAACCCACGCGCAGTTAGTAAACTGATCACTCTAAATTACAAAGATCATGGCTCGAATTGTGCGTGGTTTCATCGTCATGCTAAAAACCAACATCGTCCAAATTCCCAGTTGCGAGACCTACTGGCATCGACCCGGGAATATGTAAGTGATCGAATTAACTTCTCAGAATTAAAGCACTTAAATTTTTTTGTTTAATTGTTTTTATATATCTGAAAAAAAATAAAATAGAAATCATTAGTTAATTTGTTGATTGTGTTGCCAATTATATGATTGTATTGGAGTCTATATGTGCAGACTGCAGATCACGCATCACAACCGTATGCACGCCAGCAGGAGGAATATTAGTCGCTCAAGAATGTATGGTGGTTTCATTATAATTGCATGCATGAGATTAGTATTACATTTTTGTATATTGGACAACATTTATATACATATATCTATTTAATTTGATATTTCCTTGGTAATGAAAGTTTACTTGGACCCTTTAAAATCAACATTTGGTTTTGTGATAAGGAAAGTGATTCACCACACTCATTTCACTCGTATTTGTTTCTAGGATTTTGATTAAATACTTTTATTTTTTATTTTTTATCATAGATGTGAAGATAGCAAGCCCATCAGCAAAGGGGGCGGTGGGAAAATCAATGGGACGAATACGTTGAAACAGCAGGATGTTTCTGATGAAATCAGCAGCTCAAAGACTGATCAGAACGATGGCAAGCAAAGTAACGGAGATACAAAAGCTACAACAGAAAAGACTGGCTCTACCGGTTGACTAATTATAAATTTACGCTTTTTAATTAAGAGATAAGCTGTGTGATGTGGATTCTATATGATGGAATAAGTCTTCTCTCCCTCTTTCTTAGATATTTGTGTTTGTGTTCGTGAGTGTGATTTCGTTACTGTAACTGCTTTATTTCCAGACATGTATAATAAATAATCAATATTGTTAAGTGCTTTATGCAATGGCGGAGCCAAAAGTATTTCATAATTAGCGTCTCACAAATATATATTAAGATTTTTTCCTTTCAATTTAATATTGTGGATGCAAACTTCTGCCTTCTTATTCTTGCACAAAATTGTACTTACAAAACAAATCACATTTTTGGTCAAGGCCAAAAAGCCTTACGCGCCCATGATTCGATGCCAAAGTTAGAATTTTGAGGGAAGAATGTTTGGAGAACTTTGTAGAGTTTTGCAAGAGACTTGGAAGTAGTTTTTTGAGAGAATGGAGAGCTATTTATAGGGATATGGCCGGCCCTATTAGGAGAATAGGCACCAACCATTTGTGGTATTTTTTGGGTGTAATTTGTAGTTAATTAGCCATGAATAGATTAATTAGGTAATAAATCCATTAATTGACTAATTAACATAATTTAAAAGAAATGTTTTGGGGGTTATGGAATAATTACCTTGTGCAGAATATAGGATGAGGGTGGATGAAATAGTTTTGAATTTATTACCTATTTTGGGCACTTTTGACTTGGTTGAAGGATGATTGCCCGCTGCTCCCGCATAGGAATCCCGGTATGCCTCAAGGGTATTTTTGTCCTCTTTTATCCAAAAATCCATGTGTCGCCTTGTGATTGATTTTGGCTCCACAAATGCCCCCACACTTGTTGGGTTGCTCGTAGAAAAGGGCAACAGGTGTAAAGATTTTCTTGCTTTAGGAAACTTTGGACTGCTTCCTATTTTGATGTAGATTCCCTCTTTAATAGGAAATTAGATCCTTCTAGGAAAGGTAAACAAATTTCTCTCAAAGCCTATTTAAGTCCACCTTAAGTGGGTTATTAAATCAACTTTGAAGAGCGATTTATTCTACCCTACAAAAGAGAGAGAGCTTATAGGATATTTGTTCCCTCTCATCTAGCAATCTTCTACATCTTGCCCGTGCAAAGGATCGTCTTTCGTTGCTTTCTTCGTTTTCTCTGTGCCACACTGATGTAAGAAAAATTTCATTTTTCTTGTCTTCTTCATAGATAGTGCTATTGCGGGGCAGCTGTTAGGGTGGTGCGACACGTCGGTTGTCAGGGGCCAGGAGTCGACTTGGCATGGGCCAATGAGGTGGTTTGGCAGGGGCCATTGCTTGTGCTGCTTGGCTTGATTGAAGCCAAGGACTGGCTCGGTACGGGCTGAGGAAGTGGCGTGGCACAGGCAATGGTTTGGGCTGCTTGCTAAAAATGAGGAAACTGCTTGAGTTTGATTTCTCAGCTGCCGTAGATGAAGCAGTAAAAGATGGAGCTGCCAAGATCGAAGTTGCTGAAGATAAAGTGTCGGATGAGCAAACTGTTAAGTGTAAATGTGGCTGCTGCCCCCCTAACCATTTGTTGCCTAGTTGATCTTCAAGCATTCGATCTTTTGAGCTATGTGGCCTTCTCGCATTGGAGAGCTTACCCAGATTGATGTCGGGATTTAGTTTACCCTCTCGCACTGGAGAGCAGACCCATATGGGTGTCGGGGAATTAGTTTACCCTATCGCACTAGAGAGCAAACTCTCGCGCTGGAGAGCAGACCCATATGGGTGTCGGGGAATTGGTTTACCCTCTCGTACTGGAGAGCAATTAGTTTATCCTTTCGCACTGGAGAGCAAACCCATATGGGTGTCGGGGAATTGGTTTACTCTCTCGCACTGGAGAACAATTAGATTATCCATTTGCACTGGAGAGCAAATCCTTTTGGGTGTCGGGGAATTCGTTTACCTTCTTGCACTGGAGAGCAATTAGTTTATCTTCTCGCACTGGAGAGCAGACCCTTTTGGGTGTCGGGGAATTGGTTTACCCTCTCGCATTAGAGAGCAATTAATTTATCCTCTCGCACTGAAGAGTATGGAAATCATTGTCATGAGTGTAGCTGAGGAAAACTAGATGGTTGGGACAATCGAAATAATCCTTAGCCTACCCCCGATTCTTGGTAGTTGGGCTGGTGTGTCATTCTGGTACTCGTCTGCCCCTGGCATGCCATTAGGCTGAGTTGCTACATTTGTCGGAACATAAGTAGTTTTTATATCCAACAATCTATATGGGGTTGTCCCGTCTGCTCGATCTTGTCATTGAAAGATGACTTGCTTATGTTGGTTATGTCTCATCGGAGTGCTTTGTCAATAGCTTCGTTGCGCGGGAAATTACGCAATCGCTCGGTCATGAGTTTTTCTACTTCTTCTTGAATTTGCCTTTGTTGGGGGTGGCAAAGCTCTCAACTGGCCCATGACCTGCTGGTTTAGGCTGCTCTTCTATGTGTTCGGCTCGTCTATGCCATGACTGTGGTGGGTGTGGTATGTTCCTAGCAGGCGAGTAGGTAACTCATCGGCTGCTAGTTGAACTTGAGCCGGATTGAGTGACCGCTTCTCTCCATCCTCTGTGTTGCCTACTTCGATGTGAGGTGGATGATGCTCCTTGCGAGTCTTATCGCAAATGAACACTTCACTTGGAAGGTTGCTCATGTTGATTATCGGAGTGTGACCCCAACCGTGAGTGTATGTTTGTCTGTGGGCCTAACTGAAAGTGCACGCTCCTCCACGCACTAAGACGGGAGTATACGCTATCTCGGGGGTCCAGTTGGGGGTGTACTCCGTTAGAACGCTCGGTTCGTGACTGGTTAAGTGACTGCTTGCCGGGACGCTGGTGGAGAGGTTCGTCTACCCTTGTTCTTCTTCGGGACACCTCATCCGGGGCACATTGGATCTCGGTGCGTTGCAAGAGTTGATTCACCAAGGTTGTCTATTGTGTAAGGGTGCTCATCAACTTTATGACTTGTTGAGACAAGTGTTGTTCGCCATTTGGATTAGAAGAGCTTGGAAGGAATATGCCTCCTTGAGCAGTGGAAGTGTGGTAGGCTTCAGGCACGAGATTTGAATTGGAAAATGTCAAATCTGCGGAGAAACGTGGTGAAAATACCCCCGGCTCGATGGTTGGTCCAGATGGTTGAGATAGTCTTGGGCCGATTTAGGCTGCTTAGAATGCTGTGAGAGTAGGCTGGGTTATGGGAGTAGGCTAGGCGCGAGAGCAGGTTGGACCACGAGAGTGGGCTGCTCGGTAGGAGCAGGCTCGGCCACAGGAGTGGGCTAGGCCACGAGAACAGGCTGGGCCATGGGAGTAGGCTGGGCCATGAGAGTAGGTTGCTCGGCGAAAGCAGGCTAGGCCACGAGAGTGGGCTACTCGGCGTGTAATGCACGTGGGTGTAAGGCTTGGGCTCGGCTTGGCAACGCGTTAGGCATAGAGTGGCATGGCTTGGGCCGTGGCCTTAGTGCCATAAGCTTCCTTGGATGTCACGGCTCGGGCCGTGGTGGTGACACTATGGACCTCGCCGCAAGTAGCCACCGCGGTGGTTCCCGTGGTGGAAACTCGTGGTGGTGGTGCCACTCCACCTATTGTCACATTTAGCCTTGTGGATCGTTGTGGTCCTATCTCTTGAATGTTGAAATTTTCATTTGTTGAATTTTCTAAATTTCTAGTCATTGTACTTCTCTTTTACGTTTTATCAAAGAATTTTTACAATTAAAAATTCTAATAATAAGAACATACGAAAAATCTACAAATGGACAAGAAAATAGAAAACCTTGGATGCGAGAGTCTTCTATGAGTGTGGGACTCAACTCTCAATGAAAGCATCAATTTGTGGATGCAAATTTCCGCCTTCTCCTTCTTGGAAAAAATTGCACGTACAAAACAAATCACACATTTGGTCAAGGCCAAAAAGCCTCACGTGCCCATGATGATTTTTTTTTGGGGGGGGGGGGGGCTTTGGCCGAAGAATCTCTGATGCCAAAGTTAGAATTTTGAGGGAAGAGTATTTGGAGAATTTTGTAGAGTTTTGCAAGAGACTTGGAAGTAGTTTTTTGAGAGAATGGAGAGCTATTTATAGGGATATAGTCGACCCTATTAGGAGAATAGGGACCGGCCATTTGTGGTATTTTTTGGGTGTAATTTGTAGTTAATTAGTCATTAATAGATTAATTAGGTAATAAATCCATTAATTGACTAATTAACATAATTTAAAAGAAATGTTTTGGGGGTTATGAAGTAATTACCTTGCGGAGAATATAGGATGAGGGTAGATGAAATAATTTTGAATTTTGGACACTTTTTCCTTGCTTTAGGGATGATTTCCCCCTGTTCGCGCGTAGGAATCTCGGTATGGCTCAAAGGTATTTTTGTCATTTTCTATCCAAAAATCCACATGTCGCCTTATGATTATTTTTGGCTTCAGAAATATAATAGCAGAATCTTATATATTGAGGGACGAAACGATGCAAACTATGGAAGAAACCACTAAAAAAATAACTCGTACAGTATCGAAAAACCCAGCCACAAGTTGCAGGACATGGGTCAGCCTTAGCAAGCCCCAAGGATACGAAGAAGGATGTGAAAGAACTAGAGCAATAGAAGAAGCTTTACACACATCAATTCAGATTTAAGAGACTATTTTTTAATTTGGGTTGAACATAAAAGGTGTGGAAAAGAAAGAGACCTATTTTCAAACTTCAATTTATTACGTACGTATTTTTAAATATCCAACAATAAGAAAACTCCCACAGTCGGCTAAACATTGTGAAGTTGTGGAAAAAACCTCTGCAACACAAAAGCAAGTTAGAAATTCAAGAAAGGAAGTGTTATTAGTATTTCAAAAATCTCATTCTACACTCCTTATAAGTGTATTTTTCTTTTATAATACAGAAAGTTTGGAGTGTAGAATGAGATTTTTGGAATGCTAATAACAATTCCCTTCGAGAAAACACTAACAATAAAAGGAAGAACAATGCCAAATTGAGTAGCAAGCTAAAATCAAGTACATTGTGCAAACTCACAACTAAGAGATAAGTGATCAATAAATTCAGAATTACGATGACATAATCTGCAGATTGATACTAAACAACCTATTAGCTAGTTAGTTTCAAAGTCCTAGACGTTCTTAGCGTAATTAAACCTTGGTCAATGCAAAACAGAAGCGGATACATGTCCAGATGTTAACCTTTTGCAAAATTATCTGGTGAACAGATTTAGCAACTCAAATTATTTTATTGCAGTTCGTAGTAGCTATAAATTATCATCTCCAGCTATAGAAAATATAAAGCTTATGCATCTTAATTGTGATACTCTTTTTTTTTCCTTTGACTGAATCATTCATGCAATATTCTGATACTTTTCAACAAGAAGTCACTGTTGTGGGACTTAAAAAACTTGGGAAGGGCTAATCAAAGTCACACACGCATGTAATCATGAATTCACACACGCAGATAACTAAATAAAAAGTCAAGTCACCATGGCCAATTCATGTATGCATGACATAATCGTAAATATATAAAAATAAACCAATTAAGTGAACTTTGCTATCTAGAGATTGAATTCTTGTTAAAGGTTACATTTGAAAATACTTTTAAAATAGTTGAAAGTGTTTTTTATCATAATATTTTTTAAACCAATTTTTAGTAAAATAAAAGTGAATCCTGAAATAATACTTGAATTGCTTTTGGATTCCAAAAATATTTCCTCTAAAAACATTTTCAATTATTTTGAAAACACTTCCAAATGAGCACACAATTAGCTACCAACTCCATTTGTTTTAGATAAAGCCTTGGTCATCAATGAGATCAAAGTCAGGACCACAGTCTACATGACAACTTAATAAGGGTTTAGGTATTGCTACATTTAATTATCATTTATAAATTATTATTTTTACTTACCAACTCCATTTTTACTTAAGAATATGATCGGTGGATCGTTTTTTAACTATTCATTTATCTTTGTATATGGTACTGCTACGTTTTTATTCTTTTTTAACAATAATTAAGGTTTAAATTATAATTGATAACCTTACCTTGTATCCCCTTTTTTTTTTTTTTTTTTTTTTTTTGTAGGCTTTTGTGATGCAAAAGAAAGACGTGTACCTTGCCAACCTCTAGGTACTGATGGAACGAGTTGGGCAAAGGAAAGGTAAGGAAGTCTGCAGCCCATAGGCAGGTCAAGTTTGAGAAGTGGGGTTTTCTTCTTCATCTAGCTCTACTCCATCGATCAAGACTGATTCTAGACTTTAGCAGGTAGAGATGGAGTTGGTGCACCAAAGAGATTTATTGCGCTTCTACTTCATTATCGTATCCCAATCCTTATCAGCTTTTGGCATTAGGATTCCCAAGCCGCCGACCGAGCTTTGTAGCAATTCCAAGAGCCTTTGAACAGTCGTTTGAGGAGCCGCTCAAGCAATCACAAGACCCCCGTCACAATAGTTTACATTTTTTTTCTTTTTACTTTTTTTTGTAACATAATTGTACAAACATTTTTTTTTTTGGGTTGTAAATTATTATTCTCCATTTTTACAATATTTATTGTTTTTAAAATGTTCGAATTTAATATTTTTTATTGTAATAATTATTGTTTTTTAAATTGTAAAATTAAATAAATTATTTAATAGTTTTTTTAAAATTTTTTAATTTTTATAAATTTAATAATTATTTGCCCGGTGGAGCTGTTGTCCCGCACAAGCTTTATTTTACCCATCGATCATGCCGGCGGTTTAAGCTCAACCGCATTATTTAGTTATGTCTTAGCCAACGAGGTTTGTTCCGTCAATTAAGATGTCTTCCATTGGGGCAATTGGTCAACGCACTGTTGCCTGACAACATATTTTGTCGGGTAAACTATACTTTATCCGACGAACATGTTTATCCGTTTGACCAACTATTTTTTACCGAGTTTTAGGCGACAAATCCTCTTTTTACTCGATAGAGATTTTCCGTCTGACAAAGTGTGTGTGTGTGTTTTTTTTTTTTGGTAGTGTCATAACTTTTGTAGCTAATTCGATCTTAATTAAATTATTTCATAGAAAATAAAACAATCATCATCGTCTTCATCAAACATGAAATACCAATCAAATCGAATCATGCGTACAAATTTATTCCAAAAAGAAGAAAAAGGCAAAGGAAGGAGACAGTAATATATAAACACACACACACATACATATATATATATATATGTATATATTATTATTATTATTATTATTATTATTCATGAATTACAAACGATCATTTGCTTGGGAATTTCGTCTTCTGTCAAAGCAAGGAGAACCATGCATAATTGACGTTAACTTTCATCGTTTGTAAAAGGTTGATCATCAGCAGCAGTAGAACTGTTGTTATTCGTGTTATAATCTTTGTTTTCTACTTGTTCTGGTAGAGTTGATAAAACTTCATCATTTGAACTGCTGGATCCATTCTGCTCCTCATCCGTCAAGGCATATTTTTCGGGTGATTCATTGATTTGCCCACCACTGCCTGTACTAAGACCTGGCCTTGTGTCTCCAGAAGCACATCTTCTAAACAAACGAAAAACAATGAAGATTAAAGTAACAACAAAAGTAACGTTACATATTAATATTTTCTATGATAATCAACTTAAAGTTCCTTAATTTTGTGATACAAGTAAATCATTCATTTTTTTTTTCCAACTTATTTAATAAGGATATATAACACTTCCCTCATTTTTTGCACATCGTCTAGTCATCTATATGAATCAAAGAAATTAATGGTTTATCATGAAGTTATGCTTGTAACAATAATCATCAATTTGTTCGCTACACACACACACACACACGGTCTCCGGATTGGATAATTTTTTTTTTTTTTTTAAGTTAATGATTTAAAGAGTTGCAATTGATCTCATTGTATAGAACTACAAATTAAAATTCATGTGTACATTTATTCTTGAGAAGTCACAATAGTAGACCAACATATAATTAATTGGGTGAATGAAAATGCCAGTCTATCTCAAGTCGTATTTTATTGTAAATAACTAAAGTTAACTTATGTGGTTTTAAAGATATGTTGCGCCTTTTTAGTCAAAATGATATGTGAGATTGACATAATATCTCACTTTGTCTTTGATATTAAAATTCGATAAAAGTGGTCTCTGAGTTTGCCCACTGTCAATCATTTAGATCATTTTGTGAAAAATCTTAGTTAGATTGAGGTTATTTTTGTCTAATCAACCCCTTCACTTGCTTTTTCATTTATTGGAGATTTTTTTGCGGAATGACCAAAGTGATTGACAGTGGACAAACTCAGGTACTACTTTTATCGATTTTCAATGTTAAGGATCAAAGTAAGGAGTTATGTTAATCTCAATAATCATTTTGGATAAAGAGCCAAGATATTCATGGCGCTTACTCTAAAATAACAAGATATATTGGGGAAAACTTCAATCAAAATAAAAAAAATGCTACTCTTATCACACTTTTCATATCATATTTGTACCATTTTTCTAAGAAAGGTGTGACCCATCTGTATTGATGAGTCTTACCTCTATTTGATAGGTGGTACAAATGTGGTATAAAAAAATATGATGAAGTCTAGCATTACTCCGAAAGAAAAGATAGGGAGAATTAGTATATAGAAAGACCAATCAACTTACACACTAATAATTTTCCATTGCAAGGCCTTCAATATGGGTATTTGGAGCATGGTCTTTGAAATGAAGCCTCTAATAACAGCCATATATTTAGCAACTACAGATGGTTCGTACGCACTTCTGTTACTTTGCTCAAAAACTCAAAGTTTGCTGTGTTTTTTTTTTTTTTTTTTTTTTTTTTGGTTTTTGTTTGTGTCATCTCTTCATTAAGCCCACGGGAAGTTTTATAGCAGAGACGACTAATAGGACAACCATTATAAAAAGAATAAAAACGTAGCAGTACCATATACAAAGATAAATGAATAGTTAAAAAACGATCCACCGATCATATTCTTAAGTAAAAATGGAGTTGGTAAGTAAAAATAATAATTTATAAATGAATAATTAAGTGTAGCAATACCTAAACCCTTATTAAGTTGTCATGTAGACTGTGGTCCTGACTTTGTTTTCTCATTGATGACAAGGCTTTATCTAAAACAAATGGAGTTGGTAGCTAATTATGTGCTCATTTGGAAGTGTTTCCAAAATGATTGAAAACGTTTTTAGAGGAAATATTTTTGGAATCCAAAAGCAATTTAAGTGTTTTTTCAGGATTCACTTGCATTTTACTAAAGATTAGTTTAAAAAAGATTATAATAAAAAACATTTTCAGCTATTTTAAAAGTATTTTCAAATGTAACCTTTAACAAGAATTCAATCTCCAGATAAAGTTCACTTAATTGGTTTATTTTTATATATTTACGATTATGTCATGCATACATGAATTGGCCATGGTGACTTGACTTTTTATTTCGTTATCTGCGTGTGTGAATTCATGATTACATGCGTGTGTGACTTTGATTAGCCCTTCCCAAGTTTTTTAAGTCCCACAACAGTGACTTCTTGTTGAAAAGTATCAGAATATTGCATGAATGATTCAGTCAATGGAAAAAAAATAAAAAAAAAGTATCACAATTTAAGATGCATAAGCTTTTATATTTTCTATAGCTGGAGATGATAATTTATAGCTACTACGAACTGCAATAAAATAATTTGAGTTGCTAAATCTGTTCACCAGATAATTTTTCAAAAGGTTAACATTCGGACATGTATCCGCTTCTGTTTTGCATCGACCAAGGTTTAATTAAGCTAAGAACGTCTAGGACTTTGAAACTAACTAGCTAATAGGTTGTTTAGTATCAATCTGCAGATTATGTCATCGTAATTCTGAATTTATTGATCACTTATCTCTTAGTTGTGAGTTTGCACAATGTACTTGATTTTAGCTTGCTACTCAATTTGGCATTGTTCTTCCTTTTATTGTTAGTGTTTTCTCGAAGGGAATTGTTATTAGCATTCCAAAAATCTCATTCTACACTTCAAACTTTCTGTATTATAAAAGAAAAATACACTTATAAGGAGTGTAGAATGAGATTTTTGAAATACTAATAACACTTCCCTTCTTGAATTTCTAACTTGCTTTTGTGTTGCAGAGGTTTTTTCCACAACTTCACAATGTTTAGCCGACTGTGGGAGTTTTCTTATTGTTGGATATTTAAAAATACGTACGTAATAAATTGAAGTTTGAAAATAGGTCTCTTTCTTTTCCACACCTTTTATGTTCAACCCAAATTAAAAAATAGTCTCTTAAATCTGAATTGATGTGTGTATGAAAATGCCAGTCTATCTCAAGTCGTATTTTATTGTAAATAACTAAAGTTAACTTATGTGCTTTTAAAGATATTGTAAACACGAAAAATTCCTGAAACAAGAAACAAGAATACGTGTACAAAATATATTTTTGTGTTTAATGATTTTGGGGTTACAATCTCTTCGTAATTTGATCCTCTGATTCTATCTTCGTAGGGTGTAGGTTTGTGGATGAGCTGTTGATCCAAAGGGCCGTTGGGGCTTGATCTAGGGATGAACAGTTGATGAACGGATCTTCGAGGGCTTTTGGGCTTGATCTTGAAGACTGGGTGTATGGATTTCTTCAAGGGCTTTTGGGCTTGATCTTGAAGGTTGATGGATGAGCGGATCTTCAAGGGCTTTTGGGCTTGATTTTGAAGAACAGTTGGATGTGTGGATTTGTTGAGATTGTTGATCCAAAGGGCCGTTGGGGCTTGATCTTAGGATGAACGGATGATGAACGCTTTCTTCAAGGGGCCGTCGGGGCTTGATCTTGAGTCGGCGGAAGTTCTTCAAGGGCCGTTGGGGCTTGATCTTGAAGGAGGGTTTGACGAAGAACGAAGAGTGTTTTCTTGATCCTTCGGGATTTGCTTGAGAGCTTTAGAGTTTCAAGGCTTCAAGGTTTTGGTGTGATGTGAATTCCCTTCTTTCTTTCTCTTCTTCCTTTCTTTCTCCTTTCAAAATGAATGCCTTGGCTTCCTATTTATAGAATTCCAAAACTTGATTTTTGGATTTAAATAATCGGATGAAATAAATCATTTCTGCCAGGTATTGACACGTGTCCTATTTGATGACTTTTCCAATTTATTTCGATTTTTCGTTGAGTCACACGCTACATGTAAAATTTATGTGACACGTGAGCGTTGAAATTTTAATTATTGGTCAACATTCATTTCACCGAAATTTCGATGTCTACAAATGCCCCCACTTCAAGGCGCGTCGTAGACATGTGCTTGTCACGTGTAGAAGATGCGTTTTGAAGTCCCTTAATGTAGATGTCAACCCAAGGGCCGTCGGGGCTTGATCTTGAATTGGGCTGGAAATTTCTTCAAGGGCCATCGAGGCTTGATCTTGAGTTGGGCTGGAAAATTCTTCAAGGGCCATCGAGGCTTGATCTTGAGTTCGACTGGAAGATTTTCTGGTTTTCTCCAATCGTTGATTTTCCACAGGCTTAATCTTGAACTGGGCTGGAGATTTCTTCAAAGGCCATCGAGGCTTGATCTTGAGTTCGACTGGAAGATTTTCTGGTTTCCTCCAATCGTTGATTTTCCTTTGTGCTACTCTTGAACTGGGCAGCAGGATTCTTTTGGTCTCCCCCGAAGGTCTGAGCTTACTCATTTTTTCTGTTTCTTTGTTCAATCTCTCCAATTCGTATTGAAGAGGGTTAGAGGATAGCTCAGCATATACAGTTGTTGCTTGTCTCCACATGCTTCAATGTATCATTTTCACTTGCCTTACTTGCTCCCCTTTGCAGAAGTGGTCCCTTCTCTGGAAGTGTATCAACCGTTGAAGATGACTACTCGAGAGCAAGGCTAGGTAAGCAACCAGGGAATAGATTCCAGGCAGTCGGTTCCAGATCGGAAGACTGACTCCAAGTGCCGACTGATTGCTTCTTTCACTTTACCATGCGAGTAAGAACAAGGACAAAGGAAAAGACAGGGAAAAAGCATGATATGAGATACCTTTGCTTTTAAAGAAGCAGCGAATGAATCAGCACATATATTTGTTGTGCTTGTCTCCACATGCCCCGATGTATCATTCTCACTTGCCTTACTTGCTCCCTTTGCAGAAGTGGTATTTCCTTATGCAGGTTTAGCATCTTCTCTTGTAGTATTTGTCCTCTGATGCAGGAGTTGAATGCAAACCTTGCATTTGAATGGACCATCACTTCTTGGTGGCAGCGCAAGTTTGAGTGGAGGTTCCGACATATTGCTTTCTTTGTCCTTATCCTGGCAGGTGAGAACAAGGGCAAAGGAAAAGACAGGGAAAAAGCATGATATGAGATACCTTTGCTTTCGCCCTTGATGATATGAGATACCTTTGCTTTGGAAGAAGCGGCGAATGAATCAGCACATGTATTTGTTGTGCTTGTTTCCACATGCTTCGATCTACCGTTTCCTCCTGGCTCATCTGTACTCCAGGTATCTGGTATCTTCTTTGGGGAAGAAGAGAAAATTGAGTATTTCGAGAGGCTTTGCTGGGAGTGCACCCTCAGAGGTGAGAAAAAGTTGGGCATTTTCTTCAGATCTGTCTTGCCATAAAAGATGAAGGTCGACATATATAGGGATTTCCCAATAGCAAGTGGTGGTACTATTCTTTTACCCTTGTTGACAAAATTTTTTTGATCCAGCAAATCCGAGTCTTTGATTTCTGAGCAAGCGCCTCTTCGATTTCTGAACAACGCCTCTTCGATCTCTGAACGACACCTCTTCGATTTCTGAACGACGCCTCTTCGATTTCTGAACGAGCGCCACTTTTGACAAAGTCGCATGCGTTTTCTGAATAGCAGAGAAAGCGTCGCCGAACTTCACGCTTGTCGGCAAAAGTATGTAGTTGTGATGATGACCTTCACGTGTTTTCAACTTTGTCAGAGATCTTTTGACAAAGTTGAATGCGTTATCTGAAAAGCCGCGAAAGAGTCGCCGAACTTCACGCAGGAAAATCCGGTTTTTTGAATCGGTGGTCGTGTCGCCTTGGCTTTTTATAGAGGTATTGATCACCTCCAACATGCACACTTTGAAGATCGCCCGTTTGTGAAAATCGTCTTCGGCCCTTTCTGATTTTACTCCATCCACCTTTCTCTTTTAACACTTTTGAAAAATGGCAAACCCATCGAACCTTAGCTTAGAATTGAGTCTCAGCAGTGATACGGGCGCGCCGCGTCAAGGCAACGTATGGCGCCCTTCTTTCTTATCTTTTAACGGTCATCTTACAGGTGAAGACTCCGTGATGCAGAACGCCACAACAGCTACAATAGTAGCTAGGAACCTCCTCACTCCAAAAGATAGTAGGCTGCTGTCAGGACGGTCCGATGAGTTGGCCGTTCAAGAGTCCCTCGCTCTTAGCGTTCAGTGTGCGAGCTCTGTGTCCAACATGGGCCAACGCCTGCTTGCTCGGTCCTGTCAGGTGGAATCTTTGATGGCAGAGGTGGAAAATCTTAAGCAGGAGATCAAACAGCTTAAGTACGAGAATAGAAGTTTGCACGTGCTTGCAAATAACTATTCGTCGGGCATGAAGAGAAAGCTTGATGAGCTGCAAGAATCTGAAGGTCGAATTCAAAGTGACCGTCAAAGGCTTGCTGCTTATCTCCAGAGGCACCTTTTTCCTGGGTCATCCAGCGTTCCACCAAGTATTGTGGCCTCGAATGATCTAGCTCTGATGCCTCCCGCTTCGATGCCTTCCGCTCCGAAAGTTTTGCCAAATAATGGGGCTTCACGTGAACATCCTTTGTGAAAGCTCCATTTTTTTTTTTTTTTTTTTTTTTTTTTTTTTTTTTTTTGTATGCACTTGTAATTTCTTGGAGATTAATGGACATGCTTTATTTTATTCAGTGTATTGTGCTAAATACAGATAAAACATATACATCACCGTCCATCATCATTCCTTTTTATTTTTTTATTATTATTCATTATTATTATTATTATTATTTTTTTACTTTTCTTTGCTTTCGGTGACACTGATCCACCATTTATATATATATATATATATATATATATATATATATATATATATATATATTTCAGATGGTGCCAGAAGCACCACCATTGTTTTTTTCTTTCTTTTTATTATATATATATATATATATATATATATATATATATATTTCTTTTTGCACATGGTTCCAGAAGCACCATCATTGTTTTTATTATATATATATATATATATATATATATATTTTTTTTTAGTGCTGTCCACCCAGATTCCATCATTTTTTTCTTTTATATGGTGATCTGCAAGGCTGAGTTTGTGGGTGAAAACCCAGGCCGAGTCCGAGAGAAGGCTGAGTTTGTGGGTGAAAACCCAGGCCGAGTCCGAGAGAAGGCTGAGTTTGTGGGTGAAAACCCAGGCCGAGTCCGAGAGAAGACGGAGGAGGTCTTTGGGTGTGAGTTGACAAACTTTGGTTTTGTTGATCACATTCAAAGGCAGCAGCCATGGTGGAGGTGCAGAAGCATCCAGAGCTTGAGGCAGAGTGTAATGCGTCGAGTTTGAAGACCGGCTAGTCGTTTGACAGCGGTCAATGAAGCTCTTCGTTGATTTTGATCATGGTGGCCAGGGTGACGAGCTCAAGGTTTGTTGGCAGCGTGAGGAGACAAAGGGAAAAGCTCCACCATCACCATTGAGCACAAGCAAGGAGTACAGCCACTGAGCACGAGTACCGAGCACAACCACCAAGCACATCCACAGCAGTGAGTTCCCATACTTCTTTTGCTCCATAATTTCATTTTGTCGCTGAATATCTTCTTCCCGTTTTTGGGCTCTCTTTGTCTTCTGCTCAACAAGAAAATCAACAACACTAGATACATCTTGATTGCTCATCCGCAATGCCCTTTTAGAATCTCGTTCTTTAAATCCCATGCTCATAACAAGTGATAGAGCTTCATCTGGCACTTGTAGCTTGGTGAATTTTTCTTGTGCAGAAGTCAGCACCTTCCTTGATTTATCGTACTGGCCACTATGATACGCAACCACCCCTTCCAGTAGCTCCAGTCTCAAATATAGTGCAAGCTCTGGATAGCGACCTCCCTGAAGGAGTCTGACACGAGAAGAGTCCTTTCCATGAGCTCTCTCAATACCTTTTCTGGCTTTTTCAAGGCGAACTTCTGCCACTGCAAGCCAGCTGATATCTCGGAGCATGAAATAGCACCAAACCATATCGATTTGGAGTATAGGAGGATTGTCAACAAGCTCAATAACCTTCGGGTCACAAAGAGAGAAAGCCTCCTCTCCCATGGTAAGTACTTCTAACGCGTCTTTGTAATTTTGTCTTTGAATTAGTTGCTTTGCATTCGTATGAAGCATCAGGCCCATCATAATTGCCCTCTGATCAGTCTCGGATCCCAACTCTACTTTCTTTCCACTTTGATCTTCAAGAACTATATTCAAGTCTTTAATTGGCAATGATCCATCTGCATGTCTCTTGGCCAATGCAGTGGCAGCTGCCTTGACTCGAGTCAATCTTCGAGAGCGTTCTTCCTCAGCCATCAACTCCTCATTCAACGACTTACTCTCCTCCACGCACACCCGACTGGCAAGAATCTTGGCGTTGTTTTTGATACCCACTTGGGCAAGCTTCTCATCGCCGCCGCCGTCTTTCAAGACCCTCCCGGCACAAATCAGATTGATCGAATTGCGGTCGCAGTTTGATCGCTTTGCAACTTCGTCTCTCAACATGGGCACGGTCCAATTCTCCAATTCAACCTCCAGCACGCCCGCCCATGTCCCTCCAATCTTCAGCTTCGACGCCATGAGAGACTAAGTGAGAGGACTGATTGTCGTGTGGGGTATCGAGGAAGAAGACCTAGTGGGCGCGGGCGTTTTAGTGAATTTGATGATGGATTTGGCGATGGAGGTGCGACACATCCAGGAATCTCGCCGGTCCTTTCAGTTGGCTAAAACGAAGGTGGTGAGACGGTGACTTAGGATGAGATCGAGGAGAACTTCTCAAGACACCCAACTCCCCATGAGGAGGTACGGGTCTCGTAAGTGATGATGATGAATCGAACGGCGCGGCAACAGTAGAGGCAGCGGAGGTGAAGAGAAAGATGGGTAGAGGGACGGCAGCTTTTGGGACTTCAAGTCTTTCGAAGAAGCCAAGGTTCTGATGACCTCGTCGGCTATCTCGACCCTGTAGTCATCTTCGTCGACAATGGCCTTCACCAGCCTCTCCAGCTGCTTCTTTATCTCCACGGCCTTCGCCTTCTCCGCCGCCGTGGACGCATCGGCGTCGGTCACAGTTCCGTCCCTGGAGACGAAACCTTTCCTGGCCATTTGCGGAAGAAAGAAGAAAAATTGAGATCAGGGGTTGCTGTTGCTCTGATTATTCGTCTCAGATGAATGAGACGTCGAGAATTGTAGACCGCTGCTGCAGCTGCATCGTCTCGTCTGTCAGAGGAAGGCGAGAGAGACACAGAGAGAGATGCTCTGTTTTCCTGGATTTCTTTTTGTTTTGGTTTCTGTGTGCGACTGACTGAGAGGAGAGAGAGCTGGGCCTGGATTTGGGCTGCTCCTTTTTTGTGGACTTCAACTTCCGTTTCTTTGAGTTGGCATGGGTCTTAAGTGTAGGCAAACCCACTTTAACATGTATATATATATATATATATATATATATATATTTTTTTTTTTTTATTATTATTTTATTATTATTATTTTTTTTGAGTAGAGAATAAATATATATATATATATATATATTTTTTTTAATACATAGTAACATATGTATTTTTTTTTCTTTTCTTTTGTAATAAAATTGACTTTCTTTAATGAAACATTTATTTATTTTGATGTGACTGTACTTGAAGTTTTGAAGTTTCAAGTTGCCTACGTACTCTTCCAAAGAAGAGATCAAGTCATAACGTAGTTCAAATGAGTGATGGTTTTGATGATGATTTTGCCGTACACAGTTTATGCTCTTGCGGGCCAGGAGCGTTTGGTGCCATTTGCAGTTTCAGCTCATGCAGACAAGGAGCTTTTGGTTGCCGTTTGCAGTTTCAGCTCATGCAGGCAAGGAGCGTTGGTTGTCACCTTTTAGGCTCGTGCGAACGAGGAGCTTTGGTTGTCGCCTTTTAGGCTCGTGCGAACGAGGAGCGTTTTGAATTTGTCAAACGATCTTAGAGAGGCATTCCTTGCAATCTTCATAGCAATGAGTCTTGACTGAGTGATTGAAGAAGTCTTCTGGGAAGAAATCGCGCATCGTAATGGCAACGGACGATCTTTGTGTCATAATTTCATCATCCTCAACATTTTCATGTAGCTTTGAAGGTTGACGGTAGCTGCTTTGCCCCCTTTCCGATTGGTGAACTTGTGGAGGAGACCTATGTTTCTTGTGCATTTTCTTTGGAGTGACATAAGTCCATCCTTCAACTTCACTTGACTTGTTTGACATGGTTTTGGAGCATGCCCCCAGCGGTTGAGGTGAAGATTTTGAGTTCGAAGAGCCAGAAGTGACGGTGGTATAGTTTGACTTCACCACATCATTAAGATCTAGCTTGATGATCCCTTTCTGAGCCAACTTCATGATGAGATCTTTTAGCACAAAGCACTTTTCCGTCGGATGACTAATGAAGCGGTGGAATTTACAGTACCTTGGACTGTCAGTACGGTTCATATCTTCTGGCCGTTTGCACTCAGGTAGGTCGATCACCTTTTTGTCAAGCAAGTCTTTCAACATGGCAACCACGTCAGAGTCGGGGAATGGATAAGTCTTCTCCTCAAGCTCCTTCAAAGTGCGTTTACGTATCTCTTGATCACGAAAAGCTTCGGTTTGAATCGCCTTGCTTCGTGTATGGATTTTGACTGGAGTTGTGTTGACCGTCATTGTTTCCTTGGTGGGTTTCCACGTAGCCTTATCCACCTTTGGCCCCAAAACTTTGTCATTCTTGTAGTCGGCGATCTGTTCTTTCTTCCCATGACGGGTGATGCTTAACTCCATATCATGGGCGCGGGTGGCTAACTCCTCAAATGTTCGTGGTTTGATGCCTTGAAGGATGTAGTGTAGTCCCCACTGCATGCCTTGAACGCACATCTCAATGGCGGAGGTTTCAGAAAGCCGATCTTTGCAATCCAGACTTAAGGAGCGCCATCTATTTATGTAGTCGACGACAGGTTCATTTCTCCACTGTTTCGTACTGGTCAGCTCTAGCATGCTTACAGTACGACGAGTGCTGTAGAAACGGTTGAGGAATTCCCTTTCTAGCTGGTCCCAACTGTTGATAGACTCAGGTTCGAGGTCAGTGTACAAAAGCGTTACTTTTCAGCGAACGCACGAACTGTTTGACGAGGTAGTCTCCCTCTGTCCCAGCATTGTTGCAAGTCTCAATGAAATGGGCGACATGTTGCTTCGGGTTGCCTTTTCCATCGAACTGCATGAATTTTGGGGGCTGATAACCCCTTGGCATCTTCAAAGCATCAATCTTCTTGGAGTAAGGCTTTGAGTACAGTACGGAGTCATGCGAGCTTCCTTCGTACTGTGTCTTGACAGTGCTTGCGATCATCTCCTGTAGCTGCTGGATAGAGAGAGATCCCATGAATGCCGTTGCTTGGTCTAGCTTCGGCTTCTCTTCAACTTTCTCCGCTGATGGCTCCTCTTCTTCGTCGTCTTCTTTCTTTAATAGGCCAATATTTGGGTCGACTTTCACGTCGGGCAGCGCATCTAGTTGGTTGACAAGTGCGGCAATCTGCAAGTCCTTCTCTTCCACAGTCCGTGTGAGCTTTGCGATTGCTTCATTCATCTGAGCTAGCTGCTCCTCGATTGAAGTTGCTCCAGTGGTCATGACTTGCATGGTTGTACTGCCGCTTGGATCAGGGTCGGAGAGTAGGGACTCTGAGTATTTCCTCGGGCTTTCGTCTTCTTTACCTTCTTGAACCGTGATGTAGAAAACATCTTGGATCTTCTTTTCAGTGCCGTTCTCTTGGGTTTGTTGGCATGAAGATTTGCCAGTGTGGACGATGATGCGCCTCCTTACCTTCAGTGGTCCTTTTGTGTCGACCTCTAGGATTGCTTGGCGCTCTATCCTTGAAGGAATCAAGCTTCGAGCGTCGTCTTTTTCTCCTAACCCATCGAGCTTTTCTTCCTTTGGTGTTGTCTTTCTCTTTCCAAAAGGCTTACCATTATCTTCAAATCTTTCTGAAGCTGATCGTCGCAGAGGAGAGATAGCTGTGTTGCTTTGTTTCTTAGGCTTTAACAACCTTTCAAAAACAGAGCTTTGGGATGTCGGCGCGTTAAGCCTCTTGAAGACAGAGGTTCGGTCTTGACCACCAATGCGATTAAGCACTGAAGTTCTGGAGCTTGAATGACTCATCCTATCGAAGACCGACGTCCGAGGGGAGGGTTTAGGCTCTTCTTGGTCTTGTTCAATGCTCACGCTAATGTGTTGAGCGCTAGCTTTCTTCACTTTGCTTGAAATCTTCACGGGTGCATTTGGTGTGAAGCCAAGTCCAGCCTTGTTGTTGTCAACTCCATAATCATGCTCCTTCAACTTCTTTTGAGTCTCGGTGAGGTCGCGATCTTTGTCGTTGACGGTGTTTGAAACCTTCTTTCCAAGATTTGAAGAGGAAGCAAAGTCATGCCTAGCCTTTGACATGAGTTCGTAGGCATTTGGGTTGAAGCCTTCTTCGGTCCTCTTAGTTGGAAGAGAGCTTGGTTTCACTTTGACGCCATGCTGTGCCTCCAGACGGTTGATGAGTTCGGCGGTTTGCAAGTTTTTCTCCTCTGCAGTCTTTATCAGCCTTGCAATTGTTTCCTTCATCTGAACCAGCTGTTTTTCAATGGAGGTAGTGCCGATAGTCATGACTTGTTCTTTGTTTGAAGCCATGGACTGTGCTTAAATATCTTGAACGGAGACAGAGATGAGAGGTAGAGATGGTCCCACTGGGCGTGCCAAATTTGTAAACACGAAAAATTCCTGAAACAAGAAACAAGAATACGTGTACAAACTATATTTTTATGTTTAATGATTTTGGGGTTACAATCTCTTTGTAATTTGATCCTCTGATTCTATCTTCGTAGGGTGTAGGTTTGTGGATGAGCTGTTGATCCAAAGGGCCGTCGGGGCTTGATCTAGGGATGAACAGTTGATGAACGGATCTTCGAGGGCTTTTGGGCTTGATCTTGAAGACTGGGTGTATGGATTTCTTCAAGGGCTTTTGGGCTTGATCTTGAAGGTTGATGGATGAGCGGATCTTCAAGGGCTTTAGGGCTTGATCTTGAAGAACAGTTGGATGTGTGGATTTGTTGAGATTGTTGATCCAAAGGGCCGTTGGGGCTTGATCTTAGGATGAACGGATGATGAACGCTTTCTTCAAGGGGCCGTCGGGGCTTGATCTTGAGTCGGCGGAAGTTCTTCAAGGGCCGTTGGGGCTTGATCTTGAAGGAGGGTTTGACGAAGAACGAAGAGTGTTTTCTTGATCCTTCGGGATTTGCTTGAGAGCTTTAGAGTTTCAAGGCTTCAAGGTTTTGGTGTGATGTGAATTCCCTTCTTTCTTTCTCTTCTTCCTTTCTTTCTCCTTTCAAAATGAATGACTTGGCTTCCTATTTATAGAATTCCAAAACTTGATTTTTGGATTTAAATAATCGGATGAAATAAATCATTTCTGCCAGGTATTGACACGTGTTCTATTTGATGACTTTTCCAATTTATTTCGATTTTTCGTTGAGTCACACGCTACATGTAAAATTTATGTGACACGTGAGCGTTGAAATTTTAATTATTGGTCAACATTCATTTCACCGAAATTTCGATGTCTACAGATATGTTGCTCCTTTTTAGTCAAAATGATATGTGAGATTGACATAATATCTCACTTTGTCTTTGAGATTAAAATTCGATAGAAGTGGTCCCTGAGTTTGTCCACTGTCAATCATTTAGATCATTTTGTGAAAAATCTTAGTTAGATTGAGGTTATTTTTGTCTAATCCACCCCTTCACTTGCTTTTTCATTTATTGGAGATTTTTTGCGGAATGACCAAAATGATTGACGGTGGACAAACTTAGGGACTACTGTTATCGATTTTCAATGTTAAGGATCAAAGTAAGGAGTTATGCTAATCTCAATAATCATTTTGGATAAAGAGCCAAGATATTCATGGCGCTTACTCTAAAATAACAAGATATATTGGGGAATCAAAATAAAAAAATGTCACTCTTATCACACTTTTCATATCATATTTTTACCATTTTTCTAAGAATGGTGTGACCCATCTGTATTGATGAGTCTTACCTCTATTTGATAGGTGGTACAAATGTGGTATAAAAAATATGATGAAGTCTAGCATTACTCCGAAAGAAAAGATAGGGAGAATTAGTATACAGAAAGACCAATCAACTTACACAGTAATAATTTTCCATTGCATGGCCTTCAATATGGGTATTTGGAGCATGGTCTTTGAAATGAAGCCTCTAATAACAGCCATATATTTAGCAACTACAGATGGTTCGTCGCACTTCTATTACTTTGCTTTGACCACAGACAGTACTCTTAGCCGAAGGACATTGTTGTCAGGCAAATGATTCCTAGCCGACCAATATCAAGTTTGTCGGGAAAACTCTCTGTTGTGGCACACCATTTTTTAGTTTCTTGGTGCCAAAATTTTGCCCAACGGCATAATACTTGCCCTACGACACTCATCTGTCGTTTAAAGGTTTTGAGTAAACCTTAAATGTTGACTGTTTTCGAGGTAAGGGTCTTTACGATGAAATTTGTCCCGTCACGTAAAGATTTGTTGGGCAACCATTATTTTTTGGTAGTGTGGAACTTAAAAAGTTCAACTAAGAGTAAAAATTTGGATTTCATACCTAAGTAGCTGGATCGTCTAACTTAAATATTTTTATGCACGTAAAATGCATAAATTTGTGCATCTCCTACAAACACTGAAGGAAAATCTATTACTGTTATTGGTTCAATAGTACAATGCATGACTACTAATTACTGCTGAATTTATCAAGTTTTGTTCAGTGATAATAAATATCTGAGACAATTTTGATTTATTAGTTGGGTTGTCATCATGTTCAAGTCTCCCCTTGTAGCTTCTAAGTGTGGAACTATTTTGAACTTCATTTAGTTTTATTGACAAATAATAACTCCAATGTGTTTGGTCAACAAACTTATGAGCATATTTAGTGACTCCAACATTATGCATTACTATATATTATTGTGGTTGTAATATTGGCAATAACTATTATATACCCTGCTAATTGTGATATATATAACTTACCTGTTCAGTGTGGATCTGTGGCTTGACTCAATCAACCATGAAAGAGAACAAAGAGATGAGATCAGGACCAGGTATCAAAGGATCTCTTTAGCAAACAAGTGATAAAAATGCAATCATCATGAATAGTGATGGTGATTTCGCACGCACTCAAAAAAAGAAAGGGGAACCTTGGCCATTCAAGTGCAAGGAAAAAAAGTAAGGCTGGAAAAAGATCCCGAATTACCCGAATTCGACCAAAAAATCCCGAACCAACGAATCCCGAACAGTTCGGTAATCCATATTGAACCGAAACTGAAACTTTCGGTACAAGTTTTGGTATTCAACCTGCCTTCATTCAAGAATCCCGAACCAAACTGGACAATTTTTATATATAATTAAATATATAGTTTTGATTATTATAGGCCATTGAATTTTTTTGAGATTAATCTCAACCGTTTATTTATAATTAACCCTAACCTCTCTTGACCTCACTCTCTATCTCTCTCTCTCGACTGCTCTCTCTCTTCTCTCGACTCCTCCTCCGTCCTCCCTAATTCTTCGTCTGCTGAGCTCTCCTTGTCCCTTATGTTCCACCTATGTCAGTCCTTGTCTCTAATTCTCCGTCGGTCAATCTCGAACCTAGCCACCACCACCCCTCCGTCGATCGATCTCGAACATAGCCACCACCATCACTTTGTCGGTGGATCTCGAACCTAGCCACCACCACCTTCTTCGAGTCTCGACTCCGGCCACCACACTATATGCTCTAATCTCACTCTAGTCACCATTTTTTTTATATAATTTGTAGAGACGAATTAGGCGAGATTAGCTCTTTATCAACAATCATGTGCCAGGAGAAAGGACGGTTGCACGTAGAAACACCACCCCCCTCCCCCGCGCGCACCCGTCCCCTCTCTACTAGATTTTATTAATAATATGAAGAAGAAGAAAAGAGAAAAGTAATACAAGCGGGGGAACTCCCATCGCTTCAATTTTTTTTGTTTTATATTGTTTTGGGATATGTGAATGTAATTTTTTGGGTATTTCTTTGCTTCAATTCTCTCTAATTTTTTGCTATTTAGTTTGAACTCCCATCGCAGCATCATCATCATCATCAATTTTTTTTTGTTTTATATTGTTTTGGGATATGTGAATGTAATTTTTTGGGTATTTCTTTGCTTCAATTCTCTCTAATTTTTTGCTGTTTAGTTTGAACTCCCATCGCAGCATCATCATCATCATCATCTGCTCTTGCTGCTGCTGCCTTTGACTGGTATTTCCCTATTTGCTGCCTAAACAACAGTCCTCTCAGATACTACTTGCTTGGAGTACCATATACCTATATAGTAGTTTGAAAGCTGACCTGGTTTGAAGAAACCTAGCTCAAACAACCCAACTGGAAAGACAATGGTTTGATCGCCAAAGAGAGATTGGCATGACATGATTAAGCTCTTTGGAAACAGAGTGTTCAAACACTTCTCAAAGTTTGAATCCCAACATTTGTTAAAAATTGTATTAAAGATCAGTTATGCAAATTTGTAGTATATTCTTATATCAAAGATCTTACAATTTGTTTCCTCACCAAAAAATAAAAAAATAAAATAAAAGGAAATATTCCTATTCAAATCTGGGTGCCCACACAGGGCATCCTTTTTTTTTAGTATTATTTTGCAATTTTGCCACCGATGTGAATAAGGGTGGCACTGCAGGAAAGGCACCAATGCAATATTGGTAGCCATTGTTACAATAGAGTCATCTACATAGGCCACACTCTTTAGTTTAGTGGGTGCTTGGTGGCCATAGAGGTTTGCCACCAATGTGAGTGGCAACACTTGACAATAGCCACTAAATGAAAAGGGTGGCTAATAGCCAAATTTCTAGTAGTGGTTGCAGCAAGAGGCCTGGATATTCCTGGTGTTTGAACTGTTGTTCACTACCAGCTTCCACATTCAACAGAAGTTTATGTTCACAAAAGTGGTAGAACTGTTAGAGCTTCTGTTGATGGGTGCAGCATTGCACTAATTGCACCAAATAAGACCTCCAAATTTGCTTCTTTGTGCAAATCATTTTCTAAGGAAAGTTTTCAGCAATTTCCCATGGACAACACATACATGCCTGAGGTCATGAAACGATTATCTCTTGCACGTCAAATAGACAAGATTATGCGGAAAGATTCCCAGGAGAAATCGAAGAAAAAAAATTGGTTCGAAAGAAATGCAGAATTGATTGAATTGGTTGTGGACTATGATGACAATGAGGAGGAAAGGGTGAAAAGTCATAAGCAAAAGAAAGCCAACTTCGCGAGTTTAGAGAAGTTGTAGCAGGAGCTCAAGATGTTACTTTCGCGACCATTACAACCGAAGTCATTTTCACATCGTTATTTGACAAGGGCTGGTATGTCACATTCCTGCTATATCAATTCAAAGAATTGACTAAGCAAAAATTTGGTGATGGCAGTGACTCGGGAGAAAAGAAAAGAAGCAAATCGGTAGTTATTGGTCAAGATCTACAGATTTTGGTATGGTTTTCTGCTTCTTCCATCCATAATGTTTCACTACACTTGCACTAGATTTGGGTATGGTTCTTGGATTGGTGATCTTGTTGAATGGCATTTGTTGAATTTGTTGAGTTGTTGAAACTATTGAGTTGTTTTCTCTAAGAATTTGTTTGATGGTTTTGTTGAGTCTCTTTATTGGGTTTGATCTTTCTGCAACTCTTGATATATTTTGGAGAAATGGTTGTGAATTCTTGCATTCTAGCATGTATAATTTTGTGGATTATGGTTTGCGTAGACATATCACTTGCACGATCTTGGAACCTCTGCCACCTTTGATTCTTAAGCTTTCTCAACCTTTGTATCGAGTTATCCAAGCTATCAATTGTATTGTTGCTCATGTCCTTTGCTCCCTCAGAATCAATCAAAGTGGGGTGGATTTCATGAATTGTTTGCTTAAAATCCATACTGAAAACCAAGCAGAGAGAGCTTATTATGTTTTGGTGGTCCATTATCAGATTCAAACGGTTTCTCTTATCATCTTGATATTCAAGAAGCCGTCTACGCAATTTGTCAAGTCTCTTCAAGGACAATATGTTTTCCTATCACAGCCTATAATTTCAGAGTCTAACCAACTCAGTTGTTAGCATGAATCTACAGTAACTCTGGTTATAAGATGAACTTTGCAGAAGTTGTAAACGGTAAATCCCATGAAGGGTAATTTCGTGATGTGAATAGGTAAATCCGACGAAAGGTAGAAAAAGTTGTTAATGGTAAATCCCACGAAGGGTATTCCCGTGTTTTGAGTAGGTAAATCCCACGAAGGGTAATCCTACATAGATGTTGATTTTCAATTATTGAAATTGTGAAGGCCGATGCCATTGTTCAAAGAAGTTGGTTTTTGGTAAAATTCACAAAGGAGGATCCCGTGATGCTATAGTTAAGGCCGATGCCACACTATAGTTTGTTAATTTTCTGGTTTTGTAAATATTAAAGACCGAAGCCAAGTTGAATGAGATTGTTGACGGTAAATCCCACGAAGGGTAAACCTGTAAGAGGGTGTGTTACAACTTTGTAAGAGGTTGTTCTTTGATTGAAGCTTTTGTTAGAGGTAGTAAGGTTTTGTGTTGTTAGAGGCAGTAAGATATTTTGAAGGAAAACTATGGGTTGGTGAATCAAGACACAAAAAAGAGAAGGGAGAATATATTGTTGCTGCTGCTGTCCTCTGTTTCTACAAGTTGTTATTGCCCATTAGAAGTATTTTGTACAATATTAGCGATAAGGTCATCCATAGTTTGGTCAAGATTCATCGAATTTTGGTGCAAATCCAGCAGAAGATTTATACGTCGCGTATTTGGCAGGTTGTAGGTCTTTTGGTCCATTGGAATTATTTTGAACTTCCTTCCAGATTTTTCTTTTGTGTTTTTTGCCAAGTTGTTATGTTCTAGCTTTTCCATATCATTGCAGCTATGAAGATCAAGCAAAAGTCTCAAATTGCAAGATTCAACAATCTATTTTATACTCACATTGCTGCAATTGTGTTCTGTTTTATGGTCTGTGGACATACAGGAGGGAAAACAGATGATGCGTTGCGACATTAAATGTACGGTGGAGATTGAAGGATTTATGGTTTGTGGAAGAATACATAGTTGAAAGAAGAGAAGTGGTGGATCTGTTGATTTTTGTTGATGGATCTGATGCCTAGCTGAGAAGTGATTCCATCAAAAGCAGCTTTTGAATTTTCAAGTGATTGCAAGATTACAGATTGTTCAACTTTGTGTTTTGTTTTCTAGTTTCGTAGAAGTAATTGTATATATGTTCTTCCATTCTCAAACTGGGTTACCCCAATTAAGATTAAGGGGGAGAATTAAGGGTACAAGTGTAATACAGTTAGAAATACAGTTAGTAAGGTTGTTAGTATTTGGTTAAAGTAGTTATGATTTCTCTTATAAAAACAGTGTGTGTAATCTTCACTTAGTCAGTTAATACAAATCCTATTTCTCTCTAATATCTCTGTGTTTATCCTTATGTTCATTATTTCTTCTTGATTTTCCCTTTAATTCCCAAACATTGCAATGTAGTTAACAATTACACCGTTGTCCATAGACAATATAAACATGCTCCAATTAAACCCCACCATAGAAGTTGAATATGAGACAATAGCCTTGGCGAATAGGATAAGTGAAGAAGGTCATAATATCATCAAAATGAGAGATCACCCAAACCAATTTAAACATGATGACCAAACCTGACGTGAGAAAGAACATTCAAAAAACAAATGTCTCAGAATTTCCACATTTGAGCAACAAAGGGAGCACACGGAGGGAAGAGCAAAACCTCTATCTTGTAATAAAGAGTCTGTAACAATTTTCCCATGCATGAATTTCCATAGAAAGAGAGGATTTCTAGGACGAAAACAAGAATTACAAACCCAACAGTCCCAAACCACCAGAGGTTGCTTGCTTTAAACAACAAGATAATCAGGTTCATAAAATCCAATAAACAGGAAGTAGGAGGAAAGAAATGGCCCTAAGCACAAACTCACTAGTATCAGAATAAAAAACAATACAGGATTGGTTCGCACTAATTTTCTCTGGTCGATGCAATTTTGTTTCCGAATTAAGATTAGATTTCTAGGGTGTTTGAAAATTGGGTTCTAGGATTTGGATTTGGTTTCTGCAATTAGGGTTTGTTCTAGGATTTGATTTCTAAAATTGGGGTTTCTGTAATTAGGATTTTTGCAACTTGGATTTGATTTTTGCAATTGTCATGAACTATACTGAATTCTCGAAAATCTCGAAAACTATTCGGGAATTCCAAATTTTTGGTTTGGTTTTGGTTTTGGTTTTGGTTTTGGTTCTGGTTCTTGAGATCCCATCCCTAAATAGATTGGTTAGAGATTCAGGTTATGAGTTTTGGTACGAAATCCCGATCCAAACCAACCTTAGAAAAATATATAGTAGGTACATATTACATGTGATCCTTCAATTAGGTTTTGACATTGATTTTTTTTGTTTTTTTTGTTTTTTTGTTTTTTTGTTAAAAAGAGAAATTTTTAGGTGTATCCAATTTCTTAAATGTGTATACAAGCACTAGAAATTGACATGTGTCTTTTTTATTATGAAAACTTTAAATATATAACAAATAATGTTAGGGAGACCAAATTTTTAAATAAAATTTGCAAACAGAATGATGTCACCAATAGGTAATAAGCAAATTAATCAACATTTAAGTAATAATCCAATCATCAACAAACATATAACTTGGTTTATAAAATTTGGTTTAAAATTTGATGTTCCAAGCATTACCCTATAATAACAACTGAATTCATCACTCCAATAATATTACCCTTCGAAATAAATTTAAAACAAAAAAACAAAAATGAAAACAAATTAGAAAAGTGTTGAGTTTGGAATAGATGAGGACCAAGATCTGGAAATCAAAATCAGAATAGTAGTCAAGGAGGTTTAGTATTATACAATATTTGAATTAACCAATTGTTAGGGTTTCCTCCCAAAATGGTGCAGCACCTAATTTTGTATCATAGATTCAAATATCAACGTTCATGGACAAAAGAGAGGTGTGGTGGCTGTGGCAGACAATGAGGTGGTGGGGGCGGTGGCTAGGCAAGAGCCAAGATGGGGTTGTTGGACCTAGATAGGCTGGATATACTTCTATTTCTTTTTTAAGTCTTTAATTTTTTTTTTTTTTTTTGGTCAAATGACAAATTTGTTAGATTAGAGAACCGACGGGGTTCGAACCCACATCATGATGCAAGGGCAACACTCATCTCCCCTCACTGTGGTAGACCGCCACATGCTTACTTTATTTTACTTTATTTGAAAGGATAAAAATAGAATACCATTTCCACCTGTTTTAGCATATATAGTAGGGTGAACTGCCAATTTAGTCAATGAATTATCACCTGATTTAAAATTAGGTCTCTAAACTATTTTTTTCAGAAAAATTAATCATTGAATTATAAAAATCTGCCAATTACATCCCTAATATTATATTCGAAGCTACTCTATTCAATTTTATGTCAATTTAAGTCACTTTACTTGCATGTGATACATATTGAAGGGTAGATTGGTAATTTTTTCATAAAGAAATAGTATATGGAGTTAACTTTGGAGGGTAAATTAGACATTAGATTCGCAACCTATATGAAATGTGAAGGGCTCCTAGGTGAGAAAATGACGGTGTTAGACTTTGAAGTGTGTCAAGTGACTTAAGTTGACGAAAAATTGGATAAAATAGCTTTAAATATAATAGTAGGGATGAAATTAGCAATTTTTTTTATGAATTTAGGGACTTATTTTACGAACAAAAATAATTCAATGACCTAATTTTCATTGAGGTGATAGTTCATTGACTAAATCAACACTTTATCCAATATAAGACATGTCAAATTTCTATTGCTTGGATACACGGCTAATGTGGCATATTGAATGCATCCTAGAATTTCACGTCAACGACAAACAAAAAGAAGGTCGTGGGTCTGCTGTCACCTATTTCATGTCTCATTTGTGTCTTCTTGTGTAATTTAGTAACACGTGTCACTCAATTTAACCCTATAGAAACACTATTAACTTTTTTCTATAAAATTAATAAAAATTAAAAAAATTAAAGAAAACAAATAAACCCACAAGAACTCATCACCCGACAGCCACCACTTGCCCTATTCGCCGATCGTTTCAGCCCCCATCGCTGACTCTATTCGCTCCCAATCGCCGGTTTTTTTATTCACCAACCCATCATCGTCATCTTCTTTTTTTTGGGTCAAATCAAAAACCCAGTTTAGGCTCCCACAGCCCACCGGTTCTAGGTCATCTTCTTTGTCGTTAACCTCATCCTCCTTACCATACTACTTCTGGGTTTGTTTGTATTGAATTGGCGGAAGAGAGGATTATGGGTTTTGAGTTTTGAGATTTTTTTTTTTGGTTGAATTAGCGGCATAGAAAGAGACGATTTGGGGGGACGTCTTAGGATTATGGGTTCTTCTACGGGTTGAGAGATTGAGGACTGTGATAAGTGATTCGATTGATGGGGTTGATTAGGACGATAAGGATGATGAGTTTCCATGGGGTTTAAGAGCTTCTTTTGAAGGATTGCAGGAGATTGGGGGGAAGGATTGCAAGGAGATTGAGGATGATTGTGAAACCCTACCCTTGATTTTAAAATTTGTTTTTGGGATTGGTTGGTGAGCTAGGTAGGGCTGATTGATGTTTTCCTTCTTCGTGCTAGAATATGTTTAGTATAATGGCACAAGTAAGGGTGTCGAATCCACAGGGACTAATTGGACCTATACAACTACTTGTTTTGCAAGAACTCTATAAGAGAAATAAAACTAATCAACTTAGGCAGATTTGTTGTTGTAACTTGAAAGCACAAGAAAATGAAGTAGACACAAATAAATGAATCAACAATTAATAAAATGAGATAGCACAAATGGAGATGAAGCTAGGGATTCGGTTTCACCATTGCTAAGCCAAGTCCATGCTTGTTAAGTCAGATTATACTCATCCATCTACCTATTTCTTGGGTTTGTTTCACTTAGATATGATCAACCATATGATGTGTGGATTTGATCAAATGTTCCTAATCATGAACCTAAGTGTGATGTGCAACTTTGGTCCCTAATCAAGAACATGATACGCACAAGAAACTTTCATAAAACCAAAAGAAACACTCGGCAGGTTGTTTGCAAAGCATTCCCTTCATTCATTTACATATCCACCAAGAGTATGCATGATGTGTGCTTTACTCTTGACTAAACAACCTGTGGTTAAATCAAATGGTGATCAAACATTAAAATCAACACACAAAGTCACAATTAAATCAGAGAATGAAACAAGAAATAGATGGATCAACTGAGCATTCTGAAATAACTACATGGCAATCTTGCAAGGCTACATCGAATCCCTAGAAAGAGATTAGTTACACTTCATGTTTATAGAATGTTTGATATAAAAATATACAACATGAATGAACATAGAATTAAGGAGAAAGAACCCTTGAAGCAAAACTGATGTCGAAATCCCTTAAGAGTTGCCTTCGGTGTTGGTGCTCCAAGTGTGTTGTAAATGAAGGTGGAGTGGCTAAGGTTGAATGGTTTCTGCGAATGGGAGAGGGTATGGACAGTTTCTGCGAGTGGGAGAGTGTATGGAATGGAATGAAGCCGAGAAGAGATTGTGTGGAAATGGAAGGAGCTCACGGCAATGAGGGAAGATTGGATGTGTTTGTGGTAACTTGTGTATTGAAAAATGAGATGTGAATGGGGAGTCAATGAATGACAAATGAATGAGAATGCAAGGGTTTTTATAGGAGGAATGGAGGTGTATATGGCTGTTTGTTTAGGATGCAAGTGGCTAATTAATGATGGAAAAACAGCTAGGAAAACATGTGAAAGCTGGAATTGCATGTGAAGGTGTTGGAATGTGCTGAAATGGTGTGTGAAGGCACGGCTATGAGTGTTTTCTTGCTTATTTTCTGGCTACATGATGAAAGGTTAATGAATAATGCATGTAGGTGGCTGCAATGATGAAGAATGAAAGCTGGAAATGAAAGGGAAAGCTGGAAAGGCATGTGAAAGGCACGGCAAGGATTTTCAGGATGGGTCTTTGTGTTGTGTAGTGTGTTGTGTGGTATTGTTGTTAGTTAAAGCTTGTGAAAGCATGTGTTGAATGATTAAAGTGCATGTGGGTGAATATGTGGCTGAAATGATGAAGTAGGAAGTGGAAATGCAAGGTGTGTAGGTGCTGAAAATGCATGTGAATGCATGCTGGAATTGCATGTGAAAGGCACGGCATAGGGATGAAATGAATGATTAAATGTGCATGGCTGGAATGATGAGGAATAAAGGATGCATGTGGGTTGAAAATGGCTGGAACAAAGGGGGAATAATGATGAAGAAAAGCTAGAAATGTTAGGGAATGTGCACGGCACAAGGTGAATGTGTGATGGGTTGAATGTGCATGTGGGTGAATGTGTTGGCAAGGCTTGTGGAATTGTGTGAAGTGTGTGTGGATGCATGTGAGTGGCTGATTTGTGGTGGTTTTGCATGGCTTTGATGGATTGTTTGATTGGGCTAGAGGTTTTCCATGGCTCAAAGGATTTGTTTGATTGGGCTAGAGGTTTTCCATGGCTCGAAGGATTTGTTTGATTGGGCTAGGGGTTTTCCATGGCTCAAAGGATTTGTTTGATTGGGCTAGGCCCTTTGTTTTATGTCCCAAAGAGCATACAAGGCTTCAATTTCGTCCATCCTCTTTGCTCTATGATTAAGCTATCCAATCCATGCCCAAAAATGCTCCAAATAGCCTCAAAATGCACTTTCTTGCTCCCTAAGCCCTTAGAACCTGAAAACACACAAAAGAAGCATAAAAGACTAAAATAACTAGAGAAACATAACGTAAATGCACGAGAACTAGCCATTTAAGTCGCATGAATATGCTCCTATCAAGGGCCCACCTTGTTTTTGTGTTCCCCGGTCTCTCACCTCTTGCCTCTCTCACAGTTCTCTCTTTTCCCTCACTCTCCCTTATCTCTCCCTCTCGACAACTCTCTCCATTCCTCTTTGATGCACCCCCACACACCCATTCGTCGGAGACGTCCCATTTTTCGACTAGGTAAGGCTCAATTTCCCTTTGAATCTTACCTTTTTCCTTTGTCTTAGTTGTTTTAAAGAAATCTGTATGTTTGGGGACGTTTGTGACAAAGAACCTTCGGGGAAGGACACTCCCCAATTTTCTTGCCAAACCAAAGTTTGCAGGTCATTTTCCAGTCATTTTTTCGGCCACGTCTGGCCTCGTGATATGTATATAATTCTTCCCCTCTCCTGTAGCTTCATTTTGGTATATAGGTTGATGATTTTAGTTGAGTTGTGGATTGACCAGAGCTTGGAGACTTCGAATTTCTTCTTCGGCAAGATCGGTCGACTCACGGCCATGGAACCCAGCCCTGTTGAGCAGCCCAACCCCATAACCTGTTGAGCCCAAAGGCTCCAACTTTCTTCTTTCGTCTTCGCTAGTTTGCGTGGCTTTTCAACGGCGGATACCAATCTGACATGCCTCGATCCCGATGTTGCCCAAACACCAAGGTAGGTACGTGCTGACCGACACCTGAAACTGACGCAAGCCGTTAGGATGCATAAGAACAAGAAATAAATAGGTCTTATAAATTTAAATATGATTAATGTGCAAATGAGGAATGTGTTCAGAGCATACAACTAAACTGGAACAATAAAAGGAAATAATATAAAATTGAATTAATAAAGGAATGGGTCCTACACCGAGAGGACTCGAAGATGCCAATGCGGAAGTGCCTTGACGCTGGAATTGTTCGCCTTAATTTTAAGTCCTGAGGGGGCGCAAAACAAACAAGTTGATATATATATATATAATACTGAAACAGTTATTAACATACTAACCCCTAAAGTTTTATGAAAACATCAATAGCATAATATGTAGTAGGTTTTCCGAAAACCTTAGTATGCCATAAAACCTTTCATAAAACATATCTTGTATATAGTGTACTAACTAGTGGTATCATAATTGCTTAAAGGCATAACATAGAACTCTTCCTTTAGAACACTTCTTTCACAAGTATCAATCGTTCGCAGGCTCCTACAACACCCACTCGAAGGCGTATATAGTATCAATCGCCCGAAGGCTTCTACAGTACTCACCCGAAGGCACATATATAGTGACCACTAGATACACACAAAACCATTGAACATAGTCTTTCCAAACATCAGTACATATATCTCAAAAGCATCTTCATAGTATAAAGTCATCTATTATCCATACTATAAAGAAGTGTATGAAACATGTTCTAAATAGTATATCGTCATCCGTCAAATACCCTACAAAAACATGGGTTCGAAAGAAAATAAGGTATTCCAAAATATTCTAAGTAAGCATAATATCTCATAAAACGTAATCATAAAATGAATGTTTTAATAGTAGAATTGCATACATGAAAAGTATGATTTAATGGTTACGTTTTATGAGATATTATGCTTATTTAGAATACTTTGAATTATCATATTTTCTATCGAACCTATGTTCTTTGTAGGATATCTAATGGATGACAATATACTATTTAGAACATGTTTTCATACACTTCTTTATAGTATAGATGATGGATAACTTTATACTATGAAGATGCTTTTGAGATATATATACTATGTTTGGAAAAACTATGTTCAATAGTTTTGTGAGTATCTAATGGTCACTGTATATATGCCTTTGGGTGGGTGCTGTAGGAGCTTTCGGGCGATTGATACTATATATGATTTCAAGTGGGTGTTGTAGGGGCATGCGGATGATTGATACTTGTGAAGGAAGTGTTGTGAAGGAAGAGTTCTATGTTCTGCCTTCAGGGGATTATGATACCACTAATTAGCACACTTTATACGATATATGTTTCATGAAAGGTTTTATGGCATGCTATATGTTTCATGAAAGGTTTTATGGCATGCTAGGGTTTTCGGAAAACCTACTACATATTATGCTTTTGATATTTTCATAAAACTTTAGGGGTTAGTATGTTGATAACTGTTTTATTTTATATATATATATATATATATATATATATATATATATATATATATATATATATATATATATATATATAAACTTGGTCCACTCATGTTTGTTTTGCGCCCCCTCAGGATTTAGATTCGAGGCATACGATCCCTGTGTCAAGGCACTTCCGCATCGGCATCTTCGAGTCCTTTTGGTGTAGGACCCATTTTTTCATACATTCAATTTTATATTAATTAGTTTTAGTGTTTAGGATTAGTTGTATACTCTAAATACATTCCTCATTTGCATATTGATTACATGTAAATTTATAAGTTTTATTTATTCTTGTTCTCATGCATTCTAAATGGCTTGCTTTACCTTTGGGTGTCAACCAGCACGTACTTACCATGGTATTTGGGGAATATCGGGATCGGGCCGTGTCAATGATGAGTTATAACATTGGGTTTTTGTTTTTTTTTTTTTTTTTTGAGTTTTTTTTTAATTAAATTTTATGCAAAGTAACAAGTATTAAGTTTTAAAGTTAAGTGGAGGACACGTGTCACAAAACTAAAAAAGAAACACAGATGAGACACATAATTCAGGATAGCAAACCTGCGGCCCAAAAAGAATAGTAATTTTTTTTTAATTTAATTTAATTTTTTTTTATCTATAAAACTATCAGTTATTAGCATTAGGCAGAAATAGTATTTATTCTCTTGTATGATTCTGCATCTGCGGCCTATAAGGAATATGGATCCTCGATGAAATCAACCAATCCATTTGTGCACTACAATTATTTATCTAAAATATACTTTCACTAAGTTCTACTACGGAGGAATTTATCAGTCGATAAGAAAATTACAGAGACTACTCCCACTGAGTTCTAATATGGAGGAAAGGAAGGGTTTGAGGTTGATTTTGTTCCCAATGCCTCTTCAAGGACATCTAAACCCTATGCTAGAACTGGACAACATTCTACACCACAAAGGCTTCTCATTAACCATAATCCATTCAACTCTCTCAACCCTACACCGAGGCCCCCCCGAGCGATGTTATGGCGTTCATTTCGCTTCTAAACGTCAATTGCTTTGAAGTTTGAACCCTTCGGTGAATATTTGGCTAGGTTGCTATCAGTTGATGATCAGGAGCCTGTTGCTTGTTTGATATCTGATCTTCTATTTAGTTTCACTCAACATGTTGCTGAGAACCTTAAGCTCCCAAGGGTTTTGTTGAGGACTTCGGCTGGGTCTTCCTTTCTTGCTTATGCTGCTTTTCCACTTCTGCTGAAAAGGGTTACCTCCCCATACAAGGTAACTGTGTGGTTTCTTATGAGTTTCTTTTCAAAATTTCCTTTCCAATCCAGGTACGTATACCTCCCCTTCTTATTTTTGTCGGGAGTGTAAATTCCACATCCATTTTTTACCTATGCACAGTCTTATTATTTCTGATTTTTAGAAAGTTTATTACATCCAAAAACAATTAAAGAAAGAAAAAAATAAGTAGAGGCGTGTAAAGTAAGAAAAGATGTGTGAAGAAATCATTTATTTATCATCAAGTGTTACATCACGGTATATAAAATAATTAAGATCTTGAGTCCATCTAGTGTTATTGTTTAATTAATTGGGGTTGGTTGCTCTATTCTATCGAACTTGACATCAATCTATTAGTAATTCTTCGATCTATATATGCCGTTTATTAGAAATCGAAGAATTGTAATGTGTATGTGATTTACGTAATAAACCAATTTAAATAAGTTGGGAAAATCCTTTGGTTTCTAGCTAATTAATAAGCGAAGGGTGGCCAGTCAATAGTACTAGATCAGTTGATCTAGCCGAAAGGTCAAGAAATGTATCCATATCAAGTTCAATTCACATAGTAAATAATTTGTGATTTGTTTTAAGTTCGATATTTAGTTATGGCTTATTCATTAGTGTGACCAAGAAACACTCTTCCCCCATAAGTAAAATATCATTGTATTAAAAAGAGAAGAAAACATGATACCGAGTCAAAATTATGGTCTTGTTAGGTACAATCCAGATAATTATATGTTAATATATACTTGTATTTTTAGGGTTACCACAATTACATACTTATATTTGCATGCATATCTTTCTATGTTGAGATCAACAGATTCTCGACTAGAAGAGCCAATATTATAGCATCCACTTTTCAAAGTCAAAGACCTTCCTGTGCTCAAAACAAAGGAGCCACAAAAATTCTATGAATCAGTTTTTGGCCTGAAGAAGGGAGTCGAAGCCTCCTGTGGTATCATTTTCAATACTTTTGAAGACCTTGAAGGAAATTCACTGGCCACAATCCGCCAAGAATTCGACACTCCAATTTTTCCGTAGGCCCGTTTCACAAGTGCTTTGCTGCAAGCACTTCTTCAAGCAGCAACTTATTATCACAAGGCCAAAGTTGCATTCCATGGCTGAACACTCAAGCACCACAATCTGTCATCTATGTGAGCTTTGGGAGCATTGCTGCAATTAATGCAACCCTATTTTTGGAGATAGCATGGGGTCTATCCAATAGCAACCGACCATTTTTGTGGGTGGTTCGACCTGGGTTAGTTCATGGGTCAAAATGGGTCAAACAATTGCCTAATGCATTTTTCCAGATCTTGAATTAAAAAGACCACATCATGAAATGGGCTCCACAAAAAGAAGTGCTGGCACATCAAGCCATTGGAGTGTTTTGGACTCATAATGGTTGGAAACTCTACATTGGAGAGTATTTGTGAAGGGGTTCCTATGATTTGCATGCCATGTCTAAGTGATTAAATGGCAAATGCAGGATATGTGAGTCATTTGTGGAAAGTTGGGTTGCAGTTGGTGTCACATTGTAGTCCTCATAGCAAGATATTGTCCATTTTGGGCCACGCCTTCACGGATTTGTTCTTGGGTTTCGGCACAAGAACTTCCTAAAGGGTCACCCATCCTAGGATTGCTCTTACCCAAACTCGCTTAACTTCAGAGTTCTTATGGGATCCAGAGCCAGTGAGTTCCCAAAACGCATCTTGCAATGGGAGGTGAGCATGTACATATAAGGCATAGAGGATCCTCTCTCTTGGGTGATGTGGGATACTACAGTCCAAAGAGTGGACGGAGGTGATCGGAAAACGACTTGAAATGAAGAAGTTATGCAAGTTTGAAATTTTTCCAGAAAACCTGTGAGATTCGAGTTGCAGACGACGGAGTCGAGCTTGGAATATATGACAGTTGGAGCATGGGATGGATAGAGGGGAGATTGAAAGAACAATTAAAAAAATAATGACGGAGAAAGAAGGGGAGGGGATTAGAGATAGAATCCTAAAGCTAATGGAAAAGGCAAATATTTGCACCAAACAAGGTGATTCTTCATAGTTCATTCCAATTCTTGGATGGCTTGGTTAATTACATTTTATCACAATTTGCTATGCGATATTGAAGAGAAAGTTACTACAGTAAATTGTATAGTTTTTACTTTTACCTCTTTTACTTTTCTTAAGTGTAAGTATAAATACCCTCATGTAATTTATCATTATTCAATCAATGAAATATCAGCATTCTCAATAGATATAAAAGGCAATGAATATTCAATTTGGTCTTTGGGTAATTGATGTAATGTTACACATGTTTTTTTATATGAGAAGATAATTTATGTAATATTTTACATCAAACTCGTCATTACTTAGAGTTGAATCTAAAAAAGATACTACTACACTATAATTTTACATAAAGAGATACTACTATACTATAATGCGAGTGACATTTGAACTTAGCTTACTAAATTTCAGTTGGTCTCGAAAGCACGATATTAAATAGGGGCCCAAATAGAGTCTCATTTCTTTATTTATTTTTCATTTTCTAAGTGAGTGTTTTCAAAGCGTGGGTGGGAAGGCTGGAAAGGTTCAAAGTCAAGCAGCTGACATGGTCGAAACCCAATCGTTCTTGATAAGCTTCTCATTTTCTTATATATATATATATATATACACTTCTCCCGTCGTTTCCCAGCAACCAATCACAGTTTCCTCTTTGCTGCTCCTGCTATCTTTTACTGGGACATTAAGCTCAGAACGTTTCAGGTACCTTGCTTCATCCATATGACTTCCTTACCATCTGTTTGGTTACCAAGAAAACTGATTAATGATTAATAGAAAGTTAAAAATTCTTGCCCTGTGAACAAAATCTAATCATTGTTTTCTGTTGATAATTCTAGAATGAATAGAGTTTTAATGAAAATGTTGCCTTCGATTATTTTTCTTCTCGAGTCTGTTTGTCAACATTATTATTATTATTATTTTCTTTCTACATGGTAGAATTTCATGGGAAGATAGCTGCCAAGGTAAATTAATTGATTGTACTTGTTTTTTTTTTTTTTTTTTTTTCCTTTTTTCTTTTTACTTAAATATTCAGGGACATAAAAATGTGTTCAAAGTCGAATTCTCAAGCAACGGGTAAAGATAGGATAAGTGAATTGCCGGATGCAGTTCTTTGTCACATACTCTCCTTCATTCCAACAAAATATTCCGTGAGGACCAGCATTCTGTCCACAAGATGGAAGAGTATATGTGGTTCTGTCCCCAATCTAGACTTCGAATTTGAACAAATGTCTACTACGTGGAAGGAAGAATATATGTCGAACTATGTTGGTTTTTTGATGTTTGTCGATTGGATACTTTCACTTCGTGACTCGTTGGATATTCAAAAGTTTCGACTTCATTGTTACTGTCGTGTTGAAGATTTCTCTCATATTGTAGGTTGGATTTGCACTGCCATCAGGCATAATGTAGTTGAACTTGATCTTTGCGTTTATAGTGATAATGTAGTTTGTCCGACTTTCGAGTTGCCTCAATGCGTTTTCATGTCCAAAACACTGGTGGTTCTCAAGGTGAAGTCAAATTGTATTACCTATGCTCCTCCTACGTCAGGCTGTTTCCCAAGCCTCAAGTTCCTTGATGTCAAAGTTGACTATCCTGAAGACGACTCAGTTGGGGAGCTTTTCGCATGCTGCCCTGTACTTGAAGATTTGTCCATAGATGCAACTATTAGAGATGCATTAATTTTGAGTTTCAAGGTCTCTGCGCCTGAACTGAAGAGATTAAGAATGACCTTCTTCAGTGATATGATTGTTGGTAAAGATTTTATGTACGATATTTCTATTAACGCCCCAAAGCTTGAAAACCTTGACATCAAGCAGGATAGTTTGTCTGTTTATTTGTTTGAGAATTTAAACTCCCTCGTCAGAGGCAGTGTTGATCTCTATTACCATTATGGGCAATTCTGGGATGATGAGGTTTCGGAAAGAGCAACTGTGCTTCTGGAGGCATTTTCCAATGTTAAATGTCTGTCTATTTCAGCTCATTTTGTGGAGGTAAGTATATGCCGTAACTCATTTCCTTTTTTACATTAAGTTCGTCTGCACATATCCTTACACTATCAAAAACTAGATGAGGCAAAAGCACATCCCTGGCATGCCATCTTTTTCCATTCTTCTTTATCCTATTTATCCTTCTTACTTCGTACCAAAGTAGTGTTTTTATTTCGTGAAGGAGGGTTGTCTGCCTGCTTTCGATCATTTGACCGAATTGAAGTTGGTTCTTTATGATTGCTATCGCTGGGATCTGCTGACAGAGTTGCTCAAGAAATCACCTAATTTGGAATCTCTTGTCATCGAACATAAAAAAGTAAGATGTATTTCCACTCATGCAAAGTCATACCAACCTGCAGCTGTTTATTGTTCTCAATCATTTGTTCTTTCTCAGGACGAGGAATGTGTTAAGAATTATGACGAGACTGAAAGTTATTCGAAAGATGTCTTATACTCGGAGCATCGATGGAGTACACCGGAGTCTGTACCTATTTGTCTGATATCACACCTCAAAACTATCACTGTAAGGGGATTCGAGGGATACCCGCATGAGAAGAAAGTGGCCAAGTATTTGTTAAACAACGGTGAAGTTTTGACTAAGATGACTGTCTATAACGATGAGTTATACAAAGAACTAATGCTTGAGAGGGGTTCTAGGACTTGTTGGGTTGAACTTGTGTAAAATGCAATTTTAAGCTCTTACGGCGGACTGTCATCAAAGTTGTAAATCACACAAGCACCTTTGTCAATCTTAAGATGGATTGATTTGCAGATGTTTGTTTTGGAATGTATACATTTCTTGTCCACGTTGTTTAGCTTCTTTTATCCACTTTGTAAAGAGCAACTTTGGTATAGTAATATCGATGTCATTTGGTATAACTAATATAACATTAACATAATTATATAACTTTAGAGTGTAAATTTGAACGATTACAGTCTCAAACGAGGTTATGTTGTGACACGAATCACGGTTATGATATTGTGTAAGTTCGTAAAGTTTCCTAATGATAACATCCATGATACATCTATCTATAGTGTCATAGTATGTCATTGGTATAATAATAAATGTTAATCTTGTAATTCAATCACGTTGAAGTACAAAAATCTATCTTGACAGTGTAATAAAACGTCCACAATATAACTACCAACCTTTTTACAGTAATAATCACGTTATTATTTAGCTTCCTATCACACACGTTTCAATTTTCTTTTAACCCAAAGTTTATGTTACAAATCGATTGCAAGACCCCGAATACAAGGACCTTTCTTTACCAACTACCAGATGCTCTAAGACCATTTTTAAATGAGATGTCAAATTATAAGAGTTAAATTACAAATGATTACTAATGTGGCAATCTGAAATCTTATGTCAAATTTTGTATTTCCCCAATCGAATTGTCAAATGTTATTTTATTATTTAATTGAAGTTTTAAATGGTTGTAATTATTAAAAAAATGTTGAAACAAAATTTTTATTGATTGAAATGTTAGTGGAATAAGGAACCCACCATTAAAATGAATTAAAAATAAATTTGACATTGATGTCAAATTTGATTCCAAATTACAAAACTTCAAATCAGTAATACTTTGGTTGCAGAGAATTTTAATATCAAATATGCACAATATAATTCTACCTAGAATTTTGACATCCGGTTTCGAGATGCTCTAAATTCCCAACAAAACCCCAAAAGGACCTCTTCAACCCCTTAAACCCATCGCCAATGTCTCCCTTCAGAACCCTCCTCCTCCTTAAACCCCAAAACCCTCTTTTCATTTCCCAAACAACCCACAAACCCCTCTCACTCTTCTCCATCGCCTGCAGATTCTTCACCTCCTCACACCAAACTGAGAACCAAACCAAACCCAGAAAGCCTCTGGACCTACTCTTCAAAGAGGCCGTCGAACTCTCCCCAAAACCCGAAAACTCTGACAGCGAAGCCGAAGACAACCCATTGAAGAAGAGCTTGAGGGATTTGGAGAAGGAGGTCAGGAGCTTGAAAGCCAATTCGAATGGCGAAACTAAAGCAAAGAAGAGAGAACCCAATTCTGAGGGTAAGGCCAGTTTATACTCGGTGTTCACGAATAAGGCGGCGGCTGCGGCGGACGGCAGCGGTAGGAAGCGGAAAGAGTTGACAAAAGAGAGGTCGAATATGTTGAAAGATTTGTCGCAGGATATGGAAGTGGTGGTGAGCCATTTGTACAAAGAAGGGTACTTTAAAGATGCCAATTTCTTGTTTGTAAATGGTGATAGGTTGGATTTTAGCTGCTTTAACAACAGTTATGGCCGTAGTTTCCTAAGGTTTGCAGTCGAAAGCTTTGCCAGAGACAGCCAACTGATTGCAAAGTAAGCATTTTTACCTTCTTTTTTTTTATCAAATTTGTTTTTGTGAGCTCTATTTGCTTCTGTATGTTTGTTCACATGGATTTTTTTTTCCTTATGATTCGCGTGAGTTTCTGAAAAAAATTGAGGAAGAAAAAGTGATTTTGGAGGTTTACATCTTATAGTTCTTGTCCAATGTTTCTTTCGATTTCTTGGTAACTGGGGTTTCTAGTCTCTGCTTCAGTTGTCTAAGTTGTTTCTCATTCTGTAACGTGTAAACTATAACTGGCCAACGGTAAAAGGTTATTTGGATTTGACTGAGAAACCGGTATGTGAAATGTCAGTGTTGATGTATCAGTATAGAACGACACAGTATTTATATTTCCTTTTGGTCTTTGTATGAGATATATATTTAGAGGCTGATGAGAGACTTAGGTTGATTATGTTTCTAAGTTACTGATGGTCGGGTGGCTATGTTCTTAGAACTTGAAATAACTTGCACAGAAGAAGAGATGTATTCGGGATAGAATGTGATGAAGTTTTGTTGAAGGCCTTTCATCAAGATTTTAGCTGCCAAGGTACCTGGTGTTATGGGGTTTTTCATCATTCTCATTTCACACTTGAATTTTTTTTTTAATTTTCCACATGGTACGTAGCTTATACAATGTCATTAGTAGGATGAGAATTGCTGGGGCTTATGAGGTGGGCAGTGCTCGACTAGCAGAGGAGCTGTTTATTCTTTGAGGGTAAAGTTTCATCAATGAAATGTTGACCTGACACAAATATCATTCACTGTCCCATTGTTCATAAGTTTGCGAAGGCTTATGTCAATTCATTAGAATTCTGATACTTTTCCCAAACAAGATATGCTAATTCTTTAGAAGTTCGCAAAGTCATGATTGTTATTCAAATTTTCAAAATTTTGTATATGAATTCATGATTTGAGTTCGTGTTTATAATTCCTGTCCTATGTCTCTGCTTTAATTGTCTAAGTAGTTTATCAATCCTTTAATGTGTAAGCTACAACCCCCAAACGGGAAATGGTTATTTGGATTTGACTGAGAAATCGGTATGTGAAATGTCAGTGTTGATGTATCTGTATAGAACGGCATAGTATTTATTTATGTTTTGCTCTTAGTGTAGGATATACACAGAGAGGCTGATGAGAGGCTTAGGTTAATTATGTTTCTTGGTTACGGGTAGTGGAGTGGCTATGTTCTTAAAACTCAATGTAACTTTCACAGAAGAAGAGATGTAATCGAGAAGATGCGATGAAGTTTTGTTGAATGCCTTTGATTGAGATTTAAGCTTCCTAGGAGCGGGGCCTATGGGGGGTTTCAACATTCTCATCATTGCACTGGAATTTTTAATTTTCCACACGGTATGTAGCTGATATACTGTCATTTATTGGATGTTCAATGCTGGGGTTATTGAGGTGGGCACTGCTTCAGTAGCAGAGGAGCTTTTTTTCTTTGAGGGAAAGTTTCGTGAATGGAATGTTGACCGGACACAAATACCATTCATTGTTTCAATGTGCATACCAGCGTCAAGGCTTTTGTCAATTTATCATGAATTCTGCTACTTTTTTTCCAAACAATCTATGGTAACTGTTTAGAAGTTCACCAGTTCATGATTGGCAGTCAATTTCTAAATTTTGCATAGCTAGTAGGTATGAAAGTGTGCCATGCTGAAAGTATGTTGGATTCATTGTGGAGCTAAAGTCATTTTAAAAGATTGGCCGGGAGAAACCATAAATTCTATGTGGTTTTGCTACATAATTATGAGTAGAGTGTACAGAGCATGTCTAATTTTCACCACACGATATCAGACAGTTCTTTAGTTAGACTAATTTCATGCTGCTTGGCTAAAGACTTGGGAAGAAAGAAGATTAAAAATGATCTTAAAACAATCTTTTCATTGCATTTGCTTGACTAAGAAGTATTGCAACAATTTACGGATGTTTGATTTCCAGGTTTAAACACCAAGCTATATACTAGAGTTTTAGGATTCAAGTTTACGAATTGGTGATTTCATCTAGTTGCTCCGACTTTTTAATGCGTAATTTTGACATTTCTGTTAGTTTGATAGTCTTCTAATTAGTAGTCTCCATTCTTATGCTCTTAAAATTTGGTCTTCTAATCGGTAGTCTTGATGAGGTCATGTTTGACATTCAATTTTCTAATTTTCTATAGCTTTTAAATGTTCTTGATGCTGAAAGTATGTTAGGATCCCTGTGGAGCTA